>NC_092341.1:134170357-135520714 GCF_046630445.1 Rutidosis leptorrhynchoides
ATTTGAAATGAGTTTCATGTTGATAATTGACCACCCAAGTTGACCGGCGATTCACGAACGTTAAAACTTGTAAAAATGACATGACGATATATATATATGGATATACATATAGTCAACATGAGATTATGATAAGTAAGTATCTCCATAAGTATATTAACAATGAGTTATAAACATAAAAATGAGACTACTAAGTTAAGAAACTCGAAACGATATATATAACGATTATCGTTATTACAACGTCTTACTAAATACATATGTATCATATTAAGATATTGTTACACTATATTTAACATGATAAAATGATAATTATATATATCATTAAATATGTTAACAATGAACTACATATGTAAAAACAAGACTACAAACTTAAGGATTTCGAAACGAGACATATATGTAACGATTATCGTTGTAACGACATTTAAATGTATATATATCATATTAAGATATATTAATATATCATAATATCATTATAATATAATAATTTAACATCTCATTATATATAATAAACAATGGGTTAACAACATTAAATGAGATCGTTAACTTAAAGGTTTCAAAACAACACTTACATGTAACGACTAACGATGACTTAACGACTCAGTTAAAATGTATATACATGTAGTGTATTTAGATGTATTAATATACTTTTGGAAGACTTCAAGACATATATCAAAATACTCATAATTAACGAAAATGGGTACAGTTACAATCCCATTCTTTTTTCATCAAGAGTTCTAGTCGTATTCATACCCGTATTATACACAGCTTCTAGACGTACTTACTGTGGGTATATACAAATAGGAACTAGCATGAGATTCCACTCTTGATTATGTCATACATGACTAATCAATTTTAACTTCTACCATGAACTAGTCAACTAACTAGAACTCCTTTTAACCCCACTCACCACTCACCACTTACCACTCATCATTTACTCCATTTCACTTTCAATTCTCTTTCTAATTCTCTCTCAACACACACTTATGAACGAATTTTTCCAGTAGCTAATCATCATCATCATCAAAAATTACTTCAAGAATCAAGCTATAATCATCTTAGGAAGAACATTCAAGAACACTTCAAGAACACTTCGAAATACCTTTCAAGTTTACTAGTTTACATCCCTGCTTTCTAATCCATTCCAAGTAATCATCTAAGATCAAGAAACCTTTGTTATTTATAGTAGGTTATCTTTCTTATTCAACGTAATAATCATATTCAAACTTTGATTCAATTTCTATAACTATAAACTATCTTAATTCGAGTAAAAATCTTACTTGAACTTGTTTTTGTGTCATGATCCTACTTCAGGAACTTTCAAGCCATCCAAGATCCTTTGAAGACATCATTTCTTGTCACTTCCAGTAGGTTTACCTACTAAACTTGAGGTAGTAATGATGTTCATAACATCATTCGATTCATACATATAAAACTATCTTATTCGAAGATTTAAACTTGTAATCACTAGAACATAGTTTAGTTAATTCTAAACTTGTTCACAAATAAAGTTAATCCTTCTAACTTGACTTTTAAAATCAACTAAACACATGTTCTATATCTATATGATATGCTAACTTAATGATTTAAAACCTGGAAACACGAAAAACACCGTAAAATCGGACATACGCCGTCGTATTAACACCGCGGGCTGTTTTGGGTTTGATAATTAAAAACTATGATAGACTTTGATTTAAAAGTTTTTCTTTTGGGAAAATTATTTTTCTTATGAACATGAAACTATATTCAAAAATCATGGTTAAACTCAAAGTGGAAGTATGTTTTTCAAAATGGTCATCAAGACGTCGTTCTTTCGACTGAAATGACTACCTCTTACAAAAATGACTTGTAACTTATATTTCTGACAATAAACCTATACTTTTTCTGTTTAGATTCATAAAATAGAGTTCAATATGAAACCATAGCAATTTTATTCACTTAAAACGGATTTAAAACGAAGAAATTATGGGTAAAACAAGATTGGATATTTTTTTTGATTGTTGTAGCTACGGGAAATATTGTAACAATTCTATATAAATCATAACTTAACAAACTTATATTGTATTATTCATGTATTCTAATATATATTATGTAATCTTGAGATACCATAGACACGTATACAATGTTTTGACATATCATATCGACCCATCTATATAATATATTTTGGAACAACCATAGACACTCTATATGCAGTAATATTGGAGTTAGCTATACAGGGTTGAGGTTGATTCCAAAATAATATATATAGTTTGAGTTGTGATCTAGCCTGAGGCTTGTATACACTGGGTCGTGGATTGATCCAAGATAATTTATATTTATTTATTTATGTATATCTAACTGTGGACAACTAGCTGTAGGTTACTAACGAGGACTGCTGACTTAACAAACTCATATCATTAAAACGTAATAAAAAAAGACGTGGTAAATATATTTTGATCATACTTTGATATATACGTACATATTTGTATAGGTTCGTGAATCGACCAGTGGCCAAGTCTTAATTCCCGACGAAGTAAAAATCTATGAAAGTGAGTTATAGTCCCACTTTTAAAATCTAATATTTTGGGATGAGAATACATGCAGTTTTATAAATGTTTTACGAAATACACACAAGTAAATGAAACTACATTATATGGTTGAATGATCGAAGCCGAATATGCCCCTTTTGCTTGGTAATCTAAGAATTAGTAAATCGATCTACTAATTGACGCGAATCCTAAAGATAGATCTATTGGGCCTAACGAACCCCATCCAAAGTACCGGATGCTTTAGTACTTCGAATTCGTTTATATCATGTCCGAAGGATTTCCCGGAATGATAGGGGATATTCTTATATGCATCTTGTTAATGTCGGTTACCAGGTGTTCACCATATGAATGAATTTTATCTATATGTATGGGATGTATATTGATATATGAAATCTTATGGTCTATTATTATGATTTGATAATATATAGGTTAAACCTATAACTCACCAATATTTTTGTTGACGTTTTAAGCATGTTTATTCTCAGGTGATTATTAAGAGCTTCCGCTGTTGCATACTAAAATAAGGACAAGATTTGGAGTCCATGCTTGTATGATATTATGTAAAAACTGCATTCAAGAAACTTATTTTTGATGTAATATATTCTTATTGTAAACCATTATGTAATGGTCGTGTGTAAACGGTATATTTTAGATTATCATTATTTGATAATCTACGTAATGCTTTTTAAACCTTTATCGATAAAATAAAGGTTATGGTTGTTTTAAAAATGAATGCAGTCTTTGAAAAACGTCTCATATAGAGGTCAAAACCTCGCGACGAAATCAATTAATATGAAACGTTTATAATCAATATGAACGGGACATTTCAGTTGGTATCAGAGCGTTGGTCTTAGAGAACCAGAATTTTGCATTAGTGTGTCTTACCGAGTTGTTAGGATGCATTAGTGAGTCTGGACTTCGACCGTGTTTTCTTCAAAAACGATTGCTTAACACTTTTTGTTGGAAACTATATATTATTAACATGTAATTATTATGTGATATATTAACCTCTTAATATGTTTGATATTGTGTGATAGATGTCTACCACTAGTACAAATCCCATCGACTCACCTAATAATAATGAAGAGTCGAATATACTTTTGGAAGATTCACAAATTCCCGAAGAGGAACCGGAAGAGGAAGAACCAGAAGAAGAGGAATCAGAAGAAGAGGAACCAGAAGAGGAGGAATCAGAAGAGGAGGAACCGGAAGAAGAAGAGGTTCCGGAGGAAGAAATATTGATACCTACAGTAAATTGTTTAAATAAAAGAAAATCCTCAACCAACGGACCAAAGTTAAAAATAGTCAATGGTGTTTCTGCCGAGGAAGCAAACTATTGGGAAGATTACCAATTTTCCGATGAATCGGATCCCGATGAGGATTCCAATGATGTTATAGAAATCACCTCGACCCAATTTAATATAGCAAAAGAAAATAATAAGGGAAAAGGTATAAAAATAGAGAAACCTGATTCCAAACCCGATGAGCTTTATATGTATCGGCAACATCCGTATTTCCTAAAGTGTAATAATAACCCGGGAACCTCTAAACCACCAGGTTTTTCTAAACCATTGTGGAAAATGACGGCTCGTATTAGAGGAACACCATATATCCCTAGAAAATTAGGAAAGAAAACCAAGTCCGAAGAAGAAGAAACCAGTGATTCAGATTAGGGAGTTGTAATCATGTTGTGTATTATATGTATTGTAGTGTGCTTGTACTTTTATGTTCTATATAAAAATTGCTTGTATTGTTTGTTAATTATCTTTTATGAATCTAATCCTTGTCTATTTTACAGGATAAAAACAAAATGGACGTTAAGTGTGATGCCCTGTACAAAACCATCGTGTACGAATCATCAACAACAGGATCATTACAAGGTTAAGTACTATATGCTGTAATTAAAGAAGTTGCATTCACGATAAAAAGGTGATGTCATAACCGACATCAAATGTTTTACATTTCAAAAGCATGCTTCACTAAGTAGAAGCAAATAATAAGTGTACGTGACCCCAAATGATCGTTACAAGTCATAATTCAAAAGTACTAATGTTTGAATGCAAAGTAAAGTAGTTCATGCGTGGACAACTCTAAGCAGCGGGTTCTACAGCACGACTAGTACACAGCGGAAGCAACCTCAAGCACCTGAGAAATACATGCTTAAAAATGTCAACACAACGGTTGGTGAGCTATAGTTTAAGTATAACAGTATGTAAGGTAGGCCACGAGATTTCAGTGCTACAAAGAGCGTTTCAAAACAGTATGATAAAGTATATGTTAACCGTGGGCACTTCGTAACTAACTTAACGTTTATACCCCCTGAAAGTACACTTGGCAAGTGCGTATGTCTACGAAGTATTAAACACTCGTTAAATGCTAGCGCGACTAGCCCGAGTGGGGATGTCAAACCCTATGGATCCATATCTAAGATTCGCGTTCACGGTTCAAAAACCAATGATTAAACGTTACCGAGCTAAAGGGAATGTTTATGCCGTTGTATAACCCACACATATATAAGTTTAAGTACTCATGCCTAGTATGTAAAACATAAAATCTGCATGTATTCTCAGTTCCCAAAATAAGTTAAAGTAAAAAGGGAATGCTATAACTCACAATGATATGTAGCGGTAAAGTAGTAGTCGGGAAAGGTGTGCAAGTAAATGGTCCGAATTCCTCAACCTAAGTCAAATAGTACTAAGTCAGTAAATCGTCTTAATAGGTTTAAAAGTATGTAAATAAGGTCTTAAGGGTCATCATCATTCATCATTAAACAAAAGGCGTAAGGTAGGTTTCGTTTATGAAAGTAGTTTAAAACAAAGTCTGACTTCAGTCAGTCACCACGGCCTCTACCCTTACTGAATTAAGGTGAGACCAGTGGCCATGGCTCCATCTATGAGTCCTTTAAGTGTGGTAAAATTTACAGAAGCAAACTCGTCTTGGTTTGACCGTGGCGACGGTCTAAGTGCGAGTAGGTCAGAAATTTCTGCACAACGTTAAAGGACATAGTAACGATCGGAGGGCCATAAATCCTAAACCGTAACTCGGATTAAGACGAGTCCTATATGAAAAGTTATCTACTCGAAAAGTTCTATTTAAAAATCAAGGTTAGAACAGCCCAGGTCTACTGGTCTCTTCCAGAAGCATCAGGTCAGTAGGTTTTGGACAGAACAGTGAGTTTAAAAGGGTTCCGGTGGTCTTGGTGCTTGATGTTCATCATGGTTCTCATCCTTGATGCATATAGCTTCAAGTGTACAACTCATTGATGTATCTACATCATCTTAACCAAGTCTTGACCATCATAACCCTAGTGCAAGTCTAAGACATGAAGCACAACTCACTTAAGAGTTGTATGAAGTTTGATGAACCAAAGTTACATCAAAGTCTTAGATCTAACACATACATGAACTATAAACTTGAAAGTTAACTAACTAATCAAGATCATAAGTAGTAGAACATAGTTCTTAGTTTGATCTTGAAGATCCAAGACTCAAAAGTCTAGATCCAAAGTTATATTTAAAGAAAACTTGTTTGTGTGTTCTTGAACTTCCAAGGTTAACTTAATTTGTTCAAGAGATATGAGATCAAGACTAACTTGTAGTACTTGACCATATAAACTAACTACATGAAATTAAAGTGCATAATAATGAAGAAGTAACTAAGTAAACAAGAAAAGGTTCATGGTTGTTCATACTTTAAAGATTCAAACCAAAGTTTGATCTTTAGAAAGTAAACTTTAAAGTTTACTTCATGAACTTCAAGTATGTCTTTCAACCATGAACTTTATAAACTTTGAACAAGTATTTAGTGGAGATCATAAACTAGAGAGTTTATGTCTTGTATGTTCTTGAAGATTCAAGATAAAAGAAGAATTAAACTAAGAAGTTTGATTCTTGAAAACATGCAAGTAAATAAAGATAATAACAACTAGTAATCAACACAAGTAACAAAAGATTATAACAATCAAAGAATGATGATGAATTAAGGGTGCTAGAAATCGGTTTTGTTTAAGAAAAAAGGAGAGAAGAATGCTTCAAGTTACTTACAAAAGTTAGAGAGAAAGGAGAGAAAATGAAAGTAAGTTTGAAGTGTGTTTTGAATGAGAGAATGAGAGTGAGTAAGTAATGCATAAAATGAAACAAAACTCCCCCACCCTTGCAAATAGGCCGACGGTTTTGGGGTTCCAAGGGGGGAAGGGATTAGTCCACAAGTCCATTGCATGTTAAAGGTTCAAAAGTTGATTATTAGATGTATTTGCATGGGAAGGGTGAGTAAGTAAATGGTAACTAGATTCCTTAAGTGTTTAATCCATTTAGTTAAGTTTAAAAGTAATACTTACATGTAGTATGGGCTAACTAAGTCCACTAGTAGTGTAGGGTGGGCTTGGAAGTCCAATAACATGAGTCCATTACACTAACAAAGCCCAAGTTCAAATAAATCACAAGTTGAACCAATTAAAGCTCAAGTAACTAACTAATAGCCTTAGTTAATTAAAATGATCAATAAATTTAATCATGAATGTAAATAATATCTAAAAATATTATTCGTGAAAGTCCCGGGTGTCACAAAGACGTTTCGGGCACTTAAAAGTCAAGTACGGGAAATCATGGTAACATGTAAATGTAATAACATACATTCGTTTAATCACACGTATTAATAATAATAATTATTAATAAATAAACGTTGGAAATTCCAGGGTCGTTACATTACCCACCTGTTAAAGAAAATTTTGTCCCGAAATTTAAGCTGAGGTAGATGGAGGAGTCGGGAAAAGGTGAGGATATTTCCGCATCATTTGATCCTCTCGTTCCCAAGTAAACTCAGGTCCTCGTTTGGCATTCCATCGTACTCGAACGATCGGAATCTTGTTGCGTTTCAAAGTTTTGATCTCACGATCCATAATCTCAACTGGTTCTTCCACAAAGTGGAGTTTGTCGTCAATCGTAAGCTCCTCAAGTGGTATGATAAGTTCAGGTGCAGCAAGACACTTCTTCAAGTTTGACACATGGAAGGTAGGATGAACTGAGCTCAATTGTGCTGGTAGATCTAATCGGTAAGCAACGGGTCCAACACGTTCCAAGATCTCAAAAGGACCAATGTATCGTGGGTTTGACTTTCCACGTTTTCCAAAACGAATCACACCTTTCCAAGGTGCAACCTTTAACATTACACGATCACCAACGTTGAATTCAAAGTCTTTACGTTTAAGATCGGCATAACTCTTCTGACGATCGCGGGCAGTCTTAAGTCTAGCTTGAATCTGAGCAATCTTCTCCGTGATTTCGTGGACTACCTCGGGTCCGGTGATTTGCTTTTCGCCTACCTCGGCCCAACAAATAGGAGATCGGCACTTACAGCCATACAATGCTTCAAAAGGTGCAGCATTAATGCTAGTGTTGTAGGGATTTAACAAGTTTGAGAAGTATTAAAACCATTTAAGAATCATTATAAAACGGAAGCGTGTAATTATCAAATTTTACTTGTTGAACTTTAAGCCAATTAAAGCTAAATCCCAATAGGATCAAGTTGTGAATATATACTTACAAATTAACAAGAAAGGGAAGAGTAATATACCTCCTTAAAACCAATTTAAGGGCTGTCCAAAATGGTAGTAAGATGATGAACAAAAGTGTAGAACTTCAAGCCTTTGATCCTCCAACACCACCCTTAAGTTAGCTAGACTTTATAAACTTAACACCCTTGTTAATCTAGCTTGAAAACCCACCTTTCTGCCTTGGAATAAAATCGGCCAGCAGCTCCCAAGAAGATGATGATGAATGAAGTTTCAAAACTATGAAACCTCAAGGGATAATACCACAAACTTGTACCCAACACCCTAGCCTTTAGTTAGGATTTAAAGACACTTGATTTTAGCTTGCAAAACTATGTTTGGAACTCCCTCTTGGGTCCCAAAAATCACGGCCAGAATAGGCTGCAATGTGCAGTTTTTTTTGCTCAACAACTCAATGTGTTTTCATGTATTGGTAAGCATTTAGTCATGTAGCATGCATATAGATACTAGGAAAAGTATGGGGCATTCAATGAAGAATCTTAGCATGCTTCTTTAACTCCCAATGCCACTACAAGGATTATATTATAATATACATTTTAAAAAAAACTGAATTTATAAAATCAGTTTTTATAAACATGATTTTATAAAACACATATTATAAACTTGTATATTATTTGTTATGTATATTTTATAAAACCAATTTTTATAAAATGTAACATAACTTAATAAATTATTTAACCTATAAATAATTAAATCCTTGTTAAATAAGTTATTCCATAACTTATATATAAACATGTCAAGTAACATTATTTAAGAAACCTTTTTCTTAAAATTCAAGTGTCGCGTATTTAATCAATGATTCACTCATTAAGATCAAATACTAATAAGGTGTCGGTAAGTTTGTTATTGGGTATGACCCGACTTGGATCATAACACATTAGCTGCATTACTTTAATATGTCTCTCGGGCATACGAAATACCTTCAATCTCCCACTTGAACGAGAAACATAAGAAATTAATGCAAGTGATGGATACCACCTAACGACCGTCCATCACCCCCAATATGTTATGACTTTGTGCCATTCAATAACATCATCCCTTTCGAGTTCCCATCTCGAATATGAATAGGTGAATCTTTCATTATATCCTTTTGTCCTAGATGTCATGTTAAATCCAAGAGATACAGAGTGATCACTCTCTTTTAGATTTAACTTTATCAGGCCTTAGACATCTGACTCTCAACGAATAAGAGGGACAAATTCCATCTTGACTACATACGTCCTAAATATGTACCTTGCATTATACCTGAGCTCTTCCTTGTGAACTACCATATTTCAGAATAGCGAAGGAAAGAATCAAGGCACAATACTTGGTAGATATCCGAATCCAATATGTATCTCAGGTCAGAGGATACAATGATATTCCCCTTTACTCAAGATTACATGTGATCAACCACAAAGGCTCCATTTAGTAAATCTTGAGGGCGGGTCTTCCAATATTTGTATCCCACAAATATCTATGTACCTTGGTAGCAACCTTGCACCACATTCAGTCCGTGAATGTATACCAATCCGAGTTCATAATAGTCTAAACCTCACATTTGCTCCCACAAACGTGATCGACTACGGAATTTAGAATAATTACTTATTCATGGATAAAATATGCAAAATAGGAACATAACTCAAAATAAATTAATACCATAATTATATTAATGAGTTTGAACAATTTCGTTCCATTACAATACTTAAAACAGATCATGACCAATCACTAGAATATCGAAGCCCTAATGCACAAACATGTCCTGCATGTTTTGATCCATGTAAGAGCTTCGTGAGAGGATCCGCTATATTAAGATCTGTGTGAACTTTGCGAATACATATCTTTCCCTTTTCAACTTCATCCCTTATGTAGTTGAATCTCCGCTCAATGTGACGGGTCCTTTGGTGAGCACGAGGTTCCTTGATTTGAGCAATCGCACCCTCGTTGTCACAAAAGATCTCAAGAGGGTCCTGAATGGAAGGGACTACTCCTAAGTCGTCGATGAATTTCTTCATCCATGCAGCTTCCTGAGCTGCTAATGATGCGGCGATGTACTCCGACTCTGTAGTGGATAATGCAACAACATCCTGTTTTGAACTCTTCCAAGAGACCGCACCTCCATTTAATGTGAAGACATAACCGGATTGTGATCGAGAATCATCACGATCAGTTTGGAAACTCGCATCTACGTAACCTTTCACAGCGAGCTCCTCCTCACCAGACCCGTATATAAGAAACATATCCTTAGTCCTCCTAAGGTATTTCAATATACTTTTAACAGCAATCCAATGACTGTTTCCTGGGTTATCCTGGTATCTACTTGTCAAGCTTAGAGCGCATGACATGTCCGGTCTAGTACATATCATTGCATACATGATTGACCCAATAGCAGATGCATATGGGACTTTCTTCATTCTCTCCTGTTCATCTTTCGTGGTGGGACACTGAGATGAACTAAGGAGTGTTCCTCTTTGAATAGGTACTAAACCTTTCTTAGAGTTCTCCATCTTGAACCTTTTCAAGATCTTTTCAATGTATGCACTTTGATTCAAACCTATCAATTTCTTGGATCTATCTCTGTAGATCCCAATCCCCAAGACATATTGTGCTTCTCCAAGATCCTTAATGGAGAAGCATTTACTTAGCCAAGTTTTAACACTTTGCATTTTCGGAATATCATTTCCAAATAACAATATATCATCCACATATAGTACAAGGAACATGATTGTGCTCCCACTAGCCTTCTTGTATACACAAGCTTCATCACCATTTTTAATGAAGCCAAATTTCTTGGCTTCCTCATTAAAACGATGATTCCACATTCTAGATGCTTGTTTCAATCCGTAGATTGACTTCTTTAACTTGCATACCCTTTTAGGACACTTCGGATCAACAAAACCTTCAGGCTGAACCATATAGACATCTTCCTCAAGATGTCCATTTAGGAAAGCGATCTTGACATCCATTTGCCATATTTCATAATCATAATGAGCAGCAATGGCAAGTAATATCCTAATAGACTTTAGCATTGCCACAGGCGAAAAAGTTTCATCATAGTCAACCCCTTGAGTTTGAGTGAAACCTTTTGCTACAAGTCTAGCTTTATATGTATCCAAGTTTCCATGTATGTCGGTTTTCATTTTGAAAAGCCATTTACAATCAACTAACCTTGAGCCAGTAGGTTGTTCAACAAGTTCCCAAACTTGGTTGTCATACATGGACTGCATCTCAGCGTTCATGGCTTCCTGCCATTTATCTTTATCAATCCTTGATAAAGCATCTTGGTAGTTTATTGGTTCATCCAAATCAACCACATAGCAACCATCCATGAGAAACCCATATTTCTCAGGAGGATTACTAATCCTACCAGATCTGGGAATGTCTTGTGCATTTTGATCATCCATCTGATCACTCTCAACATTTTCATGCTGAGTGCTAGCGTCAGCCAATTGTGTATCATCTACTTGATCTTGAACCTCTTCAAGATCTATCTTCCTTTCACTTTTGCCTTCCATTAGGAATTTAGTTTCAAGGAATTCAGCCTTCCGAGCAACAAATATATTCTGCTCGGAAGGATCATAGAAATAGTATCCCATATCATCCTTGGGATATCCTATGAAGATACACTTCGTGGATCGAGCATTCAACTTATTAGGGACGTAACGCTTAGGGTAAGATTCACATCCCCATACCTTTAAGTATGATAGAGATGGAGGTTTTCCAAACCACATCTCATGAGGTATTCGTTCCACTTTCTTGGTTGGGGCCATATTTAAAATACGAGCCGCTGAGCATAGACAATAACCCCAGAACGATAGAGGTAACGAGCTTCTAGCCATCATAGATCGAACCATATCCATTAGGGTTCGGTTCCTCCTTTCGGACACACCATTAAGCTGTGGTGTCCCGGGATGAGTGAGTTGCGAGATAATCCCACAACTTCTAAGATGATCTTGGAAAGCATCGCATAGGTATTCACCTCCTCTATCGGTACGAAGTACCTTGATTGTCTTATTGAGTTGATTTTGTACTTCATTTTGATACTCTTTGAATGCTTCAAAAGTTTCGTCCTTATGTTTTAACAAGTAGACATATCCGAAACGATTGAAGTCATCAATGAAAGTAACGAAGTATCTTTCACCATTCCTAGCTATGGGCTTAAAGGGTCCACATACATCCGAATGTATTAATCCCAATAAGTCCTTAGCCCTTTCATAGGTCCCTTTGAAAGGTGCTTTAGTCATTTTGCCTTGTAAACAAGATTCACATACATCAAACGAGTCTAGTTCATTTGATTTCAAAAGGCCATTCTTTTGGAGTGTATGCATTTGGTTCTTGTTTATGTGACCAAGGTGACAATGCCATAAGTAGGAATCACTCAAATCCCTTTTGAGTTTCTTGGTGCTAGTATGGTATATTGAGCTACTAGATGATGTGTCATCATGAACCAATTCATAAATTCCATTTGAAGGCGAAGCCTTAAAATAGAATACATTATCTAAATAAACGTGGATATCATCATTAACAAAATTAAGATAAAAACCACATTGTTTTAAATGGGAAACTGAAATAATGTTTCGACATAAATCCGGTGCATACAAAACATTGTTCAAAATAAGTTCCAAACCACTTGGAAGTTTTAATACAAAGTCTCCTTGAGCCTTCACTTGCACTTTGGCTCCATTACCCATAAAGAGACTTGATGTTCCCGTTTCCTTGCTACTTCTTTTGAACCCCTGCAAAGAATTGCAAATGTGAGTTCCACATCCAGTGTCTAATACCCATGTATTAGAAGAAGTAATACTAAGCTCTATATATACCATATATATGTTACCTGAGGATTGCCCCGCATCCCTCTTTTCCTTCAACTCCTTAAGGTAGACCGGGCAATTGCGTTTCCAGTGACCCATTTCACTGCAACCGAAGCACGGGTCTTCCTTGGGGTTTGTTTGTGCAGCAACCTTTTGCTTCTTGTTCTTGTTTTTGGTTGGGGTAACCATCCTCCCCTTTCCCTTGCCTTGATGGGCGGGTCCTTTCTTCTTAGCCGCCTTTGTCTTAGAGGTGTTGTTACCTTTGGACCCACTATCATTGATCATTAGCACGGGTGAAGCCCTCTTACCCATGCTAGTTTCGGCCGTCCTTAACATGCCATGAAGTTCACCAATGGTCTTATCCATCCCATTCATATTGTAATTAATTACAAATTGGTTAAACCTCTTTGACAGGGAGTTTAGGATAAGATCAGTGGCTAGCTCATTAGATATGTTGAGATTAAGACAGTTTGCGCGATCAATAAGGCTTTTCATTTTAAGGACATAAGAGGATACGGATTGGGTGTCATCCATACGACATGCATGTAGCGCTTGAACTGTTTCGAAGCGCTCGACACGTGCTTGTTGAATGAACATCTCCTTCAATTGCGTAATCATGTCATATGCACTATGATGTTCGAAATCCTTTTGGAGTTCGGGTATCATAGTCCCAAGCATTAGGCAAGCGACTTGCACCGAATCGGCGCAATACTTGTCATAATAAGCCATGCCCTCTAGATCTTCCTCATCCGGTTGGTTGGGAATAGGGTCCTCCAACACATACGCTTTATCCTCAAGTTTGAGGACAATTCTAAGATTGCGGAACCAATCCATAAAGTTCGTATGGTTGAGTTTGTCTTTCTCGAGGAGAGACCTTAACGATAGGTTGTTCAAGTTAATAGGTGCATTTTGCATGTTGTTGTTATTGGCGGCCATCTACAAAATTTAACCAAGTTCATTTAAGTATCGATTTTAAATTTAATAAACAATACCCTTTTAAATTTTAATTGACTTATTAAATATTAGAATCCAACGGTAAATCAAATTTCGGTTAGGTGACCTTTATCCCGTTATTTGATTTAGCTAGGTAGTCATTTATATGACAATTGCAATCCTTTTGCAACTTCTAAATTATGGGATCATACAATCCTTTTGCATGGCATATTTATCCCATCAACGCCTATTTGTTTCTCATGCTTCGGTGACCCTAAGTTCATGATTCCCAAATCAAGTCGTCCTACTTGTGTAAACATGTAAAATTAACATACAAGTGGTTAGGTGACCTTTATCCCACAAGCATGCGAATTTTACCTTAACCATATTAGTTAGCTCATAACGGTTAGGTGACCTTTATCCCATTATGAGTTCCCTACTATGTTTAAGTGTCCCACAAAAGGATGGCGTTAAACTTGTTTACCTTGTCGATTAAGGGATTTTAAGTTTTCGTTAATTCTAGTTTAAGAAAACATTTATGCCATACACCAACATGCATTTAGTGTATGGTTCATTTGAAATCCATTTTCAAGTCTTGTAATTTGCCAATTACTTGATATAAACCATTTTATATATTTGTGATCCTTTTCTTGTTCTTAATAACCATTTATTAAGGTCTTTAGTTGCTTTTAATTTAACCAATTAAATTGTCGTCTTGCATGTTATTAATACGTCTAATTTAACCAATTAAATTGTCGTTTTTCTTGTTGTTATCTTGTGATTAATTGTATCAACCAAACATACAATACAATAAACAAACAAACAACCACACATGCAAAACAAGTATGTTCACAATCTAGCCATTTTGGTGGACATTTGTTTAGCCGAAAACAAATGTCACCGGGTTAAGGGGTAATAATACAAAGTAAGAGATTTCAAATCCCCCACTTAACCTTGCATCCATATGTTCCTTGTGTTCTTCAAGTCTTCATCATCTTGTATCTTCATTTTACAAAATATGTATCCTAATACATTTTTATCTAGAAAATGAAAATACAACCTATTCTATTTTACATACCAAATATAAAACAAATTACATAGCCAAAATAAATATTACATCCAATTGAATGAATTAATATTACATACCAAATGAATATTACAAATTAACCAAACATACAACCATAACATGCATTCAACACAAGGTCAAGGCTATGATTGTGAACATGAACATGCAACCAAATATGACCAAATGAAAGAGCCCAAAACCCACTTTTGGAACCCTAACAATTCGGCCTAACACATAAACCCACCCAAACCCATTGATTTTTGCAATCTACATTCATGCATGTTCATAGATTGCAAATATAGTGGGTTTAAAACAACATTACGAAGCATATTTCAACAACCTCGGCTCTAGATACCATTGTAGTGATTTAACAAGTTTGAGAAGTATTAAAACCATTTAAGAATCATTATAAAACGGAAGCGTGTAATTATCAAATTTTACTTGTTGAACTTTAAGCCAATTAAAGCTAAATCCCAATAGGATCAAGTTGTGAATATATACTTACAAATTAACAAGAAAGGGAAGAGTAATATACCTCCTTAAAACCAATTTAAGGGCTGTCCAAAATGGTAGTAAGATGATGAACAAAAGTGTAGAACTTCAAGCCTTTGATCCTCCAACACCACCCTTAAGTTAGCTAGACTTTATAAACTTAACACCCTTGTTAATCTAGCTTGAAAACCCACCTTTCTGCCTTGGAATAAAATCGGCCAGCAGCTCCCAAGAAGATGATGATGAATGAAGTTTCAAAACTATGAAACCTCAAGGGATAATACCCCAAACTTGTACCCAACACCCTAGCCTTTAGTTAGGATTTAAAGACACTTGATTTTAGCTTGCAAAACTATGTTTGGAACTCCCTCTTGAGTCGCAAAAATCACGGCCAGAATAGGCTGCAATGTGCAGTTTTTTTTGCTCAACAACTCAATGTGTTTTCATGTATTGGTAAGCATTTAGACATGTATCATGCATATAGATACTAGGAAAAGTATGGGGCATTCAATGAAGAATCTTAGCATGCTTCTTTAACTCCCAATGCCACTACAAGGATTATATTATAATATACATTTTAAAAAAAACTGAATTTATAAAATCAGTTTTTATAAACATGATTTTATAAAACACATATTATAAACTTGTATATTATTTGTTATGTATATTTTATAAAACCAATTTTTATAAAATGTAACATAACTTAATTAATTATTTAACCTATAAATAATTAAATCCTTGTTAAATAAGTTATTCCATAACTTATATATAAACATGTCAAGTAACATTATTTAAGAAACCTTTTTCTTAAAATTCAAGTGTCGCGTATTTAATCAATGATTCACTCATTAAGATCAAATACTAATAAGGTGTCGGTAAGTTTGTTATTGGGTATGACCCGACTTGGATCATAACACATTAGCTGCATTACTTTAATATGTCTCTCGGGCATACGAAATACCTTCAAGTGTGATAACTGTTGTTGTACGAGAATTCGGTGAGTGGCAAATGCCTTTCCCAGGCCTTTCCAAAATAAATGACACATGCACGCAGCATGTCCTCCAAGGTCTGAATCGTTCGTTCACTTTGCCCGTCAGTCTGAGGATGATAAGTAGTACTCATGTCAAGATGAGTTCCCATGGCTTCTTGCAAAGAACGCCAAAATCTAGAAGCAAAATGGGGATTGCGATCGGAGATGATCGATAAAGGTACACCATGACGAGATACAACCTCTTTGATGTATAAGTGAGCAAGTCTCTCCATTGTATCAGTTTCCTTCATCGCTAGAAAGTGTGCAGATTTGGTAAGGCGGTCAACAATAACCCAAATAGTATCGTATCCGCCCACCGTCTTTGGTAGCTTAGTAATGAAATCCATTGTTATCCTTTCCCACTTCCATTGTGTGATCTCCGGTTGCTGAAGTAAACCAGAAGGTCTCTGATGCTCGGCTTAAACCTTCGAGCAAGTCAAACACTTACCAACATAAGTCGCAACGTCCTTCTTAAGATTCGGCCACCAATACTGTTCTTTAATGTCGTGGTACATCTTGCCCGCACCGGGGTGAATTGAATATCTCGATTTGTGTGCTTCATCAAGTATCAGGTTTCGTAGATCTCCATAATAAGGTACCCAAATTCTTCCGGCATAACATCGGAGTCCAGACTCCCTAACCTTGAATCGAGAGACAAGTATGTTCAAATGTTCATGAGATATATTCTCCTCCTTGAGAGCCTCAACTTGGGCTACTCTGATCTGGTTGTTGAGGTTCGAATGAATGGTGATGTTCAGAGCCCTAACACGAAGAGGTGTCGTCCTCTCCTTTCGGCTTAAAGCGTCAGCTACAACATTGGCCTTGCCAGGGTGATAACGGAGTTCACAATCATAGTCGTTGAGCGTCTCGATCCATCGACGCTGTCTCATATTCAGTTGCTTCTGATCAAAGATGTGCTGGAGACTCTTGTGGTCGGTGAAGATAGTGCTCTTAGTTCCATACAAATAATGTCTCCACAATTTGAGTGCAAAGACAACGGCTCCAAGTTCAAGATCATGTGTAGTGTAGTTCCGCTCGTGAATCTTCAATTGGCGGGAGGCATATGTAATAACCTTTGATCGTTGCATCAGTACACAACCAAAACCGCTCTTCGATGCATCACAATAAACAACAAAGTCATCACTGCCTTCAGGAAGTGATAGGATAGGTGCGGTGGTTAACTTCTTCTTCAAAGTTTGGAATGCTGATTCGTGTGTGGGTTCCCAAATGAACTTCTTGCCCTTGTGAGTCAGCGCGGTCAAAGGACGCGCAATCAGAGAAAATCCTTCGATGAATCTTCGGTAGTAACCGGCGAGACCTAGGAATTGGCGAATATGCGTTGGAGTAGTGGGGGTCTCCCACTTGCTGATGGCTTCAATCTTGGCGGGATCAACTTTGATACCCTGGTCGCTCACAACATGACCCAAAAACTGTACTTCCTTCAACCAAAATTCACACTTGGAGAATTTGGCGTAAAGTTGCTCTTGTCTTAAGAGTTCAAGCACTAATCGGAGGTGTTGCTCATGTTCTTCTTCGCTCTTAGAGTAGATGAGGATATCATCTATGAAGACGATAACAAACTTTTCCAAGTAAGGCTTGCAGACACGATTCATGAGGTCCATGAACACGGCAGGTGCATTTGTCAAACCGAATGGCATCACGAGAAACTCATAATGACCATAACGGGTTCTGAATGCAGTCTTCATCACGTCACTTTCCTTCACCCTCAGCTGGTGATATCCGGATCGCAAATCGATCTTTGAATAAATGCTCGATCCTTGTAGTTGATCAAAAAGATCGTCAATTCGTGGAAGAGGATACCGATTCTTGATTGTCAATTTATTGAGCTCACGGTAGTCGATACACATACCAAAGGATCCATCCTTCTTCTTCACAAACAGAACAGGTGCGCCCCAAGGCGAGAAACTTGGTTGGATAAATCCTCGGTCAAGTAGCTCTTGTAGTTGACTCTGTAATTCTTACATCTCAGAAGGTGCGAGTCTATAAGGTGCGCGAGCTACAGGTGCAGCTCCTGGCACTAAGTCAATCTGAAACTCTACTGCTCTCTGCGGCGGTAATCCAGGCAATTCTTCTGGGAAGACATCGGAGAATTCTTTCACAATTTGAACGTCGTTCACGCTCTTCACCTTAGTTTCTACCGCTTTCACATGTGCTAGGACAGCAAAACGTCCCTTCTTCATAATCTTTTGCGCTTTCACGCAACTAATGAGGTTCAACTTCGAGGTACATCTCTCTCCATAGATAACCAGTGGTTCGCCATCTCCTTGTGGTATGCGAAGTGCTTTATCTCCACAGATAATATCGGCCTTTATCTTGCTCAACCAATCCATACCGACAATCATGTCAAAACTTCCCAGTTTGATAGGTATCAAGTCAATTTCGAAATCTGCACCAGCTATGTTGATAACAGCTCCACGACTAATATGGCCAACCTTTTCAAGTTTTCCATTTGCGACCTCGAGAAGCATACTCTCTTTTAACGGGACTAATGACCAATTAATCTTACCGCAAAAATGTCTACATACATAACTTCTATCCGCACCAGTATCAAACAAGACAGAAGCTAAAATATTGTTGATTTTGAATATACCTGTCACCAAGTCGGGGTTATCGCGTGCATCCCTTGCATTAACATTGAAGGCTCTACCTCGGGGTGGTCCTCCGTCTTTTCGCTTGTTTGGGCACGCGTTTCTAAAATGGCCCGTCTGTCCACATTTGTAGCACTTCTTAGGTCCATTGGTGTTCGGCTTCCCATTCAAAGTAGTGACCTTGCAGTCCTTCCCGATGTGCCCAGCCCGTTGGCACTTCTCACAGACAACATTGCAATACCCAGTGTGGTGTTTGTAGCACCGTTTGCATTGTGGTAAGGTTCCTTTGTAGTTCAGGTTGGTGTTGGTGTTGTTGTTGGGATTAGGGTTTCCACCATTGTTGTGCCTCTTGGCGAGGGTTTGATCGTAGTTTCTCCCCCTGTTGTTGTTGTTGTTGTTGTTGTTGTTGTTGTTGTTGTTGTTGTGGTTGTTGTGGTTGTTGTGGTTGTTATGGTTGTTGTCCCATTTCCTCTTTTCACTACTACCGGCTTCAAACTTAGACTTCTCCGGCTCGTCAAAGATGATTTGATTCTGGAGAGTATGCACCATGCGCATTGCTTCGGGAACATTCGGTGGTTTGGATGAGGTAACATTACCCTTGATGGACTTAGGAAGTCCCGAGAAGTATTTCTCCAAGCGCTTAAATTCGGGGGTGACCATGGTCAGACACATAAGAGCCAACTCCAAAAACCTACGGTTGTAACTGTTAAGGTCGTTCCCTACGGCCTTTAACTGCATAAATTCGATTTCCATCTTCTGAATTTCGGTTCTCGGACAATACTCATCAATCATAGCCGCCTTGAATTCCTCCCATGGCATAGCATATGCCTCACTGATACCTTTCGCTTGAGCTAACGTGTTCCACCACGTTAGCGCGCCGTCTGATAGCGTGCAAGATGCAAACTTGGTCTTATTGTCCTCCGAACAGTTGCTAACTCGGAATACTGATTCAAGTTTTTCGAACCATCTGGTGAGACCAACTGGTCCCTCGGTGCCGCTGAAGTTATGCGGTTTGCAGCTCTGGAATTCCTTGTATGTACACCCATTTCGAACGGGTGGAATTACCGGTGGTGGTGGCGGTGGAGCTTCGAGATTTCTTTCTGCTAGGGCTGCAGCGACCCGTTCGTTGATCATGTCCTCAATTTAGGCGGCGGTAGGTGTGGATCTTCCGTTAGCCATGATATTCTAAACAATAATTTTGACCCAAGTCAAAATCCAGCATTCGATATGTAGTAATATAGTACATAGTAACCAACATGGAATCAAAACATCACATGTCATTAAATAATGCATCTAGGTACAAATACTACAGAATCATCGTACAGCAATGTAAATAGAACATCGTGCAAGAATTAAATAACGCAAAGTTCCATTCATTAATAATAATAAGTTTCATACATCTGAATAAGTTCGTACAATACATATGAAATACATGAAACTATAGCTAGATTACATCATGAAATCTAAATACAAAGTCCTACGGTGAAGGCGGGTGAACTGCTCCTCGAGCCAACTGCTCCTCGAGCTCAGTGACTCGAGCTCGGAGAGTCTCAATCTCCCCCATCAGTTCCTCGTTAGAGGGAGCTGGTGGGGCAGGCGGTGCAGGTGGGGCGGGTGGTGCCGGTGGTGCCGGTGGTGCTGATGTAGATGGTCCGGCTCCGGATGTAGACGGTACGTCCCTAGATGTAAGCGGTCCGTATCTAAATCTAGGTGGTACGGTTCCAGGAATAGTCAATACGTAACGGGGAACCTTACGTATCTGTGGGTCGACAGGGTATGGCACAACTCGTTTACGAGCAGTAACCCTACGACGATGGCCAAAAGCGTCAGTAAAAGCACGACCTCCATTCACCCCTGGAATGACGGTGACGTCGGAACGGTACCGCTTCTTCGGCGGGGTGGAGGGTGCCTGAATAGGTCTATCAGCAGGATCCTCATCATCGCTGGAGTCGTCTGATGATGAAGAATCGGCGGATGATGAGTCATCTGAATTGTGTGGTGGTGGCACTGGTGGCTGAGCTGGTAATCCAAAGCGTCCGAAGGCGGCCAACATCTATCGGTGTCTGCCTGGCGGAATCATGACTAAACGTCCGTCGGAAGTGCGTCGGCAAGGTGTGCGCATGTGGTTATGAAACGGCCCTTCCCCGAACTCCGCGGGGATCTCAATACCACCAATGCGGGGCTGTGACCTCGAGGGTCCGGGAGCAGACACTGGGGCAGGTGCACTAGTACCAGCTCCGGAAGTAGAAGCGCCGGGATCACTAGCGGGTGTCGGGGCCGGTGTATCAGCAGTAGCAGCAGCAGGTGTAGCAGTAGGTAGGGCGACGGGGTCTGAGTCTGTACTGCCCGAAATGCCAGCAGGTGGAACATCCGACATCTGAACAAGAAAAAATAAATTTTCCATGTCAGTATGTCATAAAGCAAGCAAATAATAGGCCAACAGTTTAAATCATGTATAACAATAAGTAGCATGGCAATATCAGTAATCGTACGAAACTAGCATGCAATCGAAAGCAAGTAATAGCATGCAGTAGTGAAATCATGTAGTAGCATACGGCATATAGCAGTAACAGTAAGCAGCAGCATGCAGTAAGTTCAGTAGAAACAAGTAAACTTGCAAGTTGTAGATTAGTCCTATTAGTGAATCCTACTCGGGTCGGTCTTAGACTCACTAATGCAACCTAATTCCCTACAACCAATGCTCTGATACCAAATGTGATGCCTCGTACAAAACCATCGTGTACGAATCATCAACAACAGGATCATTACAAGATTAAGTACTATATGCTGTAATTAAAGAAGTTGCATTCACGATAAAAAGGTGATGTCATAACCGACATCAAATGTTTTACATTTCAAAAGCATGCTTCACTAAGTAGAAGCAAATAATAAGTGTACGTGACCCCAAATGGTCGTTACAAGTCATAATTCAAAAGTACTAATGTTTGAATGCAAAGTAAAGTAGTTCATGCGTGGACAACTCTAAGCAGCGGGTTCTACAGCACGACTAGTACACAGCGGAAGCAACCTCAAGCACCTGAGAAATACATGCTTAAAAACGTCAACACAACAGTTGGTGAGCTATAGTTTAAGTATAACAGTATGTAAGGTAGGCCAAGAGATTTCAGTGCTACAAAGAGCGTTTCAAAACAGTATGATAAAGTATATGTTAACCGTGGGCACTTGGTAACTAACTTAACGTTTATACCCCCTGAAAGTACACTTGGCAAGTGCGTATGTCTACGAAGTATTAAACACTCATTAAATGCTAGCGCGACTAGCCCGAGTGGGGATGTCAAACCCTATGGATCCATATCTAAGATTCGCGTTCACGGTTCAAAAACCAATGATTAAACGTTACCGAGCTAAAGGGAATGTTTATGCCGTTGTATAACCCACACATATATAAGTTTAAGTACTCGTGCCTAGTATGTAAAACATAAAATCCGCATGTATTCTCAGTTCCCAAAATAAGTTAAAGTAAAAAGGGAATGCTATAACTCACAATGATATGTAGCGGTAAAGTAGTAGTCGGGAAAGGTGTGCAAGTAAATGGTCCGAAGTCCTCAACCTAAGTCAAATAGTACTAAGTCAGTAAATCGTCTTAATAGGTTTAAAAGTATGTAAATAAGGTCTTAAGGGTCATCATCATTCATCATTAAACAAAAGACGTAAGGTAGGTTTCGTTTATGAAAGTAGTTTAAAACAAAGTCTGATTTCAGTCAGTCACCACGGCCTCTACCCTTACTGAATTAAGGTGAGAACAGTGGCCATGGCTCCGTATATGAGTGCTTTAAGTGTGGTAAAATTTATAGAAGCAAACTCATCTTGGTTTGACCGTGGCGACGGTCTAAGTGCGAGTAGGTCAGAAATTTCTGCACAACGTTAAAGGACATAGTAACGATCGGAGGGCCATAAATCCTAAACCGTAACTCGGATTAAGACGAGTCCTATATGAAAAGTTATCTAATCGAAAAGTTCTATTTAAAAATCAAGGTTAGAACAGCCCAGGTCTACTGGTCTGTTCCAGAAGCATCAGGTCAGTAGATTTTGGACAGAACAGTGAGTTTAAAAGGGTTCCGGTGGTCTTGGTGCTTGATGTTCATCATGGTTCTCATCCTTGATGCATATAGCTTCAAGTGTACAACTCACTGATGTATCTACATCATCTTAACCAAGTATTGACCATCATAACCCTAGTGCAAGTCTAATACATGAAGCACAACTCACTTAAGAGTTGTATGAAGTTTGATGAACCGAAGTTACATCAAAGTCTTAGATCTAACACATACATGAACTATAAACTTGAAAGTTAACTAACTAATCAAGATCATAAGTAGTAGAACATAGTTCTTAGTTTGATCTTGAAGATCCAAGACTCAAAAGTCTAAATCCAAAGTTATATTTAAAGAAAACTTGTTTGTGTGTTCTTGAACTTCCAAGGTTAACTTAATTTGTTCAAGAGATATGAGATCAAGACTAACTTGTAGTACTTGACCATATAAACTAACTACATGAAATTAAAGTGCATAATAATGAAGAAGTAACTAAGTAAACAAGAAAAGGTTCATGGTTGTTCATACTTTAAAGATTCAAACCAAAGTTTGATCTTTAGAAAGTAAACTTTAAAGTTTACTTCATGAACTTCAAGTATGTCTTTCAACCATGAACTTTATAAACTTTGAACAAGTATTTAGTGGAGATCATAAACTAGAGAGTTTATGTCTTGTATGTTCTTGAAGATTCAAGATAAAAGAAGAATTAAACTAAGAAGTTTGATTCTTGAAAACATGCAAGTAAATAAAGATAATAACAACTAGTAATCAACACAAGTAACAAAAGATTATAACAATCAAAGAATGATGATGAATTAAGGGTGCTAGAAATCGGTTTTGTTTAAGAAAAAAGGAGAGAAGAATGCTTCAAGTTACTTACAAAAGTTAGAGAGAAAGGAGAGAAAATGAAAGTAAGTTTGAAGTGTGTTTTGAATGAGAGAATGAGAGTGAGTAAGTAATGCATAAAATGAAACAAAACTCCCCCACCCTTGCAAATAGGCCGACGGTTTTGGGGTTCCAAGGGGGGAAGGGATTAGTCCACAAGTCCATTGCATGTTAAAGGTTCAAAAGTTGGTTATTAGATGTATTTGCATGGGAAGGGTGAGTAAGTAAATGGTAACCAGATTCCTTAAGTGTTTAATCCATTTAGTTAAGTTTGAAAGTAATACTTACATGTAGTATGGGCTAACTAAGTTCACTAGTAGTGTAGGGTGGGCTTGGAAGTCCAATAACATGAGTCCATTACACTAACAAAGCCCAAGTTCAAATAAATCACAAGTTAAACCAATTAAAGCCCAAGTAACTAACTAATAGCCTTAGTTAATTAAAATGATCAATAAATTTAATCATGAATGTAAATAATATCTAAAAATATTATTCGTGAAAGTCCCGGGTGTCACAAAGACGTTTTGGGCACTTAAAAGTCAAGTACGGGCAATCATGGTAACATGTAAATGTAATAACAAACATTCGTTTAATCACACGTATTAATAATAATAATTATAAATAAATAAACGTTGGAAATTCCAGGGTCGTTACATTACCCACCTGTTAAAGAAAATTTCGTCCCGAAATTTAAGCTGAGGTAGATGGAGGAGTCGGGAAAAGGTGAGGATATTTCCGCATCATTTGATTCTCTCGTTCCCAAGTAAACTCAGGTCCTCGTTTGGCATTCCATCGTACTCGAACGATCGGAATCTTGTTGCATTTCAAAGTTTTGATCTCACGATCCATAATCTCAACTGGTTCTTCCACAAAGTGGAGTTTGTCGTCAATCGTAAGCTCCTCAAGTGGTATGATAAGTTCAGGTGCAGCAAGACACTTCTTCAAGTTTGACACATGGAAGGTAGGATGAACTGAGCTCAATTGTGCTGGTAGATCTAATCGGTAAGCAACGGGTCTAACACGTTCCAAGATCTCAAAAGGACCAATGTATCGTGGGTTTAACTTTCCACGTTTTCCAAAACGAATCACACCTTTCCAAGGTGCAACCTTTAACATTACACGATCACCAACGTTGAATTCAAAGTCTTTACATTTAAGATCGGCATAACTCTTCTGACGATCGCGGGCAGTCTTAAGTCTAGCTTGAATCTGAGCAATCTTCTCCGTGGTTTCGTGGACTACCTCGGGTCCGGTGATTTGATTTTCGCCTACCTCGGCCCAGCAAATAGGAGATCGGTACTTATGTCCATACAATGCTTCAAAAGGTGCAGCATTAATGCTAGTGTGATAACTGTTGTTGTACGAGAATTCGGCGAGTGGCAAATGCCTTTCCCAGGCCTTTCCAAAATCAATGACACATGCACGCAGCATGTCCTCCAAGGTCTGAATCGTTCGTTCACTTTTCCCGTCAGTCTGAGGATGATAAGCAGTACTCATGTCAAGACGAGTTCCCATGGCTTCTTGCAAAGAACGCCAAAATCTAGAAGCAAAACGGGGATCGCGATCGGAGATGATCGATAAAGGTACACCATGACGAGATACAACCTCTTTGATGTATAACTGAGCAAGTCTCTCCATTGTATCAGTTTCCTTCATCGCTAGAAAGTGTGCAGATTTGGTAAGGCGGTCAACAATAACCCAAATAGTATCGTATCCGCCCACCGTCTTTGGTAGCTTAGTAATGAAATCCATTGTTATCCTTTCCTACTTCCATTGTGGGATCTCCGGTTGCTGAAGTAAACCAGAAGGTCTCTGATGCTCGGCATTAACCTTCGAGCAAGTCAAACACTTACCAACATAAGTCGCAACGTCCTTCTTAAGATTCGGCCACCAATACTGTTCTTTAAGGTCATGGTACATCTTGCCCGCACCGGGGTGAATTGAATATCTCGATTTGTGTGCTTCATCAAGTATCAGGTTTCGTAGATCTCCATAATAAGGTACCCAAATTCTTCCGGCATAACATCGGAGTCCAGACTCCCTAACCTTGAATCGAGAGACAAGTATGTTCAAATGTTCATGAGATATATTCTCCTCCTTGAGAGCCTCAAATTGGGTACTCTGATCTGGTTGTTGAGGTTCGAATGAATGGTGATGTTCAGAGCCCTAACACGAAGAGGTGTCGTCCTCTCCTTTCGGCTTAAAGCGTCAGCTACAACATTGGCCTTGCCAGGGTGATAACGGAGTTCACAATCATAGTCGTTGAGTGTCTCGATCCATCGACGCTGTCTCATATTCAGGTGCTTCTGATCAAAGATGTGCTGGAGACTCTTGTGGTCGGTGAAGATAGTGCTCTTAGTTCCATACAAATAATGTGTCCACAATTTGAGTGCAAAGACAACGGCTCCAAGTTCAAGATCATGTGTAGTGTAGTTTCGCTCGTGAATCTTCAATTGGCGGGAGGCATAGGCAATAACCTTTGATCGTTGCATCAGTACACAACCAAAACCGCTCTTCGATGCATCACAATAAACAACAAAGTCGTCACTGCCTTCAGGAAGTGATAGGATAGGTGCGGTGGTTAACTTCTTCTTCAAAGTTTGGAATGCTGATTCGTGTGTGGGTTCCTAAATGAACTTCTTGCCCTTGTGAGTCAGCGCGGTCAAAGGACGCGCAATCAGAGAAAATCCTTCGATGAATCTTCGGTAGTAACCGGCGAGACCTAGGAATTGGCGAATATGCATTGGAGTAGTGGGGGTCTCCCACTTGCTGATGGCTTCAATCTTGGCGGGATCAACTTTGATACCCTGGTCGCTCACAACATGACCCAAAAACTGTACTTCCTTCAACCAAAATTCACACTTGGAGAATTTGGCTTAAAGTTGCTCTTGTCTTAAGAGTTCAAGCACTAATCGGAGGTGTTGCTCATGTTCTTCTTCGCTCTTAGAGTAGATGAGGATATCATCTATGAAGACGATAACAAACTTGTCCAAGTAAGGCTTGCAGACACGATTCATGAGGTCCATGAACACGGCAGGTGCATTTGTCAAACCGAATGGCATCACGAGAAACTCATAATGACCATAACAGGTTCTGAATGCAGTCTTCATCACGTCACTTTCCTTCACCCTCAGCTGGTGATATCCGGATCGCAAATCGATCTTTGAATAAATGCTCGATCCTTGTAGTTGATCAAAAAGATCGTCAATTCGTGGAAGAGGATACCGATTCTTGATTGTCAATTTGTTGAGCTCACGGTAGTCGATACACATATGAAAGGATCCATCCTTCTTCTTCACAAACAGAACAGGTGCGCCCCAAGGCGAGAAACTTGGTTGGATAAATCCTCGGTCAAGTAGCTCTTGTAGTTGACTCTGTAATTCTTGCATCTCGAAAGGTGCTAGTCTATAAGGTGCGCGAGCTACAGGTGCAGCTCCTGGCACTAAGTCAATCTGAAACTCTACTGCTCTCTGCGGTGGTAATCCAGGCAATTCTTCTGGGAAGACATCGGAGAATTCGTTCACAATTCGAACGTCGTTCACGCTCTTCACCTCAGTTTCTACCGCTTTCACATGTGCTAGGACAGCAAAACGTCCCTTCTTCATAATCTTTTGCGCTTTCACGCAACTAATGAGGTTCAACTTCGAGGTACATCTCTCTCCATAGATAACCAGTGGTTCGCCATCTCCTTGTGGTATGCGAAGTGCTTTATCTCCACAGATAATATTGGCCTTTATCTTGCTCAACCAATCCATACCGACGATCACGTCAAAACTTCCCAGTTTGATAGGTATCAAGTCAATTTCGAAATCTGCACCAGCTATGTTGATAACAGCTCCACGACTAATATGGCCAACCTTTTCAAGTTTTCCATTTGCGACCTCGACAAGCATACTCTCTTTTAACGGGACTAATGACCAATTAATCTTATCGCAAAAATGTCTACATACATAACTTCTATCCGCACTAGTATCAAACAAGACAGAAGCTAAAAGATTGTTGATTTTGAATATACCTGTCACCAAGTCGGGGTTATCGCGTGCATCCCTTGCATTAACATTGAAGGCTCTACCTCGGGGTGGTCCTCCGTCTTTTCACTTGTTTGGGCATGCGTTTCTGAAATGGCCCGTCTGTCCACATTCGTAGCACTTCTTAGGTCCATTGGTGTTCGGCTTCCCATTCAAAGTAGTGACCTTGCAGTCCTTCCCGATGTGCCCAGCCCGTTGGCACTTCTCACAGACAACATTGCAATACCCAGTGTGGTGTTTGTAGCACCGTTTGTATTGTGGTAAGGTTCCTTTGTAGTTCGGGTTGGTGTTGGCGTTGTTGTTGGGATTAGGGTTTCCACCATTGTTGTGCCTCTTAGCGGGGGTTTGATCGTAGTTTCTCCCCCTGTTGTTGTTGTTGTTGTTGTTGTTGTTGTTGTTGTTGTTGTTGTTGTTGTGGTTGTTGTTGTGGTTGTTATGGTTGTTGTCCCATTTCCTCTTTTCACTACTACCGGCTTCAAACTTAGCCTTCTCCGTCTCGTCAAGGATGATTTGATTCAGGAGAGTATGCGCCATGCGCATTGCTTCGGGAACATTCGGTGGTTTGGATGAGGTAACATTACCCTTGATGGACTTAGGAAGTCCCGAGAAGTATTTCTCCAAGCGCTTAAATTCGGGGGTGACCATGGTCGGACACATAAGAGCCAACTCCAAAAACCTACGGTTGTAACTGTTAAGGTCGTTCCCTACGGCCTTTAACTGCATAAATTCGATTTCCATCTTCTGAATTTCGGTTCTCGGACAATACTCATCAATCATAGCCGCCTTGAATTCCTCCCATGGCGTAGCATATGCCTCATTGATACCTTTCGCTTGAGCTAACGTGTTCCACCACGTTAGCGCGCCGTCTGATAGCGTGCAAATCATAACTACGTCGAAGAAGTTATGGGTAAAACAAGATTGGATATTTTTTTTGATTGTTGTAGCTACGGGAAATATTGTAACAATTCTATACAAATCATAACTTAACAAACTTATATTGTATTATTCATGTATTCTAATATATATTATGTAATCTTGAGATACCATAGACACGTATACAATGTTTTGACATATCATATCGACCCATCTATATAATATATTTTGGAACAACCATAGACACTCTATATGCAGTAATGTTGGAGTTAGCTATACAGGGTTGAGGTTGATTCCAAAATAATATATATAGTTTGAGTTGTGATCTAGCCTGAGGCTTGTATACACTGGGTCGTGGATTGATCCAAGATAATTTATATTTATTTATTTATGTATATCTAACTGTGGACAACTAGCTGTAGGTTACTAACGAGGACTGCTGACTTAACAAACTCATATCATTAAAACGTAATAAAAAAAGACGTGGTAAATATATTTTGATCATACTTTGATATATACGTACATATTTGTATAGGTTCGTGAATCGACCAGTGGCCAAGTCTTAATTCCCGACGAAGTAAAAATCTATGAAAGTGAGTTATAGTCCCACTTTTAAAATCTAATATTTTGGGATGAGAATACATGCAGTTTTATAAATGTTTTACGAAATACACACAAGTAAATGAAACTACATTATATGGTTGAATGATCGAAGCCGAATATGCCCCTTTTGCTTGGTAATCTAAGAATTAGTAAACCGATCTACTAATTGACGCTAATCCTAAAGATAGATCTATTGGGCCTAACGAACCCCATCCAAAGTACCGGATGCTTTAGTACTTCGAATTCGTTTATATCATGTCCTAAGGATTTCCCGGAATGATAGGGGATATTCTTATATGCATCTTGTTAATGTCGGTTACCAAGTGTTCACCATATGAATGAATTTTATCTATATGTATGGGATGTATATTGATATATGAAATCTTATGGTCTATTATTATGATTTGATAATATATAGGTTAAACCTATAACTCACCAACATTTTTGTTGACGTTTTAAGCATGTTTATTCTCAGGTTAAACATTTTTGTTGACGTTCCGCTGTTGCATACTAAAATAAGGACAAGATTTGGAGTCCATGCTTGTATGATATTATGTAAAAACTGCATTCAAGAAACTTATTTTTGATGTAATATATTCTTATTGTAAACCATTATGTAATGGTCGTGTGTAAACGGTATATTTTAGATTATCATTATTTGATAATCTACGTAATGCTTTTTAAACCTTTATCGATAAAATAAAGGTTATGGTTGTTTTAAAAATGAATGCAGTCTTTGAAAAACGTCTCATATAGAGGTCAAAACCTCGCGACGAAATCAATTAATATGAAACGTTTATAATCAATATGAACGGGACATTTCAGTTGGTATCAGAGCGTTGGTCTTAGAGAACCAGAATTTTGCATTAGTGTGTCTTACCGAGTTGTTAGGATGCATTAGTGAGTCTGGACTTCGACCGTGTTTTCTTCAAAAACGATTGCTTAACACTTTTTGTTGGAAACTATATATTATTAACATGTAATTATTATGTGATATATTAACCTCTTAATATGTTTGATATTGTGTGATAGATGTCTACCACTAGTACAAATCCCATCGACTCACCTAATAATAATGAAGAGTCGAATATACTTTTGGAAGATTCACAAATTCCCGAAGAGGAACCGGAAGAGGAAGAACCAGAAGAAGAGGAACCGAAAGAAGAGGAACCACAAGAGGAGGAATCAGAAGAGGAGGAACCGGAAGAAGAAGAGGTTTCGGAGGAAGAAATATTGATACCTACAGTAAATCGTTTAAATAAAAGAAAATCCTCAACCAATGGACCAAAGTTAAAAATGGTCAATGGTGTTTCTACCGAGGAAGCAAACTATTGGGAAGATTACCAATTTTTCGATGAATCGGATCCCGATGAGGATTCCGATGATGTTATAGAAATCACCTCGACCCAATTTAATATAGCAAAAGAAAATAATAAGGGAAAAGGTATAAAAATAGAGAAACCTGATTCCAACCCCGATGAGCTTTATATGTATCGGCAACATCCGTATTTCCTAAAGTGTAACAATAACCCGGGAACCTCTAAACCACCAGGTTTTTCTAAACCATTGTGGAAAATGACGGCTCGTATTAGAGGAACACCATATATCCCTAGAAAATTAGGAAAGAAAACCAAGTCCGAAGAAGAAGAAACCAGTGATTCAGATTAGGGAGTTGTAATCATGTTGTGTATTATATGTATTGTAGTGTGCTTGTACTTTTATGTTCTATGTAAAAATTGCTTGTATTGTTTGTTAATTATCTTTTATGAATCTAATCCTTGTCTATTTTACAGTATAAAAACAAAATGGACGTTAAGGGTAGACAACCGAATATTTTAGAAGACCTACCAGAGGATATGATTGAGGAAATCTTGTCTAGAGTCGGTCAGAATTCATCAGCACATTTAGTTATGGCGAAATTAACTTGTCAAACATTTGAAAGACTTTCCAGAAATGCCTTAGTTTATAAAAGGCTTTCCTTTGATAGGTGGGGTATATCACATTGGGGAGACCGTAAGTTACGCCGTGTTTTCTAAAAAGCATTAAATGCGGGGAACCCAAATGCAATTTTACGCTAGGGTTAAGAACCTATTTTGACTCAACATATCCCAACATAGGATTTCGTGAATTAGAAAGAGCTTCTAACATGCAACATAAAGAAGCATGTTATGCTTACGGGTTAGTGATGTTTGCTTCTTACCAAAGTGAGAAAAAGAACATCGGATTGCAACTTTTAAATAAAACCTTCCCACAAGTGACGGATTCAGTAGTTGGGGTGAGAAACAAGGTTTTTAGATTATTACAGGACTGTTGGACATTACGAAACCCTCGTCCTTTTGACGACATTCCAACATGCTGCCTAGCCAATGGTCATAACGGTTATTTTCCACAAGACCAAGGATGGGAAGTCGTCTTAGTAAAACCAGAATGCATGACTTGTTTCTGGACTTATGAATTATGTGTCTTTATTTCCTTTGCTGAACAACTTGCGTATTAACTAGATTTATCTTCAAAACTTTCCTGTATCATAGTGTACTATATTTCATGTTATATGTAATATAGCGAAGTTGTAAGTTTGAAGAATATTTGTATGTGATATATTATTATAATCAGTTTTTCATATGAAATTGTAGTAGTTGAATTGTATATTAGCTACTAAGTATGAACTTAACGGGTAGGTAGTACCCGAATTTAAACTTATAAAACGCTAATATGAAGAAAAAGCTTTTATAAATGAGTTCATATTATGCTACGAAATACTATTGACTACTCTTAATATTCTGTATGATTAACTCAATTCAGTTGGCTATTTTGAAGGAAATGGCACCGACTACTCGACACACCATGAATATGAGCGAAGAGAAATTTCGTACCTTTCTTGATGCAAACATAGCCGCAGTACAGGCTGCGCTACATACCAACAATAACTCTGAATCTAGCAATGCAGCTAACGGTGCAAGAAATCGTGTAGGATGCTCCTACAAAGAATTCACTGCCTGCAAACCTTTGGAATTTGATGGAACCGAAGGACCAATTGGATTGAAACGGTGGACCGAGAAATTCGAATCGGTGTTTGCCATAAGTAAGTGTACTGAAAAGGACAAAGTTAAGTACGCTACGCATACCTTCACAGGTACTGCGTTAACGTGGTGGAACACCTATCTTGAACAGGTGGGACAAAATGCGGCTTATGCACTACCGTGGTCGGCATTCAAGCAATTGATGAACGAGCAGTAGCGTCCTAGAAACGAAGTCAATAAACTCAAGGCAGAACTTAGAGAGTTATGAACACAAGGGTTCGACGTTACCACATATGAACGACGATTCACAGAGTTATGCCTATTGTGTCCGGGAGCATTCGAAGATGAAGAAGAGAAGATTGACGCATTTGTAAAAGGGTTACCAATAAGGATTCAAGAAGATGTGAATTCACACGAGCCCGCTTCTATACAGAAGGCAAGTCGAATGGCTCATAAACTCATAAATCAGATTGAAGGAAGAATTAAAGAGCAGGCGACCAAAGAAGCCAACATGAAACAACTCAAGAGGAAATGGGAGGAAAACGGTGAAAAGAGTCACCAGTACAACAACAACAACAACAACAACAATTACAACCACAATCGTAACAACTATCCCAACAACCGCAACAACAATCGCAACAATAACCGCAATTCTAACAATAACTACAACAAACATCCCAACAACAACAACAACTACAACAACCATTTCAACAACAATAAAAATCCCAACAACAACCTCAATAACAACAACGGCAACAAAAACCAAAAACAGCCATGTCATAGGTGTGAAGAAAATCATCATGGGTTTTGCACGACATTTTGCAACAGGTGTAAAAGAAATGATCATAGTGCGACAAAGTGTGAGGTCTACGGATGAAAGTTTAACAGAACTAAAGGAACAAATTATGTCGGAACAAGTAATGCCGAAACAAATAGTGTTGGAGCAAGTAATACCAACGATGTTTGTTATAAATGTGGAAAACCGGGCCACATTATTAGAAATTGCCCGAATCAGGGGAATACTAATGGGCAGGGCCATGGAGGAGTTTTCAATATTAATTCGACAGAAGCACAGGAAGACCCGGAGCTTGTTACGGGTACGTTTCTTATTGATGATAAATCTGCTTATGTTTTATTTGATTCGGGTGCAGATAGAAGCTATATGAGTAGAGAATTTTGTGCTAAATTAAGTTGCCCATTGTCGCCTTTGTATAGTAAATTTTACTCGAATTAGCAAACGGTAAATTAATTTCAGCAGATAATATATGTCGGGAGAGAGAAATTAAACTGGGGGGTGAAACGTTTAAAATTGATTTAATACCAGTCGAGTTAGGAAGTTTTGATGTAATAATTGGCATGGACTGGTGGAAAAAGGTGAGAGCAGAGGTCGTTTGTTACAAAAATGCGATTCACATTATGCGTGAAAAAGGAAAACCTTTAATGGTGTACGGAGAAAAGAACAACGCGAAATTAAATCTTATTAGTAGTTTGAAGGCGCAAAAATAATAATAAAAGGTTGTTACGCCATTCTAGCACATATCGAGGAAGTTAAACCTGATGAAAAGAACATCAGTGATGTTCCCGTCGCAAAAGAATTTCCCGATGTATTTCCGAAAGAATTACCGGGATTACCCTCACATCGATCCGTTGAATTTTAAATAGACCTTGTACCAGGAGCTGCACCAATAGCTCGTGCTCCATACAGACTCGCACCCAGCGAAATGAAAGAATTACAAAGTCAGTTACAGGAACTTTTAGAGCGTGGTTTCATTCGACCAAGCACATCACCATGGGGAGCTCCTGTTTTGTTTGTCAAGAAGAAATATGGTACATTTAGGTTGTGTATCGACTACCGAGAGTTGAACAAACTTACCATCAAGAACCGCTACCCACTACCGAGAATCGATGACTTATTTGATCAACTACAAGGCTCGTCTGTTTATTCAAAGATCGATTTACGTTCTGGATATCATCAAATACGGGTGAAGGAGGATGATATTCCAAAGACTGCTTTTAGGACGCGTTACGGTCATTACGAGTTTATGGTTATGCCGTTTGGATTGACTAACGCACCAACTGTGTTCATGGACCTCATGAACCGAGTGTGTGTGCCATATCTTGACAAGTTTGTCATTGTTTTTATCGATGAAATACTTATTTACTCGAAGAATGATCAAGAGCACAAAGAACATTTGAGAAAAGTGCTAGAGTTGTTGAGAAAAGAAAAACTGTACGCTAAGTATTCAAAGTGTGCATTTTGGTTGGAAGAAGTTCAATTCCTCGATCATATAGTGAACAAAGAAGGTATTCAGGTGGATCCAGCAAAGATTGAAACCGTTGAAAAGTGGGAAACCCCGAAAACTCCGAAACACATACGTCAGTTTTTAGGACTAGGTGGTTACTACAGAAGGTTCATCCAATACTTTTCCAGAATAGCAAAACTCTTGACTGCATTAACGCATATAGGGAAGAAATTTGAATGGAAAGATGAACATGAGAAAACGTTTCAATTGTTAAATAAAAAGTTAACTATGGCACCTATATAGTCATTACCTGAAGGGAATGATGATTTTGTAATATATTGTGATGCCTCAAAGCAAGGTCTCGGTTGTGTATTAATGCAACAAACGAAAGTAATTGCTTATGCGTCTAGACAATTGAAGATTCACGAACAGAATTATACGACGCATGATTTGGAATTAGGCGCGGTTATTTTTGCATTAAAGACTTGGAGGCACTACTTATATGGGGTCAAAAGTATTATATATACCGACCACAAAAGTCTTCAACACATATTTAATCAGAAACAACTGAATATGAGGCAGCGTAGGTGGATTGAATTGTTGAATGATTACGACTTTGAGATTCGTTACCACCCGGGGAAGGCAAATGTGGTAGCCGACGCCTTGAGCAGAAAGGACAGAGAACCCATTCGAGTAAAAGCTATGAATATAATGATTCACACTAACCTTACTACTCAAATAAAGGAGGCGCAACAAGGAGTTTTAAAAGAGGGAAATTTAAAGGATGAAATACCCAAAGGATCGGAGAAGCATCTTAATATCCGGGAAGACAGAACCCGGTATAGGGCTGAAAGAATTTGGGTACCAAAATTTGGAGATATGAGAGAAATGGTACTTACAGAAGCTCATAAAACCAGATACTCAATACATCCTCGAACGGGGAAGATGTACAAGGATCTCAAGAAACATTTTTGGTGGCCGGGTATGAAAGCCGACATTGCTAAATACGTAGGAGAATGTTTGATGTGTTCTAAGGTCAAAGCTGAGCATCAGAAACCATCAGGTCTACTTCAACAACCCGAAATTCCGGAATGGAAATGGGAAAACATTACCATGGATTTCATCACTAAATTGCCAAGGACTACAAGTGGTTTTGATACTATTTGGGTAATAGTTGATCGTCTCACCAAATCAGCACACTTCCTGCCAATAATAGAAGATGACAAGATGGAGAAGTTAGCACGACTATATTTGAAGGAAGTCGTCTCCAGAAATGGAATACCAATCTCTATTATCTCTGATAGGGGTGGAAGATTTATTTCACGATTCTGGCAGACATTACAGCAAGCATTAGGAACTCGTCTAGACATGAGTACTGCCTATCATCCACAAACTGATGGGCAGAGTGAGAGGACGATATAAACGCTTGAAGACATGCTATGAGCATGTGTTATTGATTTCAGAAACAGTTGGGATTGACATCTACCGTTAGCAGAATTTTCCTACAACAACAGCTACCATTCAAGCATTGAGATGGCGCCGTTTGAAGCACTTTATGGTAGAAAGTGCAGGTTTCTGATTTGTTGGAGTGAAGTAGGGGATAGACAGATTACAGGTCCAGAGATAATACAAGAAACTACCGGAAAGATCATCCAAATTCAACAACGGTTGAAAACCGCTCAAAGTCGACAAAAGAGCTACACCGACATTAAAAGAAAAGATATAGAATTTGAAATTGGAGAGATGGTCATGCTTAAGGTTACACCTTGGAAAGGCGTTGTTCGATTTGGTAAACGAGGGAAATTAAATCCAATGTATATTGGACCATTCAAGATTATTGAGCGTGTCGGACCAGTAGCTTACCGACTTGAGTTACCTCAACAACTTGCGGCTGTACATAACACTTTCCACGTCTCGAATTTGAAGAAATATTTTGCTAAAGAAGATCTCACTATTCCGTTAGACGAAATCCAAATTAACGAAAAACTTCAATTCATCGAAGAACCCGTCGAAATAATGGATTGTGAGGTTAAAAAACTTAAGCAAAACAAAATACCAATTGTTAAGGTTTAATGGAATGCTCATAGAGGACCCGAGTTCACCTAGGAACGAAAAGATCAGATGAAGAAGAAATACCCGCACTTATTTCCAGAAGATACGACAACACCTCCAACTGCTTAAAATTTCGGGACGAAATTTATTTAACGGGTAGTTACTGTAGTGACCCGAACTTTTCCATGATTATATATATTAAATGAAATTTATTTTTATATGATTAAGTGTTTCCAACATGTTAAGCAATCAAACTTGTTAAGACTTGATTATTTGAAATGAGTTTCATGTAGACAATTGACCACCCAAGTTGACCGGCGATTCACGAACGTTAAAACTTGTAAAAACGACATGACGATATATATATGGATATACATATAGTCAACATGAGATTATGATAAGTAAGTATCTCCATAAGTATATTAACAATGAGTTATAAACATAAAAATGATACTACTAAGTTAAGAAACTCGAAACGATATATATAACGATTATCGTTATTACAACGTCTTACTAGAAACATATGTATCATATTAAGATATTGTTACACTATATTTAACATGATAAAATGATAATTATATATATCATTAAGTATGTTAACAATGAACTACATATGTAAAAACAAGACTACTAACTTAAGGATTTCGAAACGAGACATATATGTAACGATTATCGTTGTAACAACATTTAAATGTATATATATATATCATATTAAGATATATTAATATATCATAATATCATGATAATATAATAATTTAATATCTCATTAGATATAATAAACAATGGGTTAACAACATTAAATGAGATCGTTAACTTAAAGGTTTTAAAACAACACTTACATGTAACGACTAACGATGACTTAACGACTCAGTTAAATTGTATATACATGTAGTGTATTTAGATATGTTAATATACTTTTGGAAGACTTTAAGACATATATCAAAACACTCATACTTAATGAAAATGGGTACAGTTACATTCCATTCTTTTTTCATCAAGAATTCTAGTCGTATTCATACCCGTATTATACACAGCTTCTAGACGTACTTACTGTGGGTATATACCAATAAGAACTAGCATGGGATTCCACTCTTGATTATGTCATACATGACTAACCAATTTTAACTTCTACCATGAACTAGTCAACTAACTAGAACTCCTTTTAACCCCACTCACCACTCACCACTTACCACTCATCATTCACTCCATTTCACTTCCAATTCTCTTTCTAATTCTCTCTCAACACACACACACACATACACACACACACTTATGAACGAATTTTTCCAGTAGCTAATCATCATCATCATCAAAAATTACTTCAAGAATCAAGCTATAATCATCTTAGGAAGAATACTTCAAGAACACTTCGAAAATCCTTTCAAGTTTACTAGTTTACATCCATGCTTTCTAATCCATTCCAAGTAATCATCTAAGATCAAGAAACCTTTGTTATTTATAGTAGGTTATCTTTCTTATTCAAGGTAATAATCATATTCAAACTTTGATTCAATTTCTATGACTATAAACTATCTTAATTAGAGTAAAAATCTTACTTGAACTTGTTTTTGTGTCATGATCCTACTTCAAGAACTTTCAAGCCATCCAAGATCCTTTGAAGCTAGATCATTTCTTGTCACTTCCAGTAGGTTTACCTACTAAACTTGAGGTATTAATGATGTTCATAACATCATTCGATTCATACATATAAAACTATCTTATTCGAAGATTTAAACTTGTAATCACTAGAACATAGTTTAGTTAATTCTAAACTTGTTCGCAAATAAAGTTACTCCTTCTAACTTGACTTTTAAAATCAACTAAACACATGTTCTATATCTATATGATATGCTAACTTAATGAATTAAAACCCGGAAACACGAAAATCACCGTAAAACCGGACATACGCCGTCGTAGTAACACCGTGAGCTGTTTTGGGTTTGATAATTAAAAACTATGATAAACTTTGATTTAAAAGTTGTTCTTCTGTGAAAATTATTTTTCTTATGAACATGAAACTCTATCCAAAAATCATTGTTAAACACAAAGTGGAAGTATGTTTTTCAAAATGGTCATCAAGACGTCGTTCTTTCGACTGAAATGACTACCTCTTACAAAAAGGACTTGTAACTTATATTTCCGACTATAAACCTATACTTTTCCGATTATATTGAAATATTAAATCTTGTGGTCTATTATTATGATTTGATAATATATAGGTTAAACCTATAACTCACCAACATTTTTGTTGACGTTTTAAGCATGTTTATTCTCAGGTGATTATTAAGAGCTTCCGCTGTTGCATACTAAAATAAGGACAAGAATTAGAGTCCATGCTTGTATGATATTATATAAAAACTGCATTCAAGAAACTTATTTTGATGTAATATATTCTTATTGTAAACCATTATGTAATGGTCGTGTGTAAACGGTATATTTTAGATTATCATTATTTGATAATCTACGTAATATTTTTTAAACCTTTATAGATAAAATAAAGGTTATGGTTGTTTTAAAAATGAATGCAGTCTTTGAAAAATGTCTCATATAGAGGTCAAAACCTCGCGACTAAATCAATTAATATGGAACGTTTATAATCAATATGAACGGGACATTTCAGTACCTACCCGTTAAGTTCATACTTAGTAGCTACTATACAATTCAACCACTATAATTCTACATGAAAAACTGATTATAATAATATTTCGCGTTCAAACTATTACACAATATTTTACAAACTTACAATACTGCTATATAGCATAAAATATAGCACACAATAACATTGATACAAAGCAGTTTCGATGACAATCCTAGTTAATACGCAAGTCGTTCAACAAAGGCAATAAAGACACGTAGTTCATAAGTCCAGAAACAAATCATGCATTCTGGTTTTACTAAGACTACTTCCCATCCTTGGTTTTGTGAAACATAACCGTTGTGACCGTTGATAAGATAGCATGTTGTAACATCGTCAAAGGGACGAGGGTTTCGTAATGCCCAAAGCCCCGTAACAATCTAAAAACCTTGTTTCTCACCCCAACTACTGAGTCCGTTACTTGTAGGAATGTTTTGTTTAATAGTTGTAATCCGATGTTCTTTTTCTCACTTTGGTGAGAAGCGAACATCACTAACCCATAAGCATAACATGCTTCTTTATATTGCATGTTAGAAGCTCTTTCTAATTCACGAAGTCCTATGTTGGGATAAGTTGAGTCAAAATAGGTTCTTAATCCGTAGCGTAAAATTGCACTTGGGTTCTCCGCATTTAATGCTTTAAAGAAAACACGGTGTAGCTTACGGTCTCCCCAATGTGATATACCCCAACTTTCAAAGGAAAGCCTTTTATAAACTAAGTCATTCTTGGAACTTTCATCAAATGTTCTACAAACTTATTTCGCCGTAAATAATTGTGTCGACGAATTCTGACCAACTTTAGACAAGATTTCATCAATCATGTCCCCGGGTAGGTCTTCTAAAATTGTTGGTTGTCTATCCTTAACATCCATTGTGTTTTTATACTATAAAACAGACGAGGATTAGATTTGTAAAAGATAATTATCAAATAATACAAGCAAATTTTTTTTACATACAACATAAAAGTACAAGCACACTTATATTACATATATTACACCGCATGATTACAACCCTTTATTCCGACTCGCTTGTTTCTTCTTCTTCGGACTTAGTTCGTTTCGCTAATTTTCTAGGGATATATGGTGCTCCCCTAATACGAGCTGTCGTTTTCCACAATGGTTTAGAAAAACCTGGTGGTTTAGAGGTTCTCGGGTTATTGTTACAATTCAGGGAATACGGATGTTGCCGATACATATAAAGTTCATCGGGGTTGGAATCAGGTTTCTCTATTTTTATACCTTTTCCCTTATTATTTTCTTTTGCCTCTTTAAATTGGGTCGGGGTAATTTCTATAACATCATCGAAATCCTCATCGGGATCCGATTCATCGGAGAATTGGTAATCTTCCCAATATTTTGCTACCTTAGCGAAAACACCATTGACCATTATTAACTTTGGTCCATTGGTTGAGGATTTTCTTTTATTTGACCGTTTTTCTGTGGTTCCTAATATTTCTCCCTCCGGAACCTCTTCTTCTTCCGGTTCCTCTTCTTCTGGTTCCTCTTCTTTCGGTTCTTCTTCTTCCGGTTCTTCTTCTTCCGGTTCTTCTGGAATTTGTGAATCTTCCCAATATATATTCGACTCTTCATTATTATTAGGTGAGTCAATGGGATTCGTACTAGAGGTAGACATCTATTACACAATATCAAACACGATAAGAGATTAATATATCACATAATATTTACATGTTAATAATATATAGTTTCCAACAAAAATGTTAAGCAATTATTTTTAAAGAAAACACGGTAGAAGTCCAGACTCACTAATGCATCCTAACAAACTCGATAAGACACACTAATGCAAATTTTCTGGTTCTCTAAGAACAACGCTCGGATACTAACTGAAATGTCCCGTTCATATCGATTATAAACGTTCCATATTAATTGATTTCGTCGCGAGGTTTTGACCTCTATATGAGACGTTTTTCAAAGACTGCATTCATTTTTATAACAACCATAACCTTTATTTTATCGATAAAGGTTTAAAAAGCATTACGTAGATCATCAAATAATGATAATCTAAAATATACCGTTTACACACGACCATTACATAATGGTTTACAATAAAAATATATTACATCAAAGTAAGTTTCTTGAATGCAGTTTTTACATAATATCATACAAGCATGGACTCCAAATCTTGTCCTTATTTTAGTATGTAATAGCGGAAGCTCTTAATAATCACCTGAGAATAAACATGCTTAAAACGTCAACAAAAATGTTGGTGAGTTATAGGTTTAACCTATATATTATCAAATCATAATAATAGACCACAAGATTTCTCATTTTTCATAAATATCATTACACTCGCAAGTGCCTAAAAATCATTCATATGTTGAACACCTGGTAACCGACGTTAACTTAATGTATAGAATATCCCCAAAACAGAACCTCTCGTCTGTATAATAATCTCGAAGTACTAAACCATCCATAACCTGAATGGGGGTTGTTAAGCCCAATAGATCTATCTTTAGGATTCGCATCAATTAGGGGCCATTTCCCTAATTCTTAGGCTACCAGACTTGAAGGGCGATATTCAGTTTAATAATCCAACCATAGAATGTAGTTTCGCATACTTGTGTCTATTTGGTAAAACATTTATAAAACTGCATGTATTCTCATTCCAAAAATATTAGATTTTAAAAAATGGGACTATAACTCACTTTCACAGATTTTTACTTCATCGGGAAGTAAGACTTGGCCACTGATCGATTCACGAACCTATAACAAATATGTACGTATATATCAAAGTATGATCAAAATATATTCACAGCACTTTTTATTGCGTTTTAATGATTTAAGTGTATTAAGTCAGCTGTCCTCGTTAGTAACCTACAGCTAGTTGTCCATAGTTTGATGTACAGAAATAAATTGATATATATTATCTTGAATCAATCCACGACCCAGTGTATATACGTCTCAGGCTAGATCACAACTCAAAGTATATATATTTTTGGAATCAACATCAACCCTGTATAGCTAACTCCAACATTACTGCATATAGAGTGTCTATGGTTGTTCCAAATAATATATATACATGGGTCGATATGATATGTCAAAACATTTGCATACGTGTCTATGGTATCCCAAGATTACATAATATATTAGAATACATGTATAATACAATATAAGTTAGCTAGGATATGATTGATTTAGATTTGTTACCAATTTTCACGTAGCTACAACAAGCAAAATTATCCAATCTTGTTTTACCCATAACTTCTTCGTTTTAAATCCGTTTTGAGTGAATCAAATTGCTATGGTTTTATATTAAACTTAAGTTTATGTATCTAAGCAGAAAAATTATAAGTTTATAGTCGGAAATATAGGTTACATGTCATTTACTAAAGAGGTAGTCATTTCCGTCGAAAGAACGACATCTTGATGACTATTTTGAAAAACATACTTCCACTTTGAGTTTAACCATGATTTTTGGATATAGTTTCATGTTCATAAGAAAAATTATTTTCCCAGAAGAACAACTTGTAAATCAAAGTTTATCATAGTTTTTAATTAACTAACCCAAAACAGCCCGCGGTGTTACTACGACGGCGTATGTCCGGTTTTACGGTGTTCATCGTGTTTCCAGGTTTTAAATCATTAAGTTAGCATATCATATAGATATATAACATGTGTTTAGTTGATTTTATAAGTCAAGTTAGAAGGATTAACTTCTGTTTGCGAACAAGTTTAGAATTAACTAAACTATGTTCTAGTGATTACAAGTTTAAACCTTCGAATAAGATAGCTTTATATGTATGAATCGAATGATGTTATGAACATCATTACTACCTCAAGTTTTGTGGATAAACCTACTGGAAAAAAGAAAAATGGATCTAGCTTCAAAGGATCCTTGGATGGCTTGAAAGTTCTTGAAGCAGAATCATGACACGAAAATAAGTTCAAGTAAGGTTTCCACTCGAAATAAGATTGTTATAGTTATAGAAATTGAATCAAAGTTTGAATATGAGTATTACCTTGAATTATAAAGATATCTTACTGTAAATAAGAAAGATTTTTTGAGATTGGATGATCACTTGAAATGAATTTGCAAGATTGGAAGCAAGCTAGCAAGATTTCTTGAAGTGTTCTTGAATGGTTGTTTTTATGATGATTAAAGCTTGTAATTGAAGCTAAAAGATGGTGAAAATGCTTGGAGATGATCAAGTATGATGTTAGGAGTATTTTGAGAGAGAATTTGGAGTGTAAGTATGAGAAAATGGAATGGAAAAATGGGGTGAAATCATAAAAACGAAATTACTTGTTATAAAGAAAAAAAAGATCCTTAAGTTTGTTTTTATCTCATTAGTCATACAAGTTGTTAAATAATGGTTCCACATGTTTTTGACTCTAAGATGGCTGCTAAGAATGAATGATTAAAGGTGTATATACCAATAGTAAATACATCTAGAAGCTGTGTATTGTACGAGTACAAATACGGGTGTACACGAGTAGAATTGTTGATGGAAACGAATGAGAATGTAATTTTGAGCATTTTTGCTAAGTAGAAATACTTTGATATATGTCTTGAAGTCTTTCAAAAGTGTATTAATACATCTTAATACACTACATGTATATACATTTTAACTGAGTCGGTAAGTCACCATTAATCATTACATGTAAGTGTTGTTTTAAGACCTTAAAGCTAACGATCTTATTAAATGTAATTAATCCATTGTTATTATACTTAAATGAGATGTTAAATTATTACATTATCATGATATTATAATGTATGAATATATCTTAATATGATATATATATACATTAGAATGTCGTTACAACGATAATCGTTACATATATGCCTCGTTTCGAAATTCTTAAGTTAGTAGTCTTGTTTTACATATGTAGTTCATTGTTAACACACTTAATGATATACTTAATTATCACTTTATCATGTTAAACATAGTGTATCAATATCTTAATATGATTCATATGTATTTAGTAAGACGTTGTTATAACGATAATCGTTATATATATCGTTTGCGAGTTTCTTAATTCAATAAACTCATTTTTATGTGTATCACTCATTGTTAATATACTTAGTGAGATACTTACTTATCATAATCTCATGTTAACCATATATATATATCCATATATATATCATGATGTAGTTTTTACAAATTTTTAACGTTCGTGAATCGCCGGTCAACTTGGGTGGTCAATTGTCTATATGAAGCACATTTCAAATAATCAAGTCTTAACAAGTTTGATTGCTAAACATGTTTAAAACATTTAATCATACAAATATTGTTTTCATTTAATATATAACATGGAAAAGTTCGGGTCACTACAATTACCCCACTAATTCTTATACTCATTAGTGGGTTACAAGGAAAATATGGTCACATAAAAGGTATGCAATTGATTAAAACAAATTGAAAAGAAATGGCCAAGAATCAAGTCACAACTTGCTTTAAACTTTCGCATATTATGTTGATGGGCCAAGATGATGAGTGGAAATTACAATGGGTGTAAGTGGGAACGTTATATGGAATTTTTTTTCCTTTTCGTCAATATCTAATCTATTATGTTAAGATGAAAATTGAAAGTGAACAACAAAAGTAAGTGTGTGTCACGATCATGAAAATGGATGGGTACCAGCTAACATGTCGATTATTTAATCAGAGTGGTTTATCTTGCTAGCTTACTCCCCATTAATCTATTTCGAATACTATATTAAAAAGCAAACTGGTCATTTGATTTTGTTAAATGGGGCCGAGAGCTTTTTCCAATTGCTTTTGAAACCGACATTTTTTATTATTATTTGGGCTATGTTAACATATTTTCAAAGGAACCGATTGAGTTTATGCTTGTGGGCCGTGATCCAAGATTAGATTATTTGTTTGATTGGTTCCTGCGTACTTGGTTATTTCTGTTTGCTAATCTATTCGAACCCACAAACATTAAACCTTCAACTATGTGACTGCTGCTACTGCAGAGGTATACATGCGTTTCTATATCTCTTACAGTAATGAAGAGGATGAGGTTCGGTTTTAAGATCTTACGATGTGATGATAGAAGTGTTAACCGGTAATAATGATATTAGTTGATAATAGATGATGAAGTGATAAATTAAAAAAAATAATGATGACGATGATATGATTGCGATCATAAAATGATTATGATTATAGATGATGACATTATGAAGATTTGGTTAGTGATTAGGTTATGATTATGATAATGAAGTAATGATGGTGAGATTACGATCATATGATAATAATGATGGTAAGTATATGGAGACGTGTATGGTGATGGAAATGATGTTAGTATTATGATAATGACATCATGATATTAATATGGTTACGAAGCATGTAGGTTAGATGACAATGAAGTTATCAAATAATGATAATGGTGTAACAAGTTTAATTACGATGATGATAAGAATGATGATGGTGTGATAGTGACAAAAATGGTTAAATAGAATTGAGCTGGAAATTAAAACAGAAATGAATGGGCATAATGATTAAGGATGTTATCGGGTTAGCGGGACGTCACGGGTTCAAACCCGGACTTGGGCATTTTTTTTAAGGGTTACTTCTTTGAGGTAGTTTACTTATTACTCATTATTATTATTATTATTATTATTATTATTATTATTATTATTTTTATTAGTATTATTATTATTATTATTATTATTATTACTATTATTATTATTATTATTATTGCAAATATATATTATATAAAAGTACATTACAATTATAATACATAATACTATATTTTATCGTTAAAATGATATTCATTAAACTATATATAAATTATATTAATTAATATATATATATATATATATATATATATATATATATATATATATATATATATATATATATATATATATATATATATATATATATATATATATATATATATATATATATATGTATATTTTTATCAAATAAACCTTAATATAAGTTCTTATTATTAATGAATGATAATATTATAATTAAACTACCTTAATAAAAATTTACTATATTAATAATAATAAAGGAAACAATGAAGCATATAAATCATATCACTAATAATAATATATAAGTTTGTTCGATTACAATTATATCTATTAATATATATAATTGATATAGGTTCGTGAATCCGAGGTCAACCCTGCATTGTTCAGTTCCGTCGTATGCATATTTTTACTACAAAATATTGTATCGTGAGTTTTATTTGCTCCCTTTTTAAATGCTTTTGCAATATATATTTTTGGGACTGAGAATACATGCGCTGCTTTTATAACTGTTTTACGAAATAGACACAAGTAATTGAAACTACATTCTATGGTTGAATTGTTATACCAGATATCGCCCTTGTTGAACTTGGTAGCCTAAGAATTGGTGTTTATTATAATTGCCACCAATTGACGAGAATCCTAAAGATAGATCTATGGGCTTTGACACGCCCCAGTCAGAGAATTTGAACTGCTTTAGTACTTCGAAGTTTATATGTTTGGGGATATTCTAGATTCATTTTGTTAATATCGGTTATCAGGTGTTCAATCCATATGAATGAATTTTAAACACTTGCGAGTGTATGATTATTGAATAAATGAAATCTTATGGTCTATTAAAATTATGGAAATGATTGATTACGATAAACCTATGAACTCACCAACCTTTTGGTTAACACTTTAAAGCATGTTTATTCTCAGGTATGAATGAAATCTTCCGATGTGCATTTGCTCATTTTAAAGATATTAGAAGGAGTCGTTCATGGCATATTTAAGTCAGTACCTCGCAATGGGACCAAATGTTAAAGACTTCGTCCAGATAGATTAGGATGAGTCTCTACAGGTGGTATCAGAACGGTGGTCTTAGCGAACCAGGTCTTGCATTAGTGTGTCTAACTGTTAGTTGTTAAGATGCATTAGTGACTCTGGACTTCGACCGTGTCTGCATGTCAAAAGTTTTGCTTATCATTTCGTGTCGAAAATTACCTGCTTATCATTCTTAGGGAATCAATTGCTTATCATTCTTAGTCTAGACACATATTACTGCATTGATTGCATGAATAGTGTATAGACAAATCCATATCTTAGCGTATCTGCTAAATCATATCTTAGCGTATCTGTTACTGTAAACTTTGCCTGACATATTCCGCAAATTCCTCCGTAATCTACGGGATCTCCTGTACTAAATATAGGTATCCTATGCAGTTAGAATATCATCTGATATCTGAAAATCAATTTCATATCGAAAACCCTTTATCTAATCGTACGAAATGGAACTCGCCACTAGTTCAAGTTCTTCTGAATCCGACAGCTATTCCGATATGGGGTTTCACTCGAGCTCCGAAAGCAGTATAACCGAAATGGATCAACGAATCAGTCATCACCAATTCTGGATGAATTTGGGATGGGTTCGTAGTAGACTTAATCAATGGAGACGTGAAGAAGGCAATCCCTTCCACCAACCGAATTCACCTCTTGGTGATGAACCTGAAGCACTTACCGACGAACCTATCCGAAACACCATTTTCAGCCTCATTTCCAGGGTACCTCGACACGATTATATTCTATCCACAATTCTAAACCTTATTCATCCACTCGTTCCAACCGCCAATCATCCCGAAGTAATAGAAAAGTCAATGAGCTTCGCGCTCGAGTAGAGGCGTGGAAATTATGGTACAAAAATTACCAGCTTCAGCAACATCACCGGCACCAGTACCACCAACATCAATACCAGTACCATCAACAACCCAAGTGTTAACATCACACACCTCAACACCTCATTCTGTACCTCGAGCATAATCATCGTTCTACGTATCATTCTATATACTTTATCTTCGTTCTACATATCGTTCTACATCGATTATCTTCATTCTACATAACAATTATGTAATTTCTAAAGCTTTAGAGATTATATATTCTCGTTCTAACAATAAATCAGATGAGATTAATATCTTATTGACTCATTAAATCCATAATTACATCTGAAGAAAATATGTATGTAATTATATTTTTCATAAAGATTGTAATTAAAATTTCTCTTGTACAAACTATTAATGATGAGAATATTTTAACGGGTAGGTAATACCCTAGAAATATTTAAATCTCATATTAACATGTTACACTGTACATTCTTCAAATATGAGTCAACAGTCACTTACTATCCTACTTACAACCACATATATACTTATCCGTTCATCCATGAATAATCATTTTAATTCCAATTCAATTTCATATTCGGATTTTGACTGATCAGAATCCAAGTCAAGATTTGACAAGTGGCATAATGAAGAAAATAATGGACAAAATAAAATTGATTAGTAACAAATTAATAAACTACATAAAATTTCTTCATCATCTTCTGATCTTAAATAAATTTAAATTCTAAGATTATATATTGGACTATTGGACTGTTGGACTACTAACATTGGAGTACTAATAATGGACAATTAAAAAGTATTAAAAGAGTTGGAAATATTAATTATAACATTCCAATATCATTACTAAGCTACACCTTCTACAACAAAACATTCCTCAAGTTTGCCACTTGATTTCATCTTAAACATCCTTTGTATCTTGATGATTACAATCTGCATTCAAATCCTTCGAAATTCTTGAAGCACCTCGAATTGATAATCAATGATTCAGTTATGATAACTTTGAAAGTTGATGAAGCAGCAAAAGCTATAGATGGTCTTAAAGACCAAAAGCTTGATAATAAAGAATGGAGTGTCGAAAACACTCAATAGAAAAATTGATACTAGAAAGCGGATTATGCGAAACTATGAAAGAGGCTTTGGACAAATCACCAGGACTAAATCGGTACTTAATGAATCCAGATGATTTTCTATCTAATGAACTCTTTAACGAATATTTTGCTCCTTATTTATTCTAAATCCTTGTGGAATAATTTTCTTCATCAACTTTCGAACTTAGAAATCCCAAAATATCATCATAAATATCTTCGATATTCCTGAAGATATTTTCATAAATATTCTCGTTCGAAATTATATATCTCTTCGTGCTATCTATAGTACATTATAAAGGAAACTATTTTAGTTTCTAGATTTCTTTAAAATTTGAGTTTAAATTATGAATGGTTTCTGGAGAAGTGTTGGGAATTGAAGCATGGGTTAGTATAATATAATGACGCTCGGCCAACGTGGTTATATTACAGTAAGTCATGCTGAGTTTCTAATGTAACGTGATGATGGTTCACAGAAGATCATACTCTTATCATGTACCATGTTACATAACTCTTTCATTCTACTTAACCTCTAAACATATCAATAAAATATATTCTTGATAGTTCTATCCTCCGTGATTCTGGTAATTTAACAAATCAAATCGTGCTATTACATGTCCTTTCTGTTTAGAATATTTTCTGTAAATTCCTTGAATTTCGGAAATCAACCATGACTACGTCAGAAGTTAAGACGAATCTCTATTTCATTCATTTCATTCTTTTGTGATAGCTTCACCCATACTTTTCGAATAATCGAATTTTTTTATCTATATTACTCAATAATGATAAAACTCTATTTATCAACCCATTTTCGTCATAAAAACATTTTTATTGTCAGCCATGACGACCACGATCAAATTTCAGGACGAAATTTCTTTTACGGGTAGGTATTGTGACGACCCGGAAATTTTTGACCAAATTTAAACTTGATCTTTATATGATTTCAAAATGATAAGTAAATTCTGTAATGTTGAGTCTCAAAATTTTTGAGCTATTTTCTTGCATTCATTTAACCTCGACCAGTTTTGACTATTCACGAACAATTAATTGTAAATAGATACGTATGTGTATATATATATGTATGTATAATTTCTATTCACAGTTATTATTATATTAAAATGTATAAATAGTAAATATTCAATATATGATATTATATATAATATTACATAATTAAAATTGAAATATTAATATATGAAATTACAAATTAAAATATAGTTATTATATTATATTAATATTGTTATTAGTACTTTCATTACTATCATTAAAATAAATATCAATGTTAAAATCAGTATTATGAATATTATTAATTTAACATAATCTAGATATAAAATTTGATATATTTAAATTGTTATGTTAGTATTAATATTACTAATATTATTGTTATTATTATTATTGTTATTATTATTATTATTATTATTATTATTATTATTATTATTATTATTATTATTATTATTATTATTATTATTATTATTATTAAGATGTATATTAATTATCATTAATATTTTTTTTACTATTATTATTATGAATATGATTTTAGTTATTAATATAATTATTATTATTAATTTAATATAATTTTGAAATTATTAACATTACTATTATTATTAATATCATTCTTAACAATATTATTAATAATTACCATAACACTTGTTATTAATATTAGTACTTTTAATACTGAGAGTCTTATAATCATTAATACATTTATATTTGTTAAATTATTAAAAATCTGTCAAAATATTATATATAAACAACACTGAATTTGTTCACTATCCAACAGTGCCATTTTGTTCCTGTCTGTAATTGGTTATACATCAAATTCCTTCTTCTGTCTGTAAAATTAAATTAAATCGAATCTCATTGCTATAAGATAACTGATCAAATACAAATTCAGTTTAACTTATCTATCTACTTTTAAAACCTTTATTCATAATTGAGATTCTTGTCTCTGAATTATGATATATGGCGAATTCAATCTACAATGCAAACAAAATTTGTTATGCATCAGTATCTGCTTTACTTTTTCTTCATTGTTGTACTTCTGTCTTCTTCTTATTGATTGAAGAATCTATCGACAATCATCACTCCACAACAATCGATCATATCAAGTTACAAATTTAATTATTCGATTTACATTATTATAATCATTACATGTATACTATATTCATATAAATATGTACACATATGATTATAGGATAGATATATACAAGATTTTAGACTTACAGAGGGATAAATGAAACACACATACATGATCCCTCATCACCTTTGTATCATCGGCTACTTATTTATCTTGACCAAAACAAATCACTAAACCAAAGAACAAACCAATTACAATTCCATTTCCTTTTTTATTTCCTTGTCTGATCGAATCAACAAGAGATAAACACAATCCATATTACCACCCATCACCACTAAAACAATCACACTCAAAACAACCACCCTGAAATGCCCCGTTCATATACAATATAAACGATTCACAATAGTTGATTACATCGCGAGGTAATTGACCTCTATGTGATACATTTTACAAACATTGCATTCGTTTTTAAAAGACAAACTTTCTTTACATCGAAAGTTGAGGGCATGCATACTATTTCATAATACCTCCAACTATAATTGACTTAATAATAATCTTGATGAACTCGACGACTCGAATGCAACGTCATTTGAAATATGTCATGAATGACTCCAAGTAATATCTCTAATATGAGCAAATGCACAACGGAAGATTTCTTTCATACTTGAGAATAAACATGCTTTCAAGTGTCAACCAAAAGGTTGTTGAGTTCATAGGTTTATCATAAAACAATAAAATTCATCATTTTGATAGACCACAAGATTTAAATCCTGCATGGTAAAAATGGGCCCGAATCCTATACCCACCTGTAATGTACATGCGATATCTTTTAAATACAGTACACCTTTCTCGTGTACGAAATCATCTTTCATAAATCTTAGTAACCGTACACATATCTTGTGCACAAAAATAACATACACATAACCTGTGTATAAAATCATTCTCTCGATACATAACATTCACTTTTCATTTCTTTCATAGCTTGGCTTGGTAACCGACCTTAACATATAATGCACATAATAATATCCCCAAAACAGAACATCTCGTCTGTATAATAATCATATAAACTTCGAAGTACTAAACACCACGCCCATTAGCCCTTCCGTCTAGTGAACATTCTGGGTGGGGGTGTTAAACCCGGTAGCTACCTTTAGGATTCGCGTCAATTAGGCGTGCACTAATTCTCAAAATTAGTGATGTTCCCTAATTCTTAGGTTACCAAGCAATAATAATCAGGGGAAAAATATTCATATCAATTGTGGCAATTATCACGTCCACATAATTCAATGGTGGCAATTATCACGTCCACATAATTCATTCGAGGAATGTTTTGATTGTTTCTATCTCGTCAAACATTTATAAAAGCATTTCATGTATTCGCAGTTCAAAATATATTTCAAAAGCATTTAATAAAGCAGTTGTAAAAGTAGCGCATGTATTCTCAGTTCAAAAAATGTAAAGAGTAAAAGGGAATCAAATGAACTCACAATATTGTAATTTGTAGTAAAAATACATATGACGATATTGAACAATGCAGGGTTGGCCTCGGATTCACGAATCTATATCAAGTATATATTAACACGTATAATGGTAATCGAACAAATTTAGGTATTATTATTAATGGTTATTTTAGTAACTTGTATGTTTCATTAATAACTAAATTAACTATATTTATTTTTATATACATTAAATAGGTAATTAATATTTATTACAAACATATTAACATAGTTATGTTTTATGTAAATAATATATTTTTATAGAAAATCTTTATTTGATATATTTATAATACTAATAATAATAATGATAAAAATAATAATATTAGTGTTAGAAATAATAAAAATGATAATAAAAATAATAATGATAAAAATAATGATAATTCTAATAATAATAATAGTAATAATAATAATAATAATAATAGTCATAATAATAAAAATGATAATTTTTATTAAAAAAAATTAGTTTCAATAACAATACTTCTTACATTAAATATGATAATAATACTAATAATAATAATAATAATAATAATAATAATAATAATAATAATAATAATAATAATAATAATAATGATAATAATAATAATAATAATAATAATAATAATAATAATAATAATAATAATAATAATAATAATAATAATAATAATAATAATAATAATAATAATAATAATAATAATAATAATAATAATGAGTAATAAGTAAACTACCTCAAAGAAGTAGTCCTAAAAAAATGCCCAAGTCCATATTTGAACCCGCGACATCCCGCTAACCCAATAATATCCTTAGCCAATACTCTATCTGATTCTTTCCTGAATCATTTATTACACAAATTCTTTTAACCCGTTATTCGTATCTTCTCATTCTTCTTCATATAATCTATCGAATAATCATCATCATTATTCTTATACATCTTATACCATACGTCATGATCATTATCTATCCTAATCCCAATTATCATTATAATCATACGCCATCTATATCATAAAATCATATCAACCTCATCATCCTTAACTTATAATCATAATCCTAAATCATAACTATAATCATAAATCATAATTCGTAAATCATAATTATAATCTTTTCATCACCCTCGTTATTTATGTATACGTATCATCATCTTCTACTTCACCTTCTCTCATCATCGATATCATACATCATCATGGAAATAAATTGATTAATCACATCGTGTACTATAACAGTCGAAAAAGAATATATGTATATAATATGTTGTTTCCTAATCATGGTGTTTCTGTAGTGGCTTTATGATTGATATTAATCCAAAAAAATTCGTTCCACTAACTTAAAAGAGTGATAAAATGTCGGCTATCTTTCCCACTAATAAAAGTGTCGGCCAATACTTATATTAACTCTCCACTTGCAACCTCTTATATTGTGTTATATTCCTCTAATAATATCTAAATTTGAACGAGCTATAAAAATGATCTTGTTCCCTTTTGTTTTGTTAAATTGCTCATCAGGAGAAGCATAAGATTTAACAGCAGAAGAAATAGTAACGTGGTTTATAAGAGTGTTTGGTTTCGTTTGGTTAAATCGGGGAACAAGAAAACAAAAAAAAAATTAAGTATAGCAGTAGTAGCAGTTAACAGCATATCGTCTAAAGGATTGGTTTTCATCGGTGTTCAAAAAATAAAGACTGAAGTAAAACAACTGCAAAATTAGTTTGACATGAAACATTTTGAAGAAACAATAAGGTAAAGGTCTAAATGGGTCTGAAATATGTGGAGGGTGGTGGTTAAATGGCTGGGTTGTTTGGACAGCAAACACGAACGAGCAGTTCAGTAGCAGTAGTTAAGATTATTGATTCGTGTTCTTATTCTTTATTATTAACAGTAACAAGGGATTCGGTTTTGGGTTTTAAACTGAACATGAAATCATAACAGTCACGGTTTAATGGTTGTAGTGTTGCTTCAATTATTTTAAACAGAAATAGAAAAAGAAGGTGGTTCATGATAAAAGAAATATGTAGAAAGAGATGGGGAGAGGAAGGTGACCGGAGTTGGTGATGACTTCGATTGGCGTAGGTTGTTGCAGCAAAGATTATTCACTATCCATCGTTATGGTGCTACCCAATGTGAGTGTTTGTACTACGTTGATAGATGGTGACTGTTGTTCATGGCTGCACACAACAGTAGTAATAGCTACGATTGTAGCTGCTTTGCTCGCTAAAAGAAGAAAGAATTAGAAATAGACCGGGGTAGTAGTGATGATGTTCAAGTGGATTGATGACATCGACAAGAAAATAATGGAACCGGTGATTATTTGGGTTGTAGATTATAGAAGAGAAAATAATAGTTTGTTGATGGGGTTCTAAGTGTGATTGAATGGGTTATATTACTTATAATAAATCCTATTTTGTTGTGTAATAAACTGGGATGTGCTACCTAATAGAATTAGACAATTGTTTAATAGAATCAAAAGTTGAAGCAGTAAAAGAATAAAATATATCGATGATCAATTGGATTTGTACTATGTGATTTTGGATATTGACACATTCATCAATCAAGGAGACAAATTACATAGATATGATATTGATTTAAAACTAAATCGTAATTATCTGTATATTTATATAGTTATATGATTGCTTATATATATATATATATATATATATATATATATATATATATATATATATATATATATATATATATATATATATATATATATATATATATATATATATATATCTATGTTTTTATATATTTTATATATATGTTTTTATATTTTTGTATATACGAAATCTGCATATACCTATATGATATTTCCATATATCTGTTTAGTTAATTATATCTGTATTTTACAGGAGACATAATATTATTTATAATACAAACTTTAATATTTAACATTAATATTAATATTAACAATGATAATAATAATGAAAATAATGATAATAATATTAATATATCAATTATATTCAAACTTGTAATTTAATATAATACTATCTTATTATTTATGTAATATTATATTATCTACTGACATTTATTGAATAGTTAATACATATGTTTTTCATATATATTTAATAGAAATAATATATATAGATTCATAATAACATATATTTATATTTATATGTACATTTTTATTTACAAACAAGTATTTGTGAATCGTCGGAAATGGTCAAAGGTTAATTGAACACGTGAACATAGTTTTCAAAGTTTTTGAGATTTCAACATTACAGACTTTGCTTATCGTGTCGGAACATATAAAGATTAAGTTTAAATTTGGTCAGAAATTTTCGGGTCGTCACAGTACCTACCCGTTAAAGAAATTTCGTCCCGAAATTTGAGTGTGATCGTCATAGTTAATAATAAAAATGTTTTCATGACGAATATGAGTTGATAAAAAAGAATTTTATTACCATAGAGTAATATGGATAAAATGATTCGATTATTCGAAGAGTACGAATGAAGCTATCACAAAAAAATGAAATGAGGAAAATAAGTTTCGTCATAGCTTTTGACGTAGGCATGGTTGAATTTAGAAAATAAGGTGCGTCTTAACTTTTGACGTTGTCTTGTCTGAATTCCGGAATTCAAGGGATTTGGAGAAAATCTTTGTAACAATATTTGACTCTTCGGTAATTAACTAAATTTAAGATCCCCTTCGTTTCCTTTATATTTTGGAGCTCCATACTTTTGTTTTCTCTTCCCGACTTTAAATCAAGCAAATAATGGTACAGAATTCGCAGGTATGAAGTTTCAAATTGTGAAGACCCGTCCTAATCCATCCGGACAAAGTCCATATCGATTATAAACAATTCACAACAGTTGATCACATTGCGAGGTACTTGACCTCTATATGATACATTTTACAAACATTGCATTCGTTTTTGAAAAGACAATCTTTCATTACATCGAAAGTTGACAACATGCATACCATTTCGTAATATATCTTACTATAATTGACTTAATAATAATCTTGATGAACTCAACGACTCGAATGCAACATCTTTTGAAATATGTCATGAATGACTCCAAGTAATATCTCTAAGATGAGAAAATACGCAGCGGAATATTTCTTTCATACCTGAGAATAAACATGCTTTAAAGTGTCAACCAAAAGGTTGGTGAGTTCATTAGTTTAACATAAATAATCATTTCATAATTTTAATAGACCACAAGATTTCATATTTCCATTTCTCATAAACATACGTCCCATGCATAGAGACAAAAATATCATTCATATGGATTGAACACCTGGTAACCGACATTCACAAGATGCATATAAGAATATCCCCATAATTCCGGGATCCTCCTTCGGACATGATATTAATTTTGAAGTACCAAAGCATCCGGTACTTTGGATGGGGCTTGTTGGGCCCGATAGATCTATCTTTAGAGTTCGCGTCAATTAGGGTGTCTGTTCCCTAATTCTTAGATTACCAGACTTAATAAAAAGGGGCATATTCGATTTCGATAATTCAACCATATAATGTAGTTTCAGTTACTTGTGTCTATTTCGTAAAACATTTATAAAAATTGTGCATGTATTCTCAGCCCAAAAATATAAAGGGTAAAAAAGGCAAATGAAACTCACGCATATAAATATTGTAAAACAGTTAATAAAGCATTTGCATGTATTCTCAGCCCAAAAATATAATGAGTAAAAAAGGGAGCAAATGAAACTCACACATATAAATATTGTAAAACAGTTAATAAAGCATTTGCATGTATTCTCAGCCCAAAAACGTAAAGAGTAAAAAGGGCAAATGAAACTCACCTAATGTATTTTGTAGTAAAAATACATATGACTATATTGAACAACTGAACAATGCAGGGTTGGCCTCAGATTCACGAACCTATATTATTTGGATATTTATTAATACACATAATTGTAATCGAATAAATTTATATATATTTACTTAATTAATTATATCATAATATTAAGCGATATTAGTATAATTATGTAACAAATATATTTATATATATATATATCTATATATATTGTTGGTTCGTTAAAATAGTATATTAGTAATACAAAGATAATATTTGAAATAATAATAGTTATAATACTAATAATAATAATAATAATGATGATAACAGTAGTTTTTAATAAAATGAATGATTTAATAATAATGTTCAATAAAATCTTAATTTTTGATAATAATTATAATAATTATTATGAAAATATCTATTTTGTTAAGTATGACAATAAGTTTAATTATAACCATACCGATGATCATATTCATAATAATAATGATATTATTACTAATTCTTTTGTTAATAATAACAATAATAATACTTACAATTTATAAAATGATACTAACAATGATATTTATAATAATAATTTGTATTAAGTTCATAATAATGATAATAATAATATTAAGAATTATAATTATAATTATAATGATAATAATACATATATTAATATTAGTGATAATATTATTAATAATACTATGTAATGATAATAATGATATTAGTAATAATAACAATTATAACAATAATAATTAATACATGTAATAACAATAATAATAATAATAATAATAATAATAATAATAATAATAATAATAATAATAATAATAATAATAATAATAATAATAATAATAATAATAATAATAATAATAATAATAATAATAATAATAATAATATCAAATTTGAAAACTACCGTTGAAGTCTAAAAAAAATAACCCGTCAAAGCCGGGACTCAAACCCACGACCTCTCGTTAACTTCACACACAACTAAACCATTGCTCTGCTTGTTATATTCTAATTTAATTCCTACATTAATTCCTTTATCATTCGATTCACCATCATAAATCATCATCAACCATCGTTATGATCTGTATCATTTTCAGTCCAACTGAAAAGTCACTAAATCTCGGCCCAAGAAATAATTAATCAAACTCCATGGGCCTGACTTGGGCCTGACCTGAATAACTAGATCTTTGTTGTGAAAAAAAAAATTGACTGCAGCAGCTGGGACTCGTACCCAGAACATCTCGAATAACAACCACCCCCTCAACCATCCGCCTATCTTTGTTTTTCTGATTTTATTCCTGGACTATTCTTTTTAACCCAAATAATTCTGGTTCCATTTTCTTCTATCATCTCCAACATAATCGAATATCATCACATATATCATACTCGCATTATCATCATCATCATCATCTCTGCATCATTATCATACTCACATCATCATCGTCTCTTTATCATCATCATATTCGAACATCACTTATCATAATCATGTTTCATCACCAACTATCCTTCATCTTCTTCCCTCACTACATCATCATCTCTTTCAATCTTAATCGTCAAACATTTTCAACATCACAGGAACCCGATGATGTTGGTTTTATCGAACGAAAACATAAGTTAGAAATAGGAAGCAGAAATAGTTGGTTTAGTAGGTCGAGTTTAATGATTGTGCTCTAACATTAGAAAACCCAAGTAGATCTTGATTCATCAAAACCGTGAGAAACAGTAATAACCGATTGGATTTTGATGGGTTTGTCGATGATGTTGTTTGTTGTTTATTTTTGTTCGATCCATAAGTAAAAAGTGAGCAAAAATATGGAATGAATCATACATGAACTTATCAACTATCTTCATTAGGAAATCGAAAACAGCGAAACACTATATTATGCCATGATTGAAATGAAACAAAAACTGCTTGAAAAAGATATAGATTATATCAAGCTTTGAGGAAAGAAAAAAAATAACTAGGTGGTGATTATGCAAAGTGGCGGTGGGTAAAGGTGGTTTTAAGTGATGGATGAAGAAAGAGCCTCAAGGTGGTGACAGTTGATGTGGTTTCATGGCTAAAGGACACGGTGTGCCGGTGGTGGCAGCCGGTGTGGCCGGTGGTGGTGAGTAGATTGAGCTTGCCGAACAAGAATGGAAGAGAAGGCATGATGATGGTGATATTCTTATCTATATATCTAGAGAAATAATATTATTATGTAATATATATATATATATATATATATATATATATATATATATATATATACATTATATATTATATATAATCTAATAAGTGGACATGATGAATTTGAAAAGTAAAGTAATAACACAGTGTCTAAACAGTATTACTTACATCCCGTGAACATTTGCTAGAGTATACTACCGACAGTTTTTACGGGGTGTGTCCATTGCTAAACAGTTACGGATAATTTAATTCAGAAAAATCTCATATTTTAAAATTAAATTGATTTATTTATTTCAGTCATTACCTGTTTGAAACCTGATCAAAAAGATTCGATAATTATTTATTTTATGTTCCATTTTATATGCACGGAGTACAAAAACTTAGTTTGAAAAGGTAAAAAAAATATTTATCAAAAATATTATCTTTTTAATCAAATTTTGGAACGACTTTTATTTTTAAAATTCATATATATATATATTAGACCTATTTTAAAAATAGTTAAACGTCAACCGAAAGTTACAAACATTTACCATTTAAACACAAAATTAATTATATTCAATATACACTATGTATATATATAAACAGTTTTAAATAACAAAATTTACTACGCAAATAGTTATATATTAAATAGTTAAATTAAACATAACAATATATATATACAAGAAATATACATATAAAATAATTATTTTGGTTACAATGTATTTTATTGTACATATTTATTTATAACAATAAATGTATATAATAGTTTATTAATGTTCATGTTATTATATATATTATACATATATTTATATATACACATTTTTATATATATCTACATATTTACAAGCAATGGTTCGTGAATCAACGGAGACAGTCGAAGGTAAATGAGTACATGTACTCAGTTCAGAGTTTTTGAAACATCAACATTACAGACTTTGCTTATCGTGTCGGAAACATTAAATCATATAAGGATTAAGTTTAAATTTGGTCGGAAATTCCCGGGTCATCACACAAATGAACATGACTAACGTTCAAAGAGAGAAATTGTAATAGCACGATATTGATTGGTTAAATTACCAGAATTCAAAAGAAAAGTTAGAATTATCAGGAAGACATGTCCTTGATATGTTTATATATTAGATAGAATGTAAGAGTCGTGTAAAATGGCACATGATGACGTTATGGTCTGTGAATTATCACGTTCCATTAGAAACTCAGCATGACTTAATGTAATATAATCACGTTGATCAAGTGTCATTATATTATGCTAACTCATGCATCAGTTCCCAACACTACTTCAAAAACATTCATATTTTAAATCCGAAGGTTCACATAATATAGAAACTAAAACAGTTTCCTTTTTATGATATAATACAGATAGCGCGGAGAGATAATTAATATCGGACGAGAATATTTATGAAGATATCTTCAAAAATATTGAGGATATTTATAAGGAAAGATACGATAACATCGTAGAATTTTAGATTCAAAGTGTGATGAAGAATTTCATTCAGAATGATTTAGAGCGATTAAGGAGTAAGGTATTAGCTAAAGATTTCATCAGAAATAGAATCATCAGGATTCTTTATGTACAAGTTTAGTCCTTATAATTTGTTCAGAGTTTCAGGATGTAAGATCATAATTTTAAGGGATAAATGTTATATTTATATATAACTTTTGATGTAGAAACGCTGCGAGATTCAAAATACTGATTGCTGATTCTTGGTAATTGGTATGGCAAATATCGTTACAAGATGCGGATAGGGTTTTGATAAATATAATGATTTTCCAGAAAGTCAAAGATCAACGAAGTTGTTGGTAAGTTTACTGCTAATGTGGTGAGATATAAACGGCTTCTCCGGTAGCGATGATAAATAAGGTAATCATATATCAAAGTTATAATAAGGCTGATTCGAAAGAAAATTTGAAGTTGGTTTGTTGGAGCTGTGACAAAATTGGCTAATTTGGAAAAGATTTGCAATGTTATTTACGGTAATAGCAATGTCAAAGGAACTAGCACAGGTACGTGTTAAACGTTTACTCAGTTTCTGAGTGTTTTCAGGTGCATAACTATATGCATCAATCTTTTCTTCTGTAGATGAAGTATGGTTGATTCATCCTCTAGATTAAGGTGTTTTCAAGAATTATGAAAGGTGTGAACGCAGATTGTAATCGTCAAGATACAAATGAGGTTTAAGATGAAATCAAGTGGCAAACTTGAAGAGATGTTTAGTTTCATATGTTATACTCAATATTTTAATTCATTTTATCATTAGTCCACAGTCGATAGTCCACAGTTAACAGTCCAATAATTCATATATAGTTTAATATATAATATTCGAATTAATTAATACGTATCGTGACCCGTGTACATGTCTCAGACTCGATCACAACTCAAAGTATATATATTATTTAAGAATCAACCTCAACCCTATATAGAGAACTCGATCATTACTGCATATAGAGTGTCTATGGTGATTCCAAATAATATATATAGATGCATCGATATGATATGTCAAAACCTTGTATACGTGTCCCGATATTTTAAGTGCATAAAATAAATAACAGAAATTAAATGACGATAAATAAAATTGCGAGAATATAAATTGGGATAATTAAATTGCGAAAATTAAAATTGCGATAATTAAAATGTAATATGGAATTAACAGTTAGCTAGGAACAGTTAGCTAGGATTTTGTTAGCGTGGATTCTTAACAAAATTTCTCATAGTTAATTTGTTTGTTTCTAACAAATTTTATTTTGTCCAATGTTTTCTTCATTATGCCACTTGTTGGATCCTGATAAGTCAAAATCCAAATATGAAATTGAATAAAAATGGTTATTTTGTGGTGAACGGATTCTTATATCTTGTGGATGTAAGTAGGATAGTAAATGACTGTTGAGTTAGATTTGAAAGAATGTAGAGTGTATTTATTAATGTGAAATATAAATATTCCTCGGGTATTACCTACCCGTTAAAATATTTTCACCATTAACAGTTTGTACGAAAGAATTTTTAATTACAATCTTTATAAAAAAATATATACATATATATTTTCTTCAAATGTAATTATAGATTTAATGACTCAATATGATATTAAACTCATTTGATTTACCGTTAGAACAAGAATATATAATCTCTAAAACATTAGAGATTACATAATCGTCATGTCGAACGAAGATAAATGATGTAGAACGATTCGCAGATTGATGATTATGCTCGAGGTACAGCATGAGATGTTGAGGCATGGATTGTTGATGGTACGGGTGCTGTTACTGATGGTACTGTTGGTGCCGATGATGTTGCCGAATCTGGTATGTTTTGCACCATATTTTCTAAAGCCACTACTCGAGCGCGAAGTTCGTTGACTTCTTCTATTATTTCAGGATGATTGTCGGTCGGAACGAGAGGATGAATAAGGTTTAGAATCTAAGATAGTATGTAATTATGACGAGATATTAGGGAAATGAGGGTGAAAATGGTATTTCGGACTGGTTCACCGGTAAGTGCTTCAGGTTCTTCGCCAAGAGGTGAATTTGGTTAATGGAAAGGATTGCCTTCTTTGCGTCTCCATTAATTAAGTCGACTATGAACCCATCCGATGAATTGGGAATGGATGATTAGTTGATTCATTCCGATTATACTGCTTTCGGAGTTCGAGTGAAAATCCATGTCGGAATAGCTGTCGGAATAACTATCGGAATAGCTATCGGAATCTGAGGGACTCGAACTGGTTGAAGGATTCATCTCGTATGATCAGATGAAGGATTTTTGATAAGAAATAGATTATAGGATGTAGATTAGTACCCTGCAATACATAATTTACATATGCATATATAATACCAAAATCCATAAGTTACGGAGGAATCTACGAAATATGTTAGGCAAAGTTTACAGTAACAGATATGCTAAGATATGAATTAGCAGATACGCTAAGATTTGAATTTTGTGTGTGCACTATTCATGCAATCAATGCAGTAAGATGTGTCTAGACTAAGAATGATAAGCAGGTAATTTTCGATACGAAATGATAAGCAAAACTTTTGACATGCAGACACGGTCAAAGTCCAGACTCATTAATGCATATAAGCAACTATCAGTTAGACACACTAATGCAAGACCTGGTTCGCTAAGACCATCGCTCTGATACCAACTCTAACGACCCTTCCTAATCTACCTGGACGAATACATTACAATTGGTTACATCGCGAGGTACTTGACCTCTATATGATACATTTTACAAACATTGCATTCGTTTTTAAAAGACAAACTTTCATTACATTAAAAGTTGACGGCATGCATACCATTTCATAATATATCCAACTATAATTGACTTAATAATAATCTTGATGAACTCAACGACTCGAATGCAACGTCTTTTGAAATATGTCATGAATGACTCCAAGTAATGTCTCTAAAATGAGCAAATGCACCGCGAAAGATTTCTTTCATACCTGAGAATAAACATGCTTTCAAGTGTCACCCAAAAGGTTGGTGAGTTCATTAGTTTAACATAAATAATCATTTCCATCATTTTAATAGACCACAAGATTTTCATTTTCATTTCTCATAAATATACGTCCCATGCATAGAGACAAAAATCATTCATATGGATTGAACACCTGGTAACCGACATTAACAAGATGCATATAAGAATATCCCCTATCATTCCGGGACATCCATCGGACATGATAAAACAATATCGAAGTACTAAAGCATCTGCTACAACGGATGGGGTTTGTTAGGCCCAATAGATCTATTTTTAGGATTCGCGTCAATTAGTAGATCGGTTTACTAATTCTTAGGCTACCAAGCAAAAGGGGCATATTCGGCTTCGATCATTCAACCATATAATGTAGTTTCGATTACTTGTGTCTATTTCGTAAAACATTTATAAAAGCGCATGTATTCTCAGTCCCAAAAATATATATTCCAAAGCATTTAAAAAGGGAGTAATGAAACTCACAATACTGTATTTTATAGTAAAAATACATACGATGACATTGAACAATGCAGGGTTTGGCCTTGGATTCACGAACCTATATCAGTGACATGTATATTAACACATATGTTTGTAATCAAACAAATAAATTTTAAAGCTATGTTATTAATTTAAAAATATCTATTTTTATTTATATCTTGAGTAAGTGATATTTATTATTTGATTATCATGACAAATTTTAATAAGAACATATTACATACTTATTAGATACTTTAAAAAAAATTATTTATAATTATTACAATAAGTATATATATATATATATATATATATATATATATATATATATATATATATATATATATATATATATATATATATATCATTTATTATAGTAGTATATATATTTTATTAATGTTATTATTAAATTTTTTTTAATATTATGTACTATAATGTATTAAAATTAATTTTTCATACATAATTATATTATTATCTTAATTATATATTTTTATATAAATGTTTATTTATTACAATGATAATGATATTAATAGTAATAATAAAAAAAATAATGATAAAAATAATAATAATAATAATAATAAAAATAATTTAAAAATAATAATAATAATTTTAAAATAATAAAAATGTTAACACTGATAAAAATAATGATAAATCTAATAATAATAATAATAATAATGATAATTCTAATAATAATAATAATAATAATCATAATAATAATAATAATAATAATAATAATAATAATAATAATAATAATAATAATAATAATAATAATAATAATAATAATAATAATAATAATAATAATAATAATAATAATAATAATAATAATAATAATAATAATACGCGTATGTTATGGCTTCCCCAATTCAGATCCAGAATAACCAAAGCAATTCGCAGAGAAGAAAAAAAAATTGTTTAGCATCTTCACAAAAATCAATCAATAATCATCTTCATCATCAACAAATCAATTAAGCGAAAATCATCGACGAATAGCAGGATCTTTGATTTGTCATCATCCTCTTTCAACGATATCATCGGTCTTCTTCATCATCGTCAATTATCATTCTTTATTAATCGATTGATTCATTAATTGGTGATGTAAGTAATTGGTTCTTTAGTTTTCTTTTTAATTTTCATCACCCTCTTATTAATTCTTCTGTATATATATATATATTTATGGAATCAAATACGAACAGTAACAATAGGAAGGTTTTAAAGGATATTGATGATGAATCGTGGTATTTTAAAATAGGTGGTGATGATGTTTGATTGGGAGTTTTGATTGAACAGAAACCCTAAATAGAAGTTGCAAACGTGTAGCAGTAACATGGTATTGCAGGTCGGGTAATGGTTGTTTGCAGGGTGTTGATTGAATCACGATGTGTTCACAAAATCTCCTTCGTAAGAAATAGGTATGGTCCTTATTGATTCATCAGGAAGGATTGACAAGTTATGATTAGTCAAATAGGTATAATAAATTTTGATTTCTTCTGCTAACCCAATTTGTTTGGATTATACTTAACGATTAAAGTCTTCATGATTTTAGAGTTTACTAATTGTTTTTACATACTAAAAGGTTATGAAATTAGTTTGTAGACTATCTCATATTGATTGGTTGTGGTTTCATTAAAATGAGACTAAGGAAATTGTGCTGCTGTATAAAGAACATGGGCAGGTTGTTTGGGTTTTGTCATTGCAACAACCACATGACCCTGGAACAATGTCTTTTGTAGAAAATCTTTGGATCATGAGTGAAGGTATCATATTAGGTATTTACATCGATTCATTTTATGTAAATTAAGTGAAATCTTATATATCTAGTAACCATACTCTTACTCTTCATATATATATATATATATATATATATATATATATATATATATATATATATATATATATATATATATATATATATATATATATATATGTGTGTGTGTGTGTGTGTGTGTGTGTGTGTGTATGTGTGTATGTGTGTGTGTGTGTGTGTGTGTGTGTTTTATTATGTGCTTTAATCAGAGGTTTGTTGTGGGTCTTACCATAGTTGTAGTAAAAGCTGTAGCAGCAGCAGTAAAGTGGCAGTGATGGTGGTTGAACAGAAAATAGCAACGATAAACCATAGTAGACCATCGTGAGCAGTTTTTTGAAAAGTGTTCATGTTGGGTCGAACAAGAACCAGAACAGTACTAGTTGCAGGTCTTTGTCATGGTGTGTTTATGTTGTTTATTGATGAAGATGGTGAGGTGACGATTAAAACATGAAACGGGCAGCAGCTAGTTACAGGGGGTAACGATGGAGTTGTGGTGTGAAGTTTACGAAGGGATTAAGAAAAGTTCCAGGTTATGGTAGTGGTCTTAAGTGGTGTTGAGGGTGGTTGTAAGGTAGTGATCGGGTGGTTATTGATGTATAGTAGTACACCACAAAAGTGGTTTAGTTTTGTGATAGTTTAAACGAAACATAGCAGCAATTTGATGGTAATTGGTTTTCAGTTCTACGGCAAGAGAAAAGGGGTCGGGTAGCTGCAGTACCATGTTGTAAAAGTGATGGTGAATTGAGAATCATGTGATGGTTGAAGGTATTGATCGAGCATGAAGGTAGTGGCTCGTTGTTCTTGATAAGTATGGCCGATGATTAATAAAGAAGATGAGGAGAGGTGCTTCTTTTTATTCAAGAGGTTGTGTATGCGATGGTTTCTCTCCGTAAGTACTATATATATACACACATTAGAACTTGAGAATAGGAGAAATTTATTAAGTGAAATCGAGTCTACGTTCAATGTGATTTGTATCCTCTTAAAAGGTCATCTCGTGTAAGCTAATAGTATGTATGACTGTACAAGTAAATATCACATTGATTTACTTTGATTAAATATGTTGTCGTGTTAGCACTTATGTGGAAGGATCTAAAAAGCTATTGGAAAGTGTTAGAATCCAAAACAGCAATCAATTAGCATCAATTATCAATAGCAATTTGTGGTGTGAATTGAAAGGAGGAACAGTAATATTATGTCAATCATACACAGTCACAAATGAAAATATCTAGGCTTTTAAAACATCCTGGTCCCGGTTTGTTATATGTCCTATATATATATATATATATATATATATATATATATATATATATATATATATATATATATATATATATATATATATATATATATATATATATATATATATATATATAATGTGAGAAAAGTTGACATAAAATGCAGAGAAAATGATTGATAAGATGAGTAGGATTAGAGAAATAAAAAGAATAGTCATATACTCCATGTGAATGTGTGTTGTCTAAAAGCATAAATATAAATATATTGTGGTGATGAATAGATCACGATAGTAAATAGAAAGTAGCAAGTAAGTAGCAAGTAGGGGGTATTATAATATCCTAATATCATGAGTTAAAACTTGTAAAGATAAAAACATTTAATAGCCATTGCGTTATCAGTTTACTATTTCAATTACGGATCACCGTTTATTTTAAAATTACATAAATTCGAATTAAACTTCTCTAAATAATAATCGAAACATCCATCGAGTATTATAATCATTAAATAATTATTTTTAATATACTCTATACATATATTTATCTTTATTTTTTTATATGTATACACATTTATTTTCAAATAATGGTTCGTGAATCGTCGAGAATGGTCGAAGGTCAATGAATACATGAACACAATTCAAAGTTTTTGAGATTTCAACATTACAGACTTTGCTTATCGTGTCGAAAACTTATAAAGATTAAATTTAAATTTGGTCAAAAATTTCCAGGTCGTCACACTTGCTCCTCATTAATCTATTTCGAATACTATATTAAAAAGCAAACGGGTCATTTGATTTTGTTAAATGGGGCCGAGAGCTTTTTCCAATTGCTTTTGAAACCGACATTTTTTTTATTTATTATTTGGGCTATGTTATCATATTTTCAAAGGAACCGATGGAGTTTATGCTTGTGGGCCGTGATCCAAGATTAGATTATTTGTTTGATTGGTTCCTGCGTACTTGGTTATTTCTGTTTGCTAATCTATTCGAACCCACAAACATTAAACCTGCAACTACGTGTCTGCTGCTACTGCAGAGGTATACATGCGTTTATGTTTCTCTTACAGTAACGAAGAGGATGAGGTTCGGTTTTAAGATCTTACGATGTGATGATAGAAGTGTTAACCGGTAATAATGATATTAGTTGATAATAGATGATGAAGTGATAAATTTTTAAAAAAAAATAATGATGACGATGATATGATTTCAATCATAAAATGATTATGATTATGATTATAGATGATGATATTATGAAGATTAGGTTAGTGATTAGGTTATGATTATGATAATGAAGTAATGATGGTGAGATTACGATCATATGATAATAATGATGGTAAGTATGTGGAGACGTGTATGGTGATGGAAATGATGTTAGTATTATGATAATGACATCATGATATTAATATGGTTACAAAGCATGTAGGTTAGATGACGATGAAGTTATCAAATAATGATAATGGTGTAACAAGTTTAATTACGATGATGATAAGAATGATGATGGTGTGATAGTGACAAAAATGGTTAAAAAGAATTGAGCTGGAAATTAAAACAGAAATGAATGGGCAGAATGATTAAGGATGTTATCGGGTTAGCGGGACGTCGCGGGTTCAAATCCGGACTTGGGCATTTTTTTAAGGGTTACTTCTTTGAGGTAGTTTACTTATTACTCATTATTATTATTATTTTTATTATTATTATTATTATTATTATTATTATTATTATTATTATTATTATTATTATTATTATTATTATTATTATTATTATTATTATTATTATTATTATTTTATTATTGCAAATATATATAATATAAAAGTACATTACAATTATAATACATAATACTATATTTTATAGTTAAAATGATATTCATTAAACTATATATAAATTATATTAATTAATATATATATATGTATATTTTTATCAAATAAACCTTAATATAAGTTCTTATTATTAATGAATGATAATATTATAATTAAACTAACTTAATAAAAATTTACTATATTAATAATAATAAAGGAAACAATGAAGCATATAAATCATATCACTAATAATAATATATAAGTTTGTTCGATTACAATTATATGTATTAATATATATAATTGATATAGGTTCGTGAATCCGAGGTCAACCCTGCATTGTTCAGTTCCATCGTATGCATATTTTTACTACAAAATATCGTATCGTGAGTTTAATTTGCTCCCTTTTTAAATGCTTTTGCAATATATATTTTTGGGACTGAGAATACAAGCGCTGCTTTTATAACTGTTTTACGAAATAGACACAAGTAATTGAAACTACATTCTATGGTTGAATTGTTATACCGGATATCGCCCTTGTTGAACTTGGTAGCCTAAGAATTGGTGTTTATTATAATTGCCACCAACTGACGCGAATCCTAAAGATAGATCTATGGGCTTTGACACGCCCCAGTCAGAGAATTTGAACTGCTTTAGTACTTTGATGTTTATATGTTTGGGAATATTCTAGATGCATTTTGTTAATGTCGGTTACCAGGTGTTCAATCCATATGAATGAATTTTAAACACTTGCGAGTGTATGATTATTGAATAAATGAAATCTTGTGGTCTATTAAAATTATGGAAATGATTGATTACGATAAACCTATGAACTCATCAACCTTTTGGTTGACACTTTAAAGCATGTTTATTCTCAGGTATGAAAGAAATCTTCCACTGTGCATTTGCTCATTTTAAATATATTACAGGGAGTCGTTCATGGCATATTTAAGTCAGTACCTCGCAATGGGACCAAATGTTGAAGACTTCGTCCAGATGAATTAGGACGGGTCTCTACACCTGGTAAGATCATCAAGGCGCACAAAGGCACAAAAAGGGCCTTCAGTGTCAGCAGGGAAAACAATATTTATGAGAGGGTAGACTACACTGAACTAAGGTCTTTTGGGTTCAGTGAATGGATGGAGATACTGCAGTACTTCATTGATGAAGGTAAAAGTGTTCTAAAAGACACACTGAAATGTGATCTTCAAGAACTTTTCAACAAAGCAGTCAAGTATGAGAATGCACCAGAAGTTAATGTAGAAGAAGTTCTTTCACATAAGCCTAAAAGAAAGAAATCCATTGGTGCTGGCCCACACAGAAGAGATCTCATCATTCTACCCATCAAATTCTAGTGTATGACCCTGCTGAGCTACCTATCCTGTTCCCTGAAGCCTGGGCAGCCATCAAAGTAAAGGAAGAAGAGCTATCTGAAGATGAAAAAAATAAAGACAAGGATAAGGACATATAGCCTTCTAGTGCTTAAATTGTATCTTTTGTTATTTCATATTTCATTATAATATTCTGTAATTATTGCATATACTCTGTTGTAATGAAAATGAAATGAGTTTATCTTCAAAATCATATCAATTTATAAGATATAGATAACTCAGCAAAAGATCCCAAAACAAACCTAAAAGGGATAAATTTACTGCATATTTTTCTTTAAATCCCTTGGTGCTGGCTTTAGTGTTTTCTCTTTATGTCATAGGTTTTGTCATCATCAAATAGGGGAGATTGTTGAGTCCCCAAAATAATTAAGGATTTAATTATGACAAAACAGAATTTATTTACACTAAAATGATATGTGCAGCCAGCACAAGTTTGTTTATGTATAGACATCAGATTTCGCTGTGTCAAGTGTTTAGTATGCTGCCTAGTCTACCAGCACAAGGTAGACAGTATTCTTCAATTAGCACAGGATGTGTACCCAGCAATTCAAGAATATCAAATGACTCAGCAATGAAGAACCAGCATAGCTGGAATGCAGCTTACTACACAAGATAGCTATGCTCCATTACAAGCATAGTGGTTTCCTGAGTGGTCAACATCAATTGTACTATTAAACAGAAGTCAAAGACAAAGTTGAACAGAAAAGGACATGTGTCGGCGGCTGACAAGTGACCTTACAAGACCACGTGAGAATGCAGAAGTTTAACGCATATGCAGACATGTGTTATCCTTTGTCAACGCCTAGGGAACACGACATTCTATTTGTTTAATCAAATAGTGGTGCCAAATCGAATTGTGGTGTTCCTGCAAATAGCTACCAAAGATGAAAGAGCAGAGCACGCTCTCTGATGCAGTTGTCTCCACAAGTATAGACATCCTATGTACCAGTGGACAATAGAACAATTACACATGTAATAGGACTACTATAAATTGGTGTATCCACTATTGTAACAAGTAGTGGTGTGGGTTTATTTATTTAGAGTCCAAAACGTGTAATAGCTTAGAACATCCTCTGTAGCTATACTTAGGTAACTCTGTATCAACCAACTATCATTCCGCCAAAGATAGTTATAATTCTTTGTGATTTAATCAATAAAGAATAAACCGTTGAAAAATTACCTTTGACTCTATTTAATTTAATTGTTTGAATACTAAACTGTCTAAACTGTTCAAGTTAATCAAAAAGAATTGTATTCACCCCCCTCTACAATACTCCCGTTGTTTTTCAAGGGACCAACAAACTATATATGTGTGTTTGATTTGCTGAAATATTATCGTTAAAAATATTTTAATTCAAAATATATAGTTGCGTAAAAAAAAAAACTTCTTGCACACAAAGGAGCGAGATCCTCTTTGTTGTTTATATTAAAAAAAATAAGAATATTGGAATAAAAGACTAGTCTTATTCATATAGAGGAATATTCATTTGAGTCCATAAATTAAGTTGAGATTCAAGGGACCAATGAGAGCGCGACACGTGTCGCGAAAATCACATGTGATTGAAAAAAAAATTCAAAAATTTTTTTTTTGAAAAAAAATGTTTAAATTTTTTTCGAAATTTTAAAAAAAAAAAATATTTTTTTAATTTTTTTTTTTACAATCACATGTGATTTACCTGCACAATCACATGTGATTGAATTGTACAATCACATGTGATTGGATTTGCCATGCATAATCACATGTGATTGGGTTTACAATCACATGTGATTGACATGCATAATCACATATGATTTTTGAAAAAAAAAATTTCGAAAAAAAAAATTTCGGAAAAAAAAATTTGAAAAAAAAAATTTATAAAAAAAAATTTTCGAATTTTTTTTTTCAATCACATGTGATTTTCGCGCCACATGTCGCGTTCTCATTGGTCCCTTTGTTTTCAAGCAAATTTATGGATGCAAGTGATTAAAACTATTCATAAAAAAATAATAAATATAAATATAAATATAAATATAAATATAAATATAAATATAAATTATGTAAATGTAAATAAATAATTAAAGTAAACAAAAATAAATAAGTGAGTGAAAAAAGTATTTCATGAGATCAAAAAGCGTACGTTTGACCGACAGAATTCAAAAGGGTGAAAAGTCGAAAAAATACACTGTTAACTGAAACTAATAAATAAATAATAAACGGGTCTTTCCAACCTAAACCGACAAACACAAGGTACAGTTACCGATGCATGAGGTACTAGTGATTACGACTAAAATGTGATGCTCAAAGAACTACGGTAAGTTAAATTTTCTACTCCACGTCATCAACGTAACAATCTCCACCGTGGGCCCACTTTCATCTCGTGAAACCATTGACCAGTCCAGGTCTCTCTGTGACATTCAGACGCCACGATATGTATGGAGAATCTCTGTCGTCCACGTCATCAATAATTCTAAACTCGTTTACATTCACAGGTGAGTAAAATGACGGCAGTTTATGTTGTGGAGCCCACATGTTTCCGTTCATCATCGGCTGGTAATGGTGTGTCTCCGCCGTATCACCACCACCGGCTGTCACTGTCGCCACCGCAGTTGCTCTTCTCTCTTCCTTCTTGAATCTGATTCCACATGCGTTGCATAAAGACTGCAAATTGATTGTCACAACAAAAAAACCATTAAACATATTTATCTCATAAATTAATATTTCGAAAACTGAAATTAAATAAATAATTGGAATTACCTTTTCAAGCGTCAGATGTAATTTAACATAGATGCATTGTATTATTCAAATAATGAAATTAGTAAAATGTAAAATGTAAAACATATATACAATAACAATTGAAAATCATTTCTATGGAAGAAAAGTCTGCTACTAGCTAGAAAACTATGAGTCTATGACCATAACCATGTAAATTAAAATTATATCCATTATATTTTGTATGTTATTTTTTTACAGGCAGTATCTTAATTAATTCCTAAATTTATATTTTTAAAGTTAATATATTTAAGTTGTTCCAATAAAAAAAATAATATGTTTAATCGCATGAAAGTAACATAACTTATATGTACTTCCATAACACACAATTTATTCATGTCTTTCAATGTGTTAATTATTATGAATGAGAATGATCAAGATTTAACACTTTTTAAAAGTTAATATATATACGACATTGTTACTAAAAGTAGCATGTATGTAATGAAATACCTTAGGGCCCCGGGGGCCATTTCTCCAAAGAGGAGTAGAAGTGGTGTCACAATTAGCACACCGTCTCAAGAGTAAAGAATCAGGAGCACCGTCAAAGTTGTTAATAGGTTTATTTGAAGATTGCAAAATATCCCAACAATAATTAGATGACCAATTAGGTCTTCTTTCATTAATGTTCATTCTCTCATAATGGTTATCAACGATCAAACGAGTAGATGGTGTACCTAAAGAAAGTGTACAATCAACAACAGAAGTATAAGTTGGTGATTGTGATTCTCCATTGTATGCGATTGGATACACCATTATTGTATTATTTGAGAATTTAAATGTTTTTTGGTGTGATTAATTATTGAAGATTTTGTAAAAAAAAAAGTGATGATTTGAGATGTATAAATAAAGATGAAATAGGAGTCAAGAGTGTTGACAGTGAAGCACGTTATGGTGAAATTGTAAAGTGAGCTTTTAGTTGGATTTATAGGAGAAGACACAGGGGGTTTTAAGTGGGGTGAGACCAACGTATGTACTTCTCAAAAACACCCTGATTTTGGGGAAAGAAAATCTATGTTTGTACTCTTTATCATCATCATGACATGTAGTTATGCGTTTTTCAATGAAAATTTATACATAAGCGTTCTTTGAATTGATCATCATTTTGAAAGTAAAAACTTTGATTTTCAATGAAATAATGTAACATGGTTAAAAATAAATGGAGTGGGCAGAGTTACGCTACTCCCGCTCGGAACTTCACCCAAACGCTATTGAGTTGCATTTCGCTGATGGAAAACCGTGTGTACTTTTAAAATTTAGAAACGCAGCGGAACATGAAAAATAAACATCTTTTATTAACTTTAAAATAAACATCATTTATTTTATTATAAACTTTCAAGTAAAACATTCACACGATTAACGATCCTAACAAGATCCAATTACACCACTAATAATTGTCAAAGTAATAAATTCACAGAGAGGAGTTTAGATATACCTTTAGCGAGCGATGCAAGAACGGTAGAAACAACTATCCGCGTCTAGGTTGAAACATATATGCAAAGTGTATGAATATCTCTATGGTTGATCCACACAGCACATCGAGCAACACCAACCAGATCCTAGTCCGTAAATAACCCAAAAATAATATCTCTATATTATTTGACAACGTTTAAGAAAGTAAAACAAACTAAACAAAACCCTTTTGTTTATTTGCTTCTCGTCGATCAAAAGAAATCATGAGCTAAGAAAAATGACAAATAAATTTGATCACAGACAATTGAAAATTGTGTGAAATATTAAAACCAACTTCTCTGCCAAATTCATAGACCACGTCCATATTTATATTGTTAACTTCTTTTGGTTTCTCACACCTCATATAGAAAAACAAAAACAAAAATATGTCATTTTCCTAATTCAATATATGGAATATATATATATATATATATATATATATATATATATATATATATATATATATATATATATATATATATATATATATATATATATATATATATATATATAATAACAAATCTCATATCTTTTCCTTTTCAACAAAATCAAAAACTTTTCAACCATTTTTATCTTTTATATTTGATTTTTATTGCTTTCCTCAAAAATCACGGCTAAAATTGAGGACAATATTCTTAATTGACATGTAGTTTAATTAACTACATATTAATTAAAACTAAAATAAAACTCTTATCATTTAATTTAATTAAATCATATTTAATTAAATTATGTTTTCTCAAGCTATAGGTTATAATTATATATCAACAATATATAATAATGGTGTCTAAATGCTAAAGTGTGTGACCTCATAGGCCTGTATATAATCGATAGTATAGAATTGTGTTATGACGTGCACACTGAACCAACAAACTCCCACTTATGCATGACATAACATCTAGAAAACTATACCGACATATATTGGCGTCTAGCAACACGTCAATGCCCCCGAAAATATACAAGTGTTTGTTTCAGCTAAACGAACTATCTTTATTATTAAAAATGATTTTAATGATTGAGTGTCTAATGTCCCTTTATTGCCAGATACCAAGTTGACATGAGACATGGATATAGTCATTCTCATTTGTCAACCAATTCTGTTTCTCGATCTTGAAAATTTGAATGTGATCACCAAGTTAGAATTGAACAACAATCAATATAGCTTGGACACGGCCTTGTAAATATCCATTCACTTTTATCGAGGGGCCCAGTGGTATCATACTCTCACATAGAGGAATAAATTCCATTTTGATTACATGCGTTCGTCATGTGCTTCACATCATACCCAATGATAGCCTTTATAACTACCTTGTTCAGGATAGTATTTAACCATATCAAAGTATAATATGTCAAACAATCGGAAACCAATATATACATCTCAGGTCTAAGGACACAAAGACATAACCATTATGAGATTCACTATTGACGACGATCCATGTAGTGACATCTCATGATTGGGTCATTCCAATATTCATCATCAATGAATACATATGAATTTTGGCCTCAGCTAGTTAACTATTCACCATCAGTGAATAAAACCAAATTTCATAATAATCTTAATTCATGTTACTCCCATAACATGATCGATTATGGAGATTTAGAATAATCAACAATTATTCATGGATTAAACATGCTAATATAGAACACAGTAATATAAATGAAAACGACCATACCGAGTATCTCAATTCATTTAGATAAAACTGTTTAATGTTCCATAAATATCCAAATACTAAATTACAAATGAAAAAGATTAGTAGCTTAACGAAGTCCAATATTACTAGTATGATCATCATGCTGGCTGTGCATCAAGGGCTCCGTGAACGGTTCAACCACGATATCATCTGTTTGAACCTTAAGAATACTAATTTCATTCGTCTCAACGACTTCAAGAATGTAGTCAAACTTTCGAAGAATGTGTCAGATACTTTTATGTACATGTGATTCTTTTGAAAGTATATTAACACTCGAAATATCACAGTACACCTTTTATAGAAGATTAAATGTTAGGTACTACTCTGAGTTCCGAAACAAACTTCTTATCCTGACGGCTTCCTGAGCAGCTTCTCAGGTAGCAGTGTATTCTAATTTTGTTTTAGATTGTACAACAATGCTCTACTTTGAGCTCTTCCAATTAACTGTCTTGTTCATCATGACAAAGACACAACCTGACTGGGATCGAGAATCATCTCGATCAATTTGGAAACTAGTATATGTATTATGGTTAATACTTAACTCCTTTTCCAAACCATTATAAACCAAGAACATATCTTTAGTACTCTATAAATACTTAAGAATGTTCTTAACAACAATTCAAGGTTCTTAACCTTGATTTTGATGAGAACGACTCGTCAAACTCAAAAATAATGAGTCATCATTTTAGTTCATAACATGGCATTCATAATGGATCCTATAGCCGAAACATATGGGATACATTTCGTTCGTCTTATCTCATCATATGTGATAAGACTTTGAGACTTGCTCAAGGTTATGCCCTTTTGCACAGCAATGCTCCAAGGTTGGAGTAATGCATGCTAAATCTCTGCAAGATAAGATATATACATTAATTCAAACCAATAAGTCATTTGAATCTATTTCTATAGATCATGATTCCAAGTATAAAAGTAGCTTCTCCAAGATCATTTATGGAAAAACATTTTCAAGCCAAGACTTGATATCTTTCAAGTTGAAATGTTATTTCCAATAAATAGTATGTCATTAACATACAAGATCAAGAAGACTACTTTGCTCCTACTAGATTTAATGTAAACACATACCTCATCTTGGTTTTGAGAAAAACCAAACTATTTGATATTCTCATCAAACTTAAGATTCTAGCTCCTGAATGCTTGCTTTAATTCATAAATGGATTTTAGAAGCTTGCATACTTTAATAGGATGCTTAGGATATATAGAGATCGTTTTGACTAAACCATAAATACGTCCTCGCTTAGGTCGCCATTTAGAAAAGCGATTATGATATCCATTTACCATACTTTATAATCATGAAAAGTAGCTATGGCAATAAGTATCTTAATTTATAAAGCTCGCGATCAGCGGAAAAGTTTCATCATAACCTTTTGCCACGAATCGAGCTTTAAAAGTGTTTACATTTCCGTCCATGCTAGTCTTCTCTTTGAAGACTCATTTACACCCCATTGTCTTACAATTGGGTGGAAGATCAATCAAGTCACATACTTGATTATCTTTCATGGACTGCATATTTGCATTCATAGTATCTCGCCATTTTTAAGATTCATGATCTTATATGGCCTCGCGGTAGCTAGAGGCTTCATAATCCTCTAGGTGAGGTTCATCTGAATTAATCAGATAATCAAACCTCTTATGCCGATGAGGAGTTCTACCAGGCCTATGAAGTTCAGGTGCAACACGTTCTGACTCACCAACAATGCGCTCAGATTTAATGTGTGGATTACTAGTGCTTATAGAAGGTATGTTACTTTGTGGTTCTTGAATTTCTTCAAGATCTGCTTTACTCCCACTAAATTCTTGTAAGAGAAGATCTCATTTTTAAGAATTCAGTAGACCGAGCAAAAAATACTTTGTTTTCAGCTTTGTAGTAGAAGTAGTAACCCATTGTTTCCTTTGGGTATCCCATAAAGTGAAATTTAGTACTTCAGGGTTTTAATTTGTTTGAAGTGTCATGCTTCACATACACTTCACTGAAATGTCCCATTCATATTGATTATAAATGTTCCATATTAATTGATTTCGTCGCGATGTTTTGACCTCTATATGAGACGTTTTTCAAAGACTGCATTCATTTTTAAAACAAACATAATCTTTATTTTATCTATACAGGTTTAAAAAGCATTACGTAGATTATCAAATAATGATAATCTAAAATATACCGTTTACACACGACCATTATATAATGGTTTACAATAAGAATATATTACATCAAAAATAAGTTTCTTGAATGCAGTTTTTACATAATATCATACAAGCATGGACTTCAAATCTTGTCCTTATTTTAGTATGCAACAGCAGAAGCTCTTAATAATCACCTGAGAATAAACATGCTTAAAACGTCAACAAAAATGTTGGTGAGTTATAGGTTTAACCTATATATTATCAAACCCAAAACAGCCCGCGGTGTTACTACGACGGCGTATGTCCGGTTTTACGGTGTTTTTCGTGTTTCCAGGTTTTAAATGATTAAGCTAGCATATCATATAGATATAGAACATGTTTTTAGTTGATTTTAAAAGTCAAGTTAGAAGGATTAACTTTTGTTTGCGAACAAGTTTAGAATTAACTAAATTATGTTCTAGTGATTTCAAGTTTAAACTTTCGAATAAGGTAGTTATATATATATGAATCGAATGATATTATGAACATCATTACTACCTCAGGTTTTGTGGATAAACCTACTGGAAATAAGAAAAATAGATCTAGCTTCAAAGAATCCTTGGATGGCTTGAAAGTTCTTGAAGCAGAATCATGACACGAAAATAAGCTCAAGTAAGATTTCCACTTGAAATAAGATTGTTATAGTTATAGAAATTGAATCAAAATTTGAATATGAGTATTACCTTGTATTAGAAAGATATCTTACTATAAATAAGAAAGATTTCTTGAGGTTGGATGATCACTTTACAAGATTGGAAGTAAGCTAGCAAACTTGGAAGTATTCTTGATTTTATGAAACTAGAACTTATAGAATTTATGAAGAACACTTAGAACTTGAAGATAGAACTTTAGAGAGATCAATTAGATGAAAAAAATTGAAGAATTAAAGTATTTTTAGGTGTTTTTGGTCGTTGGTATATGGATTAGATATAAAGGATGTGTAATTTTGTTTACATGTAAATAAGTCATGAATGATTACTAATATTTTTATAATTTTATGAGATATTTCATGCTAGTTGCTAAATGATGGTTCCCACATGTGTTAAGTGACTCAAATGGGCTATTAAGAGCTGATCATTGGAGTGTATATACCCATAGTACATACATCTAAAAGCTGTGTATTGTACGAGTACGAATACGGGTGCATACGAGTAGAATTGTTGATGAAACTGAACGAGGATGTAATTGTAAGCATTTTTGTTAAGTAGAAGTATTTTGATAAGTGTCATGAAGTCTTTCAAAAGTGTATGAATACATATTAAAACACTACATGTATATATATTTTAACTGGGTCGTTAAGTCATCGTTAGTCGTTAGATGTAAATGTTGTTTTGAAACCTTTAGGTTAACGATCTTGTTAAATGTTGTTAACCCATTGTTTATTATATCTAAAGAGATGTTAAATTATTACATTATCATGATATTATGATATATTAATATATCTTAGTATGATATATATACAGTTAAATGTTGTTACAACGATAATCGTTACATATATGTCTCGTTTCGAAATCATTAAGTTAGTAGTCTTGTTTTTACATATGTAGTTCATTGTTAATACACTTAATGACATGTTTACTTATCATTTATCATGATTAAACATAGTGTATCAATATCTTAATATGATGCATATGTATTTAGTAAGACGTTGTTATAACGATAATCGTTATATATATCGTTTCGAGTTTCTTAATTCAATAAACTCAATTTTATGTATATAACTCATTGTTAAAATACCTAATGAGATACTTACTTATCATAATATCATGTTAACTATATATATAATCATATATATGTCATCATATAGTTTTTACAAGTTTTAATCGTTCGTGAATCACCGGTCAACTTGGGTGGTCAATTGTCTAAATGAAACCTATTTCAATTAATCAAGTCTTAACAAGTTCGATTGCTTAACATGTTGGAAACACTTAATCATGTAAATAACAATTTCATTTAATATATATAAACATGGAAAAGTTCGGGTCACTACTGGAAAGTGTTATGTACAGTCGCGAGTTGTTGTGGTAATTCAAGTCGGTAAGCTACTGGTCCGACACGATCAATAATCTTGAATGGTCCTATATACCTTGGATTTAATTTCCCTCGTTTACCAAATCGAACAACGCCTTTCCAAGGTGCAACCTTAAGCTTGACCATCTCTCCAATTTCAAATTCTATATATTTTCTTTTAATGTCGGCGTAGCTTTTTTGTCGACTTTGGGCGGTTTTCAATCATTGTTGAAATTGGATGATCTTCTCCGTAGTTTCTTATATTATCTCCAGACCCGTAATCCGTCTATCCCCCACTTCACTCCAACAAATCGGAGACCTGCACTTTCTACCATAAAGTGCTTCAAACGGCGCCATCTCAATGCTTGAATGGTAGCTATTGTTGTAGAAAAATTCTGCTAATGGTAGATGTCGATCCCAACTGTTTTCGAAATCAATAACACATGCTCGTAGCATGACTTCAAGTGTTTGTATCGTCCTTTCGCTCTGCCCATCAGTTTGTGGATGATAGGCAGTACTCATGTCTAGACGAGTTCCTAATGCTTGCTGTAATGTCTGCCAGAATCTTGAAATAAATCTGCCATCCCTATCAGAGATAATAGAGATTGGTATTCCATGTCTGGAGACGACTTCCTTCAAATACAATCATGCTAACTTCTTCATCTTGTCATCTTCTCTTATTGGCAGGAAGTGTGCTGATTTTGTGAGACGATCAACTATTACCTAAATAGTATCAAAACCACTTGCAGTCCTTGGCAATTTAGTGATGAAATCCATGGTAATGTTTTCCCATTTCCATTCCGGGATTTCAGGTTGTTGAAGTAGACCTGATGGTTTCTGATGCTCAGCTTTGACCTTAGAACACGTCAAACATTCTCCTATGTATTTAGCAACATCGGCTTTCATACCCGGCCACCAAAAATGTTTCTTGAGATCCTTGTACATCTTCCCCGTTCCAGGATGTATTGAGTATCTGGTTTTATGAGCTTCTCTAAGTACCATTTCTCTCATATCTCCAAATTTTGGTACCCAAATCCTTTCAGCCCTATACCGGGTTCCGTATTCCCGAATATTAAGATGCTTCTCCGATCCTTTGGGTATTTCATCCTTTAAATTTCCCTCTTTTAAAACTTCTTGTTGCGCCTCCTTGATTTGAGTAGTAAGGTTAGTGTGAATCATTATATTCATAGCTTTTACTCGAATGGGTTCTCTGTCCTTTCTGCTCAAGGCGTCGGCTACCACATTTACCTGATAACGAATCTCAAAGTCATAATCATTCAATAATTCAATTCATTTGCACTGCCTCATATTCAGTTGTTTCTGATTAAATATGTGTTGAAGACTTTTGTGGTCGGTATATATAATACTTTTGACCCCATATAAGTAGTGCCTCCAAGTCTTTAACGCAAAAACAACCGCGCCTAATTCCAAATCATGCGTCGTATAATTCTGCTCGTGAATCTTCAATTGTCTAGACGCATAAGCAATTACTTTCGTTCGTTGCATTAATACACAACCGAGACCTTACTTTGAGGCGTCACAATATATCACAAAATCATCATTCCCTTCAGGTAATGACAATATAGGTGTCGTAGTTAACTTTTTCTTCAACAATTGAAACGCTTTTTCTTGTTCATCCTTCCATTCAAATTTCCTCCCTTTATGCGTTAATGCAGTCAAGGGTTTTGCTATTTTAGAAAAATCTTGGATGAATCTCCTGTAATAACCAGTTAGCCCTAAAAATTGGCGTATGTGTTTCGGAGTTTTCGGGGTTTCCCACTTTTCAACGGTTTCAATCTTTGCTGGATCCACCTGAATACCTTTTTTGTTCACTATATGACCGAGGAATTGAACTTCTTCCAACCAAAATGCACACTTTGAAAACTTAGCGTACAGTTTTTCTTTTCTCAGCAACTCTAGCACTTTTCTCAAATGTTCTTCGTGCTCTTGATCATTCTTTGAGTAAATAAGTATGTCATCGATGAAAACAATGACAAACTTGTCAAGATATGGCCCACACATTCGGTTCATGAGGTCCATGAACACAGCTGGCGCGTTAGTCAATCCAAACGGCATAACCATAAACTCGTAATGACCGTAACGCATCCTAAAAGCAGTCTTCGGAATGTCATCCTCTTTCACCCGCATTTGGTGATATCCAGAACGTAAATCGATCTTTGAATAAACCGACGAGCCTTGTATTTAATCAAATAAGTCGTCGATTCTCGGTAATGGGTAACGGTTCTTGATGGTAAGTTTGTTCAACTCTCGGTAGTTGATACACACCCTGAATGTAACATCTTTCTTCTTGACAAACAGAATAGGAGCTCCCCATGGTGATGTACTTGGTCGAATGAAACCACGCTCTAAAAGTTTCTGTAACTGACTTTGTAATTCTTTCATTTCGCTGGGTGCGAGTCTGTATAGAGCAAGAGCTTTTGGTGCAGCTCCTGGTACAAGGTCTATTTGAAATTCAACGGATCGATGTGGGGGTAATCCCGATAATTCTTTCGGAAATACATCGAAAAATTATTTTGTGACGGGAACATCACTGATGTTCTTTTATTCAGGTTTAACTTCCTTGATGTGTGCTAGAATGACGTAACAACCTTTTCTTATTAGTTTTTACGCCTTCAAACTACTAATAAGATTTAACTTCGCGTTGTTCTTTTCTCCGTACACCATTAAAGGTTTTCCTTTTTCACGCATAATGCGAATCGCATTTTTGTAACAAACGACCTCTGCTCTTACCTTCTTCAACCAGTCCATGCCAATTATTACATCAAAACTCTCTAACTCGACTGGTATTAAATCAATCTTAAACGTTTCATCACCCAGTTTAATTTCTCTATCCCGACATATATTATCTGCTGAAATTAATTTATCATTTTCTAATTCGAGTAAAAATTTATTATTCAAAGGCGTCAATGGGCAACTTAATTTAGCACAAAATTCTCTATTCATATAGCTTCTATCCACACCCGAATCAAATAAAACATAAGCAGATTTATCGTCAATAAGAAACGTACCCGTAACAAGCTCCGGGTCTTCCTGTGCTTCTGCCGCATTAATATTGAAAACTCTTCCACGGCCCTGCCCATTAGTATTCCCCTGATTCGGGCAATTTCTAATAATGTGGCCTGGTTTTCCACATTTATAACAAACAGCGTTGGTATTACTTTCTCCGACACTATTCGTTCCGGCATTACTTGTTCCGACACTATTTGTTCCTTTAGTTCTGTTAAACTTTGGTCCGTAGACCTCACACTTTGTCGTGCTATGACCATTTCTTTTACACCTGTTGCAAAATGTCGTGCAAAACCCCTGATGATTTTCTTCACACCTATGACATGGCTGTTTTTGGTTTTTGTTGCCGTTGTTGTTATTGAGGTTGTTGTTGGGATTGTTATTGTTATTGAAATGGTTGTTGTAGTTGTTGTTGTTGTTGTTGGGATGTTTGTTGTAGTTATTGTTAGGATTGCGGTTATTGTTGCGATTGTTGTTGCAGTTGTTGAGATAGTTGTTGCAATTGTGGTTGTAATTGTTATTGTTTTTGTACCGGTGACTCTTGTCACCGTTTTCCTCTCACTTCCTCTTGAGTTGTTTCATGTTGGCTTCTTCGGTCGCCTGCTCTTTAATTCTTTTCTCAATCTAATTTATGAGTTTATGAGCCATTCGACTTGCCTTTTGTATGGAAGCGGGCTCGTGTGAACTCACATCTTCTTGAATCCTTACTGGTAACCCTTTTACAAACGCGTCGATCTTCTCTTCTTCATCTTCGAACGCTCCCGGACATAATAGGCACAAATCTATGAATCGTCGTTCATACGTGGTAATGTCGAACCCTTGTGTTCGTAACTCTCTAAGCTCTACCTTGAGCTTATTGACTTCGTTTCTTGGACGGTACTGCTCGTTCATCAATTGCTTGAATGCCGACCACGGTAGTGCGTAAGCAGCATTTTGTCCTACCTGTTCAAGATAGGTGTTCCACCACGTTAACGCAGTACCTGTGAAGGTATGTAGCGTACTTAACTTTGTCCTCTTCAGTACACTTACTTATGGCAAACACCGATTTGACTTTCTCGGTCCACCGTTTCAATCCAATTGGTCCTTCGGTTCCATCAAATTTCAAAGGTTTGCAGGCAGTGAATTCTTTGTAGGAGCATCCTACACGATTTCTTGCACCATTAGCTGCATTGCTAGATTCAGAGTTATTGTTGGTATGTAGCGCAGCCTGTACTGCAGCTATGTTTGCAGCAAGAAAGGTACGAAATTCCTCTTCGCTCATATTCATGGTGTGTCGAGTAGTCGGTGCCATTTCCTTCAAAATAGCCAACTGAATCGAGTTAATCATACAGAATATTAAGAGTAGTCAATAGTATTTCGTAGCATAATATGAACTCATTTATAAAAGCTTTTTATTCATATTAGCGTTTTATAAGTTTAATTTCGGGTACTACCTACCCGTTAAGTTCATACTTAGTAGCTAATATACAATTCAACTACTACAATTCTATATGAAAAAACTGATTATAATAATATATCACATATAAATATTCTTCAAACTTACAACATCGCTATATTACATATAACATGAAATATAGTACACTTTGATACAGGACAGTTTTGAAGATAAATCTAGTTAATACGCAAGTTGTTCAGCAAAGGAAATAAAGACACGTAATTCATAAGTCCAAAAACAATTCATGCATTCTGGTTTTTACTAAGACGACTTCCCATCCTGTGTCTTGTGGAAAATAACCGTTATGACCATTGGCTAGGAAGCATGTTGTAATGTCGTCAAAAGGACGAGGGTTTGGTAATGTCCAACAGCCCCGTAATAATCTAAAATCCTTGTTTCTCACCCCAACTACTGAATTCGTCACTTGTGGGAAGGTTTTATTTAAAAGTTGCAATCCGATGTTCTTTTTCTCACTTTGGTAAGAAGCGAACATCACTAACCCGTAAGCATAACATGCTTATTTATTTGCATGTTAGAAGCTCTTTCTAATTCACGAAATCCTATGTTGGGATATGTTGAGTCAAAATAGGTTCTTAACCCATAGCGTAAAATTGCATTTGGGTTCCCCGCATTTAACGCTTTAAAGAAAACACGGCGTAACTTACGGTCTCCCCAATGTGATATACCCCACCTATCAAAGGAAAGCATTTTATAAACTAAGGCATTTCTGTAAAGTCTTTCAAATGTTTGACAAGTTAATTTTGCCATAATTAATTATGCTGATGAATTCTGACTGACTCTAGACAAGATTTCCTCAATCATATCCTCTGGTAGATCTTCTAAAATATTCGGTTGTCTACCCTTAACGTCCATTTTGTTTTTATACTGTAAAATAGACAAGGATTAGATTCGTAAAAGATAATTAACAAACAATACAAGCAATTTTTACATACAATATAAAAGTACAAGCACACTACAATACATATAATACACAACATGATTACAACCCTCTAATCTGAATCACTGGTTTCTTCTTCTTCGGACTTGGTTCGTTTTCCTAATTTTCTAGGAATATATGGTGTTCCTCTAATACGAGCTGTCGTTTTCCACAATGGTTTAGAAAAACCTAGTAGTTTAGAGGTTCCTGGGTCATTGTTACATTTTAGGAAATACGGATGAGGCCGATACATATAAAGTTCATCGGGGTTGGAATCGGGTTTCTCTATTTTTATACCTTTTCCCTTATTATTTTCTTTCACTTTATTAAATTGGGTCGAGGTAATTTCTATAACATCATCGGAATCCTCATCGGGATCCGATTCATCGGAAAATTGGTAATCTTCTCTATATTTTGCTTCCTTGGCGGAAACACCATTGACCATTATTAACTTTGGTCCGTTGGTTGAGGATTTTCTTTTATTTAATCGATTTTCTATAGGCATCAATATTTCTTCCTCCGGAACCTCTTCTTCTTCCGGTTCCTCCTCTTCCGGTTCTTCCTCTTTCGGTTCCTCTTCTTCCGGTTCCTCCTCTTCCGGTTCCTCCTCTTCCGGTTCCTCCTCTTCCGGTTCCTCTTCTTCCGGTTCCTCTTCGGGAATTTGTGAATCATCCCAAAATATATTCGACTCTTCATTATTATTAGGTGAATCGATGGGATTTGTACTAGTGGTAGACATCTATCACACAATAACAAACACATTAAGAGGTTAATATATCACATAATATTTACATGTTAATAATATATAGTTTCCAACAAAAGTGTTAAGAAATCATTTTTAAAGAAAACACGGTCGAAGTCCAGACTCACTAATGTATCCTAACAAACTCAATAAGACACACTAATACAAATTTCTAGTTCTCTAAGACCAACGCTCGGATACCAACTGAAATGTCCCATTCATATTGATTATAAACGTTCCATATTAATTGATTTCGTCGCGAGGTTTTGACCTCTATATGAGACGTTTTTCAAAGACTGCATTCATTTTTAAAATAACCATAACCTTTATTTTATCAATAAAGGTTTAAAAAGCATTACGTAGATTATCAAATAATGATAATCTAAAATATACCGTTTACACACGACCATTACATAATGGTTTACAATAAGAATATATTACATCAAAAATAAGTTTCTTGAATGCAGTTTTTACATAATATCATACAAGCATGGACTTCAAATCTTGTCCTTATTTTAGTATGCAACATCGGAAGCTCTTAATAATCACCTGAGAATAAACATGCTTAAAACGTCAACAAAAATGTTGGTGAGTTATAGGTTTAACCTATATATTATCAAACCCAAAATATCCCGCGGTGTTACTACGACAGCGTATGTCCGGTTTTACGGTGTTTTTCGTGTTTCCAGGTTTTAAATCATTAAGTTAGCATATCATATAGATATATAACATGTTTTTAGTTGATTTTAAAAGTCAAGTTAGAAGGATTAACTTTTGTTTGCGAACAAGTTTAGAATTAACTAAACTATGTTCTAGTGATTTCAAGTTTAAACCTTCGAATAAGGTAGTTTTATATATATGAATCGAATGATGTTATGAACATCATTACTACCTTAGGTTTTGTGGATAAACCTACTGGAAATGAGAAAAATAGATCTAGCTTCAAAGGATCCTTGGATGGCTTGAAAGTTCTTGAAGCAGAATCATGACACGAAAACAAGCTCAAATAAGATTTCCACTCGAAATAAGATTGTTATAGTTATAGAAATTGAATCAAAGTTTGAATATGAGTACTAACTTGTATTAAAAAGATATCTTACTGTAAATAAGAAAGATTTCTTGAGGTTGGATGATCACTTTACAAGATTGGAAGTAAGCTAGCAAACTTGGAAGTATTCTTGATTTTATGAAACTAGAACTTATAGAATTTATGAAGAACACTTAGAACTTGAAGATAGAACTTGAGAGAGATCAATTAGATGAAGAAAATTGAAGAATGAAAGTGTTTGTAGGTGTTTTTGGTCGTTGGTATATGGATTAGATATAAAGGATGTGTAATTTTGTTTACATGTAAATAAGTCATGAATGATTACTAATATTTTTATAATTTTATGAGATATTTCATGCTAGTTGCTAAATGATGGTTCCCACATGTGTTAGGTGACTCAAATGGGCTATTAAGAGCTGATCATTAGAGTGTATATACCCATAGTACATACATCTAAAAGCTGTGTATTGTACGAGTACGAATACGGGTGCATACGAGTAGAATTGTTGATGAAACTGAACGAGGATGTAATTGTAAGTATTTTTGTTAAGTAGAAGTATTTTGATAAGTGTCTTGAAGTCTTTCAAAAGTGTATGAATACATATTAAAACACTACATGTATATACATTTTAACTGAGTCGTTAAGTCATCGTTAGTGGTTAGATGTAAATGTTGTTTTGAAACCTTTAGGTTAACGATCTTGTTAAATGTTGTTAACCCATTGTTTATTATATCTAAAGAGATATTAAATTATTACATTATCATGATATTATGATATATTAATATATCTTACTATGATATATATACAGTTAAATGTTGTTACAACGATAATTGTTACATATATGTCTCGTTTCGAAATCATTAAGTTAGTAGTCTTGTTTTTACATATGTATTTCATTGTTAATACACTTAATGACATGTTTACTTATCATTTATCATGATTAAATATAGTGTATCAATATCTTAATATGATTCATATGTATTTAGTAAGACGTTGTTATAACGATAATCGTTATATATATCGTTTCGAGTTTCTTAATTCAATAAACTCAATTTTATGTATATAACTCATTGTTAAAATACCTAATGAAATACTTACTTATCATAATATTATGTTAACTATATATATAATCATATATATGTCATCATATAGTTTTTACAAGTTTTAATCGTTCGTGAATCACCGGTCAACTTGGGTGGTCAATTGTCTATATGAAACCTATTTCAATTAATCAAGTCTTAACAAGTTCGATTGCTTAACATGTTGGAAACACTTAATCATGTAAATAACAATTTCATTTAATATATATAAACATGGAAAAGTTCGGGTCATTACATTCACAACCCCAGAATTTCAAATAAGACAACTTGGGAATCTTCCCATACCACACTTCATATGGTGTCTTTTCTACCTTATTGTTTGGAACCATATTGAGTATGCCTACAGTAGACTCTAATGCATAATCCCAAAAAGACGGTGGTAGAGTAGTCAGACTCATCATAGATCAAACCATATCAAGTAAAGTTAGATTCCTCCATTCAGACTCACCATTGAGTAATGGTGTGTGAGGTGGAGTGAATTGTAAGACAATCCCACAATTCTACAGGTGGTCCAAAAACTCTTGACTCATATACTCACTTCCTCCATCAGAGTGAAGTGATTTAAATATATTTTCAAGCTGATTGTTTATTTCGTTTTTGAAGAACTTGAATGTTTCAAAAACTTAATGTTTATGTTTCAGCAAGTAAACATAACCATATCTACTATAACCATTGTTACTTTAACGAAGCAAGATTTACCATTTCTTGACATTGTTCTAAAAGGGTCACATACATCAATATGTATTAGTCCTAAAAGATATGTAGCTCTTTCACCTAAATCGGAGAGAGCTTTTTGTCATCTTTTCACATAAACATTACTCACATATATCAAATGACTCAAAGCCATTTGATTCCAAAAGTCCATAAGAATGAAGTTTTAAAATGCATTGTTTATATGACCAAGATGACAATGTCATAGATAGGTCTCATTCAAGCATTGCTTGAATTGCTTGGCGGTACATGTATACATAGAATTCTCATTTGAAATCACACCATGCATATCAATTTCAAAAATACCATCACTTGGATATGCATTAAGATAAAAAATATTATCCTTAGAAATTGAAATATCAAAGTGCGTAAATGCAAGTTCAAAACCGGCATCTTTCAAAACATATTGCTCCTAATACTAGGAGCATAATAACATTGTTTCAATAAAACAATAAGACCACAAGAGTAAGTTCATAGTGACCAATGGCTTCAATCAAAGCTTGATTTCCATTGCTCACTCGCAAATCTAGTGTGCCTTTCTTCAGTCTATTACTTCTTCTCATTCCTTTCATATTGTTACAGGTGTGAAGGCCACAACCGGTTGACAATGATCCAGGAATCACTAGAAAAATTATATAACTGTATATGAAATATACCTGAGTTTGCTAGTCTTACCAGCATTGCCTTTTCTCAGCTCAGATTGGTAGATACGACAACTTCCTTCTCCAATTGCCAACCTTTCCACAATGGAAACATTCGGTGTCTTTTGTTGGGATTAACTTCTTGGAAGGTGGAATATTTTCCTGGCAAATGATTTACCATATCCCTTCCACAAAGTATTCGACTTATTCTTTTTTACCCTTCCATCCTATTTCTTCCTGATCATCGAACAACATTCGATAAGCATTTTGCTGAGCAGCAGCAACTGCCACAGTAGGAAGAATGGATAAAGGGTTCTAAATTTTGTTCAACTTCCATTTATGCTTGAGAACAATTCTCAGGTTGCAGTGCCAGTCTAGGAAGTTTGAACATTGAGTTTATCCTTCTCCAACAAAGAAGGGAGTGTCTTTTGGTTTACGTTTTGATTATTTGAGATCTACAACAGATATAAGATTCAATTTAGTATTTTAGATATTGAGCTTTAATAAATTAACTACCCAAGTTTTTTTAATATTAAAAAAAACAATTAATTTATGAAAGCCTAAGATCCACATAGAGGTTCCATAGCCACATCTGTTGATCAGCTAGCAGTTATAGAGTCTATTGGTAGGTAGCGGGTACCAATTGCATTACAAGTACAACTCTTAGATCTTTATGGGACTTATAGATATATGTAGTCCAACAAACCACTATTATCTAATGGTATGTTTGTCCCATCCTTGCCTCGAACTCAGGTCTCACCGTGAATACGATTAAGTCGTCCAATTTGGAAACAGTGAAAATTTACGCTACTCTCACTAGATAAAAAAAAATCCACCTCGTGGCTATAATTCAGCCTAGTCTCACTAGATCAGAAAAATAACGAGGAGTGTTTGCAAGCTCATGGGATGGCATGCCTTAAATTTGACGGGTATTTTAAAAAACGTTCGTGTCAACGAATAATGCATGCACACAAGATTCGCTACACTATTTGTTGAAAAAAATATTTTAACCAATTATATATATGTCAATCGTGTTTATGCGTCTAGTTTGTTATTTTATTATATATATATATATATATAAATAACAAATACGCATTGTGTATCGTTTTAAAACAGTTTTAAAAGATGTTGCCTATATATATTATTTGAGTTTCAAAAAATATTTAACTTTAAACTCGTTAGAGTTTAACTTTTTAAAATCATCAATTTTAATCTTGAAACTCGTTACCGATTTTATTTGATGTTTTCATCAAAAACATTTAGCATATATTATAATCAACAATTAAATATAAATGCATAAAATAAAACACAACCATGCATCACACACACATAGCCTAGCCCAAAAAACCTAAGCTTGATCCCATGAACCGACATGGGATCAAGAGGTCAAACTAAGGGTAATATCGTAGCTCCCACTTGATTCAATAATCAAGCGAAAAACTTGACAAACGCCATCGTTGTTAACTTGACCTGTTCGCCATCTTCTAAGTCAAACTTCACGTTGCATCTATATCTTCAATCTTCATCTTATTACATTTATTTAAAATTGAAAAATACGACTAATCTAATACTTTTACAATTTAGAATAAACATAAATAAATACTATGAAATTGAAAAATAAATAAAATACAACTTTGGCTTCAAAATGGCCTTTCTAATAAAATAAATAATCAACATGACATAATATTGCCGTAATAAATAATCACAACAATCATACATAGGTCGGGGCATTATGGGCTATGTGTGCAATCATAATTTTAATAACTACATTATTAAAAGCTACATATGGCTTGTCCATGGTTACAATGTGAAATGTCCCGTTCTTATTAATTAAAAACGTTCCATATTAATTGATTTCGTTGCGAGGTTTTGACCTCTATATGAGACGTTTTTCAAAGACTGCATTCATTTTAAAACAAACCATAACCTTTATTTCATCAATAAAGGTTTAAAAAGCTTTACGTAGATTATCAAATAATGATAATCTAAAATATCCTGTTTACACACGACCATTACATAATGGTTTACAATACAAATATGTTACAACAAAATAAGTTTCTTGAATGCAGTTTTTACACAATATCATACAAGCATGGACTCCAAATCTCGTCCTTATTTAAGTATGCGACAGCGGAAGCTCTTAGTATTCACCTGAGAATAAACATGCTTTAAACGTCAACAAAAATATTGGTGAGTTATAGGTTTAACCTATATATATCAAATCGTAACAATAGACCACAAGATTTCATATTTCAATACACATCCCATACATAGAGATAAAAATCATTCATATGGTGAACACCTGGTAACCGACATTAACAAGATGCATATATAAGAATATCCCCATCATTCCGGGACACCCTTCGGATATGATATAAATTTCGAAGTACTAAAGCATCCGGTACTTTGGATGGGGTTTGTTAGGCCCAATAGATCTATCTTTAGGATTCGCGTCAATTAGGGTGTCTGTTCCCTAATTCTTAGATTACCAGACTTAATAAAAAGGGGCATATTCGATTTCGATAATTCAACCATAGAATGTAGTTTCACGTACTTGTGTCTATTTTATAAATCATTTATAAAACCTGCATGTATTCTCATCCCAAAATATTAGATTTTAAAAGTGGGACTATAACTCACTTTCACAGATTTTTACTTCGTCGGGAAGTAAGACTTGGCCACTGGTTGATTCACGAACCTATAACAATATATACATATATATCAAAGTATGTTCAAAATATATTTACAACACTTTTAATATATTTTGATGTTTTAAGTTTATTAAGTCAGCTGTCCTCGTTAGTAACCTACAACTAGTTGTCCACAGTTAGATGTACAGAAATAAATCGATAAATATTATCTTGAATCAATCCACGACCCAGTGTATACGTATCTCAGTATTGATCACAACTCAAACTATATATATTTTGGAATCAACCTCAACCCTGTATAGCTAACTCCAACATTCACATATAGAGTGTCTATGGTTGTTCCGAAATATATATAGATGTGTCGACATGATAGGTCGAAACATTGTATACGTGTCTATGGTATCTCAAGATTACATAATATACAATACAAGTTGATTAAGTTATGGTTGGAATAGATTTGTTACCAATTTTCACGTAGCTAAAATGAGAAAAATTATCCAATCTTGTTTTACCCATAACTTCTTCATTTTAAATCCGTTTTGAGTGAATCAAATTGCTATGGTTTCATATTGAACTCTATTTTATGAATCTAAACAGAAAAAGTATAGGTTTATAGTCGTAAAAATAAGTTACAAGTCGTTTTTGTAAAGGTAGTCATTTCAGTCGAAAGAACGACGTCTAGATGACCATTTTAGAAAACATACTTCCACTTTGAGTTTAACCATAATTTTTGGATATAGTTTCATGTTCATAATAAAAATCATTTTCTCAGAATAACAACTTTTAAATCAAAGTTTATCATAGTTTTTAATTAACTAACCCAAAACAGCCCGCGGTGTTACTACGACGGCGTAAATCCAGTTTTACGGTGTTTTTCGTGTTTCCAGGTTTTAAATCATTAAGTTAGCATATCATATAGATATAGAACATGTGTTTAGTTGATTTTAAAAGTCAAGTTAGAAGGATTAACTTTTGTTTGCGAACAAGTTTAGAATTAACTAAACTATGTTCTAGTGATTACAAGTTTAAACCTTCGAATAAGATAGTTTTATATGTATGAATCAAATGATGTTATGAACATCATTACTACCCTAAGTTCCTTGGATAAACCTACTGGAAAAGAAAAAAATGGATCTAGCTTCAACGGATCCTTAGATGGCTCGAAGTTCTTGAAGCAGAATCATGACACGAAAACAAGTTCAAGTAAGATCATCACTTGAAATAAGATTGTTATAGTTATTGAAATTGAACCAAATTTTGAATATGATTATTACCTTGTATTAGAATGATAACCTACTGTAAGAAACAAAGATTTCTTGAGGTTGGATGATCACCTTACAAGATTGGAAGTGAGCTAGCAAACTTGAAAGTATTCTTGATTTTATGTAACTAGAACTTGTAGAATTTATGAAGAACACTTAGAACTTGAAGATAGAACTTGAGAGAGATCAATTAGATGAATAAAATTGAAGAATGAAAGTGTTTGTAGGTGTTTTTGGTCGTTGGTGTATGGATTAGATATAAAGGATATGTAATTTTGTTTTCATGTAAATAAGTCATGAATGATTACTCATATTTTTGTAATTTTATGAGATATTTCATGCTAGTTGCCAAATGATGGTTCCCACATGTGTTAGGTGACTCACATGAGCTGCTAAGAGCTGATCATTGGAGTGTATATACCAATACTACATACATCAAAAAGCTGTGTATTGTACGAGTACGAATACGGGTGCATACGAGTAGAATTGTTGATGAAACTGAACGAGGATGTAATTGTAAGCATTTTTGTTAAGTAGAAGTATTTTGATAAGTGTATTGAAGTCTTTCAAAAGTGTATAAATACATATTAAAACACTGCATGTATATACATTTTAACTGAGTCGTTAAGTCATCGTTAGTCATTACATGTAAGTGTTGTTTTGAAACCTTTAGGTTAACGATCTTGTTAAATGTTGTTAACCCAATGTTTATAATATCAAATGAGATTTTAAATTATTATATTATCATGATATTATCATGTATGAATATCTCTTAATATGATATATATACATTAAATGTCTTTACAACGATAATCGTTACATATATGTCTCGTTTAAAAATCATTAAGTTAGTAGTCTTGTTTTTACATATGTAGTTCATTGTTAATATACTTAATGATATGTTTACTTATCATAGTATCATGTTAACTATATATATATATCCATATATATGTCATCATATAGTTTTTACAAGTTTTAACGTTCGTGAATCACCGGTCAACTTGGGTGGTCAATTGTCTATATGAAACATATTTCAATTAATCAAGTCTTAACAAGCTTGATTGCTTAACATGTTGGAAACATTTAATCATGTAAATATCAATCTCAATTAATATATATATAAACATGGAAAAGTTCGGGTCACTACAGTACCTACCCGTTAAATAAATTTCATCCCGAAATTTTAAGCAGTTGGAGGTGTTGACGTATCTTCTGGAAATAAATGCGGGTATTTCTTCTTCATCTGATCTTCACGCTCCCAGGTGAACTCGGGTCCTCTACGAGCATTCCATCGAACCTTAACAATTGGTATCTTGTTTTTCTTAAGTCTTTTAACCTCACGATCCATTATTTCGACGTGTTCTTCGATGAATTGGAGTTTTTCGTTGATTTGGATTTCATCTAACGGAATAGTGAGATCTTCTTTAGCAAAACTTTTCTTCAAATTCGAGACGTGGAAAGTGTTATGTACAGCCGCGAGTTGTTGAGGTAACTCAAGTCGGTAAGCTACTGGTCCGACACGATCAATAATCTTGAATGGTCCAATATACCTTGGATTTAATTTCCCTCGTTTACCAAATCGAACAACGCCTTTCCAAGGTGCAACTTTAAGCATGACCATCTCTCCAATTTCAAATTCTATATCTTTTCTTTTAATGTCAGCGTAGCTCTTTTGTCGACTTTGGGCGGGTTTCAACCGTTGTTGAATTTGGATGATCTTCTTGGTAGTTTCTTGTATAATCTCCGGACCCGTAATCTGTCTATCCCCCACTTCACTCCAACAAATCGGAGACCTGCACTTTCTACCATAAAGTGTTTCAAACGGCACCATCTCAATGCTTGAATGGTAGCTGTTGTTGTAGGAAAATTCTGCTAACGGTAGATGTCGATCCCAACTGTTTCCGAAATCAATAACACATGCTCGTAGCATGTCTTCAAGCGTTTGTATCATCCTTTCGATCTGCCCAACAGTTTGTGGATGATAGGCAGTACTCATGTCTAGATGAGTTCTTAATGCTTGCTGTAATGTCTGCCAGAATCTTGAAATAAATCTGCCATCCCTATCAGAGATAATAGAGATTGGTATTCCATGTCTGGAGACGACTTCCTTCAAATACAGTCGTGCTAACTTCTTCATCTTGTCATCTTCTCTTATTGGCAGGAAGTGTGCTGATTTGGTGAGACGATCAACTATTACCCAAATAGTATCAAAACCACTTGCAGTCCTTGGCAATTTAGTAATGAAATCCATGGTAATGTTTTCCCATTTCCATTCCGGGATTTCAGGTTGTTGTAGTAGACCTGATGGTTTCTGATGTTCAGCTTTGACCTTAGAACACGTCAAACATTCTCCTACATATTTAGCAATATCAGCTTTCATACCTGGCCACCAAAAATGTTTCTTAAGATCCTTGTACATCTTCCCCGTTCCAGGATGTATTGAGTATCTGGTTTTATGAGCTTCTCTAAGTACCATTTCTCTCATATCTCCAAATTTTGGTACCCAAATCCTTTCAGCCCTATACTGGGTTCCGTCTTCCCGAATATTAAGATGCTTCTCCGATCCTTTGGGTATTTCATCCTTTAAATTTCCCTCTTTTAAAACTCCTTGTCGTGCCTCCTTTATTTGAGTAGTAAGGTTATTATGAATCATTATATTCATAGATTTTACTCGAATGGGTTCTCTGTCCTTCCTGCTCAAGGCATCGGCTACCACATTTGCCTTCCCCGGGTGGTAACGAATCTCAAAGTCGTAATCATTCAACAATTCAATCCACCTACGCTGCCTCATATTCAGTTGTTTCTGATTAAATATGTGTTGAAGACTTTTGTGGTCGGTATATATAATACTTTTGACCCCATATAAGTAGTGCCTCCAAGTCTTTAATGCAAAAACAACCGCGCCTAATTCCAAATCATGCGTCGTATAATTTTGTTCGTGAATCTTCAAGTGTCTAGACGCATAAGCAATCACCTTCATTCGTTGCATTAATACACAACCGAGACCTTGCTTTGATGCGTCACAATAAATCACAAAATCATCATTCCCTTCAGGCAATGACAATATAGGTGCCGTAGTTAGCTTTTTCTTCAATAACTGAAACGCTTTCTCTTGTTCATCATTCCATTCAAATTTCTTCCCTTTATGCGTTAATGCAGTCAAGGGTTTTGCTATTCTGGAAAAGTCTTGGATGAACCTTCTGTAGTAACCAGCTAGTCCTAAAAACTGGCGTATGTGTTTCGGAGTTTTTGGGGTTTCCCACTTTTCAACAGTTTCTATCTTTGCCGGATCCACCTTAATACCTTCTTTGTTCACTATGTGACCGAGGAATTGAACTTCTTCCAACCAAAATGTACACTTTGAAAACTTAGCGTACAATTCTTCCTTCCTCAATACTTCTAACACCTTTCTCAAATGTTCACCGTGTTCTTGGTCGTTCTTTGAGTAAATAAGTATGTCATCAATGAAAACAATGACAAACTTGTCATGGTATGGTCCACACACTCGGTTCATAAGGTCCATGAACACAGCTGGTGCATTAGTTAAACCAAACGGCATGACCATAAACTCTTAATGATCGTAACATGTTCTAAAAGCAGTCTTTGGAATATCATCTTCTTTCACCCGCATTTGATGATACCCGGAACGTAAGTCAATCTTTGAATAAATAGACGAGCCTTGTAGTTGATCAAATAAGTCGTCGATTCTCGGTAGTGGGTAGCGGTTCTTGATGGTAAGTTTCTTCAACTCTCGGTAGTCGATACACAACCTGAATGTACCATCTTTCTTCTTGACAAACAAAACAGGAGCTCCCCACGGTGATGTGCTTGGTCGAATGAAACCCCGTTCTAATAGTTCTTGCAGTTGGCTTTGCAGTTCTTTCATCTCGCTGGGTACGAGTCTATAAGGAGCACGAGCTATTGGTGCAGCTCCTGGTACAAGATCTATTTGAAATTCAACAGATCGATGTGGAGGTAGTCCAGGTAATTCTTTCGGAAATACATTGGGAAATTCTTTTGCGACGGGAACATCATTGATGCTCTTTTCTTCAGTTTGTACTATCTCGACGTGTGCTAGAACAGCATAGCAACCTTTTCTTATTAGTTTTTGTGCCTTCAAATTACTAATAAGATGTAGCTTCATGTTGCCCTTTGCTCCGTACACCATTAAGGGTTCTCCTTCTTCTCGTACAATGCGAATTGCATTTTTATAACATACGATTTCTGCATTCACCTTCTTCAGCCAGTCCATGCCAACTATTACATCAAAACTCCCTAACTCTACTGGTATCAAATCAATCTTAAATATTTCGCTACCCAGTTTAATTTATCAATTCCGGCATATATTATCTGCTGAAATTAATTTACCGTTTGCTAATTCGAGTAAAAATTTACTATTCAACGACGTCAATGGACAACTTAATTTAGCACAAAAATCTCTACTCATATAGCTTCTATCTGCACCCGAATCAAATAAAACGTAAGCAGATTTATTGTCAATAAGAAACGTACCCGTAACAAGCTCCGGGTCTTCCTGTGCCTCTGCCGCATTAATATTGAAAACTCTTCCACGGCCTTGTCCATTCGTGTTCTCCTGGTTCGGGAAATTTCTAATAATGTGGCCCGGTTTTTGTAGTGACCCGAACTTTTCCATGTTTATATATATATTAAATGAAATTGTTATTTTAAATGATTAAGTGTTTCCAACATGTTAAGCTATCAAACTTGTTAAGACTTGATTAATTAAAATAGGTTTCATATAGACAATTGACCACCCAAGTTGACCGGTGATTCACGAACGTTTAAACATGTAAACACTATATGATGACATATATATGGATATATATATAGTTAACATGATATTATGATAAGTAAACATATCATTAAGTATATTAACAATGAACTACAGATGTAAAAGCAAGACTACTAACTTAATGATTTTGAAACGAGACATATATGTAACGATTATCGTTGTAACGACATTTAATGTATATATATCATATTAAGAGATATTCATACATCATATTATCATGATAATATAATAATTTAAAATATCTTTTGATATTATAAACATTGGGTTAACAACATTTAACAAGATCGTTAACCTAAAGGTTTCAAAACAACACTTACATGTAACGACTAACGATGACTTAACGACTCACTTAAAATGTATATACATGTAGTGTTTTAATATGTATTCATACACTTTTGAAAGACTTCAAGACACTTATCAAAATACTTCTACTTAACAAAAATGCTTACAATTACATCCTCGTTCAGTTTCATCAACAATTCTACTCGTATGCACCCGTATTCGTACTCGTACAATACACAGCTTTTAGATGTATGTACTATTGGTATATACACTCCAATGATCAGCTCTTAGCAGCCCATGTGAGTCACCTAACACATGTGGGAACCATCATTTGGCAACTAGCATAAAATATCTCATAAAATTACAAAAATATGAGTAATCATTCATGACTTATTTACATGAAAACAAAATTACATATCCTTTATATCTAATCCATACACCAACGACCAAAAACACCTACAAACACTTTCATTCTTTAATTTTCTTCATCTAATTGATCTCTCTCAAGTTCTATCTTCAAGTTCTAAGTGTTCTTCATAAATTCCAAAAGTTCTAGTTTCATAAAATCAAGAATACTTCCAAGATTGCAAGTTTACTTCCAAGTTTTCTAAATCCATTTCAAGTAATCATCCAAGATCAAGAAACCTTTGTTACTTACAGAAGGTTATCTTTCTAATACAAGGTAATAATCATATTCAAACTTTAATTCAATTTCTATAACTATAACAATCTTATTTCGAGTGAAAATCTTACTTGAACTATTTTCGTGTCATGATTCTGCTTCAAGAACTTCGAGCCATCCAAGGATCCGTTGAAGCTAGATCCATTTTTTTCTTTTCCAGTAGGTTTATCCAAGGAACTTAAGGTAGTAATGATGTTCATAACATCATTCGATTCATACATATAAAGCTATCTTATTCGAAGGTTTAAACTTGTAATCACTAGAACATAGTTTAGTTAATTCTAAACTTGTTCGCAAACAAAAGTTAATCCTTCTAACTTGACTTTTAAAATCAACTAAGCACATGTTCTATATCTATATGATATGCTAACTTAATGATTTAAAACCTGGAGACACGAAAAACACCGTAAAACCGGATTTACGCCGTCGTAGTAACACCGCGGGCTGTTTTGGGTTAGTTAATTAAAAACTATGATAAACTTTGATTTAAAAGTTGTTATTCTGAGAAAATGATTTTTATTATGAACATGAAACTATATCCAAAAATTATGGTTAAACTCAAAGTGGAAGTATGTTTTCTAAAATGGTCATCTAGACGTCGTTCTTTCGACTGAAATGACAACCTTTACAAAAACGACTTGTAACTTATTTTTCTGACTATAAACCTATACTTTTTCTGTTTAGATTCATAAAATAGAGTTCAATATGAAACCATATCAATTTGATTCACTCAAAACGGATTTAAAATGAAGAAGTTATGGGTAAAACAAGATTGGATAATTTTTCTCATTTTAGCTACGTGAAAATTGGTAACAAATCTATTCCAACCATAACTTAATCAACTTGTATTGTATATTATGTAATCTTGAGATACCATAGACACGTATACAATGTTTCGACCTATCATGTCGACACATCTATATATATTTCGGAACAACCATAGACACTCTATATGTGAATGTTGGAGTTAGCTATACAGGGTTGAGGTTTATTCCAAAATATATATAGTTTGAGTTGTGATTAATACTGAGATACGTATACACTGGGTCGTGAATTGATTCAAGATAATATTTAGCGATTTATTTCTGTACATCTAACTGTGGACAACTAGTTGTAGGTTACTAACGGGGACAGTTGACTTAATAAACTTAAAACATCAAAATATATTAAAAGTGTTGTAAATATATTTTGAGCATACTTTGATATATATGTATATATTGTTATAGGTTCGTGAATCAACCAGTGGCCAAGTCTTACTTCCCGACGAAGTAAAAATCTGTGAAAGTGAGTTATAGTCCCACTTTTAAAATCTAATATTTTTGGGATGAGAATACATGCAGGTTTTATAAATGATTTACAAAATAGACACAAGTACGTGAAACTACATTCTATGGTTGAATTATCGAAATCGAATATGCCCCTTTTTATTAAGTCTGGTAATCTAAGAATTAGGGAACAGACACCCTAATTGACGCGAATCCTAAAGATAGATCTATTGGGCCTAACAAACCCCATCCAAAGTACCGGATGCTTTAGTACTTCGAAATTTATATCATGTCCGATGGAGGATCCCGGAATGATGGGGATATTCTTATATATGCATCTTGTTAATGTCGGTTACCAGGTGTTCACCATATGAATGATTTTTATCTCTATGTATGGGATGTGTATTGAAATATGAAATCTTGTGGTCTATTATTATGATTTGATATATATAGGTTAAACCTATAACTCACCAACATTTTTGTTGACGTTTTAAGCTGTTTATTCTCAGGTGATTATTAAGAGCTTCCGCTGCCGCATACTTAAATAAGGACGAGATTTGGAGTCCATGCTTGTATGAAATTGTGTAAAAACTGCATTCAAGAAACTTATTTTGTTGTAACATATTTGTATTGTAAACCATTATGTAATGGTCGTGTGTAAACAGGATATTTTAGATTATCATTATTTGATAATCTACGTAAAGCTTTTTAAACCTTTATTGATGAAATAAAGGTTATGGTTTGTTTTAAAATGAATGCAGTCTTTGAAAAACGTCTCATATAGAGGTCAAAACCTCGCAACGAAATCAATTAATATGGAACGTTTTTAATCAATAAGAACGGGACATTTCAGTTGGTATCCGAGCGTTGGTCTTAGAGAACCAGAATTTTGCATTAGTGGGTCTTATCGAGTTTGTTAGGATGCATTAGTGAGTCTGGACTTCGACCGTGTTTACTTGAAAAATGATTGCTTAACAAATTTTTTTGGAAACTATATATTTTTTTAACATGTGAATATTATGTGATATATTAATCTCTTAACGCGTTTGATATTATGTGATAGATGTCTACCTCTAGAACAAGTCCCATTGACTCACCTAATAATAATGAAGAGTCAAATGTAAATTGGAATGATTCGTGGACTGATTCACAAGTTCCCGAAGAGGAACCGGAAGAAGAGTCGGAACCGGAAGAAGAATCGGAACCGGAAGAAGAATCGGAACCGGATGAAGAAATAGAACCGGTGGGGGAAATAATAAAACGGTTAAGTAAAAGAAAATCCTCAACCAACCGACCAAGGTTAATTATGGTCAATGGTGTTTCCGCCAAGGAAGTAAAATATTGGGAGGATTACCAATTCTTCAATGAATCGGATTCCTACGAGAATTCCGATGATGTTATAGAAATTACCCCAACTGAATTTAAAAAGGCAAAAGAAAATAATAAGGGAAAGGGCATAAAAATAGAGAAATCTAATTCCAACCCCGATAAACTTTATATGTATCGTCAACCCCCGAAGTCCTTAAGTTGTAACAATGACCCGGGAACCTCTAAACCACCAGGTTTTTCTAAACCAATGTGGAAAACGACGGCTCGTATTAGGGGAACATCATATATCCCTAGAAACTTGGCAAAACAAACCAAAACCGAAGAAGAAGAAACAAGCGAGTCGGAATAAGATAGTTGTATTCGTGTGGTGTAATATATGTAATATAGTGTGCTTATGCTTTATGATATATGTAAAAATTGCTTGTATTAATAAGTATTTTTTTTATGAATCTAACTCTTGTCTATTTTACAGTATAAAAACACAAAATGGATAGACAACCCAATATTTTAAGAGACCTACCCGGAGACATGATTGATGAAATCTTGTCTAGAGTCGGTCAGAATTCTTCAACACAACTATTTAAGGCGAGATCAGTTTGTAAGACATTCGAAGAACGTTCTAAGAATGCCTTGGTTTATAAAAGGCTTTCGTTCGAAAGATAGGGGATATCACATTGGGAAATCCATAAGTTACGATGTGTTTACTTTGACGCATATATTGCGGGGAACCCAAATGCTATTTTACGCAATGGGTTAAGAAATTATTTTGACTCAATATATCCGAATATTCGACTTCGTGATTTAGAAAAAGCGGCTAACATGCAACATAAAGAAGCATGTTATGCTTACGGATTAGTAATGTTCGCTTCTCACCAAAGTGAGAACAAGAACATCGGGCTACAACTATTAAACAAAACGTTCCCACAAGTGACTGAGTCGGTAATTGGGGTAAGAAATGAGGTTTTTAGATTGTTACGGGACTGTTGGACATTATGTAACCCTCGTCCCTTTGACGACATTACAACACGCTGTCTTATCAACGGCCATAACGGTTATGTTCCACAAGACCAAGGATGGGAAGTAATCCTAGTAAAACCAGAATGCATGACTTGTTTCTGGACGTATGAATTACGTGTCTTTATTGCCTTTGCTGAACGACTTGTGTACTAGCTAGAATTATCTTCACAACCATCTTGTATCAAATTTATTGTGTGCTATATTTCATGCTATATGTAAAATAAGCAGTATTGTAAGTTTGTAAAATATTGTGTAAAAGTTTGAACGCGAAATATTATTATAATCAGTTTTTCATATAGAATTGTAGTAGTTGAATTGTATATTAGCTACTAAGTATGAACTTAACGGGTAGGTACTACCCGAATTTAAACTTATAAAACGCTAATATGAAGAAAAAGCTTTTATAAATGAGTTCATATTATGCTACGAAATACTATTAACTACTCTTAATATTCTGTATGATTAACTTGTTCCATTTGACTATTTTGAAGGAAATGGCACCGACTACTCGACACACCGTGAATATGAATGAAGAGGAATTCCGTACTTTTCTAGCTTCAAACATTGCCGCAGTACAGGCCGCGCTACATACCAATAATAACCTTGGATCTAGCAGTACAGGAAATCGTGTAGGATGCACCTACAAAGAATTCACTGCCTGCAAACCTTTGGAATTTGATGGAACCGAAGGACCGATCGGATTGAAACGGTGGACCGAGAAGGTCGAATCGGTGTTTGCCATAAGTAAGTGTACTGAAGAGGACAAAGTGAATTACGCTACGCATACCTTCACAGGTTCTGCGTTAACATGGTGGAATACCTATCTAGAGCAAGTGGGACAAGACGATGCGTATGCACTACCGTGGTCAGCATTCAAGCACTTGTGCCTATTATGTCCGGGAGCATTCGAAGATGAGGAAGAGAAGATCGACGCGTTTGTGAAAGGATTACCGGAAAGAATCCAAGAAGATATAAGTTCACACGAGCTCGCCTCCATATAACAGGCATGTAGAATGGTACACAAACTAGTGAACCAGATTGAAGAAAGAATTAAAGAACAGGCTGCTGAAGAGGCCAATGTGAAGCAAGTCAAAAGAAATTGGGAGGAAAACGGTGATAAGAATCACCAATACAACAACAACAGCAATTACAACAATAATCGCAACAATTATCCCAACAATCACAACATCAATCGCAACTACAACAAACGGCCCAACAACAACAACAAAAATAACAACAACAACTACAACAATCATCCCAACAACAATAATAACCACAACAACAACAACAATTAGAAGCAGCTATGCCAAAGGTGTGAAAAGTATCACTCGGGGTTCTGCACCAAATTTTGCAACAAGTGTAAAAGAAATGGTCATAGCGCGGCGAAGTGTGAGGTCTACGGACCAGGGGTTAATAGAACGAATGGAACAAATGGTGTCGGAACGAGTAATGGCGGAGCAAGTAGTGTCGGAGCAAGTTATGCCAATGTAGTTTGTTATAAATGTGGAAAACCGGGCCACATTATTAGAAATTGCCCGAACCAGGAGAATACGAATGGACAAGGCCGCGGAAGAGTTTTCAATATTAATGCGGCAGAGGCACAGGAAGACCCGGAGCTTGTTACGGGTACGTTTCTTATTGACAATAAATCTGCTTACATTTTATTTGATTCGGGTGCGGATAGAAGCTATATGAGTAGAGATTTTTGTGCTAAATTAAGTTGTCCATTGACACCTTTGGATAGTAAATTTTTACTCGAATTAGCAAATGGTAAATTAATTTCAGCAGATAATATATGTCGGAATCGAGAAATTAAACTGGTTAGCGAAACATTTAAGATTGACTTGACACCAGTAGAGTTAGGGAGTTTTGATGTGATAATCGGTATGGACTGGTTGAAAGATGTGAAAGCAGAGATCGTTTGTTACAAAAATGCAATTCGCATTATATGAGAAAAAGGAAAACCCTTAATGGTGTACGGAGAAAAGGGCAACACAAAGCTACATCTTATTAGTAATTTGAAGGCACAAAAACTAATAAGAAAAGGTTGCTATGCTGTTCTAGCACACGTCGAGAAAGTACAAACTGAAGAAAAGAGCATCAATGATGTTCCCATTGCAAAAGAATTTCCCGATGTATTTCCGAAAGAATTACCGGGATTACCCCCACATCGATCCATTGAATTTCAAATAGATCTTGTACCAGGAGCTGCACCAATAGCTCGTGCTCCTTACAGACTCGCACCCAGCGAGATGAAAGAACTGCAAAGCCAATTACAAGAACTTTTAGAGCGTGGTTTCATTCGACCAAGCACATCACCGTGGGGAGCTCCTGTTTTGTTTTTCAAAAAGAAAGATGGTACATTCAGGTTGTGTATCGACTACCGAGAGTTGAACAAACTTACCATCAAGAACCGCTACCCACTACCGAGAATCGACGACTTATTTGATCAACAAGAAGGCTCGTCTGTTTATTCAAAGATTGACTTACGTTCCGGGTATCATCAAATGCGGGTGAAAGAAGATGATATTCCAAAGACTGCTTTCAGAACACGTTACGGTCATTACGAGTTTATGGTTATGCTGTTTGGTTTAACTAATGCACCAGCTGTGTTCATGGACCTTATGAACCGAGTGTGTGGACCATACCTTGACAAGTTTGTCATTGTTTTCATTGATGACATACTTATTTACTCAAAGAATGACCAAGAACACGGTGAACATTTGAGAAAGGTGTTAGAAGTATTGAGGAAGGAAGAATTGTACGCTAAGTTTTCAAAGTGTGCATTTTGGTTGGAAGAACTTCAATTCCTCGGTCACATAGTGAACAAAGAAGGTATTAAGGTGGATCCGGCAAAGATAGAAACTGTTGAAAAGTGGGAAACCCCGAAAACTCCGAAACACATACGCCAGTTTTTAGGACTAGCTGGTTACTACAGAAGGTTCATCCAAGACTTTTCCAGAATAGCAAAACCCTTGACTGCATTAACGCATAAAGGGAAGAAATTTGAATGGAAGGATGAGCAGGAGAAAGCGTTTCAATTATTGAAGAAAAAGCTAACTACGGCACCTATATTGTCAGTGCTTGAAGGGAATGATGATTTTGTGATTTATTGTGACGCATCAAAGCAAGGTCTCGGTTGTGTATTAATGTAACGAACGAAGGTGATTGCTTATGCGTCTAGACAATTGAAGATTCACGAACAAAATTATACGACACATGATTTGGAATTAGGCGCGATTGTTTTTGCATTAAAGACTTGGAGGCACTACTTATATGGGGTCAAAAGTATTATATATACCGACCACAAAAGTCTTCAACACATATTTAATCAGAAACAACTGAATATGAGGCAGCGTAGGTGGATTGAATTGTTGAATGATTACGACTTTGAGATTCGTTACCACCCGGGGAAGGCAAATGTGGTAGCCGACGCCTTGAGCAGGAAGGACAGAGAACCCATTCGAGTAAAATCTATGAATATAATGATTCACAATAACCTTACTACTCAAATAAAGGAGGCGCAACAAGGAGTTTTAAAAGAGGGAAATTTAAAGGATGAAATATCCAAAGGATCGGAGAAGCATCTTAATATTCGGGAAGACGGAACCCGGTATAGGGCTGAAAGGATTTGGGTACCAAAATTTGGAGATATGAGAGAAATGGTACTTAGAGAAGCTCATAAAACCAGATACTCAATACATCCTAGAACGGGGAAGATGTATAAGGATCTCAAGAAACATTTTTGGTGGCCGGGTAAAAAAAGCTGATATTGCTAAATATGTAGGAGAATGTTTGACGTGTTCTAAGGTCAAAGCTGAACATCAGAAACCATCAGGTCTACTACAACAACCTGAAATCCCGGAATGGAAATGGGAAAACATTACCATGGATTTCATTACTAAATTACCAAGGACTGCAAGTGGTTTTGATACTATTTGGGTAATAGTTGATCGTCTCACCAAATCAGCACACTTCCTGCCAATAAGAGAAGATGACAAGATGGAGAAGTTAGCACGACTGTATTTAAAGGAAGTTGTCTCCAGACATGGAATACCAATCTCTATTATCTCTGATAGGGATGGTAGATTTATTTCAAGATTCTGGCAGACATTACAGCAAGCATTAGGAACTCATCTAGACATGAGTACTGCCTATCATCCACAAACTGATGGACAGAGCAAAAGGACGATACAAACGCTTGAAGACATGCTACGAGCATGTGTTATTGATTTCGGAAACAGTTGGGATTGACATATACCATTAGCAGAATTTTCCTACAACAATAGCTACCATTCAAGTATTGAGATGGCGCCGTTTAAAGCACTTTATGGTAGAAAGTGCAGGTCTCCGATTTGTTGGAGTGAAGTGGGGGATAGACAGATTACGGGTCCGGAGATAATACAAGAAACTACCGAGAAGATCATCCAAATTCAACAACGGTTGAAAACCGTCCAAAGTTGACAAAAGAGCTACGCCGACATTAAAAGAAAAGATATAGAATTTGAAATTGGAGAGATGGTCATGCTTAAAGTTGCACCTTGAAAAGGTGTTGTTCGATTTGGTAAACGAGGGAAATTAAATCCAATGTATATTGGACCATTCAAGATTATTGATCGTGTCGGACCAGTAGCTTACCTACTTGAGTTACCTCAACAACTCGCGGCTGTACATAACACTTTTCACGTCTCAAATTTGAAAAAATGTTTTGCTAAAGAAGATCTCACTATTTCGTTAGATGAAATCCAAATCAACGAAAAACTTCAATTCCTCGAAGAACCCGTCAAAATAATGGATCGTGAGATTAAAAGACTTAAGAAAAACAAGATACCAATTGTTAAGGTTCGATGGAATGATCGTAGAGGACCCGAGTTCACCTGGGAGTGTGAAGATCAGATGAAGAAGAAATACCCGCATCTATTTCCAGAAGATTCGTCAACACCTTCAACAGCTTAAAATTTCGGGACGAAATTTATCTAACGGGTAGGTACTGTAGTGACCCGAACATTTCCATATTTATATATATATTAAATGAAATTGTTATTTTACATGATTAAGTGTTTCCAACATGTTAAGCTATCAAACTTATTAAGACTTGATTAATTAAAATAGGTTTCATATAGACAATTGACCACCCAAGTTGACCGGTGATTCACGAACGTTTAAACATGTAAACACTATATGATGACATATATATGGATATATATATATAGTTAACATGATATTATGATAAGTAAACATATCATTAAGTATATTAACAATGAACTACATATGTAAAAGCAAGACTACTAACTTAATGATTTTGAAACGAGACATATATGTAACGATTATCGTTGTAACGACATTTAATGTATATATATCATATTAAGAGATATTCATACATCATATTATCATGATAATATAATAATTTAAAATATATTTTGATATTATAAACATTGGGTTAACAACATTTAACAAGATCGTTAACCTAAAGGTTTCAAAACAACACTTACATGTAACGACTAACGATGACTTAACGACTCACTTAAAATGTATATACATGTAGTGTTTTAATATGTATTCATACACTTTTGAAAGACTTCAAGACACTTATCAAAATACTTCTACTTAACAAAAATGCTTACAATTACATCCTCGTTCAGTTTCATCAACAATTCTACTCGTATGCACCCGTATTCGTACTCGTACAATACACAACTTTTAGATGTATGTACTATTGGTATATACACTCCAATGATCAGCTCTTAGCAGCCCATGTGAGTCACCTAACACATGTGGGAACCATCATTTGGCAACTAGCATGAAATATCTCATAAAATTACAAAAATATGAGTAATCATTCATGACTTATTTACATGAAAACAAAATTACATATCCTTTATATCTAATCCATACACCAACGACCAAAAACACCTACAAACACTTTCATTCTTTAATTTTCTTCATCTAATTGATCTCTCTCAAGTTCTATCTTCAAGTTCTAAGTGTTCTTCATAAATTCCAAAAGTTCTAGTTTCATAAAATCGAGAATACTTCCAAGATTGCAAGTTTACTTCCAAGTTTTCTAAATCCATTTCAAGTAATCATCCAAGATAAAGAAACCTTTGTTACTTATAGAAGGTTATCTTTCTAATACAAGGTAATAATCATATTCAAACTTTAATTCAATTTCTATAACTATAACAATCTTATTTCGAGTGAAAATCTTACTTGAACTATTTTCGTGTCATGATTCTGCTTCAAGAACTTCGAGCCATCCAAGGATCCGTTGAAGCTAGATCCATTTTTATCTTTTCCAGTAGGTTTATCCAAGGAACTTAAGGTAGTAATGATGTCCATAACATCATCTGATTCATACATATAAAGCTATCTTATTCGAAGGTTTAAACTTGTAATCACTAGAACATAGTTTAGTTAATTCTAAACTTGTTCGCAAACAAAAGTTAATCCTTCTAACTTGACTTTTAAAATCAACTAAACACATGTTCTATATCTATATGATATGCTAACTTAATGATTTAAAACCTGGAGACACGAAAAATACCGTAAAACCGGATTTACGTCGTCGTAGTAACACCGCGGGCTGTTTTGGGTTAGTTAATTAAAAACTATGATAAACTTTGATTTAAAAGTTGTTATTCTGAGAAAATTATTTTTATTATGAACATGAAACTATATCCAAAAATTATGGTTAAACTCAAAGTGGAAGTATGTTTTCTAAAATGGTCATCTAGACGTCGTTCTTTCGACTGAAATGACAACCTTTACAAAAACGACTTGTAACTTATTTTTCTGACTATAAACCTATACTTTTTCTGTTTAGATTCATAAAATAGAGTTCAATATGAAACCATATCAATTTGATTCACTCAAAACGGATTTAAAATGAAGAAGTTATGGGTAAAACAAGATTGGATAATTTTTCTCATTTTAGCTACGTGAAAATTGGTAACAAATCTATTCCAACCATAACTTAATCAACTTGTATTGTATATTATGTAATCTTGAGATACCATAGACACGTATACAATGTTTTGACCTATCATGTCGACACATCTATATATATTTCGGAACAACCATAGACACTCTATATGTGAATGTTGGAGTTTGCTATACAGGGTTGAGGTTGATTCCAAAATATATATAGTTTGAGTTGTGATCAATACCGAGATACGTATACACTGGGTCGTGAATTGATTCAAGATAATATTTATCGATTTATTTCTGTACATCTAACTGTGGACAACTAGTTGTAGGTTACTAACGAGGACAGCTGACTTAATAAACTTAAAACATCAAAATATATTAAAAGTGTTGTAAATATATTTTGAACATACTTTGATATATATGTATATATTGTTATAGGTTCGTGAATCAACCAGTGGCCAAGTCTTACTTTCCGACGAAGTAAAAATCTGTGAAAGTGAGTTATAGTCCCACTTTTAAAATCTAATATTTTTGGGATAAGAATACATGCAGGTTTTATAAATGATTTACAAAATAGACACAAGTACGTGAAACTACATTCTATGGTTGAATTATCGAAATCGAATATGCCCCTTTTTATTAAGTCTGGTAATCTAAGAATTAGGGAACAGACACCCTAATTGACGCGAATCCTAAAGATAGATCTATTGGGCCTAACAAACCCCATCCAAAGTACCGGATGCTTTAGTACTTCGAAATTTATATCATGTCCGATGGAGGATCCCGGAATGATGGGGATATTCTTATATATGCATCTTGTTAATGTCGGTTACCAGGTGTTCACCATATGAATGATTTTTATCTCTATGTATGGGATGTGTATTGAAATATGAAATCTTGTGGTCTATTATTATGATTTGATATATATAGGTTAAACCTATAACTCACCAACATTTTTGTTGACGTTTTAAGCCTGTTTATTCTCAGGTGATTATTAAGAGCTTCCGCTGTCGCATACTTAAATAAGGACGAGATTTGGAGTCCATGCTTGTATGATATTGTGTAAAAACTGCATTCAAGAAACTTATTTTGTTGTAACATATTTGTATTGTAAACCATTATGTAATGGTCGTGTGTAAACAGGATATTTTAGATTATCATTATTTGATAATCTACGTAAAGCTTTTTAAACTTTATTGATGAAATAAAGGTTATGGTTTGTTTTAAAATGAATGCAGTCTTTGAAAAACGTCTCATATAGAGGTCAAAACCTCGCAACGAAATCAATTAATATGGAACGTTTTTAATCAATAAGAACGGGACATTTCAGTTTTCCACATTTATAACAAACTACATTGGCATAACTTGCTCCGACACTACTTGCTCCGCCATTACTCGTTCCGACACCATTTGTTCCTTTCGTTCTGTTAACCCCTGGTCCGTAGACCTCACACTTCTCCGCGCTATGACCATTTCTTTTACACTTGTTGCAAAATTTGGTGTAGAACCCCGAGTGTTACTTTTCACACCTTTGGCATAGCTGCTTCTGATTGTTGTTGTTGTTGCGGTTGTTATTGTTGTTGGGATGATTGTTGTAGTAGTTGTTGTTGTTGTTGTTGTTGTTATTGGGCCGTTTGTTATAGTTGCGATTGATGTTGCGATTGTTGGGATATTTGTTGCGATTATTATTGTAATTGCTGTTGTTGTTGTATTGGTGATTCTTATCACCGTTTTCCTCCCACTTTCTTTTGACTTGCTTCACATTGGCCTCTTCAGCCGTCTGTTCTTTAATTCTTTCCTCAATCTGGTTCACTAGTTTGTGAGCCATTCTACATGCCTGTTGTATGGAGGCGGGCTCGTGTGAACTTATATCTTCTTGGATTCTTTCCGGTAATCCTTTCACAAACGCGTCGATCTTCTCTTCCTCATCTTCGAACGCTCCCGGACACAATAGGCACAATTCTGTGAATTGTCTTTCGTACGTGGTAATATCAAATCCTTGGGTACGTAACCCTCTAAGTTCTGTCTTGAGCTTATTGACCTCGGTTCTGGGACGGTACTTCTCGTTCATCAAGTGCTTGAATGCTGACCACGGTAGTGCGTACGCATCGTCTTGTCCCACTTGCTCTAGATAGGTATTCCACCATGTTAACTCAGAACCTGTGAAGGTATGCGTAGCGTACTTCACTTTGTCCTCTTCAGTAGACTTACTTATGGCAAACACCGATTCGACTTTCTCTGTCCACCGTTTCAATCCGATCGGTCCTTCGGTTCCATCAAATTCCAAAGGTTTGCAGGCAGTGAATTCTTTGTAGGTGCATCCTACACGATTTCCTGTACTGCTAGATCCAAGGTTGTTGTTGGTATGTAGCGCAGCCTGTACTGCGGCTATGTTTGAAGCTAGAAAAGTACAGAATTCCTCTTCATTCATATTCACGGTGTGTCGAGTAGTCGGTGCCATTTCCTTCAAAATAGTCAAATGGAACAAGTTAATCATACAGAATATTAAGAGTAGTTAATAGTATTTCGTAGCATAATATGAACTCATTTATAAAAGCTTTTTCTTCATATTAGCGTTTTATAAGTTTAAATTCGGGTAGTACCTACCCGTTAAGTTCATACTTAGTAGCTAATATACAATTCAACTACTACAATTCTATATGAAAAACTGATTATAATAATATTTCGCGTTCAAACTTTTACACAATATTTTACAAACTTACAATACCGCTTATTTTACATATAGCATGAAATATAGCACACAATAAATTTGATACAAGATGGTTGTGAAGATAATTCTAGCTAGTACACAAGTCGTTCAGCAAAGGCAATAAAGACACGTAATTCATACGTCCAGAAACAAGTCATGCATTCTGGTTTTACTAGGATTACTTTCCATCCTTGGTCTTGTGGAACATAACCGTTATGGCCGTTGATAAGACAGCGTGTTGTAACGTCGTCAAAGGGACGAGGGTTACGTAATGTCCAACAGTCCCGTAACAATCTAAAAACCTCATTTCTTACCCCAATTACCGACTCCGTCACTTGTGGGAACGTTTTGCTTAATAGTTGTAGCCCGATGTTCTTGTTCTCACTTTGGTGAGAAGCGAACATTACTAATCCGTAAGCATAACATGCTTCTTTATGTTGCATGTTAGCCGCTTTTTCTAAATCACGAAGTCCAATATTCGGATATATTGAGTCAAAATAATTTCTTAACCCATTGCGTAAAATAGCATTTGGGTTCCCCGCAATATATGCGTCAAAGTAAACACATCGTAACTTATGGATTTCCCAATGTGATATCCCCCATCTTTCGAACGAAAGCCTTTTATAAACCAAGGCATTCTTGGAACGTTCTTCGAATGTCTTACAAACTGATCTCGCCTTAAATAGTTGTGCTGTGGAATTCTGACCGACTCTAGACAAGATTTCATCAATCATGTCTCCGGGTAGGTCTCTTAAAATATTGGGTTGTCTATCCATTTTGTGTTTTTATACTATAAAATAGACAAGAGTTAGATTCATAAAAAAAATACTTATTAATACAAGCAATTTTTACATATATCATAAAGCATAAGCACACTATATTACATATATTACACCACACGAATACAACTATCTTATTCCGACTCGCTCGTTTCTTCTTCTTCGGTTTTGGTTCATTTTGACAAGTTTCTAGGGATATATGATGTTCCCCTAATACGAGCCGTCGTTTTCCACATTGGTTTAGAAAAACCTGGTGGTTTAGAGGTTCCCGGGTCATTGTTACAACTTAAGGACTTCGGGGGTTGACGATACATATAAAGTTCATCGGGGATGGAATTAGATTTCTCTATTTTTATGCCCTTTCCCTTATTATTTTCTTTTGCCTTTTTAAATTCAGTTGGGGTAATTTCTATAACATCATCGGAATTCTCGTCGGAATCCGATTCATCGGAGAATTGGTAATCCTCCCAATATTTTGCTTCCTTGGCGGAAACACCATTGACCATAATTAACCTTGGTCAGTTGGTTGAGGATTTTCTTTTACTTAACTGTTTTATTATTTCCCCCACCGGTTCTATTTCTTCATCCGGTTCCGATTCTTCTTCCGGTTCCGATTCTTCTTCCGGTTCCGACTCTTCTTCCGGTTCCTCTTCGGGAACTTGTGAATCAGTCCACGAATCATTCCAATTTACATTTGACTCTTCATTATTATTAGGTGAGTCAATGGGACTTGTTCTAGAGGTAGACATCTATCACATAATATCAAACGCGTTAAGAGATTAATATATCACATAATATTCACATGTTAAAAATATATAGTTTCCAACAAAATTTGTTAAGCAATCATTTTTCAAGTAAACACGGTCGAAGTCCAGACTCACTAATGCATCCTAACAAACTCGATAAGACATACTAATGCAAAATTCTGGTTCTCTAAGACCAACGCTCGGATACCAACTGAAATGTCCCGTTCTTATTGATTAAAAACGTTCCATATTAATTGATTTCGTTGCGAGGGTTTGACCTCTATATGAGACGTTTTTCAAAGACTGCATTCATTTTAAAACAAACCATAACCTTTATTTCATCAATAAAGGTTTAAAAAGCTTTACGTAGATTATCAAATAATGATAATCTAAAATATCCTGTTTACACACGACCATTACATAATGGTTTACAATACAAATATGTTACAACAAAATAAGTTTCTTGAATGCAGTTTTTACACAATATCATACAAGCATGGACTCCGAATCTCATCCTTATTTAAGTATGCGACAGCGGAAGCTCTTAGTATTCACCTGAGAATAAACATGCTTTAAACGTCAACAAAAATGTTGGTGAGTTATAGGTTTAACCTATATATATCAAATCGTAACAATAGACCACAAGATTTCATATTTCAATACACATCCCATACATAGAGATAAAAATCATTCATATGGTGAACACCTGGTAACCGACATTAACAAGATGCATATATAAGAATATCCCCATCATTCCGGGACACCCTTCGGATATGATATAAATTTCGAAGTACTAAAGCATCCGGTACTTTGGATGGGGTTTGTTAGGCCCAATAGATCTATCTTTAGGATTCGCGTCAATTAGGGTGTCTGTTCCCTAATTCTTAGATTACCAGACTTAATAAAAAGGGGCATATTCGATTTCGATAATTCAACCATAGAATGTAGTTTCACGTACTTGTGTCTATTTTGTAAATCATTTATAAAACCTGCATGTATTCTCATTCCAAAATATTAGATTTTAAAAGTGGGACTATAACTCACTTTCACAGATTTTTACTTCGTCGGGAAGTAAGACTTAGCCACTGGTTGATTCACGAACCTATAACAATATATACATATATTTCAAAGTATGTTCAAAATATATTTACAACACTTTTAATATATTTTGATGTTCTAAGTTTATTAAGTCAGCTGTCCTCGTTAGTAACCTACAACTAGTTGTCCACAGTTAGATGTACAGAAATAAATCGATAAATATTATCTTGAATCAATCCACGACCCAGTGTATACGTATCTCAGTATTGATCACAACTCAAACTATATATATTTTGGAATCAACCTCAACCCTGTATAGCTAACTCCAACATTCACATATAGAGTGTCTATGGTTGTTCCGAAATATATATAGATGTGTCGACATGATAGGTCAAAACATTGTATACGTGTCTATGGTATCTCAAGATTACATAATATACAATACAAGTTGATTAAGTTATGGTTGAAATAGATTTGTTACCAATTTTCACGTAGCTAAAATGAGAAAAATTATCCAATCTTGTTTTACCCATAACTTCTTCATTTTAAATCCGTTTTGAGTGAATCAAATTGCTATGGTTTCATATTGAACTCTATTTTATGAATCTAAACAGAAAAAGTATAGGTTTATAGTCGGAAAAATAAGTTACAAGTCATTTTTGTAAAGGTAGTCATTTCAGTCGAAAGAACGACGTCTAGATGACCATTTTAGAAAACATACTTCCACTTTGAGTTTAACCATAATTTTTGGATATAGTTTCATGTTCATAATAAAAATCATTTTCTCAGAATAAAAACTTTTAAATCAAAGTTTATCATAGTTTTTAATTAACTAACCCAAAACTGCCCGCGGTGTTACTACGACGGCGTAAATCCGGTTTTACGGTGTTTTTCGTGTTTCCAGGTTTTAAATCATTAAGTTAGCATATCATATAGATAGAGAACATGTGTTTAGTTGATTTTAAAAGTCAAGTTAGAAGGATTAACTTTTATTTGCGAACAAGTTTAGAATTAACTAAACTATGTTCTAGTGATTACAAGTTTAAACCTTCGAATAAGATAGCTTTATATGTATGAATCGAATGATGTTATGAACATTGATAATGCTAAAAACGAACATATATTTCATAGCATTATTCCTCAAGAAAGACAAGCTTTTAGTTGCAATTGTTCTATTTAAAAGTGATATTCGTTTAAATAATAAAAGGTGAAGACAAAAGACAGATTCGACGAATTGAAGATGCAAACGACCAAAAAGTTCGAAAGTACAAAATACAATCAAAGAGGTTTCAATTATTGATAAGAAACGTCTTGAAATTACAAGAGTACAAGATTCAAAACGCAAAGTACAAGATATTAAATTGTACGCAAGGACGTTCGAAAATCCGGAACCGGGACCAGAGTCAACTCTCAACGCTCGACGCAACGGACTAAAAATTACAAGTCAACTATGCACATAAATATAATATAATATTTAAATAATTCTTATAATTATTTATATATTATATAAATAATAAAAATTCGTCGGCAAGAAAGACTCCAAAGTTGGTGAGCTGTATTTTCAAACTCCGTGACTCGTGGAGTTTGAAGGCAAAAATTGCCGCGAGTCGCGGAGTATCCCTGAACTCAATTCCCTATAAAGCCAACCGAATTCTGATCATTTTTCACAATATATATATCCATCCTCTCTATATCTATACGTAAATATTTATATTTATATTTTAATTTTAATTTTAATTTTAATTTTAATCCTAATAATAAGGGTATGTTAGCGAATATTGTAAGGGTGTAAGTCGAAATTCTGTCCGTGTAACGCTACGCTATTTTTAATCATTGTAAGTTATGTTCAACCTTTTTAATTTAATGTCTCGTAGCTAAGTTATTATTATGCTTATTTAATCCGAAGTAATCATGATGTTGGGCTAATTACTAAAATTGGGTAATTGGGCTTTGTACCATAATTGGGGTTTGGACAAAAGAACGACACTTGTGGAAATTAGACTATGGGCTATTAATGGGCTTTATATTTGTTTAACTAAATGATAGTTTGTTAATGTTAATATAAAGATTTACAATTGGGCGTCCCTATAAATTACCATATACACTCAATCGGACACGATGGGCGGGGTATTTATATGTACGAATAATCGTTCATTTAACCGGACACGGGAATGGATTAATAGCCACTAGAATAATTAAAACAGGGGTGAAATTATGTACAAGGACACTTGGTATAATTGATAACAAAATATTAAAACCTTGGGTTACACTCAGTCGACATCCTGGTGTAATTATTAAACAAAGTATTAAAATCTTGTTACAGTTTAAGTCCCCAATTAGTTGGAATATTTAACTTCGGGTATAAGGATAATTTGACGAGGACACTCGCACTTTATATTTATGACTGATGGACTGTTATGGACAAAAACCAGACGGACATATTAAATAATCCAGGACAAAGGACAATTAACCCATGGGCATAAAACTAAAATCAACACGTCAAACATCATGATTACGGAAGTTTAAATAAGCATAATTCTTTTATTTCATATTTAATTTCCTTTATTTTATATTTAATTGCACTTCTAATTATTGCACTTTTATTTATTGTTATTATATTTAATTGCACTTTTAATTATCGTACTTTTTAATTATCGCAAGTTTATTTTATCGCACTTTTATTATTCGCAATTTCATTATCGTTATTTACTTTACGCTTTAAATTAAGTCTTGTATTTATTTATTATTTTACATTTGGTTTTAACTGCGACTAAAGTTTTAAAATCGACAAACCGGTCATTAAACGGTAAAAACCCCCCTTTATAATAATAATATTACTTATATATATATTTGTATTTTTATAAAAGTAAACTAATATAGCGTTAAGCTTTGTTTAAAGATTTTCCCTGTGGAACGAACCGGACTTACTAAAAACTACACTACTGTACGATTAGGTACACTGCCTATAAGTGTTGTAGCAAGGTTTAAGTATATCCATTCTATAAAAAATAAATATCTTGTGTAAAATTGTATCGTATTTAATAGTATTTTCTTGTAAAATTTAATAGTATTTCGTACACCCCGCTGCACACATCAAGTATTTTTGGCGCCGCTGCCGGGGAAAATTTAGCTTAAAAGCCGGAAGCGCAACGCTAATATAAAATAAATAAAAAAAGATTTTTAGTTTAGTTTTATTAAAATTCGTTTTTATAAAAATACGTTTTTAATTATTCAAAAATATAAAAAGAAAAACAAAAATATAAGTATTTTTAAGATTTTGTTAAATATTTAAGTTTTATAAAGTTTCTTTATTTTTATATAAGTTTTATTTAAGTATTTTGTTTTTATTTAAAACATATAAAAAAAAACCGAAAAAAAATTTAATATATATAAATCTATTTTTAAGATATTTTTAAAAATTATAAAGTAGTTCTATTTTTATTTAAGTTTTTAAATATAAGTTTTTATTATACAAATATCTTGATATAAACAGAAAATATAAAAACAGAAAATATAAATAATAAAAAAAAAACGTCAAATTTTGAACTGTACCAGAGTTGAATTTTGGAACCCCGCGACTCGCGGGGTTTGCTGCTTGGAATACCGCAACTCGCGGAGACACTCTGACACCGACAGAACCCTAATTTAGCATTTATTACGGGTAATTATTAATTATTATTATTAACCCTAATTAATTATTATTATTATAATTAGTTTTACTTTTTATTTAATTTATATAATTAGTTAAATTAGTTTAATTAAATTGTAAAATTAATAGTTTTAATAAATAAATAATATAAAAATAATATTTTTATAAAAATTGTATTTTTTTTACAACTTTTTGTAAATTTTTATATTTTGTCCCTTTTTAATCGTTTTAGCGTAATATTTGTATTTTTAGCTCATATTTAGTTTTAAATTTAGTTTTAGCCATAGTTATTTTTATTTCTAGATTTTTAGGCTTTGCCGTAGAATTCCTTAAGTGCTTTTTCTTTAGACTAAGATTTAAGTACTTTAGAATTTTGCGACGCCTTTTTAAGTTTTAGTTTCTTTTTAAGTTATTGCCATTTGGGATTTAGTTTTCCCTGTAAGCTTTAATATTTTTAGACGACTTTTACCTATGTATCAATTATCATTCCAATTAGTAATCTCAATTTGCGATTATAATTTTAAGTTAGTTGTAGTAATAAGGTTAGGTTAGTCAAGTGTTTTTAAGTTTTATAAGTTTCTTTTATTTTTCCGTCACCTTTTATTTTTCAACCATTTTTCTTTTTCGACCTTTTTCACGAACTCTTTTTCTTTCTTATTTCTCGCTATTCTAGTTTTAGGACATAGATTTTTATTCTACTTCTTATCTAAATTTCTTAAAAGTACGAAAATTTATTTTAAGTGGTTAAATTAATAGACATCAAAATTTTCTGGTTCGTAGTAATAGTTGGATTTGTACGTGGACTGGGTTATTGGAGCCAAACAGTCCTCAATTATATTGAGACCAAACGAATCCTGCCCCTCTGCTGCATCTTTTGGCTATTCGAAACGTGGGCAAAATCAGAAAAGTCTATTGATTGGATAACTTATTATAATTTTTCTTTCCTTTTAAAAAAACTAATAGGATATTCAGTGAATGCACCGAGCAAGACGTTCACCACCTTTTGTACGTTCACCACCTGTAACTAGATCAAGACATTTAGCAAATATTACCGCCGTTGATTTTTCTTTAGAATCGTCATCCAGTCGACCAAGTACTCCAGTTCAAATTTTCGATAATCCATTTTTTGAACCCGACCTCACAATTGAGAATCCGGAGAATATTCAGGAACGATTCGTAGATCCTGAACCATTAAATTTTCCTCCGGAACCACCAATCATTCAAACAGAGATTGTTGAGGAACGAACCATAAAATCAGAATCCTCTAGTGATTCCGATTCAACAAATTCAATTATGGAAGTAACAGAACCTTTAAGTATGGAAGACCGAATGAGAGCTAAACGCACTGGCCAAGGTCACGCAATTACTCATCCAGACATTAATGCGCCAGATTATGAAATCAAAGGACAAATTCTACACATGGTGACTAATCAATGCCAATTTAGTGGTGCGCCGAAGGAAGATCCAAATGAACATTTACGTACCTTTAATAGGATCTGCACACTATTTAAAATCCGAGAAGTGGAGGATGAATAGATATATCTCATGTTATTTCCCTGGACTTTAAAGGGAGAAGCCAAAGATTGGTTGGAATCGTTACCTGAAGGGGCAATTGATACATGGGACGTTTTAGTTGAAAAATTTCTTAAACAATTCTTTCCTGCATCTAAAGCCGTAAGACTTCAAGCATAAATTGTTACGTTTACACAGAAGCCAAATGAAACTCTATATGAGGCGTGGACAAGATTTGGAAAGTTATTAAGAGGATGTCCGCAACATGGTTTAGACACCTGTCAAATAGTACAAATATTCTACCAAGGATGCGACATCACTACAAGGAAAGACATAGATATAGCAGCTGGTGGTTCTATTATGAAGAAAACCGAAACTGATGCTTACAAAATTATTGATAACACTGCTTCCCACTCACATGAGTGGCACCAAGAAAAAGATATCGTTAGATCATCTAAAGCAGCTAGAGCCGATTCTAGCCATGACTTAGATTCCATTTCCGCAAAAATAGATGCTGTCGAGAGACGAATGGAAAAGATGACTAAAGATATTCACTCAATACGAATTAGTTGTGAGCAGTGTGGAGGACCACATTTGACAAAAGATTGTCTCAGTATTGAATTAACAATGGAACAAAGAGAGAATATTTCATACATAAACCAAAGACCTGGAAATAATTATCAGAATAATTATCAACCGCCAAGACAGATTTACAATCAAAACCAGAATTATAACAGAAATATTCCATACAACAACCAACAAGGTCCTAGCAATCAACAAGTATCCAATAATAATTACAATCAGCAAACCGCAACTAATCCTCCCGGACGTAGTCTTCATCAGTTGGTCCCATTGTGATGATCGACTCCAAGTAAGGTCCTTAACATGAGCTAATGCACAACGGAAGACTTAATTTGTACCTGAGAATAACATGCTTTAAAATATCAACATAAAGTTGGTGAGATATATAGGTTTGATGTTATCAGCGTTATAACTATGGACCACAAGATTTCATATGTAAACATTTTAATAAAAATATTCTAAGTGGTTGAGCACTTGGTAACCATACTTAACATTTAATCACGTCGCATATTCCCTTTATTATGAAATCTTACTACACCGTACCAAGTGTAGTCACGAAACGAAGTACTGTGCAACCGTTGAATACTGGTCGTCCAGTCCGGTTGGGGTTGTCAGGCCCGATAGATCTATCAACAGGATTCGCGTTTACAATACCGCTGTAAATAATAGTTACCAAGCTATAGGGAAATATGCCAGTGGTACAACTCAACGTAGAATATATTTTTCAGTTACTTATGTCCATAACGTAAAACATAAAATACATGTATTCTCATCCCAAAATATTTAGAGTTTAAAAAGGGACTATATACTCACCTAATGTATTTTGTAGTAAAAATACATATAACATCATTGATCAATTATAGGGTTGGCCTCGGACTCACGAACCTATAACAGTTATATATCTATTAACACGTATAATGGAAATCATACAAATTTATATATTTTATTATTAATTATATTTTACTAATTTATATGTTTCATTATTAATCTAATTAAATATATTTAAAAAAAATATTAATACTTATTAAGTATATCTTTGTATATCTAACTCTTATTGTTATAATAATAATGATATAGTTGTATTAATAATAATGGTTTTTAATAAGTATAATACTTTTTTTTTTATAATAATGTTAATCTTAATAAAAATGATAGTTTTAATAATAATAAATAAAAAAATAATAATATTACTAATAATAATAATAAAGAAAATATTGATAATAAGAATGTTATTACTTGTAATAATAATGAAAATGAAAATTTTAATAAAATACTTTTGTTAGTAATAATAATAGTAAAATGATAATTTTTATTTCAAATAATAATAATAATAACAATAATAATAATAATAATAATAATAATAATAATAATAAAGTGACTACCTTAATAAATAAGCTCCTTAAAAAAAATTGACCGAGCTGTGGATCGAACCCTCAACCACTCAATTACACAACACAACACCCAACCACTCATCCATTTCGTTATTTGTGATTACTTCGTATCCTATTTTTTTTTAAACCCGTTTTCCGTTTCATATTAACATATTTCTTCTATATTCAATTGGATCATCCACGGCCTAATCATACAAACATAGACCGAATCTTGGCCCAACAACAAGTAAGTTCTCGGCCCAGCTAGGATTATCAAGCTTAATAGATCTATAGGCCCATTGTGTGGTGTATTGGTGTTTAAACTAAAACCCGTTACTGAATTTGGGTAGCAATAAACAATTCGACAGTCGCCATCACCCTTTTAAACTATCATCATATATTTTTTTTTTTAACATCAACGTGACCCACCATTCTCTTTTTATTTTTGTCCGTCCACCACCATTATCGTTTAAAAAAGAAATTGTAAAAAAAAAAAAATATGCGACAGTAGTAGTAATTTCGAGGAGATGTATGCGTGTCTGATGAATTAAACAGGAACAAAACAGAAAGTGTGCTGCTACTGTAACAGCTAGATGGTTTGTGAAACAGTAATCGAGCAGTGACCCAGGTTGCAAGGTGGCGAAGTGTTTGTGGTGTGTGGGTCCTTGTACGAAATAGCAGCAGCTTTTTCGAATGTAATTGCAGTCTGTCTTCAAACTGTAAACAAGGGCAGTGGTGTTTAACATAGCTTCTGGGTTCGGTTTAAAATAGACGGGCAATAGGGGTGCAGACTGGTACGGAGGTGGTGATCTTGAGAGTGAAGGCTTCAAAAAAAAAATAATACAGAAACAGGAACTCGACAAGTTATTGTGGCGAACAGTATGGTGTTTCAATGGTGATCTTTGTAAACAGAAAGACACGAAAGTGGTGGTTGTTTTGGAAGTGGTAGCGGGTGTAGAAGTTGAAGGTGATGGAGAGAATTGGCGATTGAAGGTGATGACGGTGTTCGGTGGTGATTGATTACAACAAAAAGGTTCAACACCCAAATAGTTTTAAGATGATGGCAAGGTGGAAGGATGGTTTATCAAACGAAAATATAAAGATAGGGAGGTGGTCACGGTTTATGGAGTTTTTCGAATGGCAAAACAATAACAACAACAAGGTGTAGTAGTGTTTGTCAATGGGGGTTCGAAGGAAGGAGGGTATTGTAGTGTTCATGTCTAGTGACGGTTTAAAATGGTGATCGAGTTTTACAACGAAAAATGGTGAGGTGTGTTGAGGATAGTGGTGACGATATGGGTGGCCGGTGGTGGACATATGATGAAGAAGTGTGCTGTATATGTAAATATATTTATGGATATTAGATTGGTGATATTTTGTGAGTGTTAAACTTTCCCATCTCAATCTCTCGTTGTATATATAACATATGATATGTAATTAAATAATTATAATATTAATAATAATTAATAATAATAATAATAATAATAATAATAATAATAATAATAATAATAATAATAATAATAATAATATAATAATATATGATAAAGAATGTGCATTGAATTTGGAATCAAAAGAACAATCAACACTAGTTACCAGTTGTCATCTTTGTATTATCTACCGACATGATATTTTTAAATTTATATATATTATAATTTATTTAATTTATATAATTAATTAAATATTATATTTTATTTACGTTTAAGGTAAAAATATAATTTTTACAAAAATTTACTTTTACGTTGTCACTCGACTAATGTCCCGGTTCCGGTTTACCAAACAAAGTTTCGTACGCAAAGAAAACTAACATTTTACGTTTCGTGTCACGTACCTTTATCAAAAATAAGATTTGAATTTATAGAAAACTAACCCACTAAAAATGTAGCTTAATCTTTTGAACATTGTGATCATTTACTTATAAACATTACACCCTCGTTAATTATCTAAATATATTTAAATCCAAAACGTTTTATATTTAGTTAAATATTATATTTTATCATTTTGTAAAATACATAAATATATATATTATGAACATATTTTATTTAAATATCCATTCTTATCACATATCTAATATCATGTTAACGTTAACAATTAATAAGTATATATTGTATATACATATAATGTTCGTGAATCGTCAGGCACGGTCAAGGGTAACTGATCATCCAAATATAGATTTCGAACTTTCTAGACTCAATATAACAGATTTTGCTTATCGTGTCGGAAACATATAAAGGTTAAGGTTTAAATTTGGTCAGAAATTTCCGGGTCGTTACAGTACCCACCCGTTAAAGAAATTTCGTCCCCGAAATTTGATCGAGATCGTCATGACTAACAATAAAATGTTTTTATGACGAATATGAATTGATAGCTAGAGTTTTATCACCATTTAGTAATAGTGGTAAAACAATTCGATTATGTGAAGCGTTCGAATGAAGCTGTCATAAGAGATTGAGATAGAGATTTAACTTTTGGCGTAGTCACAGTGAATTTTTCGGAATTTAAGGGATTTAAAGAAAATCTTACGTAATAAGATTTGGTTTTTCGGCGATCAGGATCTTCTTTGATTTAATGCAGCAGTCTGTTTCGATTTCTTTGTCGGATACTTCACTATAAATTCACCCCCTTCGTTTCTTTACAACTCACACCTTCTATTCTTTCTCCCTCTACTCATTCTTTAATATGCTCCATCCCGTTTTGATTCTTATTATACTTCTAACTTTCATATCTTTCTTTCTTTCTTTCATTTACCGCCAGAAGAATCTATTTACTTCTATCATTTCCTCGAAATTATAATATTTTTAATTCTCCTGTGTCTTTACGTTGCAACACGTATTGATATACACGGTTTGTAAATCCTGGGTGGTTTTCGGCCTTTGTATTCTTCATTATTTTTCAAGGCTTCATGATTTCATTTTCCTCTTCCCGACTTTGAGTCAAGCGAGTAATGGTCCGGAATTCGTAGGTATGGAATTCAGAATGAACATAGCTATTGCCCTTAGAAAGAAATGGTAATGACACGATTTTGATTTGTCAAATTACCAAAATATCCTGGAAAAGATAGAACTATCAAGATGATATGTTCCTAGTATGTTTGGAGATTGAATAGAGTGTTAGAGCCGTGTAAAATGGCACATGATGATGGTACTGTGAATCATCACATTCCATTAGAAACTCAACATGACTTACTGTAATATAATGAAGTTGATCAAGTTTCATTATATTATACTAATTCATGCATCAGTTCCCAACACTGCTTCAGAACATTCCTATTTTAAACTTGAAGGTTTTAGAACTTTAGAAACTAACACAGTTTCTTTTATGTTGTAACGCAGATGATACGGAGAAATAAATGATCCCATATAAGAATAGTTGTGAAAATATCTCCAGAAATATGGAGAATATGTATAACGGAAGATATGAATATATCTTATAATATCTTAAGATAAGATGATGATGATGAATATCATCTGGAAAGATTTAGAATAAGGAGTAGGGTTCTTACTAACGGTTTCAGCAGGCACTGAATCGTTTGGATTCTTTGAAGTCAAACTTATTCTTTGTGATTTTTCCACGGCTTCCTTCATACTTTGCTCAATCCATTTTTCAGTTCCAAACTTTCTCTTTTTCTGAGCTTTACCAACACACTATACTTTTTCATCAACTTTTGACTTGTTAAAGTCGTTTACAGTTTTTGCTACTTCATCAGCATTTCAAGAACTACTTCATAGTCCAGGGTGTTTTTCAGAAACTTCACGTTCGAAATATGTAATTCTTAGGGATAGACGTTCTCGGTATAACTGGGAGAATTTCTACGAGATTTTCAAAATACTGATTGCGGATTTCGCCAAAGAGATAACGAGTTGCTGGTACATATGCTGATGATGTTGTGAAATATAAAAGGTTCTCCGGTAACGACGGCGAAAGGACAAGGTATAAATATCGAGGTTATAATAGGAGTAGTCTCACTGAGAATTCGAAGTGGAGCTGTGACAAAATTAGCTTCTTGAAAAGGAATTGTAGGGTTGTTTTTGCTAATAAATGGCAAAGGTTTCAACACGGTATGTGTTAAACTATGAATTTGGATTTGAGAGTTTTTCAGGTGCATAAATCTTTTCTTCCGTAGATGAAGTACGGTTGGTTCATCTTTCCGATCGAGGTGTTTTCAAGAATCATGAAAAGTTGTGAATGCGAATTGTAATCGTCAAGATACGAATGAGGTTTAAAATAGAATCAAGTGGCAAACTTGAAGAATCGTTTTGTTTCATATGTTATAATCAACATTTTAACTCATTTTAATTGTCCAAAGTTAGCAGTCCAATAGTCCGATAAATTCATATATAAATTAGATATACAATATTCGAATTACTTAATACGTATCGTGACCCGTGTACCGGTCTCGGTGTCGATCACAACTCAAAGTATATATATATTTTGGAATCAACTCCGACCCTGTATAGTCAACTCCCACCTTCACATATAGAGTGTCTATGGTTGTTCCGAAATATATATATAGATGGGTCAATATGATAAATCGTAACCTTGTATACGTGTCCCGACGGTATATAAAGTGCAGAAATTAAATAACATAAAATTGCGAGAATGTAAATTGCGATAAATTAAATGTTAGCCGGGAACAGTTAGCTAGGAACAGTTAGCGTGGATTCCTAACAATATTTCAATTTAATTAATTCGTCTGTTTCTAACAAATTTTATTTTGTCCATGTTTTCTTCTTTATGCCACTTGTTGGATTCTGATAGGTCAAAATCCGAATATGAAATTTAAATAGAAATGGTTAATCTGGGGTGAACGGATACGTATATCGGTAGTTGTAAGTAGGATAGTAAATGACCATTGAATCAGATTCGAAAAATGTACAATGTAACTTATTAATGTGAAATCTAAATATTCCTCGAGTATTACCTACCCGTTAAAATATTTTCATCATTAATAGTTTGTACGAAAGAAATTTTAATTAAAATCTTTATGAAAATATAGTTGCATATATATTTTCTTCGGATGTAATTATGGATTTAATGAGTCAAACTCTCATTTGATTTATCATTAATACTAGATTACATAATCTCTAAAACTTTAGAAATTACATAATCATCATGTCGAACGAGGAAAAATGAGGTAGAATGATACGTAAAGCGAAGATAATCGATGTAGATCGATGTGTAGAACGAAGTTCATACTCGAAGTACAGATGATGATATTGAGACGTGTAATATTGATATTCGAAGTACAGATTGTGATGTTGAAAGTTACGGCGCGGTTATGGTTTAGGGATGATAAGAGTACTGTCGACGTCGATGATGGTGGTACTGATTATGCTGTTGGTGCTGCTGCTGGTGTTTGCAACCTTCGCACCATGTTCTCCAAAGCCGTTACGCGAGCGCGAAGTTCGTTAATTTCTGCTAGTACACCGGAATGATTGGCGGTTGGAGCAAGCGAATGGATAAAATCCGAAATATGGGAAAATATATAATCGTGACAAGATACTCTAGGAATGAGAGAGAAAATGGTTTCTCGAACAGGTTCGCCGGTAAGTGCTTTAGGTTCATCGCCAAGAGGGCAATTTCGTGGATGGAAGGGATCTTCGATGTGAAATGATTTTTGGATATTGGATGATATTCTAGCTATATAGAATATCTATATATATTTCACTAAAGATTACAGAGGAACCTACGGCATAGGTCAGGCAAGTCTACAGATGCGCTAAGATATGAATTTAGTCTATACACTATCGATGCACTAAATTCAGTAAGACGTGTCTAGACTTAAGAATGATAAGTAGGCAATTTTCTAATGATGATAAGCAGATGATTTCCGACTAGAAATGATAAGCAAAACTTTTGACATGTAGACATGGTCAAAGTCCAGACTCACTAATGCATCTTAACGACTATCTGTTAGACACACTAATGCAAGACCTGGTTCGCTAAGACCACCGCTCTGATACCAACTGAAAGGACCGCAACTAATCCTCCCGGACGTAGTCTTCATCAGTTGGTCCCATTGTGATGATCGACTCCAAGTAAGGTCCTTAACATGAGCTAATGCACAGCGGAAGACTTAATTTGTACCTGAGAATAACATGCTTTAAAATATCAACATAAAGTTGGTGAGATATATAGGTTTGATGTTATCAGCGTTATAACTATGGACCACAAGATTTCATATGTAAACATTTTAATAAAAATATTCTAAGTGGTTGAGCACTTGGTAACCATACTTAACATTTAATCACGTCGCATATTCCCTTTATTATGAAATCTTACTACACCGTACCAAGTGTAGTCACGAAACGAAGTACTGTGCAACCGTTGAATACTGGTCGTCCAGTCCGGTTGGGGTTGTCAGGCCCGATAGATCTATCAACAGGATTCGCGTTTACAATACCGCTGTAAATAATAGTTACCAAGCTATAGGGAAATATGCCAGTGGTACAACTCAACGTAGAATATATTTTTCAGTTACTTATGTCCATAACGTAAAACATAAAATACATGTATTCTCATCCCAAAATATTTAGAGTTTAAAAAGGGACTATATACTCACCTAATGTATTTTGTAGTAAAAATACATATAACATCATTGATCAATTATAGGGTTGGCCTCGGACTCACGAACCTATAACAGTTATATATCTATTAACACGTATAATGGAAATCATACAAATTTATATATTTTATTATTAATTATATTTTACTAATTTATATGTTTCATTATTAATCTAATTAAATATATTTAAAAAAAATATTAATACTTATTAAGTATATCTTTGTATATCTAACTCTTATTGTTATAATAATAATGATATAGTTGTATTAATAATAATGGTTTTTAATAAGTATAATACTTTTTTTTTATAATAATGTTAATCTTAATAAAAATGATAGTTTTAATAATAATAAATAAAAAAATAATAATATTACTAATAATAATAATAAAGAAAATATTGATAATAAGAATGTTATTACTTGTAATAATAATGAAAATGAAAATTTTAATAAAATACTTTTGTTAGTAATAATAATAGTAAAATGATAATTTTTATTTCAAATAATAATAATAATAACAATAATAATAATAATAATAATAATAATAATAATAATAATAATAATAATAAAGTGACTACCTTAATAAATAAGCTCCTTAAAAAAAATTGACCGAGCTGTGGATCGAACCCTCAACCACTCAATTACACAACACAACACCCAACCACTCATCCATTTCGTTATTTGTGATTACTTCGTATCCTATTTTTTTTTAAACCCGTTTTCCGTTTCATATTAACATATTTCTTCTATATTCAATTGGATCATCCACGGCCTAATCATACAAACATAGACCGAATCTTGGCCCAACAACAAGTAAGTTCTCGGCCCAGCTAGGATTATCAAGCTTAATAGATCTATAGGCCCATTGTGTGGTGTATTGGTGTTTAAACTAAAACCCGTTACTGAATTTGGGTAGCAATAAACAATTCGACAGTCGCCATCACCCTTTTAAACTATCATCATATATTTTTTTTTTTAACATCAACGTGACCCACCATTCTCTTTTTATTTTTGTCCGTCCACCACCATTATCGTTTAAAAAAGAAATTGTAAAAAAAAAAAAATATGCGACAGTAGTAGTAATTTCAAGGAGATGTATGCGTGTCTGATGAATTAAACAGGAACAAAACAGAAAGTGTGCTGCTACTGTAACAGCTAGATGGTTTGTGAAACAGTAATCGAGCAGTGACCCAGGTTGCAAGGTGGCGAAGTGTTTGTGGTGTGTGGGTCCTTGTACGAAATAGCAGCAGCTTTTTCGAATGTAATTGCAGTCTGTCTTCAAACTGTAAACAAGGGCAGTGGTGTTTAACATAGCTTCTGGGTTCGGTTTAAAATAGACGGGCAATAGGGGTGCAGACTGGTACGGAGGTGGTGATCTTGAGAGTGAAGGCTTCAAAAAAAAAATAATACAGAAACAGGAACTCGACAAGTTATTGTGGCGAACAGTATGGTGTTTCGATGGTGATCTTTGTAAACAGAAAGACACGAAAGTGGTGGTTGTTTTGGAAGTGGTAGCGGGTGTAGAAGTTGAAGGTGATGGAGAGAATTGGCGATTGAAGGTGATGACGGTGTTCGGTGGTGATTGATTACAACAAAAAGGTTCAACACCCAAATAGTTTTAAGATGATGGCAAGGTGGAAGGATGGTTTATCAAACGAAAATATAAAGATAGGGAGGTGGTCACGGTTTATGGAGTTTTTCGAATGGCAAAACAATAACAACAACAAGGTGTAGTAGTGTTTGTCAATGGGGGTTCGAAGGAAGGAGGGTATTGTAGTGTTCATGTCTAGTGACGGTTTAAAATGGTGATCGAGTTTTACAACGAAAAATGGTGAGGTGTGTTGAGGATAGTGGTGACGATATGGGTGGCCGGTGGTGGACATATGATGAAGAAGTGTGCTGTATATGTAAATATATTTATGGATATTAGATTGGTGATATTTTGTGAGTGTTAAACTTTCCCATCTCAATCTCTGGTTGTATATATAACATATGATATGTAATTAAATAATTATAATATTAATAATAATTAATAATAATAATAATAATAATAATAATAATAATAATAATAATAATAATATAATAATATATGATAAAGAATGTGCATTGAATTTGGAATCAAAAGAACAATCAACACTAGTTACCAGTTGTCATCTTTGTATTATCTACCGACATGATATTTTTAAATTTATATATATTATAATTTATTTAATTTATATAATTAATTAAATATTATATTTTATTTACGTTTAAGGTAAAAATATAATTTTTACAAAAATTTACTTTTACGTTGTCACTCGACTAATGTCCCGGTTCCGGTTTACCAAACAAAGTTTCGTACGCAAAGAAAACTAACATTTTACGTTTCGTGTCACGTACCTTTATCAAAAATAAGATTTGAATTTATAGAAAACTAACCCACTAAAAATGTAGCTTAATCTTTTGAACATTGTGATCATTTACTTATAAACATTACACCCTCGTTAATTATCTAAATATATTTAAATCCAAAACGTTTTATATTTAGTTAAATATTATATTTTATCATTTTGTAAAATACATAAATATATATATTATGAACATATTTTATTTAAATATCCATTCTTATCACATATCTAATATCATGTTAACGTTAACAATTAATAAGTATATATTGTATATACATATAATGTTCGTGAATCGTCAGGCACGGTCAAGGGTAACTGATCATCCAAATATAGATTTCGAACTTTCTAGACTCAATATAACAGATTTTGCTTATCGTGTCGGAAACATATAAAGGTTAAGGTTTAAATTTGGTCAGAAATTTCCGGGTCGTTACATTTTCAAAACAAACCACCACAACAAACCGATGATAAAAAGCCGAATTTAGAAGATATGATGACGAAGCTAGTTGAAACTCAAACGCAGTTTTTCACATCTCAGAAACAAACTAATGAACAAAATGCTCAAGCATTTAGAAATCAACAAGCTTCTATTCAAAATCTGGAACAAGAAGTAAGTAACCTAGCAAGGTTAATAGGTGAAAGAAAACCGGGAAGTCTACCTAGTGATACAAATGCTAACCCCCGGAATGAAACAGCTAAAGCCATTACCACAAGAAGTGGTACAATGCTTAAACCACCTGAAATACCTGTAACTTCTGATGAAGCTATTCCTACTCCACAAGAACCACAACCTGATCAAGATAAGGAAAAAGAACCGGTAGTTGAAAAGGTTAATGAAGATAACACAGTTAAGGCTAAACCTTATGTTAAACCATACCAACCACCACTTCCTTACCCGAGTAAAATGAAGAAAGAGAAACTTGAAGCCGAGCAATCCAAATTCTTGGATATGTTTAAATAGATAAATGTAAATCTTCCTTTCATTGATGTGATTTCAGGAATGCCTAGATATGCTAAATTCTTGAAAGATCTAATCTCAAATAGAAAGAAAATGGAAGAACTCTCGGCTGTTACCATGAATGCTAATTGTTCAGCAGTGCTGTTGAATAAGATACCAGAAAAACTATCTGATCCAGGAAGTTTCACAATTCCATGTTTTCTGGGTAGTCTTAGTTCAATAGAAGCATTGGCAGTCTTAGGTGCTAGTATAAATCTAATGCCGTATTCACTATACGCTAAACTAGACCTTGGAGAATTGAAACCAACTAGAATAAGCATACAACTAGCCGATAGATCAATAAAATATCCTAGAGGGATAATGGAGAACATGCTAGTTAAAGTTGGTACTTTAGTATTTCCAGTAGATTTTGTTGTTCTGGACATGGAAGAAGATTCTCAAGTTCCTCTCATATTAGGAAGACCATTCTTAAATACGGCTAAAGCAATGATAGACGTGTTCGGTAAGAAACTGACCCTAAGTATAGAGGACGAGAGTGTTACCTTTTCAGTTGATAGAGCAATGCAACAACCACAATCTGCAGATGATACATGTTATTATATTCAAACTATAGATGCACATGCAGAATTATTAGAAGAATTTTCAGAATTACAAGGAACAGGAGAATGTTCTTTAGGAGAAGGTAATGAACCAATTGATGAAGCTGAAATGTTAGCTACACTTATAGCTAATGGATATGAACCAACAACAGAAGAAATTCAAATGCTAAAAGAAGAAGACAGATATCGATACAAATCATCGATAGAAGAACCTCCGAAATTAGAGTTAAAGCCACTTCCAAACCATTTGGAATACGCTTATTTACATGGTGAATCTGAATTACCTGTAATAATATCGTCTTCTCTTACTGAAAATGAGAAATCACAACTCATTTCTGTGTTGAAAGCTCATAAACCAGCCATTGCATGGAAGATTCATGATATTAAAGGAATAAGTCCTTCGTATTGCACACATAAAATCCTTATGGAAGAAGGTCATAAAACGTATGTGCAACGCCAACGAAGACTAAATCCTAATATGCAAGATGTAGTTAAGAAAGAGATTATTAAACTGCTAGATGCAGGTCTAATTTATCCAATCTCTGATAGTACATGGGTAAGCCCAGTACAATGCGTGCCTAAGAAGGGTGGCATGACTGTCATTACAAATGAGAAAAATGAGCTTATTCCTACTAGGACTGTAACAGGATGGCGTGTATGTATTGATTATAGAAAATTAAATGACGCCACCAGAAAAGATCACTTTCCCTTACCCTTCATAGATCAAATGTTGGAAAGATTAGCCGGAAATAGTTACTATTGTTTTCTAGATGGATTTTTCGGATATTTTCAAATTCCAATAGCACCCGAAGATCAAGTGAAAACCACATTCACGTGCCCTTATGGTACTTTTGCTTACAAACGCATGCCATTTGGACTTTGTAACGCCCCTGCAACCTTTCAAAGGTGTATGATGGCGATTTTTCATGACATGATAGAAGAATGCATGGAAGTTTTCATGGATGACTTTTCAGTCTTCGGTGATACATTTGAATCATGTCTAGCTAATCTGGAATGAATGCTTATTAGATGCGAACAATCAAATCTAGTACTTAATTGGGAGAAATGCCATTTCATGGTTAAAGAAGGTATCTTTCTTGGACATAAAATTTCAAAAGAAGGAATTGAAGTGGATAGAGCTAAAGTAGATGTAATTGTTAAACTTCCACATCCCACCAATGTTAGAGGAGTTAGGAGTTTTCTAGGGCATGCCGGTTTTTACCGACGTTTCATAAAAGATTTTTCTAAAATTGCCACTCCTATGAATAAACTCCTAGAAAAGGATGCTCCATTCATCTTTTCAGATGAGTGTATCAAATCTTTTAATATTCTTAAAGAGAAACTCACTAATGCGCCGATCATGATAACACCAAATTGGAATCTACCATTTGAACTAATGTGCGATGCAAGTGATTTTGCAATGGGATCCGTTTTAGGACAAAGGATTGAAAAATGATTTCAGCATATATATTATGCTAGTAAGACGTTACAAGGAGCACAAACGAACTATACAACTACTGAAAAAGAACTCCTTGCTATTGTCTTTGCTTTTGACAAATTTCGATCATATCTCGTTCTAGCAAAAACGGTGGTTTATACCGACCATTCTGCTCTTAGATACCTATTTTCAAAACAAGATGCTAAACCAAGATTAATCCGTTGGATCTTACTCTTACAAGAGTTTGATATTGAAATCCGAGATAAAAGAGGAGCAGAAAATCTCGCCGCTGATCATCTTTCTCGTCTTGAAAATCCCGAATTAGAAGTTCTAAATGAATCGGCCATACAAGACAACTTTCCTGATGAATATCTATTGAAGATAGATTATAAAGAAATTCCATGGTTTGCAGACTATGCAAACTATTTAGTATGTGGATTCCTTGAAAAAGGATTATCGTACCAAAAACGAAAGAAATTCTTCAGTGATATAAAACACTATTTCTGGGAAGTTCCACATTTGTTTAAAAGTTGTCCCGATAGAATAATACGCTGATGTGTATTTGGAAATGAAGCTAGTAAAATATTAAACCATTGTCACACAGGACCAACAGGAGGGCATTATGGGCCTCAACTAATAGCAAGAAAAGTTTATGATGCTGGATTCTATTGGCCTACAATTTACAAAGACGCACACCTTCTTTGCAAATCCTATGATGCTTGTCAAAGGGCCAGAAAAATAAGTCAACGTGATGAAATGCCACAAAATGTCATACAAGTATGTGAAGTATTTGACATTTGGGGTATTGACTTTATGGGTCCATTTCCAAAATCTCATAATAATCTCTATATTCTCGTAGCCATTGATTATGTATCTAAATGGGTGGAAGCACAAGCTCTCCCAACTAACGATGCACGAGTTGTAATCAACTTTTTAAAACGTCTTTTTGCAAGGTTTGGAACACCGAAAGCTTTAATAAGTGATCGGGGTACTCATTTCTGTAATAATCAACTTGAGAAAATTCTTAAAAGATATGGAGTAACTCATAAAATCTCCACCGCATATCATCCACAAACAAGTGGACAAGTTGAAAATACCAACCGAGCTTTAAAACGTATTCTAGAGAAAACCGTAGGATCAAATCCGAAGGAATGGTCCATTAAATTGGAGGATGCACTCTGGGCTTTTAGAACAGCTTACAAAACTCCAATTGGAACCACACCTTTTAGACTTGTTTATGGAAAAGCATGTCATCTTCCAGTAGAAATTGAACACAAAGCATTTTGGGCTTTGAAGACATGTAATCTTGATTTACATGAAGCCGTACGTCTACGATTAAGTCAACTAAACGAATTAGAAGAATTAAGACATGAAGCATACGAAAATTCGTTAATCTATAAAGAAAGAATGAAGAAATGGCGTGATAAAAGAATCAGAAGTTCAAAAGAATTTAAAGAAGGAGACAGAGTTCTTCTTTTCAATTCACGATTCAAGCTATTTCCTGGAAAATTGAAATCAAGATGGTCTGGACCATTCATAGTCAAAAGAGTTTTCCCATACGGAACGATAGAATTAATAAATTCAAATGGGATTGAATTTAAAGTTAATGGTCACAGAGTTAAACACTACATAGATAGTCCGATGGAAGTCGACAACGAAGTTAATCACAATTTCGACACCACAACTAACTAAGTATGGGGAGATTCAAGTCTTTAAAGGATAATATGTATTTCTGTTAGAGTTAGATTGTCTGTTTTCGTGTAGTTCTCGAAAATGGAACCCGAATGGTCTTTCCCTAGCAGACCCTAAAGAACTAGTCTTCTCCCCCCATTCTGAATTTTTATTTTTTTTAGGTTTTTACAAAATGAAGACTGCCTGTAAACTAAACCATGGTCTAATGCTACACGCTTTGATCACTAAACGTAATAATGACACACTACCGAGTGAAATAGTATCAGTAATCAGAGAAAGATTAGACGGAGTTAGAAAAGAATCCAGATGCGAAGATAATAAGTTACAATTTGGTAAAGGAAAATCAAAATCCGCAGCGAAAAGAAGAGCACGACACCTAGAAAGATGTCACAAATGCGGAAAATGGTCACATGGAGGTAAATGTTCAAATAATCAAACCTATTCAAACACCGAATTTGTTACTTTATGCAGAGACGGACCGTTCATATGTTTAGAAGAAAAGACACTGAATGCTCGAGGTTACGCCTATGTAGCCATGGAAAACCAATTAAACCGACTATCTTATGAATGGGATGGATCATATAACTAAGAATACTATCTCACAGGTAAGTCTGTACAGTTTTTTTTTTTTTTTTTATTTTTATTTTTAACCTTTTGATAATAAACGCTAATTTGTTCGCTATAAAGTATTAAATTGGTATTGAATAAAATTAGGTTTGGCGACCGAAATTATTGATATCATTCAAAAATTTATTACATCACTGCGAAATTTAACGTTTATTCTTAAGGTATAAATATCTTTAATCAATCAACCCAAAATATTTCAAAAATTCGTCATGAGTTAAATTAGGTCTTGGAACCGAAATTACTTTACCGAAAAGAGGGGCGCATATTTTTGATAATATTTGATTGATTAAAGTGGGATAAAAAGCCAAATAGATTTTTAATTTTATTTTTACCATGTTTTTAAAATTAATATATAAATCTTAAATTAATATTGTAAACTTTATAAAATCAATATATTTAAAATTGTAAATATTTGAAAAATTAATATAAGTTTGGTGTGAATTTATAATATGAATTTTTAAATTAAGTTTGGTGTGAATTTTTAATTTTTAAAATATAAATTTTAATTTTATGCATTCTAAATTGTAAGTTTGGTGTGAATTTTTAATATTAATTTTGAATTTTATATTTAAATTGTGTGAATTTAAAAACAAAAATTTACTTTATCTCATTAAGTTAAAAATATGATTTTTAAAATTCGTCGTAAGTTGAAGACTAGGTCTTTGAACCGAAATTGCTTTACCCGAGGGAGGGACGAGAACTTTTATTATCATTATTTTTAATCTTATTGAATTAAAGTATGCAAAAAACATTAAAAAACCCAAAAATCTTAGCTTTTAAAACAATCGCTACAAAAAGACAAATTTTAAAATTTTGTCGAAGGACGGACTAGGACATCGATCCGAAACGACCTCGTCCTAAATAACAAGGGAAACAAAATTTTAAAATTAATTACTTAATTGTTTTAATTAGTATAAGACATAAATAAATAAAAAAAAATAAATAACAAACTCCGCGACTCGCGGAGTTTGAAGGTTTAAACCCCGCGACTCGCGGGAGGACCAAAAATCAGAAAAAAATAAAAACGCAGAACTGATCAGTTGCACACCACAAACACACCAAATACTGCGAAATACTACGCAAAAACACCCCCAAAATCACAATTTTTAACCGTTAATCATCAAATCTTTTACTAAAATCATGTTGAGAAGGATGCTATCAAGGAATTACTCAAGAAAAACGGTAAATTTCTACACCTAAACACCATTTAATCCGAAAATTAGTGTTCTTGAGCAATTTTTTCCCCAATTTGATTTTGATGCTTTTTAGTGTAATTATGCTTAAATTGCTTATGTATTATGCTTGTATAACCTAGATTGATGCTATTTAACATGATTAGAAGCCTTAAACTTCAAATTTTGAGTAATCTAAGGTTTGTGTTCTTGAGCAAATTTGGGGCTTTTTGATATAAACAGGTTATGGCCGATTTTTGTCATGAATTGTTGCTAAATTAAGTAGTGTAACATGTTTAGGTAGTTAAATGATCCAAACTTTGAGCCTAAACATGATTTTGAGAATTAAAGTGGACTTTTTCAAGTCTAAAAATTCATGAACTTGATTTTTGAGAGATAATGCCATTTGAAACTTGTTTAATTGCTAGTAATGATTATTTTGACATGTTATTTGAGTTGAATGCTTATGAACTTGGCGAACATTTTCGTATATGCTTATTTGAAAAAGTGTAGATTTGATGAAAATATGAAAATGAGCTTAAGTTTGATATAAATTGATCATGTCATTGTAATTATTTTGATTGATGATTTTGCTGACACTAATGCATATTTGGATGCACAAAAATTGTGTTTGATGTGTTTTGCAGACTGAAAGGGGTGAATCTTCATCCCAAGCTCACAATGCTCCTGCTGAGAATGCGGAACAACAGGAGGTGGATAACTACTACAAACAAGATATACCTCATCCAGTCATGACATTTTCTGATATGCACTTGGAAGATTTGCACCCGAACCTGAGATTTGACAGACTTTGGATAGATTATCCAAAATACCAAAGGGGTTTGCATACTCTTCATTCTAAAGTTGTTGAGGTACCTAGAGTCATAGAATGGGGACCATTAGAAGCTGTAGAATTGGCCGGGTCAATTAGGGAATTACTTGCACAGAGGTATGGTAATTCTACTTTTAACGACTGGGTACGTTTATTCACCATGCGTAGACCTGTATATAAAGTATGGTGTGAAGAATTGTTGTATAGTATAGAATTAAATGATCGGGTAGCTAGTTTAACCGATCGATCTTTTATTAGATTTTTGTTAGGAGGTTCGATGCGCCACATGTCTTTACTAGACATGGCTCAGGCTTTACGTATATATACGCCTGAGGAGTTAGCATCTGCCGATTGTAGAGGGTTGATACTAAATGGTAGAAAGATAGATGAAAATTTTGATACACATGGTGTATGGAGTCAAATGACAAGCCATCACCGATTCAAAGGGGGAAATTACTCTTATTTGGATATAGATAGAGCTGAATTAAGAGTGATTCATAGGTTTTTAGCTAATTCGATTACACAAAGAGGTAAGAACAAGGAAAAGGTAAATGAACAGGATTTGTTTTACCATATGTGTATTCGAGACCCACAAAGCGCTGTAAGTATACCTTATTGTGTGGGTTATTATTTATCAGCTATGGTTAGGGGGATGAGACCGCATAGTATAATAGGAGGTGGTATTTTTATTACTTTGATTGCTGAATATCTCGGTGTGGATATAAGTCGGGGGGGGGGGGGGGATTATTAGTCGAAGAACCAGAACCCCGCGATACAATAGGTTTAAATGTATACCATGGTGCGAAAGTTTTGAAGAGGCGAAATAACGTCGCAGTACAATACCATGGTAGACATCCACAGGTTGAGAGAAACCAACAGCAAGGTAATGTAGGAGGGGGAAATGAAATGCAAGAAATGCAAAGGTTTATAGCTTCACAGGAGTACGAAAATGCTAGACAGAGAGCATTTGAAGATTGGCAAGTTCATCAAAACCAAATCATAGCTCATTGCCAACATATAGGTAGAAACTATATTCCTACTCCAAAACCCATATTCCCTCCCTGGTCTATAGAGATGCAACCACCGTATCCTACGTATAACCCAGTTGAAGCATTCTATAGCACCTATGGTTATGCATGGAACCCCTATTGGTATCAGTATCATCCCTAGTCTACTTAGTTTTATTTATTTTGTAATTTGTAATGTTGATACGTTTAATACTTATTTAATATTGTAATAGTTTTTATAATTTCTAACTTTTATTCTTAGATCTTAATAATTTTTGAATGTGGGGTAATATACCGAACTTCAAAAATATGTATATATGTTTGCAGTTTATCTTATGTACACAACAGGGTAAAACAACGCATTTTCAAAGACTGGCATTAAGTTCAGCAAAAGCAACTAATTTTCACGACAAGATGCAAAATATATGTGAAATAACAACAAGACGGAATGAACAAATGATGTGCACCATTTATCATTCAGCAAACAAACGCCAATATATTTGGAAACTTTGGTAAAAATTTAATCATTTTCACACAAATCACCCTCAATAATTTAAATTGTTACTGATTTCTTGCAAATGAGGGCATTGCAAGATCTTAAGTGTGGGAAGGGGTTAAATTCTTTCGGATTTTATAATTTCTATCTTAAACACTTGGTTACCATTAAAAATACTAGTAAAGCAGTAGTTGTATTAGAATCTAGTGCTCTCTGATAATAAAGAACAGCCCTAGTCTTATATACTGACTACCCAATTCTAGTAAAATTTTTCAAAATTTTCAATTAAATGAACTCAAAATCATGTTTTTACATATTTATGAACGATAAAACTAGGTTTTAACACCGAAATTATTGTTACCTCGGAAAGGACATAAATTGAGAAACAAACCAAAATGTTAAAATTCATTTAAAATGGAATAGAGGACAATAAAAAGGAAAATAAAAGTCAAGTGTGGGAAAATTCTCCAAGTTATTCAAAACATATGTCACATATTTTTATACAAATAACTGAAAATACTTTTGCTTTGGACTAAACTAAACTATTTTACCCGATGAAAGAAAAGAAGAGATGGATCTACACGATGAATCAATTCCATCATTAAAAGGAAGTAAAGTCTTCCAAAAAAGAAACGCGCTTCTTGATTTAAGTCAGGAAGTTGTCGTCCAGACCAGCTGTAGGTTGACGAAAAATCTAGAAAAGTCATCACTAAAATCAGCAGGAAATCCACGGACCTCAGCATTAAACAGGGTCGCCAAGTGGTCAGATTTATCCTAACCATGAGAAGGATTTATCTCGTAAAATGGGGGGCACCATGCAAATTAGCTGGATAAGACTAATGAATCAGATCCCCAGAAAGGATAATCTCCTTAAAAGAGCAAAAACCAGCTTTTAAGCTTGATATTACTCAATCCTTGAGATTGACCTTAAAGATTGAGAATTACAAAGTCATGGAATTCAATGATATCTAAACTCGAGCTTGAACGAGAAAATATTTTGATCAAAATTACAAACCGATTTGTTTTCTGGAAACCCTATTTTTAATGCGTTCATTACCATTGAACGTAAAATCCTAGGAATTCACCTGGAATTCATTAGGTCACCTGAACTAAATCGGGTGTCAACCGTAAGAACGGTGGTTGCATATTAGTCAAAGACAGGACCTTGTGCCAGACTGAAAAATCATAAGGGTGAGCTTTACTATTGCTCCTACCAAGGATAGTAATTGCGTCCGACACGTTATAGACCATAATTAAAAGCATGTCAGGGGACATTGCCTTAACAGTTGCTTGTTCAACGCTTTCCTTTACAACCGGACGGTAGTTTACCGAAAGGTAATATACGGGACAAGTAAACTGGACGTGTTGCTTTCCAAATACAAGGTTAGCAAATGGGTGACACAAAACCATAAGTTTTGAGCTAAAATTTTCAAATCTGAAACCCACCAAACCCACAAAAATATTTTGCAAACTCCGGTGAAGGGTTATTCCGGAAAATTTATCTAGGGTAAAAACTAGATTTAATTTCAAAAGATCAAATGTTTTCATAAAGATCCAATTTCCTTAATGGATCTAAATTTTTATAGTCATGTGGGACTGTAAACCATATCGTTACTACCATTGTTTATACCGCCGTATAGAATTCACTGATGTACAAAGTGTGAAGAATAAAGAAGTGATTCTAGTATTTCAAGACGATATTGCTTGAGGACAAGCAACGCTTAAGTGTGGGAATATGCTTTAAATAAAAACAAAATACTTAAATAAAACTTATATAAAAATAAAGAAACTTTATAAAACTTAAATATTTAACAAAATCTTAAAAATACTTATATTTTTGTTTTTCTTTTTATATTTTTGAATAATTAAAAACGTATTTTTATAAAAACGAATTTTAATAAAAGTAAACTAAAAATCTTTTTTTATTTATTTTATATTAGCGTTGCGCTTCCGGCTTTTAAGCTAAATTTTCCCCGGCAGCGGCGTCAAAAATACTTGATGTGTGCAGCGGGGTGTACGAAATACTATTAAATTTTACAAGAAAATACTATTAAATACGATACAATTTTACACAAGATATTTATTTATTTATAGAATGGATATACTTAAACCTTGCTACAACACTTATAGGCAGTGTACCTAATCGTACAGTAGTGTAGTTTTTAGTAAGTCCAGTTCGTTCCACGGGGAAAATCTTTAAACAAAGCTTAACGCTATATTAGTTTACTTTTATAAAAATACAAATATATATATAAGTAATATTATTATTATAAAGGGGGGTTTTTACCGTTTAATGACCGGTTTGTCGATTTTAAAACTTTAGTCGCAGTTAAAACCAAATGTAAAATAATAAATAAATACAAGACTTAATTTAAAGCGTAAAGTAAATAACGATAATGAAATTGCGAATAATAAAAGTGCGATAAAATAAACTTGCGATAATTAAAAAGTACGATAATTAAAAGTGCAATTAAATATAATAACAATAAATAAAAGTGCTATAATTAGAAGTGCAATTAAATATAAAATAAAGGAAATTAAATATGAAATAAAAGAATTATGCTTATTTAAACTTCCGTAATCATGATGTTTGACGTGTTGATTTTAGTTTTATGCCCATGGGTTAATTGTCCTTTGTCCTGGATTATTTAATATGTCCGTCTGGTTTTTGTCCATAACAGTCCATCAGTCATAAATATAAAGTGCGAGTGTCCTCGTCAAATTATCCTTATACCCGAAGTTAAATATTCCAACTAATTGGGGACTTAAACTGTAACAAGATTTTAATACTTTGTTTAATAATTACACTAGGATGTCGACTGAGTGTAACCCAAGGTTTTAATATTTTGTTATCAATTATACCAAGTGTCCTTGTACATAATTTCACCCCTGTTTTAATTATTCTAGTGGCTATTAATCCATTCCCGTGTCCGGTTAAATGAACGATTATTCGTACATATAAATACCCCGCCCATCGTGTCCGATTGAGTGTATATGGTAATTTATAGGGACGCCCAATTGTAAATCTTTATATTAACATTAACAAACTATCATTTAGTTAAACAAATATAAAGCCCATTAATAGCCCATAGTCTAATTTCCACAAGTGTCGTTCTTTTGTCCAAACCCCAATTATGGTACAAAGCCCAATTACCCAATTTTAGTAATTAGCCCAACATCATGATTACTCGGATTAAATAAGCATAATAATAACTTAGCTACGAGACATTAAATTAAAAAGGTTGAACATAACTTACAATGATTAAAAATAGCGTAGCGTTACACGGACAGAATTTCGACTTACACCCTTACAATATTTGCTAACATACCCTTATTATTAGGATTAAAATTAAAATTAAAATTAAAATATAAATATAAATATTTACGTATAGATATAGAGAGGATGGATATATATGTTGTGAAAAATGATCAGAATTCGGTTGGCTTTATAGGGAATTGAGTTCAGGGATACTCCGCGACTCGCGGCAATTTTTGCCTTCAAACTCCGCGAGTCGCGGAGTTTGAAAATACAGCTCACCAACTTTGGAGTCTTTCTTGCCGACGGATTTTTATTATTTATATAATATATAAATAATTATAAGAATTATTTAAATATTATATTATATTTATGTGCATAGTTGACTTGTAATTTTTAGTCCGTTGCGTCCAGCGTTGAGAGTTGACTCTGGTCCCGGTTCCGGATTTTCGAACGTCCTTGCGTACAATTTAATATCTTGTACTTTGCGTTTTGAATCTTGTACTCTTGTAATTTCGAGACGTTTCTTATCAATAATTGGAACCTCTTTGATTGTATTTTGTACTTTTGAACTTTTTGGTCGTTTGCGTCTTCAATTCGTCGAATCTGTCTTTTGTCTTCACCTTTTATTATTTAAACGAATATCACTTTTAAATAGAACAATTGCAACTAAAAGCTTGTCTTTCTTGAGGAATAATGCTATGAAATATATGTTCGTTTTTAGCATTATCAAACATCATTACTACCTTAAGTTCCTTGGATAAACCTACTGGAAAAGAGAAAATGGATCTAGCTTCAACGGATCCTTGGATGGCTCGAAGTTCTTGAAGCAGAATCATGACACGAAAACAAGTTCAAGTAAGATCATCACTTGAAATAAGATTGTTATAGTTATAGAAATTGAACCAAAGTTTGAATATGATTATTACCTTGTATTAGAATGATAACCTACTGTAAGAAACAAAGATTTCTTGAGGTTGGATGATCACCTTACAAGATTGGAAGTGAGCTAGCAAACTTGAAAGTATTCTTGATTTTATGTAACTAGAACTTGTAGAATTTATGAAGAACACTTAGAACTTGAAGATAGAACTTGAGAGAGATCAATTAGATAAGAAAATTGAAGAATGAAAGTGTTTGTAGGTGTTTTTGGTCGTTGGTGTATGGATTAGATATAAAGGATATGTAATTTTGTTTTCATGTAAATAAGTCATGAATGATTACTCATATTTTTGTAATTTTATGAGATATTTCATGCTAGTTGCCAAATGATGGTTCCCACATGTGTTAGGTGACTCACATGGGCTGTTAAGAGCTGATCATTGGAGTGTATATACCAATAGTACATACATCTAAAAGCTATGTATTGTACGAGTACGAATACGGGTGCATACGAGTAGAATTGTTGATGAAACTGAACGAGGATGTAATTGTAAGCATTTTTGTTAAGTAGAAGTATTTTGATAAGTGTATTGAAGTCTTTCAAAAGTGTATAAATACATATTAAAACACTACATGTATATACATTTTAACTGAGTCGTTAAGTCATCGTTAGTCGTTACATGTAAGTGTTGTTTTGAAACCTTTAGGTTAACGATCTTGTTAAATGTTGTTAACCCAATGTTTATAATATCAAATGAGATTTTAAATTATTATATTATCATGATATTATCATGTATGAATATCTCTTAATATGATATATATATACATTAAATGTCTTTACAACGATAATCGTTACATATATGTCTCGTTTAAAAATCATTAAGTTAGTAGTCTTGTTTTTACATATGTAGTTCATTGTTAATATACTTAATGATATGTTTACTTATCATAGTATCATGTTAACTATATATATATCCATATATATGTCATCATATAGTTTTTACAATTTTTAACGTTCGTGAATCACCGGTCAACTTGGGTGGTCAATTGTCTATATGAAACATATTTCAATTAATCAAGTCTTAACAAGTTTGATTGCTTAACATGTTGGAAACATTTAATCATGTAAATATCAATCTCAATTAATATATATAAACATGGAAAAGTTCGGGTCACTACACAATGCATGTGTACAACCATGGAATACAACAATCAACAATTATAATAAATATTCAAGCCATAATAATTGAATCTACAATTTAAATTAGTGATATTCTTTCAATCATATTTGTGCGTCATTAGGTTAAGTCTAAATCAACCGCGTTGACTTTAAAAACCAAAAAGGTTTCGACTTTCACCAATACACCACAAAGCTAAATCTAAAGAATAGTCACACGACAATTAAAACGGTGTAAAAGCGGCTCGGATACCACTGATGGAAAACCGTGTGTACTTTTAAAATTTAGAAACGCAGCGGAACATGAAAAATAAACATCTTTTATTAACTTTAAAATAAACATCATTTATTTTATTATAAACTTTCAAGTAAAACATTCACACGATTAACGATCCTAACAAGATCCAATTACACTACTAATAATTGTCAAAGTAATAAATGCACAGAGAGGAGTTTAGATATACCTTTAGCGAGCGATGCAAGAACGGTAGAAACAACTATCCGCGTCTAGGTTGAAACATATATTCAAAGTGTATGAATATCTCTATAGTTGATCCACACAGCACATCGAGCAACACCAACCAGATGCTAGTCCGTAAATAACCCAAAAATAATATCTCTATATTATTTGACAACGTTTAAAAAAGTAAAACAAACTAAACAAAACCCTTTTGTGAAACAACCCAACCCGTATTCCATACGATAAATTTTTTTTTTATTAATACACATTTACGCGCCAATTAAATATGTAAACCATTCCACAAGTTCCATTTAAAACGTACCACAATTTAAATGTTTACAAGGCACGAAGGCCATTAATTAAGTTTAATACAAGTTCGACCCACTACAAATGATTGTTTATAATCCAAACGACACTTCGAGCACGGTTTGGGACTAAATTATCCAAAACGTTAGGCCAACTTCCAAAAGCTAACAAATCCAAAAGCGTCCCCTAACAAATAAAGCGGGATCTCTAATCCAACCGAATGCCCTTACCCTTGTCCACGCCGGAGCCTATAAAGAGATAAACAACGAGAGGGTAAACTAAAGCTCAGTGAATGCAATAATTATACACATACATATATAATATACCTACTTGCAAACACTCAAATACACAAACCGAAATACATGCTAGCAACACAATTAGCTTATCATCCATGCGAGGCTACTAACCTCCAATACCACAAGCTAGCATAACAATCGCATAAATATATATATATATATATATATATATATATATATATATATATATATATATATATATATATATATATATATATATATATATATATAACTCGAACAATATAATAAGCCTTCGCTTACAACACAATAACCATGGTTAACCAATCGTACAAGGGAATGGTGCCCGCGAAAGAACATCGGAGTTCACAACATCCATTAGTGTACTTAACACCTCGTATCACTAACCCCCGGGTGGCATCTTAACACCTCGATACTTCACCCTCGGGTGGCGTCTTAACACCTCGACACTTTACCCTTTATTATGGAGTGGCGTCTTAACACCTCGACACTTCACTCCTTGGTGGCATCTTAACAACTCGATGCTTCACCTTGAGTGGCATCTTAACACCTTGATGCTTCACTCGTCATGTTAAACGTGGTATCTTAGCACCTCGACACTTCACATCTCACGCTACAACAAATATATACATTATATACCTATAAATATAATTATTCCACTCACCTTAACGATCCGGTGACGGTTTTATACTTCCGCAAGCTTCAAAGCAAAGTACCTAATATAATAAGTACTTCAATCAACACAATATCTAGTTGGACTAAATACCAACAATTCACTTATGTGCATTTAATGACTTAATGCATTAAATGCCCCATTTTCACCAAAACCGCCCTTAAGGGTCAAGACTCAACTTAAATCACTAAAGCTAGTGAATTAAAGTCTACTAACACAAACTTGGGTATTTCATAACCACTTCACCCAATTAGGTCAACTAGTACTCATTTGACCCATTTTAAATACTTAGACTCACAATCGAGTCAAACTTACCCATTAACACTTCTTTAATCAATTTAAAGGTATATTAATGATCAACAACACCATTTAACACTTACAACCACAAATCATAAGACCAAACCCTAGATTATGGCTATTTAGGGTTTCCTTTTATCACCTAACCCAAATCCACCCATATTACCCCCAAATGGGTCTTACAAGTTCCCAATGAACCAAACCCTAGCATAAACTAATTAAAACTCAAAACATGGAGTTAGGACTTACCAACACTATCCTCTCGTAGCTAAGAACAAGGAGAACAACTTTAATTCTTGCTCCAAGGTTTGATTCACAAATCTCCACTCTCAAATCTCACTTGAAATCAAATGGGTTTTTAAGTTTTGAGAGTAAATGGAGAAAGAAAAGGGAAATGCAAATGAATAAAATGGATGAGTGGTGGAGATTTAGTGCTCCAATCAGATCTAGACGTAAAATGACAATTTTTCCCTTGAACCACTTACTTTAAAAACAAAATCTGGAACCAGTTCACCCAGTGGGTCGCGGCGCGGCCCCAATTGTAGCGGCTCGGCGTTTAACGTATTTTACGAGTTTTCTTAAATCATTCCTGACTCAGATTCTAGTTATTTGTCGCGGCGCGACCCTCTTCTCCGCGGCGCGACATATAAAGGGAAACTCGACCCTTCTTAACATGCCTCCTGACTCTGGTTTGAGTTCAATGTCACGGCGCGACAAAGGCTTCCGCGGTGCGGCAATGGCCTTCAACTGAGCCATTCGACAACTTTACACAACTTAACGATTTATCCAACTTGTACACTTCGTTCACGCTTCCTATGCACGTCTAAACCTCATCTTTAGTCTCACAAGACTTAACATCAACAAAGACTCATGCATACACCTATACACGCGTATATTCTAAACATATATATATATATATATATATATATATATATATATATATATATATATATATATATATATATATATATATATATATATATATATATATATATATATATATTTATATATATATTTATATATATACATACATACATATTTGTATACATATATTTACACAATAACTATTACATAGGTCTTTTAATCATATAAATGAACAAGTTATAAGCGTACTAATAATTAAGTTTGTACCTTTAAATATGTACGGAAAAAACGGGATGTTACATTTTGTTTATTTGCTTCTCGTCAATCAAAAGAAATCATGAGCTAAGAAAAATGAGAAATAAATTTGATCACAGACAATTGAAAATTGTGTGAAATATTAAAACCAACTTCTCTGCCAAATTCATAGACCATGTCCATATTTATATTGTTAACTTCTTTTGGTTTCTCACACCTCATTTAGAAAAACAAAAACCGACATATGTCCTTTTCCTAATTCAATAGATGGAATATATATATATGTATATATATATATATATATATATATATATATATATATATATATATATATATATATATAAAATATCAAATCTCATATATTTTCCTTTTCAACAAAATCAAAAACTTTTCAACCACTTTTGTCTTTTATATTTGATTTTTATTGCTTTCCTCAAAAATCACGGATAAAATTGAGTACAATATTCTTAACCGACATGTAGTTTAATTAACTACATATTAATTAAAACTAAAATAAAACTCTTATTATTTAATTAAATTAAATCATATTTAATTAAATTATGTTTTCTCAAACTATAGGTTATAATTATATATCAATAATATATAATAATGGTGTCTAAATGCTAAAGTGTGTGACCTCATAGGCCTGTATATAATCGATAGTATAGATTGTCGCCAAAATTTGGCGAAATGCTCTCGAACCCAATTCAATTTAGTAAGACAGAGGATAGTGGAATTTCGGGCACAACGAAACAAAAAGAAAAGTTATGTCATCATGGTGGCTCATTTGTGGATGATTTGGAGATGAAGGAATTCAATCGTTTTTGTCGGAGGCCCTTTGAAAAAAAGTGACATTTATGATTCTATATGTATTTCGTTTTTTGTTGCATTAATATAGAGGTAGGCGTAATTTGAATTGGAATTCCTGATTTTTAAAGCCTTTGTAATTGGATGATGTAATTATGTTTTTCACCCTTTAGTGGCTAGATAGAGTGTGGTTTTATAATATTTCCATCTGTTAAAAAATAGTAAATCTTATCATACGCGGATAAAAAATACCGAAACATAAATATGTATTATAATTAAATTAAATAATATTAACCAAAAAAATCGCGTAATAAACCAGTCGAACTCGAGCCTAGCTCGAGCTTATGTAATATCAAACAGTTGAGCTCGAGTTTATGATATTAAGTTCGAATCGAGCCGAGCTTCAACTCATTTACACCCCTAACCAAGATCGTCCAACGTCGGACGTTGTTTTTCCTTCTTATTTCTTTCATATTGGGAGGTGATATTTTCACTTGTCTTTTTTATAGATTCACCACAATTTTATGTGAGTTTCCAAAAATATCCTCCAATGCATACTAACAAGAAACTTGGGTAACTTATCATTTAAAGGTAGTTTAGTACATTTGAGTGGATCCATCAAAAACACAAGTGACAATATCAATTCCCTTACATATTTAACCGTTTGAAGATTATTTAAAAAAATAGAAAATTAATTATCATTGATAAAATAGTTATGTGATTTGTTTGATTATTTAATTAATTATTACTTTTTTTGCCACTATAAGTACAACACATCTTAGGCCACCATTATCGCAGCGTGATGGCACCGGTTTCACCACCATCACGCCACCATCGTGCCACAGCGCGGCGTGATGGTGGGTTTTTTTGTTGGCGTCATGGCTACATCACAGGGAAGATGGTAGCGTGACTGGTGACTTGCTTGATCTTGGTTGGTTTATCAAACTATATGTTGCCATCCCATGTTATAGAGCCATTTCAACACATTTTAATTTGAATATATTTAGATTATAAATATAATAAAATAATTAATATATCTCTACAAATACAAACCATTTCAACACATTTGTTTACTAAACACTAATAGATTTCTATCATTTTCTCTAAATATGTTATAACCATATCAAATCAAAATCAAATTCCCAATTCTAATGAGGGTGGTTCCTCTAATCTCTACAATTTCGGATCACCAAATTTGCCCGGTTCGACCTCAAATTCTCCACAAAATGTTCGAGATAATCGACCTTTTAGCAATACCCACAACAAAATCTTCTTCAAAATTTCAATAATGCACATTTTTTTTGCTCAGTTTCTACAACAACAATAATTTCAACAACCATATCAACAATTTCCATATCAACAATATCCATCTCAATTCGCGCAACTCGGGGGTTATCCCATTTCAGGTTCCAACTATGCAACCATGGTCACTATCACAACAAACATTTTCATCACTACAACCCGACGAAGTGGAAGAAAGGCGTGGTGAAACGCAACAACCACAAGTACGGGTTCGAACTAGTCATAGAAGAAAAGGAAAAGAATTTGCAAAAGAACCAAAAATTAAAAAATTGTGGACTGTGGCCGAAGAAATTTGGTTGGTGTTGTGTTGGATTATTTCTTTTGAAGATGGAGTTCATGGTAATTCGCAAAGAGGTGCGACTTTTTGGGGTGTAGTTCGTGAAAAGTTTAACTCTAATGATTCCGGTTGGTTACGAGGCGACGCTCAATTAAGTGGCAAATAACGTCATATGAATTAGGTGTGCAAAGATTTCATGGCCTTATATAATGAAGAAGAACGTAACCTAAGGCGTAAAAAATGAGTAAGACATATATAACATAACAGCGCAATACTATCAAGATTGGTATGGGAAGCAATGGGGTTACAAAGAGGTTTGGAAATTCAGAAGAGGTCGAAGCGGTATACACCACCTCCATTTAGTGGAAGTGGTGTACGAAGAAGAAGAGCATCACAAGTTATAATTGAAGATGAAGACAACGATGTGGTTGCCGAAAACCAAACAGTTAATCTCAGTGAAGATCGGGTTAATAACCTCTAAGAGCTATTTGGTGATGATGCGACTCGACGTCCAATGGGAAGAGAACGATCGAAGAAAGCTGTTAGAAATTTCGCTGCGTTTGAGGCCACTTCATCACGAGGTACAAACTCACCAAGATTCGAAGAGTTGACTTCAAAATGGGATATCCAAAATATGACAACCCGGAAATTTCCGACTAAATTTAAACCTAACTTTTATATGATTCCGACGATTCACGAACAATTATTCGTAAATAATTATGCACTTCTGTAATATTGTAACTATTAATCTATAAGTAATAAATAAAAAGTGACATTTATATAAATAATAAAACAATTGGGAACTAAAAAAAAATACAAGTCATGAATTAGTAAAAAGAAAATAATACTTATCATGTAGTAAATGTAAAAAAAAATTTATATAATAATAATAATAATAATAATAATAATAATAATAATAATAATAATAATAATAATAATAATAATAATAATAATAATAATAATAATAATGAGACTAAAGAATCTTAAACAAATACATCCTTATGTTAACTAAAAAAAAGTATAAATTAGTACCACCTATTGTTGACTAAAAGAATTATAAAATAAAATAAAATCATAAATTAGAACATCCTTATGCTGACCAACACTCTAATACTTGCACTATATAAACACCCCTAGACTCCTAGTTTTTCATTCATAAATCACACCAAAATCTCCTCTCTAAAAACTTGAAGAACTCTTGAGGTAATATTTCCTTTTCATTTTCTTATTTATTTTTATTCATTTTATTTATTTCTTGTATTTTTACCCAATTGTTATTTTAAATTGTTAATAAATATTCACATCAGTAGTATTTGTTTTGAAATTATTTATAACAGTAGTAGTACTTATAAAAATAATTATGATAAGTTTTGGAATATTATTTGTAGTTAATTACGAATTAAATACTAATTAAACACAAAAACCATATAAAATTCGTAATAAAAATATACACAGTAAATAAAAATAAATAAATAGTTTTTCTGGGTTCATAAACTTTGTCTAGGTCTGAGAAAATTATAAAAATTAATTTATGGGTCGAATTAACAATTATTACATAATTAAACACTATTATTATATAAACAGCAGGTAAATAAGGAAATAATTGTAAAAATAAAGAAATATTTCTATAAATATTTTTCTACAAGTTATTTAACTGTAAGAAACTTATAAAATTTTTAAAATTAATTATTTATGTTTATTTGGTATTTTATGTAGAATTAAACTTGTTTTGTGATTAAATTATGAATAAAAAAATTATAAATACAAAATTGTAATAAAATACTTTCTTAAATTTTTCTACTGATTTTTATAATTAACTAAGACTATAAAATTATGTATATGATTATTAGGTATTTAATTAATTATTTTGGTGTTTATGAATAATATTGGGTTAATAAAGTACTATATTATTAAGTATCTTGTAAATTAAATAACAAATAGTATAACCAATTATGTTATATATCGTATGTGTTAGTAATTAGTATATTATAAATATTAAATTAATCTAAGTCAATATAGTAATTATAGCTTGAATAATAATGCGTATATAATTGTAAAACTATTAATAATTATGTAATACTAATAGTGTATATATATATATATTTATATATATATATATATATATATATATATATATATATATATATATATATATATAATTAAATTAACTATATAATAAAAGTTTATACACCTATAATATGTGAAGGTTATAATCAAGATAACGTGCACTATATACAAACCTCACCGCTACATATGGCCTAGGGTAGTCCTTGTTGCCTTATGAGAACTGCTTGTGGATTTCGAATGCCATGACATAGATTCTGGTCAAGAATCCTGGGCGCCCGGTAACAACTGATCATTCAAGTGACTTGTATGATAGCAACGAGATTTGAGATAGTCGTACAACGTCCTGTTAAAGATTATAACCCGAACTTTCTATAATTGGAAAGTTACTAAAAGTGGGAACTTTCCATAGATAGTAACCTTTCCGAAAATGGAATTTCTTTTAGAAAACCATTATCATTAGTATAGTTACTATACTTATATCTATTAGACAACATCTGATCGTACATTCTATTTCTAGGTTGAGATTTCCTGTCTACCTCAATTACAGCTACTTCCTAGTAAAATCTTTGTTGTGCTATTTTAAGGTGAGTTTCATTTGATCCCTTTTTATCTATATTTTTGGGCTGAGAATACATGTACTATTTTTATAAATGATAGACACAAGTACAAACTATTATGCGACCAACATGAGTATTTTTATTGTGTTCATTTGAAACATGCAAATCCCTGCTTTGTAATATCATTAATTGCTAGATGAACTAAAGTGGCAAACAGAATTATTATAGATAGCGCTATTGGGAGTAACGTCCCGCACTGTTGACCTCAGGTCAATTGGTGGTATAATAATGATCTCGACAATTACATATGTATTGTTACGGGGTAAAATCGTTTAATTTTGATATTATACGCTCTTGGCATACTTTTGATATACATGATATATCGTCTTTTATTATATTAAATCTTGTGATCTATTACTGAAATTATTATTTATGACAAACCTATGAACTCACTCAACCTAGTGTTGACTTTTTAAAGCATATTTATTCTCAGGTACTTAAATATTGCTTCCGCTGTATATCTGCTGCTTTGATGATGATTGCTTGTTATGTTTGGAGTCTTCATCACATATCATATCAATTAAAGACATTTAATGCTCTAAATACAATGTAATCTAGTTATCTTCCACTGTAAAACTCAATAAAATGTCTCATATAAAGTCGTTCTCGTTTATACAACTGTGATTTGATATAATTAGTCACAAATACCCCAGACCCTATTTGGGGGTGTGACACAAGACGAGGCTGATTTGGAGAAGAAGCAAAGGTATCGATGTTATCGTCGAGGAAGAACGAGCACGATCGACATGTGAAGTTATCAAATTATTTCAACTTAATATAAATGAAATTGCAGACCCAAAAGAAAGGAAATTGTCTTTAAAGTTCAAGAAGAAGAAGACCGAGAAATACAAAGATTATATCGACATTTCAAGCGACGATGAGTGGTTGTAATATTTTATTATTTACGGACATTTTAGTTTTTTGGAGTTTAATAAAGTAATAATTGTATTAGGACTTTTTAATTATTGCAATTTTTCATTTTTAGGACTTTTAATAAATTGTAATTGTTTTATTTTTATTAATTTATGTGTGCTTTTATTAATTTAAATATCTTATATAAGTCTTATTTCTATAAAAAAACAAAAAATGAAGGAAACTAAAATAACTCAAACAAAAATGAAAAATAAAAAAAAAATGTGAGTCCTATTTTCCTATGACACAACCATCGAAACATACTATTACAAACTACATCACGCCATCACACCATCACATTTGCCAAATCAGCACTATACACCAGAAAAACATCTCATCAAACCTCATCACGCCATCACTATTATATATCATCTTAACAAGTTGTATCAATACGCAAACAATTCACTTTCAATCTTCAAGATATTCAATGGATGTCTTATTCTTCCAATAACCTAGGTGTGATGAAAGCAATACATCTTATTTCTATATATCGTAGTAACATTTTAAGTCCCACTGAAGAAGCCAACATCGGAAGTTTTAACTAAGCACAATCACGTTGTCGCTACACACATCAACACATCGTAATCAGGTTGATGCAGAATATTTAATGAGGGATTACTTTGACGAAAACTCGAAATACCTCGATTAGTTTTTCAAACACCACTTCTTAACACTTTTCCTTAGAATTGCTTAAGGTGTATCATCTTATTTTGTTCATGCAATACCCGACTATTTTTTAATTAATATCAACAATGACCCTTTGTGTGGTGTTACAGGTTTTATCGCTATTTTAAAAATGATACATGCACTGCGTCAATTGGTATATGGCACTTCAACGAATGCTTTCAATGAATACTTACAAATTTAAGAAAGAACGACATGTGAATCATTAAAAAAAAAATTAATGTATAATTGAATTATATTCAAATGTATTCATCAGAAACCTATTAATCGAGTCAACACCAAGCGTTGATTTATTGGCCATTTAACTCCCAATTATAGCCTAAATTGAACTTAGTGCAGATTTAAAACCCATGAAAATTTGATTCTATCATTTTCATGGCGTCTCATACTTTTTTTAACTTACTTATTGGCCGAAGGTCTATTCGGAAGCAATCTCTTTATCCATAGAACATTGAGAGTGAAGATTTTCTCATCTATTCTTGAGGTGTTTCTGGGTGGAGAAATGACTTCTCTTTATTCTAGGATAGAAAAATGAGTGTCTACATCTTACCTCCTTCATACTCCATTTTTGTGCGATTGAATTTTTATTGTTGCTGTTGTTGTATTCATCAGAAACTTCTGTTTGAGTCAAGTCTGCACTTGATTTTGTACTCACATCTTAATATGTGCTCTCACGGACTTACATTTTAAACTTTTACTATACTCAAATTTGAATTTGACTCGACAGATATATAAATTCGATTTAAATATCGTTTTTCCAACACTGTACTGTCATAATGTTAGTTTAATTCTGAAGGGTAGTTACAAATTGTTTGGAAATTCGTATGTAACCAAAAGATGAAGGGGGTGGGAAACAAATCTCTCGAAGAATTAAATGAGGTGTTTTAATAGTTGTGGAATATTAATGGTGTATCCTATCGTATACAAGCATAAAAGGCGTAATGGTTGCATAAAAGTAGCATCAGGAAGGCTGGAAACAACAGTTTTGTAGAGTTATCCGTCCAGCGTTCTCCGCTATACATGCTGCTCCGTCGTGCGTAAGCCCTGAAGGCCGCCTAGCGCGTAAGCCCTGGCCGGAGAACACCACCTTCAGCATAAATTTCGGATCATGAATAACAGAACTTATCATCATCTGACACGTGTCCCCGAACAATCTGGTGGATCTGACACTATAAATAGACCCCTTGGGGTCGTTATTTTACACAGTTCAGATATTCTGACAACTTTGAGAGCTGAGACTTTACTCTTCTCTCTCTCTCTACTTTCTCTCACTAGAAGTCATCCGGCTAGCACTTTTACGCTCTACGGACAATAGATTGATTAAGCCACCCCACAAGTTTCTACACTTGTGAACCGGGTCAGCAGGGATTATTTCCCAAGGGTAAACATCAATCGGCAACACTCCGCCCTCCTAAAGCTAGATAACTTCTAGTATTGTGTTGACACACTAAGCCTTACCTCATAAGGAAATAGGTGTTAACAATGGCGCCATCCACTAATGCAAAGAACACACGAAACGGAAAAGGAACAAAAACAACTGAAGCTCCATTTGTACTTGAAGCAGTCAACAATCCATCAACTGACGACATGATAACTGTTGAAGATGTACATGTTCCGCCACTAGATGGTACGATTGAAGAAACAGTTGCTGAAACTGTAGAAAGGCTTAAGCATTTGGCAACTAATTCGGAGAAAAGGCCAGTAATCGAAGAAACGACAACCAAAAGTGCAGAAAAACTTCCAAATTTTGTTACTAATCCAGAGCGATGACCATTGATGCAACCACGGCGATGTCCATCCTTTATACCTTTTCAGCGGATGGCGGATGGCAAAGACAAGCAAATCATGAAAAGGCAATCTATATCAAAATACAGGTTATCCAGGCTACTTGACAAGCTGGGCAGTCTTATTGATGATTCTGAGGATGATAATGACCTGAGCTATGATAATAATGACTCTGATGATGAAATTGACAAAGATGAGTTCATGTCAGAGAAGCAGGCAGTGTTGCTTTTAAATGACATCCTTAAGCAGACAGCTCCGGCAAAATATAAGCAATGCTTAGCGCAACCCGCCGTACGTGCTGTGGCTGTAGATAATTTCTTCGCCCTCATTACTGGAGAGCAAGCTACAAAGCCACCAGCTATGGCAGAATCCACTCAGTGTTTCATTGATCGAATTGCCAACTATTCGTTGCCCAGGAATCTTGGCATACCGGCAATTGGAGTTTATGATGGTACAACAGATCCTGAGGATTTCTTCACCATGTTTGAAGGCGCTATGAGGTTGCAGCATTGGGATGACGAGGTAGCTTGTCATATGTTTCCAATGGTGCTGCAGAAAATGGCAAGGTAATGGTTTGTGTAACATCCCGCCTTTTTCCGTTTACTTTTCCGTTTAACTATTTTAAATTCCATTATATGTTTATAACATCTCCCGTTGATACGCGTTTTAAAAATATCTCGTTTAGGTAATTCACGCAACCGCAACCGAACTCGAGGGACTAGTTTTGCCAAGGGAGCAAAGATGTGACTAGCTTTTGACTAGTCAACACCCACCTCCCTTTCTTTTTCATTTTCATTTCCCTTTTTCTTTACTACTTTCATATTTTCTCTCAAAACACCATTTCAAAGAATCATCATCCAAATCCAAGCTAGCGGGTGTTTCGCAAAACAAGTTACATTTTTGGAATCCTTGCAACTTCCTCTTCGATTCCATACCGATTACATCTAATTTGGGTAACTTTCTAAAATCACTAGATTTTGTGTTCTTGATGCTTTTAACTAATAAAGTTGTTAATTAGTGTCTATGGCTCAAGTCTAACATGAATATATGATTTATATGTTCGATCTTGTTATTTTTAGTAACTAGCATGAACTTGAAAGTTTGGTGTGTTTGATTGATGATTTGGTTGCTTAAATATTGTTGTTATGATAAAGTGCAAGTATTAAATGTGTTCCTAGTATCACTAGCTTCAATTTGATGTGTAGGTTGCTTTAGAAAACTTCATGAACTTGATTAGTGATTTTGGTGAAATTGGGTTAAGGTTTGATGAACTTGAAATGGACTTTTGATGCTTTGAATGACATGAAATGTTATTTGTAAGTGTTAGGTTGTATTGTATGCTTGATTACCTTCGAAACGGCATATCGTTCATGTAAATTGGTTGCCAAATCATCGAATTGCATTTATGAACTTGGATGCATTAAATGAGGAGCTTTGAATGTAATATTTGGTTGTTGTAAAAGTAAATGTGATTGATGAAATGTGTTTAGTTGCTTTCCTTGTCAAAATACCTTTTAGATGATATAAGATACATGTTTTGGTTGTTTGCGGGTCATAAATGGTGATTGTTTGAAGTTAGGTTCGTGCATTAAACTTGAAAACTGCCAGAATTTCTGCACAGGTAATGGCGCGGCGCGCCATATCCCCGCGCGGCGCGCCAAAGTGGGCTGACCAACTTGTCACTTTTATGAAAAATGTTTGTTATGCTGCGCACCTCCGATTCACATGTAACTTGTTCTAACATGCTTATACATGATTAAAAACCTCAGAAAAATAGTTCGGGACCCGACCCGAACGTGTTGACTTTTTTGTTGACTTTGACCGACCAAAGTTTGACTTTTTGTCAAACTTAACCAAATGATTATGCAATCCTTCTAACTTGTTTCTATACTTGTATCTTGCATGAAACTTGACAATTTGATTCACATGCTACATAATCGAGTCGTAACGAGCCATAGGACTAATTAAACATCTTTGACCTATCGTGTTTACCGTTATTGATACGACCTATTTGTTTAGGTCAAGACTAGCATTTTTCTTTGCACACGTTACTTGTTGAAGTACTTATTGCTCGTGCACACAAGGTGAGATCATAGTCTCATCTTTCAAACAACTTTTATGTTTGAAACTATGGAATGAGAAACATATACGTATCATACTTTTACACTTTGAACACAAGTACGAAAACGAACATTCCACGTACGGGTTTGAACAAAAAGCCTCAATTCAATTATCATTAGTTACACTTGCAGGGTGTAAACGAGAACTTATATTATGTGATCACATGGGCTTGACGAGCCTCATTCAGACGGTTCGCTACCGTTAGCGGATGAAATATATTTTCGAGTATAGTGTATGTTCTAACACTACGTAACAGGGTACAAAACAGTTAAGTTTGATAATTGGGTGCCCGCAAAACAAATAACAAACTTTGGAATGCAAATGATTTTGATAATCAACTTATATTAAATCTTGTGGTTCAAATACAACGTTTACTAAAACACCTATGATTTCACCAACGTTTTCATTGACAGTTTTCTATATGTTTTCTCAGGTCCTTGAATGCTTAAGGATACATGCTTCCGCTTACTTTTTGATACTTGCTTGGATGTCGAGTATACGTGCATTTTTGGAGCGTCTTTTGACTACTTTTATAAATTGTGTCGCATAGGTTTAATTTGTACGTTAAACATTGAAATGTAACTAGTCTTTGAACTATTTTTGTAAACTTGAAACATCCTTTTACTTATGAAATGAATGCGACATATTTTGGTCAAACATCACGTTAAAGACTTATGACCACGTAACGGGACCTAAGTAGTCGGCGCCGTCAAACATGATTTGGTCGGGTCGCTACAGATGGTATCAGAGCGTTGGTTGTAGGGATTTAGAGTTCATTGGTGTCAACCCCGAGTCATAGGGTACATTAGTGAGTCTAGACTACAACCGGCATATAGACTTGAAGTAGGAATTACTTGACTACTTGTGCATTTATACTCGAACGTTTCTACTCATATCTACTCTTATTTCATCTTAATCTCACGTCGTTTAATTTAATTGACACACCACCTTGACTTAGTGAAATAATGTCGAATGCATATATGAATTAGGGTAATATAATTTCCGGGATATATTACGGTGACTCATATGAACGTTCCGACATTATGGCATAAAGAATTTAAGGCGAGTCAAGGAAAATTTTTCTCTATCCTTATTCCATATCATGATTAGTATTATTGAAAATACTAATCAACGGTATTCTTGTGTTTTGAAGGAACAATGCCTCCTCGTCGTGTTCCATGCCATGAGACTCCCGAACAAGCTCTACAACGAATGATAGCCACCGCCATGGATGCGGCCATGGCCGGTCACTCCTCCAACAACAACAATAACAACAACCACAACAACAACAATCAAGAGGCCGGTAACTCAAGCGAAGGGTGCTCCTATAAAGCTTTCATGGGGTACAAACCTCATACTTTTGATGGGACCGGGGGACCGGTTGTGCTCACCCAATGGTTTGAGCAAACGGAAGCCGTCTTTAGCATAAGCGGTTGTCGGGACCAAGACAAGGTCAAATATTCCACCCACACCTTTGCCGGTATCGCCCTCACGTGGTGGAACACGTATGTACAATCGGTGGGTACCGATGAAGCTCACACCCTCTCTTGGGCCGATTTAAGGGAAAGGATGATGGTCGAATTTTTCCCTCGTGAAGAAACCCGAAAGCTCGAACAAGAGCTAAGAACTTTAAAGGCTGTCGGAAACGATCTCAAGGCCTACAATCAACGATTCTCCGAACTATCCTTGATGTGTCCCAACCTCGTGAACCCCGAATCTCAAAGGGTTGAACTCTATATGGATGGTCTTCTAAAGAGCATCAAACAAGGAGTGATGTCATCCAAACTAGCTAACCTACAACAAGCCTTAAACATAGCCCGCCAATTGATTGAAACGGTTGACGAAATCGTAGTTCTGGCACCTAAGGCCGAGGATAAATCGGGCGACAACAAAAGAAAATGGGAAGCCCCCCAATCAAGCAACAACTACAATAACTACTTCATCAAAAAGCCTTTCACCTCCGACGCCAAGAAAAGTTATGGCGGAAATAAATCTTTTTGCAACAAATACCACAAACACCACTATGGTGAATGTAGCAATCTATTTTGCCACCGGTGCGAAAGGGGTGGTCATGTGGCCAACGATTGTAGAAGTGCCGCCCCCGTCGCTCAAAAGGTGCCCAATGCACCAAAATCGGGTACTTGTTATGAATGTGGCCAAACGGGTCATTTTAGAAATGCATGTCCGAAGAAAAAAGCCAAACCCAACACACGCGGCCGAGCTTTCAACATCAACACCGAGGAAGCCCGAGATGACAATGAATTAGTCACGGGTACGTTTCTCCTCAACAACACTTATGTTACTTGTTTATTCGATTCGGGTGCCGATAAGAGTTTTGTATCCAAGACTTTGACTCATTCTTTTAGCACTCCACCACTTCCACTAGATACCACTTATACCATTGAAGTGGCCAACGGGAAACTATTGAGTGCCGACACATATTACCGGGGGGGTGTACGTTAAACATTTTGGGTAATGAGTTTGAAATTGACTTGATACCCATGGAACTAGGAAGCTTCGATGTAATAATCGGTATGAATTGGCTAGCCAAAATGAAATCTCACATCCTTTGTGATCTTAACGCAATCCGAATTCCTATCGAGAATGGTGAACCCTTGATTGTTTATGGCGATAAGAGTTGCACCGGACTCAACCTCGTTTTGTAAATTAAAGTTAGAAAACTACTCCGTAAGGGTTGTTTTGCGATCCTTGCTCACGTTAAGAAAGTCGAGTCCGATGAGAAGCACATCGATGATGTGCCAATTATTAGCGACTATTCCAATGTATTTCCCGACGAATTGCCGGGTCTTCCACCTCATCGACCGGTTGAATTCCAAATCGATCTTATTCCGAGAGCCGCACCCGTGGCACGTGCACCATATAGACTTGCTCCATCCGAAATGCAAGAATTGCAAAGTCAAATCCAAGAACTACTTGACCGTGGTTTTATCCAACCTAGCCATTCACCATGGGGCGCTCCGATTTTGTTTGTTAAAAAGAAAGACGGATCCCTACGAATGTGCATTGATTATCGTGAACTAAACAAATTGACGGTTAAGAACCGATATCCTCTTCCTCGCATCGATGACGTCTTTGATCAACTACAAGGGTCTTGTGTATATTCGAAAATCGATCTCCGCTCGGGTTATCATCAATTAAGGGTTAAGGGGGAAGATGTCTCCAAAATTGCTTTTCGAACTCGTTATGGTAGTTATGAATTTCTTGTTATGCCATTTGGTCTCACTAACGCACCGGAAGTGTTCATGGATCTTATGAACCGCTTGTGTAAACCGTATCTCGATAAATTCGTTATTGTCTTCATCGATGACATCTTGGTCTATTCTAAAAGCGAAGAAGAGCACGAACAACATCTCCGACTTGTGCTCGAACTCTTGAGACAAGAACGACTATATGCCAAATTCTCCAAGTGTGAATTTTGGTTGAAGGAAGTTCAATTTCTTGGTCATGTTGTAAGTGATCAAAGTATTAAAGTCGATCCATCACAAATCGAAGCCATTAGTAAATGGGAGACTCCTACTACTCCTACTCACATTCGTCAATTCTTGGGTCTCGCCGGATACTATCGTAGATTCATCAAGGATTTCTCTTTGGTTGCTCGTCCTCTAACCGCGTTAACTCACAAGGGAAAGAAATTCGTTTCGGCGACCGAACAAGAATCCACATTTCAAATCTTGAAAACAAAGCTAACCACCGCTCCTATCTTGTCACTTCCCGAAGGCAATGACGATTTTGTTGTATACTGCGATGCCTCGAAACATGGTTTTGTATGTGTATTGATGCAACGAAAGAAAGTCATTGCTTATGCCTCTCGACAACTCAAAATTCATGAACAAAATACACGACACATGATCTCGAACTCGGAGCCGTTGTCTTCGCACTTAAAATGTGGAGACACTATCTTTATGGAACCAAGAGTACTATCTTCACCGATCACAAAAGCCTCCAACACATCTTTGATCAAAAGCAACTAAACATGAGATAACGACGGTGGATTGAAACTTTAAACGATTATGATTGTGAGCTTCGTTACCATCCCGGGAAGGCAAACGTAGTAGCCGATGCCTTAAGTCGAAAGGAAAGAGCGGTGCCTCTTCGTGTCCGAGCTTTAAACATCACCATTCACACAAACCTTAATAGCCAAATTCGGGTGGCCCAAGATGAGGCTCTCAAGGATGAAAACATTTCACACGAGCTCTTGAACATTCTCGTCTCTCGATTCGAAACTAAAGAAACCGGACTCCGATATTTCGCCGGAAGAATTTGGGTGCCTAGTTATGGGGACTTGCGAAGCCTTATTTTAGATGAAGCCCATAAGTCACGATACTCGATTCACCCCGGTGCCAATAAGATGTACCACGACCTTAAAGAACAATATTGGTGGCCAAACATCAAAAGGGACGTAGCTACTTATGTTGCCAAGTGTTTGACATGTTTCAAAGTCAAAGCCGAACACCAAAGACCGTCCGGGTTACTTCAACAACCCGAAATCCCGCAATGGAAGTGGGAAAGAATAACAATGAATTTTATCACCAAGCTACCAAAAACGACGGGCGGTTATGACACTATTTGGGTTATCGTTGACCATCTCACCAAATCCGCACACTTCCTCGCCATGAAGGAAACGGACAAAATGGAAAAACTCGCACAACTTTACATTAAAGAAATCGTAGCCCGACACGGTGTACCCTTATCGATTATCTCCGACCGAGATGGCCGTTTTGTTTCTAGATTTTGGCGTACTTTACAAGAAGCATTGGGAACACGTTTAGACATGAGCACTGCATACCATCCGCAAACCGACGGACAAAGCGAATGCACAATTCAAACCTTGGAAGACATGCTACGAGCTTGCGTTGTCGACTTTGGAAAAGCTTGGGATAAACACTTGCCTCTCTCTGAATTCTCCTGCAATAATAGTTATCACGCGAGTATTAACGCCGCACCATTCGAAGCTTTATATGGCCGAAAATGTCGTTCACCTCTTTGTTGGGCCGAAGTAGGCGACACACAAATCACCGGACCCAAACTCATTCATGAAACAACCTAGAAAAAGCATTCAAATCCGAGATAGGCTTAGGACGGCCCGAAGTCGTCAAAAGAGCTATACCGACAAACGACGCAACGACCTCGAATTTCAAGTCGGTGACCGAGTAATGTTAAAAGTCGCACCTTGGAAGGGTGTAATCCATTTTGGGAAACGCGAGAAGCTAAATCTGTGGTATATTGGTCCTTTCAAAATCTTGGAGCGTATTGGAACCGTTGCTTATCGTTTAGATCTTCCGCCTCTATTGAGCTCCGTTCATCCTACCTTCCATGTATCCAACTTGAAAAAGTGTCTTGCCGAACCCGATATCGTCATCCCTCTCGAGGAACTTACTATTGATGACAAACTTCATTTTGTGGAAGAACCGGTTGAAATTGTGGACACCTCCGTCAAGACGTTGAAACAAAGCCGAATCCCAATTGTCAAGGTTCGTTGGAATGCCAAAAGAGGACCCGAGTTTACTTGGGAAAGGCAAGATCAAATGCAAAAGAAATACCGTCACTTATTCCCGGTTCCGGAAACGCAAGATTCTGAGGAAGAAACAACGACTACTATGCCTACTTAAATTTCCGGACGAAATTTCTTTTAAGGAGTAGGTAATGTAACATCCCGCCTTTTTCCGTTTAACTATTTTAAATTCCATTATATGTTTATAACATCTCCCGTTGATACGCGTTTTAAAAATATCTCGTTTAGGTAATTCACGCAACCGCAACCGAACTCGAGGGACTAGTTTCGCCAAGGGAGCAAAGATGTGACTAGCTTTTGACTAGTCAACACCCACCTCCCTTTCTTTTTCATTTTCATTTCCCTTTTTCTTTACTACTTTCATATTTTCTCTCAAAACACCATTTCAAAGAATCATCATCCAAATCCAAGCTAGCGGGTGTTTCGCAAAACAAATTACATTTTTGGAATCCTTGCAACTTCCTCTTCGATTCCATACCGATTACATCTAATTTGGGTAACTTTCTAAAATCACTAGATTTTGTGTTCTTGATGCTTTTAACTAATAAAGTTGTTAATTAGTGTCTATGGCTCAAGTCTAACATGAATATATGATTTATATGTTCGATCTTGTTATTTTTAGTAACTAGCATGAACTTGAAAGTTTGGTGTGTTTGATTGATGATTTGGTTGCTTAAACATTGTTGTTATGATAAAGTGCAAGTATTAAATGTGTTCCTAGTATCACTAGCTTCAATTTGATGTGTAGGTTGCTTTAGAAAACTTCATGAACGTGATTAGTGATTTTGGTGAAATTGGGTTAAGGTTTGATGAACTTGAAATGGACTTTTGATGCTTTGAATGACATGAAATGTTATTTGTAAGTGTTAGGTTGTATTGTATACTTGATTACCTTCGAAACGGCATATCGTTCATGTAAATTGGTTGCCGAATCATCGAATTGCATTTATGAACTTGGATGCATTAAATGAGGAGCTTTGAATGTAATATTTGGTTGTTGTAAAAGTAAATGTGATTGATGAAATGTGTTTAGTTGCTTTCCTTGTCAAAATACCTTTTAGATGATATAAGATACATGTTTTGGTTGTTTGCGGGTCATAAATGGTGATTGTTTGAAGTTAGGTTCGTGCATTAAACTTGAAAACTGCCAGAATTTCTGTACAGGTAATGGCGCGGCGCGCCATATCCCCGCGCGGCGCGCCAAAGTGGGCTGACCAACTTGTCACTTTTATGAAAAATGTTTGTTATGCTACGCACCTCCGATTCACATGTAACTTGTTCTAAAATGCTTATACATGATTAAAAACCTCAGAAAAATAGTTTGGGACCCGACCCGAACGTGTTGACTTTTTTGTTGACTTTGACCGACCAAAGTTTGACTTTTTGTCAAACTTAACCAAATGATTATGCAATCCTTCTAACTTGTTTCTATACTTGTATCTTGCATGAAACTTGACAATTTGATTCACATGCTACATAATCGAGTCGTAACGAGCCATAGGACTAATTGAACATCTTTGACCTATCGTGTTTACCGTTATTGAAACGACCTATTTGTTTAGGTCAAGACTAGCATTGTTCTTTGCACACGTTACTTGTTGAAGTACTTATTGCTCGTGCACACAAGGTGAGATCATAGTCCCATCTTTCAAACAACTTTTATGCTTTAAACTATGGGATGAGAAACATATACGTATCATACTTTTACACTTTGAACACAAGTACGAAAACGAACCTTCCACGTACGGGTTTGAACAAAAAGCCTCAATTCAATTATCATTAGTTACACTTGCAGGGTGTAAACGAGAACTTATATTATGTGATCACATGGGCTTGACGAGCCTCATTCGGACGGTTCGCTACCGTTAGCGGATGAAATATATTTTCGAGTATAGTGTATGTTCTAACACTACATAACAGGGTACAAAACAGTTAAGTTTGATAATTGGGTGCCCGCGAAACAAATAACAAACTTTGGAATGCAAATGATTTTGATAATCATCTTATATTAAATCTTGTGGTTCAAATACAACGTTTACTAAAACACCTATGATTTCACCAACATTTTCGTTGACAGTTTTCTATATGTTTTCTCAGGTCCTTGAATGCTTAAGGATACATGCTTCTGCTTACTTTTTGATACTTGCTTGGATGTCAAGTATACGTGCATTGTTGGAGCGTCTTTTGACTACTTTTATAAATTGTGTCGCATAGGTTTCATTTGTACGTTAAACATTGAAATGTAACTAGTCTTTGAACTACTTTTGTAAACTTGAAACATCCTTTTACTTATGAAATGAATGCGACATATTTTGGTCAAACTTCACGTTAAAGACTTATGACCACGTAACGGGACCTAAGTAGTCGGTGCCATCAAACATGATTTGGTCGGGTCGCTACAGTTTGCTAGCTTGCTGCCAAGAAGCATCACTAGTTATTTGGACCTCCGTGCAAAGTTTGTTATGCAGTATCAAAACTTTTGAAACTGTACTTTGACACATCTTGATGCACATGAGATCACAATGCATCACAATGAATCCTTGAGTAATTTCATGAAGCGATACACACTTGAAGCACAGAAGATACCTGATTGTCCAGAATCTCAGCTAGTATCTGGTTTTATTTTTTGTCTGGATCAACGACGGTTTAGTACACTTGTTCATGCGTTAAGGTATGACTTGCCAAAAACTCTACATCAGGCGTTGGAAGTTGCACAGAAGCATGTTCGAGTCGGTGCGTGGGGGATGAATAAGTTTGACGGGAGCAGCAGTAGCAAACCGCACAACGGAGGGCGGTACTTTGACAGAAATCAGAGGAGGAATGACAATTCCAATGGCGGATGGAGAGGCAACAATCATCCCAATGATTTTCATCACAATAGAAGGCCAATAGAGAGGCATCCATTGATAATGGCGCTGACTAAAACTCCAAAAGAGATTCTTTTCATCGAACCAATCCGGACCACTTTCAATCCGCGGGCACCCATGGAGGAAAGAGAAGGTCCAAAAAGTGAAATATGGTGTGACTTTCATGAAGCATGGGGTCATGATACAGATAATTGTAAATCCCTGATGAGAGAGATCATCGCAAAGATCAAAGCAGGAGAGTTAAACCACTTGTTGCTAGGCAAACAATACAGGAGGAATGATCCTCGCAGGAAATTTGGATGGCAAAAGAATGATGGTGGAAGAGGTCGTCGAGGAGATAACAGAAGAAGGGAAGAGCATGGCAGATGAGATAACAGAAACCAGTACGGAAATCGGATCACGGAGCGTGAGTCAACTCCAGACGTTGTAATCAAAATGGTGTGGTTGAATGGAAGTCACTATGAGGACGGTGAGCAGTCGGATAACAATGTTGATAGCTGGAGATATGCTCCAATTATTTTTCAACCAATTCAAAATTGGGCTTTGTCCGTTCAGCCAGTGGTCATTTCAGCAGAAATTGCAAACAAGTTCATCGGCCATATTTACACAGATACAGGCAGTGAGGCTGACATCAATTATTGGCATTGTTTTAAGGATTTTCCAAGGCATGTGCAGGTAAGAGCTAGGTGGACGAGTTTGAAGGTTTCAGGGCTAACAGGAGCGCCAGTGAATGCAATGAGAAGAGTTCGTTTGGAGGTCGTTCTGGGAACATTTCCACTATTGAGAACTGAAACAATCGATTTCACTATTCTGGATGGCAACTCTCGATTTAATGTCCTTTTTGGACGGGCAGCGTTTGCTAAATTTGGAGCGATAACATCAACAACTCATGCAGAGATTAGATTCCCAACTCCGAATGGAGTAGCCACCATACACTCACAGTATGTGGCACCAACAAGGGAACGATCCACATTTGCAAGCTCACCAGAAGGCAATATGAATTGGAGGAGGCGTAATCGGTTGTTCAGTAAGGATGAGGTTCAGGAGTTCTTTATAGCATGATCATGTGTTCAGGCTGGACAGTGCTAGGCGCTTGGTGTTTGAAGAAGCAAGTTCCAGCATTTTCTCAAGAACAAAATTTATCATTTCAATAAGAGCAGTTTGTTAGCATTTCTGAAAAACATAATTTATCAATTTACTGTAGACCATTGTGGTCATCTTTACAGTGCATATGTTTTCAATTGCATACACTAAACGTTCATGATGTACTAATTAGGCTTGATCCACCTAAATTCGTCATCAATTGTTTATGTATTGCACAGTACTGATCAATAAAATTTTATATTTTTTCTTATGCAAAGTGCTACCTGTGACAAATGTAAAACATTACATTTATATCCTGCCCTCAGAAGGAGAGTATTTTTATACCTCCGATGGCGGAAGCTTTTGTGCCGGCCAACAAAGGCACAAGGGATCGGCTAGAAAACGTTAAAGTTTTACTAGAACGCACCTAGGCAAAATACAAAATTCAGATACTTGTCATGACAAACATTATAAAAACTTATTTCACAGAACGAAGGAAGTTTATATTTTATGAAGGTCAAATATATTCACAATTCTTCCTCATATATTTTATGACGGAAGGCGTATGACGGACAAGTCACTAACTCATAACTAATATTTATGTAATGTTTCAAAAATTCTTCCCCATATACTTTATGACGGAAGGCGTACGGCGAAAAGTTATTTTATAATCACTCTTCAAACACACTTCATAACTATTTCCCATCACTTTGATGACGGAAAGCGTATAACAGACTACAAGTGTCCTACTGAATATATGAAGGCATAGTGTTTACAAAATGAATTTTTCATATGCTGCTCATTTAACTAAAGTTAACAATGCAAGACACCCAAAAGCGAATTATCTTAAACACTTTTCAAAACGCTTTGTTCAGTTTTACAATATACAATTGTACAACAAAATTTATGATATGCTTTGTGCATAGCAGATGGGTTATAAACAACAAACATTAAAGTATTTGGTGCAAGCATACAAACAAGCATAATCACTACAATGAGCATATGTTTATGGCATTCAAATTATCAACATTTATTACCAACGATTGTTCATCAAATAATTGCAAGTTTATGAAAATTGAACATTAAGTACATCCTGAGCAGATGACTCCTCTCTGCTACACACTTCATCATAGACATCTATTTTCAGATTAATCAATCTGTCTTTGGCTTCTTCAACCTTCTCCATGGTTCCAGGATGCATAAGGTTGGCAATAGCAGCAGGAAGCGTCTGGTTTGGAGCAAGGCGTTTGGTAATTTTGTTTGTAACATCAGAAATGAAATGAGTGCGAACAGCTTCAACATAATCATTGTAGGGATTCCCCACAAGATTAGATCCAAGCACCTTCGCTATCACACTTGGTATCCCCTTCTTAAGCTCTGCAAAATTACTCTCAGCCTTCTCCGCCCTCTGGAGAAGCTCAGCAGATTTCTCCCTCAACTCCTTCTCTAGCTCACTCACCTTCAGCTGCTCCTCCTCAAATTTTTTCTTTTCAGTATTCACCAATTTGTCCTTCTCCTCTTGCAGAGCAACAGCAGTATCTTGAGCACTTTTCAGCTCAGCCTCTCTTACCTTCAATATATTCTGAGCATCAGTCAAGGCACGTTCGGCATCAATTGCTCTTTTACGAGCATTTGCACCTTGAGCAATCTCATCACGGGTAACGACAAGTATGGACTCCTGTTGCTTCTGCAGTTGCAGCACAGAATCCAGATGGTTGGTCAGCAATACATGAGCTGCAGCAGTTGATTCCCTGAGCTGCTCAGAGTGGAGAGCGGTGAACTGGGGTTTTAGCTCAGGGATAGCATAACCCTGTAGAAGAAAAATTTAATGGTTAATTTCAAGCAATTTACATAAATAAATTGGAAGCATATACGTGCAGGAATTTTTATTATTCATACCTGAAGAAGAGTTGAAAATTCTTTGTCCTTAGTAGCAGGATTTTGAATGATCGCCTGCAATGTCCTCACATGAGCAAGAAGAGATGGCTCTTGAACATTGGACGATGTGACAGCAGGGTTATTGGCACAAGAAAGAGGAGAATGATAAGCAGAGTCACCTTCCGGCCTCTCTTCATGGAATTCAGATTCCTCAAATGGAGTAAAGTTTGGGTCAGGAGTTTTCAGACCCTTATCTCCTTCACCTTCAAGATTCTCCTCCGGCCTCTGCTCACCGCCTTCCGTAGCCTTCCCTTGGCTATCATCAGACTCTGCTAAAATTACTAACAGAAACAAATTAGCATTATGAGCAAATATAACAGTTATAAGCCAAGACATGTGCATTATCAAGAAAGATCAAAATGGACATACTTCTTCTGCGTTTCTGTTTTTGGTTCCCCTATGTACTTTTTACCCTCTTAGAGCCTATGCTCTTCTTTCTTGACTTTTGGGTTGGAGGAGGAGTGGAGTTTGTTTCGCCCGTGATGTCAACAGAGCCTGATGTCTGCTGCTCGGTGGTGATTGTGTCATCCGCTGTCCGCTCAGTGTCTGTCTGTTCAGACCCGGACTCACTGTCAGAGCTGCTAACAACGATTTCTTCACCCTTTTCAGCAGCAACAGCTTTAGCCTCAGCTGCAGCTCTCTCTGCCTCTAGCTCTTCAGCAGTTTTGTCACGAGCAGTGACCTCCACTTCATCCTCCAGATCGAGGGATAAGAGAGCAGTGCGAACTTGCATCTCGGAGTTGGCTGCAAAAGTTAAACATAAACAGCAATATAAGCAAACATGACAAATAATAGACACGCATTTATATATAATAGGATGATCATATCACATCCTACCCTGGTTTTTCTCACGGAGTACTGGCACAGAAGTGCTCGGCCATTCTTGACTCACTTTGCACAGCACAAGAATTCCCTCATACCTCTCGTATAATATGGACGGAAGGCGGAGCTCTTTCAAGTTATTTACTATCCGCTGCTCTGCGGCAGAAATCTTAACACCCTTTCCTACACCAGCATCAATAGCACCCCATTCTCGGACAACGGAGTACTCCTCCGGAATAACAGTCTCATCAACAAAGAAAAATGGACTTTTCCAGTCCTTCAAGTTTGATACTCTATTTGTACCAACAAAATGAGTATTCCGTTTACTATCAATAGTAAGCCAGCAGTCACTAATTGTGCGAATTCTAAACAACGAGATAAAAACTTTAATGCGAGGCTTTATATTAGTAGTATTGCAGTACATTTCAAAAAGGATGATTTTTTGAAGGCCATGTGGGGATGCATTTGACTAAGACAGGCCTTATAATATCTAAGAAGGCGAAGGAGAAAGTTAGTAAGGGGAACACGGAGGTTGCCGTGGGTAATTTGTAAGGCGTATAAAGTAATTTTTCCATCAGGAGGGTTGTCAGCAGTTTGTTTGTTGGTAGGAAGAACAGGGTTGTATTGATTAAGATGGCGGAAGGCAATCTTTAAACCCTCTAAATATTCACTTGTCAGTGATGAAGCCATCGTGCTAACTTATAACGACCCTCATTTTTTCCATTCTATATTTTTCCAATATTAAAAGCCCAAACAATATAATTAAAACTTAATGATTAAACTTTAATCAACAATTGTTAAGTGTTAAGAGTTAGAAAACATATTAATTAACTTTGTACAAAAATTGACAAGTTAATAAAAGATGAAAATAATAAACTGTTAGTCGACACTCACTGCTAATTAAAATTTATGCATTTATGTAATATTATAACTAATAACCTATAAGTAATAAATAAAAAGTGACATTTATATAAATAATAAAACAATTGGGAACTAAATATATACAAGTCATGAATTAGTAAAAAGAAAATAATACTTATCATGTAGTAAATGTAAAAATAATAATAATAATAATAATAGTAATAATAATGAGACTAAAAAAATCTTACATCCTTATGTTGACTAAAAATAAAGTGTAAACTAGTACATCCTTATGTTGACTAATTATAAACTAGTACCACCTATTGTTGACTAAAAATTATAAAACAAAATAAAATCATTAATTAGAACATCCTTATGTTGACTAACACTCTAATACTTGCACTATATAAACACCTAGTTTCTCATTCACAAATCACACCAAAATCCTCTCTCAAAAACAATCTCTCCCTCTCCCTCTCTTGTGGTATTCGGATCTTCAAGCTTGTTCTTCGTGTTCTTCAAGAATCTTCAAGGAGTTCTTCAAGATTTTCAAGGCTTTGATCTTCCATCTTCATCGTGTTCATCTTTTCTTTGTTAATTATCTTGAATCTTCAAAGGTATAACATAAACCCTAAACTATTTACATAAACTTTGATCTTTGATAATTCATATTCATATTATAAACTTGTTATTCATAAGTATATACATAAACACACCTAGATTTATATATACATATATACATGTAAAAAAAAATATTTATATATATATATATATATATATATATATATATATATATATATATATATATACATACATATATATACGAATTATATATACATATACATATTAAAACCTTAAACCCTAATTACACCTAAACTATAATTCTTAAACCCTAATTAATTAAACTCTAAACTTTTATGTAACCCTAGGACATTAATTACTAAACCCTAGTTATTAATTACTACTTTAATTAACTAACCCTAATTAATGAAACCCTAATACTACTTATACTAGTACTTAACATGTATACACTATTACTATTACTAGCACCTATAACCTACTAATTATATTGTAGCACAAAAACATTTTGGGATATGTATTAGAGATGTATAGATCTTCGAACTTTCTTGACGAATGGTTTCTACGAGATTCTAGGCAGAGGGTTTGGATTTCCGATTTAAAGGGTCCTATAGCTCAAGCCCCTAGATCTAAATTAGCCATTCGAAGGGAAAGGGGTGATTGGAAGCTTATCTAATACGGCAAGTATCCTAAAATGGAAACACTCATAAAAGTAGAAACTCTCTAGTCATAGAAACTTAGTAAAATAAGAAACTTTCTAAAAATAGAAACTTTATAAAAATAGTAACTTACTAGGAATAGAAACTTAGTAAAACAAACTATACTTAAACACATACTTAAACTTAAACATGGGCAAAACACTTAACTACTCTTAAATGTCAATAGGTTGACTTTCCTGCTCACTCGTTCAACTCTCTATTCCGAGGAATAACTCTCTCTACTTACTAAGGTGAATTCATAGACCCACTCTTTATTGCTAGCAAACTTATTTAACTTATTTGGGGTGAGACACATGCTGCTTTTACTATTTACAATTTAGACACAAGTACCAACTGCTAAAACTATGCTATACCCGGCTACGTCCGACTAAGTCCCTACAGTGATATTTTTTAAGTGCTGCGGCATGCTTATTTATTGGGGGTAGGCCTATCGGGAGTAACGTCCCCGATACATTTGACTCAGTCTTTGTATTACTTGATAATGAAATTTAAACCGACAAGGACAGACACAACTTGTCATGGGGCAAACTTGAACGTTTAGTCTAAATATCACGCACTGGCATAACTTTTGGATCTGCGAGATCTACTTTTTGATCCTGCGGGAGATCAACTTTACAACTAAATCTTGTGGTCTAAAAAAAAACGATAACTACTTTTGTTAAACCTATGAACTTCACTCAACCTTTTTGGTTGACACTTTAGCATGTTTTGTCTCAGGTGCTGTTTGATTCAAGCTTTCTTATCTACTACTTATGTGATGCTACTTGGACTTAGGATCAAGAGATATCGCATTTATTACTTCTGCATATGAACAATTACTTTATCGTTATTTCCATTATTGTAACGACATTTTATTTTCCGCTGCGTACTCAATAAAGTTAAATTTTCTCATTTAGTATTGTTCTCGTATTATAATATGTTGGTTTATTTGATATTAGTAACGTTTCTTCCAGACCCTATTGGGAGGACGTTACAGATTGGTATCAGAGCATAACCAGGCTGTTATAGAGAACCAGGATTGCAATTTTATGTGTGCCTTACTTGCTAGCTAGGGTGCCTTAGCAATCTAGGAAACTATAACCTTTCCTGCCTTACACTTAAAGCACTTAGGATTGCCTTATAATCTTAACAATCATGCTTTACCAAACTTGACTTAAAGATTCTAATCAAAGTCTCTTTCCTAATGTAGGACTACAACTTTTCTTGACCATAGTGCCTTTAATTGTTGCCTTTAACTGTTAAATGCTACACTATACTTTATAAACTTTACTTATCTTAGAATGACGAGCTAATCTAAGAACTCTGCTCACTTTCCTGAGTACTATCCAATTACACCACCGCATCTAAATGCGACACAATGATTTCAGAAATTCTTGACATTCATAAGTCATCTATCATGGTTATGTGTATTACATATGTATTACATGAAATATTATCCATGATTTTGAAACTCTTATAATTGTTACTACTCACACACAAACGTATATAACTCCCTGTTATATCACGTACCTATATGCCTTATGCCTTTATGCATCGGTTTATGAATCGAAAAATGTCATTGGGTTATCACAGTATACGAATTGAAAGTCTTTAATCAAAAGATTATTAGATTACATACTTATCACTTTATGATCTCGACACGTCATACTGCCATTATTAAAGTATAGACACATCATATCTTATTATATCTTATCGTATCTATCCCAATAGATTTTGTCTAACACTTTTCCTAAATTCCCTCCGTAAATTACGGAAATCTTTTTGCTATATACACGTATTCGAGGAGACGAATATATCATCCAGTATTCAACACTAATCTCATATCAAAAACCCTAATTCCAAACACATAATATGGATTCCTCGAACTCTTCGAGCTCCAATGGCAGCGTAACCGGAATGAACCAACCAATCAGCCATCATCTATTTTGGATGAATTGGGGATGGGTTCGTAGTAAACTTAATCAATGGAGACAAGAAGAAGGTGATCCCTTCCACCAACCGAATTCACCTCTTGGTGAAGAACCTGAAGCACTTACTGGCGAACCCGTTCGGAACACTATTTTCACCCTCATTTCCAGGATATCCAGTCACGAATATATAATATCTAAAATTTTAGATCTTATTCATCCACTTGTCCGAACCGCCAATCATCCCGGAATAATAGAAGAAGTCAACGAGCTTCGCGCTCGAGTAGTGGCTCTGGAGAATATGGTGCGAAACCTACGAACACCAGCAGCAGCACCAGCAGCATAACCAGTACCACCAGTACCATCAGCATCACCACCAACATCACCACCAACATCACCAGCTTCACCAACGACAACATCCGCATTCCACGCCTCAACATCGCACTCAGTACCTCAAACATCAACATCATACGCCCCATAGATACCAAGGAATATTATTAATAATGAGTTAAGATGTATTGACTCATTCTTCCTGAAGAATTACATATGTATACTTTATATATATGGATTGGAACAATAATAAATCTTTTCGTACTAAGCTATTACGTGTGAATCTTAACTAGTATGTACTACATGGTTAATTCATATCACAATATGCTATGATGTACATCTTTTGTTAATAACTTAACAATCGTTAATCATTGCTTCAATACAATAAACTCCATTTCGTAATAAACCAAGTGTATTACTCAAATATATGATTGATTGTATACTTTAATTTTCGATGTACTCGAAACTTTCTAGAAAATATCATTAGTGCCTTATGAATTTCACAAGAATTCCAAGAGCACCAACATCATATACCGAAGTATATCAATAACAATGAACGATGAAGTATTAATTCATAACTTCATTAGCGAAATATTTCACGACAATTATGAAATCTCTAAGGTTTTGGAGATTATTTATTCTCGTTTCAACAGCAAATCAAATGAGTTTAATATTATATTAGCTCATTAAAACCATGATTACATCTGAAGAATACATATATGAACGTATATCTTCTCTTTTGTACAAACTGTTAATTGTAAAAAATATTTTAACGGGTAGGTAAAACCCGAGAGATATTCATATCTCATATAAATATGTTACATTGTACATTCTTCCATTCTGATTCAGCAGTTGTTAACTATACTACTTACATTCACATGATATATGTATATGTTCACCAAAGAAAAACCATTTTCATACAAATTCAGTTACATACTCTGATTTTGACATATCGAAACTTAAGTAAAGCTTTAGCAAGTGTTATCTTCCTAAAGATCACTACATTCATGAATTATATTCATTCGTATTCTATGATGAATTATCAAATCAAACCACCGAACTTACCATTCCTTACTTTTGAAAATCACAACATTTCTTCATCAACCGTTAGATCCATTGATGGATGCATCTTACGCTTAAACACTTCAAATTTAAAATTCTTGAAAACATCCTTTGAATCTTGACGATCGCAATCAGCGTTTAATCATCTAAAAATGAAATTTCTTGAAACCATTTCGGATTGATAACCGATGATTCAAATATGGCTGCATTAAATGCAGAGGAAACAGAAAAATTGTAGATGGTCTTAAGGGCCAACAGTTTGATAATAAAGAATGGTACGTTGGAAAAGCTCAAAAGAAAATTTGGAACTGAAAAACGGATTGAGCTAACCATGGAGGAGACCAAGGACAAACACAAGGGTCAAACCCTATATTCAAAGAATCCAGGTAATTTTGGATCCGGTGAAATCTTTAGAGAATATCTTGCTCCGAAGTCATGTTAAAAGCTTGCGGAAATATTTTCTTCATCAACTTCCGAACTTAGAAATTTCAAAATATCATCATAAATATCCTCTATATTTCGGAAGATATCTTCATAACGATTCATGTCCTCAATTAAGTATCTCTTTGCGATATCTTTATAAAGGAAACTGTTTTAGTTTCTATATTCTATAAAATTCGAGTTTAAATTATAAATGCTTTGAAGAAGTGTTGGGAATTGGAGCATGAGTTAGTATAATATAATGACGTCAGGCCAACGTGATTATATTACAGTAAGTCATGCTAAGTTTTTAATGGAAGATGATGATTCATAGATTTTATAATCATCATTTTCCATGTTACACGACTCTTACATTCTATTTAACCTCTAAATATATCAAGAACATATTTTTCTTGATGATTCGGTCTTTTCCGGATATTCTGGTAATATGACAAATCAAATCGTGCTATTACATTTCCTTTCTACTTTATATATTATGATCATTCGAAACTTCATACCTATGAATTCTGGACCATTACTCGCTTGACTTGAAGTCGGGAAGAAGAAACATAAGCATAAAGCTCCGACATATAAGGGAAAATATAAAGCCCGATAACGACTCCGAAATTACAAACCGTGTATATCAATGCGTATAGCAATATAAAGACACGGGATAATTAAAAACACTATAACCCCAAGAGCATAGTAGAAGTAAACAGATTCCTCTGGCGGTAAAAGAAAAAGAAGAATGACTGCATAGATGGTCAATATAATAACCAGGATCAGAACTGGATTAAGCATTTTCTTAATCTTTTGGAAGTTTGAATTGAGAAAGAAAGTATAGAAGTGGTGAAGATAATGAAACGAAAGAAGCTAATTTATAGCAAAATTCCAAACACATCAATCGAGGCAAATCACCGCATTTAATCAAACAAATCTCAAAATTTCGTAAATACCGGAGAATCAAATCTTATAGATTACGAAGATTTCCTTTAATTCCTTGAATTCCGGAAATCAATCGTGACTACGTCAAAAGTTAAGGCGAACATTTAATTTTCTCATTTCACTCTTTTATGATAGCTTCATTTATACTCTTCCTATAAACGAATCGTTTTATCCATATTATTCAATAGTGATAAAACTTTATTTTTCAACTTATATTCATCATTAAAATATTCTTGTTGTAAACAATGAAGATCTCTATCAAATTTCATGACTGTGATTTTCACGAACTCCTCTTTGTTTGTCTGCCCTAATATTGTGGCATAAAATGCTCAAGGTTTTAAATGAGCTCAGTACTATTCATAACACATTTCATGTATCCAATTTACTGAAATGACTTGTATAACATCATCATTTTGAATGATATTCGCATTAATGATAAAATGCACTTCGTTGAATAACCTATAGAAATCATGGAAGGAGAGGTCAAACAAACGCGTAAAAGCAATATACCTATCGTTAAAGTCCGTTGGAATTCGCGTAGAGGCCCCGAATATACCTGGGAACGCAAAGACCATATGAAACGGAAATATCCCCATCTCTTCTCAACTGCTGATGCAAACGAGGAAACTACCTAAAAACTTCGGGACGAAGTTTTCAATAACGGGGAGGTACTATAACGACCCTCATTTTTTCCATTCTATATTTTTCCAATATTAAAAGCCCAAACAATATAATTAAAACTTAATGATTAAACTTTAATCAACAATTGTTAAGTGTTAAGAGTTAGAAAACATATTAATTAACTTTGTACAAAAATTGACAAGTTAATAAAAGATGAAAATAATAAACTGTTAGTCGACACTCACTGCTAATTAAAATTTATGCATTTATGTAATATTATAACTAATAACCTATAAGTAATAAATAAAAAGTGACATTTATATAAATAATAAAACAATTGGGAACTAAATATATACAAGTCATGAATTAGTAAAAAGAAAATAATACTTATCATGTAGTAAATGTAAAAATAATAATAATAATAATAATAGTAATAATAATGAGACTAAAAAAATCTTACATCCTTATGTTGACTAAAAATAAAGTGTAAACTAGTACATCCTTATGTTGACTAATTATAAACTAGTACCACCTATTGTTGACTAAAAATTATAAAACAAAATAAAATCATTAATTAGAACATCCTTATGTTGACTAACACTCTAATACTTGCACTATATAAACACCTAGTTTCTCATTCACAAATCACACCAAAATCCTCTCTCAAAAACAATCTCTCCCTCTCCCTCTCTTGTGGTATTCGGATCTTCAAGCTTGTTCTTCGTGTTCTTCAAGAATCTTCAAGGAGTTCTTCAAGATTTTCAAGGCTTTGATCTTCCATCTTCATCGTGTTCATCTTTTCTTTGTTAATTATCTTGAATCTTCAAAGGTATAACATAAACCCTAAACTATTTACATAAACTTTGATCTTTGATAATTCATATTCATATTATAAACTTGTTATTCATAAGTATATACATAAACACACCTAGATTTATATATACATATATACATGTAAAAAAAAATATTTATATATATATATATATATATATATATATATATATATATATACATACATATATATACGAATTATATATACATATACATATTAAAACCTTAAACCCTAATTACACCTAAACTATAATTCTTAAACCCTAATTAATTAAACTCTAAACTTTTATGTAACCCTAGGACATTAATTACTAAACCCTAGTTATTAATTACTACTTTAATTAACTAACCCTAATTAATGAAACCCTAATACTACTTATACTAGTACTTAACATGTATACACTATTACTATTACTAGCACCTATAACCTACTAATTATATTGTAGCACAAAAACATTTTGGGATATGTATTAGAGATGTATAGATCTTCGAACTTTCTTGACGAATGGTTTCTACGAGATTCTAGGCAGAGGGTTTGGATTTCCGATTTAAAGGGTCCTATAGCTCAAGCCCCTAGATCTAAATTAGCCATTCGAAGGGAAAGGGGTGATTGGAAGCTTATCTAATACGGCAAGTATCCTAAAATGGAAACACTCATAAAAGTAGAAACTCTCTAGTCATAGAAACTTAGTAAAATAAGAAACTTTCTAAAAATAGAAACTTTATAAAAATAGTAACTTACTAGGAATAGAAACTTAGTAAAACAAACTATACTTAAACACATACTTAAACTTAAACATGGGCAAAACACTTAACTACTCTTAAATGTCAATAGGTTGACTTTCCTGCTCACTCGTTCAACTCTCTATTCCGAGGAATAACTCTCTCTACTTACTAAGGTGAATTCATAGACCCACTCTTTATTGCTAGCAAACTTATTTAACTTATTTGGGGTGAGACACATGCTGCTTTTACTATTTACAATTTAGACACAAGTACCAACTGCTAAAACTATGCTATACCCGGCTACGTCCGACTAAGTCCCTACAGTGATATTTTTTAAGTGCTGCGGCATGCTTATTTATTGGGGGTAGGCCTATCGGGAGTAACGTCCCCGATACATTTGACTCAGTCTTTGTATTACTTGATAATGAAATTTAAACCGACAAGGACAGACACAACTTGTCATGGGGCAAACTTGAACGTTTAGTCTAAATATCACGCACTGGCATAACTTTTGGATCTGCGAGATCTACTTTTTGATCCTGCGGGAGATCAACTTTACAACTAAATCTTGTGGTCTAAAAAAAAACGATAACTACTTTTGTTAAACCTATGAACTTCACTCAACCTTTTTGGTTGACACTTTAGCATGTTTTGTCTCAGGTGCTGTTTGATTCAAGCTTTCTTATCTACTACTTATGTGATGCTACTTGGACTTAGGATCAAGAGATATCGCATTTATTACTTCTGCATATGAACAATTACTTTATCGTTATTTCCATTATTGTAACGACATTTTATTTTCCGCTGCGTACTCAATAAAGTTAAATTTTCTCATTTAGTATTGTTCTCGTATTATAATATGTTGGTTTATTTGATATTAGTAACGTTTCTTCCAGACCCTATTGGGAGGACGTTACATAACTTCTGGAATGTCAGCGGTATTTGACGAAGAAGGCTTTGCGTGTTCTTGGCCAGTACTCGGAGTAGAAGCCATGATAATACAGTAAAAAGATATCAACAAGAAGAAAATAGCAGAAGGATGAAGTATAACTGACCTTGGAAGATGCTAAACCTTAAAAAGTTGAAAATTGAAGAATGCGATGAAGATTTGGGGAGAAATATGCTTTTCAGATATTGGCAAAGGTAAAAAAGTGAAGGTAAAATGGTTATGACGGTTTATATAGGAGTTCATCGATGCAATTTTTATGGCCACGATTGAGACACGTGTACGGGTGAGTTTAAACGTGGGGTACGAAATAACACTTTTACAGCTGGAGGCGCGTGGAGGATCTCAACCGTGCAAAATTAATCATAACAGCGTCAGTAAAATTCGTCTGCATTTAATGCCTGTAATGTTTTCCCCGATGCAAATGGGCAATGAGCAGGCTAGTTTGGCATGCGTTATCAAAAGTTTAATAACTTAAACATTTTTCAAATGCTTAAGTCATTAAACTATGGGGACTTAATGGTGTATCCTATCGTATACACGCATAAAAGGCGTAATGGTTGCATAAAAGTAGCATCAGGAAGGCTGGAAACAATAGTTTTGTGGAGTTATCCGTCCAGCGTTCTCCGCTATACAGGCTGCTCCGTCGTGCGTAAGCCCTGAAGGCTGCCTAGCGCGTAAGCCCTGGCCGGAGAACGCCACCTTCAGCATAAATTTCGGATCATGAATAACAGAACGTATCATCATCTGACACGTGTTCCCGAGCAATCTGGTGGATCTGACACTATAAATAGACCCCTTGGGGTCGTCATTTTACACAGTTCAGATATTCTGACAACTTTGAGAGCTGAGACTTCTCTCTTCTCTCTCTCTACTTTCTCTCACTAGAAGTCATCGGCTAGCACTTTTACGCTCTACGGACAACAGATTGATTAAGCCACCCCACAAGTTTCTACACTTGTGAACCGGGTCTGCAGGGATTATTTCTCAAGGGTAAACATCAATCGGCAACACTCCGCCCTCCTAAAGCTTGATAACTTCTAGTATTGTGTTGACACACTAAGCCTTACCTCATAAGGAAATATGTGTTAACAAATATCATAACTAAAAAAGAATTCTTATTGGTCAAATTGGTCAACTTGGTTAAACTCTATAGGTAGAAGCAGGTTGATGCTTGATGTAGTGATAGTATCGATGGATACAGTTTATAGTAGATGGATAGAAACAAAAATTCAAAATTTTACACTTTTTTATTATTAGACCAAATTTTTGTAGTACATGGTCCAGTCAACATATTTTGTTTATAGACATTTGCGATATATATAAATTATTAAAATACATTAATTAATTAATTAATTAATTAATTGTGTAAAGTAAAGTTTATAGGGGATAATTCTCACACACACTTTTTTGATCCTACGTATTATTTATACACTCCGTATTATATATTCGTTGCAAAGTACAGCACAACCTATATATAAATAAAATACAAGAAATTTGACATTTTACTTAACAAATTATTTACTCCATACTATTTAATTTAACATTAACAAAGAAAATAAAAAAAATGGGAAAAGAAAAATACTACCTCTATCGCAATACAAGTCCACTTACTTTTAATTTGGAGATTTTAAAATAGAAATGTGAATATCTGTGGTGGGGGTGAGGGAGGAGGGAGTAAAAACTAGGTGAGTCAAAAACAAAAAGAGTTACACAAATGGTATAGAGATTGGTGAGGAGCAACGATTTCCAAAAGATGCTCTCTTTCTACACGAAGGTTTTTGTTATAACCAAGAATATAATCGTCTCATTTGTTGTTGTACCTCTAATCATTTTAACCCCACGGATGTTCACAGTCCCGATATTATTATTCCTTTTTTAATCACCTGCAGATCTTATACTGTCATTTTCATTTTTATTTATTTATGTTACCCATGACAAAAAGCTAACCTCATGCATTGAATCCATTAAATATAACAAGATCGACTAGAGAGAATATTAGACCCCAGTGACAATGAACCTTAGTGTCTAATTCAGTGTCTAGTTAGACATTGAAATTGTTAGCCGATACATTTGTCACTAGTGAAGAGACCCGTGGTATCACAGATTTATTAAAACAAACCGTTTAAAATGACTAACAATATACCTCGAGAAATATTATCAGAGCATCCAATGATAAGTACTCATAATGTAATATTACAAACAATATATGCAAAACATATAAGTGACAATACTACATAAAACCTACATGAAAATACTACAAAACAATGTCATCAAAAGAAACTTTTACCTTCAACCAATTAGTCCACACCAAGTACCCTTATACAAACTTTAGTTTGCAATATAAACTCAGTACAGTTGGATAAAGTTTTAAGAAAATTTGCAGATTTATACCCATAGCATATTACAACACATGAAAATCTTGTGTAGTACTAAAAATGACAAGAAAAAAAATCTAATTTTATAAATGAAGAACTGATTATAGATGTCAAAAACTACAAGGATTGAGAAGGTGTGTAGAATACTTCATTGTATAGTTAACATAGCCTGTACTCACAACTTTCTGTATATGCATATCAGATTCTTCTGTAGGATTAATGTGCAATGTACAACATATAACTATATGGCTAAATTCATTTGAGCCTTCGGGGTCACACACACATACACCTAGACGTCAAATGAAATATATATATGATGTATATATATTATTCAAGTAACGAAACAAGTAAAATAATTAATTATGTATTAATTAATTGAGTAATTAATTTATATGAATTAACTATTAATTAAATAAGAGATTTAATATCTTATTTAATAATATCATACTACTCCTTATCCTTTTGTTTTTAAAACCCAACATGACCATTTAGAAATAACAGAATATATATATATATATATAGTGCTTTCGGCTAGTGTAGTAGTTGGGTCAAAAAAAAAGAAAGAAATGAACATGTGGATATGTACCTGAAAAGCAAAATGGAAAGAAAGTATTATACTTTATTGTTACTGATTTACAAAGTTGTTCAATAAATAGATGGGATCTTTTGTTCTAGGAGGTAGTGATAAAAAGGAAAAGAAAACCAAAAGAAACTACCGATTCTTTTTTTGGTTTTGGTTGACGTACAAAGATCAAATACCATATCAAACTTATTTATATTCTTTTCAAACGAACGAATGTGTATTATTAATTGATTCATACAATTAATCAATAGTTGATTAATTTGTTACTTGGGTATTGGACTAGCATCCATTGGCGGTCGTTTGAAGTGTAGTGTGGACTATCCAAAGAGACGGTCATACCTTTGATCGTAGGTTTCTCTCTGTTCATCAGTTTCTCCAAGAAAGGTATATCGTTAACTCACTTTGTGAATTTATATATTTTGACAATTATTAGTGGTATAATTGGATCTAATGGAACCGTTAATCGTGTGTATGTTTTGTAATGTAAAATAAGTTTATTTTAACTATCCGCTGCGTTAATCTCCGTTAATCTCATTGAAAAGTACACACGGTTTTCCATCAGTGGTATCAGAGCCACTTTTACACCATTTTAATTGTCACGTGATTTTCTCAGATCTAGTTTTGTGAGATGGTAAAAAGTAAAAACTTTTTTTTTATAATTTCAACATGTTTGTTTTAAATTAAATCTCATGACGCACAAATAAGATCTGAAAAATATCACTGTTATAAATTTTGAATTTATTTATTATGGCTTGAATAATTGTTGTTTATTTCATTCCATGGTTGTACACATGCATTGTAACCATGGACAAGCCATATGTAGTTTTTAATAATGTAGTTATTAGAATTGTGATTGCACACATAGCCCATAATGCCCCGGCCTATGTATGATTGTTGTGATTGTTGATTACAGCAATATTGTGTCATGTTGATTATTTGTATTATAAGGCCATTTTGAAGTCAAAATTGTATTATATTTATTTTCCATTTTCATAGTATTGTATTTAAGTTTATTTCAATTTGTAAAAGTACTAGTTTAGTTGTATTTTCAAATTTAAATAAATGTAACAAGATGAAGATTGAAGATAAAATACAACATGCTTTTGGCTTAGAAGATGGCGAACAGGTCAAGTTGACAACAATGGCGTTTGTCAAGTTTTCACTTGATTCTTGAATCAAGTGGGAGCTACGATATTACCCTTAGTTTGACCTCTTGATCCCATGTCGGCTCATGGGATCAAGCATAGGAATTTTGGGCTAGGCTATGTGTGTGTGATGCATGGTATGGTTGTGTTTTATTTTTACGCATTTATATTTAATTGTTGATTATAATATATGCTAAATGTTTTTTGATGAAAACATCAAATAAAACTAGTAACGAGTTTCAAAGGTTAAAATTGATGATTTTAAAAAGTTAAACTCTAACGAGTTTAAAGTTAAATATTTTTTGAAGCTCAAATAATATATATGAGCAACATCTTTTAAAAATGTTTTAAAATGATACACAGTGTGTATTTGTTATTTTTTTATATAAAATAAAATAACAAACTTGATGCATAAACACGATCGACATATATAAAATTGGTTAAAATGTTTTTTAACAAATTGTAGAGAATCTTGTGTGCATGCATTATTCGTTAACACAAACATTTTTAAAATACCCGTCAAATTTAAGTCATGTCATCCAATGAGCTTGCAAACACTCCTCGTTATTTTTTGATTACGGTGAGACCTAATCGAATTATAGCCACGAGGTGAATTTTCAGTTACGAGTGAGACTAGGCTGAATTTCCACTGTTTCCAAATTGGACGACTTAATCGTATTCACGGTGAGACCTGAGATCGAGGCAAGGATGGGACAAACATGCCAATAGATAATAGTGGTTTGTTAGACTACACATATCTCAGGGTCCCATAAAGATCTAAGAGTTGCATCTGTGATGCAATTGGTACTCGCTACCTACCAGTAGACTCTATAACTGCTAGCTGATCAACAGATGTAGTTATGGAACCTCTATGTGGATCTTATGCTTTCGTAAATTAATTGTTTTTAAATATATTAAAACTTGGGTAATTAATTTATTAAAGTACAATATCGAAAATACTAAAATTGAATCTTGTTCTCTTGTAGATGTCAAACAATCAAAACGTAAACCAAATCAACCTCCGTTCTTTGTTGGAGAAGGAGAAACTTAATGGTTCAAACTTTCTCGATTGGCACCGCAACCTGAGAATTGTTCTCAAATTTGAAGGGAAGTTGAACAAAATTGAAGAACCCTTACCCGAAGCTCCTCCTGAGACAGCTACTGCTGCTCAAAAGAATGCTTATCAGAAGTTGTTTGATGAGCAAGAGAAGATAGCTTTAATCATGCTTGCTAGTATGACTTCTGACCTCCAAAAGGAAATGGAAGATCGTACAGCATATGATATGATGACTGAGCTGAAAAATATGTTTCAGAAACAGGCTAGTCAAGAGTTATATGAAACTTATAAGCTTCTTCAAACATGCAAAATGGAGGAGGGTCAATCAGTGAGTTCTCATGTCTTAAAAATGAAAAGCTACATTGACCGATTGGAAAAACTTGGAACTACCTTGCCACCTAACTTGGCCGTGAACACGGTTTTGGTTTCACTACCAAAATCGTATCACCAATTTGTGATGAATTACAATATGCAAGGTTGGGAGAAATCTCTGGCAGAGGTGCACTCGATGCTCAAAACTGCTGAACAGGATATTCCATATAAGGTTTCCAATCCAGGTGTCCTTATGATTCGGGAAGGTAGAGTGAGAAAGAATAAGCCAAAAACTTGGGGAAAAGGAAAAGGCAAGTCAATTGCTAAGAAAAAGATTCCACCACCTCCCAAGAAAGAAAACCCCGCGAAAGACGCCGAATGTTTCCACTGTGGAAAAGTTGGCCACTGGAGGAGGAACTATCCTTCCTACCTATCTGAGTTGAGAAAAGGCAAAGCTGGCCAGACTAGCAAATCAGGTATATTTCATATACAGTTATATACTTTTTCTAGTGATTCCTGGATTTTTGATACTGGTTGTGGTACTCACATCTGTAACAATATGCAGGGAATGAGAAGAAGTAAGAAACTGAAGAACAACACACTAGACTTAAGAGTGGGCAATGGGGCTCGAGCTGCAGTCGAAGCTATTGGCACCTATGAGCTTACTCTACCTAGTGGTCTTATTGTTTTGTTGGAACAATGTCATTATGCTCCTAGTATTACGAGCAATGTAATTTCAGTTTCTCTTTTGAAAAATGTTGGTTTTGAACTTACATTTACGCACTTTGGTATTTCAGTTTCTAAGAATAATGTATTTTATTTTAATGCTATTCCACGTGATGGTATTTTTGAAATTGATATGCATGGTGTAATTTCAAATAATAATTCTGTATATACATGTACTGCCAAACGAGTCAAGAAAGACTTGAATAATACCTATCTATGGCATTGTCGTCTTGGTCATATAAACAAACAACGCATTTCAAAACTCCAATCTGATGAGATTTTGGAATCAACTGGCTCTGAGTCATTTGATGTATGCGAGTCATGTTTATGTGGAAAGATGACAAAGGCTCCTTTCTCCGGTTTAGGTGAAAGAGCTAAAGATCTTTTAGGACTAATACATACTGATGTATGTGGCCCTTTTAGAACTATGTCTAGAAATGGTGAAACATACTTCGTTACATTTACTGATGATTATAGTAGATATGGTTATGTTTACTTGCTGAAACATAAACATGAAGTTTTTGAAACGTTCAAAATCTTCCAAAATGAAGTAGAGAATCAACTTGGAAAGACCATTAAAGCCCTTCGTTCTGATCGGGGAGGGGAATATATGAGTCAAGAGTTTTTTGACCACCTGAAGAATTGTGGGATTGTCTCACAATTCACTCCACCTTATACACCACAGCACAATGGTGTGTCGGAGCGGAGGAATCGAACTTTACTTGATATGGTTCGATCTATGATGAGTCTAACTACTCTACCGATGTCTTTTTGGGGTTATGCATTAGAGTCTGCTGCACGCATACTCAATATGGTTCCAACCAAGAAGGTAGATAAGACACCATATGAGTTATGGCATGGAAAGAGTCCTAAGTTGTCTTATTTGAAAGTCTGGGGTTGTGAAGCGTATGTGAAACGTGACACTTCAAACAAGTTAGAACCCAGAGGTATCAAATGTCACTTTGTGGGATACCCAAAGGAAACAATGGGTTACTACTTTTACTACCAAGCTGAAAACAAAGTGTTTACTACTCGGTTTGCTGAATTCTTTGAAAGAGATCTTCTCTTACAAGAAGTCAGTGGGAGTAAAGTAGATCTTGAAGAAATTCAAGAATCACAAGGTAACATACCTTTTGAAGGCACTAGTTATCCACACGTTGAAGCTGAGCACATTGTTGATGAGCCAGAACGTGTTGCACCTATAATTCGTAGATCTAGTAGAACTCCTCATCGACCTGAGAAGTTAAATCTTCTGATTAATTCAGATGAATCTCATCTAGGGGATTATGATGAACCCTCTAGCTACCGTGAGGCCATATCAGGTTTAGAATCTGAAAAATGGGGAGATGCTATGAATACAGAGATGCAGTCCATGAAAGAAAATCAAGTATGGGACTTGATTGATCTTCCACCCAATTGTAAACCAGTTGGGTGTAAATGGGTCTACAAGAAGAAGGCTGACATGGACGGTAATGTAAACACTTTTAAGGCTCGATTGGTGGTAAAAGGTTATACTCAAACTCAAGGAATTGATTATGAGGAAACTTATTCACCAGTCGCGAGCATTAAGTCAATTAGGATACTTATTGCCATAGCAGCTTTTCATAATTATGAAATATGGCAAATGGATGTGAAAACCGCTTTCCTAAATGGCGACCTAAGTGAGGACGTATATATGGTTCAGCCGGAAGGGTTTGTAAATCCAAAGCATCCTAATAAAGTATGCAAGCTTCTAAAATCCATTTATGGATTAAAGCAAGCATCCAGGAGCTGGAATCTTAAGTTTGATCAGAAAATCAAAGAGTTTGGTTTTTCTCAAAACCAAGATGAGCCCTGTGTTTACATTAGAGCTAGTGGGAGCAAAGTTGTCTTCTTGATCTTGTATGTTGATGACATACTACTTATTGGAAATGACATTCCAACTTTGCAAGATGTCAAATCTTGGCTTGGAAAATGTTTTGCCATGAAAGATCTTGGAGAAGCTAAGTATATTTTAGGAATCAGGATCTATAGAAATAGATCCAAAAGGCTTATTGGTTTGAGTCAAAGTACATACATTGACAAAATCTTACGAAGATTTAACATGCAAAACTCCAAGCGCGGAGCATTGCCCATGCAAAAGGGCATAACCTTGAGCAAGTCTCAAAGTCCTATCACACCTGATGAGATAAGACGAATGAAATGTGTTCCTTATGCTTCGGCTATAGGATCCATTATGTATGCTATGTTATGTACTAGACCTGATGTCTCGTTAGCTTTGAGTTTGACGAGTCGTTATCAACAGAGTCCAGGTGAAGAACATTGGATTGCTGTTAAGAGCATTCTTAAGTATTTGCGGAGAACTAAAGATATGTTCTTGGTTTACGGTGGTTTGGAAGAAGAGTTGAGTATTAGATGTTATACAGATGCTAGCTTCCAAACTGATCGAGATGATTCCCGATCCCAGTCAGGGTATGTCTTTGTCATGAATGGCGGGGCAGTTGATTGGAGAAGCTCAAAGCAGACCACAGTTGCACAGTCTACAACGGAAGCAGAATACATTGCTGCCTCAGAAGCTGCTCAAGAAGCTGTCTGGATTAGGAAGTTTATTGCTGAACTCGGAGTAGTTCCCAGCATTGAATCCCCTATGGAAATGTACTGTGATAATTCAAGTGCTATTATACTTGCGAAAGAATCACGTGTACGTAAAGGTAGCAGACACATTCTTCGAAAGTTTGACTACATTCAAGAAGTCGTTGAGAGGAATGATATTAGTATTCTTAAGGTTCATACAGATGATAATGTGGCTGACCCGTTCACGAAGCCCATGACACACAACAAGCATGATGATCATGCTAGTAGTATTGGACTTCGTTATGCTGCTGATCTTTTTAATTTGTAATTTAGTATTTGGATATTTTTGGAACATTAAACAGTTTTATCATAATGAATTGATATATTGATGGTATGATCATTTTCATTTATATCACTATGTTCTATATTAGCATGTTTAATCCATGAGTAATTGTTGATTATTCAAAATCTCCATAATCGATCATGTTATGGGAATAACATGAATTAAGATTAATATGAAGTTTTGGTTTATATTTATTGATGATAAATAGTTAACTTGTAGAGACCAAAATTCATATGTATTCATTGATGATGAATATTGGAATGACCCAACCGAGATATCACTACATGGATGGTTGTCAGTAGTGAATCTTTTAGTGATTATGTTTTTATGTCCTTAGACTTGAGATGCTCGCCGGTTTTGATGTGTGAAATATTGTACTTTGATATGGTTAAATGTTGTCCTGAATAAGGCTGTAATAAAGGCCATTATTGGGTATAATGTAAAGCTCGTGAGAGACACGTGTATGCAATATAGGATTTGTTCCTCCAAAATGTTTGGAGTTAGATACTTTTGAGCTCCTCGATGAATGAATAAGATATTTGTGTGGCCGCACCCAGATGTAATTAAGATGATACTTAATTAATTTGGTGATCTAATTCAGTTCTAAGATCGAGAAATAAAATTGTTAAATGAATGAGAATGACCGATGATCCATATCTCAAGTTTAACTAAAGTATCTGAAACAAAAGGACGAATGACATTTAACACTTACTATAAGCAGTTATGAGAAACTATCCTCACGTGAATTTAGGGACAATGGTGTGTTGCTAGACGCTATCCATTGTTTGTATACTTAACTGGGGTTATACCATGCACACGTGGGAGTCTGTAGGATTAATGTGCAAGGTACAACATATAACTATATGGCTAAATTCATTTGAGCCTTCGGGGTCACACACACATACACCTAGACGTCAAATGAAATATATATATGATGTATATATATTATTCAAGTAACGAAACAAGTAAAATAATTAATTATGTATTAATTAATTGAGTAATTAATTTATATGAATTAACTATTAATTAAATAAGAGATTTAATATCTTATTTAATAATATCATACTACTCCTTATCCTTTTGTTTTTAAAACCCAACATGACCATTTAGAAATAACAGAATATATATATATAGTGCTTTCGGCTAGTGTAGTAGTTGGGTAAAAAAAAAAAAAGAAAGGAACATGTGGATATGTACCTGTAAAGCAAAATGGAAAGAAAGTATTATACTTTATTGTTACTGATTTACAAAGTTGTTCAATAAATAGATGGGATCTTTTGTTCTAGGAGGTAGTGATAAAAAGGAAAAGAAAACCAAAAGAAACTACCGATTCTTTTTTTGGTTTTGGTTGACGTACAAAGATCAAATACCATATCAAACTTATTTATATTCTTTTCAAACGAACGAATGTGTATTATTAATTGATTCATACAATTAATCAATAGTTGATTAATTTGTTACTTGGGTATTGGACTAGCATCCATTGGCGGTCGTTTGAAGTGTAGTGTGGACTATCCAAAGAGACGGTCATACCTTTGATCGTAGGTTTCTCTCTGTTCATCAGTTTCTCCAAGAAAGGTATATCGTTAACTCACTTTGTGAATTTATATATTTTGACAATTATTAGTGGTATAATTGGATCTAATGGAACCGTTAATCGTGTGTATGTTTTGTAATGTAAAATAAGTTTATTTTAACTATCCGCTGCGTTAATCTCCGTTAATCTCATTGAAAAGTACACACGGTTTTCCATCATCTTCAGCATCAACTTTATCAAGTATATAAAATTTGGAAATACTTTATCTGTTCCACATACAAAAACACACATTATTTAATTAACTTATTACATCGAACAGAAAAATCAATGGCTAAAACTTAACATATTCAAGTATTAGCTTAATCTATAACCAAAACCCTAGATTCAATTACATATGAAAGACAGTTAAAAAATTACATCGCAAGGAAGTACCTGATTATTCCAAAACTTCATATGTTAAAAATTAAAAACCCTAAGAAAAGAATATGACCAAATCCATCCGTCACAAAATCGATCTAAAAAAAAAAAAATTAACGAAAAAAAAAACCAAAAACAATTATGATAAAGAAAGATAATAATGATAAACCTGTATATATCGCCCTTCATCAGCACCTTGTATTTGAATCTTCAATCTTCAAACAAATATTGAATGACGATCGAGAAGTCAGGATGTAGGAGTGCAAGGGATAATAGAGAGGATATGTAGAAGAAAAGAAAATTAGTAAAAAAATTTCCAGTCCTGTATTTTGAATTGTGGCACAGATAAAATGCCAGACATGAGAGGTAGCACACACAAAGAAGCAAGCGTGATCCGATTGTATCTGCTTTAAATAAAAAGCCAGACACGCGTGGAGCTGGTCAAATGATCCCATGTTTTCCAGTCAGCCTTTGAAAACACGCCCAAAACTACCTTCTCCTAACAAATATTCAGGCCAAATCCTTCAAAACATGATCTTTATGAGATTCTTTTCAAATGAAGAAGTGTCCTTATGACTTCTCAAATCATTAAATAGAACAATACTGAATTAGCATCATTGTGTAAAATGGTGACTGCACAAACCCACTGAATTGGCATTCCAAGCCAGCAATATAAGGATACATTTATTGTATAAACTTAAAAAAATAAAACATTAAATTATGCAGAGATTCATTATAGAAAAATTCAAAATGATCTCACCAAATCAGAAGGATAATGAACGGGTGTGTATCCAACTCTAGAACATATGACTGCAACTCTTTCAGCATCTCTGAAATATATAGATATTTATTGATCATTCTCCTTCGGATGTTATTCATTCAAAATTCAGATATTACAACAAAATCATCACATTGTCAGAATAGCACAATATTACATAAAGCCCCTTGATTTGAATAATTTAAAACCACACCCTAAAGGCAACAGAATATAGTGAAGGTAATGCTTGTACCTTTCAAATTCAAAGTTGTTATCTATGTACTTTTGATTTGTAATAACAAAACTATATCATCCATTATATGGAATATTTTTTAAACATGCATCGTCCCTATTCAAATTCACATCAAGTAACCAAATCTAACCTTATATTTATAGTATAACTACTAACATTACAAATTTTGAAGTTTAGAACAATAATGTGGATATTATACACAAAACAAAAGTCACCATTGTAGGACTTTGGTTATACTCATCATACTAAAATGAACTATAGCAAATATACCTTGGTTTTCGTAATGTCTCTTGACTTGAAAGTTGTATTTACGTCTATTTTAAGCCTATTTTCCTCTAACTCAATGAATCAATGAATAACCTGCAGCAAAAGCATTTTATTAGACATATATAATGATAATGAAGTTCAAAGAACTATAATGAAAGAAAGATTGATACCTTAATGTAGACTATAACCAATTTTATCTCCGTCACTGCAACAAACGCCTTATGTGGATTGAAGAATTGACACAATTGAATTACCAACTTTTTCTTCCAAATTAAGTACTAATTTTAAGTTTTTACATACCCCTCCATTCAGAAGGATGAACTTGTCTGCTTGGTCGAGCATCCAAAATTATTGCCTGCCCTAACATTGTCTATCAAAAGTCAGGTGTAATACATATCATATTTTTAATCTTCACAGAGTAGATCCATTACGTGACACTCAATACTGAGGAGTAACGATGTGCATAGACTGACCCTAAAAAATACAATTTCAAGAAATAAAACTTGAAGTTACCGATTTACATCAAACTCAAAAGAGAAAAAAAATGAATGGAAGCTGCAAAATGGTGGCCAAACTTAAACAATGATAAACTTGATTAAAAAACAAATATTATCACAATTACCTAATCAAACCTTTAATAAAAGAAATCAAAAAAATACATATAGCAAACAGTAAAATAATTATATACATTTCCTTTAAATTCACTGTTTGATAATCAAATAATGACATACCTTAAAACTTCAATTGAAAGCATAAATCATAAAAAAAAGGATCATAATACTCACAGATGAAGATGGATGTATGATGAAAGAAGGCAGTGACGCCAGTGACGAAATTATTTCTTGAAAATCCCGTTAGTGTTTCTTGTGAGCGTTTTCAAATTGACACCAACTGTAGATGGAAGCTTCGGTGGTGGTGCGATGGCGGAGATGGTGGTGGCTATAGGTCGCATCAGTTAGAGTTCAAGAGAAGGTGAAGGTGCGGGTTTACTATATATGTTTTGTTACCTAATTACGAAAATTAGGGTTTTACCTAATTACATCAATCTGGCAGAGAGAATGGACCTTTTTAAGAAAGAAAAAGATGAAGATGAAATAGTAGATGAAGAGAAGATAGAGAAACCCTAGAAGCGTGTTGAGAAATTTGTTGATAAGGAAGAAAAGATCCAATTTTTGAATTTTTGATTGGGAGAGAAAAATAAAATTGGTGAACCCTAATTTTAAAAATAGCAGGCCGTGGATGGGAAAATTTAAAGTCAGACTGTGTATCAGGCACGCGTATACTGTGTGGCGTCCCCTTTTTTTTTTCTTTTTTTTGTTTAACCCTTATATTATTAATAAAACTCTTTAAAATAATTCAAAATAAAATTATATTATGACATCACTTAAGAGGCCTCTCCTTTTTTCTTTTTAATTTTGAATTTTTTTTTTACAAAGGAAATTCTTATGTTATGACATCATGTTTTTAGTCCTTAGATTAGATTAGATATTAGATATTAGATTAGATTAGATGTCCATGTATTATTAGCCCAATTATATAAGGGCTCATTTATCTTTATTAGTTCAATAGATTTAAGACATCTAGTCTATTTATGTATGTGATGGAATTATGATACGTATCAATCAAATCAGAATAATATTACGATTACTTTCACACTATCGTCTCTAACATGGTATCAGACGAACACACCACAAACCCTAACTGAAACCCACAACTGCCAACAATGTCTACTACCGGAAAATACGACAAAATCTATACGGTTGCATCTGTCACACATCTAATCTCGATCAAGCTTGATCTAAACAAACTCAACTACACTCATTGGAGCAAGTTATTTAGCACCCACTGTGCCGCTTTCAATGTCGAATCCTTCCTTACCGAACCAACTACCTCCGAACCTCCTTTTGAAGATTGGAAAAAGGAGGACGCCGTTGTTATGGAATGGATCTTCTTGACCATCTCCGAGTCTTTGCTTGAGCGGCTCAATTCTCAACCGACTACAACATATCAAGCATGGGAGTTCCTAAAAAAAATCTTTCATGACAACAAACGTTCCAAAATTGTGGAACTAACAGCCGAGTTACGTGCATTTACCATCAGTGACTTAGCTGCGGAGGCATATTTTCGAAAAATTGATACCATCTCGGCTATGTTGAGCAATCTGGGATCGAATATTAAAGATGAGGAGCTGGTCACGTATGCAATAAATGGTGTTAATGATCGGTTCCCGCATGCAACTCATATTATCCTTCATAGCACTTCGTTTCCGAACCTCGACACCATTCGGTCGATGATTACGCTAGAAGAAATATATATATATATATATATATATATATATATATATATATATATATATATATATATATATATATATATATATATATATATATATATAAAATGCAAATTGCATGGATCAAATGAATCACTAGGCACACCATCAGCACCTACAGCCCTCGTTGGACAAGTCATCAGTGCCAATACGCCTCGACCTCCGAATAATACATCTCAAGTTTGTCGAAATTTCAACCGTGGTCACTGTCGGTTTTGCAAAAAATGTCGATATGTTCATCAGGCTCATGTGAAACGTACGCAATCAATTGGTGTAACATCCCGCCTTTTTCCGTCTACTTTTCCGTTATACTAATTTAAACTCCGTTATATGTTTATAACATCTTCCGTTGATACGCGTTTTAAATTATCTCGTTTAGGTAATTCACGCACCCGAACGAAAGTTGAGGGACTAAACTTGACAAGGGATCAAACCCTTGACTAGGTCAAAGGGTCAAACCCCTTTCACTCATTCATTATCATCTCCATCTCTCTCTCTTTCTCTCTAGCAAGAACACACACACCATTTCCAAATTCATTCAATCATCATCTAAATCCGATCTAGGAGGCTTACAACAAAATAAATTACATATTCGTGATCCTCTCTTCATCCTCTTCATTTTGGTACCAACTTCATCTCATTTGGGTAACATTTCTAAAACTCTAGATTTCTCTAAATTCGTGTTTTTGGCTTGAAATGGTGTTAGTTAGTGTCTATGGCTCATTGTGATGTCGTGTATGTAATTTGTATGCTCGATCTCGTTGTTTTAGTATAACTAGCATGAACTTGAATTTTGGTGTGTTGTTCTTGAATTTTGGATGATCATATGTTGTTAGATGTTAAAAGTTCATGTTTTAATTGTGTTCCTAGTATCACTAGCTTCAAATTGATGTGTAGGTTGCTTGAGAAAACTCCATAAACTTGATTAGTGATTTTTGGTGGAATTGAGCTAGGGTTTAATGAACTTGAAATGATTATTTGATGCATTGATTGCCATGATTTGTTGTTAGTAAGTTGTTAGTTGTATTGTATGCTCAATTACCTACAAAATGGCATGTCATATGTATGCATTGAATGCCTAAATCATTAAATGTGCATTGGTGAGTTTGAAGCATTAATGTGTGCATTGAATGATCACTTGGTTTGAAAACTCGGTTGTTACAAATGAGGTTTTTGATTGATGAATTGTGTTTAGTTGCATTCTACGTCAAAAGAGCTTTCCAACGATATAAGGTGCGAGTCCTAAGTGTTAGCGGTTTGTGTTTTATGCACAAAAAGGTTTTGGATTGAGACTTGAACATTTGGGACTGGCCAGGCACCAGCACCCGGCCTTTGCCGCGGCGCGGCCCTTTCATGTCGCGGCGCGACATATAAGGGGGTCAGGTTCTGACCTCCATGTCCAAAATACGAAAAATGTTTGGCATACTACGGACCTCCGATTCACATGAGACTTGTTCTAACATGCTTATATATGAATAAAAACCTCAGAAAAATAGTTCGGAACCCGACCCGAACGTGTTGACTTTCGTTGACTTTGACCGACCAAAGTTTGACTTTTAATCAAACTTAACCAAATATTTGTGCAATCGTTCTAACATGTTTTTATACTTGTACCTTGCATGAAACATGACAATTTGATTCACATGCTATTATGATCGAGTCTTAACGAGCCATAGGACTAATTGAACATCTTTGACCTATCGTGTTTACCGTTATTGATACAACCTATTGTTTAGGTCAAGACTAGCATTGTTCTTTGCACACGTTTACTTGTTGAAGTACTTTACTACTCGTGCACTCAAGGTGAGATCATAGTCCCACTTTTACTCTTTTTGAACTTACATTTGGGATGAGAAAACATAAACATTTCTTTACTAAGTGAACACAAGTACAGGAAAACAAACATTCTACAGACGAGTTTAGAACAAAATCCTCAATTCGATTATCATTAGTTACACTTGCCGGGTGTAAGCGAGAACTTATGTTGTATGGATCCATATGGGTTTGACAAACCCTCATTCAAACGGTTCGCTACCGTTTACGAATGAAATATATTTTCGAGAAACAGTGTATGTTCTAGCACTAAGTGATGGGGTTCAATGGAAGGAAATGTTAAGCATTGATAATTGGGTGCTTGTGAAACAAACTTTTGGAATGTATTACTATTATTTCATTGATGCAAATCTTGTGGTTCACTTGTACTTACTTACTTAAACCTATGATTTCACCAACGTTTTCGTTGACAGATTTCTATGTTTTTCTCAGGTCCTTGAACGATACATGATACATGCTTCCGCTCATTATTTTGATACTTGCATTGGATGTCGAGTATATATGCATACATGGAGCGTCTTTTGACTACTTTTAAATTGTGTCGCATAAGTTTCATTTGTACTTAAAACTTTGTATCGTAACTTGTGGTGGAACTATTCTCGTAAACTTTGAACAATCTTTACATTTAAAATGAATGCGACATATCTTTTGGTCAAACGTTGTTTTAAAGACTTATGACCACGTAACGGGACCTAAGTAGACGGCGCCGTCAAACATGATTTGGTCGGGTCGCTACAATTGGAAACCCTACTGGAAACCCTACACAACGCACTGGGAAAAATCGCATGATAGGAAATACCCAGGCCCAGTTGTTAGGAATTATCGCAGCCCAGCAGAACCTTTTGGCTCAACAACACTTTACGTGGCCCAATGCTCAGTCTTTACCTATGTTTGGGCCTCAGAACTCTCTAGCACAGTTTTTGGAGCACCTGGGTTTCCATCAGCACCCCCATCAGGCTCACTTTGTTGAGATTCCTTCTTCAGTTGGGCCCAACTACTTCCAGCAGCCCCTATTTTCAAGTCCACCCACTAATGGGCCACAACCTGCCTCAACAAGCACTATTGGGCCTGTATAGTCGCATAACAGGTTGTCCTCATCTAGTCAGTTTGTTTATCCAGCATAGCACAATTAAGAAACAGTAATTCTAAGTGCCTTCTCTGCCTCGACTCTTCCGGACTACGGTAATACGGGTTGGATCATGGATACTGGTGCGTCCATCCGCCTAACCTCTAGCATTAATAATTTGTGTACTATTTTTAATCATTGCATTTACCCTTCGGTTGTCGTTGGGGATGAGAATACAATTCCTGTCACCAACACTGGCCATATCGTGTTGCCTAATATCAATCACCCCCTACACTTATCTAATGTCCTTGTCACACCTAATATTGTTAAAAAAAAACCTTATTTTTGTCCGTCGTTTTACTCGTGATAATAAAGTTTTCTTTTCATTTGACGAATTTGGTTTTTCCGTGAAGGATTACTTGACCAGCCACCTACTCCTCCAATGTGACAGCACCGAAGATCTCTACCCACTCACGCCTCAGACAACTTCCGCAACTCACCATGCTCTTCTCACTACACCCAGTATCTGGCATCAACGTCTTGGACACTCGAGCAATGATGTAATTTGTCGTCTTATTTCTAATAACTCTATTGCATGTAATAACACGAAGTCTCCTGTGCTTTGCACGCTGGTCAACTTCGCAAAAACGTGAGACTTCCGTTTAGTAGCTTTATTTCTCAAGTTACTTCCCTGTTTGATATTGCTCACCCGGATCTGTGGACTTCACCTGTTCCGAGCTTTAGTGGTTATAAATACTATGTTATTTTTCTGGATCATTATTCTCAATACTTATGGGTCTTTCCTTTATGCAATAAATCTGATGTGATTAGTAAATTTATTGAGTTCCGTACATATATTAAAACTCAAATTAACTCCGAAATTAAAGCGTTTCAATGTGACAACGGCGGAGAATTCGATAATACACAAATGCACCAACTCTTTAAAAACAACGGCATTCAGATACGCTTCTCTTGCCCTCACACCTCCCAACAAAACGGTAAATCAGAACGAATGTTCCGCACCATAAATAACCTAATTCGTACCCTCTTTTTCCAAGCTCACCTCCGTCATACTTTCTGGGTTGAGGCTCTTCACATGACCACATATCTTATCAACCTTCTTCCCTCGTCTGCTATTAATTATGAGATTCCCCACACCCAGAGTATACAAATATCATCCAAATTACTTTACTCTCTGCATCTTTGGATGCCTCTGTTACCCTCACCTTCACACCAAAAATAAACTCGCACCCCGTTCCACTACATGCATCTTTTTAGGGTACCCAACCAATCATCGCGGATACTGCTGCTATGATCTCTCCACTCACAAAATTATCCTTTCCGCCTGTCACGTCACATTTGATGAGACGTATTTTCCCTATGGCTCCACACACACTTCTCCTTCATCATCTTACAATTTTCTTGATCCTCCACCTCCTAACCTCTTCTCTAGAAATTTATCCGACATCTCCACCACTACTCTTGAACAAACACCTACTCCACCCTCTCTTCCTACTATTAATATCCCTTTCACCCTACCTATACCTACTCCCGAACAACCGCCAGTTGCCCCGCCACCAAATAATACCTCCACCCACCCAATGATCACTCATCATCGCCTTGGCATAACCATACCCATTCAACGTCTAAATATGCTCATCTCAACACCTTATTCAGCCCCCAAAAACTATTCTCATGCTTTTAGTGACCCTAATTAGCATCACTCTATGACCGAAGAATATCATGCTTTGATTAAAAAAGGTAATTGGAACCTTGTGCCTCAACCTTCGGACACGAACAAAGTTCGCTTCATGTGGCTCTTTAAGCATAAGTTTAATGCTGACGGTACTTTGAGTAGGAATAAGGCAAGACTTGTCGCTAATGGTCGTAGCCAACAGGTTGGTATTGATTGTGATGAGACTTTAAGTTCGATCGTTAAACCGATTACTATTAGAACTATTCTCAGCCATGCTATTTCTCGACATTGGCCTGTTCACCAGCTAGATGTCAAGAATGCTTTTCTTCACGGTGATATCTCTGAGACAGTGTACATGCATCAGCCTCCCAGTTTCAGGGACCTTACTCGCCCGGATCACGTATGCCTTCTACAGAAGTCTCTATACGTGCTCAAACAAGCACATCGAGCTTGGTTTCAACGGTTTGCAAGCTATGCGTAACGCGTCGGTTTTTAGCATAGCAGATGTGATCCCTCCCTGTTCATCTATAAACATGGTATAGATACTGCTTACTTATTACTATATGTAAACGATGTCGTTTTGACAGCCTCCACGCCTGCCTTCCTACAACGTGTTATTGTGTCATTACACGCAGAGTTCTCGATGACTGACCTTGGCCCACTCAACTACTTTCTGGGTATCTACGTTACTCGCACATCTTCTAGGATGTTCCTATCTCAGAAGAAATATGCGTATGACATTATTGAGCTTACTGACATAGGTAATTGCAATCCTACCAGGACACCGGTGGACACTACCACCAAACTCACTGCCTTTTGTCCTCCTGTTAAGGACCCTACTATGCATTGTAGTCTCGCAGGGGCCCTTCAGTATCTTACGTTCACTCGTCCAGATATCTCATATGCAGTTCAACATACTTGCCTTTTCAAGCACGATCCTCGAGAGCTACACCTCGTAGCTCTTCACCACATCATTCGATATATTCAGGGGACCCTTGATCTCGATTTTCCAGTTGTTATCCTGCTCCACCACTTCTATGGTTGCCTATTCCAACGCTGACTGGGCAGGTTATCCTACAACTCGTCGATCCACCTCTGGGTACTTCGTATTTTTGGGTGATAATCTGCTATCTTGGTCATCAAAGCGACAACATACTCCATCTCGCTCTAGTTCTGAAGCTGAGTATCGCAGGGTCGCGAACCTTGTGGTTAAAACATGTTAGATTCGTAACCTTCTACGCAAGCTTCACTGCCCCTTATTCTAGGCTACCATTGTTTATTGTGATAATGTCAGTGCCCTCTACATGTCAAGCAACCCGGTTCAGCACCAACGAACCAAACACATCGAGATTGACATCTATTTTGTCCGTGATTGATATGCTCGAATTGGATGGTTTATTTATGTGGTGTCGTTAGGTCGCAAGGTGTCGATACGAACTCATCAACAGAGTTTTAAATTTATATTTTGTTGGGCTTAAATATATTATTCATTCCTATGAATTAGCAAGGGCAAGTATGACCTAGGGTCGTTCCTTGAGCGATCGAATTTGAAACGGAGCTTATTCAGATAATTTAGTAATTAAGATTGGGTTTTGTACAAAATTTAGTATCCATGATTAGTGGCCAGGTATACCTTTTGTGGAGAGGCAGGATCCTTTTCGTCCCAATAAATTGGCTACTATTAGGAAAATCCAACAACCAAGTCCAACCGGTTTATTCTAGACACCACTTTTATCGAGAATACCAATTTGTGTAAAGGCTATAGTTGGGTTGATTTGATTTATAAGTGTATTTAAAATACTAAAGCAATATAATTAAAATAAGCTAGCTAGCATGCAACAGCTAAGGACAGAGAAGATGTGGTTTACCATGATTTAAGATAACGTAGTGTCGGGATGATTGCGAGACACTCATTAGATAGATATACCTTGGTGTAAACACTAGATTCCCTACTAATTAATTTCTCGATTATCATGTCACGAGGAACTAGGCTATTGTGATTCTGATCGGATGGACTATGCTCAACTCCCGACGCTTTATCCGATTTAAGGATATAAGCGGCCCATCTTGGATGCAATGCATACCGTAGGTGCACGAATAAAATAGCATAGTCATATATATATATATATATATATATATATATATATATATATATATATATATATATATATATATATATATATATATATATATATATATATATAAAATATCCAACCTTTCTTAACACCTTAGTGTATCACACAATTGAGTGGTTATGATTGTGTTTCGAATTCCTTTCTGTCAATGGTTTGGTAAAATCTAAGGATTTGTAGACAAATTAGAACCTCTGATAGTTCTTAGTCATCCTTAAAGATTTATAAGCTTAGTTTGTAACGTAGTGCGTTAAATTCTCATTTATGATGTAAACCAGCCCTTACTTAAACCTACCTAACAAATCCCTTAGTTATCCACCATGTACTACACTTATAGTGGTTCCATAGCTTCTAACCTTGACCATACTTAAGTGGTCGTATAGTACATCAACACTGTACTCTACTGTTGCAACAGTATTTCCTGGAGTCTTATACTCTTGACCAATGTCTTAATTTGGTCCTACGGTAATTCTCCATGTACTCTATAGAATTTTCGATGGGTTCATACCTTGACCAATGTATAAACACAGATAGTTAATTACCTTATAATTGTCGACTTTATAAAAGGTTTTAATCACGTTTATTAGTGGAAGGACAATAATAATGAGGTTTAATATCATAGACAGAAAGCGAGTACGAAACGATAATCATCCCTAACTAACATTATTAAATCATGGCAAACAATCAAGTAATTACTCACACATCATGGCAACAAGCATTTCTAATATTAATAAATCACAAACATCGAACAAGAATATTATAATAAATTAATAAAAGATAGGATAGATTTTACCGAATAATGTCGGTAAAATAACACTTGTATTTCTTCATAACATCCATAGCGTTACAATAATTGATAGCTTCTACTAGTAACTACATACTAATCTCCTATCGATCACTAGAGAGTGACAATAGAGAGATAATTAATTTCCTAATCTCTGTACATTTCTCTCTTTAAAATCTAGAGAGAGAAAGGAGAGAGAACTAATCTCCTACTGATCACTAGAGAGCGATAATAGAGAGATGTTGTAGAGAGAGAATTGAAAAAGGTGTGTTTAAAAATGGATGACAAATGCCCTTTAAATAGACTTGGTTTTTGCTGGCATACGGCTGGCTGGCCGTATGGAGAGACCGTTTGCCAAGGCAAGCCGTTTTCTTGGGCCGATTGCTGGCAGGCCGTTTTTTATGTTGGCAGGCCATATGGCACCCTGGCAGCCGTATGGAAAGCCATTTGGCTTGGATCGTTTTGCTCGTTCCCGGGATCGTAACTTGGTTTCCGGGGTCGTAACTTGTCTTTCACCGTTTTCGCTCTAGAATCTTCGTTTTAGCTCCGTTTTACTTGATTCTTTTTGCATCACCTTTGTAATTATTAAATCTACCAAATTAACCGACAAAATGATTATTTTGCTGACAAAGTTTGGAACTTTATTATTTTTGGGCCTTAATATCGAGGTAAAAATGTGTCATTTTAGCCGATATCAAATATCCCGCACTTAGCTTGTCCTAAAGCAAAACTTTCTTTTATTTTGAGTTTAAGGATGTTTATGAGGTTTCCGTTCTATTATTCAAGTGGCTTGTTATTTATTAGAAGATCAAAATTAGACATACCGTCTTCTAAAAGGGTAGAAACTATCTCTGCAAGCATGAGGGGAGGTTACATGACTTTGACTTCCTTACACAGGTCACTTAAATCACTCAAGTGTTTGGGGTTCCCTATTAATCTATGAAATGAATTTGTTCATAGCCAGTCATGTTGTAAGTATTGTCATAAGCTTGACCAAGAATCAAATCTCCACTGGTTAGATAAGGACGACACTGATCTTCTCTCGAATCATTCTTTCAAGAGGAAGAGCGGGTTTAAAGGTTGGTTTGCAGAGAAAAGCAAAGGTTTTGATATGGAGAAAAGGGTGATTTTACGAATCATTGAAATTTAGAGAGATTCGATGATTTCGGTTTCAATGAGGATACACTTTTTCTAGGAAAGATGATACTCTATTTATGTTGATAATGATACGCACATCCGTAGGACTACGCGAATTGCGCATCTAAAGCCACAAAACGCACGTGAGTTGCCATCATTTGGCACGGGTATAGCTGCACCTCGTGCGCCTATACCATCTGATGCGAGTTTCATATACTTGCATAAGGGTCCAGTACATTCTAGAAGAATGTACGGTATAATCAATTTGGATTCTTTTCCTTAAATAACGAAAGTTAGTTGGGATAAGATTGCATTTAATTAGGGAAGATATTCTATCGAAACCCTAATTCTTGGGCCTATAAATACATAGCTCACAAACCCTAAAAGGATATACATTCATTCATTTACTCACACGTAAACCACAGCATACAAATCTTCTTCGTACGAACAAAGCTTCTTACGATCTCTAAGACTTTCAGGTATGTCTCAAACTATAAAACCTTCATTTCTTTGGGCCACTCAACCTCGTATGCTAGGTTGTTGGTGGACTCTCAAATCAGCCACCTTGTCAGAATTGAAACGATACCGATGTGGGTTATCCACGACTACGCGTCGGAGGTTCGAATGTTGTTAGTCCTTAAACCCCATTATGCGTAAGAGCAGAAACAGAATTCTTGTACCCGGCTCTGACCCTCTTCCCTGCCACGACTACGCCACCACACTTAGTTTCGGAAACACCTCTTCGAGTATGAACATCGACGATGATTATTATCGAGTGCAGGGAAGAGGGTCAGAGCCTGGCAGGCGTTATGGTAGTAACGGGCAACCTAGAAATGGCAACTATCATAATGACAAGTATCGCAAATTCAACAACAACAAAGGGGGAGGAAGTCAGAAGTATAAGAGCAGCCACACCGAGAATGTTGCACTAATAAAAGATCTCACAAAAACGCCAAAAGAAATTTTGGCTACAGAGGCAGTATGCAAAAGCTTCGACCCCCATTGCCTTTGTCAAAGTATGGGAATAGAGACAAAAGCAAATTTTGTGATTTTCATGATGATTACGATCATGAAACCAACGAATGTCGGCATTTAATTGAAAAGGTAGTTGCTGAACTCAAGAGAGGAAGATTGCAACACCTGAAGAAAAATGCAAGAGCACCAATCGATAAGCCAAAAGGAGAAAAGGAATATCCGTGGCAAAAGAAGAGTGAGGGGAAGGAAACGGATAAAACCATAAATATGGTAACCAGCGGATGAGCAAATCAGAGATGCAAGTTGGAAGTATCTGAAGAATGGGAAAACACTCCCATCATGTTCCCGGCCATAGCACAGGAACCCTCGGATGCGCCTATCATGATTAAGGGGTGTGTTAAAAGTTGCGGTTACATCATCAAGCGACTACACGTATACACCGGTTGCGGTGTTGATATAATGTACGAACATTGTTTTCGCTTGCTGCCAGGGGCTGTGCGAGCCAAACTAGTGGCCCCTAACACCGCATTATCGGGTTTTTCTGGGGAGTCAGCATGGGTAATCGGGATCATTAAATTAGAGCTAGAACTGGTAGATGATGATAATAAGGAGTTAGTAAGGAGTACAACAGTAGAATTCGCTGTTGTAAGGTCTTACTCAAGATATAATGCGCTTTTAGGACGCACAACTTTGCAAAAATTGGCAGCTATCCCTTCAACAGTGCATGGCCTTGTTAAGTTCCCAACACCATTAGGAATTGCAACGATAAGGTCCGAAAAACAAGTTGCAAGTGTCGCGGCTGTGGAACAAGCAGAAAAACAGCCAAGTGAGGCAGAGCAGCTTCGAAACTGCATGATCATCGCAAATCCACGATATCCAGAGCAAAAAATTAAAATCGGCGGAGGATTGTCCAATGAGACAAAGTTTAAGCTTCGCAATATATTAGCTTCTAATACGGATGTCTTTGCATGGAAAGAAGCGGACATGATGGGCGTGCCAAGAGAAATCGCTAAGCATAAACTTATTGCAAATCCAAGTTTGACGCTAGTGCGATAGAAGAAACGCGGTATGGCACCGGAAAGAAGTGAATGGTTAAAGGCAGAAGTCGATAAGTTGGTCAAAGCAAATATATTACGAGAGGTAAGGTACCAAACATGGGTAGCAAACCCAGTACTGGTAAAAAATCCTGATGGGTCTTGGCGCATGTGTGTTGACTTCACGGATATCAATAAAGCATGTCCCAAAGACAATTATCCTCTACCAGAAATAGACTGGAAAGTTGAGTCGCTAGCTGGCTTCCGATACAAATGTTTTTTGGATGCATACAAAGGATACCATCAGATACAGATGGCAGCGGATGATGAGGATAAAACCGCTTTTCACACAAGCCAGGGCATATACTGCTATACCAAGATGCCATTCGGTTTAAAAAATGTCGGAGCAACATACCAACGGGTAATAGACGAAGCTTTCAAAAGTCAGATTGGCAGAAATTTAAAAGCATACGTCGATGACTTAGTTATAAAGAGCACAACAGAGCAAGGTTTGTTGGAAGACATATTAGAAATGTTTGCATCGTTAAGAAAGATTAATATGAAGCTCAACCAATCGAAGTGCAGTTTTGGAGAAGAAGAAGGAAAGTTTCTTGGTCATATAATAACCGAGCGCGGGATACGTGCAAATCTAAAGAAAATAGAGGCAATCGAGAATATGCCGTCACCAAGAAATAAAAAGGAGGTGCAAAGTTTAACGGGTAAGTTAGCGGCATTAACAAGGTTTTTATCAAAATCCGCAGAGCGATCACTCCCCTTTTTTGGGACACTGAAGAAATGCTTAAAGAAAACGGATTTCAAGTGGACGGAGGAAGCAGAAGTGGCGTTTTAAGAAATTAAAAAGTTGCTGAAAGAATTGCCAACAATGACTGCGCCGATCGCTGGAGAAACGTTGATACTGTACTTAGCAGTATCGAAAGAACCAATAAGTTCAGTATTGATTGCGGACAGGGGACAGGTACGCACTATAAAATTTCAAAATAACTAATTTTCGATCAATAGACATTTAAAATTATATAATGATGTTGTACGAACAGGTGCAAATGCCTGTATATTTTGTTAGCAAAGCTTTAACAGGGAGCGAATTGAACTACCCTGCAATTGAAAAATTGGTTTATGCACTAGTGCATACTGCTATACGCTTAAGGAGATATTTCTAAGCGCACCCAATCATGGTCCTAACAGATCAGCCAATAAAGCAGGTATGACAAACAACAATGTGTTGTCAACAAACATTAAATTGCTTGATAAATTCTAGCAAATTTACATTCGCTGATACTTGTTGAGCAGGTGCTATATAAGCCAGAAAATTCTGGTCGCATGGCCAAATGGGCTATTGAATTGGGAGAGCATGAGATAAGCTTCTCACCAAGAAGTGCGGTAAAAGGACAAGTCCTTGCAGATTATCTGGCTAAAACAGCCGGAGATATCGAAGTCTCGCATGAATCAAAAGAAATACCACCTCCGCCCGAAAAGTTGTGGGAGATGCACACAGATGGGGCTTGTGGTCCAGAAGGTGCAGAGGCAGGCATAGTCCTAAAAATTCCAGAGGGAGAAGAATATACCTTTGCGCTGTGATTTAGCTTCCCCGTCACAAACATTGAAGCTGAGTATGAAGCATTGTTATCTAGAATGCGGGTAGCAAAATATTTGGAGGTAAAAGAACTATCAGTATATGTTGATTTGTAGTTAGTTGCAAACCAATTCAACGGAATATTTGAGGCACATGATGAATCAATGCAAAAATATCTAAAACTTGTACAAGAACTGGCGGTAGACTTTGACTTATTCCAGATAACTCAGGTTTCAAGAACGTTGAACAAAAAAGCAGACGCGATCAGTAAGTTAGCTGCCTTAACATTCAGCCATTTTAAGAAAGAAATTTGGGTTGAGGAAGTTAAGGTAAAATCTATTGAGGAAGACAGTGTATCCGCCGCAGTCGAAGAAGAGAAGCAGAGTTAGATGATACCAATAGTAGAATTTCTAAGCAAAGGTACATTGTCGATAGATTCAGCTGAAGCAAGAAAAATTAAGATGAAAGCACCAATGTATTTGTTAGATAAGGGAATTCTATACAGAAAGTCTTTTCTGGGACCCCATTTGCGGTACCTTAATCCAAATCAAGAAGAATCAATCATACGGGAAGTACACGAGGGAATGTGCACTTTACACTCGGGACACAAAATAGTTGCGTCCAAAATAATGCGGCTCGGATACTACTGGCCGTCAATGTACAGAGATGCTACAGAAGTAATATGCAAATGTCAGTCGTGTCAGCTTCACGCGCCGGTATGCAAGGCTCCGCGACATCCAATGATACCGGTCGCATCTCCATGGCCATTCTGCAAATGGGCAATCGACATAGTGGGGCCATTCCGCGCAGGACATGGGGGTGTAAATTTTTTGGTGGTGGCGATTGATTATTTTACAAAGTGGGTAGAAGCCAAACCACTGAAAACAATTTCAGGTAAGCAAATCCGAAATTTTGTATGGGAGAACATCGTCTGTCGGTTTAGAATACCAAATGAAATAGTAAGCGACAATGGTACCCAGTTTGAAGGTAATCCATTCGGTGACTGGTGCCAAGAATTGAATATAAAGCAAACATTTACATCAGTCGCACTGAAATGTCCCGTTCATATTGATTATAAACGTTCCATATTAATTGATTTCGTTGCGAAGTTTTGACCTCTATATGAGACGTTTTTCAAAGACTGCATTCATTTTTAAAACAAACCATAACCTTTATTTTATCGACAAGGTTAAAAAGTCACCACCTAGATTATCCAGAAATGATAATCTAAAAATATCACACTTACACACTACCAATACATATTGGTTTACAAAATTAATATGTTACAACAAAGTAAATCTAGAATGCAGTTTTAAACAATATAATACAAGCATGCTGACACCAAATCTTGTCCATAATTTAGCATGCAACAGCGGAAGCTCTTAATAATCACCTGCGAATAAACATACTTTAAATGTCAACAAAAATGTTGGTGAGTTACAGGTTTAACCTATATATTTATCAAATCGTAATAATAGACCACAAGATTTCATATTTCAATATACATCCCATACATAGAGATAAAAATCATTCATATGGTGAACACCTGGAAACCGACATTAACAAGATGCATATAAGAATATCCCCTATCATTCTAGGAAATCCTTCGGACTTGATAAAAACGAATTCGAAGTACTAAAGCATCCGGTACTTTGGATGAGGTTCGTTAGGCTCAATAGATATATCTTTAGGATTCGCGTCAATTAGTAGATCGGTTTACTAATTCTTAGGTTACCAAGCAAAAGGGGCATATTCGGCTTTGATCATTCACCCATATAATGTAGTTTCAATTACTTGGGTCTATTTTGTAAAACATTTATAAAACTGCATGTATTCTCATCCCAAAATATTAGATTCTAAAAGTGGGACTATAACTCACTTTCACAGATTTTTACTTCGTCGGGACGTAAGACTTGGCCACTGGTCGATTCACGAACCTATAACAAATATTTACATATATATCAAAGTATGTTCAAAATATATTTACAACATTTTTAATACATTTTGATGTTTTAAATTTATTAAGTCAGCTGTCCTCGTTAGTAACCTACAACTAGTTGTCCACAGTTAGATGTACAGAAATAAATCGATATATATTATCTTGAATCAATCTACGACCCAGTGTATACATGTCTCAGGCTAGATCACAACTCAAAGTATATATATTTTTAGAATCAACCTCAACCCTGTATAGCTAACTCCAACATTACTGCATATAGAGTGTCTATGGTTGTTCCAAATAATATATATAGATGGGTCGATATGATATGTCAAAACATTTGCATACGTGTCTATGGAATCCCAAGATTACATAATATATTAGAATATATGTATTATACAATATAAGTTAGCTAGGATATGATTTATAAAGATTTGTTACCAATTTTCACGTAGCTACAACAAGTAAAAATATCCAATCTTGTTTTACCCATAACTTCTTCGTTTTAAATCCGTTTTGAGTGATTCAAGATACTATGGTTTCATATTGAACTTAAGTTTATGAATATAAACAGAAAAAGTATAAGTTTATAGTCAGAAATACAGATTACAAGTCGTTTTTGTAAAGGTAGTCATTTCAGTCGAAAGAACGACGTCTTGATGACCATTTTGAAAAACATACTTTCACTTTGAGTTTAACCATGATTTTTGGATATAGTTTCATGTTCATAAGAAAATCATTTTCCCAGAAGAACAACTTTTAAAAAAAAGTTTATCATAGTTTTTAATTAACTAACCCAAAACAGCCCGCGGTGTTACTACGACGGCGTATATCCGGTTTACGGTGTTTTTCGTGTTTTCAGGTTTTAAATCATTAAGTTAGCATATCATATAGATATAGAACATGTGTCTAGTAGATTTTAAAAGTCAAGTTAGAAGGATTATCTTTTGTTTGCGAACAAGTTTAGAATTAACTAAACTATGTTCAAGTGATTACAAGTTTAAACCTTCGAATAAGATAGTTTCATATATATGAATCGGATGATGTTATGAACATCATTACTACCTCAGGTTTTGTGGATAAACCTACTGGAAATGAGAAAAATAGATCTAGCTTCAAAGGAACCTTGGATGGCTTGAAAGTTCTTGAAGTAGAATCATGACACGAAAACAAAATCAAGTAAAATTTCCACTCGAAATAAGATTGTTAAAGTTATAGAAATTGAATCAAAGTTTGAATATGAGTATTACCTTATATTAGAAAGATATCTTACTATAAATAAGAAAGATTTCTTGAGGTTGGATGATCACTCAAAGTGGATTTGCAAGATTGGAAGTAAGCTAGCAAACTTGGAAGTGTTGTTGGTGTGTTCTTGAGTAGTTGTTTTATAACTTGGTTTATGTATGGATTTATGAACTAGATTGAGCTAGATTTTGATGAAGATGATGAAGAACACTTAGAAAAATGGAAGAACACTTGAGAGAGAGTAGTTTGATGCATGTAAGTTGCAAAATGAAAGTGTTTATGGACTCCCTCATTCACGTGAATATGCATGAATCATATAGGCTCCATTAGTTTGTTATTTTGGGAGATATTTCATACTAGATGTTAAATGATTTTTCCTACATGGTGAGGCGACTCACATGGGCTGCTAAGAGCTGATCATTGGAGTGTATATACCAATAGTAAATACATTTAGAAGCTTTGTATTGTACGAGTACAAATACGAGTGCATACGAGTAGAATTGTTGATGAAAATGAATGAGGATGTACTTGTAAGAATTTTTGTTAAGTAGAAGTACTTTGATAAGTGTATTGAAATCTTTCAAAAGTGTATAAATACATATTAAAACACTACATGTAAATACATTTTAACTGAGTCGTTAAGTCATCGTTAGTCGTTACATGTAAATGTTGTTTTGAAACCTTTAAGTTAACGATCTTGTTAAATGTTGTTAACCCATTGTTTATTATATCTAATGAGATGTTAAATTATTATATTATCATGATAATATGATGTATTAATATATCTTAAAATGATATATATACATTTAAATGTCGTTACAACGATAATCGTTACATATATGTCTCGATTCGAAAGCCTTAAGTTAGTAGTCTTGTTTTTACGTATGTAGTTCATTGTTAATACACTTAATGATATGTTTACTTATCATTTATCATATTTAAACTTAGTGTAACAATATCTTAATACGATTCATATGTATTTAGTAATACGTTGTTATAACGATAATCGTTATATATATCGTTTCGAGTTTCTTAATTCAATAAACTCATTTTTATGTATAACACTCATTGTTAATATACTTAGTGAGATACTTACTTATCATAATCTCATGTTAACAATATATATGTCTATATATATAACATCATGTAGTTTTTACGAATTTGTAATGTTCGTGAATCGCCGGTCAATTTGGGTGGTCAATTGTCTATATGAAACCTATTTCAATTAATCAAGTCTTAACAAGTTTGATTGCTTAACATGTTGGAAACACTTAATCATGTAAATATCAATTTCATTTAATATATATAAACATGGAAAAGTTCGGGTCACTACAGTACCTACCCGTTAAATAAATTTTGTCCCGAAATTTTAAGCAGTTGGAGGTGTTGACGTATCTTCTGGAAATAAGTGCGGGTATTTCTTCTTCATCTGATCTTCTCATTCCCAGGTGAACTCGGGTCCTCTACGAGCATTCCATCGAACCTTAACAATTGGTATCTTGTTTTGCTTAAGTCTTTTAACCTCACGATCCATTATTTCGATGGGTTCTTCGATGAATTGAAGTTTTTCGTTGATTTGGATTTCGTCTAATGGAATAGTGAGATCTTCTTTAGCAAAACATTTCTTCAAATTCGAGACATGGAAAGTGTTATGTACAGCCGTGAGTTGTTGAGGTAACTCAATTCGGTAAGCTACTGGTCCGACACGATCAATAATCTTGAATGGTTCAATATACCTTGGATTTAATTTCCCTCGTTTACCAAATCGAACAACGCCTTTCCAAGGTGAACCTTTAAGCATGACCATCTCTCCAATTTCAAATTCTATATCTTTTCTTTTAATATCAGCGTAGCTCTTTTGTCGACTTTGGGCGGGTTTCAACCGTTATTGAATTTGGATGATCTTCTCGGTAGTTTCTTGTATTATCTCCGGAACCGTAATCTGTCTATCCCCCACTTCACTCCAACAAATTGGAGACCTGCACTTTCTACCATAAAGTCCTTCAAACAGCGCCATCTCAATGCTTGAATGATAGCTGTTGTTGTAGGAAAATTCTGCTAACAGTAGGTGTCGATCCCAAATGTTTTCGAAATCAATAACACATATTCGTAGCATGTATTCAAGCATTTGTATTGTCCTTTCGCTCACCCATCAGTTTGTGGATGATAGGCAGTACTCATGTCTAGACGAGTTCCTAATGCTTGCTGTAATGTCTGCCAGAATTGTGAAATAAATCTTCCATCCCTATAAGAGATAATAGAGATTGGTATTCCATGTCTGGAGACGATTTCCTTCAAATACAGTTGTGCTAACTTCTTCATCTTGTCATCTTCTCTTATTGGCAGGAAGTGTGTTTTTTTGGTGAGACGATCAACTATTACCCAAATAGTATCAAAACCACTTGCAGTCCTTGACAATTTAGTGATGAAATCCATGGTAATGTTTTTCCATTTCCATTCCGAGATTTCGGGTTGTTGAAGTAGACCTGATGGTTTCTGATGCTCAACTTTGACATTAGAACACGTCAAACATTCTCCTACGTATTTAGCAACATCGGCTTTCATACCTGGCCACCAAAAATGTTTCTTGAGATCCTTGTACATCTTTCCTGTTCCAGGATGTATTGAGTATCTGGTTTTATGAGCTTCTCTAAGTACCATTTCTCTCATATCTCCAAATTTTGGTACCCAAATTCTTTCAGCCCTATACCGGGTTCTGTCTTCCCGAATATTAAGATGCTTCTCCGATCCTTTGGGTATTTCATCCTTTAAATTTTCCTCTTTAAAAACTCCTTGTTGCGCCTCCTTTATTTGAGTAGTAAGGTTAGTGTGAATCATTATATTCATAGCTTTTACTCAAATGGGTTCTCTGTCCTTTCTGCTCAAGGCGTCGGCTACCACATTTGCCTTCCCCGGGTGATAACGAATCTCATAGTTGTAATCTTTCAACAATTCATTCTATCTGCGGTGCCTCATGTTCAGTTGTTTTTGATTAAATATGTGTTGAAGACTTTTGTGGTCGGTATATATAATACTTTTGACCTCATATAAGTAGTGCCTTTAAGTCTTTAATGCAAAAACAACCACGCCTAATTCCAAATCATGCGTCGTATAATTCTGCTCGTGAATCTTCAATTGTCTAGACGCATAAGCAATTACTTTCGTTCGTTGCATTAATACACAACCGAGACCTTGCTTTGAGCCATCACAATATATCACAAAATCATCATTCCCTTCAGGTAATGACAATATAGGTGCCGTAGTTAACTTTATCTTTAACAATTGAAACGCTTTCTCTTGTTCATCCTTCCATTTAAATTTCTTCCCTTTATGCGTTAATACAGTTAAGGGTTTTTCTATTTTGGAAAAATCTTGGATGAATCTCCTGTAATAACCAGCCAGCCCTAAAAATTGGCGTATGTGTTTCGGAGTTTTTGGGGTTTCTCACTTTTCAACGGTTTCAATCTTTGCTGGATCCACCTGAATACCTTCTTTGTTCACTATGTGACCGAGGAATTGAACTTCTTCCAACCAAAATGCACACTTTGAAAACTTAGCGTACAGTTTTTCTTTTCTCAGCAACTCTAGTACTTTTCTCAAATGTTCTTCGTGCTCGTGATCATTCTTCGAGTAAATAAGCATGTCATCGTTGAAAACAATGACAAACTTGTCAAGATATGGCCCACACACTCGGTTCATGAGGTCCACGAACACAGCTGGTGCTTTAGTCAATCCAAACGGCATAACCATAAACTCGTAATGACCGTAACGCGTCTTAAAAGCAGTCTTTGGAATATCATTCTCCTTCACCCGCATTTGATGATATCCAGAACGTAAATCCATCTTCGAATAAACCAACGAGCTTTGTAGTTGATCAAATAAGTCGTCGATTCTCGGTAATGGGTAACGGTTCTTAATGGTAAGTTTGTTCGACTCTCGGTAGTCGATACACAACCTGAATGTACCATCTTTCTTCTTGATAAACAGAACAGGAGCTCCCCATGGTGATGTACTTGGTCGAATGAAACCACGCTCTAAAAGTTCCTGTAACTGACTTTGTAATTCTTTCATTTCACTGGGTGCGAGTCTGTATGGTGCACGAGCTATTGGTGTAGCTCCTGGTACAAGGTCTATTTGAAATTCAACGGATCGATGTGGGGGTAATCCCGGTAATTCTTTCGGAAATACATCGGGAAATTCTTTTGCGACGGGAACATCAATGATGTTCTTTTCTTCAGGTTTAACATCCTCGATGTGTGCTAGAATGACGTAACAACCTTTTCTTATTAGTTTTTGCTCCTTCAAACTACTAATAAGATTTAATTTCGTGTTGTTCTTTTCTCCGTACACCAGTAAAGGTTTTCCTTTTTCACGCATAATGTGAATCGCATTTTTGTAACAAACGACCTCTGCTCTCACCTTTTTCAACCAGTCCATGCCATCTATTACATCAAAACTCCCTAACTCGACTGGTATTAAATCAATTTTAAATGTTTCATCCCCCAGTTTAATTTCTCTCTCCCGACATATTATCTGCTGAAATTAATTTACCGTTTGCTAATTCGAGTAAAAATTTACTATCCAAAGGCGTCAATGGGTAACTTAATTTAGCACAAAAATCTCTACTCATATAGCTTCTATCCACACCCAAATCAAATAAAACATAAGCAGATTTATCGTCAATAAGAAACGTACCCGTAATAAGCTCCGGGTCTTCCTGTGCTTCTGCCGCATTAATATTGAAAACTCTTCCATGACCCTGCCCATTAGTATTCCCCTGATTCGGGTAATTTCTAATAATGTGGCCCGGTTTTCCACATTTATAACAAACAGCGTTGGTATTACTTGCTCCTGCACTATTCGTTCCGGCATTACTTGTTCCGACACTATTTATTCCTTTAGTTCTGTTAAACTTTGGTCCGTAGACCTCACACTTTATCGCGCTATGACCATTTCTTTTACACCTGTTGCAAAATGTCGTGCAAAACCCCGGGTAATTTTCTTCACACCTATGACATGGCTGTTTTTGGTTTTTGTTGTCGTTGTTGTTATTGATGTTATTGTTGGGATTGTTATTATTGTTGAAACGGTTGTTGTAATTGTTGTTGTTATTGGGATGTTTGTTGTAGTTATTATTAGGATTGCGGTTATTGTTGCGATTGTTGTTGCGGTTGTTGGGATAGTTGTTGCGATTGTGGTTGTAATTGTTGTTGTTGTTGTTGTTGTTGTACTGGTGACTCTTGTCACCTTTTTCTTCCCATTTCCTCTTGAGTTGTTTCGTGTTGGCTTCTTCGGCCGTCTGCTCTTTAATTCTTCCATCAATCTGATTTATGAGTTTATGAACCATTTGACTTGCCTTTTGTATAGAAGCAGGCTCGTGTGAACTCACATCTTCTTGAATCCTTACTGGTAACCCTTTTACAAACGCGTCGATCTTCTCTTCTTCATCTTCGAACGCTCCCGGACACAATAGGCACAACTCTGTGAATCTTCGTTCATATGTGGTAATGTCAAACTCTCTAAGTTCTGCCTTGAGCTTATTGACTTCATTTCTAGGACGGTACTGCTCGTTCATCAATTGCTTGAATGCCGACCACGGTAGTGCGTAAGCAGCATTTTGTCCTACCTGTTCAAGATAGGTGTTCCACCACATTAACGCAGTAACTGTGAAGGTATGCGTAGCGTACTTAACTTTGTCCTCTTCAGTACACTTACTTATGGCAAACACCGATTCGACTTTCTCGGTCCACCATTTCAATCCAATTGGTCCTTCGGTTCCATCAAATTTCAAAGGTTTGCAGGCAGTGAATTCTTTATAGGTGCATCCTACACGATTTCTTGTGGAATTAGTTCCACTGCTAGATCCAGAGTTATTTTTATTTTGCATCGCAGCCTGTACTGCAGCTATGTTTGCTGCACGGAAAACACGGAAGTCTTCCTCACTCATGTTCAAATTCTGTCGAGTCGTCGGTGCCATTTCCTTCAAAAATAGCCCAAAAGAATTAAGTTAATCATATAGAATTTTAAGAGTAGTCAATAGTATTTCGTAGCATCGTATGAACTCATTTATAAAAGCTTTTTCTTCATATTAGCGTTTTATAGTTTTAATTCGGGTAGTACCTACCCGTAAAGTTCATACTTAGTAGCTAATATACAATTCAACTACTACAATTCTATATGAAAAAAACTGATTATAATAAAATTTTGCGTTCAAATTTATACAATATTTTACAAACTTACAATACCGCTATTATATATATAGGATGAAATATAGCACATAATATCTTTGCTACTTAGCAGCTATAAAGGCAATTCTAGTTAATACGCAAGTTGTTCAGCAAAAGAAATAAAGACACGTAATTCATAAGTCCAGAAACAAGTCATGCATTCTGGTTTTACTAAGACGACTTCCCATCCTTGGTCTTGTGGAAAGTAACCGTTATGACCATTGGCTAGGCAGCATGTTGTAATGTCGTCAAAAGGACGAGGTTTTAGTAATGTCCAACAGCCCCGTAATAATCTAAAAACCTTGTTTCTCACCCCAACTACTGAATCCGTCACTTGTGAGAAGGTTGTATTTAAAAGTTGTAATCCGATGTTCTTTTTCTCACTTTGGTAAGAAGCGAACATCACTAACCCGTAAGTATAACATGCTTCTTTATGTTGCATGTTAGAAGCTCTTTCTAACTCACGAAATCCTATGTTGGGATATGTTGAGTCAAAATAGGTTCTTAACCCGTAGCGTAAAATTGCATTTTGGTTCCCTGCATTTAACGCTTTAAAGAAAACACAGCATAACTTACGGTCTCCCCAATGTGATATACCCCACCTATCAAAGGAAAGCCTTTTATAAACTAAGGCATTTCTGGAAAGTCTTTCAAATGTTTGACAAGTTAATTTCGCCATAACTAAATGTGCTGATGAATTCTGACCGACTCTAGACAAGATTTCCTCAATCATATCCTCTGGTAGGTCTTCTAAAATATTCGGTTGTTTACCCTTAACGTCCATTTCATTTTTATACTGTAAAATAGACAAGAGTTAGATTCGTAAAAGATAAATAACAAACAATACAAGCAATTTTTACATAGAACATAAAAGTACAAGCACACTACAATACATATAATACACAACATGATTACAACCCTCTAATCTGAATCACTGGTTTCTTCTTCTTTGGACTTGGTTCGTTTTCCTAATTTTCTAGGGATATATGGTGCTCCTCTAATACGAGCCGTCATTTTCCACAATGGTTTAGAAAAACCTGGTGGTTTAGAGGTTCCCGGGTTATTGTTACAATTTAGGAAATACGGACGTTGCCGATACATATAAAGTTTATCGGGGTTGGAATCAGGTTTCTCTATTTTTATACCTTTTCCCTTATTATTTTCTTTTGCTTTATTAAATTGGATCGAGGTAATTTCTATAACATCATCAGAATCCTCATCAGGATTTGATTCATCGGAAAATTAGTAATCTTCCCAATATTTTGTTTCCTTGGCAGAAACACCATTGACCATTTTTAACTTTGGTCCGTTGGTTGAGGATTTTCTTTTATTTAATCGATTTACTGTAGGTATCAATATTTCTTCCTCCGGAACCTCTTCTTCTTTCGGTTCCTCCTCTTTCGATTCCTCCTCTTCTGGTTAGTCCTCTTCCGATTCCTCCTCTTCTGGTTCCTCTTCGGGAATTTGTGAATCTTCCCAAAGTATATTCGACTCTTCATTATTATTAGGTGAGTCGATGGGATTTGTACAAGAGGTAGACATCTATCACACAATATCAAACACGTTAAGAGATTAATATATCACATAATATTTACATGTTAATAATATATAGTTTCCAACAAAAAAAAGTTAAGCAATCGTTTTTGAAGAAAAACACGGTCGAAGTCCAGACTCACTAACGCATCCTAACAAACTCGGTAAGACACACTAATGCAAAAATTCTGATTCTCTAAGACCAACGCTCAGATACCAACTGAAATGTCCCGTTCATATTGATTATAAATGTTCCATATTAATTGATTTAGTTGCGAGGTTTTGACTTCTATATGAGACGTTTTTCAAAGACCGCATTCGTTTTTAAAACAAACCATAACCTTTATTTTATCGACAAGGTTAAAAAGTCACCACCTAGATTATCCAGAAATGATAATCTAAAAATATCATACTTACACACTACCAATACATATTGGTTTACAATATTAATATGTTACAACAAAGTAAATCTCGAATGCAGTTTTAAACAATATAATACAAGCATGCTGACACCAAATCTTGTCCATAATTTAGCATGCAACAATGGAATCTCTTAATAATCACCTGAGAATAAACATGCTTTAAACGTCAACAAAAATGTTGGTGAGTTATAGGTTTAACCTATATATTTATCAAATCGTAATAATAGACCACAAGATTTCATATTTCAATATACATCCCATACATAGAGATAAAAATCATTCATATGGTGAACACCTGGTAACCGACATTAACAAGATGCATATAAGAATATCCCCTATCATTCCGGGAAATCCTTCGGACATGATAAAAACGAATTCGAGGTACTAAAGCATCCGGTACTTTGGATGGGGTTCGTTAGGCCCAATAGATCTATCTTTAAGATTCGCGTCAATTAGTAGATCGGTTTACTAATTCTTAGGTTACCAAGCAAAAGGGCATATTCGGCTTCGATCATTCACCCATATAATGTAGTTTCAATTACTTCTCTATTTCGTAAAATATTTATAAAACTGCATGTATTCTCATCCCAAAATATTAGATTTTAAAAGTGGGACTATAACTCACTTTCACAGATTTTTACTTCGTCGGGAAGTAAGACTTGGCCACTGGTCGATTCAAGAACCTATAACAAATATGTACATATATATCAAAGTATGTTCAAAATATATTTACAATATTTTTAATACATTTTGATGTTTTAAGTTTATTAAGTCAGCTGTCCTCGTTAGTAACCTACAACTAGTTGTCCACAGTTAGATGTACAGAAATAAATCGATATATATTATCTTAAATCAATCCATGACCCAGTGTATACACGTTTCAGGCTAGATCATAACTCAAAGTATATATATTTTTGGAATCAACCTCAACCCTGTATAGCTAACTCCAACATTACTGCATATAGAGTGTCTATGGTTGTTCCAAATAATATATATAGATGGGTCAATATGATATGTCAAAACATTTGCATACGTGTCTATGGTATCCCAAGATTACATAATATATTAGAATATATGTATTATACAATATAAGTTAGCTAGGATATGATTTATATAGATTTGTTACCAATTTTCACGTAGCTACAATAAGTAAAAATATCCAATCTTGTTTTACCCATAACTTCTTCGTTTTAAATCCGTTTTGAGTGATTCAAGTTGGTATGGTTTCATATTGAACTTAAGTTTATGAATATAAACAGAAAAACTATAAGTTTATAGTCAGAAATACATATTACAAGTCGTTTTTGTAAAGGTAGGCATTTCAGTCGAAAGAACGACGTCTTGATGACCATTTTGAAAAACATACTTTCACTTTGAGTTTAACCATAATTTTTGGATATAGTTTCATGTTCATAAGAAAATCATTTTCCAGAAGAACAACTTTTAAAAAAAAGTTTATCATAGTTTTTAATTAACTAACCCAAAACAGCCCGCGGTGTTACTACGACGGCGTATATCCGGTTTACGGTGTTTTTCGTGTTTTCAGGTTTTAAATCATTAAGTTAGCATATCATATAGATATAGAACATGTGTCTAGTAGATTTTAAAAGTCAAGTTAGAAGGATTATCTTTTGTTTGCGAACAAGTTTAGAATTAACTAAACTATGTTCAAGTGATTACAAGTTTAAACCTTCGAATAAGATAGTTTCATATATATGAATCGGATGATGTTATGAACATCATTACTACCTCAGGTTTTGTGGATAAACCTACTGGAAATGAGAAAAATAGATCTAGCTTCAAAGGAACCTTGGATGGCTTGAAAGTTCTTGAAGTAGAATCATGACACGAAAACAAATTCAAGTAAGATTTTCACTCGAAATAAGATTGTTAAAGTTATAAATATTGAATCAAAGTTTGAATATGAGTATTACCTTATATTAAAAAGATATCTTACTATAAATAAGAAAGATTTCTTAAGGTTGGATGATCACTCAAAGTGGATTTTCAAGATTGGAAGTAAGCTAGCAAACTTGGAAGTGTTGTTGGTGTGTTCTTGAGTAGTTTTTTTATAACTTGGTTTATGTATGGATTTATGAACTAGATTGAGCTAGATTTTGATGAAGATGATGAAGAACACTTAGAACAATGGAAGAACACTTGAGAGAGAGTAGTTTGATGCATGTAAGTTGCAAAATGAAAGTGTTTATGGACTTCCTCATTCACGTGAATATGCATGAATCATATAGGCTCCATTAGTTTGTTATTTTGTGAGATATTTCATACTAGATGTTAAATTATGGTTCCCACATGGTTAGGTGACTCACATGGGCTGCTAAGAGCTGATCATTGGAGTGTATATACCAATAGTAAATACATTTAGAAGCTGTGTATTGTACGAGTATAAATATGAGCGCATAAGTAGAATTGTTGATGAAAATGAATGAGGATGTACTTGTAAGAATTTTTGTTAAGTAGAAGTACTTTGATAAGTGTTTTGAAGTATTTCAAAAGTGTATAAATACATATTAAAACACTACATGTAAATACATTTTAACTGAGTCGTTAAGTCATCGTTAGTCGTTACATGTAAATGTTGTTTTGAAACCTTTAAGTTAACGATCTTGTTAAATGTTGTTAACCCATTGTTTATTATATCTAATGATATGTTAAATTATTACATTATCATGATATTATGATGTATTAATATATCTTAATATAATATATATACATTTAATGTCGTTACAACGATAATCGTTACATATATGTCTCGTTTCGAAATCCTTAAGTTAGTAATCTTGTTTTTACATATGTAGTTCATTGTTAATATACTTAATGATATGTTTACTTATCATTTATCATGTTTATATATAGTGTATCAATATCTTAAAATGATACATATGTAATTAGTAAGACGTTGTTATAACGATAATCGTTATATATATCGTTTTCGAGTTTCTTACCTCAATAGTCTCATTTTTATGTATATAACTCATTGTTAAAATACTTAATGAGATACATAATTATCATAATATCATGTTAACTTTATATATATATATCCATATATATGTCATCATATAGTTTTTACAAGTTTTAACGTTCGTAAATCTCCGGTCAACTTGGGTGGTCAATTGTCTATATGAAACCTATTTCAATTAATCAAGTCTTAACAAGTTTAATTGCTTAACATGTTGGAAACGCTTAATCATGTAAATATCAATTTCATTTAATATATATAAACATGGAAAAGTTCGGGTCACTACACGCACACCCTCAGGCGAATGGTCAATGTGAAGTCACAAATCGGGACATTGTGTTAGGAATCAAAGCAAGGCTTGGATTGTGTCGAAGAGATTGGATAGATGAACTGCCTAACGTATTATGGTCACACCGCACAACTCCGAAAGGTGCAACTAATGAAACACCTTTCAGCTTGGTTTACGGGTCCGAGACTGTAATACCCGCCGAAATAAACGTGCCAACTATGCGCATAGCTTCCTTCGATGAAAGTAGCAATAGCGAAGAACTGTGTAAAAATCTAAACTTAGTTGAAGAACGCAAAGAAATGGCGGCAATAAAAGAAGCAATCAACAAACAAAGAATCGCGAGCTACTATAACAAGCGCATACAACCTTTGTCTTTCCAATTGGATGACTTGGTATGGCGAAAGAATGAAGCAAGCAGGGCGAAAGACACGGGTAAACTCGGACTTAAATGGGAAGGACCATACAAGGTTATTGGCGTAAGCGATACAGGGGCGTATCGGCTAGCAAGTTTGGATGGTAGAGCAATAAAGCGTACATGGCATGCGCAAACACTGAAATGGTGCTACTTATGAAAAAACTGCAGAGAGATTGATCACCCCAGACATCTGTTTAAAGTTTTTATTATATGAATTTTTATTTTCCATTGTAAACATGACAACTAAGTGTTGGTCAAGTGATATGTTTGAAGTAAATTAAATTATGCAATTTAAGCCAATAACTTGTGCATTTTTACATTTATTGATTGCATGCCCGTTAAGCTGCACAGGGACACACTACGAGTCTCAAGTGACATAGTTTAGTTTGGTTACTAATACTATTTTTAATGGTGACAGTAGTAAAACATTGGTTTGTTTCAAACGCTTGTACGCCGCGCAAGACGGAGACTTGCACAGTCTAGACTATAAACACAAGTTTGATGTACTTGTTTAAATAACCCGGACATTGGCGTGGCCGGAAGACTCTTGAGTATAGACATTGGTTTGTCTATAGTACGGGTATATTACATTGGATTGTATATGCGTACATACTTATAAATTTTTTTATAAAAGTCTTGAGTATAAATTTTTAAGCATTGGTTTGCTTATTTTTGCGTAAAATATTGGATTGTTAGCGTATGAATAAAAAGATCATGAAACGATTGAAGGGTCGCTGATGTTATGCGAGGTGTGTATAAAATAGTTATAATTTTTACAAGGAAATACTATTAAATACGATACAATTTTACACAAGTGATTTATTTATTTATAGAGTGGATATACCTAAACCTTGCTACAACACTTATAGGCAGTGTACCTAATCTTACAGTAGTGTAGTTTTTAGTAAGTCCGGTTCATTCCACAGGGATCTTTAAAACAAGCTTAACGCTATATTTTTAAAAACTATATTTGTAAAAATACAAAAATATATAAGTAATATTATTATTATAAAAAGGGGGTTTTTACCGTTTAATGACCGGTTTGTCGATTTTAAAACTTTAGTCGCAGTTAAAACCTAATGTAAAATATTAAAAATAAATATAACTTAATTTAAAGCGTAAAGTAAATAACGATAATGAAATTGCGATAAATAAAAGTGCGATAAAATAAAATTGTGATAATTAAAGAGTGCGATAATTAAAAGTGCAATTAAATATAATGACAATAAATAAAAGTGCGATAATTAAAAGTGCAATTAAATATGAAATATATAAATTATGCTTATTTAAACTCCCGTAATCATGATGTTTGACGTGTTGTTTTTAGTTTATTCCATGGGTTAATTGTTCTTTGTCCTAGATTATTCAATATGTCCATACAGATTTGTCCATAATAGTCCATCAGTCATAATCATAAAGTGTGAAAGTCTTCGTCAAATTATTCTTATTCCCGAAGTCAAATATTCCAACTAATTGGGGATTCGAATTGTAACAAGGTCTTAATACTTTGTTTAATGAATACACCAGGTTATCGACTGCGTGTAGTCCAAGGTTTTACTACTTTGTTAACAATTACACCAATTACCCTTGAATGTAATCCACCCCTGTTTCAACAATTCTATTAACTATTAATCCAGTTCCATTTCCGGTAAAATGAACAATTATTGGTATTTACATATATCCCGCCCACCGTACCCAGTCAAGCGTATGTGGTTATATATAAATACGTGAAATTATAAGTCTATATATTAAATCAACGAGGTATCATTTAGTTAATATAAAACCCATTAATAGCCCATAGTCTAATTTCTACAAGTGTCGTTCTTTTATCCAAACCCCAATTATGGTACAAAGCCCAATTACACAATTTTAATATTTAGCCCAACATCACGATTACTTCGGCATTAAATAAGCATAATAATAACTTAGCTACGAGACATTAATTTAAAAATAACATTAACCATAACTTACAGTGATTAAAAATAGCGTAGCGTTACACGGACAGAATTTCGACTTACACCCTTACAACATTCGCTAACATACCCTTATTATTAGAATTAAAATTAAAATTAAATTTAAAATTAAAATTATAATATATATATATATATATATATATATATATATATATATATATATATATATATATATATATATATATTATACGAGTGAGATATAGATAGATGGTTGGATGTAAACTGAGCCAAAACCGCGAAATTTATAGCATGTAGCCTGTCACCTACTTCCATGCGATCGCATGGAAAATGTGCTTCCAGGCCATGCGATCGCATGGCCACTTTTTCCAGCTCAGGTTACTTTGTTTTCTTTCTTGCTGACGGATTTAATAAATAAATATAATATATAAATAATTTTAAGAATTATTTAAATATTATATTATATTTATGTGCATAGTTGACTTGTAATTTTTAGTCCGTTGCGTCGAGCGTTGAGAGTTGACTCTGGTCCCGGTTCCGGTTTTTCCAACGTCCTTGCGTACAATTTAATATCTTGTACTTTGCGTTTCGTATCTTGTAATCTTGTAATTTTGAGACGTTTCTCATCAATAATTTGAACCACTTTGATTGTATTTTGTACTTTTGAGCTTTTTGGTCATTTGCGTCTTCAATTCGTCGAATCTGTCTTTTGTCTTCACCTTTTATTATTTAAACGAATATTACTTGTAAATAGAACAATTGCAACTAAAAGCTTGTCTTTCTTTGTAACACCCCGTTTTCCCATACATACCGAAAGGTACATACTTAATCATTTATACGTTTGTAACTCGCTAGATTATGCGTAATTGTATAGATATATGTGTAGATATATATATATATATACTTGATAATGTGTGCGCCTACAAGTTTATACATGGGCTTTGATAGCGTTAAGTCTTATGAGACTATTGTTGAAGTTTAGGCGAATGTAGGAAGCGGGATTTAAGTGAACAAATTAAATAAAATCGAAAAGTGTTTAAGTTGGTCGAGCTGTCCAGTTTTAGCCTTAGGCCGCGCCGCGACATTTGGGTCCTCGCCGCGGCATAACAAGCAAATTTAGATAAGAAGTTGGTTTAAGAAGGGTCTAATTTCCCTTTATGTGTCGCGCCGTGACGAGTAAGGTCGCGCCGCGACATGTCTGCTGAACTGGTGTCGGATTTAGCTCATTTTAAGGGTTTTTAAGGGGTAAAATGGTAAATTGACATGTGGATATGATGGGAGCTTTAACTCTCCGCCACATACTCATTTATTTCATTTCCTTTTCCTTTTTCTTTCCTATTTTTCTCCCAAAACACAAAACCTACTTAGTTTAATCTTGAGATTTGGAGTTGGAGATTTGTGAATCAAACCTAGGAGCGAGATTTAAAGTTGTTCTCCTTGTTACTAGCTACGAGAAGATAGTCTTGGTAAGTTCTAACTTTATGTTTTAAGTTTTAATTGGTTAAAGGCTAGGGTTTGGGTTACTAGAGATTTGTATGACCCATTTGAGGGTAAAATGGGTGAGTTTGGGTTATGTTGTTGTAATGAAACCTTAATAGCCACAATCTAGGGTTTTGGCCTTGTGATTTGGAGTTGTAAGTGCCAATTGGTGTTGTTAGTCACTAATGCACTTTAAGATTTATGAAAGAAGTGTAAATGGGTAAGTTTGACTTGATTGTGAATCTAAGAAATATAAAATGGGTCAAAATGTACTAGTTGACCTAATTAGATGAAATGGGTATGGATTGCCCTAAGTTTTGTGTTAATTGAAGTTAATAAACTTTAATTCACTAGTCTTAGTGATTAAAGTCGAGTCTTGGCCATTTATGGGCGGTTGTGAGTAGTTGAGTCATTTAATGCAAATTGGGTCATTAAATGCTCAAGTGGGAGTATTGTGGTTAATCCCACTAGTTGTGAAATTGAATGTGCACTTAATGATTTAGGTACATTGCGTTGAAGCTCGAAAGTGCTAGATCAACATCCTTGTGATAAGGTGAGTGGAATAATTATATATTCATGTATATTATTTATTTGCTTGTGGGGTATGGGTTAAAGTTCGATGTTGACGATACCATACCCTAGAGTATATTGTGATGTTGATGAGGGTTTAAAGTTCGTTGTTGACGATACCTCATACGTATGGAATTAAAGTTCGATGTTGACGATGCCATACGATTATTGTAGTGACGTTGATGAGGGTTTAAAGTTCATTGTTGACGATACTTCATATGTGGATTTAAAGTTCGGTGTTGACGATACCACATTAATATAGGCGAATGTGATTTAAGTTCGATGTTGACGATACCATACGTTGGGCTAGCCTTGGGATCTTGAGTACTATGGATGTTGTGAACATCATCGTTATATTTGTGTTTTAGCATAATGTATTATTGTGTTATATGCTATTGTTATACTAGCCTTGTTATCGTGATACTTAGCGTTATACATGTGAAAGGTATGCTAATTAGGTAACTAGTATGTATGCGGATTTGGTAAGTGTTTGCAAGTAAGTAGGTTATATATATGTATGTATAATTGTTGCACTCACTAAGCCTTGCTTACCCTCTCGTTGTTTACCATTTTATAGGTTCAGGCTTGGACAAGGGTAAGGGCATACGTTTGGACTAGTGGTCTCCCGCTTATGTTGTCGGGGGTGCTTTTGGTGTTAGCTTTTGAAGTTGGCCTAACGTTTTGGGTAGTTTAGCCCCAAACCATGCTTGAGGTCGTTTGGATTATAAACTATCCTTGTAGTGGGTCAAACTTGTATTAAACTTAATTAATGGCTTTCGTGCCTTTTGTAAACATTTAAATTGATGTACGTTTAAATGGAACTTATGAAATGGTTTACATATTTAATTGGCGCATAAATGTGTATTATAAAAAAAAAATTTCTCGTATGGAATACGGGTTGGGTTGTTTCATTCTTGAGGGATAATGCTATGAAATATATGTTCGTTTTTAGCATTATCAAATATTCCCACACTTGAGCGTTGCTTGTCCTCAATCAATATAGTCTTGAAATGAAAATACTAGAATCACTTCTTTATTCTTCACACTTTGTACATCAGTGATTTCTATACGGTGGTATAAACAATGGTAGTACGATGTGGTTTACAGTCCCATATGACTATAAAAATTTAGATCCTTAAGGAAATTGGATCTTTATGAAAACATTTGATCTTTTGAAAATTAAATCTAGTTTTTACCCTAGATAAGTTTTCCGAAATAACCCTTCACCGGTGTTTGCAAATTGTTTTTGTGGGTTTTGTGGGTTTCAGATTTGAAAATTTTAGTTCAAAACTTGTGGTTTTGTGTCACCCACTAGCTAACCTTGTATTGGGAAAGCAACACGTCCAGTATACTTGCTCCGTATATTACCTTTCGGTAAACTACCGTCCGGTTGTAAAGGAAAGCGTTGAACAAGCAACTGTTAAGGCAATGTCCCCTGGCATGCTTTTAATTATGGTCTATAACGTGTCGGATGCAATTACTATCCTTGGTAGGAGCAATAGTAAAGATCACCCTATAATTTTTTAGTTTGGCACAAGGTCCTGTCTTTGACCATGCTATGCAACCACCGTTCTTACGGTTGACACCCGATTTGGTTCAGGTGACCTAATGAATTCCAGGTGAATTCCTAGGATTTTACGTTCAATGTAATGAACGCATTAAAAATGGGTTTTCAGAAAATAAATCGGTTTGTAGTTTTGATCAAAATATTTTCTCGTTCAAGCTCGAGTTTAGATATCATCGAATTCCATGATTTTGTAATTCTCAATCTTTAAGGTCAATCTCTAGGATTGAGTAATATCAGGCTTAAAAGCTGATTTTTGATCTTTTAAGGAGATTATCCTTTTCTGGGGGTCTGATTCATTAGTCTTATCAAGCTAATTTGCACAGCGTCCTCTCCATTTTACGAGACAGATCCTCTCATGGTTAGGATAAGTCTAACCACTTGGCGACCCTGTTTGATGCTGAGGTCTGTGGATTTCCAGCTGATTTTCGAGAAAACTTTTCAAGGTTTTTCGTAGACTCTACAACTGGTCTGGACGACAACTTCATGACCTAAATCAAGAAGCACGTTTCTTTTTCGGAAGACTTTACTTCCTTTTAATGATGGAATTGATTCATCGTGTAGATCCATCTTTCTTTCAAATATATTACAGTAAATTGGGTAAAACTGTTTAGATTAGTCCAAAGCAAAAGTATCTTCAGTTATTTGTACAAAAATATGTGATATATGTTTTAAATAACTTGGTAAATTTTCCCACACTTGGCTTTTATTTTCTTTTATTTGCCTTTTTATTGTCCTCTATTCCATTTTAAATGAATTCTAACATTTTAGGCTGTTTCTCAATTTATGTCCTTTCCGAGGTAACAATAATTTCGGTGTTAACACCTAGTTTTATCATTCATAAATATGTATAAACATGATTTTGAGTTCATTTAATTGAAAATTTTGAAAATTTTTACTAGAATTGGGTAGTCAGTATATAAGACTAGGGCTATTCTTTATTATCAGAGAGCACTAGATTCTAATACAACTACTGCGTTACTAGTATTTCTAATGGTAACCAAGTGTATAAGTCAAAAATTTTAAAAATCCGAAAGAATTTAACCCCTTCCCACACTTAAGATCTTGCAATGCCCTCATTTGCAAGAAATCAGTAATAATTTAAATTATTAAGGGTGATTAGCATAGAAAAATGATTAAATTTTACCAAAGTTTCCAAACATATTGGCGTTTGTTTGTTGAATAATAAATGGTGCACATCATTTGTTCATTCCGTCTTGTTGTTACATCACATTTGTTTTTCGTTTTGTCGTCAAAATTAGTAGCTTTTGCTGAACTTAATATCAGTCTTTGAAAATGCGCTGTTTTACCCTGTTGTGTACAATTGACAATATACATACATACAAATATAAACATGCATGGTAATTTGAAATGGAACTTAAAATCCCACTTTCAAATCAAATATGAAATATTAGTACAAAATAATAAAAATATTAAACAATACATTAATGTATCACAATATCATATGTTTAAACATAAATAAATAAAAATAATAAAAAGATAAAAATCATAGAAATCACTAACGGAACTATCAATCTGGATAGGGGTTCCAGTTCATGTCGTCGACCGGGTTCCATGGTTGGTGATAGGTGTACTGGTATGCCTGGTTAGGGTCGTAGAGAGTAAATGGCGGTCTCATCTCGGGCTGGTGTGGAGGATAGTAAGCGGGTCGGGTCGGAACATAGTGATCCTGAGGTGACAGCCGGCTCATAATCTGTCGCTGATGATAGTCCCATCTATCATGCTGTCGTTGCCTGGAATGCTCGTAATCATTCCGGGCTTGCCACTGCTCCATCCGACTAAAACTCTCTCCGTTTGTCATATCTACCTCGTCTACACTCTGGAAGACGTCAGTCATAGCCTCCCTAATGATATCCCTAATGTCATCCGCTTCTTCCATTTCCTCATCTGAAACTCTCTCTACCTGAGGATGACTACCTTCATAGGGTACTGCCTTGTTACGTCTGCTCTTCAATACCTTAGCACCCTGATAGACCTTCAATTCTAAAGGCTCAACCTGTTCCCTACATACCATAAGTGGACCCCCTTGGTCCCTATCTACACCCAAATACTCTCCAATGAGAGTAACAAAAATACCTCCTCCTATAATCCCCCCTTCCTGTATTCCTTCCACCATTTTTGATAAATAAAAACCAACACAGTAGGGGATATTAACAAAGCTTCTTGGGTCTCGAATACACTTTAGGTAAAATAAATCATGTAAGATTATTTTCTCTTTATTGTGACCTCTCTGTGTAATCGATTAGCCAGAAATCTATGAATTATACGAAGTTCGGCTTTGTTAATATGTAAGTAGGAGTGTTTTCCTCCCAGCGTAAAAGCATTATAGTTTGACATACGCCTCTAGACGGCGTTCGCGTCAAAATTCCTATCTACCCTTTCACCACGATAAATCAAATTCATACAATCGGGTAGTAGTAATTCACCAGGAGTATATATCTGTAAAGCCCTGGCCATGTCCAGCATGGACATCCTGTACATCCTACGGCCAAGTATAAACCTAAGAAAACTTCTATCATCTAATCTATCTACATCAACATTTAATGCTATAGTACTCATCAGCTCAACACACCATTCCTTATATACAGGTCTACGAATGGTGAATAGACGTTTCCAATCGGTAAAAGAAGAACTGCCATACCTTTGAATCAGATGCTCCCTAACTGAGTTAGCTACTTGGACCCTTTCCAAAGGATCCCAATCGATTACTCTTGGCACTTCTACATTTTTCAGTATCAGTTTGAATTTGTTACTTTGATATGCCGGGTAATCCCTCCAACTTCTATCGAATCTCAGATTAGGATGCAACGTGTGTTCAGGAATCGTTGGGTATTCTACTGGTGGATGTATCGGATATACTATAAAGGCATCAACAAATTGTAGCGGATCATAATAAGGTACGTGTTGATCAGGCTGTTGTTGTGGTTCATGTTGTTGTTCTTGTTCAGGTTCATATTGCATTTCAGGTTCAGGTTCTGGAGCAGGTTGCCTGGATGATGAGGTTGCACCATCAGTATCTATAAATCTCTGCAAAACACATTAAACACAAAATTTGTGCATCCAAATATACAATAGTGTTAGCAAAATAACAAATTGAAACAATTACAATAACATGTTAAATCAAAATTAAACTTATACACATTTTCACAATTTTTACAATTCTACACTTTTTCAAATAAGCATAAATGAAAATGTATACAAAGTTCATAAGCATTCAACTCAAATAACATGTTAAAACATCCATTACTAGCAATTAAACAAGTCTCAAATGGCAATTATATCAAATTAATCAAGTTCATGAATTTTAGACCTAAAAAGTCCACTTTAATTCTCAAAAATCATGTTTAGGATCAAAGTTTGGATCATTTAGCTACCTAAACATGTTACACTACTTAATTTTGCAATAATTCATGACAAAAATCGGCCATAACCTGTTTATATCAAAAAGCCCCAAATTGCTCAAGAACACAAACCCTAGATTCCTAAAAATTTTGAAGTTTTTGGCTTCAAATCAGGTTAAATAGCATCAATCTAGGTTATACATGCATAAAATACTAACAATTTAACTCTAGTTACACTAGAAATTAACAAAATCAATTTAGGTAAAATATAGCTCAAGAACACTAAAAATCAAATTTAAAGAGGTTTAGGGATGTAATTGTTACCTTTCTTGATAAACTTCTGAACAATTTCATGTTTAGAGCGGATTGTAGCGAGAAATTTGATTGAATTTGGTGAAAATTTGATGAAAATCGAGAGGTTTTAGGGTGTATGTTCGTGAATATGTGTGTGTGTTGTGTGGAGAGCAGAACTCGCTGCCTTTTTGTTCCTGGCCTGAAATCCAGCACCATGCGATCGCATGGATTCTAAAGCCAAATCCCATGCGATCGCATGGGGTTCGGGTACAGTGATTTTTGCCCTTTTTTTTTTTTTTTTTTTAACAAAAACCCTTACTTAATAAAACATATATTTAATAAAAATTTTGTTTCTTTTTAGGAAGAGGGCGTTTCGGATCGTCGTCCTAGTCCGTCCCTCGACAAGATTTTAAAATTTGTCATTTTTAAACGCGGTTGTTTTAAAAGCAAAGATTTTTGGGTTTTTTAAAGTTTTTGGCTTACTTTAATTCAATAAGATTAAAAATAATGATAATAAAAGTTCTCGTCCCTCCCTTGGGTAGAGCAATTTCGGTTCAACGACCTAGTTTTCAACTCACGACGAATTTTAAAAATCACATTTTTAACTTAACGAAATAAAGTAAATTTTTGTTTTTAAATTCACACCAAACTTAAATTTAAAATGCATAAAATTAAAAATTCATATTATTAAAAATTCATACCAAACTTATATTATTATTTTTTTTGTTTTTATACATACAAACTTATATTAAAAATATTAATTTTTCAAATATTTACAAATTTAAATATATTGATTTAAAAAGTTTACAATAATAATTTAATATTAATATATTAATTTTAAAAAACAAAGTAAAAATAAAATTAAAAATCTTTTTGGTTTTTTTATCCCACTTTAATCAATCAAATATTATCAAAAATATACGCCCCTCTTTTCAGTAAAGTAATTTCGGCTATATTACCTAGTTTTGCTCCTGACGAATTTTTAAAATATTTTGGGTTGATTGATTAAAAATATTTATACCTTAAGAATAAACGGTAAATTTCGCAGTGATGTAATAAATTTTTGTATGATATCAATAATTTCGATTACGCATACCTAATTTTATTGAATACCAATTTAATACTTTATAGCGAACGATTTAGCGTTTATTATCAAAAGGTTAAAAGCAATAAAATAAAAATAAAAATAAAAACTGTACATACTTACATGTGAGATAGAATTCTCAGTGACCTGCTTTAGCCCACTCATAAGATAGTCGGACTAATTGGTTTTCCATAGCTACATAGGCGTAACCTCGACCATTCAACGATTTTTCTTCGAAACATATGAACGGTCCATCTCTGCATAAAGTAACGAATTCGGTATTGGAATATGTCTGATTCGTTGAGCATTTTCCTTCGTGTGACCATTTTCCGCATTTGTGACATCTTTCAAGGTGTCGTGCTCTTCGTTTCGCTGCGGATTTTGATTTTCCTTTACCAAAATGTAACTTATTATTTTCGTTCCTGGATTCTTTTCTTACTCCGTCTAATTTGCCTCTGATTAATGATACCAATTCACTTGGAAGTGTGTCATTATTACGTTTAGTGATCAAAGCGTGTAGCATTAGACCATGGTTTAATTTACAGGAAGTATTCATCTCATAAAACCTAAACAAAATAAAAATTCAGAATGGAGGAAGAAGACTAGTTCTTTAGGGTCTGCTAGGGAAAGACCATTCGGATTCCATTCTCGAGAACTACACGAAAACAGAATATCTAACTCTAACAGAAATACATATTACCCTAAAAAGATTCAAACCTCCCCACACTTAGTTAGATGTGGTGCTGAAATTGTGATTAACTTCATTTTCAATTGGATCATCAACAACTTGTATATCTCTGACTTTTGCTTCAATCCATTTGTTGATTTCTTCCGTAACTTTCACAAATTCAACTAACATTGCCTTTTCTTTTGGCGATAAATTGGATACTAATCAGTTACATAACTTAAAGTTTCCCTTAATCTTAGCATCGTGAATCCGTTTATAAAGTTTCTTCATTGAACTGTTAAAAACGGGTTCATCTAATTTTGTATCATCAACGGGGTTCTTTGTGATTGGATTATCATTAAGTGTTTCTTCATCTTCCCCACACTTATGTATTTTTATTGGTCTAACAGTTTTGGTTGGTGGAGGTCTAAACTTTCGGTTCACAAAGGTGATCGATTTATCACCATCCCTAAGTATCATTCTACCTTCTCTTACTTCAATGAACGCCTCGGTGGTTGCTAAAAATGGGCGACCTAAAATTAGAGGAATATCAAGGTTTTCCTCCATATTAATCACTATGAAGTTTGTAATAAAGATCAAACTTCCCACGTTAACAAGTAAATTATTTTCTATTCCAACCGGGTATTTAATGGTTAGGTCAAATGATTGAACACATATTTTGGTTGGTTTTAATTTACCCATACCTAATCTTTTGTATATGGAAAGAGGCATAATATTTGCACTTGCTCCTAAATCTGCGAGTCCATTATATACAGCACCATCATTAAGCAAGCAAGAAATGATAAATTCGCCCGGGTCTCCTACTTTAGTAAGTCGAGTTGGTTTGTAAACCTTTTTCAGGTGTTCTTTTCTTGGTTCTTTCAATTCTATTTGAACTTTTTGTTCACATTTTTCTTCGTTTCTTGGAATGGGAGGTTTGTATAAGAATTCTTCTTCATCACTCCAATTTGAATCCTCCCTATTTTCTAATTTTGATTTTTCATATGTTGTTGATAACATATTTATGTTTTCATTTTGAAGGTTTTCTTGGGTGGTGAAATTATGATTGACTTCATTGTCAACTTCCATCGTACCATGTATGTAATGTTTAACTCTGTGACCATTAACTTTAAATTCAATCCCATTTGAATTTATTAACTCTATTGTTCCGTATGGGAAAACTCTTTTGACTATGAATGGTCCATACCATCTTGATTTCAATTTTCCAGGAAATAGCTTGAATCGTGAATTGAAAAGAAGAACTCTGTCTCCTTCCTTAAATTCTTTTGAACTTCTGATTCTTTTATCATGCCATTTCTTCGTTCTTTCTTTATAGATTAACGAATTTTCGTATGCTTCATGTCTTAATTCTTCTAATTCGTTTAGTTGACTTAATCGTAGACGTCTGGCTTCATGTAAATCAAGATTACATGTCTTCAAAGCCCAAAATGCTTTGTGTTCAATTTCTACTGGAAGATGACATTCTTTTCCGTAAACGAGTTTAAAAGGTGTGGTTCCAATTGGAGTTTTGTAGGCTGTTCTAAAAGCCCAGAGTGCATCCTTCAATTTCATGGACCATTCCTTCGGATTTGATCCTACGGTTTTCTCTAGAATACGTTTTAATGCTCGGTTGGTATTTTCAACTTGTCCACTTGTTTGTGGATGGTAAGCAGTGGAGATTTTATGAGTTACTCCATATCTTTTAAGAACTTTCTCAAGTTGATTATTACAAAAATGAGTACCCCGATCACTTATTAAAGCTTTCGGTGTTCCAAACCTTGCAAAAAGACGTTTTAAAAAGTTGACTACAACTCGTGCATCGTTAGTTGGGAGAGCTTGTGCTTCCGACCATTTAGATACATAATCAATGGCAACGAGAATATAGAGATTATTATGAGATTTTGGAAATGGACCCATAAAGTCAATACCCCAAATGTCAAATACTTCACATACTTGAATGACATTTTGTGGCATTTCATCACGTTGACTTATTTTTCTGGCCCTTTGACAAGCATCACAGGATTTGCAAAGAAGGTGTGCGTCTTTGAAAATTGTAGGCCAATAGAATCCAGCATCGTAAACTTTTCTTGCTGTTAGTTGAGGCCCATAATGCCCTCCTGTTGGTCCTGTGTGACAATGGTTTAAGATTTGACTAGCTTCATCTCCGAATACACATCGGCGTATTATTCCATCGGAACAATTTTTAAACAAATGTGGATCTTCATAGAAATAGTGTTTTATATCACTAAAGAATTTCTTTCATTTTTGGTACGACAACCCTTTTTCAAGGAATCCACATACTAAGTAGTTTGCATAGTCTGCAAACCATGGAATTTCATTATAATCTATCTTCAATAGATATTCATCAGGAAAGTTGTCTTGTATGGCCGATTCATTCAGAACTTCTAATTCGGGATTTTCAAGACGAGAAAGATGATCAGCGGCGAGATTTTCTGCTCCCTTTTTATCTCGGATTTCAATATCGAACTCTTGTAAGAGTAAGATCTAACGGATTAATCTTGGTTTGGCATCTTGTTTCGAAAATAGGTATCTAAGAGCAGAACGGTCAGTATAGACCACCGTTTTAGCTAGAACGAGATATGAACGAAATTTGTCAAAAGCAAAAACAATAGCAAGGAGTTCTTTTTCAGTAGTTGTGTAATTCATTTGTGCTCCTTGTAACGTCTTTCTAGCATAATAAATAGGTTGAAATCGTTTTTCAATCCTTTGTCCTAAGACGGCTCCCATTGCAAAATCACTTGCATCGCACATAAGTTCAAACGGTAGATTCCAATTTGGAGTTATCATGATTGGTGCATTAGTGAGTTTTTCTTTAAGAATACTAAAAGATTTGATGCATTCATCTGAAAAGATGAATGGAGCATCCTTTTCTAGGAGTTTGTTCATAGGAGTGGCAATTTTAGAAAAATCTTTTATGAAATGTCAGTAAAAACCGGCATGCCCTAGAAAACTCCTAACTCCTCTAACATTGGTGAGATGTGGAAGTTTAGAAATTACATCTACTTTAGCTCTATCCACTTCAATTCCTTCCTTTGAAATTTTATGACCAAGAACGATGCCTTCTTTAACCATGAAATGGCATTTCTCCCAATTAAGTACTAGATTTGATTGTTCACATCTAATAAGCATTCGTTCAAGATTAACTAGACATGTTTCAAAAGTATCACCGAAGACTGAAAAGTCATCCATGAAAACTTCCATGCATTCTTCTATCATGTCGTGAAAAATCGCCATCATGCACCTTTGAAAGGTTGCAGGGGCGTTGCAAAGTCCAAATGGCATGCGTTTGTAAGCAAAAGTACCATAAGGGCACGTGAATGTGGTTTTCTCTTGGTCCTCGGGTGCTATTGGAATTTGAAAATATCCGGAAAAACCGTCAAGAAAACAATAGTAACTGTTTCCGGCTAATCTTTCCAACATTTGATCAATAAAAGGTAAGGGAAAGTGATCTTTTCTGGTGGCGTCATTTAATTTTCTATAATCAATACAAACACGCCATCCTGTTACAGTCCTAGTAGGAATAAGCTCATTTTTTTCATTTGTGATGACAGTCATGCCACCCTTCTTAGGTACGCATTGAACTGGGCTTACCCATGGACTATCAGATATTGGATAAATTAAACCTGCATCAAGCAGTTTAATAATTTCTTTCTTAACAACATCTTGCATATTAGAATTTAGTCTTCGTTGGCGTTGCACATACGTTTTATGACCTTCTTCCATAAGGATTTCATGTGTGCAATACGAAGGACTTATTCCTTTAATATCATGAATCTTCCATGCAATAGCTGGTTTATGAGCTTTTAGCACAGAAATGAGTTGTGATTTTTCATTTTCAGTAAGAGAAGACGATATTATTACAGGTAATTCAGTTTCACCATGTAAATAAGCATATTCCAAGTGGTTTGGAAGTGGCTTTAACTCTAATGTCGGTGGTTCTTCTATCGATGATTTATATCGATATCTGTCTTCTTCTTTTAGCATTTGAATTTCTTCTGTTGTTGGTTCATATCCATTAGCCATAAGTGTAGCTAACATTTCAGTTTCATCAATTGGTTCAGTTCCTTCTCCTAAAGAACATTCTCCTGTTCCTTGTAATTCTGGAAATTCTTCTAACAATTCTGTATGTGAATCTATAGTTTGAATATAATAACATGTATCATCTGCAGATTGTGGTTGTTGCATTGCTCTATCAACAGAAAAGGTAACACTCTCGTCCTCTATACTTAGGGTCAGTTTCTTACCAAACACGTCTATTATTGCTTTAGCCGTGTTTAAGAATGGTCTTCCTAATATGAGAGGAACTCGAGAATCTTCTTCCATGTCCAGAATAACAAAATCTACTGGAAATACTAAAGTACCAACTTTAACTAGCATGTTCTCCATTATCCCTCTAGGATATTTTACTGATCGATCGGCTAGTTGTATACTTATTCGTGTTGGTTTCAATTCTCCAAGGTCCAGTTTAGCGTATAGTAAATACGGCATTAAATTTATACTAGCACCTAAGTCTACCAATGCTTCTATTAAACTAAGACTACCCAGAAAATATGGAATTGTGAAACTTCCTAGATCAGATAATTTTTCTGGTATCTTATTCAATAATACTGCAGAACAATTTGCATTCATAGTAACAGCCGAGAGTTCTTCCATTTTCTTTCTATTCGTGATTAGATCTTTCAGAAATTTAGCATATCTAGGCATTCCTGAAATCACATCAATGAAAGGAAGATGTACATTTATTTGTTTAAACATATCCAAGAATTTGGATTGCTCGGCTTCAAGTCTCTCTTTTCTCATTTTACTCGGGTAAGGAAGTGATGGTTGGTATGGTTTAACATAAGGTTTAGCCTTAATTGTGTTATCTTCATTAACCTTTTCAACTACCGGTTCTTTTTCCTTATCTTGTTCAGATTGTGGTTCTTGTGGAGTAGGAATAGCTTCCTCAGAAATTACAGGTATTTCAGGTGGTTTAAGTGTAATACCACTTCTTGTGGTAATGGATTTAGCTTTTTCATTCCGGGGGTTAGCATTTGTATCACTAGGCAAACTTCCCGGTTTTCTTTCACCTATCAACCTTGCTAGGTTGCTTACTTCTTGTTCCAGATTTTGAATAGAAGCTTGTTGATTTCTAAATGCTTGAGCATTTTGTTCATTGGTTTGTTTCTGAGATGTAAAAAATTGCGTTTGAGATTCAACTAGCTTTGACATCATATCTTCTAAATATGTCTTTTTATCATCGGTTTGTGGTGATTTGTTTTGAAAAATAGGTCTTTGTTGATTGTAAGTATTGTTGGATACTTGTTGATTACTAGGACCTTTTTGGTTGTTGTATGGAACATTTCGGTTATAATTCTGGTTTTGATTGTAGATTGGTCTTGGCTGTTGATAATTATTCTGATAATTATTTCCAAGCCTTTGGTTCATGTATGAAACATTCTCTCTTTGTTCCATTGTTAGTTCAATATTGAGACAATCTTTTGTCAAATGTGGTCCTCCACACTGCTCACAACTAATTCTTATTGAGTATATATCCTTAGTCATCTTTTCCATTCTTCTCTCGACAGCATCTATCTTTGCGGAAATGGAATCTAAGTCATGGTTAGAATCGGCTCTAGCTGCTTTAAATGATCTAACGATATCTTTTTCTTGGTGCCACTCATGTGAGTGGGAAGCAGTGTTATCAATAATTTTGTAAGCATCAGTTGCGGTTTTCTTCATAATGGAACCACCAGCTGCTATATCGATGTCTTTTCTTGTAGTGATGTCGCATCCTTGGTAGAATATTTTTACTATTTGACAGGTGTCTAAAACATGTTGCGGACATCCTCTTAATAACTTTCCAAATCTGGTCCACGCTTCATATAGAGTTTCCTTTGGCTTTTGCGTGAACGTAACAATTTCTCCTTGAAGTCTCACGGCTTTAGATGCCGGAAAGAATTGTTTAAGAAAATTTTCAACTAAAACGTCCCATGTATCAATCGCCCCTTCAGGTAACGATTCTAACCAATCTTTGGCTTCTCCCTTTAAAGTCCAGGGAAATAACATGCGATAGATCTATTCATTCTCCACTTCTTGGATTTTAAATAGTGTACAGATCCTATTAAAGGTACGAAGATGTTCATTTGGATCTTCCTTCGGCGCACCACTAAATTGGCATTGATTAGTTACCATGTGTAGGATTTGTCCTTTAATTTCATAATCTGGTGCATTAATGTCTGGTTGAGTAATTGCGTGACCTTGGCCAGTGCGTTTAGCTCTCATTCGGTCTTCCATACTTAGAGGTTTCAGATTCTCCATAATTGAATTTGTTGAATCTGAATCACTGGAGGATTCTGATTTAATGGTTGGTTCCTCGACAATCTCTGTTTGAATGATTGGTGGTTCCAGAGGAAAGATTAATGGTTCAGGATCTCTGAATTGTCCCTGAATATTCTCCGGATTCTCAATTGTGAGGTCGGGTTCAAAAAAATGGATTATCGGAAATTTGAATTGGAGTACTTGGTCGACTAGATGACGATTCTAAAGAAAAATCAACGGCGACAATATTTGCTAGATATCTTGATCGAGTTACAGGTGGTGAACGTACAAAAGGTGGTGAACGTTTTGCTCGGTGCATTCACTGAATATCCTATTAGTTATAAATGATAAAAATTATATAAGTTATCAAATTAATAGACTTTTCTGCTTTTGCCCACGTTTCGAATAGCCAATAGATACAGCAGGGAGCCAGAACCCTTTAAATCGGAAGCTCACAACTCAGCCACTAACAAATCCAACTATTACTACGAAGTAGAAAAATTTGGATGTCTATCAATTTAACCACTTAAAATAATTTTTCATTGAAATTTAAAGAAATTTTAGAGAAGAAATAGAAAAAAATCTAAGTCCTAAAAACTAGAGCGGCGAAAAATAAGAAAGAAAAAGAGCGCGTCGAAAACCGTCAAAAAATATATAGTCGAAAAATAATAAAACGAACGTAGCGCGTCGAAACTTAAAAAGGAACTAAAAATTAAGAATTAAAAGTTACGTCTAAAAATATTAAAGCTTAGAGAAATACTATATCCAAAACGGCAAAAACTTAAAAAGGTACTAAATTTTATAAAACGGCGTCGCAAATTTCTAAAGCACCTAAATCTTAGTCTAAAGAAAAAGCGCTTAAGGGATTTTACAGCAAAGCCTAAAAATCTAGAAATAAAAATAACTATGGCAAAAACTATGTTTTAAAACTAAATACGAGCGAAAAATACAAAAATTACGCTAAAACAAATAAACAGACACAAAATATAAAAATATACTTAAAGTTGTAAAAAGTACAATTTTTAAAAAAAATTATTTTTATATTATTTATTTTATAAAAGTATTAATTTTATATATTTACTAAAACTCATTAAACTAAATATATAAATTAAATACTAAAACTAAACTTAATTAATTAAATAAACAAAACCTAATTAGGGTTATAATAATAATAATTAAAATATACTCCGTAATTAATGCTGAATTAGGTCAAACCTGGCGTGTCAGGCATGTTCATGCGAGCGCATGAATTTTTGCCTTGGGGCTCATGCGGTCGCATGGGCTAGGGTTTCGGGCCAGAGCTGGGCTGCTACAGTACCGGGCCTCGAGTAATTTTATATATATATATATATATATATATATATATATATATATATATATATATATATATATATATATAAATTTCTGTTTTAATATTATATAAAATATATATATAACTTAAATACAAATTTAATTTTAAAAACTAAAATAAAAATACTTTTTAACTTTATATATATTTAACAACTCTTAAAAACAAATATATAGATTTTTTTATGTTTTCTAAAAAAAAGTATATTTTTAATAAAAAACATAATAGTCCATCAGTCATAATCATAAAGTGCGAAAGTCTTCGTCAAATTATTATTATTCCCGAAGTCAAATATTCCAACTAATTGGGGATTCGAATTGTAACAAGGTCTTAATACTTTGTTTAATGAATACACCAGGTTATCGACTGCGTGTAGTCCAAGGTTTTACTACTTTGTTAACAATTACACCAATTACCCTTGAATGTAATTCACCCCTGTTTCAACAAGTCTATTAACTATTAATCCAGTTCCGTGTCCGGTAAAATGAACAATTATTGGTATTTACATATATCCCGCCCACCGTACCCAGTCAAGCGTATGTGGTTATATATAAATACGTCAAATTATAAGTCTATATATTAAATCAACGAGGTATCATTTAGTTAATATAAAACCCATTAATAGCCCATAGTCTGATTTCTACAAGTGTCGTTCTTTTATCCAAACCCCAATTATGGTACAAAGCCCAATTACCCAATTTTAATATTTAGCCCAACATCACGATTACTTCGGCATTAAATAAGCATAATAATAACTTAGCTACGAGACATTAATTTAAAAATAACATTAACCATAACTTACAGTGATTAAAAATAGCGTAGCGTTACACGGACAGAATTTCGACTTACACCCTTACAACATTCGCTAACATACCCTTATTATTAGAATTAAAATTAAAATTAAAATTAAAATTACAATATATATATATATATATATATATATATATATATATATATATATATATATATATATATATATATATATATATATATTATACGAGTGAGATATAGATAGATGGTTGGATGTAAACTGAGCCAAAACCGCAAAATTTATAGCATGTGGCCTGTCACCTACTTCCATGCGATCGCATGGAAAATGTGCTTCCAGGCCATGCGATCGCATGGCCACTTTTTCCAGCTCAGGTTACTTTGTTTTCTTTCTTGCCGACGGATTTAATAAATAAATATAATATATAAATAATTTTAAGAATTATTTAAATATTATATTATATTTATGTGCATAGTTGACTTGTAATTTTTAGTCTGTTGCGTCGAGCGTTGAGAGTTGACTCTGGTCCCGGTTCTGGTTTTTCGAACGTCCTTGCGTATAATTTAATATCTTGTACTTTGCGTTTCGTATCTTGTACTCTTGTAATTTTGAGACGTTTCTCATCAATAATTTGAACCACTTTGATTGTATTTTGTACTTTTGAGCTTTTTGGTCGTTTGCGTCTTCAATTCGTCGAATCTGTCTTTTGTCTTCACCTTTTATTTTTTAAACGAATATTACTTGTAAATAGAACAATTGCAACTAAAAGCTTGTCTTTCTTGAGGGATAATGCTATGAAATATATGTTCGTTTTTAGCATTATCAGTCGCTCCCGTCATGAATTCATGGCGTTTATTCTAAAAAAGAGTTATTGAATGCATAATATTGTAACAAATCATTATAACCGCCGCAGTGATTTCGTAAAGATACAATAAATGCACTTTAACCAAAAAAAGATGTCGAATTATATCCAGTCAAAAGATAATAAATTACCGTCATAAAACGTCAACCGCTTAGCATAAAAGCGGGACACATACCAAAATTTGACCTAATACAAGCTAATAAAAAAAAAGAGGGGGTGGAATTGGCTGGAACGTTTGCCCTACACTAAGGAGAGTATGCCATCCTCGCACGCATCGATTAGACGCATACTCTGCTATCAACAGAAATGAAAAATATAATATAGGGATACGAAACCTCCAATACTGCAAGGCCCATCCCTCATTGGCAAAAAAAAGCCACCCAATGTTGGCTTAACAAACTCAGTTGAGTTTGTCGGTAATTATCTCCTGTGCGGAGTTGGTAGGATCACTAATGAGAAATTGAAGACGGGGGGTCGAGATTTGTTGAAGTTGGGAATAAGCTTCCTCACATTTTTCCTTGGCTCCATCAACGAGCAACTCAGCAATATTAGGGGGAATCACGGGGGGCACATACAGTTCCTAGCGAACAACATTCCAGAACAAGGTTCGCTCATACGCACATGCAGCAACCATGGCTGCACCAAATTGCTGCTCGACGGCTTTGCAGTCGAGAGCATGCTGGACAAGGTTCAGTAAACCCTTGCGAAGAACATCATACTCTGCCTTTACAGCGTCATGTTTTGTGCCCCATGACTCCTATGACGCAATCCAGTCACTAAAGCTTTCGTTTAAAAAGATGACATGGTTATCTGACTCGTTAAGCTTTGCAGCCAACGATGTAATATCCGATTCCATAAACCTTTTCTCAACAACATGCTGATCCTCCTCCTGTTTCCTTTTAAACATCATAACATTGATTAGCTCTTCCGCCTGCGTGTGCGCGGTTACCGCAACCGCAAGCTGAACAATTAGTTTTGCGTTTTCCTGCTGCAAAGAAGTTTCTGTGGATGACGACGGTGGTGGATGAGCGAGCGCAGCAGATTTAAGTTGCAAACGGTTGAGGTCCTTGGCAAAGTTGAACAGCGTCGATTGCGTGTCCATGTACAGTTCCTCGGTAGGTGAAAGTGCGTAAAACTTTTGAATCAATGGCTGAGGGGCGCACGATTGTAGAAAAGAAAATTGTTGGGCGAATACTGAAAGAGGAACCTTCATGAATTCATTGGCATTTGGAATAAGTAGAGGCAAATCTTCTAGATTTGGACACGCACGTTTGGAGTGATGAACTACACCACTTGGACCTGCAAAAACAATAAACATGGCGTATAAAAATCTTAACATCGAAATTTAACTAAACGGCCGTCGGATGAAATTATACCTTCGTCATGTAGCCTTTTGTGGTTACTTAGCCCTCTAGTACCGGGATTTTGGTATAATGAAGGTAGTGTATCTGAATGACTAGCCAGTGAACTCGAATGGTTACCAGAATCAGTGGTCAGATTGGGTGCGTAAGATTCCAACTTCATCAACAATGACAAAAATCAGAACAACAAATGAGTAATGCATAAAAATTGTAACTAGGGTTACATAGTGTAAATGCAAAGTATAAGAGTACGAGATATACTTTTTTTTTTTTAGGTTTTTACAGAGGAGATGAACAGGGTTGAATGACTTAAAAACGAAAAGATTGTGAGAGACGAAAAAAGCCAAAAGGCTATTTATAGAGAATATACGGGAGTCAAAAGGTAACAAGGGTATGATGGTAGCCGTACACGTGTATCGCTCTTAAGCTAAATTACTTTGTAAAGAGGTCCGGTGCACGTTAGCATCAACAGGCAGTTGCATAATTACAATCATTACCTTTTCGGTATACAGTGACAGTTGTCACCTCGGGTGCAGGAAATGCAGCCGAAAAGACCGAACTTTTCCATGTTTATATATATTAAATGAAATTGTTATTTACATGATTAAGTGTTTCCAACACGTTAAGTAATCAAACTTGTTAAGACTTGATTAATTGAAATAGGTTTCATATAGACAATTGACCACCCAAGTTGACCGGTGATTCACAAACGTTAAAACTTGTAAAAACTATATGATGACATATATATGATTATATATATAGTTAACATGATATTATTATAAGTAAGTATCTCATTAGGTATTTTAACAATGAGTTATATACATAAAATTGAGTTTATTGAATTAAGAAACTCGAAACGATATATATAACGATTATCGTTATAACAACGTCTTACTAAATACATATGAATCATATTAAGATATTGATACACTATGTTTAATCATGATAAATGATAAGTAAAAATGTCATTAAGTGTATTAACAATGAACTACATATGTATACTAACTTAATGATTTCGAATCGAGACATATATGTAACGATTATCGTTGTAACGACATTTAACTGTATATATATATATCATACTAAGATTTATTATATATCATAATATCATGATAATGTAACAATTTAACATCTCTTTAAATATAATAAACAATGTGTTAACAACATTTAACAAGATCGTTAACCTAAAGGTTTCAAAACAACATTTACATGTAACGACTAACGATGACTTAACGACTCAGTTAAAATGTATTTACATGTAGTGTTTTAATATGTATTCATGCACTTTTTAAAGACTTCAAGACACTTATCAAAGTACTTCTACTTAACAAAAATTCTACTCGTATGCACCCGTATTCGTACTCGTACAATACACAGCTTTTAGATGTATGTACTATTGGTATATACACTCCAATGATCAGCTATTAGTAGCCCATGTAAGTCACCTAACACATGTGGGAACCATCATTTGGCAACTAGCATGAAATATCTCATAAAATTACAAAAATATTAATAATCATTCATGACTTATTTACATGTAAACAAAATTACACATCCTTTATATCTAATCCATATACCAACGACCAAAAACACCTACAAACACTTTCATTCTTCAATTTTCTTCATCTAATTGATCTCTCTCAAGTTCTACCTTCAAATTTTAAGTGTTCTTCATAAATTCTATAAGTTCTAGTTTCATAAAATCAAGAATACTTCCAAGTTTGCTAGCTTACTTCCAATCTTGTAAAGTGATCATCCAACCTCAAGAAATCTTTCTTACTTATTGTAATATATCTTTCTAATACAAGGTAATACTCATATTCAAATTTTGATTCAATTTCTATAACTATAACAATCTTATATCGAGTGGAAATCTTACTTCAACTTGTTTTCGTGTCATGATTCTGCTTCAAGAACTTTCAAGCCATCCAAGGATCCTTTGAAGTTAGATCTATTTTTCTCATTTCCAGTAGGTTTATTCACAAAACCTGAGGTAGTAATGATGTTCATAACATCATTCGATTCATATATATAAAACTACCTTATTCGAAGGTTTAAACTTGAAATCACTAGAACATAGTTTAGTTAATTCTAAACTTGTACGCAAACAAAAGTTAATCCTTCTAACTTGATACAACTAAACACATGTTCTATATCTATATGATACGCTAACTTAATGATTAAAACTTGGAAACACGAAAAATACCGTAAAACCGGACATACGCCGTCGTAGTAACACAGCGGGCTGTTTTGGGTTTGATAATTAAAAACTATGATAAACTTTGATTTAAAAGTTGTTCTTCTGGGAAAATGATTTTTCTTATGAACATGAAACTATATCCAAAAATCATGGTTAAACTCAAAGTGGAAGTATGTTTTTCAAAATGGTCATCAAGACGTCGTTCTTTCGACTGAAATGACTACCTCTTACAAAAACGACTTGTAACTTATATTTTCGACTATAAACCTATAATTTTTCTGTTTAAATTCATAAAATAGAGTTCAAAATGAAACCATAGCAATTTGATTCACTCAAAACGGATTTAAAACGAAGAAGTTATGGGTAAAACAAGATTGGATATTTTTTGATTGTTGTAGCTACAGGAAATATTGTAACAATTCTATACAAATCATATCCTAGCTAACTTATATTGTATTATACATGTATTCTAATATATTATGTAATCTTGAGATACCATAGACACGTATGAAAATGTTTTGACATATCATATCGACCCATGTATATATATTATTTGGAACAACCATAGACACTCTATATGCAGTAATGTTTGAGTTAGCTATATAGGGTTGAGGTTGATTCCAAAAATATATATACTTTGAGTTATGTTCTAGCCTGAGACGTGTATACACTGGGTCGTGGATTGGTTCAAGATAATATATATCAATTTATTTCTGTACATCTAACTATGGACAAATAGTTGTAGGTTACTAACGAGGACAGCAGACTTAATAAACTTAAAACATTAAAACGTATTAAAAATTGTTGTAAATATATTTCGAACATACTTTGATATATATGTACATATTTGTTATAGGTTCGTGAATCGACCAGTGGCCAAGTCTTATTTCCCGACGAAGTAAAAATCTGTGAAAGCGAGTTATAGTCCCACTTTTAAAATCTAATATTTTGGGATGAGAATACATGAAGTTTTATAAATGATTTACAAAATAGACACAAGTACATGAAACTACTTTCTATGGTTGAACGATCGAAGCCGAATATGCCCCTTTTTACTTGGTAACCTAAAAATTAGTAAACCAGTCTACTAATTGACGCGAATCCTAAAGATAGATCTATTGGGCTCAACAAACCCCATCCGTTGTAGCGGATGCTTTAGTACTTCGATGTTGTTTTATCATGTCCGATGGATGTCCTGGAATGATAGGGGATATTCTTATATGCATCTTGTTAATGTCGATTACCAGGTGTTCACCATATGAATGATTTTTATCTCTATGTATGGGATGTGTATTGAAATATGAAATCTTGTGGTCTATTATTACGATTTGATAAATATATAGGTTAAACCTATAACTCACCAACATTTTGTTGACGTTTAAAGCATGTTTATTCTCAGGTGATTATTAAGAGCTTCCGCTGTTGCATGCTAATATATGGACAAGATTTGAAGTCAGCATGCTTGTATAATATTGTTTAAAACTGCATTCGAAATTTACTCTGGTTTAACATATTAATATTGTAAACCAATATGTATAGGTAGTGTGTAAGTGTGATATTTTTTTAGATTATCATTTCTGATAATGTAGGTGGTGTCCTTTAAACCTTGTCGATAAAATAAAGGTTATGGTTTGTTTTAAAAACGAATGCAGTCTTTGAAAAACGTCTCATATAGAGGTCAAAACCTAGCAACGAAATCAATTAATATGGAACGTTTATAATCAATATGAACGGGACATTTCAGTTGGTATCCGAGCGTTGGTCTTAGAGAACCAGAAATTTGCATTAGTGTGTCTTATCGAGTTTGTTAGGATACATTAGTGAGTCTGGACTTCGACCGTGTTTTCTTTAAAAATAATTACTTAACACTTTTGTTGGAAACTATATATTATTAACATGTAAATATTATGTGATATATTAACCTCTTAATGTGTTTGATATTGTGTGATAGATGTCTACCACTACTACAAATCCCATGGACTCACCTAATAATAATGAAGAGTCAAATATACTTTGGAAAGATTCACAAATTCCGGAAGAGGAACCGGAAGAGGAGGAACCGGAAGAGGAGGAACTGGAAGAAGAAGAGGTTTCGGAGGAAGAAATATTGATACCTACTGTAAATCGATTAAATAAAAGAAAATCCTCAATCAACGGACCAAAGTCAATAATGATCAATGGTGTTTCCGCCGAGGAAGCAAAATATTGGGAAGATTACCAATTTTCCGATGAATCGGATCCTGATGAGGATTCCGATGATGTTATAGAAATTACCTCGACCGAATTTAATAAAGTAAAAGAAAATAATAAGGGAAAAGGTATAAAAATAGAGAAACCTGATTCCAACCCCGACGAACTTTATATGTATCGGCAACGTCCGTATTTCCTAAATTGTAACAATGACCCGGGAACCTCTAAACCACCAGGTTTTTCTAAACCATTGTGGAAAACGACGGCTCGTATTAGAGGAACACCATATATCCCTAGAAAATTAGGAAAACGAACCAAGTCCGAAGAAGAAGAAACCAGTGATTCAGATCAGAGGGTTGTAATCATGTTGTGTATTATATGTATTGTAGTGTACTTGTCCTTTTATGTTCTATGTAAAAATTGCTTGTATGGTTTGTTAATTGTCTTTTGCGAATCTAATCCTTGTCTATTTTACAGTATAAAAACAAAATGGACATTAAGGGTAGACAACCGAATATTTTAGAAGACCTACCAGAGGATATGATCGAGGAAATCTTGTCTAGAGTCAGTCAGAATTCATCAGCACATTTAGTTATGGCGAAATTAACTTGTCAAATATTTGAAAGACTTTCTAGAAATACCTTAGTTAATAAAAGGCTTTCCTTTGATAGGTGGGGTATATCACATTGGGGAGACCGTAAGTTACGCCATGTTTTCTTTAAAGCGTTAAATGCGGGGAATCCAAATGCAATTTTACGCTATGGGTTAAGAACCTATTTTGACTCAATATATCCCAATATAGGATTTCGTGAGTTAGAAATAGCTTCTAACATGCACCATAAAGAAGCATGTTATACTTACGGGTTAGTGATGTTCGCTTCTTACCAAAGTGAGAAATAGAACATCGGATTACAACATTTAAATAAAACCTTCTCACAAGTGACGGATTCAGTAGTTGGGGTGAGAAATAAGGTTTTTAGATTATTACGGGGCTGTTGGACATTACGAAACCCTCGTCCTTTTGACGACATTACAGCATGCTGCCTAGCCAATGGTCATAACGGTTACTTTCCACAAGATCAAGGATGGGAAGTCGTCTTAGTAAAACCTGAATGCATGACTTGTTTCTGGACTTATGAATTACGTGTCTTTATTTCTTTTGCTAAACAACTTGCGCATTAACTAGAATTGCCTTCATAGCTGTCGAGTAGCAAAGTAATTATGTGTTATATTTCATCCTATATGTATAATAGCAGTATTGTAAGTTTGTAAAATATTGTATAAAGTTTGAACGTGAAATATTATTGTAATAAGTTTTTCATATAGAATTGTAGTAGTTGAATTGTATAATAGCTGCTAAGTATGAACTTAACGGGTAGGTACTACCCGAATTAAAACTATAAAATGCTAATATGAAGAAAAAGCTTTTAAAAATAAGTTCATATTATGCTATGAAATACTATTGACTACTCTTAAATTCTATATGATTAACTCAATTCTTTTAGCTATTTTTGAAGGAAATGGCACAAGCGACTCGTCAGAACTTGAACATGAGTGAGGAAGACTTCCGTATTTTCCTTGCAGCAAACATAGCCGCAGTACAGGCTGCGATGCAAAATAACAATAACTCTGGATCTAGCAGTGGAACTAATTTCACAAGAAATCATGTAGGATGCTCCTACAAAGAATTCACTGCCTGCAAACCTTTGGAATTTGATGGAACCGAAGGACCAATTGGATTGAAACGGTGGACCGGGAAGGTCGAATCGGTGTTTGCCATAAGTAAGTGTACTGAAGAGGACAAAGTTAAGTACGCTACGCATACCTTCACAGGTATGGCATTAACATGGTGGAATACCTATCTCGAGCAGGTAGGATAAGATGTTGCTTACGCACTACCATGGTCAGCATTTAAGTAATTGATGAACGAGCAGTATCGTCCCAGAAACGAGGTCAATAAGCTCAAGGTAGAGCTTAGAGGATTACGAACGCAAGGTTTCGATATCACCACGTACGAACGACGATTCACAGAATTGTGCCTATTGTGTCCCAGAATGTTCGAAGACGAAGAAGAGAAGATCGACGCATTTGTAAAAGGGTTACCGAAAATAATTCAAGAAGATGTGAGTTCACAAGAGCACGCCTCCATACAAAAGGCAAGTCGAATGGCTCACAAAGTAGTGAACCAGATCGAAGGAAGGATTAAAGAGCAGGTGACCGAAGAGGCTAACATGAAATAAGTCAAGAGAAAGTGGGAAGAAACCAATGATAAGAGTCACCAATACAACAACAACAATCACAACCACAATCGCAATAACTATCCCAATTACTGTAACATCAATCGCAACAATAACTTCAACAAACGTCCCAACAACAACTACAATAACTGTCCCAACAACAATAACAACAACAACAACAGCAACAATAACAATCCCAACAACAATCTCAATAACAACAATGGCAACAAAAACCAAAAACTGCCATGCCAAAGATGTAAAGAGCATCACCTGGGGTTCGGCATGACATTTTGCAACAGGTGTAAAAGAAATGGTCATAGTGCGAAGAAGTGCGAAATCTACGGACCAATGCATAACAAAACTAAAGGAACAAATAATTTCGGAACCAATAACACCGCCATAGTTTGTTTTGGATGTGGAAAACGGGCCACTTCAGTAGAAATTGCCCGAATCAGGGGAATACTAATGGGCAGGCCGCGGAAGAGTTTTTAATATAAATACGGCAGAAGCGCAGGAAGACCCGGAGCTTGTTACGGGTACGTTTCTCATTGACAATAAATCTGCTTATGTTTTATTTGATTTGGGTGTGGATAGAAGCTATATGAGTAGAGATTTTTGTGCTAAACTAAGTTGTTCACCGACGCCCTTGGATAATAAATTTTTACTCGAATTAGCAAACGGTAAATTAATTACAGCAGATAATATATGTCAGAATCGAGAAATTAAACTAGTTAGCGAAACATTTAAGATTGACTTGATACCAGTAGAGTTAGGGAGTTTTGATGTGATAATCGGTATGGACTGGTTGAAAGAATTAAAAGCAGAGATCGTTTGTTACAAAAACGCAATTCGCATTATACGAGAAAAAGGAAAACCCTTAATGGTGTACGGAGAAAAGAGCAACGCGAAGTTAAATCTTATTAGTAACCTAAAGGCTCAAAAACTAATAAGAAAAGGTTGCTATGCTGTGCTAGCACACGTCGAGAAAGTCAATTCCAAAGAAAAGAACATCAATGATGTTCCCGTCGCAAAAGAATTTCCCGATGTATTTTCGAAAGAATTATCGGGACTACCTCCACACCGATCTGTTAAATTTTAAATAGACCTTGTACCGGGAGCTGCACCAATAGCTCGTGCTCCATACAGACTCACACCCAGCGAAATGAAGGAACTTCAGAGCCAATTACAAGAACTTTTAAAGCGTGGTTTCATTCGACCAAGCACATCACCATGGGGAGCTCCTGTTTTGTTTGTCAAGAAGAAGGATGGTACATTTAGGTTATGTATCGACTACCGAGAGTTGAACAAACTTACCATCAAGAACCGCTACCCACTACCGAGAATCGATGACTTATTTGATCAACTACAAGGCTCATCGGTTTATTCTAAGATTGATTTACGTTCTGGGTATCATCAAATGCGGGTGAAGGAGGATGATATTCCAAAGACTGCTTTTAGGACGCGTTACAATCATTACGAGTTTATGGTTATGCCGTTTGGGTTGACTAACGCACCAGCTGTGTTCATGGACCTTATGAACCGAGTGTGTGGACCATACCTTGACAAGTTTGTCATTGTTTTCATCGATGACATACTTATTTACTCAAAGAATGACCAAGAGCATGAAGAACATTTGAGAAAAGTGCTAGAGTTGTTAAGGAAGGAAAAACTGTACGCTAAGTTTTTAAAGTGTGCATTTTGGTTGGAAGAAGTTCAATTCCTCGGTCACATAGTGAACAACGAAGGTATTTAGGTGGATCCAGCAAATATTGAAAACGTTGAAAAATGGGAAACCCCGAAAACTCCGAAGCATATACGCCAATTTTTAGGACTAGCTGGTTACTACAGAAGGTTCATCCAAGATTTTTCCAGAATAGCAAAATCCTTGACTGCATTAACGCATAAAGGAAGAAAATTTGAATGGAAGGATGAACAAGAGAAAGCGTTTCAATTGTTAAAGAAAAAGTTAACTACGACACCTATATTATCATTACCTAAAGGGAATGATAATTTTGTGATATATTATGATGCTTCAATGCAAGGTCTCGGTTGTGTATTAATGCAACGAATGAAGGTAATTGCTTATGCGTCTAGACAATTGAAGATTCACGAGCAGAATTATACGACACATGATTTGGAATTAGGCGCGGTTGTTTTTGCATTAAAGACTTGGAGGCACTACTTATATGGGGTCAAAAGTAATATATATACCGATCACAAAACTCTTCAACACATATTTAATCAGAAACAACTGAACATGAGACAGTGCAGGTGGATTGAATTGTTGAATGATTACGACTTTGAGATTCGTTACCACCCGGGGAAGGCAAATGTGGTAGCTGACGCCTTGAGCAGAAAGGACAGAGAACCCATTCGAGTAAAAGCTATGAATATAATGATTCACAATAACCTTACTACTCAAATAAAGGAGGCGCAACAAGGAGTTTTAAAAGAGGGAAATTTAAAGGATGAAATACCCAAAGGATCAGAGAAGCATCTTAATATTCGGGAAGACGGAACCCGGTATAGGGCTGAAAGAATTTGGGTACCAAAATTTGGAGATATGAGAGAAATGGTACCTAGAGAAGCTCATAAAACCAGATACTCAATACACCCTGGAACGAGGAAGATGTACAAGGATCTCAAGAAACATTTGGATGTGTTCTATGGTCACAGCGGAGCATCAGAAATCATCAGGTCTACTTCAACAACCCGAAATCCCGGAATGGAAATGGGAAAATATTACCATGGATTTCATCACTAAATTGCCAAGGACTGCAAGTGGTTTTAATACTATTTGGGTAATAGTTGATCGTCTCACCAAATTAGCATACTTCCTGCCAATAAGAGAAGATGACAAGATGGAGAAGTTAACACGATTGTATTTGAAGGAAGTCGTCTCCAGACATGAAATACCTATCTCTATTATCTCTGATAGGGATGGCAGATTTATTTCAAGATTCTGGCAGACATTACAGCAAGCATTAGGAACTCGTCTAGACATGAGTACTGCTTATCATCCACAAACTGATGGGCAGAGCGAAAGGACGATACAAATGCTTGAACACATGCTACGAGCATGTGTTATTGATTTCGGAAACAATTGGGATCTACACCTTCCGTTAGCAGAATTTTCCTACGACAATAGCTACCATTCAAGCATTGAGATGACGCCGTTTGAAGCACTTTATGGTAGAAAGTGCAGGTCTTCAATTTGTTGGAGTGAAGTGGGGGATAGACAGATTACCGAGAAGATCATCCAAATTCAACAACGGTTGAAAACCGCCCAAAGTCGACAAAAGAGCTACGCTGACAATAAAAGAAAAGATATAGAATTTGAAATTGGAGAGATGGTCATGCTTAAGGTTGTACCGTGGAAAGGCGTTGTTCGATTTGGTAAACGAGGGAAATTAAATCCAAGGTATATAGGACCATTCAAGATTATTGATCGTGTCGGACCAGTAGCTTACCGACTTGAATTACCACAACAACTCGCGGCTGTACATAACACTTTCCACATCTCAAATTTGAAGAAATGTTTTGCTAAAAAATATCTTACTATTCTGTTAGACGAAATCCAAATCAACGAAAAACTTCAATTCGTCGAAGAACCCGTCGAAATAATGGATCGTGAGGTTAAAAGACTTAAGCAAAACAAGATACCAATTGTTAAAGTTTGATGGAATGCTCGTATAGGACCCGAGTTCACCTGGGAATGAGAAGATCAGATGAAGAAGAAATACCCGCACTTATTTCCAGAAGATACATCAACACCTCCAACTGCTTATAATTTCGGGACGAAATTTATTTAACGGGTAGGTACTGTAGTAACCCGAACTTTTCCATGTTTATATATATTAAATGAAATTGTTATTTACATGATTAAGTGTTTCCAACACATTAAGCAATCAAACTTGTTAAGACTTGATTAATTGAAATAGGTTTCATATAGACAATTGACCACCCAAGTTGACCGGTGATTCACGAACGTTAAAATTTGTAAAAACTATATGATGACATATATATGACTATATATATAGTTAACATGATATTATGATAAGTAAGTATCTCATTAGGTATTTTAACAATGAGTTATATACATAAAATTGAGTTTATTGAATTAAGAAACTCGAAACGATATATATAACGATTATCGTTATAACAACGTCTTACTAAATACATATGAATCATATTAAGATATTGATACACTATGTTTAATCATGATAAATGATAAGAAAACATGTCATTAAGTGTATTAACAATAAACTACATATGTAAAAAAAAGACTACTAACTTAATAATTTCGAATCGAGACATATATGTAACGATTATCGTTGTAACGACATTTAACTGTATATATATCATACTAAGATATATTATATATCATAATAACATGATAATGTAACAATTTAACATCTCTTTAAATATAATAAACAATGGGTTAACAACATTTAACAAGATCATTAACCTAAAGGTTTCAAAACAACATTTACATGTAACGACTAACGATGACTTAACGACTCAGTTAAAATGTATTTACATGTAGTGTTTTAATATGTATTCATGAACTTTTAAAAGAATTCAAGACACTTATCAAAGTACTTCTACTTAACAAAAATGCTTACAATTACATCCTCATTCATTTTCATCAACAATTCTACTCGTATGCACCCGTATTCGTACTCGTACAATACACAGCTTTTAGATGTATGTACTATTTGTATATACAATCCAATGATCAGCTTTTAGCAGCCCATGTGAGTTACCTAACATATGTGGGAACCATCATTTGGCAACTAGCATGAAATATCTCATAAAATTACAAAAATATTAATAATCATTCATGACTTATTTACATGAAAACAAAATTACACATCCTTTATATCTAATCCATATACCAACAACCAAAAACACCTACAAACACTTTCATTCTTCAATTTTCTTCATCTAATTGATCTCTCTCAAGTTCTATCTTCAAGTTCTAAGTGTTCTTCATAAATTCTATAAGTTCTAGTTTCATAAAATCAAGAATACTTCTAAGTTTGCTAGCTTACTTCCAATATTGTAAAGTGATCATCCAACCTCAAGAAATCTTTCTTATTTATAGTAAGATATCTTTATAATATAAGGTAATACTCATATTCAAACTTTGATTCAATTTCTATAACTATAACAATCTTATTTCGAGTGGAAATCTTACTTGAACTTGTTTTCGTGTCATGATTCTGTTTCAAGAACTTTCAAGCCATCCAAGGATCCTTTGAAGCTAGATCTATTTTTCTCATTTTTAGTAGGTTTATCCAAAAAACCTGAGGTAGTAATGATGTTCATAACATCATTCGATTCATATATATAAAACTACCTTATTCGAAGGTTTAAACTTGAAATCACTAGAACATAGTTTAGTAAATTCTAAACTTGTTCGCAAACAAAAGTTAATCATTCTAACTTAACTTTTAAAATCAACTAAACACATGTTCTATATCTATATGATATGCTAACTTAATGATTTAAAACCTGGAAACTCAAAAAACACCGTAAAACCGGACATACGCCGTCGTAGTAACACCGCGGGCTGTTTCGGGTTTGATAATTAAAAACTATGATAAACTTTGATTGAAAAGTTGTTCTTCTGGGAAAATGATTTTTCTTATGAACATGAAACTATATCCAAAAATCATGGTTAAACTCAAAGTGAAAGTATGTTTTTCAAAATGGTCATCAAGACGTCGTTCTTTCGACTGAAATGACTACCTCTTACAAAAACGACTTGTAACATATATTTCTGACTATAAGACTATACATTTTCTGTTTAGATTCATAAAATAGAGTTCAAAATGAAACCATACCAATTTGATTCACTCAAAACGGATTTAAAACGAAGAAGTTATGGGTAAAACAAGATTGGATATTTTTTGATTGTTGTAGCTACGGGAAATATTGTAATAATTCTATACAAATCATATCCTAGCTAACTTATATTGTATTATACATGTATTCTAATATATTATGTAATCTTGGGATACCATAGACACGTATGCAAATGTTTTGACATATTATATCGACCCATGTATATATATTATTTGGAACAACCATAGACACTCTATATGCAGTAATGTTTGAGTTAATTATACAGGGTTGAGGTTGATTCAAAAAATATATATACTTTGAGTTATGATCTAGCCTGAGATGTGTATACACTGGGTTGTGGATTGGGTCAAGATAATATATATCAATTTATTTCTGTACATCTAACTATGGACAACTAATTGTAGGTTACTAACGAGGACAACTGACTTAATAAACTTAAAACATTAAAACGTACTAAAAATGTTGTAAATATATTTTGAACATACTTTGATATATATGTACATATTTGTTATAGGTTCGTGAATCGACCAGTGGCCAAGTCTTACTTCCCGACGAAGTAAAAATCTGTGAAAGTGAGTTATAGTCCCACTTTTAAAATCTAATATTTTGGGATGAGAATACATGCAGTTTTATAAATGATTTACAAAATAGACACAAGTACATGAAACTACTTTCTATGGTTGAACGATCGAAGCCGAATATGCCCCTTTTTACTTCGTAACCTAAGAATTAGTAAACCAGTCTACTAATTGACACGAATCCTAAAGATAGATCTATTGGGCTCAACAAACCCCATCCGTTGTAGCGGATGCTTTAGTACTTCGATGTTGTTTTATCATGTCCGATGGATATCCCGGAATGATAGGGGATATTCTTATATGCATCTTGTTAATGTCGGTTACCAGGTGTTCACCATATGAATGATTTTTATCTCTATGTATGGGATGTGTATTGAAATATGAAATCTTGTGGTCTATTATTACGATTTGATAAATATATAGGTTAAACCTGTAACTCACCATCATTTTTGTTGACGTTTAAAGCATGTTTATTCTCAGGTGATTATTAAGAGCTTTCGCTGTTGCATGCTAATATATGGACAAGATTTGGAGTCAGCATGCTTGTATAATATTGTTTAAAACTGCATTCAAAATTTACTCTGTTGTAACATATTAATATTGTAAACCAATATGTATTGGTAGTGGGTAAATGTGATATTTTTTTAGATTATCATTTCTGATAATCTAGGTGGTGTCCTTTAAACCTTGTTGATAAAATAAAGGTTATGGTTTGTTTTAAAAACGAATGCAGTCTTTGAAAAACGTCTCATATAGAGGTCAAAACCTCGCAACGAAATCAATTAATATGGAACGTTTATAATCAATATGAACGGGACATTTCAGCACGCATACATTGCATTTAATGCTAATACAGTATCCGGTTACGCATATATATTTAAATAAACCTCATGCACTATCCGGTTACAGTTGAGATCGAACTAGGATTTGTATTGGAACTATTAAGCATGTTAATCTGGTTCAAAGATGTTGTTAAGGATCATTATGTGTACATTTTTTCTTCTTAGTACGACGTCATACACTAATTTTCATTGTATATAACATCGAACTGGGGGGACTTAATGATACGCACATCCGCAGGACTACGCGGATTGCGCATCCAAAGCCACAAAACGCTCGTGAGTTGCCATCATTTGGCACGGGTATAGCTGTACCTCGTGCGCATATACCATCTGATGCGAGTTTCGTATACTTGCATAAGGGTCCAGTATATTCTAGAAGAATGTACGGTATAATCAATTTGGATTCTTTTCCTTAAATAATGAAAGTTAGTTGGGATAAGATTGCATTTAATTAGGGAAGAGATTCTATCGAAACCCTAATTCATGAGCCTATAAATACATAGCTCACAAACACTATAAAGATATACATTCATTCGTTTACTCATACGTAAACCACAACAAACAAATCTTCTTCGTACGAACAAAGCTTCTTACGATCTCTAAGACTTTCAGGTATGTCTCAAACTATAAAACCTTCATGTCTTTGGGCCACTCAACCTCGTATGCTAGGTTGTTGGTGGACTCTCAAATTGGCCACCCTGTCGAAATCGAAACGATACCGATGTGGGTTATCCACGACTACGCGTCGGAGGTCCTAATGTTGTTAGTCCTTAAATCCCATTATGCACTCAAGCATAAGTTCACCTTGACCTCGTGAAAATATGCTTGATCAGTTAAAGAGTTTCTTTAGAAAGTGATGATTTTCAGCAAAGACTTTGCTTCTTTTCTGCAATCCTCCTGGGTCACAATCTTCATTTTCTTGAGGGATCTATGCTTTTATTCGAAGACTTTTCTCTTCTTTATTTTTGAGACTTTGCTCAACTAATTTTTTTTTTTTTTGCATATCCCATCTTCATAACTTTGTCTATTTCTTCTTGTGCCCAGAAAGAAAGGTATTTCACCAGAAATAGGTCTTTTTGACCTATCAAAAATAGTCTGGAATTTCGTAATTTTTTAACAAGTGTTTGAAGTAAACTTAGTCGATCTATCTCTTTTGAATTTCTAGATTATAGAAATGATAAAGGAAAGAGGGTGGAAATAGTAACGTATTTGATAGTGAATTTGGGGGTGAGTATTTTCCGATTCATTAACTCTTTGGCGTGAGTTGGTCGGTTTAAATGCGTGGAGTGGAAACGGAAATGGATCGTTTTTTTCTTCTCTATTCAAAGTGATTTCGGAAGGAGTATCGCACCTACACCACGTATGGCGCTTACTAACTATTGGCCTCGAAATGTATGTCAAGGTCAAGTTCTAACTCTAAATGCTAACATCGTCGCTCTTAACGGAAAAGATAGTGAAGCATTAAAAAATAATGCTTATTGGGCCATTTTTGGGGTGCCTCACAACAGTTATATTGGGTTAATAATGCCTTTTCATGCAATGCTCTTTTAGAGAATCGGTTCATCCTTAAGAAGATTTATGTCCTTATTTGTCTTAATTTTAGAACAAACAAGATTGATTTTCGAAAGTACTTTTTCAGAAAGTATCATTTAGCCAAAATTTTGAAATATTTACGTTGCGGACAAAGAATCTAAATAGTAAGTATACTCGAAAATCTCAGTAAAATTTTAAGTTAAGAACATTTTCCGAGCATCCCATAGCTAATTACGGTGTACTACACCACTATCCCAAACTTAGAGGAACATTGTCCTTAATGTTCATTCTTAGATTTTAGGGAGCTAAAATCCCACACTTAGAGTTTGAACATGTCGGAAAATGTATCTAAGCTCAATATTGGATTGGAATCCCACACTTAGTGATATGCTTAGGATAGGGTATAGTTTAAGGATATAACGAAGCAAAATAAATAAACGAAGAGAAAGAAACGAATTACTCCCCTTAGGTGCGGCTGTGAGCTGAGGATCTGAAGGTAGACTGAGTCGGAACCATCTTCTACTGGATTCGAATTGGCATTCTTATAGTGTACTCGAGCTCATTAGGGCGTTCTCATCCTCCATACACCATCCACCAATAACTTGAAATGAAATAATCAACGGGTTTCCTTGTCATTTCATCATTATTTAAATAGTCTCCACATGTGAAAGGACCCGTTCATATACATTATAAACGATTCACAATAGTTGATTACATCGCGAGGTATTTTGACCTCTATATGATACATTTTACAAACATTGCATTCGGTCATAAAAGACAAACTTTCTTTACAACGAAAGTTGACGGCATGCACACGATTTCATAATACATCCAACTATAATTGACATAATAATAATCTTGATGAACTCAATGACTCGAATGCAACGTCTTTCAAAATATGCCATGAATGACTCCAAGTAATATCCTTAAAATGAGCTAAAGCACAGCGGAAGATTTCTTTAATACCTGAGAATAAACATGCTTTAAAGTGTCAACCAAAAGGTTGGTGAGTTCATAGGTTTATCATAACAATCATTTCAATATATTAATAGACCACAAGATTTCCGTTTATAAATATATGTACACTCGCAAGTGTATAAAAGTATTCTATAAGTTGTAGGCACCCGGTAACAAGCCTTAACGTTCATGTTTTACCCTCTAAAGTACACCAGATCAGGTGTGTTTAAAATAACCTCGAAGTACTAAAGCATCCCATAGTCAGGATGAGGTTTGTCAGGCCCAATAGATCTATCTATAGGATTCGCGCCTACCGTACATAGACAAGTAGTTCAATGTTACCAAGCTAAGGGTATATTTCTGGTTTAAACCCACGTAGAATTAGTTTTAGTACTTGTGCCTATTTCGTAAAACATTTATAAAAACAGCGCATGTATTCTCAGTCCCAAAAATATATATAAAAGGGAGCAAATGAAACTCACCATACTATATTTCGTAGTAAAAATACATATAACGTCGTTTAACAAGTACAAGGTTGGCCTCGGATTCACGAACCTATATTAATTATATATATTTATTTGTTGGTCAATATTTGTCTAACAATTTTTGATCAAGTCATAGTGTACCACAATCCTAATGCTCGAGACTAATATGCAAAAGTCAACAAAAGTCAACTTGACCCAAAATGACTTCTAAAATTTATACGTGTTTATTATATAACTTAACTATAGTCGTTTTATATATTTAAATATATTTATTAGATTTTATAATAATAAAAGTCATTTATTAATAAAAATTTATATTAACGTTTATATATGATAAAATATACTTTTATATATCTTAAGTAGTAAAATTTATAAAGTTCACTTAATATCGTAAAACTATAGTGGTAAGTATTATTAATGTAATTATACTACGCGTGGTGAAAAAATATCTTTGTATCCCCTATTTATTTGATAAAATAATATTGATCATAATAATAATAAGTAAAAGTTGATTTATTTTGTAATAATAATTATTATTATTCTATAAAAAAATAACAATATTTATATTTACTGAAAATGGTAGTATGATAGAATGATAATACTAACATAATAGTAATAATGATATTTTATAATAACAATAATAACGACGATAGTAATAATAATCATTTTAACAATAATACTAAAATTCAGTTGACTATAACTTCTAATCCGTTCATCGAAACCATTCGATATCTAAATGAAAAGTTCTTAATTTTTCGATAACTTTCCAATGACATGCATATCATATACCCTATCTCAGTAGCATATGTATCTAATTCAGGATTCAACAAACCTATCTAAGGACAATATCAAATGTACAAGCATGCATAATCCTATATACTCGAGCACTAGTCAGGGATACACTATTGATATATAAAAGTTAAGTTATGAGTGATCACGTATCAATATTGAGATTCAATATTGCAGGAAAGTACGTAGACGCAACGGAGATGATAAACACTAGATTGATCTCACGAGCATACCCATGAACTATACTCATCACCTCCATAGCTATAACCCATAATTTCCTTAGCTTCGACTCATTCAAAAAACTATTTTGAAATCACTCGGACATCACTCCGTCGTAATATTTTATGTATACTAATAATATCTTGAAATAATACATAGCAAATATATATATATATATATATATATATATATATATATATATATATATATATATATATATGTAAATCGATTGAGAGAGTTTAGAGAAATATATTTTCAAGTTTCTATGAAATAATGAAACCTATTGAATTCTATTTATAATAGATTTTTGAATTATTAAAGTGAATTATTAAAGTATGAATTATTAAAGTGAATTATTAAAGTATGATTTATTAAAGTAAATTATTAAAGTATAAATTATTAAAGTGAATTATTAAAGTATGAATTATTAAAGTGAATTATTAAAGTATGAATTATTAAAGTATGAATTATTAAAGTGAATTATTAAAGTTAAAGTAAAGTAAAAGTAAAGTTAAAGTATAGTAAAAGTATAAAAACTATGTATGTATAATACGCGTATAAATATATATAATATTAATTTAAATCGTTATATATATTTAATGAAATAAAATATAAATATCGTTATATTTATTATACTGGTTAAGTAATGAGTTGTCAAAAGTAATTCTAGATATTTATAAAAGTTATATACGTTTTAATAATAAAGTTCTTTTTAAACTGAAAACGTTTTTGTACGTTTGAAAATAGATTAATAGAATATTATGGAAACCAATTCTCCACTAGCTTTTGTCTAACTTTCGTAAATGACACTTTTTATTTTTATTTATAAATAGCTTTACAAATTATTCCGAATATCGTTAAGAGGAATAGATTTTCTCAAATCATAGTGGACCTCTCAAAAGAGACTTGTAATCATAATTCAATGTTTCTGATAATTCAATCATTTAATATATTTTATTTAATTTCATCGATAATCATATTGAAACAAATACGTTCATATAAAGTATTATACGTTTAAATACTTTGTTGACATTTTCAATTTATAACATATACACATATACATACATATTCATATATGTTCATTTAATGGTTCGTGAATCATTGGAATTTGGTCGAGGTTTAAATGAATGTATAAGCATAGTTTAAAATCCTTGAGATTTAACTTAACAAACATTGCTTATCGTGTCAGAATAATATAAAGATAAAGTTTAAATTTAGTCGGAAATTTTCGGGTCGTCACAACATGCATCAATAACTATCTATTACTTGTAAAGATGGAAAAGTCAAACCGAGACAGGTGATTAAGCATTAGGCCATAGACTCACTGATTTGCGTTTTGATGAAAAAGTTATTTGAAAACTTGAGGGTTTCAAAATTAGGTTTTTAAAAATTCAACAAATCAGTGTATGACTAAAAAGCTTAATCTCACACTTAAAGTGTTGTCTGCCTTTAATTTTAAGACTTTTGAAATAATGTAGTAATTAATTCACTTAAGCCCAAGACAAGTAGGAGAAGTGAATTCGTCCTAAGAAACGTTAAAATTTTTATTTTAAGTTTCACTTTTCACTTATTCAATTAACCTAATTGTCCTAATCTAACTACTACAAAAGCTTTAGAAAAATAAACACACTGGTTGCCTCCCGAGAAGCGCTTGTTTTTGTTCGAGTCACGAGCCTAACTCTAGCCATATTTCTCAGGAAATCTAGGCGGTTCCCTTGCATCCATCAGTAGACACAAGAGGTATTATTAGAACATACCGATGTGATTAAAACGGACATAGAATAAGATATGTCCAATGAGAGGAGAAGGTGGTTTGAAGTGAATGCTTTGTTTAACTCGAGGTATAACAAAGCTATCAATTTCTTCTACCTTCGTGATTTGTGCGGGTTGGTCAAAGGGGTCCTCATCACTCCATGATGTGTATGTCATTATGTATTTGAGTGATGGTTTATAGGGTAGCCCAAACGCAAAACCCGTATTTCTTCCAAGTGACTTCTGATTGGTCGTAATGTTGTACTCTGGGCATGGAGGTGGGACGATGTCCATTGACGTCTCCAATATGGTAGGAACATTAACAACTACTTCAGTGCTAAAATCCTCCATTTCTTTCTTCTTATTCGGGCTCTCCATTTCTATTTCTTCATCCACCTCCTCGTCACTTTGTTCAGAAGCTTCAAGTATAATTCGTTCAGAGAGTTTTTCTAGAACAAAATCCTCTCCAGTCATTAAAAGATCAAAATAAGGTGGGAGTGAAGATTGGGTTGGTGTGGAGTGGTTATTTTTGTTGTCTTCTATTTCTATCTTCTTCTCTTCATTCTCCGAATAGAAGGTGACTTCCTAGTGGAGATGGTATTTATTTCGCCGTTCAGATCAGAAGGACATACAGACTCGTCGATCGTGAAAGTTACCTCTTCTCCACGGGCTCTCAAGGTAATAGTCTGTGAATAAACGTTAATGATCGCTTTGGCTGTATTCATGAAAGGCCTTCCTAAGATGATAGGGGTTTTCACATCTTCTTTAAAATCCGTAACCACAAAGTCGGTCGGAAAAAGGAATTTGTCAACCTTAACCATGACGTTCTCAGCTATTCCCTTAGGATATCTAGTGGATTGGTCATCTAGCTGGATGCTCATTTGGGTAGGTTTAAGGTTTCAAATTCTGAGTCTCTGGAATAGTGAGTAGGGCATGAGATTGATGCTGGCACCAAGGTCAGCGAGAGATAGATAGTACCAGATTGGTAGATAGAACAAGGAAGGGTGAATCGTCCAGTATATCCTAATTTTTCAGGAAGAGTTTTTAAGATAATGGCTGAACAATCCGCGTTCAGCTGGACATTGGGTACTTCAGGTACCTTATCCTTGGTTGATAGGAGTTTCTAAAATACTTCTTACTATGAGGATTTTTAGACACAGTGTCCAAAAATTTACCGTCAAGCTTGAAAGATTTCATCTTGTTGTGTCTTTGCTTGAGACGGCCTGGGAATGGAATGGGTGCTTTCCCAGTAGGTTTAGGTGATGACTCAATGACTACTACTGAATGGTTATTAGTTAGTTTCTTCTCCTTAGAAGAAACTGAAGGTTGGCTATGTGTCACCTTTGAGTCATTTTTAGGATAACCTAGAGAATCGAGACGCTGATTTAGCTGGCTTATTTGATTTTCAAGACTACTCAAGTGATTAGTCATGACTAAGTCAGTTGCGTCTTGTCTTGCTGTGATCATGTTGATGATTCACAGTAGGACATCGTTGAAAGGACCCGTTCATATACATTATAAACGATTCACAATAGTTGATTACATCGTGATGTATTTGACCTCTATATGATACATTTTACAAACATTGTATTCATTTTTAAAAGACAAACTTTATTCACATCTAAAGTTGACAGCATGCATACCATTTCATAATACATCCAACTATAATTGACTTAATAATAATCTCGATGAACTCGATGACTCGAATGCAACGTCTTTCGAAACATGCTATGAATGACTATAAGTAATATCCTTAAAATGAGCTAATGCACATCGGAATATTTCTTTTAAACCTGAGAATAAACATGCTTTCAAGTGTCAACCAAAAGGTTGGTGATTTCAATAGTTTATCATAATCATTCATTTCCATTATCTTAATAAACCACAATATTTTTATTAAATATAATTCCAATAGCAGAATCCTCTCGTCTGCATAAAGGTAAAATCATTTCCAATAATATAATAGACCACAAGATTTTCATTTTTCATAAACATAATCCTCAATCAGAATCCTCTCGTCTGCATTAAGGTAAAATCATTCATATGGTGAACACCTGGTAACCGACATTAGCAAGATGCATATAGAATATCCCCAAAACAGAATCCTCTTGTCTATATAACAGAATCCTCTCGTCTGTATAAAAATCGAAGTACTAAAGCATCCGTACTTCAGATGGGGTTTGTTAGGCCCATAGATCTATCTTTAGGATTCGCGTCAATTAGGGGTACTGTTCCCTAATTCTTAGGCTACCAAGCTAAAAGAGGTGATATTCGATTTCGATAATCCAACCATAGAATGTAATTTTTGAGTACTTGTGTCTATTTCGTCAAACATTTATAAAACAGCGCATGTATTCTCAGTCCCAAAAATATATATTGCAAAAGCATTTAAAAGGGAGCAAATGAAACTCACAATACTGTATTTTGTAGTAAAAATACATATGACGTCATTGAACAAGTGCAATGTTGGCCTTGGATTCACGAACCTATAATAATTATATATATATATATATATATATATATATATATATATATATATATATATATATATATATATATATATATATATATATATGTTTGATCAATATCTGTCTAACAATTTAAGTCAAGTCATAGTGTATCACAATCCTAATGCTCGAGACTAAATATGCAAAAGTCAACAAACGTCATATTGACCAAAATGTCTTCCAAAATTTATACATGATTATTATATAGTTTAAATATAGTCGTTTTATTTATTTTAATATTTTTAATAGATTTTATTAAAGTAAATAATATAGTTCTTTTATTAATAAATAAAATTTTATATTAAAATTTATATAATAAAAATATACTTTTATATATCTTAAGTAATAAAATTTATAAAGTTCATTTAATATCATAAAAATAATATAATAGGTATTATTAATGTAATTATATTATACGTAATAAAATATCTTTGTATCACATATTTATTTGATAAAATAATATAATATTGATAATAATAATAATAAGTAAAAGTTGTATTATTTTGTAATAATTATTATTATTCTACTAATAAAAATAACAATAATTATATTTTCTAAAAATGATAAAATGATAATTTTTATTAACAATAGTACTAAAATAATAATAATATTAATGATGTTTCATATTAACAATGATATTTTTATTAAAAATAATAATTTTAGTAAAAATGATAGTTTTAATATTAATAATACTTTTAATAATAATAATAATAGTAAAATAATGAAAATGATATTTTTCCTTTAAATCAATATCTTACAATATATTAATTTCATCATGATACTCATACTCATTATTTCCTAATCGCTTCGTTTAATAGCTTGTACTCATCTTTTATATCGCGTTCATATTAAAAAATAATAATAGTAATCATAATAATTCGATGTTACTAATATTAGTTTTAATTATAATAATACTAATAATAATAATATTAATGATAATACTAATAACTATTTGAATGATAATAATAATAATAATAATAATAATAATAATAATAATAATAATAATAATAATAATAATAATAATAATAATAATTATAACCTTAACGATAATAACGATAGTAATAATAATAAAAATAATAATAATATCTTTTATTAATAACGACAATGATAATAATAATAATAATAATAATAATAATAATAATAATAATAATAATAATAATAATAATAATAATAATAATAATAATAATAATAATAATAATAATTAGATTATAACGACGATAATAATAATCATTTTTAATAATAATACAAAAATTCAATTGACTATAACTTCTAAACCGTTCATCGAAACCATTCGATATCTAAATAAAAAGTTCTCAATTTTTCGCTAGCTATCCAACGACATGCATATCATATACCTTATCTTAATAGCATATGTATTTAATTCAAGATTCGACATAACCTATCTAACGACAATAACGAACGTATAAGCATGCATAATCCTATATACTCGAGCACTAGTCAGGGATACACTAATAATATATAAAAGTTAAGTTATGAGTGCTCATGTATCAATATTGAGTTTCAATATTGCAGGAAAAGTACGTAGACGCAACGGAGATGATAAACACTAGTTTGACTCACGAGCAATACTCCCGAACCATACCCATAACCTCCATAGCTATAACCCATAATTTCCTTAGCCTTATCCCGCTCGAAAAACAATTTTGAAATCACTCGGACATCACTCCATCGTAATATTTTATGTATACTAATAATATCTTGAAATAATACGGAGTAAATATATATATGTAAATCGATTGAGAGAGTTTAGAGAAAAATATTTTCAAGTTTCTATGAAATAATGAAACCTATTGAATTCTATTTATAATAGATTTTTGAATTATTAAAGTGAATTATTAAAGTATGAATTATTAAAGTGAATTATTAAAGTATGAATTATTAAAGTTAATTATTAAAGTATGAATTATTAAAGTGAATTATTAAAGTTAAAGTAAAGTAAAAATAAAGTAAAGGTAAAGTTTAAGTATAGTAAAAGTATAAAACTATGTACGTATAATACGCGTATAAATATATATAATATTAATTTAAATCATTATATATATTTAATAAAATAAAATTTAAATATCGTTATCTTTATCATACTGGTTAAGTAATGAGTTGTCAAAAGTGATTCTAGATATTTATAAAAGTTATATACGTTTTAATAATAAAGTTCTTTTTAAACTGAAAACGTTTTTGTACGTTTGAAACTAAATCAAATAAATATGATAATTTTGTTTTCCAAAACTAAATATATTTAAGAATCATTTTGTTTAAAGGTTAAAATAATGGAAATTGTTATATCATAAAATGTTTTAGAAAAGTAGAATCATATATATTCATAATAGGTTTCAAGTTTTTAAATTACAGTCTATTGGTGAAGCATGAGATAAAGTTCAAAGGTTAAATAAACGTATGAAATCATCTTAATGAAAAATGTCGAGTTACTTAACTTGTCGATATCCAACATCTAAGTTATTTACACTCCACGTTTTTACTTATAAATCACTTTACCATTTTCTGAATGTTGTCAAAAAGAATAGATTTCTTAAATCACAGTGGACCTCATAACATAGACCCGTAATCATATCACAATGTATCTATTAAATCAATCATTTGATATTATCTTCTAATTCCATCGATAAACATATTGAAACAAATACGTTCATGTAAAGTATTATACGTTTAATACTTTATTAATATTCTCAAGTTATAATATATATATACATATATATACATATTTATTTATATATAACGGTTCGTGAATCGTCGGAATTTGATCGAGGTTATAATGAATGTATGAACACAATTTAAAATTCTTGAGATTTAACTTAACAAACTTTGCTTATCGTGTCGGAATAATATAAAGATAAAGTTTAAATTTGGTTGAAAATTTTCGAGTTGTTACAGTACCTACCCGTTAAAGAAATTTCGTCCCGAAATTTGAATGGGATGGTCATGGCTGACAATAAGTATGTTTTCATGACGTATACGAGTTGGAAATTAGAGTTTTATTATCATCAAGTAATATAGATAAAGTAATTTGATTTTTGTGAAGAATATGAGTGAAGTTATCACAAAAGAATGAAATGAGTAAATGCACGTTCTTTTTAACTAATGACATAGTTGATTATATACATGGCATTGTATATGTATACTTTATTTGCTAAAAGCCAAAGGCAGAACTACGCGAATTATGAGGCAAAGCTATGCAATATTCGCTGAAATATAAGTACAGCGGTTATGATTTCGCATTAATGCAAGACCGCGGTTTAATCCGCTGAGTTTTCGCGGATAGTTAAGTAACTCGCAGACCGCGGATATTTCGAATACTATAAATAGGGAGCTTGGCCTCTCATTTATGGGTTGTTGATTCTCTGCCATTTTGCCCAAGCCTTTGTAATTTCCACTTGTGACCTTGCCCAAGGGATTTTTACACCGCTCAAAGGTGAAATATGCTAATTAACAATCAAGACCGGGTCGGGGTGGTTGATCACTTGATAGTTAAAGTGAAAGACGATCATCGGGGCCCAAAATAATCATCAAACATTCCATCTTCCATTATAATCTTATTGCACTCAATCCGTAATTATGTAACATTATTAATTAAGGATTGATCAATTGGCGCCATCCGTGGGACACGTTTTACGAATTAAACCGAATTTTTTTTGTTTCGTGCTATCAAACGATTAATTCTCTGGTTTAATTCCAATCGTGTTTTTGTTGTGATGATTTACAGGTGCTTTTGTAATACGCAATCAGTCGATCTGCTCGACAATCATGATGACAAATGCAAAGCAAATTGGCGTTTCTGCGAATGCTGATGCACTGCCTGGTGATTCACAGAACGTTGTAATATTTCCATTGCAAACAAATGCTATTATAACCGCGGGAAAATCGGTTCAAGAACCGATCGCTAAAACATCTGGTGAAAACAATGCTAGTGACTCGCAGCCAGAAGTTGCTGCTGAAAAAATGATTGCGCGAAGAACTTTGCTACAAAATCGCAATGAAACAATTGCTGATGGGAAGTGACCAAAAGCATTATCTGGAAAATCTAGTCTGCGAACTGACAAAATTGTTGGTACTGCAATCGAGCAAGCTAAGAGAGATGCTAAGCGTAATTGCGAATCTCGCATACCGCGCACTTACTTATGGCCATTGAATGATTCAAGATCACAAGTTGATCGTCTAGTTCTTGAGTATAATGATAGCGATAGTGATAATGCTGAAGATCGCATTCATTTGAACTCTGCGTACAAATCAAAAATGGCAAAAACACCAAGAGAAGAGAGCGAATTTTCTAATGATTTGGACAGCGTAGAAGAATTTGTTAAAAATCCACATGTTAAGCGAAAGCGGCCACCAATACCTTACCCTCGCTATGGGGAAGAAGGCGACGCATCTGAAGCTGCTCACAGAGAAAATGCCCAGAATTTTTTGGCGGATGCTTTCAGAAGCATTGCGCCAAAGTCAATGCAACATAAGTTTGATCAGCCAAATTTTTTGCAAGACATGCTTACCAAGTTTTGTGCGGAGAATGCAGATACTCGCACAAAGAAGGCAACAGAAATCACTACTGCTGTGGACAAGTTTTCCCAGCATATTTCCGACTATCCAATTGTTTCTCCGTCGATCGTGCCAGCAACTCTGGGAGTCTATTCGGGTCTAACTGATCCTTTGGATTTTCTACAACGCTTCGAAGGCGTAGTAAGCACTTATAACTGAGATGAACCAGTCGCGTGTAGAGTGTTCCCCATGGCCTTGCAAGGGCAAGCAAGGGAATGGTTTCATAGTTTGCAATCTCGCAGTATCATTGGCTTTGTAAATTTGCGCGAAATTTTTTTGCTGCAATTTCAAAATCTACTACCGCAGAAAAAGACGTACATAGAATGTCACAATATTAAGCAAGGCAACAATGAGACTTTGAATGCATTACTTACGCGGTACATTTACGAGTGCCAAAAAATTCCACGATTGAATGAAGATCAGAAAATTTCTGGTTTTTTGCATGCTATTAACCCACAGCGACATCCTACTCTTGTGCGGAGATTGCGGAGAGATGTTCCGCCGACTTTTGCAAAAGTACAACAGGAAACATATGATTATCTCTGCGGTGGATAGGATAGCAATATAACCCCTGCGTGTGGATGGGGTAGAGACAAAAGTTGGCGAGATGACAATGACTCTTTTCGCGATGGTAACAGTGATAATTACCGCGGATCAGGTTTTCCGCGGAGAAATGGCGGCGGTGGATACCCGCGAAATGATAGGTTTCAAGGCCAAAATGTTAGCCATGGATATGGCCTCTGTGATCGCTATTCTACGCGAAAGTGGAGTAATGAATCATTCAATATCATTCAGTCGCTAACAAAAACTCCAAAGGAAATTTTGTTGCAAGAAAGAGTTGCTAAGTCTTTTCCTGATCCGCAACCTTTGGGAGAAAATAGCAGGCGCGATAGATCAAAATTTTGTGTTTTCCATGACGATTATGGTCATGACACCAATCGTTGCAGAGATTTGGCGGAATTAATTGCAGAAGCATACGAGCAAGGCAAGCTGGACCATTTAATCGCACAAAACACCGCAAATGCGATTATAATGCTTACAGAAGCTAACACCTCTAATGTGTCAAACGTGGTTGAGCGAAAGGCTCCCGCAGTAAAAAATCTGGGAATAAAAATGGTGAGCAAAAAAGAAAATCAGCGCGGAATCCAGGTGATCAACGTGGTAGAAGTGCAGGGCGAAACGTCGGTAATGCAAATTTCAAAACAGATTGTCAGTTGGAAATGTCCTTCTATTGCGTTTCCTCCTGCAAGTTTGACCGCGGATGTTGATAAACCTGTAGTGGTTTCATGTCGTGTTGCAAATACTAGAATAATGATAATGAAGGTACATGTGGACACTGGTAGCAGTGTCGACGATATGTACGAACAATGTTTTAGCAAGTTGCCCGCGAACATTCAAGCTTTGATGAAACCTACTGCGGTTTCACTTGCCGGGTTCTCAGGAGAGTCATCCTGGCCCGTTGGCCAGTTGGAATTACAAATGGAGTTGGTTGATGACAGTGATGAGTCGCTAAGGCGCCAAGCTTTATTGAATTTGTACATAATGTGAAATCAATCGTGATTCAATATGATACTTGGGCGCACAGCTTTGCGCATGTTTGGCGCTATACCATCTACCATACATGGTATGCTAAAATTTTCTGCTAACAAGGGCATTGCCACGCTAATTTCTGCGGAAGTGGAGCCATTCTGCGCCATGATTATGGCAAATGCGAATTTGGGTATTGAAGGATGTTCAGTTAATCCTGAGTAGTGCAAAAATTTAAAAAGTTGTAATAAGATACTAAGGCAAAACTCATCAATGAATGATATAATGATGCGAATATGATAGTTGTGTTTATGTTTCGAATCTTGTAATGCGAAATAGTAATGAATAAAGCAAAGTTAATTTCAGTGTTAGTAATTCTTTCTTTACAATGCGAAAACACTGCGTGTGGCCACGCGTAGTGCTTATTTCGCAGAATGAAATTGCTTGTCTTTTACAACACTTAGTTAATGTTTGTTCTGCGGATATTTTAAGTAAGGTGGCATGATTTTCGCTAAGCATAGCCTGCTTAAATGTTATAAACATGCAAAAATGTATTGCGAAATTGTTTGCTAAAAACCAAGTGATGAAATTGCCCACTTGTGATAATTTGAAAATAATTGCGAAAGGATAAAATTTCCTAAGTGTTTGATCTTTTCAACACTTAGATGCTTTGTAATGCTAAAAATTTGCCTAAGGATCGATATGTCGGACTTAGAAGATTCACAATGTTAAAAGATTGTTTCGCATAAACTACGCTTTGTTATGTGCACAATAGCGAATGCGAAAATTGCAATGGACAAGTCTGAATTATGAATAAATACTAAAGTAAAGCGCTATATAAATAAAAGAAGTTGCAACTGCGAATTGTAAATAAGTGGTTGATATTAAGAGCGAATGCATCGCGAATAATTACATTAAAACGCAATGTAAGATTGCGAGCATACATCAAAAAATAAGCTAAAATAAACTTAAAGCTCTAACGCTTCAATATCTACGAACGAAATGTTTTCACGCTGACTGAGCTCCTCCAAGGCAGGAATGCTCACTTTCTCAACCTCCTTTTTCGCCTTTTCAAGTGCTTCGCGAGCATCGTCCGTGGCGCATATTTCATTTGCCATGTCAGAAGGCAGGGGTTGAGAAAAGTCGCCAAGCTTGCATAAAAGATCATGCCATTCACAGCGTGTTGCAAGTTTTGCGGCTTGGGCATACACCTGAAATTTCTCAGTAACAGGCTTTGAATCCATTACTTTGTCCGCAAACTTGGGTAAATACTTGACTAATTGAGCGAACTCATGTTCTGCAGTGTTCGCCTTCCTGTTGAGCCTGGCGATCTCTTCCTTAGCCTTTTTAAGCTGTGCTTCAGCTCTTTGTGCCCTTTTCTCCTGAGCGGTGGCAGCCTTCACCGCCCCATCATATTCATCTGACATTTCGATGAATCGCTCCATGCTATCAACAGTGAGACAAAGAGCATTATAACAATTGTACAATAGCTGTCTTGCAGCTTCGGGGTATGATAAACTGTGATATTGATCCTTTGTCTCCTTGGGGAGAAATTTATAAAGTCTGCGGTATAATTTGTTGGCCTGTTCTGCGGCCGCATGTTCTTCCGCATCAGCTTCTCCTTCTCCCTCTTGATTGGACGCTTCTGCGTCAGATGGAAGAGACAAATCTTCACGCTCAGGCTCTTCAAGAACATCTGTAGGAATGTTACCTTTGATGTTAAAAAGTGGGGTGGTTTCAGCGGATGACTCTGAAAGAACAACTATAACAAGTTAAATAAATATAGCGAGTTTATGTGAAAGTGGAAAATGCGTAGTCAATTAATATTGCAGAATAACAATTGCTTACTCTTTTCTTGCTCGGAAAGAGAACTTAGTCGTCTCTTGCGCGGAGTGGTGGCACCCTCCACAACTTTTCTCTTGCCGCGGTCCTCGCCACCGGTAATATAAAGCGTGTTGATGATGGGCTCATCAATAAGAATAATCTCCCTGTCGCCATTCTTTAGGCGACGAGCAGGGCAGATCCTGCTAATATCAGGTGACCTCATGATAAGGTCAAGAGGAATCTCTGCGAAAATGAAAAGTATATAATGTTATGTAAAGCAAAAATATACTGCGAGAACTATAGAAAGTATTATACGAAAAGTTTAAGCGAAATACCATTTTTTGCCTGATCAACCAAAAGTGCGTCATAGTCGCTCCATGGCCATTGAATTGAAACTCTGCCGATGTACAGAGGTACATTTGAATAAGCTCGCAGAATTAGGCCTGCGTTTTTGAGTGTCTTGAGAATATCATGCTCAAGATCATCAAGTACAGGTCTCTCATTGAGATCGGGATCAAGTTCTGTACACCATGTTTTTGGTATGTTGCTGTCCACATACGCGGTGTCGTTGATATAAAAGAACGAACCGCACCAGTTGCCTATTGAGTCCTTGGGCGAAACCATTGTGCCCATCTTGCTACGGAATGAAAACCATCCCACATCGTATAAAATCAGACTGTTACACGTGCGAAACACGTTTAGCAGCGGTTGTTCGTTGATAGCATTGCAGTACATCTCGAATAGCACAATTTTATTAATTGCATTCGGATGGAGCTGCGCCATGGCAATTTTATAGTATTCGCAGACACTACAAAAAAACGTGGTAAGAGGAAATCGAAGGTTGCCTTGAGAGATGGCAGCCTCGTATACAGTAATCGTTCCCTTAGGGGGAGTGTCAGCTCGCTCTTCTGGTAAAGGTACGGTGGGTACAAATTGTGCAAGTGGGGGATACCAATCTTGTAAGGTTTGGAGTTTTGTTTCCGTCATATAGGAAACATAACCCCCCGGAGTGTGCATAGACGAAGAGGAAGCCATTGATGATAAGAAACGCTAAATCAGAGGTTGAATTGATGAAATTGAAGGTTGGATTGGCTAATTGCAAAGTACAATTGTGATTGGCAGAATACGATTGAATGCGAAATTGGGAGAGAAAGGCGTAAAGTTTTTATGCGGAATAACCAGCTATTTATAATTGGAATTAGGTCGAACAAGTTGAAAAGATAATCATTGCACTTAAATGGCTGAAATTACCGCAACGGGTAAACAGTAATTTTCTAGCCGTTACAGCGTGCTGATTTGACAGATTGACGAAAGTTACCGTTGTAATTACGCGTTGAGCTTAATTAAAACAACGGTAATAAATGGGCGGTAAAAAATATTAAAATATTGTTTGCGAACTATTTTAAGAAGCATTTTGTTATTTTTAGAGTTTATCATGATGCATTAGCTTCGCGAAAATGCATCATAATAAACAGGGGGGACTTGATTATATACATGGCATTGTATATGTATACTTTCTTTGCTAAAAGCCAAAGGCAGAACTACGCGAATTATAAGGCAAAGCTATGAAATATTCGCTGAAATATAAGTACAGCGGTTATGATTTCGCATTAATGCAAGACCGCGGTTTAATCCGCTGAGTTTCCGCGGATAGTTAAGTAACTCGCAGACCGCGGATATTTCAAATACTATAAATAGGGAGCTTGGCCTCTCATTTATGGGTTGTTGATTCTCTGCCATTTTGCCCAAGCCTTTGTAATTTCCACTTGTGACCTTGCCCAAGTGATTTTTACATCGCGCAAAGGTGAAATATGCTAATTAACAATCAAGACCGGGTCGGGGTGGTTGATCACTAGATAGTTAAAGTGAAAGACGATCATCGGGGCCCAAAATAATCATCAAACATTCCATCTTCTATTATAATCTTATTGCACTCAATCCGTAATTATGTAACTTCATTAATTAAGGATTGATCAATAGTCACGGTTGATTTCCGGAATTCAAGGAATTTAGAGAAAATCTTCGTAATAAGATTTGGTTCTTCGGTAATTAAGGAAGTTAGGATCCGCTTTGATTAAATGCGATAATTTGTTTTGATTGCTCTGTCGAATATTTTACTATATATCCACCCCCTTCGTTTCCTTATTTCCACAACTCACACCTTTTATTCTTTCTCTGTCAATTCATACTTTATAGCATCCGCTAATATGCTCCATCCAGTTCTGATTCTTGATATACTCCTAACTTTCATATCTGTCATTCTTCTTTTTCATCTGCCGCCGGAAGAATCTATTTACTTCTACTATACTCTTGGTTTTATAGTGTTTTTAATTCTCCCGTGTCTTTATATTACTATATGCATCGATATATATGGTTTGTAATTTCTGGGTTATTGTTAGGTTTTATATCTTCCCTTATACTTCAAAGTCCCTGCTTCTGTCTTCTATAATCATTGTCATCCATAGTTAATACTCCCTCCTATTTACTGCGATTTATACTCCAATTTCTATTTTGGAGCTTTGTCATTTCGTTTCTTCTTCTTGCGATTAAACATCGCTTGTAATGGTCCATAATTCGCAGATATAAATTTCGGAATGAACATTGTTAATGTTCTAAGAAGGAAATGGTAATGGCACGGTCTTGATTTGTTAAATTACCAGAATACCCTGGAAAAGACCGAATCATCAAGAAATATTTTCTTAATATTTTAGAGGTTAAATAGAATACAAGAGTCGTGTAACATGGCATATGATGATGTTATGATCTGTGAATCATCACGTTCCATTTAAAAACTCAGCATGACTTATTGTAATATAATCATGTTGATCAAGTGTCATTATATTATAATAACTCATGCTTCAGTTCCCAACACTACTTCAATAGTATACATATTTTAAATTCGAATTTTTCAGAATTTAGAAACTAAAATAGTTTCTTTTATGATGTAACACAGATAGCGCAAAGAAATAAATTATTTCGAATAACAATAGTTATGAAGATATCTTCAGAAACATTGAAGATATTTATAATGAAAGATATGATGATATCTTAGAATATCTAAGATCAGAGGATGATGAAGAATATTATTCACAAGGGTTTAGAGTCAGGAGTAAGGTATTTGATAATAATTTCAGCAGACACTGAATCATTTGGATTCTTTGAAGCCATGATTAGTCTTTGTGATTTGTCCACAGCCTCCTTCATGGTTTGCTTAATTCGTTTTCCAGTTCCAAACCTTCTCTTTTTTTGAGCTTTTCCAACACACTATTCTTTATTATCAAACTTTTGACTGTTAAGGTCATTTACAGTTTTTGCTGCTTCATCAGCATTTTCCAAACTTCGGAGAACTAGTTCGCAGTTTAGGGTGTTTTTCAGAAACTTCACATTCGAAGTATATAAGTCTAGAAGATAGACGTTATATATACACCTATAACCGTTCGCGGAGACATGCTGCAAGATTTCAAAATACTGATTGCTGATTCCCAGTAATTGGCATGACAATTCTTGTTACAAGATGCGGATGAGTAAATGATGGGGTTTCGATAAATATAATGATTTTTGGGAAAGTCAAAGATCAGTGAAGTTGTTGGTAAGTTTATTGCTAATGTGGTGAGACATAAAAGGTTCTCCGGTAACGATGATGAAAGGGCAACATCTATATCAAGGTTATAATAAGACTGTTTCAACTGAAAAGTCCAAGTTGACTTGCTGGAGCTGTGACAAAACTGACTAATTTGAAAAGGAATCGCAAAGTTATTTTTTGCTAATAAATGCCAAAGGGTCTGACACGGATACGTGTTAAATTATGACTCTAGTTTCGAGAGCTTTTCAGATGCAAGACTGTGGTTAATATGTGGTTGGATCATCATCTCGATTGTTCATTATTTGAAGTGTCTTCAGGAATTTTGTAGGGTTTTGAACACAGATTGTAATCGTTAATATACATATGATGTTCTAACACAGTTTTGAAGTCAAACTATAGCTTGTGAAAGATGTAAGGATCTAAGAGTGATGATTTTGGTCATATCTTGAGTTGAATTCCGAGATTTCAAAATCAGAATATGTAATTAAATTTTGAATGAGTATGGTTGTTTTGATTTCTATAAAAGAATGTATATTGTTGTGAAAGTAGGGAGTATAATGGATGATTTGATGAATCAGATTCGAAGAATGTAACATATTAATTGTGAATTTATATATCTCTCGGGTATTACCTACCCGTTAAAAAAAATTTCATAATTAATATTTTGTACAAAAGAATTTTATTACAGTCTTTATGAAAATATATATATGTATATTTTCTTCAGATGTAACATAGATTTAATGAGTTAATGTTAAATTAAACTCATTTGATTTACGGTTGAAACTAGAATTGAATAATCCCTAAAGGCTTTAAAAATTACATAACTTTTACGGAGTATTTCTTTAATGACATTTAAATTATAAATCAATACTTCGTTATTTGTTGATGTATGATGTTCGGTTCGTGGAATTCTTGTAAATTTCGCAAAGTACGAATGATGTTATTTGAAAAGTTTCGAGTACATCAATGATGAAAGTGTAAAATCAAACATATATTTGAATAATACACTTGATTTAATATGAGATGGAATTTATTGAATTAAAACAGAGATTGTAGTTAACGATGGTTAAGTTGTTAAGGAAGGATGTACATCTTAGCATATTAGTAATATGAATTTAATCGAGTAGTATGTACCCTTATTTAATTCATACATAATAGCTTAGTACGAAAGATTTATTTTGATCTCAAAATTTATATTTGTTAAGGAAGGATGTACATCTTAGCATATTAGTAATATGAATTTAATCGAGTAGTATGTACCCTTATTTAATTCATACATAATAGCTTAGTACGAAAGATTTATTTTGATCTCAAAATTATATATATATATATATATATATATATATATATATATATATATATATATATATATATATAATATACATATAATTTCTTCAGAGGGAATGAGTTAATACTTCATAACTCATTGATACAATATACGAGTTATTAATTAGTAATGATGTCCACGGTGATTCTTGAACTGACGGAGTTTGTGATGTTATAGGTGCTGCTGATTCTGATGACACTGACGGCACTGACTGTGATGGTGATGCTACGGTACTGTTGATGATGTTGGTAAAACAAGTCTAGCTTATAAATCACACATCATTCTTGTCAGGGTTTCTACTCTTCCTTCTATCATTTCGATTCACTCATCTGATTTATGGTTAGGGTTAGAATAGATAATCTCTAAGACTTTAGAGATTACATAATCACCGCTGAGTGTTTCTCCAATGAAGTTATGAATCAACACTTCATCGTTTGTTGTTGTTGGTATTCCTTGGTATCTACAGGGCGTATGACATTGGTGCTCGTGGGGTATATTGTAAAGTAGAGGTTTACGACGCGGTTGTGGTTGGGGGTGGTAATGGTACTGTTGGCGTTGATGATGGTAGTACTGGTTATGCTGCTGGCGTTTGTAACCTTTGCACCATATTCTCCAAAGCCACTACCCGGGCGCGAAGCTCGTTGACTTCTTCTATTACACTAGGGTGATTGTCAGTTCGAACGAGCGGATAAATAAAATCTAGAATTTGATATAGTATATAATCGTGACGAGATACTATGGAAATGAGATAGAAAATGGTGTTTCGGACAGGTTCGCCGGTAAGTGCTTCAGGTTCTTCGCCAAGAGGGAAATGTGGTGGATGGAAAGGATCGCCTTCTTCTTGTCTCCAATGATTGAGGAGGCTATGAACCCATCCCCAATTCATCCAAAATAGATGATGGCTAATTGGTTGATCCATTCCAGTCACACTGCTTTCGGAGCTTGAGTGGGATTCCATATTGGAATTCGAGGGACTTGAACTAATGACGAATTCCATTTCGTTCAATTGAATAAAGTATTTTTCGATATGAAAAGATTTTCCGGCTATCGGGTGGTATTCTAATTACATAGAATATCTATATATATAGCGCAAAAGATTTCATAGATTACGGAGGAATTTACAGGATATGTCAGGCAAAGTTTACAGTAACAGATACGCTAAGATATGAATTTTGTCTATACACTATTCATGCAATCAATGCAGCAAGACGTGTCTAGACTAAGAATGATAAGTAGGAAATTTTCGACAAAAATGATAAGCAAAACTTTTGACAATGCAGACACGGTCGAAGTCCAGACTCACTAATGCATCCTAACGACTGTCAGTTAGACACACTAATGCAGACCTGGTTCGCTAAGACCACCGCTCTGGTACCAACTGAAAGGACCCGTTCATATACATTATAAACGATTCACAATAGTTGATTACATCGCGAGGTATTTGACCTCTATATGATACATTTTACAAACATTGCATTCATTTTTAAAAGACAAACTTTATTCATATCTAAAGTTGACGGCATGCATACCATTTCATAATACATCCAACTATAATTGACTTAATAATAATCTTGATGAACTCAATGACTCGAATGCAACGTCTTTCGAAATATACTATGAATGACTCCAAGTAATATCCTTAAAATGAGCTAATGCACAGCGGAATATTTCTTTCAAACTTGAGAATAAACATGCTTTCAGGTGTCAACCAAAAGGTTGGTGAGTTCATTAGTTTATCATAATCATTCATTTCCATTATCTTAATAAACCACAATATTTTAATCAAACATAATTCCAATAGCAGAATCCTCTCGTTTGTATAAAGATAAAATCATTTCCAATAATATAATAGACCACAAGATTTTCATTTTTCATAAACATAATCCTCAAGCAGAATCCTCTCGTCTGCATTAAGGTAAAATCATTCATATGGTGAACACCTGGTAACCGACATTAACAAGATGCATATAGAATATCCCCAAAATAGAATCCTCTCTTCTGTATAACAGAATCCTCTCGTCTGTATAAAAATTGAAGTACTAAAGCATTCGTACCTTGGATGGGGTTTGTTAGGCCCATAGATCTATCTTTAGGATTCGCGTCAATTACGGGTACTGTTCCCTAATTCTTAGGCTACCAAGCTAAAAGGGGTGATATTCGATTTCGATAATCCAACCATAGAATGTAATTTTTGAGTACTTGTGTCTATTTCTTCAAACATTTATAAAGCAGCGCAGGTATTCTCAGTCCCAAAAATATATATTGCAAAAGCATTTAAAAGGGAGCAAATGAAACTCACAATACTGTATTTTGTAGTAAAAATACATATGACGTCATTGAACAATTGCAATGTTAGCCTTGGATTCACGAACCTATATTAATTATATATACATATATATATATTTATATGTTTGATCAATATTTGTCTAACAATTTAGGTCAAGTCATAGTGTATCACAATCCTAATGCTCGAGACTAAATATGCAAAAGTCAACAAAAGTCATATTGGCCAAAATGTCTTCCAAAATTTATACATGATTATTATATAGTTTAAATATAGTCATTTTATTTATTTAAATATTTTTAATAGATTTTATTAAAGTAAATAATATAGTTCTTTTATTAATAAATAAAATTTTATATTAAAATTTATATAATAAAAATATACTTTTATATATCTTAAGTAATAAAATTTATAAAGTTCATTTAATATCATAAAAATAATTTAATAGGTATTATTAATGTAATTATATTATACGTAGTAAAATATCTTTATATCACATATTTATTTGATAAAATAATATTGATAATAATAATAATAAGTAAAAGTTGTATTATTTTGTAATAATTATTATTATTCTACTAATAAAAATAACAACAATTATATTTTCTAAAAATGATAAAATGATAATTTTTATTAACAATAGTACTAAAATGATAATAATAATGATGTTTCGTATTAACAATGATATTTTTATTAAAAATAATAATTTTAGTAAAAATGATAGTTTTAATATTAATAATACTTTTAATAATAATAATAGTAAAATAATGAAAACGATATTTTTCCTTTAAATCAATATCTTACAATATATTAATTTCATAATGATACTCATACTCATTATTTCCTAATCGCTTCGTTTAATAGCTTTTAGTCGTCTTTTATATCGCGTTCATATTAATAATAATAATAGTAATCATAATAATTAGATGTTACTAATATTAGTTTTAATTATAATAATACTAATAATAATAATATTAATGATAATACTAATAACTATTTGAATGAAATAATAATAATAATAATAATAATAATAATAATAATAATAATAATAATAATAATAATAATAATAATAATAATAATAATACTAATTATAACCTTAATGATAATAACGATAGTAATAATAATAAAAATAACAATAATATCTTTTATTAATAACGACAATGATGATGATAATAATAATAATAATAATAATAATAATAATAATAATAATAATAATAATAATAATAATTAGATTATAACGACGATAATAACGGCGATAATAATAATAATTTTTAATAATAATACAAAAATTCAATTGACTGTAACTTCTAAACCGTTCATCGAAACCATTCGATATCTAAATGAAAAGTTCTCAATTTTTCGCTAGCTTTCCAATGACATGAATATCATATACCTTATCTTAATAGCAAATGTATTTAATTCAAGATTTGACATAACCTATCTAATGACAATAACGAACGTATAAGCATGCATAATCCTATATACTCGAGCACTAGGCAGGGATACAATAATAATATATAAAAGTTAAGTTATGAGTGCTCATGTATCAATATTGAGATTCAATATTGAAGGAAAAGTACGTAGACGCAACGGAGATGATAAACACTAGTTTGACTCACGAGCAATACTCCCGAACCATACCCATAATGAATGTATGAACACAATTTAAAATTCTTGAGATTTAACTTAACAAACTTTTCTTATCGTGTCGGAATAATATAAAGATAAAGTTTAAATTTGGTTAAAAATTTCCGGGTTGTCGCAATCGTCTAGACTTGTCTCTGGTGGGGTAGTGGATTTGGTCGGTTGGTTGTGCAGATGAGCTAGGATCTTATCGGAGTAGACAACAGAGTCCTCACATTCAGCCTTGTATACCTTGGTCGGATGTGGGTCAGTATAATTCTGGCATAATTGCACTTGAGACACATGTTGCGAGAGTTTCTTTAGCTCTCCGACTTCTTTGGTGAGGTTTTCTATTTTGTCTGAGAGAAATTTTATGGTTTTATTTTCGATAGGATCGGAGGCGAAAAGCAGTGTTGGTAATGAAATGTGCTCTTCCCTGTTCCAATCGCGATGGTGCATAGTCATATCCTCGATCAATCTCCAGGCCTCGTCAGTGGCGAAGTTCATGAAGTAACCTTGAGAAACAGCATCAATAGTAGACTTGTTGTTCTGATTCAGATCTTTGTAGAAGGTCAAAATTTGAACAGGGCTATCAAGACTATGGTTAGGGCATCTTCAAAGTAAATGTCTGAATCTTTCCCATGCAGTGTAGAGTGATTCATCGTATGCTTGTTGAAAGTTTACGATATCATTCCTAAGTCTGATTGGTTTTAATGGGGGAAAGTACTTGATTAAGAAAGTTGTTACCATTTCCTTCCATGATGTGATAGAGTTGGGTTCTAACCCCTTGAACCAGGTTTTTGTATGAAGAGTTAAGGAATAGGGGAACGAATACAGACGAATTACATCTTGTTCAACCCCTCTTTGCTTATATGAGTTGGATAAGGAGAAGAATCCATCTAAGTGAGAGTTGGGATCGTCATTTGGTAAGCCGTGGAACTGGAAATGTTCTGAATGAGTTGTATGATGCTATATTTAAGCACAAAAGATGCTCTGGTAACCTCTGGATAGAGTATCGGTCCTCCTCGTCCTTCTAACGAGGGTTTGGTGATGTTAGCGAGAGTGATGCATGCGGCCATCGTCAAACTATCGGCATGTAAGTGTGGATCTCATCGGATGGGTACAATGTATGATATCAGATAGAAGAAAGGATGTATCGAAAGAATTCTTAGTGGTATAAGTAGGTTAAACCATCCTAAAGGTTCATTAATAAGGAAGTCCATTTTAAACTTTTTAATTAATCTAAATTAAGCTAATATTATTTAACCTAACTACGGTAAACTAGTAACTTCTGACAAATCAAGTCTCAGTCAAAAGCTTCTCTTAAAAACTAACTAATCTAAACAGGCTTCAAATCGTACTACCGCTCCCGGCAGCGGCGCCAAAAATTAACTCTACCTATGATATGCTCGAATCAGACCGTTTATTTATGCGGTGTCGTTAGGTCGCAAGGTGTCGATACGAACTCATCAACAGAGTTTTAAATTTATATTTTGCTGGGCCTGAATCTATTATTCCTTCCTATAAATTAGCAAAGGAAAATATGACTTAGGGTCGTTCCTTGAGCGATCGAATTTGAAACGGAGCTTATTCAGATAATTTAGTAATTAAGATTGGGTTTGTACATAATTTAGTATCCAAGATTAGTGGCCAGGTACACCTTTTGTGGAGAGGCAGGATCCTTTTGGTCCCAATAAATTGGTGACTGTTCGGAAAATCCAACAACTAAGTCTAACCGATTTATTCTAGACACCACTTTTATCCGGAATATCAAATTGTGTAATGGCTATAGTTCGGTTGATTTGATTTATAATTATATTTAAAATACTAAAGCAATATAATGAAAATAAGCTAGCTAGCATGCAACAGCTAAGGACAGAGAAAACGTAGTTCATCATGATTTAAGATAACGTAGTGTCGGAATGATTGCGAGACACTTATTGGATAGATATACCTTGGTGTAAACACTAGATTCCCTAGTAATTGATTTCTCGATTAGCATGTCACGAGGAACTAGGGTATCGTGATTCTGATCGGATGGATTATGCTCAACTCCCAATGCTTTATCTGGCTTAAGGATATAAGCGGCCCATCTTGGATGCAATGCATACCTTGGGCACACGAATAAAGTAGCATAGCCATATATATATATATATATATATATATATATATATATATATATATATATATATATATATATATATATATATATATAAAATATATATATATATATAAAATATATATATATATATATCCAAGCTTTCTTAACACCTTAGTGTATCACACAAGTGAGTGGTTATGATTGTGTTTCGAATTCCTTTCTGTCAATGGTTTGTTAAAATCTAAGGGTTTGTAGACAAATTAGAACCTCTGATAGTTCTCAGTCATCCTTAAAGATTTATAAGCTTAGTTTGTATTGTAGTGCATTAAATTCCCATTTATGATGTAAACCAGACCTTACTTAAATCTACCCAATAAATGCCTTAGTAATCCACCATGTACTACACTTATAGTCGTTCCATAGCTTCTAACCTTGACCATACTCAAGTGGTCCTATAGTACATAAACACTGTACTCTACTATTGCAACAATATTTACTCGAGTCTTATACTCTTGACCAATGTCTTGATCTGGTCTTACGGTAATTCTCCATGTACTCTATAGTATTTCCGATGAGTTCATACCTTGACCAATGTATAAACACAAATAATTAATTACCTTATATTTGTCGACTTTATAAAAGGTTTTAATCATGTTTATTGGTGGAAGGACAATAATAACGAGGTTTAACATTATAGACAGAAAGCGAGTACGAAACGACAATCATCCCTAACTAACATTATTAAATCATGGCAAACAATCAAGCAATTACTCACACATCATGGCAACAAGCATTTTTAATATTAATAAATCACAAACATCGAACAAGAATATTATAATAAATTAATAAAAGAAAGGATATATATTACCGAATAATGTCGGCAGAATAACACTTGTATTTCTTCATAATATCCATAGCGTTACAATGCTTGATAGCTTCTACTAGTAACTACATACTAATCTCCTATTGATCACTAGAGAGCGACAATAGAGAGAATTATTTTCCTAATCTCTGTACTTTTTCTCTCTCTAGAATCTAGAGAGAGAAAGTAGAGAGAATTAATCTACTACTGATCACTTGAGAGCGACAATTAGAGAGATGTTTTAGAGAGAGAAGTACAGAAGGTGTGTGTATAGATGGATGACAAATGCCCTTTAAATAGACTTGGTTTTTGCTGGCATACGGCTGGCAGGCCGTATGGCAAGCCGTATGGCGAGACCATTTGCCGAGCAAGCCGTTTTCTTGGGCCATTTACTGGCAGGCCATTTTTGATGTTGGCAGGTCGTATGGCACCCTCGCAGGCCGTATGGCAAGCCATTTGGCTTGGATCGTTTTGCTCGTTCCTGGGATCGTAACTTGGTTTCTGAGTCGTAACTTGTCTTTCACCTTTTTCGCTCTAGAATATTCGTTTTAGCTCCGTTTTACTTGATTGTTTTTGCATCGCCTTTGTAATTACTAAATCTATGAAATTAACTGACAAAGTGTTTATTTTGCCAATAAAGTTTAGAACTTTATTATTTTTGGTAATTAATATCGAGGTAAAAATGTGACTTTTTAGCCGATATCAGTGATCTAGTCACGAAGGGTCAGGTTCGCGTTCTTCATGTGCCTTCTAGCTATCAGTATGCAGACATTTTCACCAAAGGTCTTCCTACATCTCTCTTTGATGACTTTCACACCAATTTGAGCGTTCGCACTGCTCCGCTCCAACTACAGGGGGATGTTAGCCATATATTTATCATATTCCTGTATTGTTAGCCCAATTATATAAGAGCCCATTAGGTTTAAGTCATCTATTCTATTTATGTATGTGATAGCATTATGATACGTATCAATCATATCAGAATAATATCATGATTACTTTCACACTATCGTCTCTAACAGAAATTAAACACCTAAGAAAGGGTTCAATGACTAATTTAGTCTCTAACTAAGTTTTTTATTAATTATTTAATTCATTTTTATACTTTTATTTATTAGTTAATTTATTTTAAAATCAATCATATTATATAAATTAAATTAAATTACAATAAATAATTAACGAACCAGAGATATGTTTTAGATTAAGTTTTTATCAAAGGGTTTAAATAATAATCAACAAAACCTGTTTATATATATATATATATATATATATATATATATATATATATATATATATATATATATATATATATATATATATATATATATATATATATATATATATATATATATATATATATATATATATATATATATATATATATATATAAAAGAATCGTCGTTTTATTCCCGGTGCTCTTATTTTTGGTGTACAACAAGCCATGTAATTTACTTCTTTTAGTTCCTTCCTAAAACATTTCCTTTGACTTCTAAATGAAATTAACGACTATAAATTCGAAAAAAGAAAAGCCCAAACCCCGATGCCTAGGGTCAATGTCGGGGAGACGACAGCGGGGAATGGGACGATGGTCGGATCTCGCCGTCGCAGATGGTCGACGGAGAGAAAAATCCATGACTCCATATGCTCTTAGTTAGCGTTATGATTGTGATGACCCGGGAATTTCTGACCAAATTTAAACTTAATCTTTATATGATTTCGACACGATAAGCAAAGTCTGTAAAATTAAATCTCAAAATTTCTGAATTAGTGTTATATACTCAATTACCCTTCGACTGCTCTAGACGATTCACGAACCTTAAATTGTAAATAAAAAATAATTATATATATATAAATAACTATACATGAAAATAATTATATTATAAATTAAATAGATAAATAAACTATTATGCGATTAGGTATTATGAAAGGAAACTTAATTTTGATAATTAAAACATAAGTAAATAGGTAGTAGTTGATATATATATATATATATATATATATATATACATGTATGTATGATTGATACATAATTATTGATTGTATGTATGTATATTATAATATATAAAGCATATAAGTATTAAACATTCAATAGGTGTATTTATTTAATATATATATCATATAAGTATTAAATATAAATAATTAATAATATGTAATATTAATAATTTAAATTTAGGTTTCAAGTTAAAAATATAATTGTTATACTAAGGACATTAATATTACTTTCATTAGTATTATCAATATTAATATTTATATTAAAATTAGTAATATTAATAGTATTAACTTCAATACATAACATATAGATATGAAAATTTGATATATAAGTTGTTATAGTATTACTATTACTAATATTATTATTATCATTAATAATATTAGTAGTATTATAATAAATATTATTATTACTAATATTATTGTCATAAATTATACAATTATTATTATCATTATTATTAATAATAATATAATTAATATTACCATTATATTATCATAAATTTTATTATTATTATTTATAATATTAAGAGAATTATTATTATTGTAACTAATAAGATTAATTAATATATATATAAGTATAAAAAAAATTAAAATATAGACATATATAGATATACGCGTAAGATATATATATTGATATATATCATTTTCAGTTTTAATTGCCCTCTGCCTTCTGTACACTTGTGATACCAAGCAAACCCTACAACTGACTTTTAGTGATATTTTTTTTTTGATTCAATCCTTTCATTATCTGCACAAATCAAACAAATAGAGAGATTACAAAAGCTGTTAAAAACTCGCTATCCACTTTTATTTTTTTTCTGTTCTTAGTCGTACCCTCTGTCTACTCAATTTTTCTTTAAAGCTCGATTAAATTCCATTGATAAATGATACCAGTCGATTTAAATTATCAACCAACAATTACCATTAATCCTTACAGCCTTTATTCGATTAAATACATCAAAAATGTCCAAAGAAAACATCGACTACCCTGTTCTTCATTTTTTTTGTTGCCAAATCTCGAATTCGAATCAAATTTCGAAATGTAAAAATGTGGAAGTGTTAGGAATATCATACTCAAATTTTCTGTAAAGTTTCAAATTCCAATTCTTGATATCGAGCAAGAGTTGTAGAGTCAAAGTTTATAACTTTAAAAGTCAACTGTTTCTTCTTCCTTCGAATTCATGAAATATATGTTGTTTCTGATGCAATTGACGATTCCAAAAGTTCCTAGGATCAATTTGCAATATATTTCGTGTTATCATCTATGTCTAATACGCTAGAAAAATCGAAATCAATTTTTTTTTATTTCCAAACAGCGACGAATATGATGCTGTATTATTATTATTTTTTTTCTTTCGTTTCATATATTTTTTTTATTTAGCAAAAACAACAATTTCTAATTCCTAGTAATCTACAAATCTTAAAGAAACTTCGAATTCATTTTTCCTTTGGTCCCTTGGTCGACTAATTCAGTGAAGAGAATGAAGAAGATGAACACTAAAATGTGCGAGTTATTTTTACACGAAATGGTTATAAAACAGAAAAACTGGGACAGAAGCATGGTTAAGGAGGTTATTGGGTGAGCGAGAGGTCTCGGGTTCGAGCCCCGTCTTGGGCAATCTTTTTATAAAAGCTATTCAAAGGGTATAACTTCTTATATTATTATTATTATTATTATTATTATTATTATTATTATTATTATTATTATTATTATTATTATTATTATTATTATTATTATTATTATTATTATTATTATTATTATTATTATTATTATTATTATTATTATTGTTATGTTATTATTATCATTATTATTATCATTGTTATTATAGATTGTTATTGTTATTGTTATTGTTATTGTTATTGTTATTGTTATTGTTATTGTTATTGTTATTATTATTATTATTATTATTATTATTATTATTATTATTATTATTATTATTATTATTATTATTATTATTATTATTATTACTACTACTATTATTATTGAAATTATTATTGTGTATTAGTATTATTATTAGTATTAATATCATTGTTATTATTATGATTATGAATATTATGAATATTATTATAATTTCTATAAAAATCATAAAATTTATTATTTGTTCATTAAAAACTAATACTTGTATCATTTTATAAGTTATAATATTATTATTAGTATCATTACTAGTATTATAAGTATTATTAGTATTATATGTAAACTTAGAAACGATGATTAGTATTTGTATTATTAAGAAAATGATGCAAATAATTATTATTTTCACTAATATTGGTATTAGTATCATTTTTATAATTACTAGTATTATTATCATTAACATAAGTATCATTGTTAACAATATTACTATTATTATTAGTATTATTAATATCAATAAAGTTGTATTATTATTATTAGTAAATCATTAATATCAAAACTATCATTTTTTTTAAACAAATAAATATTTTGTACATAAAGTATATTTGTTACATATACTATAATTATATTAAAATTTCATATAACTATATATATATCAAACCTATTAATATTATTTATATAAATATATACAAATAACAAATTATCGATTTTTAAATATAACATTAAATAAGTATGTATATAAATATAGATATATTAATATAACTATATAAATATTAACTATTATGAATATATACACAAATTGAACATACATAATATATAAATTAAAGGTATAATAAGTAAATTTGTTCAGTTATGATTATATGTTTTAATATATATATACAAATGATATAGGTTCGTGAATCCAAGGCCTACCTTGCATTGTTCAATGTCGTCATATGTATTTTTACTACAAAATACAGTACTGTGAGTTTCATTAATCCCTTTTTAAATGCTTTTGCAATATATATTTTTGGGCTGAGAATACATGCGCAATTTTTATAAATGTTTTACGAAATAGACACAAGTAATCGAAACTACATTATATGGTTGAATTATCGAAATTGAATATGCCCCTTTTTATTAAGTCTGGTAATCTAAGAATTAGGGAACAGACACCCTAATTGACGCGAACTCTAAAGATAGATCTATCGGGCCCAACAAGCCCCATCCAAAGTACCGGATGCTTTAGTACTTCGAAATTTATATCATGTCCAAAGGAGGATCCCGGAATGATGGGGATATTCTTATATGCATATTGTGAATGTCGGTTACCAGGTGTTCAATCCATATGAATGATTTTTTTGTCTCTATGCATGGGACGTATGTTTATGAGAATTGTAAATATGAAATCTTGAGGTCTATTAAAATTATGAAATGATTATTTATGATAAACTAATGAACTCACCAACCTTTTGGTTGACACTTTAAAGCATGTTTATTCTCAGGTATGAAAGAAATCTTCCGCTGTGCATTTGCTCATCTTAGAGATATTACTTGGAGTCATTCATGATATATTTCAAAAGACGTTGCATTCAAGTCGTTGCGTTCATCAATATTGTTATTAATTCAATTATAGTTAGACATATTATGAAATGGTATGCCTGTCGTCGACTTTCGATGTAATAAAAGATTGTCTTTTTCAAAAACGAGTGCAATGTTTGTAAAATGTATCATATAGAGGTCAAGTACCTCGCGATGTAATCAACTAATATGAATCGTTTATAATCGATATGGACTTCGTCTGGATGGATTAGGACGGGTCCTTTCAGTTGGTATCAGAGCGGTGGTCTTAGTGAACCGGGTCTGCATTAGTGTGTCTAACTAATAAGTCGTTAGGATGCATTAGTGAGTCTGGACTTCGACCGTGTCTGCATGTCAAAAGTTTGCTTATCATTTTTATCGGAAATCATTTGCTTATCATCCTTAGTAAATTACCTGCTTATTATTCTTAGTCTAGACACATCTTATTGCATTGACTGCATGAATAGTGTATAGACAAAATTTATATCTTAGCGTATCTGCTAATTCATATCTTAGTGTATCTGTTATTGTTATCTTTGCCTGACAGCTTCCGTAGATTCCTCCGTAACTTATGAGATTTTAGTATTATATATGCATATGTAAATTATGTATTGCAGGATACTAATCTACATCCTATAATCTAATTCTTATCGAAAATCCTTCATCTGATCGTATGAGATAAATCCTTCAAGTAGTTCAAGTCCCTTGGATTCCGATAGCTATTCCGATAGTTATCCCGACAATTATTCCGAATGGATGTTCACCTAAGCTCCGGAAGTAGCGTCACCAGAATGAATCAACCAATCAGTCATCCCCAATTCATCTGATGAGTTCGTAGTCGACTTAATCAATGAAGATGAGAATAAGTCGATCTTTTCCACCAACTGAATTCACCTCTTGGCAAAGAACCTGAAGCACTTACCAGCGAACCTATTCGAAATACCATTTTCTCTCTCATTCCAGGGTATCTTGTCATGATTATACACTATCTCAAATTCTATATTTTATTCATCCGCTCGTTCCAACCGACAATCATCCTGGAGTAATAAGTCAATGAACTTCGTGCTCGAATAATCAATTCGTAGAATATGGTGCAAAATGTACCAGCTTCAGCAACATCATCGGCACCAACAGTACCATCAATAATAGCACCAGTACCATCAACAATCCATGCTTCAATATCATCATCTGTACTTTGAGTATGAACTTCGTTCTACGTATCGTTCTACCTCAATTATCTTCGTTCGACATGGCAAATATGTAATCTCTAAAGTTTTAGAGATTATTTATTCTAATTCCAATCGAAAAGCAAATAAGTTTAATATCATATTAACTCATTAAATTCATGAATACATCTGAAGAAAATATATATGTATATATGTTTTCATAAAGATTGTAATTAAAAATTCTCTTGTACAAACTGTTACTGGTGAAAATATTTTAACGGGTAGGTAATACCCGAGGAATATTTAAATTTCACATTAATAAATTACATTGTACGTTCTTCGAATCTGTTTCAACAGTCATATACTATCCTACTTACATCCACCGATATACAAATCCGTTCACCACAGAATAACCATATTCATCCAATTTCATATTTGGATTTTGATTTATCAGAATCCAACAAGTGGCATAATGAAGAAAACATTTGACAAAATAAAATTTGTTAGAAACAAACAAATTAACTATGAGTAATTTTGTTAAGAATCCACGCTAACTGTTCCTAGCTAATTATTCCTAGCTATCTGATTACATTTTATTTATCGCAATTTAATTATCGCAATTTACATTCTCTCAATTTTATTTATCGTCATTTAATTTCTGTTATTTATTTTTACGCACTTTAAATATCGGGACACGTATACAAGGTTTTGACATATCATATCGACACATCTATATATATTATTTGGAATCACCATAGACACTCTATATGCAGTAATGATCGAGTTCTCTATACAGGGTTGAGGTTGATTCTCAAATAATATATATACTTTGAGTTGTGATCGAGTCTGAGACATGTACACGGGTCACGATATGAATTAATTAATTCGAATATTATATATTAAACTATGTATGAATTATTGGACTGTTAACTGTGGACTGCCAACATTGGACAATTAAAATGAATTAAAATACTGATTATAACATATGAAACTAAAACAATTCTTCAAGTTTGCCACTTGATTTCATCTTAAACCTCATTTGTATCTTGACGATTACAATCTGCGTTCAAACCTTTCATAATTCTTGAAAACACATCAATCGAGAGGATGAACCAACCACACTTCATATACGGAAGAAAAGATTGATACATATAGTTATGCACCTGAAAAACACTCGGAACCAGAGTAAACGTTTAACACGTATCTGTGCTAGCTCTTTTGGCGTTGTTATTACCGAAAATAACTTTGCAATCCCTTTTCAAAGTAGCGAATTTTGTCACAGCTCCAGCAAGACAACTTAGACTTTTCGTTCGAAACAACCTTATTATAACCTTGATATATATGCGTGCTCTTTTATTGTTACCAAGGAACCTTTCATATTCTACCATATTACTAGTAGACGTACCAGCAACCTCATTGCTTATTGGTTTAAATCTCTTCGATAAATCATTATATTTATTCATTGAAACTTTATCACATACTCATCCGCATCTTGTAACGAGAACTGTAGTGACCCGAACTTTTCCATATTTATATATATTAATTGAGATTGATATTTACATGATTAAATGTTTCCAACATGTTAAGAAATCAAACTTGTTAAGACTTGATTAATTGAAATATGTTTCATATAGACAATTGACCACCCAAGTTGACCGGTGATTCACGAACGTTAAAACTTGTAAAAACTATATGATGACATATATATGGATATATATATATATATATATAGTTAACATGATACTATGATAAGTAAACATATCATTAAGTATATTAACAATGAACTACATATGTAAAAACAAGACTACTAACTTAATGATTTTTAAACGAGACATATATGTAACGATTATCGTTGTAAAGACATTTAATGTATATATATCATATTAAGAGATATTCATAAATGATAATATCATGATAATATAATAATTTAAAATCTCATTTGATATTATAAACATTGGGTTAACAACATTTAACAAGATCGTTAACCTAAAGGTTTCAAAACAACACTTACATGTAACGACTAACGATGACTTAACGACTCAGTTAAAATGTATATACATGTAGTGTTTTAATATGTATTTATACACTTTTGAAAGACTTCAATACACTTATCAAAATACTTCTACTTAACAAAAATGCTTACAATTACATCCTCGTTCAGTTTCATCAACAATTCTACTCGTATGCACCCGTATTCGTACTCGTACAATACACAGCTTTTAGATGTATGTACTATTGGTATATACACTCCAATGATTAGCTCTTAGCAGCCCATGTGAGTCACCTAACACATGTGGGAACCATCATTTGGCAACTAGCATGAAATATCTCATAAAATTACAAAAATATGAGTAATCATTAATGACTTATTTACATGAAAACAAAATTACATATCCTTTATATCTAATCCATACACCAACGACCAAAAACACCTACAAACACTTTCATTCTTCAATTTTATTCATCTAATTAATCTCTCTCAAGTTCTATCTTCAAGTTCTAAGTGTTCTTCATAAATTCTACAAGTTCTAGTTACATAAAATCAAGAATACTTTCAAGTTTGCTAGCTCACTTCCAATCTTGTAAGGTGATCATCCAACCTCAAGAAATCTTTGTTTCTTATAGTAGGTTATCATTCTAATACAAGGTAATAATCATATTCAAACTTTGGTTCAATTTCTATAACTATAACAATCTTATTTCAAGTGATGATCTTACTTGAACTTGTTTTCGTGTCATGATTCTGCTTCAAGAACTTCGAGCCATCCAAGGATCCGTTGAAGCTAGATCCATTTTTTTCTTTTCCAGTAGGTTTATCCAAGGAACTTAAGGTAGTAATGATGTTCATAACATCATTCGATTCATACATATAAAGCTATCTTATTCGAAGGTTTAAACTTGTAATCACTAGAACATAGTTTAGTTAATTCTAAACTTGTTCGCAAACAAAAGTTAATCCTTCTAAATTGAATTTTAAAATCAACTAAACACATGTTCTATATCTATATGATATGCTAACTTAATGATTTAAAACCTGGAGACACGAAAAACACCGTAAAACCGGATTTACACCGTCGTAGTAACACCGCGGGCTGTTTTGGGTTAGTTAATTAAAAACTATGATAAACTTTGATTTAAAAGTTGTTATTCTGAGAAAATGATTTTTATTATGAACATGAAACTATATCCAAAAAATTATGGTTAAACTCAAAGTGGAAGTATGTTTTCTAAAATGGTCATCTAGACGTCGTTCTTTCGACTGAAATGACTACCTTTACAAAAACGACTTGTAGCTTACTTTTACGACTATAAACCTATACTTTTTCTATTTAGATTCATAAAATAGAGTTCAATATGAAACCATAGCAATTTGATTCACTCAAAACGGATTTAAAATGAAGAAGTTATGGGTAAAACAAGATTGGATAATTTTTCTCATTTTAGCTACGTGAAAATTGGTAACAAATCTATTCCAACCATAACTTAATCAACTTGTATTGTATATTATGTAATCTTGAGATACCATAGACACGTATACAATGTTTCGACCTATCATGTCGACACATCTATATATATTTCGGAACAACCATAGACACTCTATATGTGAATGTTGGAGTTAGCTATACAGGGTTGAGGTTGATTCCAAAATATATATAGTTTGAGTTGTGATCAATACTGAGATACGTATATACTGGGTCGTGGATTGATTCAAGATAATATTTATCGATTTATTTCTGTACATCTAACTGTGGACAACTAGTTGTAGGTTACTAACGAGGACAGCTGACTTAATAAACTTAAAACATCAAAATATATTAAAAGTGTTGTAAATATATTTTGAACATACTTTGATATATATGTATATATTGTTATAGGTTCGTGAATCAACCAGTGGCCAAGTCTTACTTCCCGACGAAGTAAAAATCTGTGAAAGTGAGTTATAGTCCCACTTTTAAAATCTAATATTTTTGGGATGAGAATAAATGCAGGTTTTATAAATGATTTACAAAATAGACACAAGTACGTGAAACTACATTCTATGGTTGAATTATCGAAATCGAATATGCCCCTTTTTATTAAGTCTGGTAATCTAAGAATTAGGGAACAGACACCCTAATTGATGCGAATCCTAAAGATAGATCTATTGGGCCTAAAAAACCCCATCTAAAGTACCGGATGCTTTAGTACTTCGAAATTTATATCATATCCGAAGGGTGTCCCGGAATGATGGGGATATTCTTATATATGCATCTTGTTAATGTTGGTTACCAGGTGTTCACCATATGAATGATTTTTATCTCTATGTATGGGATGTGTATTGAAATATGAAATCTTGTGGTCTATTATTATGATTTGATATATATAGGTTAAACCTATAACTCACCAACATTTTTGTTGACGTTTTAAGCATGTTTATTCTCAGGTGATTATTAAGAGCTTTCGCTGTCGCATACTTAAATAAGGACGAGATTTGGAGTCCATGCTTGTATGATATTGTGTAAAAACTGCATTCAAGAAACTTATTTTGTTGTAACATATTTGTATTGTAAACCATTATGTAATGGTCGTGTGTAAACAGGATATTTTAGATTATCATTATTTAATAATCTACGTAAAGCTTTTTAAACATTTATTGATGAAATAAAGGTTATGGTTTGTTTTAAAATGAATGCAGTCTTTGAAAAACGTCTCATATAGAGGTCAAAACCTCGCAACGAAATCAATTAATATGGAACGTTTTTAATCAATAAGAACGGGACATTTCAGTTGGTATCCGAGCGTTAGTCTTAGAGAGCCAGAATTTTGCATTAGTGTGTCTTATCGAGTTTGTTAGGATGCATTAGTGAGTCTGGACTTCGACCGTGTTTACTTGAAAAATGATTGCTTAACAAATTTTGTTGGAAACTATATATTTTTAACATGTGAATATTATGTGATATATTAATCTCTTAACGCGTTTGATATTATGTGATAGATGTCTACCTCTAGAACAAGTCCCATTGACTCACCTAATAATAATGAAGAGTCAAATGTAAATTGGAATGATTCGTGGACTGATTCACAAGTTCCCGAAGAGGAACCGGAAGAAGAGTCGGAACCGGAAGAAGAATCGGAACCGGAAGAAGAATCGGAACCGGTGGGGGAAATAATAAAACGGTTAAGTAAAAGAAAATCCTCAACCAACCGACCAAGGTTAATTATGGTCAATGGTGTTTCCGCCAAGGAAGCAAAATATTGGGAGGATTACCAATTCTCCGATGAATCGGATTCCGACAAGAATTCCGATGATGTTATAGAAATTACCCCAACTGAATTTAAAAAGGCAAAAGAAAATAATAAGGGAAGGGGCATAAAAATAGAGAAATCTAATTCCAACCCCGATGAACTTTATATGTATCGTCAACCCCCGAAAGTCCTTAAGTTGTAACAATGACCCGGGAACCTCTAAACCACCAGGTTTTTCTAAACCAATGTGGAAAACTACGGCTCGTATTAGGGGAACATCATATATCCCTAGAAAATTGGCAAAACGAACCCAAACCGAAGAAGAAGAAACAAGCGAGTCGGAATAAGATAGTTGTATTCATGTGGTGTAATATATGTAATATAGTGCGCTTATGCTTTATGATATATGTAAAAATTGCTTGTATTAATAAGTATTTTTTTTTATGAATCTAACTCTTGTCTATTTTACAGTATAAAAACACAAAATGGATAGACAACCCAATATTTTAAGAGACCTACCCGGAGACATGATTGATGAAATCTTGTCTAGAGTCGGTCAGAATTCTTCGGCACAACTATTTAAGGCGAGATCAGTTTGTAAGACATTCGAAGAACGTTCCAAGAATGCCTTGGTTTATAAAAGGCTTTCGTTCGAAAGATGGGGGATATCACATTGGGAAATCCATAAGTTACGATGTGTTTACTTTGACGCATATATTGCGGGGAACCCAAATGCTATTTTACGCAATGGGTTAAGAAATTATTTTGACTCAATATATCCGAATATTGGACTTCGTGATTTAGAAAAAGCGGCTAACATGTAACATAAAGAAGCATGTTATGCTTACGGATTAGTAATGTTCGCTTCTCACCAAAGTGAGAAAAAGAACATCGGGCTACAACTATTAAACAAAATGTTCCCACAAGTGACGGAGTCGGTAATTGGGGTAAGAAATCAGGTTTTTAGATTGTTACGGGACTGTTGGACATTACGTAACCCTCGTCCCTTTGACGACGTTACAACACGCTGTCTTATCAACGGCCATAACGGTTATGTTCCACAAGACCAAGGATGGGAAGTAATCCTAGTAAAACCAGAATGCATGACTTGTTTCTGGATGTATGAATTACGTGTCTTTATTGCCTTTGCTGAACGACTTGTGTACTAGCTAGAATTATCTTCACAACCATCTTGTATCAAATTTATTGTGTGCTATATTTCATGCTATATGGAAAATAAGCGGTATTGTAAGTTTGTAAAATATTGTGTAAAAGTTTGAAAGAGAAATATTATTATAATCAGTTTTTCATATAGAATTGTAGTAGTTGAATTGTATATTAGCTACTAAGTATGAACTTAACGGGTAGGTACTACCCGAATTTAAACTTATAAAACGCTAATATGAAGAAAAAGCTTTTATAAATGAGTTCATATTATGCTACGAAATACTATTAACTACTCTTAATATTCTGTATGATTAACTTGTTCCATTTGACTATTTTGAAGGAAATGGCACCGACTACTCGACACACCGTGAATATGAATGAAGAGGAATTCCGTACTTTTCTAGCTTCAAACATAGCCGCAGTACAGGCTGCGCTACATACCAACAATAACCTTGGATCTAGCAGTAGAGGAAATCGTGTAGGATGCACCTACAAAGAATTCACTGCCTGCAAACCTTTGGAATTTGATGGAACCGAAGGACCGATCGGATTGAAACGGTGGACCGAGAAGGTCGAATCGGTGTTTGCCATAAGTAAGTGTACTAAAGAGGACAAAGTGAAGTACGCTACGCATACCTTCACAGGTTCTGTGTTAACATGGTGGAATACCTATCTAGAGCAAGTGGGACAAGATGATGCGTACGCACTACCGTGGTCAGCATTCAAGCACTTGATGAACGAGAAGTACCGTCCCAGAACAGAGGTCAATAAGCTCAAGACAGAACTTAGAGGATTACGAACCCAAGGATTTGATATTACCACGTACGAAAGACGATTCACAGAATTGTGCCTATTGTGTCCGGGAGCGTTCGAAGATGCGGAAGAGAAGATCGACGCGTTTGTGAAAGGATTACCGGAAAGAATCCAAGAAGATATAAGTTCACACAAGCCCGCCTCCATACAACAGGCATGTAGAATGGCTCACAAACTAGTGAACCAGATTGAGGAAAGAATTAAAGAACAGACGGCTGAAGAGGCTAATGTGAAGCAATTCAAAAGAAAGTGGGAGGAAAACGGTGATAAGAATCACCAATACAACAACAACAACAACTACAAAAATAATCGCAACAATTATCCCAACAATCGTAACATCAATCGCAACTACAACAAACGGCCCAACAACAACAACAACAACAACAACAACAACAACAACAGCAACTACAACAATCATCCCAACAACAATAATAACCGTAACAACAACAACAATCAGAAGCAGCTATGCCAAAGGTGTGAAAAGTATCACTCGGGGTTCTGCACTAAATTTTGCAACAAGTGTAAAAGAAATGGTCATAGCGCGGCGAAGTGTGAGGTCTACGGACCAGGGGTTAATAGAACGAAAGGAACAAATGGTGTTGGAACGAGTAATGGCGGAGGAAGTAGTGTCGGAGCAAGTTATGCCAATGTAGTTTGTTATAAATGTGGAAAACCGGGCCACATTATTAGAAATTGCCCGAACCAGGAGAACACGAATGGACAAGGCCGCGGAAGAGTTTTCAATATTAATGCGGCAGAGGTACAGGAAGACTCGGAGCTTGTTACGGGTACGTTTCTTATTGACAATAAATCTGCTTACATTTTATTTGATTCGGGTGCGGATAGTAGCTATATGAGTAGAGATTTTTGTGCTAAATTAAGTTGTCCATTGACGCCTTTGGATAGTAAATTTTTACTCGAATTAGCAAATGGTAAATTAATTTCAGCAGATAATATATGTCGGAATCGAGAAATTAAACTGGTTAGCGAAACATTTAAGATTGATTTGATACCAGTAGAGTTAGGGAGTTTTGATGTGATAATCGGTATGGACTGGTTGAAAGAAGTGAAATCAGAGATCGTTTGTTACAAGAATGCAATTCGCATTATACGAGAAAAAGGAAAACCCTTAATGGTGTACGGAGAAAAGGGCAACACGAAGCTACATCTTATTAGTAATTTGAAGGCACAAAAACTAATAAGAAAAGGTTGCTATGCTGTTCTAGCACACGTCGAGAAAGTACAAACTGAAGAAAAGAGCATCAATGATGTTCCCATTGCAAAAGAATTTCCCGATGTATTTTCGAAAGAATTACCGGGATTACCCCCACATCGATCCATTGAATTTCAAATAGATCTTGTACCAGGAGCTGCACCAATAGCTCGTGCTCCTTACAGACTCGCACCCAGCGAGATGAAAGAACTGCAAAGCCAATTACAAGAACTTTTAGAGCGTGGTTTCATTCGACCAAGCACATCACCGTGGGGAGCTCCTGTTTTGTTTGTCAAGAAGAAAGATGGTACATTCAGGTTGTGTATCGACTACCGAGAGTTGAACAAACTTACCATCAAGAACCGCTACCCACTACCGAGAATCGATGACTTATTTGATCAACTACAAGGCTCGTCTGTTTATTCAAAGATTGACTTACGTTCCGGGTATCATCAAATGCGGGTGAAAGAAGATGATATTCCAAAGACTGCTTTCAGAACACGTTACGGTCATTACGAGTTTATGGTCATGCCGTTTGGTTTAACTAATGCTCCAGCTGTGTTCATAGACCTTATGAACCGAGTGTGTGGACCATACCTTGACAAGTTTGTCATTGTTTTAATTGATGACATACTTATTTACTCAAAGAATGACCAAGAACACGGTGAACATTTGAGAAAGGTGTTAGAAGTATTGAGGAAGGAAGAATTGTACGCTAAGTTTTCAAAGTGTGCATTTTGGTTGGAAGAAGTTCAATTCCTCGGTCACATAGTGAACAAAGAAGGTATTAAGGTGGATCCGGCAAAGATAGAAACTGTTGAAAAGTGGGAAACCCCGAAAACTCCGAAACACATACGCCAGTTTTTAGGACTAGCTGGTTACTACAGAAGGTTCATCCAAGACTTTTCCAGAATATCAAAACCCTTGACTGCATTAACGCATAAAGGGAAGAAATTTGAATGGAATGATGAACAAGAGAAAGCATTTCAGTTATTGAAGAAAAAGCTAACTACGGCACCTATATTGTCATTGCCTGAAGGGAATGATGATTTTGTGATTTATTGTGACGCATCAAAGCAAGGTCTCGGTTGTGTATTAATGCAACGAACGAAGGTGATTGCTTATGCGTCTAGACAATTGAAGATTCACGAACAAAATTATACGACGCATGATTTGGAATTAGGCACGGTTGTTTTTGCATTAAAGACTTGGAGGCACTACTTATATGGGGTCAAAAGTATTATATATACCGACCAAAAAAGTCTTCAACACATATTTAATCAGAAACAACTGAATATGAGACAGCGTAGGTGGATTGAATTATTGAATGATTACGACTTTGAGATTCGTTACCACCCGGGGAAGGCAAATGTGGTAGCCGATGCCTTGAGCAGGAAGGACAGAGAACCCATTCGAGTAAAATCTATGAATATAATGATTCATAATAACCTTACTACTCAAATAAAGGAGGCGCAACAAGGAGTTTTAAAAGAGGGAAATTTAAAGGATGAAATACCCAAAGGATCGAAGAAGCATCTTAATATTCGGGAAGACGGAACCCGGTATAGCGCTGAAAGGATTTGGGTACCAAAAGTTGGAGATATGAGAGAAATGGTACTTAGAGAAGCTCATAAAACCAGATACTCAATACATCCTGGAATGGGGAAGATGTACAAGGATCTCAAGAAACATTTTTGGTGGCCGGGTATGAAAGCCGATGTTGCTAAATACATAGGAGAATATTTGACGTGTTCTAAGGTCAAAGCTGAGCATCAGAAACCATCAGGTCTACTTCAACAACCCGAAATCCCGGAATGGAAATGGGAAAACATTACCATGGATTTCATCACTAAATTTCCAAGGACTGCAAGTGGTTTTGATACTATTTGGGTAATAGTTGATCGTCTCACCAAATCAGCACACTTCCTGCCAATAAGAGAAGATGACAAGATGGAGAAGTTAGCATGACTGTATTTGAAGGAAGTCGTCTCCAGACATGGAATACCAATCTCTATTATCTCTGATAGGGATGGCAGATTTATTTCAAGATTCTGGCAGACATTACAGCAAGCATTAGGAACTCGTCTAGACATGAGTACTGCCTATCATCCACAAACTGATGGGCAGAGTGAAAGGACGATACAAACGCTTGAATACATGCTACGAGCATGTGTTATTGATTTCGGAAACAGTTGGGATCGACATCTACAGTTAGCAGAATTTTCCTACAACAACAGCTACCATTCAAGCATTGAGATGGCGTCGTTTGAAGCACTTTATGGTAGAAAGTGCAGGTCTCCGATTTGTTAGAGTGAAGTGGGGGATAGACAGATTACGGGTCCGGAGATAATACAAGAAACTACCGAGAAAATCATCCAAATTCAACAAAGATTGAAAACCGCCCAGAGTCGACAAAAGAGCTATGCGGATAGTAAAAGAAAAGATATAGAGTTTGAAATTGGAGAAATGGTCATGCTTAAGGTTTCACCTTGGAAAGGCGTTGTTCGATTTGGTAAATGGGGGAAACTAAATCCAAGGTACATTGGACCATTCAAGATTATAGATCGTGTCGGACCAGTAGCTTACCAACTGGAGCTACCTCAACAACTCGCGGCTGTACATAACACTTTTCACGTCTCAAATTTGAATAAATGTTTTGCTAAAGAAGATCTCACTATTCCGTTAGATGAAATCCAAATCAACGAAAAACTTCAATTCATCGAAGAACCCGTCGAAATAATGGACCGTGAGGTTAAAAGACTTAAGCAAAACAAGGTACCAATTGTTAAGGTTCGATGGAATGCTCATAGAGGACCCGAGTTCACCTGGGAGCGTGAAGATCAGATGAAGAAGAAATACCCGCATCTATTTCCAGAAGATTCGTCAACACCTTCAACAGCTTAAAATTTCGGGACGAAATTTATTTAACGGGTAGGTACTGTAGTGACCCGAACTTTTCCATGTTTATATATATTAATTGAGATTGATATTTACATGATTAAATGTTTCCAACATGTTAAGCAATCAAACTTGTTAAGACTTGATTAATTGAAATATGTTTCATATAGACAATTGACCACCCAAGTTGACCGGTGATTCACGAACGTTAAAACTTGTAAAAACTATATGATGACATATATATGGATATATATATAGTTAAAATGATACTATGATAAGTAAACATATCATTAAGTATATTAACAATGAACGACATATGTAAAAACAAGACTACTAACTTAATGATTTTTAAACGAGACATATATGTAACGATTATCGTTGTAAAGACATTTAATGTATATATATCATATTAAGAGATATTCATACATGATAATATCATGATAATATAATAATTTAAAATCTCATTTGATATTATAAACATTGGGTTAAAAACATTTAACAAGATCGTTAACCTAAAGGTTTCAAAACAACACTTACATGTAACGACTAACGATGACTTAACGACTCAGTTAAAATGTATATACATGTAGTGTTTTAATATGTATTTATACACTTTTGAAAGACTTCAATAAACTTATCAAAATACTTCTACTTAACAAAAATTCTTACAATTACATCCTCGTTCAGTTTCATCAACAATTCTACTCGTATGCACCCGTATTCGTACTCGTACAATACACAGCTTTTAGATGTATGTACTATTGGTATATACACTCCAATGATCAGCTCTTAGCAGCCCACGTGAGTCACCTAACACATGTGGGAACCATCATTTGGCAACTAGCATGAAATATCTCATAAAATTACAAAAATATGAGTAATCATTCATGACTTATTTACATGAAAACAAAATTACATATCCTTTATATCTAATCCATGCACCAACGACCAAAAACACCTACAAACACTTTCATTCTTCAATTTTCTTCATCTAATTGATCTCTCTCAAGTTCTATCTTCAAGTTCTAAGTGTTCTTCATATATTCTACAAGTTCTAGTTACATAAAATCAAGAATACTTTCAAGTTTGCTAGCTCACTTCCAATCTTGTAAGGTGATCATCCAACCTCAAGAAATCTTTGTTTCTTATAGTAGGTTATCATTCTAATACAAGGTAATAATCATATTCAAACTTTGGTTCAATTTCTATAACTATAACAATCTTATTTCAAGTGATAATCTTACTTGAACTTGTTTTCGTGTCATGATTCTGCTTCAAGAACTTCGAGCCATCCAAGGATCCGTTGAAGCTAGATCCATTTTTCTCTTTTCCAGTAGGTTTATCCAAGGAACTTAAGGTAGTAATGATGTTCATAACATCATTCGATTCATACATATAAAGCTATCTTATTCGAAGGTTTAAACTTGTAATCACTAGAACATAGTTTAGTTAATTCTAAACTTGTTCGCAAACAAAAGTTAATCCTTCTAACTTGACTTTTAAAATCAACTAAACACATGTTCTATACCTATTTGATATGCTAACTTAATGATTTAAAACCTGGAGACACGAAAAACACCGTAAAACCGGATTTACGCCGTCGTAGTAACACCGCGGGCTGTTTTGGGTTAGTTAATTAAAAACTATGATAAACTTTGATTTAAAAGTTGTTATTCTGATAAAATAATTTTTATTATGAACATGAAACTATATCCAAAAAATTATGGTTAAACTCAAAGTGGAAGTATGTTTTCTAAAATGGTCATCTATACGTCGTTCTTTCGACTGAAATGACTACCTTTACAAAAACAACTTGTAATTTATTTTTCTGACTATAAACCTATACTTTTTCTGTTTAGATTCATAAAATAGAGTTCAATATGAAACCATAGCAATTTGATTCACTCAAAACGGATTTAAAATGAAGAAGTTATGGGTAAAACAAGATTGGATAATTTTTCTCATTTTAGCTACGTGAAAATTGGTAACAAATCTATTCCAACCATAACTTAATCAACTTGTATTGTATATTATGTAATCTTGAGATACCATAGACACGTATACAATGTTTCGACCTATCATGTCGACACATCTATATATATTTCGGAACAACCATAGACACTCTATATGTGAATGTTGGAGTTAGCTATACAGGGTTGAGGTTGATTCCAAAATATATATAGTTTGAGTTGTGATCAATACTGAGATACGTATACACTGAGTCGTGGATTGATTCAAGATAATATTTATCGATTTATTTCTGTACATCTAACTGTGGACAACTAGTTGTAGGTTACTAACGAGGACAGCTGACTTAATAAACTTAAAACATCAAAATATATTAAAAGTGTTGTAAATATATTTTGAACATACTTTGATATATATGTATATATTGTTATAGGTTCGTGAATCAACCAGTGGCCAAGTCTTACTTCCCGACGAAGTAAAAATCTGTGAAAGTGAGTTATAGTCCCACTTTTAAAATCTAATATTTTTGGGATGAGAATACATGCAGGTTTTATAAATGATTTACAAAATAGACACAAGTACGTGAAACTACATTCTATGGTTGAATTATCGAAATCGAATGTGCCCCTTTTTATTAAGTCTGGTAATCTAAGAATTAGGGAACAGACACCCTAATTGACGCGAATCCTAAAGATAGATCTATTGGACCTAACAAACCCCATCCAAAGTACCGGATGCTTTAGTACTTCGAAATTTATATCATATCCGAAGGGTGTCCCGGAATGATGGGGATATTCTTATATATGCATCTTGTTAATGTCGGTTACCAGGTGTTCACCATATGAATGATTTTTATCTCTATGTATGGGATGTGTATTGAAATATGAAATCTTGTGGTCTATTATTATGATTTGATATATATAGGTTAAACCTATAATTCACCAACATTTTTGTTGACGTTTTAAGCATGTTTATTCTCAGGTGATTATTAAGAGCTTCCGCTATCGCATACTTAAATAAGGTTGAGATTTGGAGTCCATGCTTGTATGATATTGTGTAAAAACTGCATTCAAGAAACTTATTTTGTTGTAACATATTTGTATTGTAAACCATTATGTAATGGTCGTGTGTAAACAGGATATTTTAGATTATCATTATTTGATAATCTACGTAAAGCTTTTTAAACCTTTATTGATGAAATAAAGGTTATGGTTTGTTTTAAAATAAATGCAGTCTTTGAAAAACGTCTCATATAGAGGTCAAAACCTCGCAACGAAATCAATTAATATGGAACGTTTTTAATCAATAAGAACGGGACATTTCAAGAACTGCCATGCCAATTATCGGGAGTCAACAATCAGTACTTCAAAAACGCACAGCATATCTACATCAACAGTTATATGTATAACATTTATCTTCTAGAATTATGGTCTCTTATTCTGAAATCCTGAAAAGCACTCAATCTACAAATCAATACTCTGAATGTTGAAAAAGCTGAATGAAGCAGCAGAAACCATAGACAACCGTAAACGATCATAATCATCGAAAGTTTGATGATAAAGAATAGTATGTTGGAAAAGCTCAGAAAAGTTGGAACTGGAAAACGGATTGAGCTAACCACGAAGGAGACCGAGGACAAATACAAGGACCATACCATATATTTAAAGAATCCAGGTAATTCTAGATCTGATGAAACCTTCAACGAATATCTTGCTCTGTACTCATGTTATAATCTTGCGGAAAATCTTCCTCATAAACCATCGAACTTAGAAATTCCAAAAATATCATCATCAATATCTTCGATATTTCTGAGGATATTTTCATAAATATTCTCGTTCGAAATTATATACCTCTTCGTGCTTCCTGTGTATCATTATGTTGGAAACATTCAATAGAAAATTTAGTACCAAAAAGCGGATTATGGAAAACTATGAAGGAAGCCGTGGACAAATCACAAAGAATAAGTTTGACTTCAAAGAATCCAAATGATTCAATACCTGCTGAAATCTTTAGCGAATACTTTACTCCTTAACCACTCCAAATCATCGTGAATGAATTTCTTCATCACAATTTAATTCTGAAATCCTAAGATATCATCGTACCTTTCCTTATTAATATCCTCAATATTTCTGAAGATATCTTCATAAATATTCTCATTCGATATTAATTATCTCTCTGCGCTATCTGTATGATATCATAAAAGGAAACTGTTTTAGTTCTATATTATGCGAACCTTCGAATATAAAATATGAATGTTTTTGAAGTAGTGTTGGGAACTGAAGCATGAGTTAGTATAATATAATGACACTTAATCAACGTGATTATATTATAGTAAGTCATGCTGAGTTTCTAATGAAACGTGATGATTCACAGACTCTAACATCATCATGTGCCATGTACACGACTCTTACATTCTGAAATGTCCCGTTCTTATTGATTAAAAACGTTCCATATTAATTGATTTCGTTGCGAGGTTTTGACCTCTATATGAGACGTTTTTTCAAAGACTGCATTCATTTTAAAACAAACCATAACCTTTATTTCATCAATAAAGGTTTAAAAAGCTTTACGTAGATTATCAAATAATGATAATCTAAAATATCCTGTTTACACACGACTATTAAATAATGGTTTACAATACAAATATGTTACAACGAAATAAGTTTCTTGAATGCAGTTTTTACACAATATCATACAAGCATGGACTCCAAATCTTGTCCTTATTTAAGTATGCGACAGCGGAAGCTCTTAGTATTCACCCCAGAATAAACATGCTTTAAACGTCAACAAAAATGTTGGTGAGTTATAGGTTTAACCTATATATATCAAATCGTAACAATAGACCACAAGATTTCATATTTCAATACACATCCCATACATAGAGATAAAAATCATTCATATGGTGAACACCTAGTAACCGACATTAACAAGATGTATATATAATAATATCCCTATCATTCCGGGACACCCTTCGGATATGATATAAATTTCGAAGTACTAAAGCATCCGGTACTTTGGATGGGGTTTGTTAGGCTCAATAGATCTATCTTTAGGATTCGCGTCAATTAGGGTGTCTGTTCCCTAATTCTTAGATTACCAGACTTAATAAAAAGGGGCATATTCGATTTCGATAATTCAACCATAGAATGTAGTTTCACGTACTTGTGTCTATTTTGTAAATCATTTATAAAACCTGCATGTATTCTCATCCCAAAAATATTAGATTTTAAAAGTGGGACTATAACTCACTTTCATAGATTTTTACTTCGTCGGGAAGTAAGACTTGGCCACTGGTTGATTCACGAACCTATAACAATATATACATATATATAAAGTATGTTCAAAATATATTTATAATACTTTTAATACATTTTGATGTTTTAAGTTTATTAAGTCAGCTGTCCTCGTTAGTAACCTACAACTAGTTGTCCACAGTTAGATGTACAGAAATAAATCGATAAATATTATCTTGAATCAATCCCAGTGTATACGTATCTTAGTATTGATCACAACTCAAACTATATATATTTTAGAATCAACCTCAACCCTGTATAGCTAACTCTAACATTCACATATAGAGTGTCTATGGTTGTTCCGAAATATATATAGATGTGTCGAAATGATAGGTCGAAACATTGTATACGTGTCTATGGTATCTCAAGATTACATAATATACAATACAAGTTGATTAAGTTATGGTTGGAATAGATTTGTTACCAATTTTCACGTAGCTAAAATGAGAAAAATTATCCAATCTTGTTTTACCCATAACTTCTTCATTTTAAATCCGTTTTGAGTGAATCAAATTGCTATGGTTTCATATTGAACTCTATTTTATGAATCTAAATAGAAAAAGTATAGGTTTATAGTCTAAAAAATAAGTTACAAGTCGTTTTTGTAAAGGTAGTCATTTCAGTCGAAAGAACGACGTCTAGATGACCATTTTAGAAAACATACTTCCACTTTGAGTTTAACCATAATTTTTGGATATAGTTTCATGTTCATAATAAAAATCATTTTTCCAGAATAACAACTTTTAAATCAAAGTTTATCATAGTTTTTAATTAACTAACCCAAAACAGCCCGCGGTGTTACTACGACGGCGTAAATCCGATTTTACAGTGTTTTTCGTGTTTCCAGGTTTTAAATCATTAAGTTAGCATATAATATAGATATAGAACATGTGTTTATTTGATTTTAAAAGTCAAGTTAGAAGAATTAACTTTTATTTGCGAACAAGTTTAGAATTAACTAAACTATGTTCTAGTGATTACAAGTTTAAACCTTCGAATAAGATAGCTTTATATGTATGAATAGAATGATGTTATGAACATCATTACTACCTCAAGTTCATTGGATAAACCTACTGGAAATGAGAAAAATAGATCTAGCTTCAAAGGATCCTTCGATGGCTTGAAAGTTCTTGAAGCAGAATCATGACACGAAAACAATTTCAAGTAAGATTTCCACTCGAAATAAGATTGTTATAGTTATAGAAATTGAATTAAAGTTTGAATATGATTATTACCTTGTATTAGAAAGATAACCTACTGTAAGTAACAAAGGTTTCTTGATCTTGGATGATTACTTGGAATGGATTTAGAAAACTTGGAAGTAAACTTGCAATCTTGGAAGTATTCTTGATTTTATGAAACTAGAACTTTTGGAATTTATGAAGAACACTTAGAACTTGAAGATAGAACTTGAGAGAGATTAATTTGATGAAGAAAATTGAAGAATGAAAGTGTTTGTAGGTGTTTTTGGTCGTTGGTGTATGGATTAGATATAAAGGATATGTAATTTTGTTTTCATGTAAATAAGTCATGAATGATTACTCATATTTTTGTAATTTTATGAGATATTTCATGCTAGTTGCCAAATGATGGTTCCCACATGTGTTAGGTGACTCACATGGGCTGCTAAGAGCTGATCATTGGAGTGTATATACCAAGAGTACATACATCTAAAAGCTGTGTATTGTACGAGTACGAATACGGGTGCATACGAGTAGAATTGTTGATGAAACTGAACGAGGATGTAATTGTAAGCATTTTTGTTAAGTAGAAGTATTTTGATAAGTGTATTGAAGTCTTTCAAAAGTGTATGAATACATATTAAAACACTACATGTATATACATTTTAACTGAGTCGTTAAGTCATCGTTAGTCGTTACATGTAAATGTTGTTTTGAAACCTTTAGGTTAACGATCTTGTTGAATGTTGTTAACCCATTGTTTATTATAACAAATGAGATGTTAAATTGTTATATTATCATGATATTATGATATATAATATATCTTAGTATGATATATATACAGTTAAATGTCGTTACAACGATAATCGTTACATATATGTCTCGTTTCGAAATCATTAAGTTAGTAGTCTTATTTTTACATATGTATTTCATTGTTAATACACTTAATAATATATTTACTTATCATTTAACATAATTAACCAAGTGTATCAATATCTTAATATGATTCACATGTACCTAGTAAGACGTTGTTATAACGATAATCGTTATATATATCGTTTTCGAGTTTCTTAAATTAATAGTCTCATTTTTATGTATATAACTCATTGTTAAAATACCTAATGAGATATATACTTATAATAAAATCATTTTAACTATATATATAACCATATATATGTCATGGTATAGTTTTTACAAGTTTTAACATTCGTGAATCACCGGTCAACTTGGGTGGTCAATTGTCTATATGAAACCTATTTCAATTAATCAAGTCTTAACAAGTTTGATTGCTTAACATGTTGGAAACACTTAATCATGTAAATAAAAATTTCATTTAATATATATATAAACATGGAAAAGTTCGGGTCACTACAATACCTACCCGTTAAATAAATTTCGTCCCGAAATTTTAAGCAGTTGGAGGTGTTGACGTATCTTCTGGAAATAAATGCGGGTATTTCTTCTTCATCTGATCTTCACGCTCCCAGGTGAACTCGGGTCCTCTACGAGCATTCCATCGAACCTTAACAATCGGTATCTTGTTTTGTTTAAGTCTCTTAACCTCACGATCCATTATTTCGACGGGTTCTTCAATGAATTGAAGTTTTTCATTGATTTGGATTTCGTCCAACGGAATAGTGAGATCTTCTTTAGCAAAACATTTCTTCAAATTTGAGACGTGGAAAGTGTTATGTACCGCCGCGAGTTGTTGAGGTAGCTCAAGTTGGTAAGCTAGCTCCAGTTGGTAAGCTACTGGTCCGACACGATCTATAATCTTGAATGGTCCAATGTACCTTGGATTTAGTTTCCCCTGTTTACCAAATTGAACAACGCCTTTCCAAGGTGAAACCTTAAGCATGACCATTTCTCCAATTTCAAACTCTATATCTTTTCTTTTACTGTCCGCGTAGCTCTTTTGTCGACTCTGGGCGGTTTTCAATCTTTGTTGAATTTGGATGATTTTCTCGGTAGTTTCTTGTATTATCTACGGACCCGTAATCTGTCTATCCCCCACTTCACTCCAACAAATCGGAGACCTGCACTTTCTACCATAAAGTGCTTCAAACGGTGCCATCTCAATGCTTGAATGGTAGCTGTTGTTGTAGGAAAATTCTGCTAACGGTAGATGTCGATCCCAACTGTTTCCGAAATCAATAACCCAAGCTCGTAGAATGTCTTCAAGTGTTTGTATCGTCCTTTCGCTCTTCTCATCAGTTTGTGGATGATAGGCAGAACTCATGTCTAGACGAGTTCCCAATGCTTGCTGTAATGTCTGCCAGAATCTTGAAATAAATCTGCCATCCCTATCAGAGATAATAGAGATTGGTATTCCATGTCTGGAGACGACTTCCTTCAAATACAGTCGTGCTAACTTCTCCATCTTGTCATCTTCTCTTATTGGCAGGAAGTGTGCTGACTTGGTGAGATGATCAACTATTACCCAAATAGTATCATAACCACTTGCAGTCCTTGGCAATTTAGTAATGAAATCTATGGTAATGTTTTCCCATTTCCATTCCGGGATTTCAGGTTGTTGTAGTAGACCTGATGGTTTCTGATGTTCAGCTTTGACCTTAGAACATGTCAAACATTCTCCTACATATTTAGCAATATCGGCTTTCATACCTGGCCACCAAAAATGTTTCTTAAGATCCTTGTACATCTTCCCCGTTCCAGGATGTATTGAGTATCTGGTTTTATGAGCTTCTCTAAGTACCATTTCTCTCATATCTCCAAATTTTGGTACCCAAATTCTTTCAGCCCTATACCGGGTTCCGTTTTCCTGAATATTAAGATGCGTCTCCGATCCTTTGGGTATTTCATCCTTTAAATTTCCCTCTTTTAAAACTCCTTGTTGCGCCTCCTTTATTTGAGTAGTAAGGTTAGTGTGAATCATTATATTCATAGATTTTACTCGAATGGGTTCTCTGTCCTTTCTGCTCAAGGCGTTGGCTACCACATTTGCCTTCCTCGGGTGGTAACGAATCTCAAAGTCGTAATCATTCGACAATTCAATCCACCTACGCTGCCTCATGTTCAGTTGTTTCTGATTAAATATGTGTTGAAGACTTTTGTGGTCGGTATATATAATACTTTTGACCCCATATAAGTAGTGCCTCCAAGTCTTTAATGCAAAAACAACCGCGCCTAATTCCAAATCATGCGTCGTATAATTTTGCTCGTGAATCTTCAATTCTCTAGACGCATAAGCAATTACCTTCGTTCGTTGCATTAATACACAACCGAGAGGCGTCACAATATATCACAAAATCATCATTCCCTTCAGGCAATGACAATATAGGTGCCGTAGTTAGCTTTTTCTTCAATAACTGAAACGCCTTCTCTTGTTCATCCTTCCATTCAAATTTCTTCCCTTTATGCGTTAATGCAGTCAAGGGTTTTGCTATTTTGGAGAAATCTTGGATGAATCTTCTGTAGTAACCAGCCAATCCTAAAAATTGACGTATATGTTTCGGAGTTTTTGGGGTTTCCCACTTTTCAACGGTTTTGATCTTTGCCGGGTCCACCTGGATACCTTCTTTGTTCACTATGTGACCGAGAAATTGAACTTCTTCCAACCAAAATGCACACTTTGAAAACTTAGCGTACAGTTTTTCTTTCCTCAATACTTCTAGCACTTTTCTCAAATGTTCTTCGTGCTCTTGATCATTCTTTGAGTAAATAAGTATGTCATCGATGAAAACAATGACAAACTTGTCAAGATATGGCCCACACACTCGGTTCATAAGGTCCATGAACACAGCTGGTGGGTTAGTCAATCCAAACGGCATAACCATAAACTCGTAATGACCATAACGCGTCCTAAAAGCAGTCTTTGGAATATCATCCTCCTTCACCCTCATTTGATGATATCCAGAACGTAAATCGATCTTCGAATAAACAGACGAGCCTTGTAGTTGATCAAATAAATCGTCGATTCTCGGTAGTAGGTAGCGGTTCTTGATGGTAAGTTTGTTCAACTCTCGATAGTCGATACACAACCTGAATGTACCATCTTTCTTCTTGACAAACAAAACAGGAGCTCCCCACGGTGATGTGCTTGGTCGAATGAAACCATGCTCTAAAAGTTCTTGTAATTGGCTCTGAAGTTCCTTCATTTTGCTAGGTGCGAGTCTGTATTGAGCACGAGCTATTGGTGCAGCTCCCGGTACAAGGTCTATTTGAAATTCAACGGATCGGTGTGGGGGTAATCCCGGTAATTCTTTTGGAAATACATCGGGAAATTCTTTTGCGACGGGAACATCATTGATGCTCTTTTCTTCAGTTTGTACTTTCTCGACGTGTGCTAGAACAGCATAGCAACCTTTTCTTATTAGTTTTTGTGCCTTCAAATTACTAATAAGATGTAGCTTCGTGTTGCCCTTTTCTCCGTACACCATTAAGGGTTCTCCAACTATTACATCAAAACTCCCTAACTCTACTGGTATCAAATCAATCTTAAATATTTCGCTACCCAGTTTAATTTCTCGATTCTGGCATATATTATCTGCTGAAATTAATTTACCGTTTGCTAATTCGAGTAAAAATTTACTATCCAACGGCGTCAATGGATAACTTAATTTAGCACAAAAATCTCTACTCATATAGCTTCTATCCGCACCCGAATCAAATAAAACGTAAGCAGATTTATTGTCAATAAGAAACGTACCCGTAACAAGCTCCGGGTCTTCCTGTGCCTCTGCCGCATTAATATTGAAAACTCTTCCGCGGCCTTGTCCATTCGTGTTTTCCTGGTTCGGGCAATTTCTAATAATGTGGCCCGGTTTTCCACATTTATAACAAACTACATTGACATAACTTGCTCCGACACTACTTGCTCCGCTATTACTCGTTCCGACACCATTTGTTCCTTTCGTTCTGTTAACCCCTGGTCCGTAGACCTCACACTTCACCGCGCTATGACCATTTCTTTTACACTTGTTGCAAAATTTGGTGCAGAACCCCGAGTGATACTTTTCACACCTTTGGCATAGCTGCTTCTGATTGTTGTTGTTGTTACGGTTGTTATTGTTGGGCCGTTTATTATAGTTGCGATTGATGTTGCGATTGTTGGGATAATTGTTGCGATTATTATTGTAATTGCTGTTGTTGTTGTATTGGTGATTCTTATCACCGTTTTCCTCCCACTTTCTTTTGACTTGCTTCACATTGGCCTCTTCAGCCATCTGTTCTTTAATTCTTTCCTCAATCTGGTTCACTAGTTTGTGAGCCATTCTACATACCTGTTGTATGGAGGCGGGCTCCTGTGAACTTATATCTTCTTGGATTCTTTCCGGTAATCCTTTCACAAACGCGTCGATCTTCTCTTCCTCATCTTCGAATGCTCCACACAATAGGCACAATTCTGTGAATCGTCTTTCGTACGTGGTAATATCAAATCCTTGGGTTCGTAACCCTCTAAGTTCTGTCTTGAGCTTATTGACCTCGGTTCTGGGACGGTACTTCTCGTTCATCAAGTGCTTGAATGCTGACCACGGTAGTGCGTACGCATCATCTTGTCCCACTTGCTCTAGATAGGTATTCCACCATGTTAACGCAGAACCTATGAAGGTATGCGTAGCGTACTTCACTTTGTCCTCTTCAGTACACTTACTTATGGCAAACACCGATTCGACCTTCTCGGTCCACCGTTTCAATTCGATCGGTCCTTCGGTTACATCAAATTCCAAAGGTTTGCAGGCAGTAAATTCTTTGTAGATGCATCCTGCGCGATTTCATGTACTGCTAGATCCAAGGTTATTGTTGGTATGTAGCGCAGCCTGTACTGCGGCTATGTTTGAAGCTAGAAAAGTACGGAATTCCTCTTCATTCATATTCACGGTGTGTCGAGTAGTCGGTGCCATTTCCTTCAAGATAGTCAAATGGAACAAGTTAATCATACAGAATATTAAGAGTAGTTAATAGTATTTCGTAGCATAATATGAACTCATTTATAAAAGCTTTTTCTTCATATTAGCGTTTTATAAGTTTAAATTCAGGTAGTACCTACCCGTTAAGTTCATACTTAGTAGCTAATATACAATTCAACTACTACAATTCTATATGAAAAACTGATTATAATAATATTTCGCGTTCAAACTTTTATACAATATTTTACAAACTTACAATACCGCTTAATTTACATAAAGCATGAAATATAGCACACAATAACTTTGATACAAGATAGTTGTGAAGATAATTCTAGGTAGTACACAAGTCGTTCAGCAAAAGCAATAAAGACACGTAATTCATACGTCCAGAAACAAGTCATGCATTCTGGTTTTACTAGGACTACTTCCCATCCTTGGTCTTGTGGAACATAACCGTTATGGCCGTTGATAAGACAGCGTGTTGTAACGTCGTCAAAGGGACGAAGGTTACGTAATTACTAACAGTCTCGTAATAACCTAAAAACCTCATTTCTTACCCCAATTACCGACTCCGTCACTTGTGGGAACGTTTTGTTTAATAGTTGTAGCCTGATGTTCTTTTTCTCACTTTGGTGAGAAGCGAACATTACTAATCCGTAAGCATAGCATGCTTCTTTATGTTGCATGTTAGCCGCTTTTTCTAAATCACGAAGTCCTATATTCAGATATATTGAGTCAAAATAATTTCTTAACCCGTTGCGTAAAATAGCACTTGGGTTCCCCGCAATATATGCGTCAAAGTAAACACATCGTAACTTATGGGTTTCCCAATGTGATATCCCCCATCTTTCAAACGAAAGTCTCTTATAAACCAAGGCATTCTTGGAACGTTCTTCGAATGTCTTACAAACTGATTTCGCCGTAAATAGTTGTGCCGAAGAATTCTGACCGACTCTAGACAAGATTTCATCAATCATGTCTCCGGGTAGGTCTCTTAAAATATTGGGTTGTCTATCCATTTTGTGTTTTTATACTGTAAAATAGATAAGAGTTAGATTCATAAAAAAAATACTTATTAATACAAGCAATTTTTACATATATCATAAAGCATATGCACACTATATTACATATATTACACCACACGAATAAAACTATCTTATTCCGACTCGCTCATTTCTTCTTCTTCGGTTTTGGTTCGTTTTGCCAAGTTTCTAGGGATATATGATGTTCCCCTAATACGAGCTGTCGTTTTCCACAACGGTTTAGAAAAACCTGGTGGTTTAGAGGTTCCCGGGTCATTGTTACAACTTAAGGGCTTCGGGGGTTGACGATACATATAAAGTTCATCGGGGTTGGAATTAGATTTCTCTATTTTTATGCCTTTTCCCTTATTATTTTCTTTTGCCTTTTTAAATTCAGTTGGGGTAATTTCTATAACATCATCGGATTTCTCGTCGGAATCCGATTCATCGGAGAATTGGTAATCCTCCCAATATTTTGCTTCCTTGGCGGAAACACCATTGATCATAATTAACCTTGGTCGGTTGGTTGAGGATTTTCTTTTACTTAACTGTTTTATTATTTCCCCCACCGGTTCTATTTCCTCCTCCGGTTCCTCCTCTTCCGGTTCTGATTCTTCTTCCGGTTCTGATTCTTCTACCGGTTCTTCTTCGGGAACTTGTGAATCAGTCCAATATATATTCGACTCTTCGTTATTATTAGGTGAGTCAATGGGATTTGTGCTAGAGGTAGACATCTATCACACAATATCAAACATGTTAAGAGATTAATATATCACATAATATATACATGTTAATAATATATAGTTTCCAACAAAAATGTTCAGCAATCATTTTTAAAGAAAACACGGTCGAAGTCCAGACTCACTAATGCATCCTAACAAACTCGATAAAACACACTAATGCAAATTTTCTGGTTCTCTAAGACCAACGCTCGGATACCAACTGAAATGTCCCGTTCTTATTGATTAAAAACGTTCCATATTAATTGATTTCGTTGCGAGGTTTTGACCTCTATATGAGACATTTTTTCAAAGACTGCATTCATTTTAAAACAAACCATAACCTTTATTTCATCAATAAAGGTTTAAAAAGCTTTACGTAGATTATCAAATAATGATAATCTAAAATATCCTGTTTACACACGACTATTACATAATGGTTTACAATACAAATATGTTACAACGAAATAAGTTTCTTGAATGCAGTTTTTACACAATATCATACAAGCATGGACTCCAAATCTTGTCCTTATTTAAGTATGCGACAGTGGAAGCTCTTAGTATTCACCTGAGAATAAACATGCTTTAAACGTCAACAAAAATGTTAGTGAGTTATATGTTTAACCTATATATATCTAATCGTAACAATAGACCACAAGATTTCATATTTCAATACACATCCCATACATAGAGATAAAAATCATTCATATGGTGAACACCTGGTAACCGACATTAACAAGATGCATATATAAGAATATCCCCATCATTTCGGGACACCCTTCGGATATGATATAAATTTCGAAGTACTAAAGTATCCGGTACTTTGGATGGGGTTTGTTAGGCCCAATAGATCTATCTTTAGGATTCGCGTCAATTAGGGTGTCTGTTCCCTAATTCTTAGATTACCAGACTTAATAAAAAGGGGCATATTCGATTTCGATAATTCAACCATAGAATGTAGTTTCACGTACTTGTGTCTATTTTGTAAATCATTTATAAAACCTGCATGTATTCTCATCCCAAAAATATTAGATTTTAAAAGTGAGACTATAACTCACTTTTACAGATTTTTACTTCGTCGGGAAGTAAGACTTGGCCACTGGTTGATTCACGAACCTATAACAATATATACATATATATCAAAGTATGTTCAAAATATATTTACAATACTTTTAATACATTTTGATGTTTTAAGTTTATTAACTCAGCTGTCCTCTTTAGTAACCTACAACTAGTTGTCCACAGTTAGATGTACAGAAATAAATCGATAAATATTATCTTGAATCAATCCACGACCCAGTGTATACGTATCTCAGTATTGATCACAACTCAAACTATATATATTTTGGAATCAACCTCAACCCTGTATAGCTAACTCCAACATTCACATATAGAGTGTCTATGGTTGTTCCGAAATATATATAGATGTGTCGACATGATAGGTCGAAACATTGTATACGTGTCTATGGTATCTCAAGATTACATAATATACAATACAAGTTGATTAAGTTATGGTTGGAATAGATTTGTTACCAATTTTCACGTAGCTAAAATGAGAAAAATTATCCAATCTTGTTTTACCCATAACTTCTTCATTTTAAATCCGTTTTGAGTGAATCAAATTGCTATGGTTTCATATTGAACTCTATTTTATGAATCTAAACAGAAAAAGTATAGGTTTATAGTCAGAAAAATAAGTTACAAGTCGTTTTTGTAAAGGTAGTCATTTCAGTCGAAAGAACGACGTCTAGATGACCATTTTAGAAAACATACTTCCACTTTGAGTTTAATCATAATTTTTGGATATAGTTTCATGTTCATAATAAAAATCAAAGTTTATCATAGTTTATAATTAACTAACCCAAAACAGCCCTCGGTGTTACTACGACGTCGTAAATCCGGTTTTACGGTGTTTTTCGTGTTTCCAGGTTTTAAATCATTAAGTTAGCATATCATATAGATATAGAACATGTGTTTAGTTGATTTTAAAAGTCAAGTTAGAAGAATTAACTTTTATTTGCGAACAAGTTTAGAATTAACTAAACTATGTTCTAGTGATTACGAGTTTAAACCTTCGAATAAGATAGCTTTATATGTATGAATAGAATGATGTTATGAACATCATTACTACCTCAAGTTCCTTGGATAAACCTACTGGAAATGAGAAAAATAGATCTAGCTTCAAAGGATCCTTGGATGGCTTGAAAGTTCTTGAAGCAGAATCATGACACGAAAACAATTTCAAGTAAGATTTCCACTCGAAATAAGATTGTTATAGTTATAGAAATTGAATTAAAGTTTGAATATGATTATTACCTTGTATTAGAAAGATAACCTACTGTAAGTAACAAAGGTTTCTTGATCTTGGATGATTACTTGGAATGGATTTAGAAAACTTGGAAGTAAACTTGCAATCTTGGAAGTATTCTTGATTTTATGAAACTAGAACTTTTAGAATTTATGAAGAACACTTAGAACTTGAAGATAGAACTTGAGAGAGATCAATTAGATGAAGAAAATTGAAGAATGAAAGTGTTTGTAAGTGTTTTTGGTCGTTGGTGTATGGATTATATATAAAGGATATGTAATTTTGTTTTCATGTAAATAAGTCATGAATGATTACTCATATTTTTGTAATTTTATGAGATATTTCATGCTAGTTGCCAAATGATGGTTCCCACATGTGTTAGGTGACTCACATGGGCTGCTAAGAGCTGATCATTGGAGTGTATATACCAATAGTGTTGGGATTTAACAAGTATGAAACTCTTAAAACCATTTAAGAATCATTATAAAACGGAAGCGTGAAATTACCAATTTTACTTGTTATCTTTAAACCAATTAAAGCTAAATCCCATCTTGGATCAAGTTGTGAAATGATGCTTACTAATTAACAAGAAAGGGAGAGTTTTATACCTCCTTAAACCAAGTTTAAGGGCTGCTATAAGTCGTGAATGATGATGAAGAGGATGACCAAACAAAACACCAAAACACCCTTGAGTCTTGCTTGACCTTGATCACCTTAAAACCTAAGCTTGAAACCCACTTTTCTGCCTTGAAATATTTCGAACAGCAGCTCCCAAAATGAGCAGAATGTTTGATGAAATTGATGAGTTTATAGCTTCTAACTTGAAGCCTCAAGTGTAGTATACCCCAAGCTTTAATTACCAACACCACCCTTTGTATTAGTTAGGATTTAGACACCAAATGAACTAGTTTTTAAGCTCAAAACTCCCTCCTTTGCTCTCCAATATTTCGGCCAGCAGCCTTCCTCATGGGGGAGAGAGTAATTTTTGAACTTTATCACTTGAATTCTTAGTCTCTTACTTGGTTAAAGAGAAGCATGCATGTACATAAGAAGTGTGCACATAGAAAGCAACAACATTAACATGGGTGGTCTTTCTTGGTCACATAAAACCGCCACCTCCCCATTATTTTATACCAAATCAGTTTTTTTTAAACTTGTAATAAAATATCATGCTTATATTATGTTACTTACATTTTATTTTGTTTTATAAACCAATTTATAAAACATAACACATCTTAATTATTTAAACCTATAAATAATTAAACCCTTTGTAAATATAAATTATCCAAATAATTTATCTCAAGTGATAATATTTTAGAAAACCGATTTTCTAAAGTTCAAGTGTCGCGTATTTACTTAATGATCCAATCGTTAAGATTAAACACATATAAAGTGTCGGTAAGCTTGTTATTGGGTATGACCCGACTTGGATCATAACACATTAGCCACATTAATTTAATATGTCTCTCGGGCATACAAAATACCTTCAATCTCCCACTTGCACGAGAAACATGAGAAATTAATGCAAGTGACGGATATCACCTAACGACCGTCCATCACCCCCAATATGTTATGACTATGTGCCATTCTATAACATCATCCCTTTCGAGTTCCCATCTCGAATATGAATAGGTGAATCTTTTCATTATATCCTTTCGTCCTAGATGTCATGTTAAATCCAAGAGACATAGAGTGATCACTCTCTTCTAGATTTAACTTTATCAGGCCTTAGACATCTGACTCTCAACGAATAAGAGGGACAAATTCCATCTTGACTAAATATGTCCTAGACATACACTATGCATTATACCTGAGCTCTTCCTTATGAACTACCATATTTCAGAATAGTGAAGGAAAGAATCAAGGCACAATACTTAGTGAATGTCCGAACCCAATATGTATCTCAGGTCAGAGGATACAATGATATTCGCCTTTACTCAAGATTACATGTGATCAACCACAAAGGCTCCATTTAGTAAGTCTTGAGGGCGGGTCTTCCAATATTTGTATCTCACAAATATCTATGAACCTTGGTTGCAACCTTGCACCACATTCATCCCGTGAATGTATACCAATCCGAGTTCATAATAGTCTAAACCTCACATTTGCTCCCACAAACATGATCGACTACGGAATTTAGAATAATTACTTATTCATGGATAAAATATGCAAAATAGGAACATAACTCAAAATAAATTAATACCATAATTATATTAATGAGTTTGAACAATTTCGTTCTGTTACAATACTTAAAACAGATCATGACCAATCACTAGAATATCGAAGCCCTAATGCACTAACATGCCCTTGATGTTTTGCACCATGTAAGAGCTTCGTGAGTGGATCCGCTATATTTAGATCTGTGTGAAATTTGCGAATACATATCTTTCCTTTTTCAACTTCATCCCTTATGTAGTTGAATCTCCGCTCAATGTGATGGGTCTTTTGGTGAGCACGAGGTTCCTTGATTTGAGCAATCGCACCCTCGTTGTCACAAAAGATCTCAAGAGGGTCCTGAATGGAAGGGACTACTCCTAAGTCGTCGATGAATTTCTTCATCCATGCAGCTTCCTGAGCTGCCAATGATGCGGCGATGTACTCCGACTCTGTAGTGGATAATGCAACAACATCCTGTTTTGAACTCTTCCAAGAGACCGCACCTCCATTTAATGTGAAGACATAACCGGATTGTGATCGAGAATCATCACGATCAGTTTGGAAACTCGCATCCACGTAACCTTTCACAGCGAGCTCCTCCTCACCAAACCCATATATTAGAAACATATCCTTAGTCCTCCTAAGGTATTTTAATATACTTTTAACAGCAATCTAATGACTGTTTCCTGGGTTATTCTGGTATCTGCTTGTCAGGCTAAGAGCGCATGACACATCCGGTCTAGTGCATATCATTGCATACATGATTGACCCAATGGCAGACGCATATGGGACTTTCTTCATTCTTTCTTGTTCATCTTTCGTGGTGGGGCACTGAGATGAACTGAGGAGTGTTCCTCTTTGAATAGGTACCAAACCTTTCTTAGAGTTCTCCATCTTGAACCTTTTCAAGATCTTTTCAATGTATGCACTTTGATTCAAACCTATCAGTTTCTTGGATCTATTCCTATAGATCCCTATCCCCAATATATATTGTGCTTCTCCAAGATCCTTAATGGAGAAGCAACTTTTAAGCCAAGTTTTGACTCCTTGCATTGTGGTAATATCATTCCCAAATAACAATATATCATCCACGTATAGTACGAGGAACATAACAGATCTCCCACTAGCTTCTCCAAGATCCTTTAATGAATCCAAATTTCTTTGCCTCCTCATTAAAACGATGATTCCACATTCTAGATGCTTATTTCAATCCGTAGATTGATTTCTTTAACTTGCATACCTTTTTAGGATGTTTTGGATCAACAAAACCTTCGGGCTGTACCATATAGACATCTTCCTTAAGATATCCATTTAGGAAAGCAGTTTTGACATCCATTTGCCATATTTCATAATCATAGTGTGCAGCAATGGCAAATAATATCCTAATAGACTTTAGCATTGCCACAGGCGAGAAAGTTTCATCATAGTCAACTCCTTGAGTTTGAGTGAAACCTTTTGCTACAAGTCTAGCTTTGTATGTATCCAAGTTTCCATGTATGTCGGTTTTCTTCTTGAAAAGCCATTTGCAATCAACTAGCTTGGAGCTAGGAGGTTGCACAACAAGTTCCCAAACTTGGTTTTCATACATGGATTGCATCTCGGCGTTCATGGCTTCCTGCCATTTGTCTTTATCAATCCTTGATAAAGCATCTTCGTAGTTTGTGGGTTCATCCAAATCAACCGTATAGCAACCATCCACGAGAAAACCATATCTCTCAGGAGGATTACTAATCCTACTAGATCTTCGAACATCTTGTATACTTTGATCAACCACTTGATCATTTTCAACATTTTCATATTGAGTGCTAGTGTTAACCAATTGTGTATCATCTATTTGATCTTGAACCTCTTCAAAATCTATCTTCCTTTTACTATTTCCTTCCATTAGGAACTTAGCTTCAAGGAATTCCGCCTTTCGAGCAACAAATACATTTCACTCAGTCGGATCATAGAAATAGTATCCCATATCATCCTTGGGATATCCTATGAAGATACACTTTGTGGATCGAGCATGCAACTTATTAGCATCATAGCGCTTAGGATAAGCTTCACATCCCCATACTTTCAAGTATGATAGAGAAGGAGGTTTTCCGAACCACATCTCGTGAGGAGTTCGTTCCACTTTCTTGGTTGGGGCCATATTTAAAATACGAGCCGCGGAGCATAGACAATAACCCCAAAATGATAGAGGTAACGAGCTTCTTGCCATCATAGATTGAACCATATCCATTAGGGTTCGGTTTCTCCTCTCGGACACTCCATTAAGCTGGGGTGTTCCGGGTGGAGTAAGTTGTGAGATAATCCCACAATTTCTAAGATGATCCTGGAAGGCATCGCTGAGGTATTCACCTCCTCTATCGGTACAAAGTACCTTAATTGTCTTGTTGAGTTGATTTTGTACTTCGTTTTGATATTCTTTGAATGCTTCAAAAGTTTCATCCTTGTGTCTTATTAAGTAGACATATCCGAACTGAAGTCATCAATGAAAGTAACGAAGTACCTTTCACCATTCCTAGTCATGGGCTTAAAAGGTCCACATACATCCGAATGTATTAATCCTAATAAGTCTTTAGCCCTTTCATAGGTCCCTTTGAAAGGTGCTTTAGTCATTTTGCCTTGTAAACAAGATTCACATACATCAAACGAATCCAGCTCACTTGATTTTAAAAGACCATTCTTTTGAAGTGTATGCATTCGATTCTTGTTTATGTGACCAAGGCAACAATGCCATAAGTAGGAATCACTCAAATCCCTTTTGAGCTTCTTGGTGCTTGCTTGGTATATTGAGCTATCGAATGATGTGTTATCATGAACCAATTCATAAATACCATTCAAAGGCGAGGCCTTAAAATAGAACATATCATTCAAAGAAACATGGATATCATCATTAATAAAATTAAGATTAAAACCACATAGTCTTAAATGGGAAACAGAAATAATGTTTCGTGTTAAATTCGGTGCATACAAAACATTTTTCAATATAAGCTCCAAACCACTTGGTAGCTTTAAAACAAAGTCTCCTTGAGCTTTTACGTGTACCTTTGCACCATTTCCCATGTAGAGACTTGTTGTTCCCGTATTTAGTTTACTTCTTATGAACCCTTGCAATGAATTGCAAATATGAGTTCCACATCCTGTGTCTAATACCCATGTATTAGAAGAAGTAATACTAAGCTCAACGTATATCATGTATACATTACCTGAGGTTTGTCCTGCATCCCTCTTTGCATTCAACTCCTTTAGGTAGACCGGGCAGTTGCGTTTCCAGTGACCCATTTCACCGCAACCGAAGCACGGGTCTTCCTTGGGGTTTGCTTGTCCGGCAACCTTTTGCTTCTTGTTCTTGTTTTTGGTTGGGGTAACCATCTTCCCCTTTCCCTTGCCTTGATGAGCGGGTCCTTTCCTCTTAGCCGCCTTAGGCTTAGAGGTGTTATTACCTTTGGACCCACCATCATTGATCATTAGCATAGGTGAAGCCTTTTTACCTATGCTTGATTCATCCGTCCTTAGCATGGCATGTAATTCGCCAATGCTCTTATCCCAATCATTCATGCTGTAATTCAACACGCATGTGTCAAACCTTTTTGACAAAGAGTTGTGGATAAGGTCCGTGGTTAATTCATTAGACACGGGACAGTTGAGACGGTGCAATCGATCAATGAGGCTTTTCATCTTTTGAACATTAGATGAAACGGATTGGGAGTTATTTTCCTTTTCGAGGATGGACCTCAATGATAGGTTATTAAAGTTGATTGGTACGTTTGGACTGTTGTTGTTATTATTGGCGGCTATCTATAAAATTTAACAAAGTTCATTTAAGTATCAATTTCAATTTAACATTCAATACCCTTTAAATCCAATTGATATATTAAATTCTAGAATCCAACGGTAAACCAAATTCCGGTTAGGTGACCTTTATCCCGTCATTTGATTTAGCTAGGTAGTCATTATATGACAATTGCAATCCATTTGCAACTTCTAGAGTATGGGATCATGCAATCCTTTTGCATGGCATATTTATCCCATCAACGCCTATTTGTTCCTCATGCTTCGGTGACCCTAAGTTCATGATTCCCAAATCAAGTCGTCCTACTTGTGTAAACGTGTAAACTTAACATACAAGTGGTTAGGTGACCTTTATCCCACAAGCATGTCAAATTCACCTTAACCACATTAGTTTGTTCATGACGGTTAGGTGACCTTTATCCCATCATGAGTTCCCTAATATGTTTAAGTGTCTCACAAAAGGATGGCGTTAAACTCGTTTACCTTGTTAGTAAAAGGGATTTAAAGTTTTTGTTTATTCTAGTATAAGAAAACTTTTATGCCATACACCAACATGCATTTAGTGTATGGTACTTATGAAAAACCACTTTCATGTCTTGTAATTTGCCAATTACTTGATATAAACCATTTTATATATATGTGATCCTTTTCTTGTTCTTAATAACCATTTATTAAGGTCTTTAGTTGCTTTTAATTTAACCAATTAAATTGTCGTCTTGCATGTTATTAATACGTCTAATTTAACCAATTAAATTGTCGTTTTGCTTGTTGTTATCTTGTGATTAATTGTATCAACCAAACATACAATACAATAAACAAACAAACAACCACACATGCAAAACAAGTATGTTCACAATCTAGCCATTTGGTGGACATTTGTTTAGCCGAAAACAAATGTCACCGGGTTAAGGGGTAATAATACAAAGTAGGAGATTTCAAATCTCCCACTTAACCTTGCATCCATATGCTCCTTGTGTTCTTCAAGTCTTCATCATCTTGTATCTTCATTTTTTTTACAAAATATGTATCCTAATACATTTTTCTCTAGAAAATGAAAATACAACCTAATATATTTTACATGCCAAATATAAAATAATTTACATAACCAAATGAATGAATTAATATTACATACCAAATGAATAATACAAATCATCCAAACATGCAACCAAACACAAGGTCAAGGCATAGATTGTGAACATCATCTACATAAGTGATAGGCAATACAGAATCACAAGTGATTGGAAACACAGAATCACAAGTGATTGGCAGTACAGAACCAAAAGTGATTGGCAACACAGAATCACAAGTGATTGGCAGTACAGAATCACAAGTGATTGGCAACACAGAATCACAAGTGATTGGTAGTACAGAATCACAAGTGATTGGCAGTACAAAATCACAAGTGATTGGCAGTACAGAATCATAAGTGATTGGCAGTACAGAATCACAAGTGATTTTGGCCAAAATGACAAACCACCCAAAACCGAAAATTTTACATTCTACTTCATGCATGTTCATAGAATGCAAAATTATAGTGGGTTTAATAACCATCTCGAAGCATATTTTAACAACTTCGGCTCTAGATACCATTGTTGGGATTTAACAAGTATGAAACTCTTAAAACCATTTAAGAATCATTATAAAACGAAAGCGTGAAATTACCAATTTAACTTGTTATCTTTAAACCAATTAAAGCTAAATCTCATCTTGGATCAAGTTGTGAAATGATTCTTACTAATTAACAAGAAAGGGAGAGTTTTATACCTCCTTAAACCAAGTTTAAGGGCTGCTATAAGTCGTGAATGATGATGAAGAGGATGACCAAACAAAACACCAAAACACCCTTGAGTCTTGCTTGACCTTAATCACCTTAAAACCTAAGCTTGAAACCCACTTTTCTGCCTTGAAATATTTCGAACAGCAGCTCCCAAAATGAGCAGAATGTTTGATGAAATTGATGAGTTTATAGCTTCTAACTTGAAGCCTCGAGTGTAGTATACCCCAAGCTTTAATTACCAACACCACCCTTTGTATTAGTTTGGATTTAGACACCAAATGAACTAGTTTTTAAGCTCAAAACTCCCTCCTTTGCTCTCCAATATTTCGGCCAGCAGCCTTCCTCATGGGGGAGAGAGTAATTTTTGAACTTTATCACTTGAATTCTTAGTCTCTTACTTGGTTAAAGAGAAGCATGCATGTACATAAGAAGTGTGCACATAGAAAGCAACAACATTAACATGGGTGGTCTTTCTTGGTCACATAAAACCGCCACCTCCACATTATTTTATACCATATCAGTTTTTTTTTAAACTTGTAATAAAATATCATGCTTATATTATGTTACTTGCATTTTTTTTTTTTTTATAAACCAATTTATAAAACATAACACATCTTAATTATTTAAACCTATAAATAATTAAACCCTTTGTAAATATAAATTATCCAATTAATTTATCTCAAGTGATAATATTTTAGAAAACCGATTTTCTAAAGTTCAAGTGTCGCGTATTTACTTAATGATCCAATCGTTAAGATTAAACACATATAAAGTGTCGGTAAGCTTGTTATTGGGTATGACCCTACTTGGATCATAACACATTAGCCACATTAATTTAATATGTCTCTGGCATACGAAATACCTTCAAATAGTACATACATCTAAAAGCTGTGTATTGTACGAGTACGAATACGGGTGCATACGAGTAGAATTGTTGATGAAACTGAACGAGGATGTAATTGTAAGCATTTTTGTTAAGTAGAAATATTTTGATAAGTGTATTGAAGTCTTTCAAAAGTGTATGAATACATATTAAAACACTACATGTATATACATTTTAACTGAGTCGTTAAGTCATCGTTAGTCGTTACATGTAAATGTTGTTTTGAAACCTTTAGGTTAACGATCTTGTTAAATGTTGTTAACCCATTGTTTATTATAACAAATGAGATGTTAAATTGTCATATTATCATGATATTATAATATATCTTAGTAGATATATATACAGTTAAATGTCGTTACAACGATAATCGTTACATATATGTCTCGTTTCGAAATCATTAAGTTAGTAGTCTTATTTTTACATATGTATTTCATTGTTAATACACTTAATAATATATTTACTTATCATTTAACATAATTAACCAAGTGTATCAATATCTTAATATGATTCATATGTACCTAGTAAGACGTTGTTATAACGATAATCGTTATATATATCGTTTTCGAGTTTCTTAAATTAATAGTCTCATTTTTATGTATATAACTCATTGTTAAAATACCTAATGAGATACATACTTATAATAAAATCATATTAACTGTATATATAACCATATATATGTCATCGTATAGTTTTTACAAGTTTTAACGTTCGTGAATCACCGGTCAACTTGGGTGGTCAATTGTCTATATGAAACCTATTTCAATTAATCAAGTCTTAACAAGTTTAATTGCTTAACATGTTGGAAACACTTAATCATGTAAATAACAATTTCATTTAATATATATATAAACATGGAAAAGTTCGGGTCACTACACATTCTATCTAGTCTCCAAACATATCGAGAACATATCTTCTTGATAAATCTATTTTTCCGAGATATTCTGGTAATTTGACAAGTCAAATTGCTCTATTACCGTTTCTTTCTTAAGACATTAACAATGTTCATTCTGAAACTTATATCTGCGAATTTTGGACCATTACAAGAGATGCCCAATCGCAAGAAGAAGAAACGAAGGGACAAAGCTCTGAAACAGAAATTGGAGTATAAATCACAGCAAATAGGGGGAAGCATTAACTGGGAATGACAATGATTATAGAAAACAGGAACAAGGACTTCGAAGTATAAGGGAAGATATAAAGCCCGATAACAACACATAAATTACAAACAGTGGATATTAATACGAATAGCAATATAAAGACACGGTAGAATTAAGAATAGTATCACCCCAAGGTAATAGTAGAAGTAACCAGATTCTTCTGGTGGAAGATTAAAAAGAAGAATGATAGAAATAATAATTAGAAAAATATCAAGGAATCGAAATGGATTAAGCATTTTCATAATTTTTTGGATGTATGAACTAAGAAAGAAAGTATAGGAATGGTGAGAATAATGGAATGGAAAAAGTTTAATTTATAATGGAAATATCAGACAGAGTAATCGAGGCAGATCACCGTATTTAATTATAGAGACTTTAAATTCCTTATTCGCCGAAGAATCAAATCTTTTAGATTTCGAAGATTTTCTTTAAATCCCTTGAATTCTGGAATTCAACCCTGACTCTGTCAAAAGTTAAGACGAATCTTTACTTTTCCTATTTCAATCTTTTGCGAAAGCTTCACTCATACGCTTCAAGTAATCGAATCGTTTTATCTAAATTGCTCACTAATGATAAAACTCAAATTTCTAACTCGTATGCATCATGAAAACATACTTATTGTCAGCCATGATGATCCCACTCAAATTTCGGGACGAAATTTCTTTAACGGGTAGGTAATGTGATGACCCGGGAATTTCTGACCAAATTTAAACTTAATCTTTATATGATTTCGACACGATAAGCAAAGTCTGTAAAATTAAATCTCAAAATTTCTGAATTAGTGTTATATACTCAATTACCCTTCGACTGCTCTCGACGATTCACGAACCTTAAATTGTAAATAAAAAATAATTATATATATATAAATAACTATACATGAAAATAATTATATTATAAATTAAATAGATAAATAAACTATTATGCGATTAGGTATTATGAAAGGAAACTTAATTTTGATAATTAAAACATAAGTAAATAGGTAGTAGTTGAAATATATATATATATATATATATATATATATATATATATATATATATATATATATATATATATATATATATATATATATATATATATATATATATATATATATATATATGTATATATATATATATATATGTATATATATATATATATATATATATATATATATATATATATGATTGATACATAATTATTTATTGTATGTATATTATAATATATAAAGCATATAAGTATTAAACATTCAATAGGTGTATTTATTTAATATATATATATATATATATCATATAAGTATTAAATATAAATAATTAATAATATGTAATATTAATAATTTAAATTTAGGTTTCAAGTTAAAAATATAATTGTTATACTAAGGACATTAATATTACTTTCATTAGTATTATCAATATTAATATTTATATTAAAATTAGTAATATTAATAGTATTAACTTCAATACATAACATATAGATATGAAAATTTGATATATAAGTTGTTATAGTATTACTATTACTAATATTAATATTATCATTAATAATATTAGTAGTATTATAATAAATATTATTATTACTAATATTATTGTCATAAATTATACAATTATTATTATCATTATTATTATTAATAATATTATTAATATTACCATTATATTATCATAAATTTTATAATTATTATTTATAATATTAAGAGAATTATTATTATTGTAACTAATAAGATTAATTAATATATATATATAAGTATAAAAAAATTAAAATATAGACATATATAGATATACGCGTAAGATATATATATTGATATATATCATTTTCAGTTTTAATTGCCCTCTGCCTTCTGTACACTTGTGATACCAAGCAAACCCTACAACTGACTTTTAGTGATATTTTTTTTGATTCAATCCTTTCATTATCTGCACAAATCAAACAAATAGAGAGATTACAAAAGCTGGTAAAAACTCGCTATCCACTTTTATTTTTTTCTGTTCTTAGTCGTACCCTCTGTCTACTCAATTTTTCTTTAAAGCTCGATTAAATTCCATTGATAAATGATACCAGTCGATTTACATTATCAACCAACAATTACCATTAATCCTTACAGCCTTTATTCGATTAAATACATCAAAAATGTCCAAAGAAAACATCGACTACCCTGTTCTTCATTTTTTTTTTTGCCAAATCTCGAATTCGAATCAAATTTCGAAATGTAAAAATGTGGAAGTGTTAGGAATATCATACTCAAATTTTTTGTAAAGTTTCAAATTCCAATTCTTGATATCGAGCAAGAATTGTAGAGTCAAAGTTTAGAACTTTAAAAGTTAACTATTTCTTCTTCCTTCAAATTCATGAAATATATGTTGTTTCTGATGCAATTGACGATTCCAAAAGTTCCTAGGATCAATTTGCAATATATTTCGTGTTATCATCTATGTCTAATACGCTAGAAAAATCGAAATCAATTTTTTTTTATTTCCAAACAGCGACGAGTATGATGCTGTATTATTATTATTATTATTATTTTTTTCTTTCGTTTCATATATTTTTTTTATTTACCAAAAACAACAATTTCTAATTCCTAGTAATCTACAAATCTTAAAGAAACTTCGAATTCGTTTTTCCTTTGGTCCCTTGGTCGACTAATTCAGTGAAGAGAATGAAGAAGATGAACATTAAAATGTGCGAGTTATATTTACACGAAATGGTTATAAAACAGAAAAACTGGGACAGAAGCATGGTTAAGGAGGTTATTGGGTGAGCGAGAGGTCTCGGGTTCGAGCCCCGTCTTGGGCAATCTTTTTATAAAAGCTATTCAAAGGGTATAACTTCTTATATTATTATTATTATTATTATTATTATTATTATTATTATTATTATTATTATTATTATTATTATTATTATTATTATTATTATTATTGTTATTTTTTTATTATCATTGTTATTATAGATTGTTATTGTTATTGTTATTATTATTGTAATTATTATTATTATTATTATTATTATTATTATTATTATTATTATTGAAATTATTATTATGTATTAGTATTATTATTAGTATTAATATCATTGTTATTATTATGATTATGAATATTATTATAATTTCTATAAAAATCATAAAATTTATTATTTGTTCATTAAAAACTAATACTTGTATCATTTTATAAGTTATAATATTATTATTAGTATCATTACTAGTATTATAAGTATTATTAGTATTATAATTATCATTAATATCATTAGTTATCATTATTATTATTATTATCATAGTTAAAATTAAGTGTATTGTTATTATAATTATTATTATGATATTATGGACAACTAATATATGTATTATCATTATTATTATGTAAACTTAGAAACGATGATTAGTATTAGTATTATTAAGAAAATGATGCAAATTATTATTATTTTCACTAATATTGGTATTAGTATCATTTTTATAATTACTAGTATTATTATCATTAACATAAGTATCATTGTTAACAATATTACTATTATTATTATTAGTATTATTAATATCAATAAAGTTGTATTATTATTATTAGTAAATCATTAATATCAAAACTATCATTTTTTTTAAACAAATAAATATTTTGTACATAAAGTATATTTGTTACATATACTATAATTATATTAAAATTTCATATAACTATATATATCAAACCTATTAATATTATTTATATAAATATATACAAATAACAAATTATTTATTTTTAAATATAACATTAAACAAGTATGTATATAAATATAGATATATTAATATAACTATATAAATATTAACTATTATGAATATATACACAAATTGAACATACATAATATATAAATTAAAGGTATAATAAGTAAATTTGTTCAGTTATGATTATATGTTTTAATATATATATACAAATGATATAGGTTCGTGAATCCAAGGCCTACCTTGCATTGTTCAATGTCGTCATATGTATTTTTACTACAAAATACAGTACTGTGAGTTTCATTAATCCCTTTTTAAATGCTTTTGCAATATATATTTTTGGGCTGAGAATACATGCGCAATTTTTATAAATGTTTTACGAAATAGACACAAGTAATCGAAACTACATTATATGGTTGAATTATCGAAATCGAATATGCCCCTTTTTATTAAGTCTGGAAATCTAAGAATTAGGGAACAGACACCCTAATTGACGCGAACTCTAAAGATAGATCTATCGGGCCCAACAAGCCCCATCCAAAGTACCGGATGCTTTAGTACTTCGAAATTTATTTCATGTCCGAAGGAGGATCCCGGAATGATGGGGATATTCTTATATGCATATTGTGAATGTCGGTTACCAGGTGTTCAATCCATATGAATGATTTTTTTGTCTCTATGCATGGGACGTATGTTTATGAGAATTGTAAATATGAAATCTTGTGGTCTATTAAAATTATGAAATGATTATTTATGATAAACTAATGAACTCACCAACCTTTTGGTTGACACTTTAAAGCATGTTTATTCTCAGGTATGAAAGAAATCTTCCGCTGTGCATTTGCTCATCTTAGAGATATTACTTGGAGTCATTCATGATATATTTCAAAAGACGTTGCATTCAAGTCGTTGCGTTCATCAATATTGTTATTAATTCAATTATAGTTAGACATATTATGAAATGGTATGCCTGTCGTCGACTTTCGATGTAATAAAAGATTGTCTTTTTCAAAAACGAGTGCAATGTTTGTAAAATGTATCATATAGAGGTCAAGTACCTCGCGATGTAATCAACTAATGTGAATCGTTTATAATCGATATGGACTTCGTCCGGATGGATTAGGACGGGTCCTTTCAATGATATGTTAACAAATGTTCTCATATTTACTCTTATTAGCTCAATATACCTACATTTTTATATGGTAAGAAAGTGGCAAAAATAATCACCAAATAATCCTGTTAACTAGCTAGTCTCTTTTTGGATAATCTAAATAAAAAATAAAATAAAAAAAACCATCAGTTTAGAGGTTTAGGTTAAAATATGATTTCATAACTGTTAGGAATTGTGACCCAAACAACACCGGTGATTAATCATAGTCACAAACCCACAATAATAAATGGATAAATAAGCTAGCGATACATAAAAAAGCATATGACACAAGGATTTTACGTGATTATATTCGACTCCAATCGCATAGAGAAGGGTTTAATCTAGAGCACAAACTAAACATTTTTTATTTATTATTTTTTGAAACATTTTACAATGATGTTGAGGGTTTATTTATATAAGAAGTCTAAAAATAGAAACAAAACCAATATTAAAAATAAGCTCATAATTCAGATTCAAACTTATCCTCCAAGTTAGGTATTCTAGTTGGATCAACTACAATCCGGTTGGGATCAAAACCTTTGTTCACATCCAAGCAAATCTCTCACTTGGATCAGTTAGATCCCCTTGGAATCTTGGCTCCTGATCTTAATTTCTTTGTTCTCGCAACTTTTTACATTCTACTTTAACCTCACAACAATCTCCCACTTGAAGATTGAACAAAACCCGAACACCGATCTCATTTAAGCTATGTCAAAAAACCCAGTATATACCCCCAACTAAACATGGGAAACACACATTCTTTTTCACGAGTCGATAGTGTAACAGTCCAGTTTCAGCAATGGTACGTGCCGCGCAACCTTCTGTTCACCGTGCACTAAGTCGGCCAACAGGTGAAGTTTTGTAATTTTTGAGAAAGTAAAGAGGTATTTTGGGAATTTTGCTTTTGGAGCGATTTTAACCTCAGAAGAGTTCTGGAGACTTCATTTGAAGCCTTGGATGTTCAGAGACTCTCACCTTCAAGAGAGAGAGAGCGAGTCTAGAGAGAGAGAGATGGATTTTGATGGAGGCAAGCAATTACGAAGAGATTGAATTTAGGGTTTAATGAATTGGAGGTGTTAACGACTATGGATGAACTGGGGTGATTATGGGTTATTAATTGTTAGTAGAGGATGTTAACACTTAAAGGAAGGATTTTTAAAGCGTGAATACTAGATGATGATGATGTTAGTAATTATTTATTGATGAAATTTTATATCACAATGAGGTTAAATTAAAGAACAGGCCATATGTTAATGAAAAATATTTCTTTAGACACGAGTTTTGAGCTAGAAATTGTAGTTGTTGATGAAGAACAAATGTAAGGAAGTAACTTGTTGATTTAAATTCTATGTAGCTTGTCTTGTAGTATAATCACTTGTAAAAGTGGTTAGTAATTCAAAAACTGGATTTTGTTGAAAGAACTTGTGTCAGAAATATATTTTTGGTCTAACCATTTGAAGTGTCAATTTGGGTAGCGTAGTGGGTCGTTGGGAGTTTGGGTAGAGATGAAGTGTGTAGTAACACACTTATTAAAGTTTTAGTGAAGTAGTATGACTACTGTGTAATGTAAGTGAGTATGTATGGTATGCTTATACGTTGCTAAGGAAGTGCGAAGCTTGTGTATCGTCATCATTTGGACATCATGGCAAGGTGAGTATATACGTAAGTAAATGGTCATACGCTATTGGTTGCATATATGCAAGTAATGGAATATGATTCTCAGCGACAAGTCCTCAATGCAGTAGATTTGGACGAGACTAATATGATTAGTCAGGGTAATGCGATACTGTAGAGGTGGTTATTTGTCTTGTGCAAATGCCACATTTGTAGTTTGACTACGGATCTGATAATTATTGCGGAAGTAAGTAATGTTATATTTTTATACATATGCATTGCTAGCGGTAGACTTTACTCTATTTCTTACTTATCTACTCAAAAAGCTAATCACTTAACCCGTTATAGTGTTGATTTTTGTTAGGTTCGAGGTTGTGGAGGAGCCTGAGGGTAAGGTGGTACCTTGGATTAGCTTGAAGATATTCTAGGTAGATGGATATTTCATTATCCTTTCCACGCAAGGATAATCATCACTTGAATATATATTCCATTATTTGAATGTCAATGTCAGTCATTTTGGGTTATTCGAGTTCCAAATCAAAATGTATGAAGTATAACTTTGATGTCTTGTTATTCGATTTGTGTAAGTGTTAAGTTATTAAATGTACGTACAAAATGGCAGTCAAACTTAGAAAGTTATTATTGGGCAATTATCGTATGGTAGTAAATTTATTTGAATTGTAATGTTGAAGTTTAAACGCAGATTTGATGTCATTTTGTGTCAAGATATTTAAAAGTAGTTGACTGTTGTTAATTGATAAATTAAATTGATGTGAATGACTTTGTATGTTGAAGTATAGAATTTTTGAAGTCCCATAATGTATTTAGAGTTAGTTTGTTGCAGTTGCAGGTTTGATTTTGGGTCAGGAATTGTTCTAATGTCAAACGGGTCATGTGTTCTTTTGGATCAAGTTGAATTTTGTAACTGAAGGTCTGGAATGGCTTACTGCGCGCTAAGCAGATTAGCTAGGCGCCATACAGTATAGCTGGAATCAGATCCAGGGTAGAAATCTCTTTAGTGCGTGCCACACAGGATTTGGGCGTGCCACACAGTCCCTTTATTATTATTTTTTTATTCAAGGCCGTTATAAGTTAGTAACAGAGCGATGGTTTAAGGGACTTGGATAATCCGCTTTAAGATTATCTAGGCTTAAATCATTAGGATTAGCGTTATATATATATATATATATATATATATATATATATATATATATATATATATATATATATATATATATATATATATATAGTATTTTCATGATACGTAGAATAGTATGTTTGCTTAGGAGCTACTGTAGTTCAAGGAAACTTATAGGATTGGATAGACTTTGTAGGGGAAGTGTAGAATGCGTGATACACTTAATGGTAGAATATGATGGCAATTATAGAAAACGTTGCTCGACCTTATGAAGTGATGTCATAATGGAAATGTAAAACAACGTGATATAATACGTCTGGCTAACGTAGCTACATTACGGTGGTTCACATGGAAGTTTCGATGTTGTAATGTAAGGGTGGAGAGTAGATGTGGTTACGGATTAGATTAGACAGACCTGAAAAGAGATGTAGCTATAGCGGTAAAAAGTCACTTAGTGACCATATGATCTTGGTAGAAGTGATAGACTTGTATGCGTAGTCGTAAGGAATGTCGTCTGATGCAGATCTCTTGTAGCAGGATGAGTAGTGTAGGGCATTAGTTCTAAGGTCATACTGTGAGAAGTTAGTAGGGGATCTTTGATCCTAGAAGTTTTCTGAAGAGGAATGTGCATACATTTATGACTGTAGACCGATGGTCAGTTTAACGCGCAGTATGGTAAGCCGCAAGAAGAAATCCGTATTAGAGCTTCGATTGTTGAGGATTGTTTATGCCGTAAGAGTTAAGACAATGAAGGTTGAATATTCATGTTTTTGAGTAGGAGGAACTTAGCAGTGGTGAGACGGAGACAAAGAGGTTAGCATGTTACGCAGTGCCTGCGATAGTGAGTAGTAGTGTCTTCACTAGTGTTAGACCAAAGACATGTCGTATGTGACAGACGAGTAGAGAGCTTAATAGTGCATTTAAAATACTTATAGAGAAGTCGTACAAAAGAATCTCTCTTCAAGGGAAAGGATGACAAAAATTGACACGGTTTAATTTTTGAATGTAGTAGAATTTTCTTAGAGGTACTTTTGTGAACCTTGTTGTTCTGTGTTTAATAAGAAAGGCAGGAAGTTAGGACGGGACTACCATGGGGCAATTCAATATCCCTACCATCCATTGAATAGCCTAAGAAGAAATACATTTTGTAGAAGATGTCAGGAGGGAATATATTTATGAAAGTGATAGATCGATTACAAGTAAATCAACATTGAATAGTGAAGCGACGATAGAGGTAATTCTGGGATGAAAAATCCTCAATGACCAACTTGAAATGTCCCGTTCATATTGATTATAAACGTTCCATATTAATTGATTTCGTTGCGAGGTTTTGACCTCTATATGAGATGTTTTTCAAAGGCTGCATTCGATTTTAAAACAAACCATAACTTTTAAATTATTACAACGATTATTAAATAATGATAATCTAAAATATAGCGTTTTCACGCGACCATTATATAATGGTTTACAATAATAATATACATCAATATATGCCTTCGAATGCAGTTTTTAAACAGTATTATACAAGCATGGACTCCAAATTTTGTCCTTAATTTAGTATGCAACAGCGGAAGCTCTTAACAATCACATGAGAATAAACATGCTTAAAACGTCAACAAAAAATGTTGGTGAGTTATAAGTTTAACCTATATATTTATCAAATTGTAATAATAGACCACAAGATTTCATTTCTCATAAATACATATCTCGTATCAGGCATTTCGCAAACTACATAGAGATAAAAATCATTCATATGGTGAACACCTGGTAACCGACCTTAACAAGATGCATATAGAATATCCCCCATCATTCCGGAACTCCCTTCGGACATGATAAATTCAAAGTACTAAAGCATCCGGTACTTTGGATGGGGCTTGTTGGGCCCAATAGATCTATCTTTAGGATTCGCGTCAATTAGGGTGTCTGTTCCCTAATTCTTAGATTACCAGACTAAAAAGGGACATATTCTGTTTAATAATTCAACCATATAATGTAGTTTCACGTACTTGTGTCTATTTTGTAAAACATTTATAAAACTGCATGTATTCTAATCCCAAAAATATTAGATTTAAAAAGTGGGACTATAACTCACTTTCACAGATTTTTACTTCGTCAGAAAGTAAGACTTGGCCACTGGTCGATTCACGAACCTATAACAAATATGTACATATATATCAATTTATGATCGGAATATACTCACAACATTTTTTTATTACATTTTTATGATTTAAGTTTGTTAAGTTAGCAGTCCTCGTTAGTAACCTACAACTAGTTGTCCACAGTTAGATGTACAGAAATAAATCAATATATATATATATATATCTTGAATCAATCCACGACCCAGTGTATACACGTCTCAGGCTAGATCACAACTCAAAGTATATATATTTTTGGAATCAACCTCAAACCTGTATAGCTAACTCAAACATTACTGCATATAGAGTGTCTATGGTTGTTCCAAATAATATATATAGATGGGTCGATATGATATGTCAAAACATTGTATACGTGTCTATGGTATCCCAAGATTACATAATATGTATAATACAATATAAATTAGTTAGGATATGTTTAGTCTAGATTTGTTACAAAATTTTCGTAGCTAAAACTAGCAAGTTTATCCAATTTTATTTTACCCGTCATTTCTTCGTTTTAAATTCATTTTGAGTGATTCAAGTTGCTATGGTTTCATAATGAACTGAAATTTATGAAACTAAACAGAAAAAGTATAAGTTTATGGTCGGAAATACAGGTTACAAGTCATTTTTTTAAAGAGGTAGTCATTTTCGTCGAAAAAACGATATCTTGATGACCATTTTGAAAAACATACTTCCACTTTGAGTTTAACCATGATTTTTGGATATAGTATCATGTTCATATGTAATATCATTTTTCCAAAAAAAAACTTCCAATTCAAAGATTAAGATACTTTTTATTTTTCTAACGCAAAACAGCTCCCGATTTTACTACGACGGCGTATGTCCGGTTTTACGGCGTTCTTTGTGTTTCCAGGTTTTAAATCATTAAGTTGACATATCATATAGATATATAACATGTGTTTAGTTGATTTTAAAAGTCAATTTCGAAGGATTAACTTTGTTTGCGAACAAGTTTAGAATTAACTAAACTATGTTCTAGTGATTACATGTTCAAATCTTCGAATAAGATAGTCTTATATATATGAATCGAATGATGTTATGAATATCATTACTACCTCAATTTTAGTAGGTAAACCTACTGGAAGTGACAAAAATTGATCTAGCTTCAAAGGATTCTTGGATGGCTTGAAAGTTCTTGAACTAGAATCATGACACGAAAACAAATTCAAGTATGATTTCCACTCGAAATAAGATAGTTGTTGTTATAGAAATTGAATCAAAGTTTGAATATGAGTATTACCTTTTATTAGAAAGATATCTTACTGTAAATAAGAAAGATTTCTTGAGCTTAGATGATTACTTGGAATGGATTAGAAAGCTTGGAAGTAGACTTGTAAACATGAAAGTGTTCTTGAAGTTTTCTTGAGTAGTTGTTTTATAAGTTGATATAGGTTAGGATTTATGAGCTAGATTGATGTATATTATGAAGGAAATGATGAAGAACACTTAGAAAAATATGAGAGAATAAGAGAGAGATCAATTTGATGCATGAAAGTTGAAAAATGAGAGTGATAATGGTGATGTTGAAAAATGTGGTTATGCATGTCCATTTAAGGTCACATTAGTTTGTAATTTTGTGAGATATTTCATGCTAGTTGTCAAATGATGGTTCCCACATGGTTTGGTGACTCACAAGGGCTGCTAAGAGCTGAATTATTATATGTATATACCAATAGTATATACGTCTAGGAGCTGGGTATTGTACGAGTATGAATACGGGTGCATACGAGTAGAATTGTTGATGAAAATGAATGAGAATGCAATTGTAAGTATTTTTGTTAAGTAGAAGTACTTTGATATGTGTCATGAAACCTTTCAAAAGTGTACTAATACATCTTAATATACTATATGTATATACATTTTAACTGAGTCGTTAAGTCATCATTAGTCGTTACATGTAAGTGTTGTTTCAGAACCTTTAAGTTAACGATCTTGTTAAATGTAATTGATCCATTGTTATTAAACTTAAATGAGATGTTAAATTGTTATGTTAACATGTTAACATGGTGTATTAATATATCTTAATATCATATATATATATATATATATATATATATATATATATATATATATATATATATATATATATATATATATATATATATATATATATATATATATATATATATGTAAAATACTATTACAACGATAATCGTTACATATATGTATTGTTTCGAAATCCTTAAGTTAGTAGTCTCATCTTACTCGTGTAGTTCATTGTTAATACGCTTAATGATATATGTAATTATCATTTCATGATGTTAAACATAGTGTATTAATATCTTAATATGATACATATGTATTTAGTAAGACGTTATTATAACGATAATCGTTATATTTATCGTTTCGAGTTTTCTTAATTCAATAGTCTCATTTTATGTATATAACTCATTGTTAATATACCTAGTGAGATACTTTCTTATCATAATATCATGTTAACTATATATATATATATATATATATATATATATATATATATATAATATATATATATATATATATATATATATATATATATCATAAAATTTTTACAATTTTTAACGTTCGTGAATCGTCGGTCAACTTGGGTGGTCAATTGTCTACATGAAACTCATTTCAAATAATCAAGTCTTAACAAGTTTGATTGCTTAACATGTTGGAAACATTTAATCATGCAAATATAGTTTTCATTTAATATATATAATCATGGAAAAGTTCGGGTCACTATAGTACCTACCCGTTAAATAAATTTTGTCCCGAAATTTTAAGCTGTTGAAGGTGTTGACGAATCATCTGGAAATAGGTACGGGTATTTCAGCTTCATTAGATCTTCACGCTCCCAGGTGAATTCGGGTCCCCTACGAGCATTCCATCGAACCTTGATGATCGGTATCTTATTTTTTTTGAGCCTTTTAACCTCACGATCCATTATCTCGACGGGTTCTTCAACGAATTGTAGTTTTTCGTTGATTTTAATTTCGTCTAAAGGAATAGTGAGATCTTCTTTAGCTAAGCACTTCTTCAGATTCGAGACGTTAAAGGTATTATGTACATTGGCGAGTTGTTGAGGTAATTCAAGTCAGTAGGCTACTGGTCCGACACGATCTAAAATCTTGAATGGTCCAATGTATCTTGGATTTCGTTTCCCTCGTTTACCAAATCAAACAACGCCTTTCCAAGGTAAAACCTTAAGCATGACCATCTCTCCAATTTCAAATTCTATATCTTTCCTTTTAAGGTCCGCGTAGATCTTTTGTCAACTCTGAGCGGTTTTCAACCGTTGTTGAATTTGGATGATTTTCTCGGTAGTTTCTTGGATTATCTCTGCACCCGTAATCTGTCTATCCCCCAATTCATTCAAACAAATCGGAGATCTGCACTTTCTACCATAAAGTGCTTCGAACGGTGCCATTTCGATACTCGAGTGGTAATTGTTGTTGTAGGAAAATGCTGCTAATGGTAGATGTCGATCCCAACTATTTCCAAAATCAATAACACATGCTCGTAATGTCTTCAAGAGTCTGTATCATCCTTTCGCTCTGTCCATCGGTTTGTGGAAGATAGGCAGTACTCATGTCTAGACGAGTTCCTAATACTTGCTTTAATGTCTGCCAAAACCTTGAAACAAATCTGCCATCCCTATCAGAGATAATAGAGATTGGTATTCCATGTATGGAGAAAACTTCTTTCAAGTATAATCACGCTAACTTCTCCATTTTGTCATCTTCTCTTATTGGCAGAAAATGTGCTGATTTGGTTAGACGATCGACTATTACCCAAATAGTATCATAACCACTTGCAGTCCTTGGTAATTTAGTAATGAAATCCATGGTAATGTTTTCCCATTTCCATTCCGGGATTTTAGGTTGTTGAAGTAGACCTGATGGTTTCTGATGTTCAGCTTTGACCTTAGAACACGTCAAACATTCTCCTACATATCTTGTAATATCAGCTTTCATACCCAGCCACCAAAAATGTTTCTTGAGGTCCTTGTACATCTTTCCCGCTCTGGGATGTATTGAGTATCTGATTTTATGTGCTTCCCCAAGTACCATTTCTCTCACATCTCTAAACTTTGGTACCCAAATTCTTTCGGCTCTATACAGGGTTCCGTCTTCTCGAATATTAAGTTGTTTCTCCGATCCTTAGGGTATTTCATTCTTCAAATTCCCTTCTTTTACAACACCCTGTTGCGCCTCCTTTATTTGAGTAGTAAGGTTAGTGAGAATAATTATATTCATAGCTTTTACCCGTATAGGTTCCCTGTCCTTTCTACTCAAAGTGTTGGCTACCACATTCGCCTTCTCCGAATGGTAACGAATCTCGAAATCATAATCATTCAATAACTGAATCCACCTATGCTGCCTCATGTTCAGTTGTTTCTGATTAAATATGTGTTGGAGACTTTTGTGATCAGTATATATAATACTTTTGACCCCATATAAGTAGTACCTCCAAGTCTTTAATGCAAAAACAACCGCGCCTAATTCCAAATCATGCGTCGTATAATTCTGCTCGTGAATCTTCAATTGTCTAGACGCATAAGTAATTACCTTCGTTCGTTGCATTAATACACAACCGAGACCTTGCTTTGAGGCGTCACAATATATCACAAAATCATTATTCCCTTCAGGCAATGACAATATAGGTGCCGTAGTTAACTTTTTCTTCAACAATTGAAACGCTTTTTCTTGTTCATCATTCCATTCAAATTTCTTCCCTTTATGCGTTAATGCAGTCAAGGGTTTTGCTATTTTGGAAAAATCTTGGATGAATTTTCTGTAGTAACCAGCTAATCCTAAAAATTGGCGTATGTGTTTCGTAGTTTTCGGGGTTTTTCATTTTTCAACGGTTTCAATCTTTGCTGGATCCACCTGAATACCTTCTTTGTTCAATATGTGACCTAGGAATTGAACTTCTTCCAACCAAAATGCACACTTTGAAAACTTAGCGTACAGATTTTCTTTCCTCAATAACTCTAGCACTTTTCTCAAATGTTCTTCGTGCTCTTGATCATTCTTTGATTAGATAAGTATGTCATCGATGAAAACAATAACAAACTTGTCAAGATATGGTGCACACACTCGGTTCATAAGGTCCATGAACACAGCTGGTGCATTAGTTAAACCAAATGGCATAACCATAAACTTATAATGACTGTAATGCATCCTAAAAGCTGTTTTCGAAATATCATCCTCCTTCACTCGCATTTGATGATATCCAGAACATAAATTGATCTTCGAATAAACTGACGAGCCTTGTAGTTGATCAAATAAGTCGTCGATTCTCGGTAGTGGATAACGGTTCTTGATGGTAAGTTTTTTCAACTCTCGGTAGTCGATACACAACCTGAATATACCGTCATTCTTTTTGACAAACAAAACAGGAGCTCCCCATGGTGATGTGCTTGGTCGAATGAAACCACTCTCTAAAAGTTCTTGTAATTGGCTTTGGAGTTCCTTCATTTCGCTGGGTGGGAGTCTGTATGGAGCACGAGCTATTAGTGCAGCTGCTGGTACAAGATCTATTTGAAATTTAACGGATCGGTATGGAGGTAGTCCCGGTAATTCTTTCAGAAATACATCGGGAAATTTTTTTGCGACGGGAACATCATTGATATTCTTTTCTTCGGTTTGTACTTTCTCGACATGTGCTAAAACAGGATATCAACCTTTTCTTATTAGTTTTTGCGCCTTCAAATTACTAATAAGATTTAGCTTCACGTTGCTCCTTTCTCCGTACACCATTAAGGGTTTTCCTTTTTCCCATACACTGCGAATTGCATTTTGGTAACATACGATCTCTGCTCTCTCCTTTTTCAACCAGTCCATGCCAATTATCACATCAAAACTTCCTAACTCTACTGGTATCAAATCAATCTTAAATGTTTCACTAACCAGCTTAATTTCTCAATTCCGACATATATTATCTGCTGTAATTAATTTACCGTTTGCTAATTTGAGTAAAAATTTATTATCTAAAGGCGTCAGTGGACAACTTAATTTAGCACAAAAATCTCTACTCATATAGCTTCTATCCGCACCCAAATCAAATAAAACGTAAGCAGATGTATTGTCTATAAGAAACGTACCCGTAACAAGCTTCGGGTCTTCCTGCGCTTCTGATGCATTAATATTGAAAACTCTTCCGCGGCCTTGCCCATTAGTATTCCCTTGGTTTGGGCAATTTCTAATAATGTGGCCCGGTTTTTCACATTTATAACAAACTACGTCGGCATTATTTGTTCCGACATTATTTGTTTCTTTATTCTTGTTGTTCTTTGGTCTGTAAACCTCAGATTTTGCCATGCCATGACCACTTCTCTTACACTTGGTGTAAAATCTTGTGCAAAACACATTCGGATGGTACTCTACACACCTGAAGCATGGTTGTTTCTGTTGTTTGTTGTTATTGAAATGGTTGTTGTTGCGATTGTTATTATTGTTGGGACAGTGGTTGTAATGGTTATTGTTGTTGAGATGTTTGTTGTTGCAGTTGTTGTTGCGAAATTTGGTGCGATTGAAGTTGTGATTGCTGTGTTGATTGTTAAAATTGTGACCCTTGTCACTGATTTCTTCCCACTTTCTCTTGATTTGTTTCGTGTTAGCTTCTTCGGCCGCCTACTCTTTAATTCTTTTCTCAATCTGATTTATGAGTTTATGAGCCATTCGACTCGCCTTTTGTATGGAGGCGGGCTCGTGTGAACTTATATCTTCTTGGATATTTTCTGGTAAATCTTTTACAAATGCGTCGATTTTCTCCTCTTCATCTTCGAACGCTCTTGGGCACAATAAACATAACTCCGTGAATCATCATTCGTATGTGGTAATATCGAATCCTTGTGTTTGTAATCCCTTAAGCTCTACTTTGAGCTTATTGACCTCGTTTCTGGGACGATACTGCTCAGTCATCAGATGTTTGAATGCTGACCATGGTAGTGCGTACGCAACATCTTGTCCCACTTGTTCTAGATAGGTATTCCACCATGTTAACGCAGTACCTGTGAAGGTATGCGTAGCATACTTTACTTTGTCTTCTTTAGTACACTTACTTATGGCAAACACCGATTCAACCTTTTCGGTCTACCTTTTCAATCTGATTGGACCCTCAGTTCCATCGAATTCCAGAGGTCTACAGGCAATGAATTCTTTGTAGGAACATCCTACACGATTTCTTGTGGCGTTATTTCCATTGCTAGATTCAGAGTTATTGTTGTTGTTTTGCATTGCAGCCTGTACTGCCGCTATGTTTGCTGCTAGGAAAACTTGGAAGTCTTCCTCGCTCATATTCAAATTCTGACGAGTCGTCGGTGAAATTTCCTTCAAAAATAGCCCAAAAGAATTAAGTTAATCATATAGAATATTAAGAGTAGTCAATAGTATTTCGTAGCATAATATGAACTCATTTATAAAAGCTTTTTCTTCATATTAGCTTTTTATAATTTTAATTCGGGTAGTACCTACCCGTTAAGTTCATACTTAGTAGCTAATATACAATTCAACTACTACAATTCTATATGAAAAACTGATTATAATAATATTTCACGTTCAAACTATTATACAATATTTTACAAACTTACAATACCGCTATTATACATATAGCATGAAATATAGCACACAATAACTTTGATACAAAACAGTTGTGACAACAATCTTAGTTAATATGCAAGTCGTTCAGCAAAGGCAATAAAAACACGTAATTCATAAGTCCAGAAACAAGTCATGCATTCTGGTTTTACTAAGACTACTTCCCATCCTTGGTCTTGTGGAACATAACCGTTGTGGTCGTTGACAAGACAGCATGTTGTAACGTCGTCAAAGGGACGAGGGTTTCGTAATGCCCAACAGCCCCGTAATAATCTAAAAACCTTGTTTCTCACCCCAACTACTGAATTCGTCACTTGTGGGAAGGTTTTATTTAAAAGTTGTAATTCGATGTTCTTTTTCTCAATTTGGTGATAAGCGAACATCACTAACCCGTAAGCATAACATTCTTCTTTATGTTGCATGTTAGAAGCTCTTTCTAACTCACGAAGTCCTACGTTGGGATATGTTGAGTTAAAATAGGTTCTTAACCCATAGCGTAAAATTGCATTTGGGTTCGCCGCATTTATCGCTTTAAAGAAAACACGGCGTAACTTACGGTGTCCCCAATGTGATATACCTCATCTTTCAAATGAAAGCCTTTTATAAACTAAGGCATGCCTGGAACGTTCTTCAAATGTTCTACAAACTAATTTTGCCGTAAATTATTGTGGCGACGAATTCTGACCGACTTTAGACAAGATTTCATCAATCATGTCCTCGGGTAGGTCTTCTAAAATTTTTGGTTGTCTATCCTTAACGTCTATTGTGTTTTTATACTGTAAAACACACGAGAATTAGATTCGTAAAAGATAATTATCAAATAATACAAGCAATTTTTACATACAACAAGAAAGTACAAGCACACTTATATTACATATATTACACATCATGATTACAACTCTTTATTCCGACTCACTTGTTTCTTCTTCTTCGGACTTGTTTTTTTTCGCTAATTTTCTAGGGATATATGGTGCTCCCCTAATACGAGCCGTTCTTTTCACAAATGGTCAAAAAGGACCTGGTGGCTTAGATGTTTCCAGGTTATAGCTAAAACTTAAGAAATACGGGTGTTGACAGTATTTTTCATCGAGACATTTCATGTTAACATAGAGGTCATCGGGGTTGGACTCGGGTTTATCTATTTTTATGCATTGTCCCTTATTATTTTCTTTTGCATTTTCAAATTGTGTCGGGGTAATTTCTATAACATCATCGGAATCCTCATTGGGATCCGATTCATCGGAAAATTGGTAATCTTCCCAATATTTTTCTTCCTCGGTGGAAACACCATTGACCATTATTAATTTTGGTCCATTGGTTGAGGATATTCTTTTATTTATCTGTTTTTCAGTGGGTTCTAATATTTCCTCCCCCGGAAACTCTTCTTCTCCGGGTTCCTCTTCTTCCGGTTCCTCTTCTTTCGGTTCCTCTTCTTCCGGTTCTTCTTCGGAAATTTGTAAATATTCCCAATATATATTCGACTCTTCATTATTATTATTAGGTGAGTCGATGGGATTTGTATTAGAGGTAGACATCTATCACACAATATCAAACACGTTAAGAGATTAATATATCACATAATATTTACATGTTAATAATATATAGTTTCTAACAGAAAAAATGTTAAGCAATCGTTTTTAAAGAAAATACGGTCGAAGTCCAGACTCACTAATGCATCTTAACAAATTCAGTTAGACACACTAATGCAAATTTCTGGTTCTCTAAGACCAACGCTCAGATACCAACTGAAATGTCTCATTCATATTGATTATAAACATTTCATATTAATTGATTTCGTTGCGAGGTTTTGACCTCTATATGAGACGTTTTTCAAAGGCTGCATTCGATTTTAAAACAAATCATAACTTTTAAATTATTACAACGATTATAAAATAATGATAATCTAAAATATAGCGTTTTCACATGACCATTACATAGTGGTTTACAATAATAATACACATCAATATATGCCTTCGAATGCAGTTTTTAAACAATATTATACAAGCATTGACTCCAAATCTTGTCCTTAATTTAGTATGCAACAGCGGAAGCTCTTAACAATCACCTGAGAATAAACATGCTTAAAATGTCAACAAAAAATGTTGGTGAGTTATAGGTTTAGCCTATATATTTATTAAATTGTAATAATAGACCACAAGATTTCATTTCTCATAAATACACATCTCGTATCAGGCATTTCGCAAACTGCATAGAGATAAAAATCATTCATATGGTGAACAACTGGTAACCGACCTTAACAAGATGCATATAGAATATCTCCATCATTCCGGGACTCCCTTCGGACATGATAAATTCGAAGTACTAAAGCATCCGGTACTTTGGATGGGGCTTGTTTGGCCCAATAGATCTATCTTTAGGATTCGCGTCAATTAGAGTGTCTGTTCCCTAATTCTTAGATTACCAGACTAAAAAGGGGCATATTCAGTTTAATAATTCAACCATATAATGTAGTTTCACGTACTTGTGTCTATTTTGTAAAACATTTATAAAACTGCATGTATTCTCATCCCAAAAATATTAGATTTAAAAAGTGGGACTATAACTCACTTTCACAAATTTTTACTTCGTCGGGAAGTAAGACTTGGCCACTGGTCGATTCAAGAACCTATAATAAATATGTACATGTATATCAATTTATGATCGGAATATATTCACAATTTTTTATTACGTTTTTATGATTTAAGTTTGTTAAGTTAGCAGTCCTCGTTAGTAACCTACAACTAGTTGTCCACAGTTAGATGTATAGAAATAAATGAATATATATATCTTGAATCAATCCACGATCCAGTGTATACATGTCTCAGGCTAGATCACAACTCAAAGTATATATATTTTTGGAATCAACCTCAACCCTGTATAGCTAACTCAAACATTACTGCATATAGAGTGTCTATGGTTGTTCCAAATAATATATATAGAAGGGTCGATATGATATGTCAAAACATTGTATACGTGTCTATGGTATCCCAAGATTAGATAATATGTATAATACAATATAAATTAGTTAGGATATGTTTAGTCTAGATTTGTTACAAAATTTTCGTAGCTAAAACTAGCAAGTTTATCCAATTTTGTTTTACCAGTCATTTCTTCGTTTCAAATCCATTTTGAGTGATTCAAGTTGCTATGGTTTCATAATGAACTGAAATTTATGAAACTAAATAGAAGAAGTATAAGTTTATAGCCATAAATACAGGTTACAAGTCATTTTTTTAAAGAGGTAGTCATTTCCGTCGAAAAAATGACATCTTGATGACCATTTTGAAAAACATACTTCCACTTTGTGTTTAACCATGATTTTTGGATATAGTATCATGTTCATATGTAATATCATTTTTCCAGAAAACAAACTTCCAATTCAAAGATTAAGATACTTTTTATTTTTCTAACCCAAAACATCCCCCGATTTCACTACGACGGCGTATGTCCGGTTTTACGGTGTTCTTCGTGTTTCTAGGTTTTAAATCATTAAGTTAGCATATCATATAGATATAGAACATGTTTTTAGTTGATTTTAAAAGTCAAGTTAGAAGGATTAACTTTATTTGCGAACAAGTTTAGAATTAACTAAACTATGTTCTAGTGATTACATGTTCAAATCTTCGAATAAGATATTTTTATATATATGAATCGAATGATGTTATGAACATCATTACTACCTCAAGTTTAGTAGGTAAACCTACTGGAAGTGACAAAAATTGATCTAGCTTCAAAGTATTCTTGGATGGCTTGAAAGTTCTTGAAGTAGAATCATGACACGAAAACAAATTCAAGTAAGATTTCCACTGGAAATAAGATAGTTATAGTTATAGAAATTGAATCAAAGTTTGAATATGAGTATTACATTGTATTAGAAATAAATATTACTGTAAATAAGAAAGATTTCTTGAGCTTAGATGATTACTTGGAATGGATTAGAAAGGTTGGAAGTAGACTTGCAAACATGAAAGTGTTCTTGAAGTTTTCTTGAGTAGTTGTTTTATAAGTTGATATAGGTTAGGATTTATGAGCTAGATTGATGTAGATTATGAAGGAAATGATGAAGAACACTTAGAACAATATGAGAGAACAAGAGAGAGATCAATTTGATGCATGAAAGTTGAAAAATGAGAGTGATAATGGTGATATTGAAAAACGTGGTTATGCATGTCCATTTAAGGTCATATTAGTTTCTAATTTTGTGAGATATTTCATGCTAGTTGCCAAATGATGGTTCTCACATGGTTTGATGACTCACAAGGGCTGCTAAGAGCTGAATTATTATATGTATATACCAATAGTATATACATCTAGGAGCTAGATATTGTACGAGTACGAATACGGGTGCATACGAGTAGAATTGTTGATGAAAATGAATGAGAATGCAATTGTAAGTATTTTTGTTAAGTAGAAGTACTTTGATATGTGTCATGAAACCTTTCAAAAGTGTACTAATACATCTTAATATACTATATGTATATACATTTTAACTGAGTCGTTAAGTCATCGTTAGTCGTTACATGTAAGTGTTGTTTCAGAACCTTTAAGTTAACGATCTTGTTAAATGTAATTGATCCATTGTTATTACACTTAAAGGAGATATTAAATTTTTATGTTAACATGTTAACATGGTGTATTAATATATCTTAATATCATATATATATATATATATATATTTGTAAAATACTATTACAACGATAATCGTTACATATATGTATTGTTTCGAAATCCTTAAGTTAGTAGTCTCATCTTACTCGTGTAGTTCATTGTTAATACACTTAATGATATATGTAATTATCATTTCATGATGTTAAACATTGTGTATTAATATCTTAATATGATACATATGTATTTAGTAAGACGTTGTTATAATGATAATCGTTATATTTATCGTTTCGAGTTTTCTTAATTCAATAGTCTCATTTTATGTATATAACTCATTGTTAATATACCTAGTGAGATACTTTCTTATCATAATATCATGTTAACTATATATATATATATATATATATATATATATATATATATATATATATATATATATATATATATATATATATATATATATATATATATATATATATATCATATAATTTTTACAAGTTTTAACGTTTGCGAATCGCCGGTCAACTTGGGTGGTCAATTGTCTACATGAAACTCATTTCAAATAATCAAGTCTTAACAAGTTTAATTGCTTAACATGTTGGAAACATTTAATCATGCAAATATAGTTTTCATTTAATATATATAATCATGGAAAAGTTCGGGTCACTACACAACTGAAGTATTCAATGAAGCTATAGAGAACACGATAATTGTAAGAATATAGGGTTGAAATGTCATGTGATGTGGCACGCAATGAAAGATGAGAGAAATGGTAACGTCGTGACAACAATTTTTCGCTTCAAGGGAAGACGGATATATATTAAGATCATTATTGAGACACTTGAACTCACCCTACTTCAAGAAAGGAACGAGTCCATGAAGAAACAGAAGAGTACTTTAAGGGAAGAGAAATCCAGAAGATTATGAATGTGATATTCTTTATACTGAAAGCTGATATCGACTAGATAGTCATGTTTTTAACCTCGATATTAAGCCTAAAAATAATAAAGTTCGAAGCTTTATCAAAGAATCAATCATTTATTTTTTCTATTTTGTAGATCAGGTAATTACTAAGCAACACAAGAAGAATCGAAGAAAAAGGGCTTAAAACGTAGAATCAAGAGCGAAAACGGTAAAAAACAAGTTACGACCTCGAGACCCAAGCTACGATCCTGGAAACGAGCTCGAACTAAGCCAAGATCTAGTCAGCACCCGATCAAAGGGCACCCGGGGTGCCAAAATACCCGGGCTGCCCACCCGGCTTGCTTCGTTAATTCGTCACCCGACTGGACCACCCAGGAAAACAAGCCCGACACCATAACACGGCTGTCTCGCTCGGGGTGTTGCATTTTTCCCGGGTCCCGTACCCGGATTGGCCACCTCAGGTTTACCTATTTAAAGGCTCACTTGTACACCACAAAAAAAACAACACATATACAACACTTCAGTTATTCCATATTAGTTTAGTAGTTTTGTAATCTTTTATTTTGTAGGATATTCTCGAGACCCTGCGATCAGGGGCGAGCTTCTATACAATTAGGATGCACAAGCAATAGGGATTCTCCACCGATGTCATCACGGACCAAGCAGAGGTCATCATGGAGCAAATTTAACTGTAAGAAAATTTACAATTAGGATGCACAAGTGATATCGGCTATAACGTCATATTTTTACCCCCGATATTAAGGCCTAAAACAATAAAGTTCTAAACTTTATTGCCAAATTAAGCTTTTATTTGCTTTATTTTATTGATCAAGTGATTACAAAGGCGATGCAAGAAGCATAGAAGAAAATGGGCTTAAAACGAAGAATCTAGAGGGAAAACGATGAAATTCAAGTGACGGCCCTGAAAACCAAGTTACGATCCAAGAAATCAGCAAAAACGACCAAGAAAAAACTGGCACACGGCCTGCCCACTTGGCTAGATACACGGCCTGTGTACATGGCCAAGCTGGCACACAGAAAACCTGCTTTTGCAAAACCTATTAAAAACTGAGTTGGGGGAGAATGAGGGTTAACACGGGATTATGCTTAATGACTATACTAATCTTAACCTATAACAATAAGTGTTTTGATAATGACATATGCACATAACTAAAGGTGATGGTAGACATCTTGACATAAATATACAAGTTCACTAATCCACACTTACTCTAGCAAAAGACCAAAACCAAATAAAGCTTAAAACAAAAAACGTAAACTACACGATTAGGTACATGATCGACCGAAGGCCAGACCGTGAAACCTTGCACGCTGATTTGTGAAATCAGGGATGCACGCTCGACCTTACGGTCAACCGTGAGTCAACCGTATAAGCTTCTGTCCCAAATTCCATCGATTTTAGTTCGAATACTTCGGGGCATCTATAATTTATGAAACTTGTTCAAACATGCTTAGAATAGTTGCCTCCTTCATACCCTAAGGAGTTTTGGTCATTAGAATGTGACAACCCGGAAATTTCCGACCAAATTTAAACTTAATCTTTATATGATTTCGACACGATAAGCAAAGTCTGTTAGGTTGAGTCTCAAAATTTTGAACTGTTTCATATATTCAATTGACCTTCGACCATTCCCAACGATTCACGAACCATTAATTGAAAATAAAAGTGTATACATATAAATATAAATATAAATAGATGTATATATTATATCTTAAAATAATAATATACGATATAATTAAATTGTTGTTAAAAGTAAATCTATATATATAAATTGACTATATTAAATATAATTATTTAGTACTTGTAATACTTGTTGGATGTTTCGATTAATATTTAGGGAAGGTTAATTCGAACTTAGGTGATTTTAAAATGAACGGTGATCCGAAAATGTCTTATATAAATTATAGGCTTATTAAAAATATATCATTTTTATTATTATCATTGTTTTCACTTTTATCTCTATTATTATTATTATTATTATTATTATTATTATTATTATTATTATTATTATTATTATTATTATTATTATTATTATTTGATAATATTAATTACTTTTATCGTTAATGTCAATATTATTATTAATACCATTATTAAAAATATAATCAACGGTTATTATCATTAATAATTATTATTATCAGTAATATTAATAAATTCCATTTTTCCTTGATATTAATGTTATTATTATTAGTTTTCTTATTATTAAAAGTATTACCATTATTATTAATATATTTATATTTATATTTGTTTATTTAATTAAATCTTACTTACAGATACAAATTTTGCTAATTGGTAAATTCCTCGTGTCTCTAATCTAATTACATGTCATAATCGAATCTGATACAAAACAAATTCAGAGAATCCAAATCAAGCTTTATCTCCTTTGTTTTCTGTCTCCAATTTGTTATACGTCCATTTCGATCAACATTACAAAACAAAATTTATGGATACATAAATCAAATATAATCGAATTCTGCTTCCAATCACTATCTAATTTATTTCTTTATTATTTGTTTCCTTCTTCCTGATTGAAGATTCTGTCTGCTAAGATGTACCAATCGACTCCAATTCACTGTTGCAACCCAATTCAGTTGCAAGTCTCATTCTACTTTTATTTTTCTTGTTTTTTTCTTCTTGTTTGAAGAACCCGGTTTACGTTCTGTTACACGTCTACTTCACGAATCATTTGAGATCAATTATAACTGTTACCTCAGGTCTTCAATCCCTCTATATATGTTACTGACTGTAAAAATTGAATAGTAAGAGAGAAAAAGAAAAGAGGGGGAAAGGGAGAGATCACCACGAACTACTACAATACTTGGAACACCATTACTCAACAACTACTGCAATTGCCTTCGTTTTTCTGTTAGAACAAAACACAAAATGACCTTAACCTCCACTATAAAACCCACTTGTCTACCTATGTTATTTCAATTCTGTGAATAGATAAGAGCCTCTCAGACCACTTGATTTATGTATATATAATCATGCATACACAAAAATATAACTCACCTTATATTCTTGTTTCATTCAATCACCATGTCAACCGAAATCACAATGATCCACTTCCTTTGGTCGCCACCTAGCTGTGTTCCGTTTCTGTCCCTTGATTATCTTACGAAAAAATCACAACACAACAAAGACCCATATAACCACCCAGGAATATACGTTTCTTTCTTAGCTAATGTTTATGAGTTCGGTTTCTATTCGACGGCCAATACACACCCACAATCGCCACCTTTCGCCACTTTTATTTTTATCTCGTGTCCATCAACCCAAACCCGACACCCGTTTATTATCCTTTCTTGATCGACACCTTCACCCACTTGCTTTATCCTCCTATAAACCATAGACTACCTTCGATCATGGTTGCTACCACTTCTTCTTGCTTCGAATAAGGTCACCAAACCCAACCTAATTGATCATGAAGCTGCGTATTATTTTTTTTTTTTTTTTTTTTTTTTTTTTCTTTTCTTCATCCAAACGTTCACCATCAAATGAGTATAAATATCAAGATATCATGAAAATCATGATATAAGTAAATGAGTGCTCTTTTCTTTGCTAGTATTGGCCGACAATCACTCATTGATATAATCCCACCATTTTATGTCATTTAACAATTTGAAAAGCTCACAAGGAATATATAAAAACATCTTTTGCAAGTGGGGAGGAAATAAGAATATTCGACAACTTTTTTTTTTTTTGGGTGCGGATCATTGTAATTTCTTGGTGGGACAATGTAAACCCACTAATTCTTATTTAAAATGGTAAGGTGGTGATTATCATAATTATATTAGATTAATAATGATCATTTTAAAACTCTCAAATCACAAATCCATCGGAGGGTTTAACTTGTCTTACGTTAGCAGGCTTTCGAAGTACAATAAAATTGGGCCACTAATTCAGTTTCTTTATCTGGGCCCAAGAATACTAGGCTGAGATGTTGGGCCGAACGAATTTCGGGTTAAAAGAAATTACACTGTGATTTAAAACAGAAAACATTAAACAGTCCGATGGTTAGGGGTGGTGACAAAGAACAAGAGGTCGCGGGGGTGGTGACAAAGAACAAGAGGTCGCGGGTTCGAGCATGTGCTGGGGTGTTACTTTTTTTAAGCCATTCTAAACACTTTTGAGGTAGCAGTTTATTTTTATTATTATTTCTTATTTCTTATTATTATTATTATTATTATTATTATTATTATTATTATTATTATTATTATTATTATTATTATTATTATTATTATTATTATTATTATTATTATTATTATTATTAGTATTAGTATATTCATCATTATGGTTATTAAGATAAATATTAGTGTTATTATTATTATTAGTAAATTCATTATTTTTATAGCTATTATTGTTAGTAATCATTATCACTAAAATTATCATTTTCAGTAAGGTTACCATTGTTATTATTATTATCATTACTAAAAGTATTATTAAAATTTTCATTATTTTTATCATTATTATTTTATTTTCACTAATATTATTATTATTAACATTAATATTATTATTTTTACATTAGTATTATTATTGTCATTTTTATTATTACTAGTATCGTTGTTATGTTTATAAAAACCATATTATTATTATTATCAATATTACTACTAATATTATTAACATTACTACAATAAGAAGTAGACATATAAAGATATACTTAACTAAACAATATTGATATTTTTATTTCATTTAAAGTATAAATATATCTAATTAAGTTATTAATAAAACACATAATATAAAATAACAAATAAAATCACTAATAATATATTTCTGTCTGATTACCATTACATGTATTAATATACAAGATTGAATATAGGTTCGTGAATCCAAGGCCAACCCTGCATTGTTCAGTATCGTCGTATGCATATTTTTACTACAAAATATCGTATTGTGAGTTCATTTGATTCCCTTTTACTCTTTACATTTTTGGGACTGAGAATACATGCGCTACTTTTACAACTGCTTTATTAAATGCTTTTGAAATACATTTTGAACTGCGAATACATGAAATTCTTTTATAAATGTTTGACGAGATAGACACAAGCAAAACATTCCTCGAATGAATTATGTGAACGTGATAATTACCACCATTGAATTATGTGGACGTGATAATTGCCACAATTGATATGAATATTTTTTCCCTGATTATTATTGCTTGGTAACCTAACAATTAGGGAACATCACTAATTTTGAGAATTAGTGCACGCCTAATTGACGCGAATCCTAAAGGTAGCTACCGAGTTTACACCCCCACCCAGAATGTTCACTAGACGGAAAGGCTAGTGGGCGTGGTGTTTAGTACTTCGAAGTTTATATGATTATTATACAGACGAGATGTTCTGTTTTGGGGATATTATTATGCGCATTATATGTTAAGGTCGGTTACCAAGCCAAGCTATGAAAGAAATGAAAAGTGAATGTTATGTATCGAGAGAATGATTTTATACACAGGTTATGTGTATGTTATTTTTGTGCACGAGATATGTGTACGGTTACTAAGATTTATGAAAGATGATTTCGTACACGAGAAAGGTGTACTGTATTTAAAAGATATCGCATGTACATTACAGGTGGGTATAGGATTCGGGCCCATTTATACCATGCAGCATTTAAATCTTGTGGTCTATCAAAATGATGAATTTTATTGTTTTATGATAAACCTATGAACTCACCAACCTTTTGGTTGACACTTGAAAGCATGTTTATTCTTTGGTATGAAAGAAATCTTCCGATGTGCATTAACTCATTTTAAGGATATTACTTGGAGTCATTCATGACATATTTCAAAAGAGGTTGCATTCGAGTCGTTGAGTTCATCAAGATTATTACTAAGTCAATTATAGTTGGATATAATATGAAATGTACGCATGCCGTCAACTGTCGATGTAATGAAAGTTTGTCTTTTAAAAACGAATGCAATGTTTGTAAAATGTATCATATAGAGGTCAAGTACCTCGCGATGAAATCAATTGTAATGTATTCGTCCAGATGGATTAGGACGGGTCATGAAATAGAACACTAATCTTGGTTAATCACACTTAATGACACCTTAATGATGATTAAACCTTTATTAAGGATAACACATAAGTGTTATAGGAAAATATGTACATCTAGAATGTATCTAGACACACTTAGGATGGTCGCCAAGTTCCAACCAAGAGTTGCTCCTTCCTTGTACATGTGTTGGACATTAATGTATACTTATACATTAATCTTGCAAATGCCATTTTGCAAGTAAAATTTACATAGTCTTGGTTCAATGCTATGTAATCACTATGTGTTTAATTCTAGGTTAATTACTGATCTCTTGCTAGTCATTACATAAGTATTACTTGACTACTTGTTATTAATACATGTGTATTACTTGACTATGTGCTAAGTGCTAAATGCTAAGTAGTTATTTAATATGTGTATGTATGAACCTTATCTTGCTATGTGTTACAAGTTGGATTCCACCAACTAGTATTTGGACTAGTTCAATATATGCTACTTGGATAATACTTAAAATGTCATAATCTAGTGATCTTAAAAGATAATGAATCATTAACACACATAGGTTTGCTTAAGTCTAAAATTAAGTTTATGAATAAGTTTAAACTTGATTTTTCTTAATGTCTTGCAACATGCTTAATTTTTGTTACTTGCTTGAATTGTCAAGACAACATTAACACACTTAATTAATTACAAACAAGTTCAAATTTGTATACTAGCATGCTTTGTAAATAAAGTGGGTTGTTGTCATCAATGAAATATTGACCAACCAGTAGGTATTTAGCAAATGTGTCAATCACAAATAAAGGATTATGACAAAACTAAGATTGCCTCAAATGATTATCATGACTTGTATCCAAGAATGTTAGACTTTCCACTTTAAGCATGACAATTCACTATCAAGGCAATACATCCAAGGTAAATGGACATTTAATGCATATAGTACTTGTATATGATGTTGGGTATCTTTTGCAGGTGTTAAATGAAGTAAAGAGTCCAAAGATTGATGTCCAAAACTGATTCAAACGGCTATACAACGGATAAGAATTTTGGACTGGACCGCGTGCGGTCGACCCACGGTCGACCGTGGTCCAAGCCACAACAACGGCTATTTTTTTTATCTCTCCATATAAATAGCAAGGCTTGGAGAGCTTTGAGGACTTGGACCTCTTACATTCTACAACTCAAAATCATCAGAGAATCACAAGAACAAAACACTTATACATATGTTTGTGATTAGCAAGAAAAGTTCTATAATCTCATAGGTTATAGAAGGAGTTTTGTAAACTTACTTTCCATTTACTATCTTTGTGAGTTTACATAGTTTTGTAATAATCCTTAGAATTGTCTTAGGATTGTCATCACTAGAAAATGGTGATTCTTTGTACTTTGTAATTAGAAGCATATGCTAGTTTAGCTATCATCTTCCTTAAAGGGAACTAGAGAGTTGATTAATCTCATTGAAGATTAATACTTGTTCAAGGTGAAGACAAGTTGATATAATTTGGAGGTAATCTTTCAAAGGGATAGAAGGATTAGGTTTGTTGTCTAAGGAGAAGTACAAGGCTTGTAAATCGAATCTCCACAGGATTTGAGAAAGGTGCTTAGTGAAGCAAAAATCCCGATTAGTGAATCAGGGAGTGGATTAAGGTGGATTAGTTAACATCCACCTGAACCACTATAAATCCTTGTGTTTATGCTCGTTACTTTACATTCCACATTATTACAAACATAAACACACCACACACTTGTTTGAGTTTATTAAAGTGATCAAGGATTGTTCAAATCTTGTTGCTTATCGAAAAAGTTTTAAAAATTGTATTAAGTAGCTATTCACCCCCTCTAGTTACTTACAATTGGTATCAGAGAGGTTGCTTGTATATTTTCTCTAGAAACATTTTTGATTGAGTCAAAAACTATTTTGTGCAAAAACCCGAGTCAAACGTTCTTGGGATCAACTCAAACAATGGCCTACCTTGAAAGATTGGCTAATGAAGCACCAATCTTTGATAGAGAGGATGTCTATGTGTGAAAATAAGATTTGAAATCTATGTCAAATCAAAGGATTATGGCATGTGGAGAATCATCAAGCGAGGAAACCTTATTTCTCAAGAATCTTCAAACATGGTCAAATCAACATTCCAAAATGATGAAGTAATGAACAAAGTGCTAAAGTAATTTGATGCTATATCACTACTTCATAGAGTTCTTCCTAGTGAAGAAAGAGTTAGAATGATTTCATGTGAAAGTGCAAAGAAATGTTAGGATACACTATGTCCTCAAGTTGAAAGAAGCCTCTAAGGTAACAAGACTTGAATGTCTTGGTGGGAATTGGTTGGATGATCAAGATAGAGATGAAGAAGAAGACTTTGGTCACATGGATTCAAGATACTCTCCAAGTCAAGACGCTTGTAGTGAAGATGAGGTTGAATCTTGCTACCAAGAAGAAGAAGGAGAAAGCTCAAGCATTCAAAGCAATGAGGTACATGTGACAACCCGGAAATTTCCAACCAAATTTAAACTTTAATCTTTATATGTTTCCAACACGATAAGGAATATTTGTTAAGTTAAATTTCAAGAATTTTAAACTATGTTCATACATTCATTCAACCTCGACCAAGTTCCAACGATTCACGAACCATTAAACGAATATGATTATATATGTATATGTGTATATATATTATAACTTGAAACGTAAACAAAATATTAGATTAAATACTTTATATGATTGTATCTGTTTCAAAATGTTTATCAATGGAATTAGAAGATAAGATCAAATGATTGAATTATCAGATATATTGAATTATGATTACAAGTCTTTGTTGAAAGGCCCACGTTGATTTGAGAAATCTTTCCATTTTAATAATATTCGGAAAATGGTAAAGTGATTTATAAATAAGAACAAATTGTCAATCATTGAGAACTAGACAAAGGATAGTGGAAGATTGAATCTCATAAAGACTCGATTGATCTATTTAGTTTTAAACGTACAAAAACATTTTCAGTTTAAAAAGAACTTTATTATTAAAACGTATATAACTTTTATAAATATCTAGAACCACTTTTGACAACTCATTACTTAACTAGTATGATAAAGATAACGATATTTATATTTTATTTTATTAAAAATATATAACGATTTAAATTAATATTATATATATTTATACGCGTATTATACGTATATAGTTTTATACTTTTACTATACTTAAACTTTACCTTTACTTTATTTTTACTTTACTTTAACTTTAATAATTCATACTTTAATAATTCACTTTAATAATTCATACTTTAATAATTCACTTTAATAATTCATACTTTAATAATTCACTTTAATAATTCAAAAATCTATTATAAATAGAATTCAATATGTTTTATTATTTCATAGAAACTTGAAAATATTTTTCTCTAAACTCTCTCAATCGATTTACATATATATATTTACTCCGTATTATTTCAAGATATTATTAGTATACATAAAATATTACGACGGAGTGTTGTCCGAGTGATTTCGAAATTGTTTTTCGAGTAGGATAGGATTAAGGAAATTATGGGTTATAGCTATGGAGGTGATTGAGTATGGTTCATGGGTATGCTCGTGAGGTCAATATAGTGTTTATCATTTCCGTTGCATCTACGTACCTTTCCTGCAATATTGAATCTCAATATTGATACGTTCGTGAATCCGAGGCCAACCTTGCACTTGTTCAATGATGTTATATGTATTTTTACTACGAAATACAGTATGGTGAGTTTCATTTGCCTTTTTACCCTTTATATTTTTGGGACTGAGAATACATGCGCTTTTATAAATGTTTGACGAAATAGATACAAGTAATTGAAACTACATTCTATGGTTGAATTATCGAAATCGAATATGCCCCTTTTTATTTAAGTCTGGTAATCTAAGAATTAGGGAACAGACACCCTAATTGACGTGAATCCTAAAGATAGATCTATTGGGCCTAACAAACCCCATCCAAAGTACCGGATGCTTTAGTACTTCGAAATTTATATCATGTCCGAAGGAGGATCCCAGAATGATAGGGGATATTCTTATATGTATCTAGTTAATGTCGGTTACCAGGTGTTCGCCATATGAATGATTATTTTTGTCTCTATGCATGGGACGTATATTTATGAGAACTGAAAATGAAATTCTTGTGGTCTATTAAAATGATGGAAATAAATGATTATGATAAACTAATGAACTCATCAACCTTTTGGTTAACTCTTTAAAGCATGTTTATTCTCAGGTGTTAAAGAAATCTTCCGCTGTGCATTTGCTCATTTTAAAGATATTACTTGGAGTCTTTCATAGCATATTTCGAAAAACGTTGCATTCGAGTCATTGAGTTCATCAAAGATTAATCTTTAATCAATTTATAGTTGGATAGTGGATACTATGAAATGGTATGCATGCCTGTCACTTTTCGATGTAAAGAAAGTTGTCTTTTAAAAACGAATGCAATGTTTGTAAAATGTATCATATAGAGGTCAAATACCTCGCAATGTAATCAACTATTGTGAATCGTTTATAATGTATATGAACGGGTCCTTTCAGTTGGTATCAAAGCGGTGGTCTTAGCGAACCAGGTCTGCATTAGTGTGTCTAACTGATAAGTCGATAGGATGCATTAGTGAGTCTGGACTTCGACCGTGTCTGCATGTCAAAAGTTTTGCTTATCATTTTGTGTCAAAAATTAACTACTTATCATCCTCAGGAAATTACCTGCTTATCATTTTTAGTCTAAGACATGTCTTGCTGCATTGATTGCATGAATAGTGTATAGACAAAAAAATTCATATCTTAGCATATCTGCTAAATCATATCTTATCGTATATGTTACTTTAAACTTTGCTTGACATATCCCGCAAAGTCCTCCGTAATCTACGAAATCTTTTGATCTCTCTCTCTATATATATATATATATATATATATATATATATATATATATATATATATATATATATATATATATATTCTATGTAATTAGAATACCATCCGTTAGCCAAAATCATTTCATATCGAGAAAAAAAAATCCTTTATCCAATCGTACGAAATGCAATTCGTCATCAGTTCAAGTCACTCAGATTCCGAAATGGAATCCCATTCAAGCTCCGAAAGCAGTGTGACCGGAATAGATCAACCAATCAGTCATCACCTATTCTGGATGAATTGAGGATGGGTTCGTAGCCTCCTCTATCATTGGAGACAAGAAGAAGGTGATCCCTTCCATCCACCACATTGCCCTCTTGACGAAGAACCTGAAGCACTTACCGGCGAACCTGTCTGAATCACCATTTTTTCGCTCATTTCTAGAGTATCTCGTCACGATTATATATTACATCAAATTTTAGATTTTATTTATCCGCTCGTCCGAACCGACAATCACCCCGGTGTAATAGAAGAAGTCAACGAGCTTCGGGTAGTGGCTTTGGAGAATATGGTGCAGAGATTACAAACACCAGCAGCAGCATCAGCAGCATAACCAGTACCACTATCATCAACGCCAACAGTACCATTACCACCTCCAACCACAACCGCATCGTAAGCCTCAACTTCACAATCTGTCCCACGAGCATCAACGTCATACGCACCATAGATACCAATGAGTACCAACAACAATAACTGACGAAGTATTAATTCATAACTTCATTGGAGAAATATTCCGCGGCGATTATGTAATCTCTAAAGTCTTAGAGATTATCTAATCTAGCCCTAACCATAAATCAGTTAAGCGAACCAAAAATGATAGAAGGAAGAGTAGAAACCCTGACAAAAATGGTGTGTGATTAACAAGCTAAACTTGCTTTACCAACAGCATCAACAGTACCGTCAGCGTTACCAGCATCGTCAGTACAGTCAACATCCGAATCAACAACACCGATAACATCACAAACTCCGTCAGTTCAAGAATCACTGTGGACATCATTACGAATCAATAACGTGTATATTGTATCAACGAGTTATGAAGAATTAACTCATTCCCTCTGAAGAAATTATATGTATATTATATATATATATATATATATATATATATATATATATATATATATATATACATATATATATATATATATATATATATATATATTGAAATAAATCTTTCCGTGCTAAGCTATTGTGTGTGAATCTTAACTACTCGGTTAATTCATATTACAAATATGCAATAATGTACGTCCTTCGGCCGCAACTTAACCAGCGTTAACTACAATCTCTGTCGCAATTCAACAAATTCCAATTCATAATAAATCAAGTATATATTTGATTTTACACTTTCATCATCGATGTACCCGAAACTTTTCAGATAACATCATTCGTACTTTGCGAAATTCACAAGAATTCCACGAACCGAACATCATACATCAACAAATAACGAAGTATTGATTCATAATTTCAATGTCATTAAAGAAATACTGCGTAAAAGTTATGTACTTTTTAAAGCCTTTAGGGAATATTCAATTCTAGTTTCAACCGTAAATCAAATGAGTTTAATTTAACATTAACTCATTAAATTTATGTTACATCTGAAGAAAATATACATATATATATTTTCATAAAGACTGTAATAAAATTCTTTTGTACAAAATATTAATTGTAAAATTTTTTTTAACGGGTAGGTAATACCCGAGAGATATATAAATTCACAATTAATATGTTACATTCTTCGAATCTGATTCAGCAAATCATCCATTATACTCCCTACTTTCACAACAATATACATTATTTTATAGAAATCAAAACAACCATACTCATTCAAAATTTAATTACATATTCTGATTTTGAAATCTCAAAATTCAACTTGAGATATGACCAGAATCATCACTCTTAGATCCTTACATCTTTCACAAGCTATATTTTGACTTCAAAACTGTGTTAGAATATCAAATGTATGTTAACGATTACAATCTGTGTTCAAACCCTTCAAAAATTTCTGAAGACACTTCGAATGATGAGCAATCGAGATGATGATCCAACCACATGTTACCCACAGTTATGTACCCGAAAAACTCTTGAAACCAAAGTAAAAGTTTAAACAACGTATCCACGTCAGATTCTTTGGCATTTATTAGCAAAAATAACTTTGCGATTCCTATTCAAAGTAGCCAGTTTTGTCACAGCTCCAGCAAATCAACTTCGACTTTTCAATCAGACTAACCTTATTATAACCTTGAGATATACACCAACGTTACCAGGAAACCTTTTACATTCCACCACATTATTAGCAGATGTACCAACAACTTCATTACCCTTTGACTTTAGCCTCTCCAAGAAGTCATTATAATTATTCATTGAAACCCCATCATTTACTCATTCGCATCTTGTAATGAGAATTACCATACGAATCATTAGGAATTAGCAATCAGTATTTTGAAATCTCGCAGCATGTCTACGCCAACAGTTATATGTGTATATATAACGTCTATCTTCTGGACTTAATTTGAATGTGAAGTTTCTGAAAAACACTCCGAACTACGAATTGGTTCTCTGAAAATGGAAAAAAACACTCCGAACTACGAATTGGTTCTCCGAAAATGGAAAAAAAAAATGCTGATGAAGCAGTAAAAACTATAAACGACTTTAAACGGTAAAAGCTAGATGATAATGATGAAGTGTGCTGGCAAAGCGCAGAAAAAGAGAAGTTTTAGAACTGGAAAACGGATTGAGCAAAGTAGGAAGGAGGCTGTGGACAAATTACAAAGACTGAACCTGACTTCAAAGGATCCAAATGATTCAGTACCTGCTGAAGTCATTAACGAATACCTTGCTCCTGACTCTAAACTCCTGCGGACAATATTCTTCATCATCCTCTGATATTAGAAATTCTAAAATATCATCATATCTTTCATTATAAATATCCTCCATATTTCTGAAGATATTTTCTTAATTTTTCTTATTTGAAATCATTTACCTCTTCGCGCTATCTGTATTACATCATAAAAGAAACTATTTTAGTTTCTAAATTCTAAAACATTCATGTTTAAAATAGGAATATTTTGAAGTAGTGTTGGGAACTGAAGCATGAATTAGTATAATATAATGACACTTGATCAATGTGATTATATTACAGTAAGTCATGCTGAGTTTCTAAATAGAACGTGATGATTCACAGATCATAACATCATCATGTGCCATGTTATACGACTCTTGTATTCTATTTAACCTCTAAAATATCAAGAAAATATTTCTTGATGATTCAGCCTTTTCCAAGGTATTCTAGTAATTTGACAAGTCAAGATCGTGCCATCACAATTTTCTTCCTAGAACATTAACAATGTTCATTCCGAAATTCATATCTGTGAATTCTGGACCATTACAAGCGGTGCTTATTCGCAAGAAGAAGAAACGAAAGGACAAAACTCCGAAATAGAAATTGGGGTATAAATTGCAGCAAATAAAAAAGAGCATTAACTGTGAATGATAATGATTATAGAAGACAGAAGCAGAGACTTTGAAATATAAGGGAACATATAAAGCCCAACAACAAACCATAAATTATAAACCATATATATCGATGCATATATCAATATAAAGACACGGGAGAACTAGAAACACTATAAACCCAAGAGTATAGTAGAAGTAAATAGATTCTTCCGGCGGTAGATGAAAAAGAAGAATGACCGATATGAAAGTTAGAAGTATATCGAGAATCAGAACTGGATGGAGCATATTGATGAATACTTTAAAATATGAGTTGAGGGGGAAAGAATAGAAGGTGATGAAACATGACTAGGAACTTAGAAATCAATAGATTTAACTCACTGATGTCGAACGAGGTGTATATAAAATAGTTATTATTTTACTAGGAAAACACTATTAAATACGATACAATTTTACACAAGATATTTATTTATTTATAGAATGGATATACTTAAACCTTGCTACAACACTTATAGGCAGTGTACCTAATCGTACAGTAGTGTAGTTTTTAGTAAGTCCGGTTCGTTCCACAGGGAAATCTTTAAACAAAGCTCAACGCTATATTAGTTTACTTTTATAAAAATACAAATTTATATATAAGTAATATTATTATTATAAAGGGGGGTTTTTACCGTTTAATGACCGGTTTGTCGATTTTAAAACTTTAGTCGCAGTTAAAACCTAATGTAAAATATAAAATAAATACAAGACTTAAATTAAAGCGTAAAGTAAATAACGATAATGAAATTGCGAATAATAAAAATGCGATAAAATAAAATTGCGATAATTAAAAAGTACGATAATTAAAAGTGCAATTAAATATAAAATAAAGGAAATTAAATATGAAATAAAAGAATTATGCTTATTTAAACTTCCGTAATCATGATGTTTGACGTGTTGATTTTAGTTTTATGCCCATGGGTTAATTGTCCTTTGTCCTGGATTATTCAATATGTCCGTCTGGTTTTTGTCCATAACAGTCCATCAGTCATAAATATAAATTGCAAGTGTCCTTGTCAAATTATTATTATACCCGAAGTTAAATATTCCAACTAATTGGGGATTCGAATTGTAACAAGGTTTTAATACTTTGTTTAATGAATACACCAGGTTATCGACTGCGTGTAAACCAAGGTTTTACTACTTTGTTAACAATTACACCAATTACCCTTGAATGTAATTTCACCCCTGTTTTAATTATTCTAGTGGCTATTAATCCATTCCCGTGTCCGGTTAAATGAACGATTATTCGTACATATAAATACCCCGCCCATCGTGTCCGATCGAGTGTATATGGTAATTTATAGGGACGCCCAATTGTAAATCTTTATATTAACATTAACAAACTTTCATTTAGTTAAACAAATATAAAGCCCATTAATAGCCCATAGTCTAGTTTCCACAAGTGTCGTTCTTTTGTCCAAACCCCAATTATGGTACAAAGCCCAATTACCCAATTTTAGTAATTAGCCCAACATCATGATTACTTCGTTTTAAATAAGCATAATAATAACTTAGCTACGAGACATTAATATAAAAAGGTTGAACATAACTTACAATGATTAAAAATAGCGTAGCGTTACACGGACAGAATTTCGACTTACACCCTTACAACATTCGCTAACATACCCTTATTATTAGAATTATAATTAAAATTAAAATATAAATTATAAATATAAATATATTTACGTATGAAGAGGAAGAGAAAAAGATGTTTAAATTTGATCAGAATTCGGTTGGCTTTATAGCCAGACTTGAAAATTGGGGCTCCGCGACTCGCGGCAAAATGGCCTTAAAACTCCGCGAGTCGCGGAGAGATATTTACAGCTCACACCCTTGGAGTTTCTTGCTGCCGACGGTTTTTATTATATATATATAATATATATATAATTAATATAATTAATTATATATTATATTATATTTATATACATAGTTAACTTGTAATTTTTAGTCCGTTGCGTCGAGCGTTAAGAGTTGGCTCTAGTCCCGGTTCCGGATTTTCGAACGTCCTCGCGTACAATTTAATATCTTGTACTTTGCGTTTTGAATCTTGTACTCTTGTGATTTCGAGACGTTTCTTATCAATAATTGGAACCTTTTTGATTGTCTTTTGTACTTTTGAGCTTTTTGGTCGTTTGCGTCTTCAATTCGTCGAATCTGTCTTTTGTCTTCACCTTTTATTATTTAAACGAATATCTCTTGTAAATAGAACAATTGCAACTAAAAGCTTGTCTTTCTTGAGGAATAATGCTATGAAATATATGTTCATTTTTAGCATTATCAAATATTCCCACACTTGAGCGTTGCTTGTCCTCAAGCAATATTGTCTTGAAATACTAGAATCACTTCTTTATTCTTCACACTTTGTACATCAGTGATTTCTATACGGCGGTATAAACAATGGTAGTAACGATATGGTTTACAGTCCCACATGACTATAAAAATTTAGATCCATTAAGGAAATTGGATCTTTATGAAAACATTTGATCTTTTGAAAATTAAATCTAGTTTTTACCCTAGATAAGTTTTCCGGAATAACCCTTTACCGGTGTTTGCAAAATATTTTTGTGGGTTTGGTGGGTTTCAGATTTGAAAATTTTAGCTCAAAACTTGCGGTTTTGTGTCACCCACTTGCTAACCTTGTATTTGGAAAGCAACACGTCCAGTTTACTTGTTCCGTATATTACCTTTCGGCAAACTACCGTCCGGTTGTAAAGGAAAGCGTTGAACAAGCAACTGTTAAGGCAATGTCCCGTGACATGCTTTTGATTATGGTCTATAACGTGTCGGACGCAATTACTATCCTTGGTAGGAGCAATAGTAAAGCTCACCCTTATAATTTTTTTCGGTCTGGCACAAGGTCCTGTCTTTGACCATGCTATGCAACCACCGTTCTTACGGTTGACACCCGATTTAGTTCAGGTGACCTAATGAATTCCAGGTGAATTCCTAGGATTTTACGTTCAATGGTAATGAACGCATTGAAAATAGGGTTTTCAGAAAACAAATCGGTTTATAATTTTGATCAAAATATTTTCTCGTTTAAGCTCGAGTTTAGATATCATTGAATTCCATGAGTTTGAATTCTCAATCTTTAAGGTCAATCTCTAGGATTGAGTAATATCAGTCTTAAAAGCTGATTTTTAATCTTTAAGGAGATTATCCTTTCTGGGGATCTGATTCATTAGTCTTATCCAGCTAATTTGCATGGTGCCCCCCCATTGTACAAGATAAATCCTTCTCATGGCTAGGATAAATCTGACCACTTGGCGACCCTGTTTAATGCTGAGGTCCGTGGATTTCCTGCTGATTTTAGTGATGACTTTTCTAGATTTTTCGTCAACCTACAGCTGGTCTGGACGACAACTTCATGACCTAAATCAAGAAGCGCGTTTCTTTTTCGGAAGACTTTACTTCCTTTTAATGATGGAATTGATTCATCGTGTAGATCCATCTCTTCTTTTCTTTCATCGGGTAAAACAGTTTAGTTTAGTCCAAAGCAAAAGTATTTTCAGTTATTTGTTACAAATATATGTGACATATGTTTAAAATAACTTGGTAAATTTTCCCACACTTGGCTTTTTATTTTTCTTTTTATCGTCCTCTATTCCATTTTAAATGAATTTTAACATTTTAGTTTGTTTCTCAATTTATGTCCTTTCCGAGGTAACAATAATTTCGGTGTTAAAACCTAGTTTTATCGTTCATAAATATGTATAAACATGATTTGAATTCATTTAATTGAAAAATTTTACTAGAATTGGGTAGTCAGTATATAAGACTAGGGCTGTTCTTTTTTATCAGAGAGCACTAGATTCTAATACAACTACTGCTTTACTAGTATTTTTAATGGTAACCAAGTGTATAAAGTAAAAAATTTTAAAATCCGAAAGAATTTAACCCCTTCCCACACTTAAGATCTTGCAATGCCCTCATTTGCAAGAAATCAGTAACAATTTAAATTATTGAGGGTGATTTGTGTGAAAATGATAAAATTTTTACCAAAGTTTCCAAATATATTGGCGTTTGTTTGCTGAATGATAAATGGTGTACATCATTTGTTCATTCCGTCTTGTTGTAATTTCACATATATTTTGCATCTTGTCGTCAAAATTAGTTGCTTTTGCTGAACTTAATGCCAGTCTTTGAAAATGCGTTGTTTTACCCTGTTTTGTACATAAGATAAACTGCAAACATATATACATATTTTTGAAGTTTGGTTTATTACCCCACATTCAAAAATTATTAAAATCTAAGAATAAAAGTTAGATAATTATAAAAATGATTACAATATTAACAAAAGTATTAAACATATCAATAATTACAAATTACAAAATAAAAACAAAATAAGTAAACTAAGGATGATATTGGTACCAATAGGGGTTCCACGCATAACCATAAGTGCTATAGAATGCTTCGGCAGGGTCATACGTAGGATATGGTGGCTGCATCTCTATCGACCAAGGAGGGAAGACGGGTTTCGGTGTAGGAATATAGTTTCTACCTATATGTTGGCAATGCGCTATGATCTGGTTCTGATGAACTTGCCAATCTTCAAATGCTCTTTGTCTAGCATTTTCGTATTCCTGAGAAGCTATAAACCTATGCATTTCTTGCATCTCATTCCCCCCTCCTACATTACCTTGTTCCTGGTTTCTCTCTACCTGTGGATGTCTACCATTGTATCGTACTGCGGCGTTATTTCGCCGCTTCAAAACTTTCGCACCATGGTATACATTTAAACCTATAGTGTCGCGGGGTTCCGGCTCTTCTACTAATAATCCCCCCCGACTTATATCCACACCGAGATATTCACCAATCAAAGTAATAAAAATACCACCTCCTATTATGCTATGTGGTCGCATCCCCCGAACCATAGCTGATAAATAATAACCCACACAATATGGTATACTTACAGCGCTGTGTGGGTCTCGAATACACATATGGTAAAACAAATCTTGTTCATTTACCTTTTCTTTGTTTTTACCCCTTTGTGTAATCGAATTAGCTAAAAACCTATGTATCACTCTTAATTCGGCTTTATCTATATCCAAATAAGAGTAGTTTCCCCCTTTAAAACGGTGATGGCTTGTCATTTGACTCCACACACCGTGTGTATCAAAATTTTCATCTATTTTCCTACCGTTTAGTATCAATCCTCTACAATCGGCAGACGCTAATTCCTCAGGCGTATATATACGTAAAGCCTGAGCCATGTCCAGTAAAGACATGTGGCGCATCGAACCGCCTAACAAAAATCTAATAAAAGAACGATCGGTTAAACTAGCTACCCGATCATTCAACTCTATACTACATAACAACTCTTCACACCATACTTTATATACAGGTCTGCGTATGGTGAATAAACATATCCAGTCATTAAAAGAAGAATTACCATACCTCTGTACCAGTAATTCCCTAATTGGCCCGGCCAATTCTACAGCTTCCAAGGGTCCCCATTCTATGACCCTCGGTACCTCAACAACCTTGGAATGAAGAGTATGCAAACCCCGTTGATATTTTGGATAATCTATCCAAAGTCTGTCAAATCGCAGGTTCGGGTGCAACTGTTCCAAGTGCATATCTGAAAAGGTCATGACTGGATGAGGTACATCCTGCTTGTAGTAGTTATCTACCTCCTGTTGTTCCAAGTTCTCAGCAGGAGCATGGCGGGCTTGGGATGAAGATTCACCCCTTTCATTCTGCAAAACACATCAAACACAAATTTTGTGCATCCAAATATGCATTAGTGTCAGCAAAATCATCAATCAAAATAATTACAATGACATTATCAATTTATATCAAACTTAAGCTTATTTTCACATTTTTATCAAATCTACACTTTTTCAAATAAGCATATACGAAAATTTTCGCCAAGTTCATAAGCATTCAACTCAAATAACATGTCAAAATAATCATTACTAGCAAATAAACAAGTCTCAAATGGCATTATCTTTCAAAAATCAAGTTCATGAATTTTGGACTTGAAAAAGTCCACTTTAATTCTCAAAATCATGTTTAGGCTCAAAGTTTGGATCATTTAACTACCTAGACATGTTACACTACTCAATTTAGCAACAATTCATGACAAAAATCGGCCATAACCTGTTTATATCAAAAAGCCCCAAATTGCTCAAGAACACAAACCCTAGATTATTCAAAATTTGAAGTTTAAGGCTTCTAATCATGTTAAACAGCATCAATCTAGGTTATACAAGCATAATACATAAACAATTTAAGTCTAATTACACTAAAAAACATCAAAATCAAATTGGGGAAAAATAGCTCAAGAACACCAAAATTCGAATTAAATGGTGTTTAGGTGTAGAAATTTACCGTTTTTCTTGAGTAGTTCTTAGATATCATCCTTCTCAACATGATTTTAGCAAAAAATTTGGTGATTAACGGTTAAAAATTGAGATTTTTGGGGGTGATTTTTGGTGGTTTTCGGGTTCTTTTCGAGCTGTATTTGGGTGTTTTTGTGTGTGGGAGAGTGATCAGTTCGTGCAGCTCTTTTATTTTTTTTCTGGATTTTGGTCCCTCCGCGACTCGCGGAGATTTACCCTCCAAACTCCGCGAGTCGCGGAGTTTGGTTTTTTTTTTTTTTTTATTATTATCATTAACTTATTAAAACAATTAAGTAATTAATTTTAAAATTTTGTTTCCCTTATTATTTAGGACGAGGTCGTTTCGGATCGATGTCCTAGTCCGTCCTTCGACAAAATTTTAAAATTTGTCTTTTTGTAGCGATTGTTTTAAAAGCTAAGATTTTTGGGTTTTTTTTTTAATGTTTTTGGCATACTTTAATTTAATAAGATTAAAAATAATGATAATAAAAGTTCTCGTCCCTCCCTCGGGTAAAGCAATTTCGGTTCAAAGACCTAGTCTTCAACTTACGACGAATTTTAAAAATCATATTTTTAACTTAATGAGATAAAGTAAATTTTTGTTTTTAAATTCACACAACATAAATATAAAATTCAAAATTAATATTAAAAATTCACACCAAACTCAAAATTTAAAATGCATAAAATTAAAATTCATATTTTAAAAATTAAAAATTCACATCAAACTTAATTTAAAAATTCATATTATAAATTCATACCATACTTATATTAATTTTTCAAATAAGTACAATTTTAAATATATTGTTTTTACAAAATTTATAATATTAATTTAAGATTTAAATATTAAGATTAAAAACATGGTAAAAATAAAATTAAAAATCTTTTTGTCTTTTTATCCCACTTTAATCAATCAAATATTATCAAAAATATGCGCCCCTCTTTTCGGTAAAGTAATTTCGGTTCCAAGACCTAATTTAACTCATGACGAATTTTTGAAATATTTTGGGTTGATTGATTAAAGATATTTATACCTTAAGAATAAACGTTAAATTTCGCAGTGATGTAATAAATTTTTGAATGATATCAATAATTTCGGTCGCCAAACCTAATTTTATTTAATACCAATTTAATACTTTTTAGCGAACAAATTAGCGTTTATTATCAAAAGGTTAAAAATAAAAATAAAAATAAAAACTGTACAGACATACCTGTGAAATAGATTTCTTAGTTATATGATCTATTATATTCATAAGATAGTCGGTTTAATTGGTTTTCCATGGCTGCATAGGCGTAACCTCGAGCATTCATTGTCTTTTCTTCTAAACATATGAACGGTCCGTCTCTGCATAAAGTAACAAATTCGGTATTTGAATAGGTTTGATTATTTGAACATTTACCTCCATGTGACCATTTTCCGCATTTGTGACATCGTTCTAGGTGTCGTGCTCTTCTTTTCGCTGCGGATTTTGATTTTCCTTTACCAAATTGTAACTTATTATCTTCGCATCTGGATCCTTTTCTAACTCCGTCCATTCTTTCTCTGATTACTGATACTATTTCACTCGGGAGTATGTCATTATTACTTTTAGTGATCAAAGCGTGTAGCATTTGACCATGGTTTAATTCACAGGCAGTCTTCATTTTGTAAAAACCTAAAAAAAATAAAAATTCAGAATGGGGGAAGAAGACTAGTTCTTTAGGGTCTGCTAGGGAAAGACCATACGTGTTCCATTTTCGAGAACTACACGAAAACAGACAATCTAACTCTAACAGAAATACATATTATCCTTTAAAGACTTGATTCTCCCCACACTTAGTTAGCTGTGGTGTCGAAATTGTGATTAACTTCGTTGTCGACTTCCATCGGACCCTGTATGTAATGTTTAACTCTGTGACCATTAACTTTAAATTCAATCCCATTTGAATTTATTAATTCTATCGTTCCGTATGGGAAAACTCTTTTGACTATGAATGGTCCAGACCATCTTGATTTCAATTTTCCAGGAAATAGCTTGAATCGTGAATTGAAAAGAAGAACTCTGTCTCCTTCTTTAAATTCTTTTGAACTTCTGATTCTTTTATCATGCCATTTCTTCGTTCTTTCTTTATAGATTAACGAATTTTCGTATGCTTCATGTCTTAATTCTTCTAATTCGTTTAGTTGACTTAATCGTAGACGTCCGGCTTCATGTAAATCAAGATTACATGTTTTCAAAGCCCAAAATGCTTTGTGTTCAATTTCTACTGGAAGATGACATGCTTTTCCATAAACAAGTTTAAAAGGTGTGGTTCCAATTGGAGTTTTGTAGGCTGTTCTAAAAGCCCAGAGTGCATCCTCCAATTTAATGGACCATTCCTTTGGATTTGATCCTACGGTTTTCTCTAGAATACGTTTTAAAGCTCGGTTGGTATTTTCAACTTGTCCACTTGTTTGTGGATGATATGCGGTGGAGATTTTATGAGTTACTCCATATCTTTTAAGAACTTTCTCAAGTTGATTATTACAGAAATGAGTACCCCGATCACTTATTAAAGCTTTCGGTGTTCCAAACCTTGCAAAAAGACGTTTTAAAAAGTTGACTACAACTCGTGCATCGTTAGTTGGGAGAGCTTGTGCTTCCGCCCATTTAGATACATAATCAATGGCTACGAGTATATATAGATTATTATGAGATTTTGGAAATGGACCCATAAAGTCAATACCCCAAATGTCAAATACTTCACATACTTGGATGACATTTTGTGGCATTTCATCACGTTGACTTATTTTTCCGGCCCTTTGACATGAATCACAGGATTTGCAAAGAAGGTGTGCGTCTTTGTAAATTGTAGGCCAATAGAATCCAGCTTCATAAACTTTTCTTGCTGTTAGTTGAGGCCCATAATGCCCTCCTGTTGGTCCTGTGTGACAATGGTTTAAAATTTTACTAGCTTCATCTCCAAATACACATCGGCGTATTATTCCATCGGGACAACTTTTAAACAGATGTGGATCTTCCCAGAAATAGTGTTTTATATCACTGAAGAATTTCTTTCGTCTTTGGTACGATAATCCTTTTTCAAGGAATCCACAAACTAAGTAGTTTGCATAGTCTGCAAACCATGGGATTTCTTTATAATCTATCTTCAATAGATATTCATCAGGAAAGTTGTCTTGTATGGCCGATTCATTCAGAACTTCTAATTCGGGATTTTCAAGACGAGAAAGATGATCAGCGGCGAGATTTTCTGCTCCTCTTTTATCTCGGATTTCAATATCAAACTCTTGTAAGAGTAAGATCCAACGGATTAATCTTGGTTTAGCATCTTGTTTTGAAAATAGGTATCTAAGAGCAGAATGGTCGGTATAGACCACCGTTTTTGCTAGAACGAGATATGATCGAAATTTGTCAAAAGCAAAGACAATAGCAAGGAGTTCTTTTTCAGTAGTTGTATAGTTCGTTTGTGCTCCTTGTAATGTCTTACTAGCATAATATATAGGTTGAAATCGTTTTTCAATCCTTTGTCCTAAAACGGCTCCCATTGCAAAATCACTTGCATCGCACATTAGTTCAAATGGTAGATTCCAATTTGGTGTTATCATGATCGGCGCATTAGTGAGTTTTTCTTTAAGAATATTAAAAGATTTGATACATTCATCTGAAAAGATGAATGGAGCATCCTTTTCTAGGAGTTTATTCATAGGAGTGGCAATTTTAGAAAAATCTTTTATGAAACGTCGGTAAAAACCGGCATGCCCTAGAAAACTCCTAACTCCTCTAACATTGGTGGGATGTGGAAGTTTAGCAATTACATCTACTTTAGCTCTATCCACTTCAATTCCTTCTTTTGAAATTTTATGTCCAAGAACGATGCCTTCTTTAACCATGAAATGGCATTTCTCCCAATTAAGTACTAGATTTGATTTTTCGCATCTAATTAGCATTCGTTCCAGATTAACTAGACATGATTTAAATGTATCACCGAAGACTGAAAAGTCATCCATGAATACTTCCATGCATTCTTCTATCATGTCGTGAAAAATCGCCATCATACACCTTTGAAAGGTTGCAGGGGCGTTGCAAAGTCCAAATGGCATGCGTTTGTAAGCAAAAGTACCATAAGGGCACGTGAATGTGGTTTTCTCTTGATCTTCGGGTGCTATTGGAATTTGAAAATATCCGGAAAATCCATCTAGAAAACAATAGTAACTATTTCCGGCTAATCTTTCCAACATTTGATCTATGAAAGGTAAGGGAAAGTGATCTTTTCTGGTGGCGTCATTTAATTTTCTATAATCAATACATACACGCCATCCTGTTACAGTCCTAGTAGGAATAAGCTCATTTTTCTCATTTGTAATGACAGTCATGCCACCCTTCTTCGGCACGCATTGAACTGGGCTTACCCATGGACTATCAGAAATTGGATATATCAAACCTGCATCTAGCAGTTTAATAATCTCTTTCTTAACTACATCTTGCATATTGGGATTTAGTCTTCGTTGGCGTTGCACATACGTTTTATGACCTTCTTCCATAAGGATTTTATGTGTGCAATACGAAGGACTTATTCCTTTAATATCATGAATCTTCCATGCAATGGCTGGTTTATGAGCTTTCAACACAGAAATGAGTTGTGATTTCTCATTTTCAGTAAGAGAAGACGATATTATTACAGGTAATTCAGATTCACCATGTAAATAAGCGTATTCCAAATGGTTTGGAAGTGGCTTTAACTCTAATTTCGGAGGTTCTTCTATCGATGATTTATATCGATATCTGTCTTCTTCTTTTAGCATTTGAATTTCTTCTGTTGTTGGTTCATATCCATTAGCTATAAGTGTAGCTAACATTTCAGCTTCATCAATTGGTTCATTTCCTTCTCCTAAAGAACATTCTCCTGTTCCTTGTAATTCTGGAAATTCTTCTAATAATTCTGCATGTGCATCTATAGTTTGAATATAATAACATGTATCATCTGCAGATTGTGGTTGTTGCATTGCTCTATCAACTGAAAAGGTAACACTCTCATCCTCTATACTTAGGGTCAGTTTCTTACCGAACACGTCTATCATTGCTTTAGCCGTGTTTAAGAATGGTCTTCCTAATATGAGAGGAACTTGAGAATCTTCTTCCATGTCCAAAACAACAAAATCTACTGGAAATACTAAAGTACCAACTTTAACTAGCATGTTCTCCATTATCCCTCTAGGATATTTTATTGATCTATCGGCTAGTTGTATGCTTATTCTGGTTGGTTTCAATTCTCCAAGGTCTAGTTTAGCGTATAGTGAATACGGCATTAGATTTATACTAGCACCTAAATCAGCCAATGCTTCTATTGAACTAAGGCTACCCAGAAAACATGGAATTGTGAAACTTCCTGGATCAGATAGTTTTTCTGGTATCTTATTCAACAGCACTGCTGAACAATTAGCATTCATAGTGACAGCCGAGAGTTCTTCCATTTTCTTTCTATTCGTGATTAGATCTTTCAAGAATTTAGCATATCTTGGCATTCCTGAAATCACATCAATGAAAGGAAGATTTACATTTATCTGTTTAAACATATCCAGGAATTTGGATTGCTCGGCTTCAAGTTTCTCTTTCTTCATTTTACTCGGGTAAGGAAGTGGTGGTTGGTATGGTTTAACATAAGGTTTATCGTTAACTGTGTTATCTTCATTAACCTTTTCAACTACCGGTTCTTTTTCCTTATCTTGATCGGGTTGTGGTTCTTGTGTAGTAGGAATAGTTTCATCAGAAGTTACAGGTATTTCAGGTGGTTTAAGTGTTGTACCACTTCTTGTGGTAATAGCTTTAGCTGTTTCATTCCGGGGGTTAGCATTTGTATCGCTAGGTAGACTTCCCGGTTTTCTTTCACCTATTAACCTTGCTAGGTTACTTACTTCTTGTTCCAGATTTTGAATAGAAGCTTGTTGATTTCTAAATGCTTGAGCATTTTGTTCATTGGTTTGTTTTTGAGATGTGAAAAACTGCGTTTGAGTTTCAACTAGCTTCGTCATCATATCTTCTAAATTTGGCTTTTTATCATCGGTTTGTTGTGGTGGTTTGTTTTGAAAATTAGGTCTTTGCTGATTGTAAGTATTATTGGATACTTGTTGATTGCTAGGACCTTGTTGGTTGTTGTATGGAATATTTCGGTTATAATTCTGGTTTTGATTGTAAATCGGTCTTGGCGGTTGATAATTATTCTGATAATTATTTCCAGGCCTTTGGTTTATGTATGAAATATTCTCTCTTTGTTCCATTGTTAATTCAATACTGAGACAATCTTTTGTCAAATGTGGTCCTCCACACTGCTCACAACTAATTCGTATAGCATGAATATCTTTAGTCATCTTTTCCATTCATCTCTCGAAAGCATCTATCTTTGCGGAAATGGAATCTAAATCATGGCTAGAATCGGCTCTAGCTGCTTTAGATGATCTAATGATATCTTTTTCTTGGTGCCACTCATGTGAGTGGGAAGCAGTATTATCAATAATTTTGTAAGCATCAGTTTCAGTTTTCTTCATAATCGAACCACCAGCTGCTATATCTATGTCTTTTCTTGTAGTGATGTCGCATCCTCGGTAGAATATTTGTACTATTTGACAGGTGTCTAAACCATGTTGCGGACATCCTCTTAACAACTTTCCATATCTTGTCCACGCCTCATATAGAGTTTCATTTGGCTTCTGTGTGAACGTAACAATTTCTGCTTGAAGTCTTACGGCTTTAGATGCAGGAAAGAATTGTTTAAGAAATTTGTCAACTAAAACGTCCCATGTATCGATCGCCCCTTCAGGTAACGATTCCAACCAATCTTTGGCTTCTCCCTTTAAAGTCCAGGGAAATAACATGAGATATATCTGTTCATCCTCCACTTCTCGGATTTTAAATAGTGTGCAGATCCTATTAAAGGTACGTAGATGTTCATTTGGATCTTCCTTCGGCGCACCACTAAATTGGCATTGATTAGTCACCATGTGTAGAATTTGTCCTTTGATTTCATAATCTGGCGCATTAATGTCTGGATGAGTGATTGCGTGACCTTGGCCAGTGCGTTTAGCTCTCATTCGGTCTTCCATACTTAAAGGTTCCAGATTCTCCATAATTGAATTTGTTGAATCGGTATCACTAGATGATTCTGATTTAATAGTTCGTTCCTCAACAATCTCTGTTTGAATGATTGGTGGTTCCGGAGGAAAGTTTAATGGTTCAGGATCTACGAACCGTTCCTGAATATTCTCTGGATTCTCAATTGTGAGGTTTATTTCAAAAACTGGATTATCGGAAATTTGAACTGAAGTACTTGGTCGACTGGATGATGATTCTAAAGAAAAATCAACGGCGGTTATATTTGTTAAACGATGTCTTGATCGAGTTACAGGTGGTGAACGTACAAAAGGTGATGAACGTCTTGCTCGGTGCATTCACTGAATATCCTATTAGTTTTTAAAAGGAAAGAAAAATTATAATAAGTTATCCAATCAATAGACTTTTCTGATTTTGCCCACGTTTCGAATAGCCAAAAGATGCAGCAGAGGGGCAGGATTCGTTTGGTCTCAATATAATTGAGGACTGTTTGGCTCCAATAACCCGGTCCACGTACAAATCCAACTATTACTACGAACCAGAAAATTTTGATGTCTATCAATTTAACCACTTAAAATAAATTTTCGTAATTTTAAGAAAATTTAGATAAGAAGTAGAAAAAAAATTCTAAGTCCTAAAAACTAGAATGGCGAGAAATAAGAGAGAAAAAGAATTTGTCGCAAAAGGTCGAAAAAGAAAAATGGTTGAAAAATAAAAGGTGACGGAAAAATAAAAGAAACTTATAAAAACTTAAAAATACTTAATTAATTTAACCTTATTACTACAACTAACTTAAAATTATAATCGCAAATTGAAATTACTAATTGGAATGATAATTGATACATAGTAAAAGGTCTAAAAATATTAAAGCTTACAAGGAAAAACTAAATCCCAAATGAAAATAACTTAAAAAGAAACTAAAACTTAAAAAGGCATCGCAAAATTCTAAAGCACCTAAATCTTAGTCTAAAGAAAAAGCACTTAAGGAATTCTACGGCAAAGCCTAAAAATATAGGAGTAAAAATAACTATAGCAAAAACTAAGTTTAAAATTAATTATGAGCTAAAAATATAAATATTACGCTACAACGATTAAAAAGGGACAAAATATAAAAATATACAAAAAGTTGTAAAAAGTACAATTTTTATAAAAATATTATTTTTATATTATTTATTTTATGAAACTATTAATTTTACAATTTTATAAAACTAATTTAACTAAAATATATAAATAAAAAGTAAAAGTAAAATTAAAACTAATAATAATAATAATAATAATTATAATTAGGTTAAATAATAATAATAATTAAAAAATAACCCGTAATCAATGCTTGATTAGGGTTTTGTCCGTGTGTCAGAAGGTCTCCGCGAGTCGCGGCAAATAAAGAAGAAATCCCCGCGAGTCGCGGGGTTCCAGAATTCAGTTGACAGCTTTGTGTTTTTACGCGTTTTTCTTTATTTTTTTTTTTTTATTTTATGTTTTCTGTTTTTTATATAAATAAAAGATTTTAAAATAAACTTATATTTTTATAAACTAAAATAGAAATAAAGAAACTTATAAAACTTAAATATTTAACAAAATCTTAAAAATACTAATATTTTTGTTTTTCTTTTTATATTTTCGAATAATTAAAACGTATTTTTACAAAAGCGAATTTTTAATAAAAGTAACTAAAAATCTTTTTTTTATATTAGCGTTGCGCTTCCGGTTTTTAAGATGGATCCCCGGCAGCGGCGCCAAAAATACTTGATGTCGAACGAGGTGTATATAAAATAGTTATTATTTTACTAGGAAAACACTATTAAATACGATACAATTTTACACAAGATATTTATTTATTTATAGAATGGATATACTTAAACCTTGCTACAACACTTATAGGCAGTGTACCTAATCGTACAGTAGTGTAGTTTTTAGTAAGTCCGGTTCATTCCACAGGGAAATCTTTAAACAAAGCTCAACGCTATATTAGTTTACTTTTATAAAAATACAAATTTATATATAAGTAATATTATTATTATAAAGGGGGGTTTTTACCGTTTAATGACCGGTTTGTCGATTTTAAAACTTTAGTCGCAGTTAAAACCTAATGTAAAATATAAAATAAATACAAGACTTAAATTAAAGCGTAAAGTAAATAACGATAATGAAATTGCGAATAATAAAAATGCGATAAAATAAAATTGCGATAATTAAAAAGTACGATAATTAAAAGTGCAATTAAATATAAAATAAAGGAAATTAAATATGAAATAAAAGAATTATGCTTATTTAAACTTCCGTAATCATGATGTTTGACGTGTTGATTTTAGTTTTATGCCCATGGGTTAATTGTCCTTTGTCCTGGATTATTCAATATGTCCGTCTGGTTTTTGTCCATAACAGTCCATCAGTCATAAATATAAATTGCAAGTGTCCTTGTCAAATTATTATTATACCCGAAGTTAAATATTCCAACTAATTGGGGATTCGAATTGTAACAAGGTTTTAATACTTTGTTTAATGAATACACCAGGTTATCGACTGCGTGTAAACCAAGGTTTTACTACTTTGTTAACAATTACACCAATTACCCTTAAATGTAATTTCACCCCTGTTTTAATTATTCTAGTGGCTATTAATCCATTCCCGTGTCCGGTTAAATGAACGATTATTCGTACATATAAATACCCCGCCCATCGTGTCCGATCGAGTGTATATGGTAATTTATAGGGACGCCCAATTGTAAATCTTTATATTAACATTAACAAACTTTCATTTAGTTAAACAAATATAAAGCCCATTAATAGCCCATAGTCTAGTTTCCACAAGTGTCGTTCTTTTGTCCAAACCCCAATTATGGTACAAAGCCCAATTACCCAATTTTAGTAATTAGCCCATCATCATGATTACTTCGTTTTAAATAAGCATAATAATAACTTAGCTACGAGACATTAATATAAAAAGGTTGAACATAACTTACAATGATTAAAAATAGCGTAGCGTTACACGGACAGAATTTCGACTTACACCCTTACAACATTCGCTAACATACCCTTATTATTAGAATTATAATTAAAATTAAAATATAAATTATAAATATAAATATATTTACGTATGAAGAGGAAGAGAAAAAGATGTTTAAATTTGATCAGAATTCGGTTGGCTTTATAGCCAGACTTGAAAATTGGGGCTCCGCGACTCGCGGCAAAATGGCCTTAAAACTCCGCGAGTCGCGGAGAGATATTTACAGCTCACACCCTTGGAGTTTCTTGCTGCCGACGGTTTTTATTATATATATATAATATATATATAATTAATATAATTAATTATATATTATATTATATTTATATACATAGTTAACTTGTAATTTTTAGTCCGTTGCGTCGAGCGTTAAGAGTTGGCTCTAGTCCCGGTTCCGGATTTTCGAACGTCCTCGCGTACAATTTAATATCTTGTACTTTGCGTTTTGAATCTTGTACTCTTGTGATTTCGAGACGTTTCTTATCAATAATTGGAACCTTTTTGATTGTCTTTTGTACTTTTGAGCTTTTTGGTCGTTTGCGTCTTCAATTCGTCGAATCTGTCTTTTGTCTTCACCTTTTATTATTTAAACGAATATCTCTTGTAAATAGAACAATTGCAACTAAAAGCTTGTCTTTCTTGAGGAATAATGCTATGAAATATATGTTCGTTTTTAGCATTATCACTCACACAATGGCGAAATAAGTGAATCAAACCCTCTAGTGAATAGGTTAAGTTTTTTTTTGATTAATTTAGTCAAACCACAACTAAATCAAGTGTGATTAGATCAACACCTAGAGCTATTATTCACCACCTGGGAGATTTGGACTGAGAGAGATTCGGAGGAGCTCACTAGATCTGAGTGTGTGTAACAAATGAGAGGCTTAACCTAAAATGAAGAACATAAGACTTTATATACCCCTGCTGTTGACTCACCCATATGATTCATTCATCACACGTACGAGTTGGCTTCATCAGCCGTACGGGTGATCACTCACTCGTGTCTTCTCATTTAGATTGTAATTGTGACCTAGCTCAGCATCAACCGTACGTATGTTCCTGTCAGCCGTGCTAGTGAGGCTTCACTCGTACGTCTGACTAAGTCTAACATAGTCAAACATCTAAATCTCGTTCCTGCAATTCCTGTAACCACATACAAACACGGATAGGATAATAACGAGCAATCATGGTGGCCTGTAAACTGTTGTACCTGCAATGGACGTGGGTAGATGTCTAGGGACTTGCATAAAATGCATCAACAGAAGGTGTGAGTTGTAAAGAAACGAAGGAGGTGAATTTATAAGAAAATCTCTGACAGAACAATTAAAATAGACGATCGCATTTAAAGCGGATCCTAATTCCCTTGATTACCGAAGAGTCAAATCTTATTAAGAAGATTTTCTTCAAATCCCTTGAAATCTGAGAATCAATCATATTTATGTCAAATGATAAGATGAATCTACACTTACTCATTTCACTCTTCTATGTTAGCTTCATTCGTACTCTTCATATAAATGGACTGTTTATCCAAATTATTCGCTGATGATAAAACTCTAATTTTCAGCCCGTATGCATCATGAAAACATACTTATTATCATTCATGACCTTTCCACTCAAATTTCGGGACGAAATTTCTTTAATGGGTAGGTACTGTGACAACCTGGAAATTTCCAACCAAATTTAAACTTTAATCTTTATATGTTTCCAACACGATAAGCAATATTTGTTAAGTTAAATTTCAAGAATTTTAAACTATGTTCATACATTCATTCAACCTCGACCAAGTTCCAACGATTCACGAACCATTAAACGAATATGATTATATATGTATATGTGTATATATATTATAACTTGAAACGTAAACAAAATATTAGATTAAATACTTTATATGATTGTATCTGTTTCAAAATGTTTATCAATGAAATTAGAAGATAAGATCAAATGATTGAATTATCAGATATATTGAATTATGATTACAAGTCTCTGTTGAAAGGCCCACGTTGATTTGAGAAATCTTTCCATTTTAATAATATTCGGAAAATGGTAAAGTGATTTATAAATACGAACAAATTGTCAATCATTGAGAACTAGACAAAGGATAGTGGAAGATTGAATCTCATAAAGACTCGATTGATCTATTTAGTTTTAAACGTACAAAAACATTTTCAGTTTAAAAAGAACTTTATTATTAAAACGTATATAACTTTTATAAATATCTAGAACCACTTTTGACAACTCATTACTTAACTAGTATGATAAAGATAATGATATTTATATTTTATTTTATTAAAAATATATAACGATTTAAATTAATATTATATATATTTATACGCGTATTATACGTATATAGTTTTATACTTTTACTATACTTAAACTTTACCTTTACTTTATTTTTACTTTACTTTAACTTTAATAATTCACTTTAATAATTCATACTTTAATAATTCACTTTAATAATTCATACTTTAATAATTCACTTTAATAATTCATACTTTAATAATTCACTTTAATAATTCATACTTTAATAATTCACTTTAATAATTCAAAAATCTATTATAAATAGAATTCAATATGTTTTATTATTTCATAGAAACTTGAAAATATTTTTTTGTAAACTCTCTCCATCGATTTACATATATATATTTACTCCTTATTATTTCAAGATATTATTAGTATACATAAAATATTACGATGGAGTGCTGTCCGAGTGATTTCGAAATTGTTTTTCGAGTAGGATAGGATTAAGGAAATTATGGGTTATAGCTATGGAGGTGATCGAGTATGGTTAATGGGTATGCTCGTGAGGTCAATATAGTGTTTATCATTTCCGTTGCATCTACGTACCTTTCCTGCAATATTGAATCTCAATATTGATACGTTCGTGAATCCGAGGCCAACCTTGCACTTGTTCAATGACGTTATATGTATTTTTACTACGAAATACAGTATGGTGAGTTTCATTTGCCTTTTTACCCTTTATATTTTTGGGACTGAGAATACATGCGCTTTTATAAATGTTTGACGAAATAGACACAAGTAATTGAAACTACATTCTATGGTTGAATTATCAAAATCGAATATGCCCCTTTTTATTAAAGTCTGGTATTCTAAGAATTAGGGAACAGACACCCTAATTGACGCGAATCCTAAAGATAGATCTATTGGGCCTAACAAACCCCATCCAAAGTACCGGATGCTTTAGTACTTCGAAATTTATATCATGTCCGAAGGAGGATCCCGGAATGATAGGCGATATTCTTATATGTGTCTAGTTAATGTCGGTTACCAGGTGTTCGCCATATGAATGATTATTTTTGTCTCTATGCATGGGACGTATATTTATGAGAACTGAAAATGAAATTCCTGTGGTCTATTAAAATGATGGAAATAAATGATTATGATAAACTAATGAACTCATCAACCTTTTGGTTGACACTTTAAAGCATGTTTATTCTCAGGTGTTAAAGAAATCTTCCGCTGTGCATTTGCTCATTTTAAAGATATTACTTGGAGTCTTTCATAGCATATTTCGAAGAACGTTGCATTCGAGTCATTGAGTTCATCAAATATTATTATTAAATCAATTTATAGTTGGATAGTGGATACTATGAAATGGTATGCATGCCTGTCAATTTTCGATGTAAAGAAAGTTGTCTTTTAAAAACGAATGCAATGTTTGTAAAATGTATCATATAGAGGTCAAATACCTCGCAATGTAATCAACTATTGTGAATCGTTTATAATGTATATGAACGGGTCCTTTTAGTACATGTATTCTATACTTCTAATCATGAAGATTTGCTAGATGAGTACAAAGCGGTAAAATTTGTGTATACTAGAAGTTGTGACAAAGTAAGATTGTTGAAAAAGAAATACAAAAGATTAATCAACTCAACGAAGCTTTAAGTGATGACAACAATTATTTAAAAAGGTCTTTAAATGACAAAAAGTGTTTTAAAAATAAAATTGTTTTGAAATCTAGTCACATTTCTAGTAGACACAAACAAGGTACTCTAAGTCCAAGGTCAATCATTAAGAAAGTTGAAAATCTAGGAAGGGTAAACAAATCTATGGAAGGGATAAGTCACAGGTTGGGTAATCTTAGGATTAATGAGAATCAATAATCAAATAATAAGAAAAGAGGATTGTGCATTTTAAATTTAATGTGTTTTAAGTCAAATGTGTCACTATTTCAAAATTGTACATCCTCTAAATGATTAAAAGGATTTCTCTATAAGATTATGCTTAACTTAGGAATGAATGCTTGTTTGAAAAGATTGCATGCTAGTTGTAGGACAATGTGCCTTATATATATATATATATATATATATATATATATATATATATATATATATATATATATATATATATATATATATATATATATATATATATATATATATATAACGCGCTTACATACATGTCATTGATGATGAAACATCGGTTGGATGTGATCATACAATGTTAAGCAAAGAAAACTTGTCCTCAAGTATTTTGTAGAATGACAAAATCGCCAAAACGCGCTCGACACGAAGAATCGGACAAAAGTCACTATTCTAAGCTGCACGGTCGAACCACAAAAGACTACAGAGTCAACCGCAGATCATCACTATCCACGACTCACCCCACGGTCAACCATAGATCGACCGCACGGGTTCTGACGGCCTTTTTAATCTATTCTTGACCTCATTCCTTATTTTATTCAAAATTGATTTTCTTTCCCTCTACTTCACGGCTCAAGATCTCCAACTGCACACCAAAGAATTTGCTCCTTCTCATCCTTAATCTTCACTATAGGTAAGATTAATCTATGAATTCCCTTCAATCAATTGTGTTGGTATGATGAATTCTTCAAACATTGTTTAAAGAAACCATAATTAGACAATTCTACTCAAATTGATGCTAATAATCAAATTATATTGATAAAATCTTCTAAAATCTTTGAAATCATGATTAACAATGCATCAATTTAAGATTGTGAATTCTAGGATTCATCATACAACTATATTAGGTTTTCATAAGTTCATTGTTCACTTGATTAAAGCACATGTCACTAATGAAGAGTATGTAGGAATTGGTAACATCAAAACACTTGTGTATTGATGAAAATCAAATTTGCAAAACACGAATCCATGTGAACTTTATGAAAACTACTGATAATATAAAGTGCAAATGCATTCTCACCAAAAGAGGGTGAGAATGTGAAGAACGTTAACATCAAAACACTAAGTATTGATGATAACCAAGTTTTCAAATCATTGTCTTGTATGAACATTGTGAAAAAATATGTTCATACATTTGCAAACACATTCTAGTCAAAAGAGGATGAGAATGTGAAGAAAGTTAACACTAGAACATACTTGTACTTATGTTAGATAAGTTTTCAAAACATTGATTACACAATTGAGCTATTTGTACGTTCACTTTGATTTAAATTAAAGCGCTATTCTACAGGAAATGGCAAGGACCAAAGATACTGAATCAAGAGATCAAGGGATCTATAAGCCACCTAAAGGTGCAAAAGCAAAAATTGCTTACAACAAGAAATGGATTAGCAAAAGAAAAATCATAGAAAAAAGAGTGGTCCATTGCAAAGCATTTCCTGATGCTGTTGACAAGTTTTCTCATCTGGCACTAACAACATTTATTGTTCTCGATGGAATGGTCTATCCAGAACTTGTGAAAGATTTTTATGCCAACTTCAGTTTTGAAGATGGCATAGTAAGATTTCATCGTGGAAATCATTGGTATGAATTCACTTTAGAGCAATTTGGTACAATCCTGAATGTTCCTACTATGGGACTCTGCTTCTATAATAGGAGACACAAGATGGAAAATCTACTTGAATACATTCAAGCAACTGACTTTTTGAAAAACTTCTATAACCCCAACTCCGACCACTCTGAAATTCTTGCTCATGGTTTGATGGCAAGGGATCTATTACCCAGGTACAACATTTGGAACAAGATAATAGATCACATCATCTACCGTAGAGGAGGAAATCATTCAAATGTTCATGCCACACAAATTTTTGTCATGTGGGCTATTAAATTCGTTCAATCCATCAATGTTACTTTCCTTATGGCCTCAAGAATGAACAAAGTACTCACTGAAACAACCAGAGGACTCACCTATGGTCTACATCTCAGCACATTGTTCGCACATTTGAAGGTCACTCATCATCTCTCTCATGGCCCGTCTCTTGAACCAATCAACAAACTCACTCTCATCAGAAGCGGTCAACAAACCGGAACATCTTGCAAGAGACGTGCAAGCTCTGACAGTGACTCAGAGGAAATTGAAAAATACGACCCCGGTGAGGCATTGGTAGTGAAGGAAATCTCCTCTGAAAGCGAGGAATAAAGCATGGAGAGAAATTATGAAGAATTCTTGAACCTGAACCGAAGCGCAAGGGTTGACTAGATCCTTGAGAAAGAAGTGAAGCTATGAAAGAATAACTCCAAAATCATGAAGGTTATAAAATATATGGCAAAGGCACTTTCATGCAAGAGAGTGTAGAATGAATAATTAAAATGTGAAGTTTATGAAACTTGCGAAATCTTTGTTTAAATTTGACACTTGAACAAATGTATTATGTGACTAATATGTTTCTTAGGAAATAGGTGTTTGTCTGATTATTATGTGCAATAGTTTTATGTTCATGGTAAACTATGACACTTGAAAATGATTAAACTTGCTTCAAAAATCAATCCAGATTATGCACGGCTGACCTACGGTCGACCGTGTCCAGGATCGTGAATTGTCCACTAACTTTTGTCTTGTTCCTTAAAGTTGAATGGTATGCACAACAACATCTCAATTGAGAACTAAAACAAACAATACTGATGTGTAAAGGATGGTATTATCCACAATTCTTTATAAGAATCGCACACTCAAGTAAACTTGCTTATCACCATTCAAACTCAATCCAAAAATATGAGATCCATTGTTGAGGGAAGAGAAGTGCTTACCCATCACTTGTCTACTTACTCTCTTCATAATCTATCCAAAATTAAGTGGGATGCCTTCCTCCATCTAAGAGGACCACTTTATCCTTCTTCATATCAAAGAATTCTATGAAAATTTCCAATTCTCACAATTTTCACTTTATGGTAAAAGCTATTCTTTGACACTTGAAGAGTTTGGAAACATCATGGATATTCCGAATGAAGGACGAACATTCTTCCTAAACCCAAATTCCTTTGATGAATTTCCTGAGTGGGTAAAGATAGATAATGTTCTTGAAACATTATGTAATGGAACACTCAAAACTGATTCCATCAGTGAGGATGGATTCCTCTGTCATCATCTTGCTCCAATGTATGATCTTTGGCAACAGATCATTACCTCAAACGTCTATAGAAAGGGTGAACAACTTCGGCGACTGGACGCAAATGAGATCACTCTACTATGGTATCTCTTGAACTCACTCCAAGTAAATGTCGCATTCCTTATGGCGTCAAGGATGCAACATGCAGCTCAAAACCTTCATATGTGCCTTCCGTATGGTCTACATCTGACCAAACTATTCACAAATGTTGGCATGACATCTCCCTTTCACCACGCTACTCAACTCTCTTCATACCTAATATGTAGAGCTTCAACCACACAGGTTCATGAACCTCCACTACAAAATCCTCCTAACTTTTGTTCTCTCTCTCTATCCTCAGGGTTAAAATAGTGTGATTCATGGAAACATCTTAAAAATTGGTCAGCTTTTATCCCGCCTTGAGGACAACTGTCACTCCTTCTAATGCTTGTATCTATCCCAAAACTCATGTAAAATCTCACATGAGATATTAATTACATGGTTATCTTATGATAAAATATATCCAGGAATGAACAAAATTGTATGTACTCTGTGTGTTTTGATATGTTGTGGTGGTTATTTTCCACCGTTACGGTTCAAAGGAGAGCATTTGTCTTAGGACGAGCTTAGTTCCAGGGGGAGCTAACCTTTTTACTTCGACAAAAGGGGGAGAAAGTTGGATACGTGATGTTAACACTTGAGCATATTTATAGATAAATGTCCACCATCACTTATGTATTTGTCATCATCAAAAAGGGGGAGAATGTTGGTGGAAAATGTGGTTTAACACGGGATCATGCTTAATGACTATACTAATCTTAACCCATAATAATAAGTGTTTTAATGATGACATATGCACATAACTAAAGGTGATGGTAGACATCTTGACATAAGTATACAAATTCACTAATCCACACTTACTCTAGCAAAAGACCAAAACCAAATAAAGCTTAAAACGGAAAACGTAAACTACACGGTTAGGTACACGGTCGACCGCAGGTCAGACCGTAAAACCTTGCACCCTGATTTGTGAAATCATGGTTGCACGGTCGACCTCACGGTCAACCATGGGTCGACCGTATAAGATTTTGTCCCAAATTCCATTGATTTTAGTTTCGACTACTTCGGGGTATCTATAATTTATGAAACCTATTCAAACATGCTTAGAATAGTTTCCTCCTTCATACCCAAAGGAGTTTTGGTCACTAAAACACTAATCTTGGTTAATCACGCTTAATGAGACCTTAATGATGGTTAAACCTTTATTAAGGATAACACATAAGTGTTATAGGAAAACATGTACATTTAGAATGTATCTAGACATACTTAGGATGGTCACCAAGTCCCAACCAAGAGTTGCTCCTTCCTTGTACATGTGTTGGACATTAATGGATACTTATACATTAATCTTGCAAATGCCATTTTGCAAGTAAAACTTACATAGTCTTGGTTTAATGCTATGTAATCACTATGTGTTTAATTCTATATTATTTAGTGATCTCTTGCTAGTCACTACATGAATATTACTTGACTACTTGTTATTAATACATGTTTATTACTTGACTATGTGCTAAGTGCTAAATGTTAAGTAGTTATTTAATATGTGTATGTATGAACCTTGTCTTGCTATGTGTTACAAGTTGGATTCCACCAACTAGTATTTGAACCACTTTAATATATGCTACTTGGATAATAATTAAAATGTCTTAATCTACTGATCTTAAAAGACAATGAATCATTAACATACATAGGTTTGCATAAGTCTAAAATTAAGTTTATGAATAAGTTTAAACTTGATTTAATTGATGTCTTGCAACATGCTTACTTTTTATTACTTTCTTAAATTGTCAAGACATCATTAACATAATTAATTAATTACAAACAAGTTCAAATTTGAATACTAGCATGCTTTGTGATTAAAGTGGGTTGTTGTCATCAATGACATGTTGACCAACCAGTAGGTATTTAGCAAATGTGTCAATCACAAATAAAAGATTATGACAAAACTGAGATTGCCTCAAATGATTATCATGACTTGTATCCAAGAATGTTAGACTTCCCACTTTAAGCATGACAAGTCACTATCAAGGCGATACATCCAAGGTAAATGGACATTTAATGCATATAGTATATGTATAGGATGTTGGGTATCTTTTACAGGTGTTAAATGAAGTAAAGAGTCCAAAGATTGATGTCCAAAACTGATTCAAACAGATAAGTATTTTGGACTGGACCACGTGCGGTCGACCCACGGTCGATCTTGGTCCAAGCCGCAGCAACGACTATTTTTTTATCTCTTATATAAATAGCAAGGCTTGGAGAACTTTGAGGACTTGGACCTCTTGTATGCTACAACTCAAAATTATCTGAGAATCACAAGAACATAGCACTTATACATATGTTTGTGATTAGCAAGAGAAATTTTATAATCTCATAGGTTATAGAAGGGGTTTTGTAAACTTACTTTCAATTTACTATCTTTGTGAGTTTACATAGTGTTGTAATAATCTGTAGAATTGTCTTAGGATTGTCATCACTAGAAAAGGGTGAGTCTTTGTACTTTGTAATTAGAAGCATATGCTACCTTAGCTATCATCTTCCTTAAAGGGAACTAGGGAGTTGATTAATCTCATTGGAGATTAATACTTGTCCAAGGTGAAGATAAGTTGATCTAAGTTGGAGGTAATCTTTCAAAGGGATAGAAGGATTAGGTTTGTTGTCTAAGGAGAAGTACAAGGCTTGTAAATTGGATCTCCACCGGATTTGGAGAAATGCATTTAGTGAAGCAAAAATCTCGATTAGTGAATCGGTCAGTGGATTAAGGTGGATTAGTTAACATCCACTAGAACCACTATAAATCCTTGTGTTTATGCTCGTTACTTTACATTCCGCATTATTACAAACATAAACACACCACACATTTGTGTTGAGTTGATTAAAGTGATCAAGGATTGTTCAAATCTTGTTGATCATCGAAAAAGTTTTAAAAATCGTATTAAGTAACTATTTACCCCCTCTAGTTACTTACAAACTTCTTTAACACTAGGAAGACGATCTCTATGGTAAACTCCTTATTGGTTTATTAGCCACATCAGAGTAAACAATTCCTCTATGAGATTCTTCCCTTATATATTAAAGCAAAACATGCTTTAACACTAGGTAGATGATCCCTAGATAAAATGTTACTCCTTATTGGTTGATAAACATCATTCAAACCTATTAAAAACTGTGTCAGTTTGATTAACTAATTATGTTCAATAAATTCTTTTGACCCTTTACATGTACAATTTGGCAGTCTAATAAGAGCATCATATTGTTTTCACAACCATTACTTATTATAATATTCAGATACACTACAATTTTCTCGAGTTAAAGAGTTGATCTTATGATGAAGATTGAAAGTAAGACAACCATCAATCTTGTCATAAGTCTCTTTTAACTCTTGTCACACAGTTGCGGCATCATTAAAACAAAATCTGACCAAGATACAATCTGATATCAGCTAAATAGTCACATTTTCACCCCGGTATTGAGGCCTAAAAAAAGTTAAGTTCCAAGCTTTATCGCTAAAATACTCACTTTATCGGTTAAAAATGAAGATCAAGTGATTACGAAGCTGGTGCAAAAAGAATCAAGAGAATCGGAGCTAAAACGAAGATTCTAGAGCGAGAACGGTGAAAGACAAGTTACGACCCCGAAAATCAAATTACGATCCAGCAAAAATAGCAGACCTGGGCAAGCCATACTTCTTGCCATCCAGATTGCCAAACGGCTTTCCACAAGTGGATATGGCCTGCTATGCATCCGGGCACAACAAACGGGCTGCCAAGTCATACGGGCAGGCCATATGGCTTGCCATACTGCATGCTAGCCGTATGACAGCAAAAATATTTTCCATTTAAATGGCATTTGTCATCCATTTTTACACACACTTCAATTCACTTCTCTCTCTCTTACTACAATATTAGTCATACTTTCAAAGTCTTCGATTCTGTAACACCCCGTTTTTCAGTTACGCGTTATTTCGAACGTAATTTGAAATACGAGGCATGTAAGCGTATATTTGGATCCCAAATAAAGTTGGAGTTGAGGTTCTAAAACCTTACCATTGGATAGTAAATCTCATTATGTTTCCAACGATATTTGATTCGTTAAAAATGGAGCTACGGTTTGAAAGTTATGACCAAAACAAGTTCCAGTTTCTGTCTCAGTTCATTGGGACGCCGTCCAGCCATTTTGGACGCTCCAAATGGCCTGACGGGCCAGCTGTGATATTTTGAAGTTTTTAAAAGAGGGTATTTGAGTCTTTTCACTTGGGGGTCATTTAGGCCATCAAAACTGATCCAAATTCATTCTTATCCCCATTTCCACCTTCTCAAACACTCTCATTCATTCCTAGAGAGAGAGGGACCATTTTAGAGAGATAGAGCTTGGTTTGGGGAAGAAGAAGGGTGAATTGGGTCGAGTCGCGAGTGTTAATGTTGTTCACCTCGTTCACGGCTACGTTGTGGTAGTGTTGGTAAGTTCTAAATCCGAATTTCATTGTTAAGATTATTGTTTGAGTTAGAATTTGTGTTAGTTAGAGTTATAAACCCATTTATTGTGAAATTTGGGGGTTTTGGGTAAGATTCATGTAAGTAAGCCTAAATGGGTGACTTAGGGTTTCGATTGATGAAATTATAAGTTTGGGGCTTGCATGTGTTGGTTAAAACTTAGAACACTTGTGTACTAGTGATTTTGGTGTTGTGTTGACTTGATTTTGGTGTGTAAACCCTAATATGGGTCAAAATGGGTTTTGTGTTGAAATGGGTCAAGTGTTATTGAAGTTTCGTGTCAAATGATGGTTTTGAGATACAATCTCAAGTTGTTAGTGATTGTAGGTACTTGGGTGTAATTTGACAAGTCGAGTGAATTGAACCTAATTTGGTCAATGGGAGTCAAACGTGGTCAAAAACAATATGAGTCAATATTGCTCGTGTTGGTGTTTTGGTGTAATTGGCGTTTGAAATGATTACTACCTAATTGGTAATTTAGTGTTAAGACCTAGGTTGGGTTAACTGGTGTTTTGGAAAGTAAATCACTAGCCGTTAGTGATTAAAGATGTTTTTGGGACTTATGTCAAAATGGGTTGACTTTGATGGGTCAAAATTGGTAATGACACTAGTTTTGGTCAAATGGATGTTAAACGCTTTTGTTAAGTATTAAGTGGCATTTTCGAATGAAAGTAATCATGGGAAGTGATTTTGATTTTAAATGGTGTCAAGTATAATTTAGATTAAATTGTACTTGCTTGATGGGTCGAAATTACCACCCGTAGTGGTAATTGGTGAAGTCCACTTTAGGTGTCTAAATGGGCGGTTTGTGGAGGTAGGTATAAACCCTTGGTTAAGGGTGTTGAAGTCGAATTCTCTCGTAGAGAATGTATGTTGATTGTTTGTATATCTATATGCACATTATAGGTAAAAGGTTTGCTCGGTTGCGTTTGGAGGCGATTTACATATATGACTTGTGCGGGCGTTTCGAGGTGAGTAGAATAATTATATGCGCATGTATATAATGTATTTATTTGTATGCTATGGTATGAACCAAAGACCCGATAGTGCCATAGTATGTGCGTTTGTGCTATGATGTGAACCAAAGAGCCGGTAGCGTCATAGTATGTGTGTTGTAGTGTGAACCAAAGAGCCGGTAGCACTATGGCACGAGTTGTTATAGTGTGAACCAAAGAGCCGGTAGCACTTTAGCGCGAGTATGACTCGGGTTGTGATGTGAGCCAAAGAGCCGATAGCTTCATAACCAATGCGTATGGTGTAAACTAAAGAGCCGGTAGCACCATGACGCGAGTATGGTTAACCATGGTTATGTGTTGTAGTGTAGCATATTATATTGTTCGAGTTATATGCTATTGTTTATGCTAGCTTGCGTATTGGAGATGTAGTGTTATACTTTGCGATGGTATACTAATTATATTGCTAGCATTTATGCGGTAATTGTGTAAGTGATTGCAAGTAAGTAGGTTATATATGTATGTGTATAATTATTGCATTCACTAAGCTTTATGCTTACCCCTCTCATTGTTTACCTTTTTACAGGTATCGTGTTTTGAAGCTAACTAGTTGTTATACTAGATGCTTACGAGCGCTTGGGCTCGATAGGGTAGCTTTTGGATATGTTAATGTGGATTGGGGGTTTGGTAGCCCTCGGGATTATGCTCTTGGTATCAGGTTGGGTTGTAGAGTCCTAATTCGTCTAAAGATATAAATGGGTCGAAATCGCTATATTATTGTAAGACGGGTCGTTGTGGACCCGTGTAGTAAAACTTGTTTTTATTGTGAAAATATCTTAGTTTTACTTAATATGATGTGTTGTGAAAGTCATTTCGTTTAAAAGTGTCGGGAAGCGGGTTTTTCGTTCGCGTAAGTTGGACCTCGGGGACAGAATTTTACAGTACATTTGGACACCATCCCAATTGATTGGACGCCGTCCTGGCCTTCGATACTGGATGTCGTCCAGATAACTGGACGCCGTCCAGATGTACTGAATCAGAAAAAATTTTTAAGGCGTGTTTTTGGTAAAACGAAGTTGGGTCGTTACAAGTGGTATCAGAGCATAGTCTAAGGGAATTAGGTGACCTTGGAATAGGTGCCTAGTCTTAGACTTATTGGCGGTTATGCATTATTTGCGGGACTTGTAGGAATACGGGTCGGATTGAGATTTGTTAGTACCTTAGAGTAGGTGACTAACTAGGACTTGCGTTTGTCCAATGTGTGATTATGTGGGGCTTTATTTCGTGTGTAAATTAGTGCCTTAGACAGATAGTGCCTAGTGTAAGTAGGCGAACTTGGACGTTGTTTTAGTGATAGCCACTTGAGTTGTAGGTTGACTTGTTGTTGCGGTGTATTTGTGTACATTTATTGTTATATTGTATATAGATGTATATGTTCAGGTATCTATTTGGTGCGGTGTCCTAGGGATGAATCTATTGGAGAGATTCGAATGTTTGGTGGTTTTGAGTGATCAAGTTCACGGTAAGGACTTTGGTCATTCGGGTACTAAGGGTTATCGCATATTATCTTGTGTGAATGTTGCGCCAGTCCGGGTAAAGTACTTTGCTTGACCATGCAAAAATGGTAAGGTACGAAATTGTAATAGTGACTGATCACCATTATTACAACCTTGTGTCTTGGCACCAAGCATGACATGACGAGTACCGAGCGGAGGAAACGTGGCATGGTTGGGGTTGAATTGGGACGAGTTAGGAATCTTTTATTCATTCCTAGGATATAGTGGTCTTGAATGACGTGCTTGTTGTCGCATCGGGTTCTTTATTAGTCGGGAAGTGCTACGGTGGGTTCGGTTAGTTAAGGTGAGTGAGCAAACTCACGAGTTCGGTGCGTACCTAGTCACCCTAAGTAGTGGGTGCACTATTGAGATTGTTATCGGTTGTAGTTACCCATCGTAACCAGGATAACCGATTAGTGTGTATGTGTGTATGTCGAGGACTTGAATTCCGTAACGGAATGCGACAAGGACTTGAATCCCGTAATGGGATGTAGCAAGTCTAATGATTGTAGAACGGGGTTACACTCGGTAGAGTGTGTGGTTAGATAATCTTGTTAGGATTCTAATTGTGAGTCGCCTTGGAATTGGCAAATCGAGTAATCTTAGGGTCATTAAACTTATGGGAGTGGAACCCGTACGACGGTAAGTGCTTTAGTGTGTTAGCGTGTTGTGAATTATAGAGTAACATTCCTAACGGAATATCCCTTGTAGTGGTGGATGTTTCGATGTGCGAAAGGGTGTAAGACTTGGTGTTTTCAAGCATCTGTTTAGTGTTAGATGAAAGGTTTCACGAGGCTATATCATTTGGCCTTGTGGAAATTGCGGGTAGCGTGTGATTTGTAGGAACTTTCGATAAGACAATAAACCGTAAGGTTGTCGAGTAGGTATGACTTCGGGTCATTATTATAGAGAGATGGGTGACATCGGATGTATGGAACCTAAAGATTTAGATTCTAAAATTCGGTTGATAGTGGTGGGAGTTTGCATGACACTGCGTCAGATGCCTCTTTATACCTGCTAGTGTAATGCTCAACTCCAGTAGTGGTGTGATCACCTTGTGCTTAAGGTGACCGTGAGATTCCCTTGGGAGCATCGGAGATTATAATAGTGATCGACGGGTGATAGTAATTCGACGGTTGCGAAAGTCAAAGTTTAAGAGCATTGTGATGAATACTTCTTATGAAGTGACAGATGAGCGAATCTTGTTGCTCTTAAGTGATGGATGGGTAAAGATGACTGGTGAGCCGGTGATGTACTTAATCTTTGGTTAGGCCGAAGATTATGATGAATTGTTGATATTGCGGCCGACACAATTATCGTGTCGGATTGGTCACTCTTCACCATGAGAGTGAGCCATTGTTGATAAAGGTTCGTTGAGTGGAAGGTCGGGTGATCTCGACTGAGATGCACGACTGATTAAGCGGAGTGGCATATGCCTAGTCGTAGAGGCGTATGTGAGACCTTAGTGGAGTTCGCTTTGCGAACGATTAACGACTATTAATAGTAATTATGGTATGAAGGTGCGATGTTATCGCGTGTACGTCACTTCAAGCGAATGTGTATGTCGGCTCTGAGAGCCCGAAGTGAATTCGTGATGATTTGGAGTGGATGACCAGTGATGAGAATGGACATGGGTTTCGTGGAATGCTAATTCCCCAGGATGTTATCATCTTGGCGGTGAGAATGTGGAGCCACATTTCTAAGTGGGGGAGTTTTTACTGCCGCCCAAGGAAGCTCCGGTGGTGTTATATATAGTGAAGTGTGGAAGTGTACTGTGCTAAGACTTAATAGGTATTCAGAGTTCCTAACGAGGAAGAGTGACGGGTTTTTGATGTTGACTCGAGATTGTGCATTACGATTGTGAGTTATTGTTTCAGGAATGTTATGCATGAAGATTGTGATGATGGGATCGAAGGAAGTGTAAGACTTCCTATGTAAGGTGGTCGTATAGTACCAATGTGTGGTACAAGACCAAATGTGAATCTTGAGATCTCGGGGTAAGAGAATGAAGCTGTCATTGCGGGTGCTCTCATAGTGAAAAATCTGGGTTGTCATGAAACTCGGATAGGATTATTGGATGGGAACGAGTTCGATATCGTGGCTAATGCTGTATTTTTCCTGTCGGGAAATGTGATCTTAGAAATTGTCAGTGGATCATTCCACTTTATGGACGATTGTGAGGCGGAGAGTGTCGGTTTTGACTGTCTCCCGTAGAGACACGCGGATGTTGTTTGTTTGCGAGAGTGTGTACCCTAGTGATGTGACCGTAGGTTGCATTGAAATGTCAAGGCTATCCTTAACGGCTGGTTTAGGTAGGAAGGTTCACCTGACGTTGGTAAATATTATGTGAGTCGTGTGGCGAATTGCGGAAATTTCGTGATGATAATTCGCCATTGACGGGATTCTAGTATACGATTAGTCTCTATGCTAGTACTAGTAAGCCGTCTTGTGTGGTTGTGTGGTAGGGTTTAGAGGAGGAACCCTGCGTCGAGTGTTGATGTTTTGCTCAGCACGTGGTGTATTATTGTCGTCCCGGATTAATTCAGTGACGGATGGTCGTGTACGGATCGATTGATTGAGTGATATGGTTACGAATGTAGCTTGTTGCGAGTTTTAGCCAAGAGAATTTGAAGGGATAATGATGTTTCCCGTATTTTCCTAAGTGGGAATTCTGAACGTTGAGTGTATGAGATACCGTTTGTTGTGGTAATACGCGCTAGTGATTATTAGCGTGTGGCGAGATATTCGGGTTAATGGAAACCTTTTATGGACATCGATTTTGAAGGTATGTCAGAGAGCCTTTGAGTGTGGGTCTGGTTTGTTAAGTTACGGAGATGTAAGACCCGAGTATTCGTAGTGTACATATGTGTATATAAGTGTATTGTGCGGTACTTGGATCTGGGTTTGGTTGTATATATTTAAAAAGGCAAAAGGAGCTGGACTGGGAGAGTTGCGCGCCGCGCGGCCTGGTGGCGCGCCGCGCCATCTGTCTGTGACAGATTCTCTCTTTCTTTTAAATTAGATATTTTGAGGGTATTTTGGTAAAATCACTTGGAGGCCGGATTTAATGCCTTAGATCAGTTTTGGGGAGTTCATTTACTCCTTCCACAACTACCAACACTTATCCAAATCAATTCTAGAGAGAGAGTGGCTTTTAGTGAGGGAAACCCCATTTTGGAGAAGAAGAAGAAGGTTTCTTGCTTAAGTCCAAGCATTAAAGTTGTTCGCCTTCCCTCTAGCTTCGTTGTGATAGTTGTGGTATGCTCTAATCTTAATTTCTTTGTTTAATTTGATTTAGGGCTAGGGTTTGGGGTGAAGATGAACATAAAACCCATTTTGTTAGTGTTTTGGGTGTTCTAGGGTAATTTGAGTCATGTAGACTCAATATTGGGTTAACTAGGGTTTGGAAGAGTTAATTGTTGTTAGAGAACCCTAATTAGCTAGTAAAATTGCTAGAACACCATGATTTATGTAAATGGGTGTAAATGGGTAAGTGGTTGACCCAAAATGGGTAGGTTGACTTTGAAAGTGTCAAATGGGTCAAAATGAACCTAAGCTAATTAATATGTGTGGTTGAAGCCTAAAACTAGTGTTAAAATGTGTAATGAACCTACTTTGGTTAATGATAGGGTTTTGTGATGAGTTAACCCGATTTTAGGGTTAAGGGTGCAAATGGGTCGGATTTGCACCATGGGTCAAATTAACACTAGGAGTGAGCTTTAGAGTGTTGACCAACTTGTAACGACCCGGAAATTTCCGATCAAATTTAAACCCTAATCTCTATATGTTTCCGACACGATAAGCAAAACTTGTAATGTTGAGTCTAGAAAGTCTGAAATCTATATTCGGATAATTAGTTACCCTTTGACCATGCCTGATGATTCACGAACAACTATTTGTAAATAGATTCATATATAATTATGTATGTATATATAAATGTACATGAATATTAATTGTAAATATATAAGATTAAATATTAAATTTATTTATTTGAAAACATATATTTAATGTAATAATTTTTTTTTATTAAGGATCGAATTTTATATCAGAGTGACTGAAATAGATAAATATAATTAATGTAAAAATTTGAGATTTTTCTGAAGACTTTATATCCGCCTCCAACAAACAACGGAGCACGAGATAACACCCGTATTTAAAAGGTGTCGGCATATAGTGACAATATAGATTCACGGATTAATTTGCTTTATGTTATATTTTCAACTCATCACATGTTTTATGATTAGTGTATTATATTATATTATTATTATTATTATTATTATTATTATTATTATTATTATTATTATTATTATTAATATTAAAAGTAATTACTAACATTATATTTATATGGCATCTACACATACAAGTTATACATATCCATCGATGATGATCTTCTTCTATTCTTAAAACCACCACAATCACTGTTGCTAAACGTTTCCTTTATCAATCACCTTTTCTTCATTATTGATGAGTCCATCTTCGATCTCCTTCTTCTCCAATATCACACCGCCACCACCACCAACTAGTCACCAACCACCATAAGAATCATCACAAACCTCAGCAACACTTATACTTCTATTTTATTCCGTTAAACGAACCCTTCTTTTTTTTAAATTCTCGATTTCTGTTTCATAAATATTCCTAGTTATCGAAATCTTTTCACTTGCTGGGTCATAAATAACTAGGTGGACTTGTGTTAAATTGGGCCGTCTCTATTCTTACCATTCATGCCGCTATTACATTCATTTTCTGTTACAATCGAAACCACTTCAAACCGCCACTGTTTTCTGTCACAAACCACCCTCACACACCACCACCAAATCACCGTACCTGCTGCGTATTATTTTTCTCCTTCTGTTTTGGATCGGCAATCATAACCTTCGACTACAAATCCACCATCGTGCACCCACCATTACAACTCATCGCTACACTCTCTATCTAATAACTTTCTTATTTTTCGGTTTTCCCATCGAACATCAAGAACCACTTTCGTGAAACTTAAATATAAACACCACAAAACTGAAACCTGCGAATATCTTGTGAACTGTTACTGTTACGGCTTCGTTCTCAATCACCACCAAAACACTAGACAATCCTGACCCGTCACCTTACCTTTATGTTTTTGCTGTAATATCAAACCACCACACCACTTTATTCAAACTGTAAATCGCTGCTGCTATAGCCACTATTCGACTAGTATTCATCTTCTGTTTAAGATGAAAAGGTGAAGAAGAAATAAGAATGACCATTGATTACAGTTGAGGATTCAATGAAGATGATGAGTTGGAACAAATAACTTTAAGAATATAAAAATTGAGAATAAACAAATTACTTCCTTTTTGGCTACTGATGTCGACCACCAAATGGGATAAAGTGACCAATTATGGCCGACCAATGGGAGGCAAATAAAGGAGACGTTTTTTTTTATTTAAGTGTGATTATTTCAAAAACTAGTGAAGTGTTCCATGGAAGTATACCACATGTATACTGGATCGAAGAAACAAGCCTGAATTCTATTATTATTAAGTTGGGCCGAAGTTCAATAAATATTTCTGTTGGGCCGTGAGTCTTCAACTGTCGGGCCGAATTCTTCTATTGCTATTTGGGCCGTAATGAATAGATATAAATTTAGGGTATGTAAATTAAACAGAAACGAAAGAATGGATGGTTGGTTAGTGTGTTGTCTTTGTGAGCGAGAGGTCCTGGGTTCGAGTCCTGGCATGGGCAACTCTTTTTAGAAAAGATTTTAAGGGTATACCTTTTTATTATTAACTTTATTATTAATATCATTAAGATTTATATTATTATTATCATTATCATTATCATTAAAAAATTTTATTATCATTATTAACATAAAGTATTATAATTAATATTATCATTATCACTATTAGTATTATTATTATTATTATTATTATTATTATTAAAAAGTATTATTTTTACAATTATATGATTATTAAAATTTTTATTTACTACTAGTATCATTATTATTATTATAACTATATATTATTAATTAAAAATCATTATTAGTAAAATTATCATTTTGTCATTTTTATTTTACCCTTAAAAATTATTATTTTTATTTTAATACTATCATTATTTGAATTACTAATATTACTACTAGCAGTATTATTATCATTGTAACAAATATTATTTATATAAAATATAAATAAAACATAACAAAATTAATATGTTTATTTATTTAAAATATATAAAATGAACTTATAAAACATAAAAGTTATTAATATAAAAATAATATAAATTTGTTCGATTACATGTATAAATGTTAATATATATATATAAATGGTATAGGTTCGTGAATCGAAGGCCAAACTTATACTTGTTCAACGATGTTATATGTATTTTTACTACAAAATACATTAGGTGAGTATATAGTCCCTTTTAACTTTAAATATTTTGGGCTGAGAATACATGCGCTGTTTTTATAAATGATTTACGTTATGGACACAAGTGATTAGAAATGATATTCTGCGGATTGATGTGCTAGGTAATTTAGTTATATGTTATAATAGCATGTAAGTGCGAATCCTAAAGATAGATCTATCGGGTTTAACACCCCCATCCAGTAGGCTGCACTAGACATAAGAACTAGTGGGCGGATGTTTAGTACTTTGAGGATTATTTATACACTTGCGAGTGTACATATCCATCTTTGCGAAGATGACTTATTATATTATTGTTAAGGTTGGTTACTGAGGCCTCAACATAAGCAGAATGATTTTATACACTTGCGAGTGTATTATATTTTTATATATGAAATCTTGTGGTCCATAGTTATAACTCTGCTAGCATCAAACCTATATATCTCACCAACTTTATGTTGACGTTTTAAAGCATGTTTATTCTCAGGTACGAATTAAATCTTCCGCTGTGCATTAACTCATACTAAAGACATTACTTGGAGTCGATCATCGCGATGGAACCAAATGTTGAAGACTTTGACCAGGAGGATTGGGTCAGGTCGTCTCATGTGGTATCAGAGCGGTGGTCTTAGTGAACCAGGTCTTGCATTAGTGTGTCTGACTAGTAGTTGTTAGGATACATTAATGAGTCTGAACTTTGACCGTGTCTACATGTCAAAAGTTTTGCTTATCAATTCTAGTCGAAAACCATCTGCTTATCATTCCTAGGAAATTGCCTGCTTATCATTCATAAGTCTATACACGTCTTACTGCATTGATAGTGTATAGACAAAATTCATATCTTAGCGTATCTGTTACTATAGAATTGCCTGACTCATGTCGTAAATTCCCCCGTAGTCTGCAAAATCTTTAGTACTATATACGTAGATATTCTATGAAGTTAGAATATCATCCTATATTCGAAAATCATTTCACATCGAAGATCCTTTTCATTCACCAAATTGCTCTCTTAGCGATGAACCTGAAGCATATACCGGCGAACCTGTTCGAAACACCATTTTCTCTTTCATTCTAGATTATCTTGTTACGAATATATACCATTCCATATTTCGAATCTTATTCATCCGTTTGCTCCAACCGTCAATCAATCCGATGTACTAACAGAAGTTAACGAACTACGCGCTCGCGTGACGATTTTGGAGAACATGGTACTAGGATTACAAACACCAGTAGCAGCATCAGCAACATAATTTGTATCACTATCATCAACGTCAACGGTATCCCTATCACCCTTAAACCACGACCACGTCGTAAACCTCAACGTCACAAATTATACCTCGAGCATAATCACCGTTCTACGTATCGTTCTATCTACTCTATGTTCGTTCTACATATCGTTCTACATCAACTATCTTCGCTTTATGTATCATCCTACCTCATTTATCTTCGCTCGACATGGCGATTATGTAATTTCTAAAAGTTTTAGAGATTATGTAATCTAGTATTAACGATAAATCAAATGAGTTTAATATCCTATTGACTCATTAAAATGATTACATCCGACGAAAATATATATGAAAGTATATTTTCATAAAGATTGTAATTTAAAATTCTCTCGTACAAACTGTTAATGATGAAAATATTTTAACGGGTGGGTAGTACCCAAGGAATATTTAAAATTCACGTTAACAAGTTACACTGTACATTCTTCGAATCTGATTCAACGGTCATTTACTATCCTACTTACAATCACCGATATACGTATCCGTTCAACACAGAATAACCATTTCCATTCAAATTTCATATTTGGATTTTTACCTATTCGAATCCAACAAGTGGCATAAAGAAGAAACATTAGACAAATTAAAAATTGTTAGAAACACACGAATTAACTAATTGAAAATCTGTTAAGGATTCCACGCTAACTGTTCCGGCTAACTGTTCCCAGCTAACTGATTAACATTTAATTTATCGCAATTTACATTCTCGCAATTTTAATTTCTGCACTGTACATACTGTCGGGACACATGTACAACAATACGTCGGATTAATTCTGAGACAACACGTTGTATAATGGGTCATGATATATATTTATTTATTTTACGCACTTTAAATAACGGGACACGTATACAAGGTTTCGACTTATCATATTAACCCATCTATATATATATTTCAGAACAACCATAGACACTCTATATGTGAAGGTGGGAGTTGGCTATACAGGGTCGGAGTTGATTCCAAAATATATATATACTTTGAGTTGTGATCAATACTGAGACCGGTACACGGGTCACGATACATATTAATTAATTCGAATATTATATATTAAATTATATATATTATTGAGCTATCGGACTATTGAACTGCTAACTTTGGACAATCAAAATGAATTAAAATGTTGATTATAATATATGAAACTAAACAATTCTTCAAGTTTGCCACTTGATTTCATCTTAAACCTCATTTGTACCTCGACAATTTCAATCCGCGTTCAAATGTTTCATGATTCTTAAAAACACCTCGATCGAGAAGTTGAACCCGCCGCACCTCGCCTACGGAAGAAAGATTTATGCATACAGTTATGCACCTGAAAAACTTTCGAAACCGAAGTTATAGTTAAAACGTATCCGCGTCAAAATTCCTTATCATCCATTAGTAAAAGCAACCCTACAATTCCTTTTCAAGAAGCTAATTTTGTCACAGCTCCACTTCAACTTTTCAGTGAGACTACTCCTATTATAACCTCGATATTTATACCTTGTCCTTTCGCCGTCGTTACCGGAGAACCTTTTATATTTCACAACATCATCAGTAGATGTACCAGCAACTCGTTATCTTTCTGGTCAAATCTGCGTTACAACATAAAAGAAACTGTGTTAGTTTCTAAATTCTGAAACCTTCGAGTTTAAAATAGGAATGTTCTGAAGCAGTGTTGGGAACTGATACATGAATTAGTATAATATAATGAAACTTGATCAACTTCATTATACTACAGTAAGTCATGATAAGTTTCTAATGGAATGTGATGATTCACAGTACCACCATCATGTGCCATGTTACACGGCTCTTACATTCTATTCAATTTCTAAACATACCAAGAAAATATTGTCTTGACAATTCAGCCTTTTCCAGGATATTCTGGTAATTTGACAAATCAAAATCGTGCCATTATCATTCTTCCTGAAAGCATTAGCTATGTTCATTCCAAATTTTATACCTACGAATTTCAGACCATTGTTCGTATGACTCGAAGTCGGGAAGAGAAAACGAAAGCATGAGGCTCTGAAAAATAATGAAGAATACAAAGGACGATAACAACCCAGAAATTACAAACCGTGTATATCAATGCGTATTGCAACGTAAAGACATGGGAGAATTAGAAACATTATAATTTCAAGGAAATCGTAGAAGTGAATAGATTCTTCTGGCGGCAGATGAAAGAGAAGAATGATAGATGTGAATCAAGAATCAGGATTGGATGTAGCATATTAAGGAATGAGTAGAGGTAGAAAGAATAGAAGGTGTGGAGAATAAGAAAAATGAAGGGGTGGATTTATAGTGAAATATCCGACAGAGAAATCGAAACAGATTGGCGCATTAAATCAAAGAAGATCATAATTTCCTTATTCGTCGAAGAATCAAATCTTTTAGATTTTCAAGATTTTCTTTTAAATTCCTTAAATTCTGGAAATTCACTGTGACTACGTCAAAAGTTAAATCTCTATCTCAATCTCTTGTGACAGCTTCATTCGTACGCTTCACATAATCGAATTGTTTTATCACTATTACTAAATGGTGATAAAACTCTAGTTATCAATTCATACTCGTCATAAAAACATTTTATTGTTAGTCATGACGATCTCAATCAAATTTCGGGGACGAAATTTCTTTAACGGGTGGGTACTGTAACGACCCGGAAATTTCCGATCAAATTTAAACCCTAATCTCTATATGTTTCTGACACGATAAGCAAAACTTGTAATGTTGAGTCTAGAAAGTCTGAAATCTATATTCGGATAATTAGTTACCCTTTGACCATGCCTGATGATTCACGAACAACTATTTGTAAATAGATTCATATATAATTATGTATGTATATATAAATGTACATGAATATTAATTGTAAATATATAAGATTAAATATTAAATTTATTTATTTGAAAACATATATTTAATGTAATAATTTTTTTTATTAAGGATCGAATTTTATATCAGAGTGACTGAAATAGATAAATATAATTAATGTAAAAATTTGAGATTTTTCTGAAGACTTTATATCCGCCTCCAACAAACAACGGAGCACGAGATAACACCCGTATTTAAAAGGTGTCGGCATATAGTGACAATATAGATTCACGGATTAATTTGCTTTATGTTATATTTTCAACTCATCACATGTTTTATGATTAGTGTATTATATTATATTATTATTATTATTATTATTATTATTATTATTATTATTATTATTATTATTATTATTATTATTAATATTAAAAGTAATTACTAACATTATATTTATATGGCATCTACACATACAAGTTATACATATCCATCGATGATGATCTTCTTCTATTCTTAAAACCACCACAATCACTGTTGCTAAACGTTTCCTTTATCAATCACCTTTTCTTCATTATTGATGAGTCCATCTTCGATCTCCTTCTTCTCCAATATCACACCGCCACCACCACCAACTAGTCACCAACCACCATAAGAATCATCACAAACCTCAGCAACACTTATACTTCTATTTTATTCCGTTAAACGAACCCTTCTTTTTTTTAAATTCTCGATTTCTGTTTCATAAATATTCCTAGTTATCGAAATCTTTTCACTTGCTGGGTCATAAATAACTAGGTGGACTTGTGTTAAATTGGGCCGTCTCTATTCTTACCATTCATGCCGCTATTACATTCATTTTCTGTTACAATCGAAACCACTTCAAACCGCCACTGTTTTCTGTCACAAACCACCCTCACACACCACCACCAAATCACCGTACCTGCTGCGTATTATTTTTCTCCTTCTGTTTTGGATCGGCAATCATAACCTTCGACTACAAATCCACCATCGTGCACCCACCATTACAACTCATCGCTACACTCTCTATCTAATAACTTTCTTATTTTTCGGTTTTCCCATCGAACATCAAGAACCACTTTCGTGAAACTTAAATATAAACACCACAAAACTGAAACCTGCGAATATCTTGTGAACTGTTACTGTTACGGCTTCGTTCTCAATCACCACCAAAACACTAGACAATCCTGACCCGTCACCTTACCTTTATGTTTTTGCTGTAATATCAAACCACCACACCACTTTATTCAAACTGTAAATCGCTGCTGCTATAGCCACTATTCGACTAGTATTCATCTTCTGTTTAAGATGAAAAGGTGAAGAAGAAATAAGAATGACCATTGATTACAGTTGAGGATTCAATGAAGATGATGAGTTGGAACAAATAAATTTAAGAATATAAAAATTGAGAATAAACAAATTACTTCCTTTTTGGCTACTGATGTCGACCACCAAATGGGATAAAGTGACCAATTATGGCCGACCAATGGGAGGCAAATAAAGGAGACGTTTTTTTTTATTTAAGTGTGATTATTTCAAAAACTAGTGAAGTGTTCCATGGAAGTATACCACATGTATACTGGATCGAAGAAACAAGCCTGAATTCTATTATTATTAAGTTGGGCCGAAGTTCAATAAATATTTCTGTTGGGCCGTGAGTCTTCAACTGTCGGGCCGAATTCTTCTATTGCTATTTGGGCCGTAATGAATAGATATAAATTTAGGGTATGTAAATTAAACAGAAACGAAAGAATGGATGGTTGGTTAGTGTGTTGTCTTTGTGAGCGAGAGGTCCTGGGTTCGAGTCCTGGCATGGGCAACTCTTTTTAGAAAAGATTTTAAGGGTATACCTTTTTATTATTAACTTTATTATTAATATCATTAAGATTTATATTATTATTATCATTATCATTAAAAAAATTTATTATCATTATTAACATAAAGTATTATAATTAATATTATCATTATCACTATTAGTATTATTATTATTATTATTATTAAAAAGTATTATTTTTACAATTATATGATTATTAAAATTTTTATTTACTACTAGTATCATTATTATTATTATAACTATATATTATTAATTAAAAATCATTATTAGTAAAATTATCATTTTGTCATTTTTATTTTACCCTTAAAAATTATTATTTTTATTTTAATACTATCATTATTTGAATTACTAATATTACTACTAGCAGTATTATTATCATTGTAACAAATATTATTTATATAAAATATAAATAAAACATAACAAAATTAATATATTTATTTATTTAAAATATATAAAATGAACTTATAAAACATAAAAGTTATTAATATAAAAATAATATAAATTTGTTCGATTACATGTATAAATGTTAATATATATATATAAATGGTATAGGTTCGTGAATCGAAGGCCAAACTTATACTTGTTCAACGATGTTATATGTATTTTTACTACAAAATACATTAGGTGAGTATATAGTCCCTTTTAACTTTAAATATTTTGGGCTGAGAATACATGCGCTGTTTTTATAAATGATTTACGTTATGGACACAAGTGATTAGAAATGATATTCTGCGGATTGATGTGCTAGGTAATTTAGTTATATGTTATAATAGCATGTAAGCGCGAATCCTAAAGATAGATCTATCGGGTTTAACACCCCCATCCAGTAGGCTGCACTAGACATAAGAACTAGTGGGCGGATGTTTAGTACTTCGAGGATTATTTATACACTTGCGAGTGTACATATCCATCTTTGCGAAGATGACTTATTATATTATTGTTAAGGTTGGTTACTGAGGCCTCAACATAAGCAGAATGATTTTATACACTTGCGAGTGTATTATATTTTTATATATGAAATCTTGTGGTCCATAGTTATAACTCTGCTAGCATCAAACCTATATATCTCACCAACTTTATGTTGACGTTTTAAAGCATGTTTATTCTCAGGTACGAATTAAATCTTCCGCTGTGCATTAACTCATACTAAAGACATTACTTGGAGTCGATCATCGCGATGGAACCAAATGTTGAAGACTTTGACCAGGAGGATTGGGTCAGGTCGTCTCACAACTCGAGTTGTGATTTTGATATTGTGATAAAATGGAATAGGTACGTTACATTGACGTTGCAAGTGCGGTTATCTTACACGAAGACTTCGAGGTGAGTGGAATAATTATATGCGTATGTATATAATGTATCTATTTATTGTAGCGTGAAAGGTGTAGTGTCGAGGTGTTAAGACACCACGTTTCACGTGAAGAGTGTAGCATCGAGATGTTAAGATGCTACTCGGGTGTAGCATCGAGGTGTTAAGATGCCACCTAGGAGTGTAGTGTCGAGGTGTTAAGACACCACTCCGTAAAATAATGAGTGAAGCATCGAGGTGTTAAGATGCCACTCGGGGTGAAGTGCCGAGGTGTTAAGGTGCCACCCTAGGGGTTAGTGGTGCGAGGTGTTAAGTGCCCTAACGGATGTTATGAACACCGATGGCGTTTTCGCGAGCGCCGTTCCCTTGTACTATTGGTTAACCATGGTTATTTGTGTTGTAAGCATATTATATTATTCGAGTTATATTTATATGCGGTTGTTATGCTAGCTTGTGGTATTGGAGATTTATAGCTTGATATTGCGACGATAAGCTAATGTTGTTTGCTAGCATGTTTGGAGTTGTGTAAGTGTATGCAAGTAGGTATAATTATATATGTATTCGTATAATTATTGCATTCACTAAGCTTTGCTTACCCTCTCGTTGTTTACCATTTTATAGGTTCGGTTTTGGACAAGGGTAAGGGCATCGTTTTGGACTAGAGATCCCGCTTGATGCTAGGGGACGCTTTTGGCTTTAGTAGCTCTTGGAGTTTGACCGATAGTTGGGTAGTTTAATCCCAAACGCCATGCTCATTGTGTAGTTTGGAACTTAAACTTTTGGCGGTCGAAACTCGTACATTTGTATTAAACTCGTAAAACGGCCGATGTGGGCCCCGCTTGTAAAACTTTAATTTTATGTTTGAAACATGTTAGTTTTACATATTTGGTAGTATGGTAAAAAGCGTTTTGTCTAAAAGTGCCGGGAACTAGTCAATCTTTTCGCGGTTAAAAAGTCCCGGGGACAGCCAGATATGGCGCGGCGCGCGGGCCATATGGCGCGGCGCGCCGATGGTCTGCAACAAATTTTTTTTTTTATTTCGTATTTTCACAAGGTTTTGTCGGGTGTTGGTTTGGGTTGTTACAAGTGGTATCAGAGCATGGTCTAAGGGATTTAGGTGACTTGAGATAGGCGCCTAGACTTAGACTTTTTGTGTGCGCGTTTATGCGGGACTTGTAGGACTTTGGGTCGGATCGGGATTGGTTTGTGCATAGGTTTATGTAAACTAATCATGTGCTATTTGTTATGTATGTTTAGCGAGCATCGAGCGAGATGGACGTTGTACTAGCAAGTTAATGCGACGTGCTCGCGTAACAATGATTAGCTACCATTGTTACGGGCGCAAATCGTGTCGAACGAGCAATGTACGACGATTGTTGAGCAAGATGGGGTAGTGTGGTGTATATGTATATACATACGTGTTATGTCCTTTTGTTTCGCCGCTTAACCTACTTCGTTTTATAGAATGAAGACGAGAAACGGACCCGATCATGATAACGGAAGTACAAGTGAGGACGCCGAGTTTTCGGCCAAGGTTGAGGCCGTCTTTAAAAAGTTAAAAGCGGATTTTCTTACGGACGTCCGAAAGGTCTTCCAAGATTCGGCCGATGGGCAAGTGACCGATTTGATAAATGAACGAATGAAGGCCACTATCGAAGAGGCCCTTGATGCTAGAAACATTTATCCTCGTGGTGAAGGAGGTGAAGGAAGGCGGGACTTCCACTACAAGAATTTCAAGGACGCTCAACCCCCAATGTTTAATGGGGTACGAGATCCTTTAAAAAGTACATGTTGGATCTCCGACATCGAGGGAGCTTTCCGTACCTCGGAATGTCCTCCCGAGAAGAAGGCGAGGTATGGCTCTAGCATGCTACGAGAAGAGGCTAAGTTATGGTGGGATGATAAAATCAACTTGTATGGTGAGGAAAAATGTATGGGCTTGACGTGGGAAGAGTTTAAGAAGGAGTTTTTCAAGGAATACCGAACTTCTTCCGATCTCGATAGAATCCGGGACGAGTTGCACCATTTGCAACAAGGCTCAATGGACTTAGTTACTCTTAAGTCTACATTCTTGGCAAAGACTCGTTTTTGCCCGGAATATGTTGGTGATGATCATAAGCTCATGAAGGATTTCTACCGTACTTTGAATGATGAGTACAAGGGGAAGATTAGTCGGGGTATGGCTAAGTCTTTTGAGGAATTGTTCGAGTTGGCTCGGGGTTTTGAGCCGGAGGTTCCAAGAAAGAGTGATTTCATGTTTTCCAAAAGAAAATTTGAGGGTTTTAGTTACTCTAACGCCTCAAGCAAGAAGAGCAAGAGCAAGAGGGGGGCCGAAAGTGTCAATAGTGCAAAGAAGGGCACTATCGGCGAGTTTTCTTATACGTGCTACAATTGTGGGCAATCGGGTCATATGGCTCGTGAGTGTCCGAAACCACGTTCCGGAAACAAAGTCACTTGTTTTAATTGCGGCAAAGAGGGGCATAAGAAGCCGGAGTGTCCCGATTTGCGAATTGATAATGTGAAGCGGTTAGAGAAGGCGGCGGGTACGGCTAGGGGTCGCAACTATTTGATCACTAATGATGAAGCCAAACAATCGAACGAAGTTGTCTCAGGTACTTTTATGGTTAATTCTAATCCGGCGAAAATTCTTTTTGGTAGCGGTGCAAATTTGTCGTTTGTTTCTCCTAAATTTGTGCCTAAACTTGATAGACCGTTAGCTAAGTTAAGTCGTCCGGTAGAAGTCGAAATAGCGGACGGCAAGACGGTGCTAGTGGTTGATGTGTGTGAAAATTGTGATGTTGTTTTTGGTTCCGAAACCTTTAAAATTAATCTCATTCCAATGACCTTGGGCGATTTTGATATTGTCGTTGGTATGGATTGGCTCGATCATTACAGAGCCGATATTGCATGCCATGACAAGTTTATTCGTGTTAAGGCCCCAAGTGGGGGAGAAATGATTATTCATGGTGATAAGAGAAGAAGAACGGTGCCGATATGCACTTTTGCACGGGCGCGTCGTTCCGTTGTTACCGGTGGCATGGCTTTCCTTGCTCATGTTGTTGAAGACGTTTTTCCGGATGAGTTACCGGGTGTTCCGGCGGAAAGACAAGTCGAGTTTCGCATTGAGTTGGTTCCGGGGGCTACTCCCATTGCTAAAACTCCTTATCGTTTAGCACCAACAGAAATGCAAGAGTTGTTAAATCAAACCCAAGAGTTGCTCGAGAAGGGTTTTATTCGACCGAGTGCTTCGCCATGGGGCGCTCCGGTGTTATTTGTGAAGAAGAAAGATGGTAGTATGCGTATGTGCATTGATTACCGGGAGTTGAATAAAGTGACGATCAAGAATCGTTATCCATTACCTAGGATTGACGATTTATTTGATCAACTTCAAGGTGCAACGTATTTCTCTAAGATCGACCTACGGTCCGGCTATCACCAAATGCGGGTCCGTGAGGAAGACATAGAGAAGACGGCTTTTCGAACGCGTTACGGGCATTATGAGTTTGTAGTTATGCCCTTTGGCCTTACGAATGCACCGGAGGCATTCATGGATCTTATGAACCGAGTGTGCCAACCTATGTTGGACAAGTCGGTAATAGTGTTCATTGACGACATACTAGTCTACTCGAAAAGTATGAGCGAACATGAACATCATTTGCGTGAAGTATTGAAGACGCTACGAAGGGAGAAGTTGTATGCAAAGTTCTCCAAATGTGAATTTTGGCTAAGGGAAGTTCAATTCCTTGGTCATATCGTGAACGGAAACGGTATTCAAGTAGATCCGGGGAAGATCGAAACGGTGAAGAGTTGGGGACGACCGACTACGCCTACGGAAATCCGAAGTTTTCTCGGATTGGCCGGTTATTATCGTCGGTTTATCCAAGACTTTTCTAAGATTGCTTCTCCATTGACGAAGTTGACAAGAAAGAATGCTAGGTTCAATTGGGAGAACGAGCAAGAAATTGCTTTTCAATTGTTAAAAGAGAAGTTGTGTCAAGCTCCGGTGTTAGTGTTGCCGGAAGGTGTTGAAGACATGGTGGTTTATTGTGATGCTTCCTTAAATGGTCTCGGGTGTGTTCTAATGCAAAGAGGTAAGGTCATCGCTTATGCCTCTCGACAATTAAAGGAACATGAAACGAGGTATCCGACTCATGATCTTAAGTTGGCGGCGGTAGTGCATGCGTTGAAAATTTGGCCCCATTACTTGTATGGTGTCAAGTGTACGATTTATTCGGATCATAAGAGTTTGAAACATCTCTTTAATCAACGAGATTTGAATTATCGCCAACGTAGGTGGATGGATGTGGTGAAAGACTACGATTGTGAAATACTTTATCATCCGGGTAACGCGAATGTGGTCGCGGATGCGTTGAGTCGAAAGAGTCAACATCCGGCGATAGAAGTGGGGTCGTTACGTTTGATTATTACCAACGATTTTCTTGAAAAGCTTGGTGAGATTCAAATAGAGGCTTATGTTCACAACAAGCATACGGAGCAAATCGTGGGCCAATCGGAGTTTATTACTATGGGTCCGCGTGGCTTGTTGTCCTTTCAAGGAAGGGTGTGGGTGCCTAAGATGGGTGATTACCGACGGGTGCTACTTGGTGAAGCACATAAGTCAAAATATTCCATTCATCCGGGCGCGACGAAAATGTACCTTGACTTGAAGAAAGATTATTGGTGGCCGGGCATGAAGCGTGATGTTGTGAAGTATGTTGAGCAATGCGTCACGTGTTTGCAAGTAAAAGCCGAACACCAAAAACCGTATGGTAAATTGCAACCGTTAGAAATCCCGAAATGGAAATGGGAACACATTACCATGGATTTCATTACAAAGTTACCTAAAATGGCGAGAACCCAATTCGATTCGATTTGGGTTATAGTTGACCGATTGACAAAAAGCGCTTTGTTTCTTCCCATTAAAGAAGCGATATCGTCGGAGACCTTGGCTAAGTTGTTTATCAAGGAAGTGGTCGCTCGTCATGGGGTTCCTATATCTATTACCTCGGATCGAGATACCCGTTTTACATCTCGATTTTGGGAAAAGTTTCATGAAGATATGGGTACGCAATTGAAGTTGAGCACGGCGTATCATCCTCAAACGGACGGTCAAACCGAACGTACGAACCAAACTCTAGAAGATATGTTACGAGCGTGCATTATTGATTTTGGTGGTAGTTGGGACGAGCATTTGCCTTTGGTGGAATTCTCGTACAATAATAGTTACCATACTAGTATCGGGATGCCACCGTATGAGATGCTCTATGGGCGTAGATGTCGAACTCCCGTTTGTTGGGGAGAAGTGGGTCAACGAGAGATCGGGAGTACCGATTTGGTTTTGGAGACGAACAACAAGATTGATATTATTCGGGAACATTTGAAGAAGGCTCAAGATAGGCAAAAGTCGTATGCCGACAAACGTAGGCGAACGATCGAATTTCAAGAAGGCGACATGGTGATGCTTAAAGTTTCGCCATGGAAGGGTATTATTCGATTTCGAAAACGGGGAAAGTTAGCTCCTCGGTTTATTGGGCCATTCAAGGTTTTAGCTCGTGTTGGTGAAGTTGCATATCGATTGGAATTACCCGAAGAGCTTGCGGGGATCCATAATACATTTCATGTTTCCCACCTCCGTAAGTGTCTTGCGGATGATTCCTCATGGATGCCTTTAGACGAGATCGAGCTAAACAACAAGTTAGAATATGTCGAGGAACCGATTGCTATCCTTGACGAGAAGGTGAAAATGTTGAGAAATAAAGAGGTGAAAACTTTCAAGGTTCAATGGCGACGAAGTAAAGGTTCCGAGTTCACTTGGGAACCCGAAGAGTTCGTGTTGGTTTATCTTCCCTCGTGTCATGCGGCTTGGATTGCGAGGACGCAATCCGAATAAGTGGGGGAGAGTTGTAAGACCCGAGTATTCGTAGTGTACATATGTGTATATAAGTGTATTGTGCGGTACTTGGATCGGGGTTTGGTTGTATATATTTAAAAAGGCAAAAGGAGCTGGACTAGGAGAGTTGCGCGCCACGCGGCCTGGTGGCGCGCCGCGCCATCTGTCTGTGACAGATTCTCTCTTTCTTTTAAATTAGATATTTTGAGGGTATTTTGGTAAAATCACTTGGAGGCCGGATTTAATGCCTTAGATCAGTTTTGGGGAGTTCATTTACTCCTTCCACAACTACCAACACTTATCCAAATCAATTCTAGAGAGAGAGTGGCTTTTAGTGAGGGAAACCCCATTTTGGAGAAGAAGAAGAAGGTTTCTTGCTTAAGTCAAAGCATTAAAGTTGTTCGCCTTCCCTCTAGCTTCGTTGTGATAGTTGTGGTATGCTCTAATCTTAATTTCTTTGTTTAATTTGATTTAGGGCTAGGGTTTGGGGTGAAGATGAACATAAAACCCATTTTGTTAGTGTTTTGGGTGTTCTAGGGTAATTTGAGTCATGTAGACTCAATATTGGGTTAACTAGGGTTTGGAAGAGTTAATTGTTGTTAGAGAACCCTAATTAGCTAGTAAAATTGCTAGAACACCATGATTTATGTAAATGGGTGTAAATGGGTTAGTGGTTGACCCAAAATGGGTAGGTTGACTTTGAAAGTGTCAAATGGGTCAAAATGAACCTAAGCTAATTAATATGTGTGGTTGAAGCCTAAAACTAGTGTTAAAATGTGTAATGAACCTACTTTGGTTAATGATAGGGTTTTGTGATGAGTTAACCCGATTTTAGGGTTAAGGGTGCAAATGGGTCGGATTTGCACCATGGGTCAAATTAACACTAGGAGTGAGCTTTAGAGTGTTGACCAACTCGAGTTGTGATTTTGATATTGTGATAAAATGGAATAGGTACGTTACATTGACGTTGCAAGTGCGGTTATCTTACACGAAGACTTCGAGGTGAGTGGAATAATTATATGCGTATGTATATAATGTATCTATTTGTTGTAGCGTGAAAGGTGTAGTGTCGAGGTGTTAAGACACCACGTTTCACGTGAAGAGTGTAGCATCGAGGTGTTAAGATGCCACTCGGGTGTAGCATCGAGGTGTTAAGATGCCACCTAGGAGTGTAGTGTCGAGGTGTTAAGACACCACTCCGTAAAATAATGAGTGAAGCATCGAGGTGTTAAGATGCCACTCGGGGTGAAGTGCCGAGGTGTTAAGGTGCCACCCTAGGGGTTAGTGGTGCGAGGTGTTAAGTGCCCTAACGGATGTTATGAACACCGATGGCGTTTTCGCGAGCGCCGTTCCCTTGTACTATTGGTTAACCATGGTTATTTATGTTGTAAGCATATTATATTATTCGAGTTATATTTATATGCGGTTGTTATGCTAGCTTGTGGTATTGGAGATTTATAGCTTGATATTGCGACGATAAGCTAATGTTGTTTGCTAGCATGTTTGGAGTTGTGTAAGTGTATGCAAGTAGGTATAATTATATATGTATTCGTATAATTATTGCATTCACTAAGCTTTGCTTACCCTCTCGTTGTTTACCATTTTATAGGTTCGGTTTTGGACAAGGGTAAGGGCATCGTTTTGGACTAGAGATCCCGCTTGATGCTAGGGGACGCTTTTGGCTTTAGTAGCTCTTGGAGTTTGACCGATAGTTGGGTAGTTTAATCCCAAACGCCATGCTCATTGTGTAGTTTGGAACTTAAACTTTTGGCGGTCGAAACTCGTACATTTGTATTAAACTCGTAAAACGGCCGATGTGGGCCCCGCTTGTAAAACTTTAATTTTATGTTTGAAACATGTTAGTTTTACATATTTGGTAGTATGGTAAAAAGCGTTTTGTCTAAAAGTGCCGGGAACTAGTCAATCTTTTCGCGGTTAAAAAGTCCCGGGGACATCCAGATATGGCGCGGCGCGCGGGCCATATGGCGCGGCGCGCCGATGGTCTGCAACAGAAATTTTTTTTTTATTTCGTATTTTCACAAGGTTTTGTCGGGTGTTGGTTTGGGTTGTTACAGGAGATCACGGGGACGTGATCCAATTTAAGTGGGGGAGAGTTGTAACACCCCGTTTTTCAGTTACGCGTTATTTCGAACGTCATTCGAAATACGAGGCATGTAAGCGTATATTTGGATCCTAAATAAAGTTGGAATTGAGGTTTTAAAACCTTACCATTGGATATGAAATCTCATTACGTTTCCAACGATATTTGATTCATCAAAAACGGAGCTACGGTTTGAAAGTTACGACCAAAACAAGTTCCAGTTTCTATCTCAGTTCATTGGGACGCCGTCCAGCCATTTTGGACGCCGTCCAAATGGCCTGACGGGCCAGCTGTGATATTTTGAAGTTTTAAAAGAGGGTATTTGGGTCTTTTCACTTGGGGGTTGTTTGGGCCATCAAAACTGATCTAAATTCATTCTTATCCCCATTTCCACTTCCCAAACACTCTCATCCATTCCTAGAGAGAGGGACCATTTTAGAGAGAGAGAGAGAGAGAGAGAGAGAGAGAGAGAGCTTGGTTTGGGGAAGAAGAAGGGTGAATCGGGTCGAGTCGCGAGTGTTAATGTTGTTCACCTCATTCACGGCTACGTTGTGGTAGTGTTGGTAAGTTCTAAATCCGAATTTCATTGTTAAGATTATTGTTTGAGTTAGAGTTTGTGTTAGTTAGAGTTATAACCCATTTATTGTGAAATTTGGGGGTTTTGGGTTAGATTCATGTAAGTAAGCCTAAATGGGTGACTTAGGGTTTCGATTGATGAAATTGTAAGTTTAGGGCTTGCATGTGTTGGTTAAAACTTAGAACACTTGTGTACTAGTGATTTTGGTGTTGTGTTGACTTGATTTTGGGGTGTAAACCCTAATATGGGTCAAAATGGGTTTTGTGTTGAAATGGGTCAAGTGTTATTGAAGTTTAGTGTCAAATGATGGTTTTGAGATACAATCTCTAGTTGTTAGTGATTGTAGATACTTGGATGTAATTTGAAAAGTCGAGTGAATTGAACCTAATTTGGTCAATGGGAGTCAAACGTGGTCAAAAGCAATATGAGTCAATATTGCACGTGTTGGGGTTTTGGTGTAATTGGCATTTGAAATGATTACTACCTAATTGGTAATTTAGTGTTAAGACCTAGGTTGGGTTAAATGGTGTTTTGGAAAGTAAATCACTAGCCGTTAGTGATTAAAGATGTTTTTGGGGCTTATGTCAAAATGGGTTGACTTTGATGGATCAAAATTGGTAATGACACTAGTTTTGGTCAAATGGATGTTAAACGCTTTTGTTAAGTATTAAGTGGCGTTTTCGAATGAAAGTAATCATGGGAAGTGATTTTGATTTTAAATGGTGTCAAGTATAATTTAGATTAAATTGTACTTGCTTGATGGGTCAAAATTACCACCCATAGTGGTAATTGGTAAAGTCCACTTTAGGTGTCTAAATGGGCGGTTTGTGGAGGTAGGTGATAGCGCTCCAAATGAACATATATTTAGGCACAATATCCTTCCAATATGTAAAGCTTTTAGTTGTAATTGTTCTATTTTTATGTAATATTCGTTTAAATAAATAAGTGCGAAGACAAAAGAAGAAAACGACGATTTGAAGACGCAAACGACCAAAAAGCTAAAAAGTACAAAGTACAATCCAAGTGGTTCAATTTATTGATAAGAAACGTCTAAAAGTTACAAGAGTACGAGCCGCGAAATGCAAAGTACAAGATATTAAATCGTACGAAAGGACGTTCGAAAATTCGGAACCGGGACATGAACCAACTATCAACGGGCGATGCAACAGACCTAAAATTACAAGTCAACTATGCACAAGAATATAATATAATATATATATAATTAATATAAATTATATATATTATATATATTTAAATAAAACGTCGGCAAACTAGAAAACAAAGTGATTGAGCTGGATCCAGATGGCCATGCGATCGCATGGCATGGCTGCCTTATTTCCATGTGATCGCATGGCAGGAAAATGGTGGCCAGGTCCTATAAAAACCAACGAATTCGACGAGTTTTCAACATCTTTTTCTTTTCCTTTCTATGTAACGTAAATATATATATATTTATAATATAATTTTAATTTTAAGTTAATAATAATAAGGTTATTGTAAGAATTTTTTACGGGTTTTAAGTCGAAATTCTGTCCGTGCGACGCTACGCGATTAATAACCACTGTAAGCTATGTTCTTCCTTTTTAAATTAATGTCTTGTAACTAAGTTATTATTATGCTTATTTGAGCCGAAGTAATCGTGATGTTGGACTAAAAATTAAGATTGGGTTATTAGATTTTGTACCATAATTAAGGTTTGGACAAAAGACCGACACTTGTGGACATTAGACTATTGACTATTAATAGATAGGGGGTATTGTCTAATCGAATAACAACTCATTAGAATCTGTCGAACCTATCTTCAAATTAATTAATCTAATAATTATTAAAATGATTATTTATGTTCTATTTAGTGATGTTTATACGACATCTTTTACGATCATTTAATTAATTATTCGGGTTGGTTAATTGATTATTCATTCTGATCAAGTGGGTAAATTAATATTCATGTCTCATTAAAACATGGGTGGATTACATACAAGGATAATTGGTGTAATTGTTAACAAAGTATTAAAACCTTGAATTACACGCAGTCGATAACCTGGTGTAATTATTAAATAAAGTATTAAAACCTTGTTACAGTTCGAATCCCTAATTAGTTGGAATATTTGACTTCGGGAATAAGGTTAATTTGACGAACATTTTATAATTATGACCGATGGACTATTATGGACAAAAACCAGATAAGAATCAAATAAACCAGGACAAAGGACAATTAATCCGAGTAACAATTAATTAAAATCAAAACGTCAAACATCATGGTTACGGAAGTTTAAATAAGCATAATTGTTTTATTTCATATTTTATCGTACCTTTATTTACTATCATTTTAATTACTGCAATTTACTTTATCGCAATTTAAATTCTGTCATTTATATTATCATCATTTATCTTTACGCTTAAAATATAAAATCGACAAACCGGTCATTAAACGGTAAAAACCCCCTTTTATAACAATATTACTATATATAATTATATATATTTTATATAAATATAGTTGTTAAAAATATAGTGTTAAACTCAGCTAGCTCCCTGTAGAACGAACCGGACTTACTAAAAACTACACTACTGTACGATTAGGTACACTGCCTATAGTGTTGTAGCAAGGTTTAGGTATATCCACTCTATAAATAATTAAATAATTTGTGTAAAATTGTATCGTATTTAATAGTATTCCGTAACAAAAATATAACTATTTCGTATACACCTTGCATAACATCAAGTATTTTTGGCGCCGCTGCCGGGGACTCGGTGAAAAACGCTATATTTTATTATAACTATTTTTCTATAATTTCTTATTTCGTAAAAAAAAATTATATTTTTTATTTATAATAAGTGTTAAAAAAATATAATAATAATAAAAAGAAAAAAATATATATTTTTAAGATTTCAAGTATTTTTATTTTTAAATTTAAAATTATAAGTTTATTTTAATTTATATAAATAATTTCTAATATTTTGTAAATTAAAAATCGGGAAAAAAATATATATATAATTAAAACGGGTCGAACCATTGGGCTTTCGAATCAATTCTGGATTACTGGCCCATGCGACCGCATGAGCCCGAAGGCATAATCTCATGCGATCGCATGAGATGCTGTGACAGGCCTAACCTTTGACTCATTAATTACGCTGTAGGGTTTATAATATATTAATATTATTTAATCATTTAGGATTTATTTATTTAATTAGTTTATATTTATAGTTTTAATATATATTTTGTAATATTAAGTTTAATTATTATTTTTAATAATATAGTTTAATACTTTTATAAAATATAATATAAAAATAATATTTTTATAAAATTTGTATTTTCTTTTAATCGTTTATTTCGTAATTTGTATATTTATCGTTCGTAATTAGTTTTAAACTTAGTTTTTGCCATAGTATTTTATATTTCTAGATTTTTAGGCTTTGCCGTAAAATACCTTAAGTGCTTTTTCTATAGACTAAGATTTAGGTGCTTTAGAATTTTACGACGCTGTTTTAAGATTTTAGTACTTTTTAAGTTATTATCGTTTTGGATATAGAATTCCTTTTAAGCTTTAATACCTTTAGACGCAACTTTTAATATTTAGTTTTTAGACTTTTGAGTTTCGACGTTTTTCTTTCTTATTTTTATTTTTCGATTTTTTTTTTCGACGCACTCTTTTTCTTTCTCATTTCTACGCTCTAGTTTTTAGGACATAGATTTTTATCTTCTTCAAAAGTTCGACGAAAAATTATTTTAAGCGGTTAAATTGATAGACATTCAAATTTTTCTGGTTCGTAGTAATAGTTGGATTTATTAGTGGCGAGTTGTGGGCTTCCGATTTAAAGGGTCCTGGCTACCTGCTGCATCTATTGGCTATTCGAAACGTGGGCAAAATCAGAAAAGTCTATTAATTTGATAACTTATATAATTTTTATCTTTATAACTAATAGGATATTCAGTGAATGCACCGAGCAAAACGTTCACCACCTTTCATATGTTCACCACCTGTAACCCGATCAAGACATCTAGCCAATATTATCGCCGTTGATTTTTCTTTAGAATCATTATCAAGTCAACCAATTACTCCAATTCAAATTTCCGATAATCCATTTTTTGAACCCGACTTCACAATTGAGAACCCGGAGGATATTCAAGGACAATTCAGAGATCCTGAACCACTAATCATTCCTCCGGAACCACAAATTACTCATCTAGAGATTGTCAAGGAAGAAACCATTAAATCAGAATCCTCTAGTGATTCAGATTCAACAAATTCAATCAGAGAAGTTGAGGATGAACAGATCTATCTCATGTTGTTTCCCTGGACTTTAAAGGGAGAAGCCAAAGATTGGTTAGAATCATTACCTGAAGGGGCGATTGACACATGGGATGTTTTAGTTGAAAATTTTCTTAAACAATTCTTTTCGACATCTAAAGCTGTGAGACTTCAAGGAGAAATTGTTACGTTCACGCAAAAACCAAATGAAACTCTATATGAGGCGTGGACAAGATTCTGAAAATTGTTTAGATACTTATCAAATAATACAAATATTCTACCAAGGATGTGACGTTGCTACACGAAAAGACATCGACACAGCAGCTGGTGGTTCCATTATGAAGAAAACTGCATCCGAAGCTCACAAGATAATTGATAATACAACCTCCCACTCTCATGAGTGGCACCAAGAAAAAGATATCTTTCGTTTATCTAAAGTGGCTAGAGCCGATTCTAGCCATGACTTTGATTCTGTTTTCGCAAAGATAGATGCTTTCGAAAGACGAATGGAAAACATGACTAAAGATATTCACGCAATACGAATCAGTTGTGAGCAATGCGGTGGACCACACTAAACGAAAGATTGTCACATTGAGCAAACGATGGAACAACGTGAGAATGTTTCCTATATGAACCAAAGGCCGGGAAAAAATTATCAAAATAATTATCAACCGCCTAGGCCAAACTTTAATCGAAATCAAAACATTCTTTACAATCCAAATGGACCCAACAATAACTCGTACAACCAACAAGGTCCGAATAACCAACCAAATCAAAACAACACTTTCAATCAACAAATACCTGGTTTGTATAAACCACCACAACAAACCGAAGAGAAAAAGTCAAATCTGGAAGAAATGATGGTAAAACTAATCGAATCTCAAACACAATTTATTACATCTCAAACCCAAACAAATGAGAGGTTTTATCAGTCATTAAGAACTCAACTAGCTTCCATTTTGAATCTAGAAAAACACGTAGGTACTCTTGGTAACATGATGAGTGAGAGGGAACAAGGAAAGCTACCGAGTAATACTGAAGTAAATCCTCGAAATGAGAATGTTAATATGGTATCAACGAATTCTGAAAAACTAGCATCAGAAGATGGGATGCTTTTCGATGTGAGTAACAATGAAGAAGTTACGCCACCACCACCACCCGAGTATTTAAAGCCAGTGGTGGCACCATACAGACCACCCATCCCGTTTCCAAGAAAAGGAGTTGAGTATGAGCAAGTGATAGGTAATAAAGTTTGTGATACCTTTGGAAAGAAGAAGAAGAATAAGAAAGTACAAGAAACAAAAACCGTAAAGATAACCCCGGTGAAGAAAGTTCCACCAAAACCTCTACCCAGGTTGGGTGATCCGGGTGAATTTATTGTTCCTTGTCTACTTAGTGATTGTGTCATGTATGATGCACTTGCAGATTTAGGTGCGAGTGTGAGTGTTATGCCTCTTTCATTATATAAGAGATTAGGAGTAGGTGAGTTAAGTCGAAATGAGTGTTCGACTCTTTGATCAAACCATTAGGTACCCAGTTAGAATTGCTGCCAACCTACCCATTCAAGTAGGTAATTTAACCTTTCTAGTCGAATTTATTGTCATTGACATAGAAGAGGACCCAAACATTCCTCTAATTTTAGGTCGACCATTCTTAGAGTCCACCAGGGCATTATTTGATGTAAGAGAGGGTAGAATGACACTTAGTAATGATGAAAAATCGATCACCTTTGTGAGTCGAAAGTCTAAATATCCACCAACCAAAATCATTGAACCAACAAAAATGATTGGTAAGAACCATGTTGTTTTACCAACTCCAACGGTAATGCTTAACAATAATAAAACGCCTAAGTGTGGAGAAAATGAAGTAACACCTAATGATGACTTGATAACAAGGAACCCCGTTGTTGATACAAAATTAAATGACTCTGTTATTAATAGTTCAATGAAGAAACTTATTAAACGGATTCACGATGCTAGAATTAAGGGGAACGTTAAGTTATGTAACCGGTTAGTATCCAATCTATCGCCTAAAGAAAAGGCAAAACTAGTTGAATTTGTGGATATTACACAGGAATCCGACCAATGGCTTAAAGCAAAAGTCACAGATATGCAAGTTGATTATGGTCCAAGAGAAATTGACAATGAAGTTAATCACAATTTCGACACCACAGCTACCTAAGTATGGGGAGATTCAGATGTTCTAAAAAGAAAATGCTGTCTAGAGTTAGTTGTTTTGTTCTCGTGTTGTTCCGAGAATGGAATTCGATTGGTCTTTTCCACTAGCAGACACTAAAGAACTAGTTTTTTCCCCCCATTCTAAATTTTTGTTTTTAGATTTTATATGAAATTAATATGCATTTTTAAATTTAAGTTTTGTGTGAATTTAAAAAAAAAATTTACTTTATTTCATTAAGTTTAAAAAAATAATTTCTAAAATTCATCGTAAGTTGAAGACTAGGTCATGGAACCGAAATTGCTTTACCCGAGGGCGGGGCAAAAAATTTTGTTATCATTATTTTTAATTTTATTGATCTAAAGTATACCAAAAAAAAATTAAAAAAACCCAAAAACCTTTGCTTTTAAAACAATCGGTTTAACGACAAAATTTTAATTTTTGTCGAGGGATGGACTAGGTAAACATACCGAAACTACCTAAAGTAAAAGGAAACAAAATTTTTAAAAAATTATTCATTTAAATTGTTTTAATAAATAAAGGTTTAAAATATATATGTATATATATATATGTATATATGTATATATATATATGTATATATGTGTATATATATATATATATATATATATATATATATATATATATATATATATATATATGTTTGTAGTTTATCTCATGTACAAAACAGAGTAAAACAGCGCACTTTCAAAGATTAAGTTCAGCAAAAGCTACTAATTTTGACAATAAGACGCAAAACATATGTGAAATTACAACAAAAGAAATGAACGATGAGGCGCGCCATCTATCATTCGACGAGCTTAGAAATTTCAAACTGGGTATTTTTAATCACTTTTCTACACTAATCACCCTCATGAATTTATAATTATAGTCTGATTTCATTCAAATGAGGGCATTGCATGATCTCAAGTTTGGGGAATGGTTATAAATTCTTTCGGGTTTACACTTGGTTTAATTAGTTTAATTACCAAATTTTGTGAAAATTTGAAAAATTTTCAACTAAATGAATTCAAAATCATGTTTATACATATTTATGAACGATAAAACTATGTATTAATGCCGAAATTATTGTTACCTCGGAGAGAATATAAATGGAGAAACAACCCAAAACGTTAGAATTCATTTAAAATGGAATAGAGGAGAATAAAAAGGCAAAGAAAAAAATAAATAAAAGCTAAGTGTGGGAAGAATTTACCAAGTTATTCAAAACACATATCACATATGTTTGTACAAGATTATTACAGGTACTTTTGTTTTGGATGATTTTAATCAGTTTTACCTAATTTACTGTAATATATTTGAAAGAAAGATGGATCTGCACGATGAATCAATTCCATCATTAAAAGGAAGTAAAGTCTTCCGAAAAAGACACGCGCTTCTTGATTTAGGTCAGGAAGTTGTCGTTCAGACCAGCTGTAGGCTGACAAAAAATCTAGAAAAGTCATCACTAAAATCAACAGGAAATCCATGGACCTCAGCATTAAACAGGGTCGCCACGTGGTCAGACTTATCCTAACTATGAGAGGATCTGTCTCGTAAAATGGGGAGGGCGCCGTGCAAATTAGCTTGATAAGACTAATGAATCAGACCCCCAGAAAGGATAATCTCCTTAAAGATTAAAAATCAACATTTAAGCCTGATATTACTCAATCCTTGAGATTGACCTTAAAGATTGAGAATTCAAACTCATGGAATTCGATGATATCTAAACTCGAGCATGAATGAGAAAATATTTTGATCAAATTAAAACCGATTTGTTTTCTGAAAACCCTATTTTCAATGCGTTCATTACCATTGAACGTAAAATCCTAGGAATTCACCTGGAATTCATTAGGTCACCTGAACCAAATCGGGCGTCAACTGTAAGAACGTGGTTGCATAGCATGGTCGAAGACAGGACCTTGTGCCAGACAGAAAAATTATAGGGTGATCTTTACTATTACTCTGATGTGTGCAGAGGTGTATACGAAATAGTTATATTTTATTGCAGAATACTATTAAATATGCTACAATTTTACACAAGTTATTTATTTATTTATAGAATGGATATACCTAAACCTTGCTACAACACTATAGGCAGTGTACCTAATCGTAAAGTAGTATAGTTTTTAGTAATTCCGGTTCGTTCCACAAGGAGCTAGCCAAGTTTAACGCTATATTTTTTAAAACTATATTTGTATATATATATATATATATATATATATATATATATATATATATATATATATATATATATATATATATATATATATATATAAGTAGTATTATTATAAAAGGGGGTTTTTTACCGTTTAATGATCGGTTTATCGATTTTAAATAAAGCGTAAAGATAAATGACGATAATATAAATGACAGAATTTAAATTGCGATAAAGTAAATTGCAGGAATTAAAATGACAGTAAATAAAGGTACGATGAAATATGAAATAAAAGTATTATGCTTATTTAAACTTCCGTAATCATGATGTTCGATGTGTTGATTTTAATTTATTTATCTGGGTTAATTGTCCTTTGTCCTAGATTTATTTGATACCTATCTGGTTTTTGTCCATAATAGTCCATCGGTCATAATTATAAAATGCTCGTCAAATTAACCTTATTCCCGAAGTCAAATATTCCAACTAATTAGGGATTCGAACTGTAACAAGGTTTTAATACTTTGTTTAATGATCACACTAGGTTATCGACTGCGTGTAATCCAAGGTTTTAATACTTTGTTAACAATTACACCAATTATCCTTGTATGTAATCCACCCCTGTTTTAATGAGATATGAATATTAATTTACCCACTTGATCAGAATGAATAATCAATTACCCAACCCAAATAATTAATTAAATGATTGTAAAAGATGTCGTATAAATGTCACTAAATAGGACATACATAATCATTTTAATAATTATTAGATTAACTAATTTGAAGATAGGTTCGACAGGTTCTAATGAGTTGTCATTCGATTAGACAATACCCCCTATCTATTAACAGTCAATAGTCCAATGTCCACAAGTATCGGTCTTTTGTCCAAACCTTAATTATGGTACAAAATCTAATAACCCAATCTTAATTTTTAGTCTAACATCACGATTACTTTGGCTCAAATAAGCATAATAATAACTTAGTTACGAGACATTAAATTAAAAAGGAAGAACATAGCTTACAGTGGTGATTAATCACGTAGCGTTACACGGACAGAGTTCCGACTTACAAAACCTTAAAACATTCGCTAACATAACCTTATTATTATTAAACTTTAATATTAAAATTATAATATAAATATAAATATATATTTTGAGAGTAAGAGATAGAAAAAGATATGTTAAATTCGTCCAAAAAATGCTGAATTTATAGAATGTGGCCTGCTACAGTAACTCATGCGGTCGCATGAGATTTGTGCCTTCTGGCCATGCGATCGCATGGCCGTCATTTCCTGGTCACATACTTTTTGGCTCCTAGCTTGTCGACATATTTATTTAATATATATAATATATATAATTTTATATAATTATATATATATTATATTATATTCATGTGCATAGTTGATTTGTAATTTTAGCTCCGTTGCGTCGCGCGTTGATAGTTGGCTCAGGTACCGGTTCCGGATTTTCGAACGTCCTTGCGTACTATTTAATATCTTGTACTTTGCGTTTTGCGGTTTGTACTCTTATCATCTTTGGGCATTTCTCATCAATAAATTGAACCACTTGAATTATATCTGGTACATCTGAGCTTTTTGGTCATTTGCGTCTTCAAATCGCCGTTTTCTTCTTTTGTCTTCGCACTTATTTATTTAAACGAATATTACATAAAAATAAAACAATTGCAACTAAAATCTTTACATATTGGAAGGATATTGTGCCAAAATATATGTTCATTTGGAGCACTATCAAATATCCCCACACTTGAGCGTTTCTTGTCCTCAAGCAATACAGAACTTGAAATTAAATCACACTTCACTCGAATCACTTTTTTATTCTCACACTTTATACATCAGTGATTTTGATATGGCGGTTTGAACAATGATAGTAACGATGTGGTTTACAGTCCCACATGACTATAAAAGTTTAGATCCTTTAAGGAAATTGGATCTTTATGAAAACATTTGATCTTTTGAAAATTCATTCTAGATTTTATCCTAGATAAGTTTTCGGGAATAACCCTTCACCGGTATTTGCAAATTGTTTTTGTGGGTTTGGTTGGTTTCAGATTTGAAAATTTTAGCTCAAAACTTATGGTTTTGTGTCACCCACTTGCTAACCTTGTATTGGGAAAGCAACACGTCCAGTATACTTGCTCCGTATATTACCTTTTGGTAAACTACCGTCCGGTTGTAAAGGAAAGCGTTGAACAAGCAACTGTTAAGGCAATGTCCCGTGACATGCTTTTAATTATGGTCTATATCGTGTCGGATGTAATTACTATCCTTTGTAGGAGCAATAGTAAAGATCACCTTATAGTTTTTCGGTCTGGCACAAGGTCCTGTCTTCGACCATGCTATGCAACCACCGTTCTTACGGTTGACACCCGATTTGGTTCAGGTGACCTAATGAATTCCAGGTGAATTCCTAGGATTTTACGTTCAATGGTAATGAACGCATTGAAAATAGGTTTTCAGAAAACAAATCGGTTTTAATTTTGATCAAAATATTTCCTCGTTCAAGCTCGAGTTTAGATATCATTGAATTCCATGAGTTTGTAATTCTCAATCTTTAAAGTCAATCTCAAGGATTGAGTAATATCATGCTTAAATGCTGATTTTTAATCTTTTATGGAGATTATCCTTTTCTGAGGGTCTGAATCATTAGTCTTATCAAGCTAATTTGCACGGCGCCCTCCCCATTTTATGAGACAGATCCTCTCATGGTTAGGATAAGTCTGACCACATGGCGACCCTGTTTGATGCTGAGGTTCGTGGATTTCCTGCTGATTTTAGAGATGAGTTTTCAAGATTTTTCGTCAACCTACAGCTGGTCTGGACGACAACTTCCTGACCTAAATCAAGAAGTGCGTGTCTTTTTAAGAAGACTTTACTTCCTTTTAATGATGGAATTGATTCATCGTGCAGATCCATCTTTCTTTCAAATATATATTACAATAAATCTGGTAAAACTGATTAAAATCGTCCAAAAAAAAAGTACCTACAATAATTTGTACCAAATATATGTGATATGTGTTGGTAAATTCTTCCCACACTTAGCTTTTATTTATTTTTTCTTTGCCTTTTTATTCTCCTCTATTCTATTTTAAATGAATTCTAACGTTTTGGGTTGTTCTCCATTTATGTTCTCTCCGAGGTAACAATAATTTCGGTGTTACCACCTAGTTTTATTTGTCATAAATGTGTATAAACATGATTTTGAATTCATTTTATTGAAAATTTTTCAAATTTTCACAAAATTTGGCAAATAAACTAAGTGTAAACCCGAGAGAATTTATAACCCTTCCCCACACTTGAGATCATGCAATGCCCTCATTTGCATGAAATCAGACTATAATTATAAATTATGAGGGTGATTAGAGTAGAAAAATGATTAAAAATACCCAGTTTGTAATTACTAAGGTCGTCAAATGATAGATGGCGCGCCTCATTGTTCATTCCTTTTGTTGTAATTTCACATATGTTTTGCGTCTTATCGTCAAAATTAGTAGCTTTTGCTGAACTTTAATGTCAGTCTTTAAAAATGCGCTGTTTTACCCTGTTTTGTACATAAGATAAACTACAAACATATATATATATATATATATATATATATATATATATATATATATATATATATATATATATATATTTGATAAAAACCTTTATTTATTAAAACAATTTAAATGAATAATTTTTTTAAAATTTTGTTTCCTTTTACTTTAGATAGTTTCGGTATGTTTACCTAGTTCGTCCCTCGACAAAATTTAAAATTTGTCATTTTTAAAGCGATTGTTTTAAAAGCAAAGATTTTTGGGTTTTTTAAATTTTTTTTGGTATACTTTAGATCAATAAAATTAAAAATAATGATAACAAAATTTTTCGCCCCGCCTTCGGGTAAAACAATTTCGGTTCCATGACCTAGTCTTCAACTTACGATGAATTTTAGAAATCATTTTTTAAACTTAATGAAATAAAGTAAATTTTTTTTTTTAAATTCACACAAAACTTAAATTTAAAAAGCATATTAATTTCATACAAACCTACAAAACAAAATGAAATTCAGAATGGGGGAGAGAAAACTAGTTCTTTAGTGTCTGCTAGTGGAAAAAACCAATCGGATTCCATTCTCGGAACTACACGAGAACAGAACAACTAACTCTAGACAGCATTTTCTTTTTAGAACATTTGAATCTCCCCACACTTAAGTAGCTGTGGTGTGGAAATTGTAATTAACTTCATTGTCAATTTCTTTTGGACCATAATCAACTTGCATATCTGTGACTTTTGTTTTAAGCCATTGGTCGGATTCTTGTGTAATATCCACAAATTCAACTAGTTTCGCCTTTTCTTTAGGCGATAGATTGGATACTAACCGGTTACATAACTTAAAGTTCCCCTTGGTTCTAGCATCGCGAATTCGTTTAATAAGTTTCTTCATTAAACTGTTAATAACGAGATCATTTAATTTCGTATCAACAACGGAGTTCTTTGTTATCAAGTCCTCATTAGGTGTTACTTCATCTTCCCCACACTTAGGCGTTTTATTATTGCTAAGCACTACCGTTGGAGTTGGTAAAATATTGTGGTTTTTACCAATCATCTTTGTTAGTTCAACGGTTTTGGTTGGTGGAGATTTAGCCTTTCGATTCACAAAGGTGACCGATTTTTCACCATCACTTAGTGTCATTCTACCCTCTCTTACATCAAATAACGCCCTGGTGGACGCTAAGAATGGTCTACCTAAAATTAGAGGAATGTATGAGTCCTCTTCTATGTCAATGACAATAAATTCGACTAGAAATGTTAAATTACCCACTTGAACGGGTAGGTTGTCAGCAATTCCAATTGGGCGCTTAATGGTTTGATCAAAGAGTCGAACACTCATTTTCGTTGGACTTAACTCACCTACTCCCAATCTCTTATATAATGAAAGAGTCATAACACTCACACTTGCACCTAAATCTGCTAGTGCATCATACATGACACAATCACTAAGTAGACAAGGAATAATAAATTCACCCGGATCACCCAACCTGGGTGGAACTTTTGGTGGAACTGTCTTCACCGGGTTTATTTTTACGGTTTTTGTTTCTTGCACTTTCTTATTCTTCTTCTTCTTTCTAGAGGTATCACAAACTTTATTACCTATCACTTTCTCATACTCAACTCCTTTTCTTGGAAACGGGATGGGTGGTTTGTATGGAGCCACCACTGGCTTTACATACTCGGGTGGTGGTGGTGTTGTAACTTCTTCATTGTTACTCACATCAAAAACCTTCCCATCTTCTGATGCTGGTTTTTCAGAATTCGTTGACACCATATTAACATTCTCATTCCGAGAATTTACTTAAGTATTACTCGGTAGCTTTCCTTGTTCCCTCTCACTCATCATGCTAGCAAGAGTACCTACGTGTTTTCCTAGATTCAAAATGGAAACTTGTTGAGTTCTTAATGACTGATCAAACCTCTCATTCGTTTGGGTTTGAGATGTAATAAATTGTGTTTGAGATTCCATTAGCTTTGCCATCATTTCTTCTAGATTTGGTTTTTTCTCTTCAGTTTGTTGTGGTGGTTTATACAAGCCAGGTCTTTGTTGATTGAAAGTGTTGTTTTGAGTTGGTTGGTTATTCAGACCTTGTTGGTTGTACGAGTTATTGTTGGGACCATTTGGATGATAAAGAATGTTTTGATTTCGATTGAAGTTTGGCTTTGGCGGATGATAATTATTTTGATAATTATTTCCCGGCCTTTGGTTGATGTAGGAAACATTCTCACGTTGTTCCATGGTTTGTTCAATGTGACAATCTTTTGTTAAGTGTGGTCCACCGCATTGCTCACAACTGATTCGTATTGCGTGAATATCTTTAGTCATCTTTTCCATTCGTCTCTCGAAAGCATCTATTTTTGCGGAAACGGAATCAAAGTCATGGCTAGAATCGGCTCTAGCCGCTTTAGATGAACGAAAAATATCTTTTTCCTGATGCCACTCATGTGAGTGGGAGGCTGTGTTATCAATAGTTTTATAAGCTTCAGTTGCGGTTTTCTTCATAATGGAACACCAGCTGCTATGTCAATGTCTTTTCGTGTAGAAATATCACAACCTTGGTAGAATATTTGTACTATTTGATAAGTGTCTAAACCGTGTTTCGGACATCCTCTTAACAATTTTCCAAATCTTGTCCACGCCTCATATAGAGTTTCATTTGGCTTTTACGTGAATGTAACAATTTCTCCTTGAAGTCTCACGGCTTTAGATGCCGGAAAGAATTGTTTAAGAAATTTTTCAACTAAAACATCCCATGTATCAATCGCCCCTTCAGGTAACGATTCTAACCAATCTTTGGCTTCTCCCTTTAAAGTCCAGGGAAATAACATGAGATATATCTGTTCATCTTCAACTTCTCTGATTTTGAATAGAGTACAAATCCTATTAAAGGTTCGAAGATGTTCGTTTGGATCTTCTTTTGGCGTACCACTATATTGGCATTGATTAGTTACAATGCGTAGAATTTTCCCTTGATTTCATAATCTGGCGCACTGATGTCTGGCGTAATAATGGTGTGACCTTGTCCCGTGCGTGTGGCTCTCATTCGGTCTTCCATACTTAGAGGTTCCGTTACTTCCATGATTGAATTTGTTGAATCTGAATCACTAGAAGATTCTAATTTAACGGTTTGTGGTTTAGGAGGAATAATTAGTGGTTCACGATCTTGGAATTGTCCTTGAATATCCTCCGGGTTCTCGATAGTGAAATCGGGTTCAAAAAATGGCTTATCGGAAATTTGAATTAGAGTATTTGGTCGACTTGATGATGATTCTAAAGAAAAATCAGCGGCGACAATATTGGCTAAATGTCTTGATCTGGTTACAGGTGGTGAACGTATGAAAGGTGGTGAACGTTTTGCTCGGTGCATTCACTGAATATCCTATTAGTTATAAAGATAAAAATTATATAAGTTATCAAATTAATAGACTTTTCTGATTTTGACCACGTTTCGAATAGCCAATAGATGCAGCGCGTAGCCAGGACCCTTTAAATTGGAAGCCCACAACTCGCCACTAACAAATCCAACTATTACTACGAACCAGAAAATTTTGGATGTCTATTAATTTAACCGCTTAAAATAATTTTTCGTCGAAATTTTGAAGATAAAATCTATGTCCTAAAAACTAGAGCGTCGAGAAATAAGAAAGAAAAAGAGTGCGTCGAAAAACGTCGAGAAATAAAAAGTTGAAAAATAAAAAAAAGAAAGTAGAGCGTCGAAACTTAAAAGTCTAAAAACTAAAAATTAATACTTGCGTCTAAAGGTATTAAAACTTAAAAGGAATTCTGATAATGCTAAAAACGAACATATATTTCATAGCATTATTCCTCAAGAAAGACAAGCTTTTAGTTGCAATTGTTCTATTTACAAGTGATATTCGTTTAAATAATAAAAGGTGAAGACAAAAGACAGATTCGATGAATTGAAGACGCAAACGACCAAAAAGCTCAAAAGTACAAAAGACAATCAAAGAGGTTCCAATTATTGCTAAGAAACGTCTCAAAATTACAAGAGTACAAGATTCAAAACGCAAAGTACAAGATATTAAATTGTACGCAAGGACGTTCGAAAATCCGGAACCAGGACCAGAGTCAACTCTCAACGCTTGACGCAACGGACTAAAAATTACAAGTCAACTTATAATTATTTATATATTATATATTATATTATTAAAAACCGTCGGCAGAAAAAACAAAGGCATGTGAGCCTCTCCAGCTGGCCATGCGATCGCATGGCCTTGAAGGGTAAAGCTCATGCGATCGCATGAGCCACTTTTCCAGCCCACATGCCTATAAAATTCGCAGCTTCGTGAACATCAAAACAACATCTTTTTCTTCTTCACTCAAACGTAGTATATGTATATATAATTTATATTTTAATTTTAATTTTAATTTTAATTTTAAATCCTAATAATAAGGGTATGTTAGCGAATGTTGTAAGGATGTAAGTCGAAATTCTGTCCGTGTAACGCTACGCTATTTTTAATCATTGTAAGTTATGTTCAACCTTTTTACATTAATGTCTCGTAGCTAAGTTATTATTATGCTTATTTAATCCAAAGTAATCATGATGTTGGGCCAAAAATATTAAAATTGGGTAATTGGGCTTTGTACCATAATTGGGGTTTGGACAAAAGAACGACACTTATGGAAATTAGACTATGGGCTATTAATGGGCTTTATATTTGTTTAACTAAATGATAGTTTGTTAATTTTAATATAAAGATTTACAATTGGACGTCCCTATAAATAACCATATACACTCAATCGGACACGATGGGCGATATATTTATATGTACGAATAATCGTTCATTTAACCGGACACGGGAATGGATTAATAGCCACTAGAATTATTAAAACAGGGGTGAAATTATGTACAAGGACACTTAGCATAATTGATAATAAATTATTAAAACCTTGGGTTACATTCAGTCGACATCCTGGTGTAATTATTAAACAAAGTATTAAAATCTTGTTACAGTTTAAGTCCCCAATTAGTTGGAATATTTAACTTCGGGTATAAGGATAATTTGACGAGGACACTCGCGGTTTATATTTATGACTGATGGACTGTTATGGACAAAAACCAGACGGACATATTAAATAATCCAGGACAAAGGACAATTAACCCATGGGCATAAAACTAAAATCAACACGTCAAACATCATAATTACGGAAGTTTAAATAAGCATAATTCTTTTATTTCATATTTAATTTCCTTTATTTTATATTTAATTGCACTTCTAATTATAGCACTTTTATTTATTGTTATTGTATTTAATTGCACTTTTAATTATCGTACTTTTTAATTATCGCAAGTTTATTTTATCGCAATTTTATTTATCGCAATTTCATTATCGTTATTTACTTTACGCTTTAAATTAAGTCTTTTATTTATTCAATATTTTACATTTTGTTTTAACTGCTACTAAAGTTTTTAAAATCGACCAACCGGTCATTAAACGGTAAAAACTCCCCTTTATAATAATAATATTACTTATATATATTTGTATTATTATAAATTTAAACTAATATAGCGTTAAGCTTTGTTTAAAGATTTTCCCTGTGGAACGAACCGGACTTACTAAAAACTACACTACTGTATGATTAGGTACACTGCCTATAAGTGTTGTAGCAAGGTTTAAGTATATCCATTCAATAAATAAATAAATATCTTGAGTAAAATTGTATCGTATTTAATAGTATTTCCTTGTAAAATTTAATAGTATTTTATACCCCTTAGCTTTAACTATCAAGTATTTTTGGCGCCGCTGCCGGGGAACATCTAGCTTAAAAGCAGGAAGCGCAACGCTAATATATATATATAAAAAAAATATTCGGCCTGCTACTGTAGCAGCCCGTAACCTGGCCCAAAATCCTGGCTCATGCGATCGCATGAGCCCGAAGGCATAAACTCATGCGATCGCATGAGATCGTCTGACACGCCACAGTTTACCCTAATTCAGCATTTATTACGGGTATTATTTATTATTATTAATTTAAAACCCTAATTAGGTTATATATATTATATTATTTAGTTTAGTTATTTTATTATTTGTATTATTTAGTTTAATTAGTTTAATTAATTTATAAAATTAATAGTTTTATAAAATAAATAATATAAAAATAATATTTTTATAAAAATTGTAATTTTTGAAACTTTTAGTATATTTTTATATTTTGTCCCTTTTTAATTATTTTAGCGTAATATTTGTATTTTTCGCTCGTATTTAGTTATTAATTCATAGTGTTTGCCATAGTTATTTTTATTTCTAGATTTTTAGGCTTTGCCGTAAAATCCCTTAAGTGCTTTTTCTTTAGACTAAGATTTAGGTGCTTTAGAATTTTGCGACGCCTTTTTAAGTTTTAGTTCCTTTTTAAGATATTGCCATTTGGGATACAGTTTTACTTGTAAGCTTTAATATTTTTAGACGCCTTTTACCTATGTATCAATTATCACTCCAATTAGTAATCTCAATTTGCGATTATAATTTTAAGTTAGTGATAGTAATAAGGTTGGGTTAGTCAAGTATTTTTAAGTTTTATAAGTCACTCTTTTTCTTTCTTATTTTTCGACGCCTTTTATTTTTCGACCTTTTTCGACGCGCTCTTTTTCTTTCTTATTTCTCGCTATTCTAGTTTTAGGACATAGATTTTTATTCTACTTCTTATCTATACTTCTTAAAATTACGAAAATTTATTTTAAGTGGTTAAATTGATAGACATCAAAATTTTCTGGTTCGTAGTAATAGTTGGATTTGTACGTGGACCGGGTTATTGGAGCCAAACAGTCCTCAATTATATTGAGACCAAACGAATCCTGCCCCTCTGCTGCATCTTTTGGCTATTCGAAACGTGGGCAAAATCAGAAAAGTCTATTAATTGGATAACTTATATAATTTTTCTTTCCTTTTAAAAAACTAATAGAATATTCAGTGAATGCACCGAGCAAGACGTTCACCACCTTTTGTACGTTCACCACCTGTAACTCGATCAAGACATCTAGCAAATATTACCGCCGTTGATTTTTCTTTAGAATCGTCATCCAGTCAACCAAGTACTTCAGTTCAAATTTCCGATAATCCATTTTTTGAACCCGACCTCACAATTGAGAATTCGGAGAATATTCAGGGACAATTCATAGATCCTGAACCATTAAATTTTCCTCCGGAACCACCAATCATTCAAACAGTGATTGTTGAGGAACGAACCATTAAATCAGAATCCTCTAGTGATTCCGATTCAACAAATTCAATTATGGAGAATCTGGAACCTTTAAGTATGGAAGACCGAATGAGAGCTAAACGCACTGGCCAAGGTCACGCAATTACTCATCCAGACATTAATGCGCCAGATTATGAAATCAAAGGACAAATTCTACACATGGTAACTAATCAATGCCAATTTAGTGGTGCGCCGAAGGAAGATCCAAATGAACATCTTCGTACCTTTAATAGGATCTGCACACTATTTAAAATCCGAAAAGTGGAGGATGAACAGATATATCTCATGTTATTTCCCTGGACTTTAAAGGGAGAAGCCAAAGATTGGTTGGAATCGTTACCTGAAGGGGCGATTGATACATGGGACGTTTTAGTTGAAAAATTTCTTAAACAATTCTTTCCGGCATCTAAAGCCGTAAGACTTCATGGAGAAATTGTTACGTTCACACAGAAGCCAAATGAAACTCTATATGAGGCGTGGACTAGATTTGGAAAGTTATTAAGAGGATGTCCGCAACATGGTTTAGACACCTGTCAAATAGTACAAATATTCTACCAAGGATGCAACATCACTACAAGGAAAGACATCGACATAGCAGCTGGTGGTTCTATTATGAAGAAAACCGAAACTGATGCTTACAAAATTATTGATAACACTGCTTCCCACTCACATGAGTGGCACCAAGAAAAAGATATCGTTAGATCATATAAAGCAGCTAGAGCCGATTCTAGCCATGACTTAGATTCCATTTTCGCAAAGATAGATGCTGTCGAGAGACGAATGGAAAAGATGACTAAAGATATCCACTCAATACGAATTAGTTGTGAGCAGTGTGTAGGACCACATTTGACAAAAGATTGTCTCAGTATTGAATTAACAATGGAACAAAGAGAGAATGTTTCATATCTAAACCAAAGGCCTAGAAATAATTATCAGAATAATTATCAACCGCCAAGACCGATTTACAATCAAAACCAGAATTATAACCGAAATATTCCATACAACAACCAACAAGGTCCTAGCAATCAACAAGTATCCAATAATACTTACAATCAGCAAAGATCTAATTTTCAAAACAAACCACCACAAACCGATGATAAAAAGCCGAATTTAGAAGATATGATGACAAAGCTAGTTGAAACTCAAATGCAGTTTTTCACATCTCAGAAACAAACTAATGAACAAAATGCTCAAGCATTTAGAAATCAACAAGCTTCTATTCAAAACTTGGAATAAGAAGTAAGTAACTTAGCAAGGTTAATAGGTGAAAGAAAACCGGGAAGTCTACCTAGTGATACAAATGTAAACCCCCGGAATGAAACAGCTAAAGCCATTACCACAAGAAGTGGTACAACACTTAAACCACCTGAAATACCTGTAACTTCTGATGAAGCTATTCCTACTTCACAAGAACCACAACCTGATCAAGATAAGGATAAAGAACCGGTAGTTGAAAAGGTTAATGAAGATAACACAGTTAAGACTAAACCTTATGTTAAACCATACCAACCACCACTTCCTTACCCGAGTAAAATGAAGAAAGAGAAACTTGAAGCCGAACAATCCAAATTCTTGGATATGTTTAAACAGATAAATGTAAATCTTCCTTTCATTGATGTGATTTCAGGAATGCCTAGATATGCTAAATTCTTGAAAGATCTAATCTCAAATAGAAAGAAAATGGAAGAACTCTCGGCTGTTACTATGAATGCTAATTGTTCAGCAGTGCTGTTGAATAAGATACCAGAAAAATTATCTGATCCAGGAAGTTTCACAATTCCATGTTTTTTGGGTAGTCTTAGTTCAATAGAAGCATTGGCAGACTTAGGTGCTAGTATAAATTTAATGTCGTATTCACTATACGCTAAACTAGACCTTGGAGAATTGAAACCAACAAGAATAAGCATACAACTAGCCGATCGATCAATAAAATATCCTAGAGGGATAATGGAGAACATGCTAGTTAAAGTTGGTACTTTAGTATTTCCAGTAGATTTTGTTGTTCTGGACATGGAAGAAGATTCTCAAGTTCCTCTCATATTAGGAAGACCATTCTTAAACACGGCTAAAGCAATGATAGACGTGTTTGGTAAGAAACTGACCCTAAGTATAGAGGACGAGAGTGTTACCTTTTCAGTTGATAGAGCAATGCAACAACCGCAATCTGCAGATGATACATGTTATTATATTTAAACTATAGATTCACATGTAGAATTGTTAGAAGAATTTCCAGAATTACAAGGAACAGGAGAATGTTCTTTAGGAGAATTAACTGAACCAATTGATGAAGCTAAAATGTTAGCTACACTAATGGCTAATGGATATGAATCAACAACAGAAGAAATTCAAATGCTAAAAGAAGAAGACAGATATCAATATAAATCATCGATAGAAGAACCGCCGAAATTAGAGTTAAAGCCACTTCCAAACCATTTGGAATACGCTTATTTACATGGTGAATCTGAATTACCTGTAATAATATTGTCTTCTCTTACTGAAAATGAAAAATCACAACTCATTTCTGTGTTGAAAGCTCATAAACGAGCCATTGCATGGAAGATTCATGATATTAAAGGAATAAGTCCTTCGTATTGCACACATAAAATCCTTATGGAAGAGGGTCATAAAACGTATGTGCAACGCCAACGATGACTAAATCCGAATATGCAAGATGTAGTTAAAAAAGAAATTATTAAACTGCTAGATGCAGGTTTAATTTATCCAATCTCTGATAGTCCATGGGTAAGCCCAGTTCAATGCGTGCCTAAGAAGGGTGGCATGACTGTCATTACAAATGAAAAAAAATGAGCTTATTCCTACTAGGACTGTAACAGGATGGCGTGTGTGTATTGATTATAGAAAATTAAATGACGCCACCAGAAAAGATCACTTTCCCTTACCTTTTATTGATCAAATGTTGGAAAGATTAGCCGGAAACAGTTACTATTGTTTTCTTGATGGATTTTCCGGATATTTTCAAATTTCAATAGCACCCGAAGATCAAGAGAAAACCACGTTCACGTGCCCTTATGGTACTTTTGCTTACAAACGCATGCCATTTAGACTTTGCAACGCCCCTGCAACCTTTCAAAGGTGCATGATGGCGATTTTTCACGACATGATAGAAGAATGCATGGAAGTTTTCATGGATGACTTTTCAGTCTTCGGTGATACATTTGAATCATGTCTAGTTAATCTGGAACGAATGCTTATTAGATGTGAACAATCAAATCTAGTACTTAATTGGGAGACATGCCATTTCATGGTTAAAGAAGGCATCGTTCTTGGACATAAAATTTCAAAAGAAGGAATTGAAGTGGATAGAGCTAAAGTAGATGTAATTGCTAAACTTCCACATCCCACCAATGTTAGAGGAGTTAGGAGTTTTCTAGGGCATGCCGGTTTTTACCGACGTTTCATAAAAGATTTTTCTAACATTGCCACTCCTATGAATAAACTCCTAGAAAAGGATGCTCCATTCATCTTTTCAGATGAATGCATCAAATCTTTTAATATTCTTAAAGAGAAACTCACTAATGCGCCGATCATGATAACACCAAATTGGAATCTACCGTTTGAACAAATGTGCGATGCAAGTGATTTTGCAATGGGAGCCGTTTTAGGACAAAGGATTGAAAAACGATTTCAACCTATATATTATGATAGTAAGACGTTACAAGGAGCACAAACGAATTATACAACTACTGAAAAACAACTCCTTGCTATTGTCTTTGCTTTTGACAAATTTCGTTCATATCTCGTTCTAGTAAAAACGGTGGTCTATACCGACCATTCTGCTCTTAGATACCTATTTTCGAAACAAGATGCCAAATCAAGATTAATCCGTTGGATCTTACTCTTACAAGAGTTCGATATTGAAATCCGAGATAAAAGAGGAGCAGAAAATCTCGCCGCTGATCATCTTTCTCGTCTTGAAAATCCCGAATTAGAAGTTCTAAATGAATCGGCCATACAAGACAACTTTCCTGATGAATATCTATTGAAGATAGATTATAATGAAATTCCATGGTTTGCAGACTATGCAAACTACTCAGTATGTGGATTCCTTGAAAAAGGATTATCGTACCAAAAAATGAAAGAAATTCTTCAGTGATATAAACACTATTTCTGGGAAGATCCACATTTGTTTAAAAGTTGTCCCGATGGAATAATACGTCGATGTGTATTTGGAGATGAAGCTAGTAAAATTTTAAACCATTGTCACACAGGACCAACAGGAGGGCACTATGGGCCTCAACTAACAGCAAGAAAAGTTTATGATGCTGGATTCTATTGGCCTACAATTTACAAAGACGCACACCTTCTTTGCAAATCCTGTGATGCTTGTCAAAGGGCCGGAAAAATAAGTCAACGTGATGAAATGCCACAAAATGTCATTCAAGTATGCGAAGTATTTGACATTTGGGGTATTGACTTTATGGGTCCATTTCCAAAATCTCATAATAATCTCTACATTCTCGTAGCCATTGATTATGTATCTAAATGGGCGGAAGCACAAGCTCTCCCAACTAACGATGCACGAGTTGTAGTCAACTTTTTAAAACGTCTTTTTGCAAGGTTTAGAACACCGAAAGCTTTAATAAGTGATCGGGGTACTCATTTCTGTAATAATCAACTTGAGAAAGTTCTTAAAAGATATGGAGTAACTCATAAAATCTCCACCGCATATCATCCACAAACAAGTAGATAAGTTGAAAATACCAACCGAGCTTTAAAACGAATTCTAGAAAAAACTGTAGGATCAAATCCGAAGGAATGGTCCATTAAATTGGAGGATGCACTCTGGGCTTTTAGAACAGCCTACAAAACTCCAATTGGAACCACACATTTTAGACTCGTTTATGGAAAAGCATGTCATCTTCCAGTAGAAATTGAACACAAAGCATTTTGGGCTTTGAAGACATGTAATCTTGATTTACATGAAGCTGGACGTCTACGGTTAAGTCAACTAAATGAATTAGAAGAATTAAGACATGAAGCATACGAAAATTCGTTAATCTATAAGGAAAGAATGAAGAAATGGCATGATAAAAGAATCAGAAGTTCAAAAGAATTTAAAGAAGGAGACAGAGTTCTTCTTTTCAATTCACGATTCAAGCTATTTCCTGGAAAATTGAAATCGAGATGGTCTGGACCATTCATAGTCAAAAGAGTTTTCCCATACGGAACAGTAGAATTAATAAATTCAAATGGAATTGAATTTAAAGTTAATGGTCACAGAGTTAAACATTACATAGATAGTCTGATGGAAGTCGACAACGAAGTTAATCACAATTTCGATACCACAGCTAACTAAGTGTGGGGAGAATCAAGTCTTTTAAGGATTTTATGTATTTCTGTCAGAGTTAGATTGTATGTTTTCGTGTAGTTCTCGAAAATGGAACCCGAATGGTCTTTCCCTAGCAGACCCTAAAGAACTAGTCTTCTCCCCCCATTCTGAATTTTTTTTTTTTAGGAAATGAAGACTTCCTGTGAACTAAACCATGGTCTAATGCTACACTCTTTGATCACTAAACGTAATAATGACACACTTCCGAGTGAACTAGTATCAGTAATCAGAGAAAGATTGGACGGAGTAAGAAAAGAATCCAGATGCGAAGATAATAAGTTACAATTTGGTAAAGGAAAATCAAAATCCACAGCGAAAAGAAGAGCACGACACCTAGAAAGATGTCACAAATGCGGAAAATGGTCACATGGAGGTAAATGTTCAAATAATCAAACCTATTCAAACACCGAATTTGTTACTTTATGCAGAGACGGACCGTTCATATGTTTAGAAGAAAAAACACTGAATGCTCGAGGTTACGCCTATGTAGCTATGGAAAATCAATTAAACCGACTATCTTATGAATGAGATAGATCGTATCACTAAGAATACTATCTCACAGGTAAGTCTGTACAGTTTTTATTTTTTATTTTTTTAACCTTTTGATAATAAACGCTAATTTGTTCGCTATAAAGTATTAAATTGGTATTGAATAAAATTAGGTTTGGCGACCGAAATTATTGATATCATTCAAAAATTTATTACATCACTGCGAAATTTAACGTTTATTCTTAAGGTATAAATATCTTTAATCAATCAACCCAAAATATTTCAAAAATTCGTCATGAGTTAAATTAGGTCATGGAACCAAAATTACTTTACCGAAAAGAGGGGCATATATTTTTGATAATATTTGATTGATTAAAGTGGGATAAAAGCCAAAAAGATTTTTAATTTTATTTTTACCATGTTTTAAAATTAATATATAAAAATTAAAATAATATTGTAAACTTTTTAAAATTAATATATTTAAAATTGTAAATATTTGAAAAATTAATCTTTTTAATATAAGTTTGTATGTATAAAAACAAAAATATAATATAAGTTTGGTGTGAATTTTTAATTTTTAAAAAATGTGAATTTTTAATTTTATGCATATTTTAAATTTAAGTTTGGTGTGAATTTAAAAACAAAAATTTACTTTATTTCGCTAAGTTAAAAATATGTTTTTTAAAATTCGTCGTGAGTTGAAGACTAGGTCGTTGAACCGAAATTGCTTTTCCCGAGGGAGGGACGAGAACTTTTATTATCATTATTTTTAATCTTATTGAATTAAAGTATGCCAAAAACATTAAAAAACCCAAAAATCTTTACTTTTAAAACCGCGATTTGATTTGACAAATTTTAAAAATTTTGTCAAGGGACAGACTAGGACATCGATCCGAAACACCCTCGCTCCTAAAGGAAAACAAATTTTTAAAATTTAATTAATTATAAGTTTTATAAAGTATAAGGTTTTATTTAAAAAAAAAAGGGCAAAACACTGTAGCCGGGTACCCATGCGATCGCATGGGAATCACCCTATCCCTCCATGCGATCGCATGGAGGCAAATTCCAGGCCTGATACATACAGCTCGTTGTTCTGTCTTCTCCACATAAACACACACACATATACGAAAAACACTCAAAACCTCACCAAATTTTATCATTTTTCCACCGTAATTCATCATTTTTCTTGCTCTAATCATGCCTAGATTCTCATTCTTCAGCAAAATGGTAAAAATTACACCCCTAAACTCTATAAATTCCTAGTTTTTGTGATAATTACTAATTTTTTACCTAATGCAATTTTGTTAATTTCTATTGTAATTAGTGTTAAATTGTTAGTATTTTATGCATGTATAACCTAGATTGATGCTATTTAACATGATTTGAAGCCAAAAACTTCAAAATTTTTAGAAATCTAGGGTTTGTGTTCTTGAGCAATTTGGGGCTTTTTGATATAGACAGGTTATGGCCGATTTTTGTCATGAATTATTGCTAAATTGAGTAGTGTAACATGTTTATATAGTTAAATGATCCAAACATTGATCCTAAACATGATTTTTTGGAGATTAAAGTGGACTTTTTAAGTCCAAAATTCATGAACTTGATTAATTTGATATATTTGCCATTTGAGACTTGTTTAATTATTAGTAATGACTAATTTGACATGTTATTTGAGTTAAATGCTTATGAATTTTGTATACATTTTCATATGTGCTTATTTGAAAAGTGTAGAATTGTGAAAAATTGTGAAAATGTGTATAAATTTAATTTTGATTTAACATGTTATAGTGATTGTTTTAAGTTGTTATTTTGCTAACACTAATGCATATTTGGATGCACAAATTTTGTGTTTAATGTGTTTTGCAGAAAGCCGATACGGGAGGTTCAGGAGCATCATCATCTAGACGACCAGCACCAGCACTAGAACCAGAACAAGAAATGCAACACGAACAAGAACAACAACAAGAACCACAACAACAGCCTGATCAGCACATACCTTATTATGATCCGGTACAGTTTGTTAATGAATTCATAGTATTCCCGATGAGGCCGCCAGTAGAATTCCCAACGATTCCTGACCACACTCTGCATCCTAATCTAAGATTTGATAGGAGATGGAGAGATTACGAGACATATCAAAGGAACAAATTCAAATTGGTAACAAAAAATGTAGAGGTGCCAAGGGTAATCGATTGGGGCCCTTTGGAAACGGTCCATCTAGCTGACCGTGTTAGACAGCTATTGGTACAAAGGTATGGCAGTTCTTCTTTTACAGATTGGGAACGTCTTTTCACCATTCGTAGACCTGTATATAAGGAATGGTGTGTTGAGTTGATGAGTACTGTATCACTTGATACAAATATAGTTAGAATAGATGATAGAAGATTTCTTAGGTTTATCCTTGGCGGTAGGATGTACAGAATGTCCATGCTGGACATGGCCAGGGCCTTACAGATATATACTCCTGGTGAGTTGCTATTACCCGATTGTACAAATTTGATTCATTATGGTGAAAGGGTAGATAGTAACTTTGACGCTGACGCCATTTGGAGGCGTATGTCACATTTTGATGTTTTTACACGAGCAGGAGGACACTCCTATACACATATTGATAGAGCCGAGCTTCGTATTATTCATAGATTTTTGGCTAACTAGATTACACAGAGAGGTCATAATAAAGAAAAAATTACCTTACATGATTTATTCTACCTAAAGTGTATTCGGGATCCTAGAAGCTTTGTCAATATCCCTTACTGTGTTGCTTTTTATTTATCTAAAATGGTAGAGGGAATGCAGGACGAGAGTATAATAGGAGGAGGTATTTTTGTTACTCTCATTGGAGAGTATTTAGGTGTTGATAGGAACCAAGGGGGTTCATTACAGCTTTGTAGAGAACAGGTTGAGCCCTTAGGATTGAAAGTTTATGTGGGTGCTAAGGTATTGAAAAGTAGACGTAACCAGGCAGTACCCTATGAGGGATCTCATCCTCAGGTAGAGAGAGGCTCAGACGAGGAAATGGAGGAGGCAGAAGACATTAGGGATGTCTTTCGAGATGCTATTCTTGACGTCCACGTTCGTATAGATGAGGAAGTAATGATGAACGCAGCCAGACATAGTATGTATGAGCAGTGGAACTCCGAGCGAGTATACGAGGATTATAGGCGACGCCAACACGATAGCTGGGTAGTTCATCAGCACCAAATCATGAGCCATCTATCATATCAGGTACCAAATAACTATGTACCTACTCGACCTGCTCATTTTCCGCCACACAGCCCCGATATCCGACCACCCTTTAACCGGTATGTGTAACGACCCGCATTTTTTTTCGATCATACTATACTTATAAGATTAATATTTACATAAATTAAACCTTGCCAACATGATAAGCAATCCAAATTGTCGAGATTTATATTTCCGAAAAGAGTTTTACGCAACGTTTGACCGTCTAGTTTGACCAATGATATCACGAACTATACAATATATAATAATTATACGTTTGTGTATATATATGTATATATACATATTTAACATGATTAATAAATGTTTTAATATCTCATTTTGTATTAATAACAACAAGTTATAAGTATATTTTGAAACTACTAACTTAAGTTTTCAAAATGATAACAATACGTAACGTTAATTGACATAAATACTTAAGACTTATAATGTTTATACATATATTGTATAAGTAATGTATTTAATCACTTTTAAAGACTTAAATACATAAAATCATATAAGTGTATTAACAAAAGATAGCTATATTTGAATCCTCATTCCATTTTTCACAAAATTTCTATACGTATACCTAGAGTATTTGTACTCGTATCATACCAAGCTTCTATACGTATTTACTAATAGTAAATACACATCAAATCACCACCTAACCCACCCTTGTTACTGCCCTTAGAGCAAGGTAATTGGATTTTGGATGCATGCATGAATTATTACACAAAAATACAACATGTGAACTTGTCCATCATCATCATCATTCACGTTTTTATGGTGTATATATACATGATCATTTTGCTTCATTTACTACTTCAATTTCCTAGCTAAAACACACACTCTTTCTTACTCTCTAAACTCCATAACAACCCAGCAAAATTCCATAAAGATCTAGCTTCAAAAACCATACTAAAACACCATAAGAAAACCATACAAAAACACTTCAAGAAAACCCTCCAAGAACACCAACTTACTTCCAATCTTTCATCCACTTCTATCACCCTTTTGATTCTAGCTTCTTACTTCTCTTTTACAGCAACTTCATCCAAGGAACTTGAGGTAGAATATATGTTCATAACCTTATTCGATTCATATATATATAGTTATCATATTTTGTGGTATACAAGTTTAACAACAAGAACATAGTTTGAATGTTTTCAAACTTGTTTGCAAACTAAATAGATCCTTCTAACTTAACTTTTAAAATACTTCAAGACCTGTAATATAACTTATGTATATGCTAATTTAACAAGGTAAAACTTGGTTTTTCAAAGTATAAGTATTTTTAGAAAAATGGTCATTAAATGATTTTGTTGTAACGAAAATGATTAACTTCATAAGTTTCACTAAAGTTTGACCTATGCCGTGTGATTTTGAATACAAACTAAGGTATTTACAGTTCATAGTCTTAAAGAGGGACTCGATCCAAGGAGATGGCAAGTTGAATCAACGAAAACGGACTTGTAACGAAGAAACTATGACCGAAACAAAATTGGTTATCCAAGGCTTAAATGACTTCGGGATTCATTGGAAAAATTTACATAAAATCACATACTTCTAAGATAACATGATATTTTATATATATGTACTTATAATTCAATTTTATATGGTTCAGGATCACCCGTAAACAACACGAGAAGATTAATCATAAGATCCCATGATTGTACGCAACACGTCATTTGACAACACCGGTACCATGGGTCAAGATTAATCTCGACCAATACATATACGTTGGGGTTTTATTTATTTCGTTGGGGGTTTTATTTATTGCGGGTATATTAAACATCTAAAAATGAACCATTAAAAATTGAATTACTAACATCGGAATGCTAACTTCGGACTAAGGAAATATTCAAAGTATTAAAAGTATAACAAGTATATATATATATGTAACGTTTGTTTAAAATGAAAACATATTGATATATTATATATGGATAGGTCCGTGATATCAACCGGAAGACCGAGTCAAATTATATATATCATCAAGACAAGTGTGAGTATATAGTCCCACTTTTAAACTCTAAATATTTCGGGATGAGAATACATGTATTTTATGTTTTACGATATGGACACAAGTAACTGAAAAATATGTTCTACGTTGAGTTGTACCACTGGCATACTTCCCTGTAGCTTGGTAACTAATATTTACAGCGGTATTGTAAACGCGAATCCTGTTGATAGATCTATCGGGCCTGACAACCCCAACCGGACTGGACGACCAGTATTCAACGGTTGCACAGTACTTCGTTTTTGTGACTACACTTGGTACGGTGTAGTAAGATTTCATATTAAAGGGAATATGCGACGTGAAAATGTTAAGTATGGTTACCGAGTGCTCAACCACTTAGAATACTTTTATTAAACTTATTATATACGAAATCTTGTGGTCTATATATATATTGCAGCCGGCATTAAACCTATATCTCACCAACTTTATGTTGACCTTTTTAAACATGTCTATTCTCAGGTGATTTCTAAAGCTTCCGCTGCATCATGTTGGATCTAACCAGGATCTTGCGTACGCATGTTTGTGTCAAAAATAAAACTGCATATCCAAGATGTTGTACTGTAAAATATGCTAGAAACCGTGTTGTTGTCATCATTTGTAAAGTTTGTAAGTCGAAGATTATCGCTAAACGTTAATCTTCTTTTTATTGTCTTAAGTTTGTAACAAAAATAATGGTTATGGTTTGTAATGTATAATATATGCAGTTTTCTTTCAAAAATGTCTCATATAGAGGTCAATACCTCGCAATGAAATCATACGTTATCTAACGCGTTCTTATGGTTAAGGACGGGTTATGACATGTGGTATCAGAGCGGTGGTCTTAGCGAACCAGGTTTGCATTAGTGTGTCTAAACCGATAAGTCGTTAGGATACATTAGTAAGTCTGGACTTTGACCGGGTTTGATTTTAAAAAAAAAAAAAAAAACCATTGCTTATCACTGTTGGTTAAAAATTCATATGTAAATATTATGTAAGTACTAATGGGTTAGTTGTTGTGTGATAGATGTCGGGCTCGAAACTTATTATCACATTCAGCGACTCCGAATCAGAATCTTCAGATTGTGTTTCAGTCATTAACATATCCGATGACGAAAATGGTATTTTTGGGGAAGACTCACAATTTCCAGATGAACCAACTATAGAAATATCGGAAAGTGAACCCGAGGAGGAAAGTGAACCCGAAGAGGAAAGTGAACCCGAAGAAGAAAGTGAACCCGAGGAAGAAATACTAGAAATTACGAAAGAAAAATTCGATCAAGGAAAGAAACGAAAAGCGAATGAATTAGAAAATTCAAATCCCGAACTTAGTGAGAATGACGTAGCACCAATTCCACTCAACACTACCACCCCTATTCCCGCTATTCCTATTAGTGCTATCCCCGCATCTAGTTCTTCGGCTCCTCAGCCAAAACGTAGGCAGACAGCTAGGATAAGCGTTAGGCCATTCATTGGAACTAAACGCCCTAGAAAATAGACCGAACGATGCACTGCCGTATTAAGCCATGGAATCATATAATATTATTAGTGTGGTTTGCTTAAAGTTTGATGTAAGATAAGCATATGTAAAATAGCGAAGTATGAAATGCAATAATTTTCCATGGTTAAGTATTATTTAGATTGTAGTAATTGATTCTGTACTAAGCTATTAAGTATGAACATTAACGGGTAGGTACTACCCAAGATATAATTATAAAACGCTAATAAGAAGAAAAGGCTTTTATAATAATACCTGGTTCATATTATTAACAAGCTATAAATGTACTATAAATACATACTACATCTATAATAATCCATGTGAATAATTATTTTCTTTCATTAGGAAATGGCGCGATTGAACCGAATGACGGAACAAGAAGTCGAGAACTTCATCAACCAGCGAGTCAACGATAGAATGCTATGGGTCGAAGCTGCAAGAGCTACTGCAGTTAATCCAAATCCTCGTGTAGGATGCTCCTACAAGACGTTTCAAGCTTGCAAACCTTCATCATTCAGTGGAACGGAAGGACCTATCGGTTTAACCCGATGGATAGAAAAGATGGAGACGGTGTTCAAAATCAGCGGTTGTGATGAAAAAGACATGACCAAGTATGCATCGTGCACTTTACAAGATAGTGCACTCACATGGTGGAAGAATTATGTGAAGGCGGTAGGAGGAGATGTAGCTTATGATACTCCATGGGAAGAATTCAAAGCAATGATAATCACCGAGTATTGTCCAAGGAATGAGGTTATTAAGTTAGAAGATGAGTTACGAAGTTTGAAGGTGGTTGGTACTGAAATCACCAACTACAACCAGCGATTCATGGAATTAGTTTTACTATGTCCTGAATTGGTCCCAACCGAAGCACGGAAGATTGAAATGTACAAAGGTGGTTTGCCCAAAAAGGTCAAGGCAAACGTTACGGCGTAGAAACCTAAGACAATTCATGAAGCTATAACCATGGCGAACGAGCTAATGGATCAGGTCATTTTGGACAAGAAAGCATTCAATACTGAGGTGAAGGTATTGGGGAACAAGAAAAAGTGGAATGGAGGTTATGATCGAGGTAACCAACAACAACCTTATAAGAAACAAGAAACCACGAAAGGTGCGGGTAGCGGTTCAGGCTTTGGTTACAAAGGACAAAGTCCTTTATGCAACCGTTGTCACAAACATCATTTTGGTTACTGCAGTGTGTTGTGCACCAAATGCAATAGACAGGGACATCTTGCTGAAGATTGTAAGGCTCTCGTTACAAATGCAAATGGTAACAAGACTCCTGCCACCAACGCAAATAGAACTGCTTTGGCTAACATTACTTATTTTGGGTGTGGAAAACAAGGTCACTATAAGAGTCAGTGCCCGAATCCAGAAAAGAATGGCGGACCTGCACGTGGAAGAGCGTTTGTTATTAATGCTAGAGAGGCACGAGAAGACCCGGAACTTGTTACGGGTACGTTTACCATTAATAACTTATCAGCATCTATTTTATTTGATACTGGCGCCGATAGAAGTTACGTGTGTATAAATTTTTACACTAAATTGAATTGTTCATCATTACCTCTAGATGCTAAGTACTTGATTGAGTTAGCTAATGGTAAGCTAATTAAAGCCGATAAAATTTGTCGTGATTGTGAAATAAATCTAGCCGGAGAAACGTTTAAAATCGACTTAATACCCGTAGAATTAGGAGGTTTTGATGTAATAGTCGGCATGGACTGGATGTCCAAAATAGGAGCGGAAGTTGTTTGTGCCAAGAAGGCAATTCGTATTCCTGGTAAGGATAAAATACCGGTGATGATTTATGGAGAGAAGGGTAATTCAAAGCTAAAACTCATTAGCTGTTTGAAAGCCAAGAAGTGTTTAGAAAAGGGATGTTACGCTATTTTAGCACATGTTAATAAAGTCGAAAAGAAAGAAAAGTGCATCAACGACGTGCCTGTGGCAAGAGATTTTCCTGAAGTTTTTCCGGAAGAATTGCCGGGATTACCTCCATTTAGATCGGTAGAATTTCAAATAGATTTAGTACCAGGAGCTGCACCAGTGGCTCGTGCGCCATATAGACTTGCACCGTCCGAATTAAAAGAACTTCAAAGTCAGTTAAAAGAATTATTGGACCGTGGATTCATACGACCAAGTACATCACCGTGGGGAGCTCCAATTTTGTTTGTTAAGAAGAAAGATGGATCTTTTAGGATGTGCATAGATTATCGTGAATTAAATAAGTTAACTATCAAAAATCGGTATCCACTACCGAGAATTGACGACTTATTTGATCAACTCCAGGGATCATGTGTTTATTCGAAAATCGACCTAAGATCGGGCTATCATCAACTACGTGTCAAAGAAGAGGACATTCCGAAAACTGCTTTTCGAACACGTTATGGTCATTACGAATTTTTGGTCATGCCGTTTGGGTTGACAAATGCGCCAGCTGTATTCATGGACCTCATGAATCGAGTTTGTAGTCCGTATTTAGATAAGTTTGTTATCGTTTTCATTGATGATATTCTTATCTATTCCAAGAGTGAGCAAGAGCATGAGCAGCATTTAAGGTTGATATTAGAGTTGTTGAGAAAAGAACAGCTATACGCTAAATTTTCTAAGTGTGCTTTCTGGTTGAAAGAAGTGCAATTTCTTGGTCACGTTGTTAATAGCAAAGGAATTCAGGTCGATCCAGCAAAAACTGAAGCTATTGAAAAATGGGAGACTCCTAAGACACCAACACAGATACGCCAATTTTTGGGTTTAGCCGGTTATTATAGAAGGTTTATTCAAGATTTTTCCCGAATAGCTAAGCCGTTGACAGCATTAACACAAAAAGGGAAGAAATACGAATGGACCTCGGAGCAGGAGAACGCATTTCAATTACTGAAGAAGAAGTTAACTACGGCGCCTATTTTATCGTTACCAGAAGGGAACAATGATTTTGAAATATATTGTGACGCTTCGCGACAAGGTTTTGGTTGTGTTCTTATGCAACGGAAGAAAGTTATTGCATTTGCATCCCGACAATTGAAGATTCACGAGCGAAATTATACGACGCATGATCTAGAATTGGGAGCAGTCGTGTTTGCATTGAAGATGTGGAGACACTACTTGTATGGGGTTAAATTCACTGTGTTTACTGATCATAAAAGCCTTCAACATATTTTTGATCAGAAACAATTGAACATGAGGCAACGTAGGTGGGTCGAGTTAATAAACGACTATGATTGTGAAATTCGTTATCATCCCGGGAAGGCAAACGTGGTGGCTGATGCTTTAAGCAGAAAAGAACGAGAACCAATTCGAGTTCGAGCAATGAACATAAAAATTCGTATGAATCTCAACTCACAAATCAAAGAAGTTCAACGAAAAGCACTTACTAAAGAAAATGTAGGAAATGAAATAATGAAGAAGTATGAGAAGCAACTCATTATGCGGGAAGATGGAATTCGATATTTTGCAAATCGTATTTGGGTACCGAAGTTGGGTGGATTAAGGAAGTTGATATTGAACGAGGCACATAAGACAAGATACTCGATACATCCTGGAGTTGGAAAAATGTATCAAGATCTTAAGACACGTTATTGGTGGCCTAATTTAAAAACAGACGTTGCAACATATGTTGGGGAGTGTTTAACTTGTTCCAAGGTTAAAGCAGAACACCAAAAGCCGTCAGGGTTACTTCAACAACCAGAAATCCCAGAATGGAAATGGGATGGTATTACCATGGATTTCATCACGAAGTTACCAAAGACTGCCTGGGGATACGACACCATTTGGGTGATTGTTGATCGTCTCACCAAGTCTGCACATTTCTTGCCTATAAAGGAAACGGATAGAATGGAGAAACTATTACGATTGTATATAAAGGAAGTTGTTTCAAGGCATGGAATACCTATTTCCATTATATCCGATCGTGATAGTAGATTTACCTCAAAGTTTTGGCAATCACTACAGGAGGCACTAGGAACTCGTTTGGATATGAGTACCGCATATCATCCGCAGACCGACGGGCAGAGTGAAAGAACAATTCAGACTTTTGAAGATATGCTCAGGGCATGTGTGATCGATTTTGGAAACGGATGGGATAAGTATCTACCGTTAGCAGAATTCTCGTATAATAATAGTTATCATGCGAGCATTGGAGCTGCACCATTCGAAGCATTGTATGGAAGGAAGTGTAGATCTCCTATCTGTTGGACTGAAGTAGGAGATCGGCATTTAACTGGTCCCGAGATCATACACGAAACGACCGAGAAGATAGTACAAATCAAGGAGAGATTGAAAACAGCCCGTAGTCGCCAAAAGAGCTACGCCGATGTCCGAAGGAAACCATTAGAGTTTCAGGTCGGGGACATGGTTATGCTAAAGGTGTCACCTTGGAAAGGTGTAATACGTTTCGGCAAAAGGGGTAAACTGAACCCAAGGTACGTAGGCCCGTTTAAGATCATCGAACGCATTGGACCGGTAGCTTATCGACTCGAGTTACCGCAACAACTCGCTGGAGTACATAATACCTTTCACGTCTCAAACCTTAAGAAGTGTCTTGCAAAGGAAGACCTTACCATTCCTCTCGAAGAAATCCATGTCGACGAGAAACTACAATTCGTCGAAGAACCAATCGAAATCATGGACCGTGAAGTTAAACAGCTCAAACAGAGCAATATACCGATTGTTAAGGTTCGTTGGAATGCTAGAAGAGGTCCCGAGTTTACTTGGGAACGAGAGGATCAGATGAAGCAAAAGTATCCACACTTGTTTCTTGATGACGCAAAATAGGTACAATTTTAAAATTTCGGGACGAAATTTATTTAACGGGGAGGTAATGTAACGACCCGCATTTTTTTTCGATCATACTATACTTATAAGATTAATATTTACATAAATTAAACCTTGCCAACATGATAAGCAATCCAAATTGTCGAGATTTATATTTCCGAAAAGAGTTTTACGCAACGTTTGACCGTCTAGTTTGACCAATGATATCACGAACTATACAATATATAATAATTATACGTTTGTGTATATATATGTATATATACATATTTAACATGATTAATAAATGTTTTAATATCTCATTTTGTATTAATAACAACAAGTTATAAGTATATTTTGAAACTACTAACTTAAGTTTTCAAAATGATAACAATACGTAACGTTAATTGACATAAATACTTAAGACTTATAATGTTTATACATATATTGTATAAGTAATGTATTTAATCACTTTTAAAGACTTAAATACATAAAATCATATAAGTGTATTCACAAAAGATAGCTATATTTGAATCCTCATTCCATTTTTCACAAAATTTCTATACGTATACCTAGAGTATTTGTACTCGTATCATACCAAGCTTCTATACGTATTTACTAATAGTAAATACACATCAAATCACCACCTAACCCACCCTTGTTACTGCCCTTAGAGCAAGGTAATTGGATTTTGGATGCATGCATGAATTATTACACAAAAATACAACATGTGAACTTGTCCATCATCATCATCATTCACGTTTTTATGGTGTATATATACATGATCATTTTGCTTCATTTACTACTTCAATTTCCTAGCTAAAACACACACTCTTTCTTACTCTCTAAACTCCATAACAACCCAGCAAAATTCCATAAAGATCTAGCTTCAAAAACCATACTAAAACACCATAAGAAAACCATACAAAAACACTTCAAGAAAACCCTCCAAGAACACCAACTTACTTCCAATCTTTCATCCACTTCTATCACCCTTTTGATTCTAGCTTCTTACTTCTCTTTTACAGCAACTTCATCCAAGGAACTTGAGGTAGAATATATGTTCATAACCTTATTCAATTCATATATATATAGTTATCATATTTTGTGGTATACAAGTTTAACAACAAGAACATAGTTTGAATGTTTTCAAACTTGTTTGCAAACTAAATAGATCCTTCTAACTTAACTTTTAAAATACTTCAAGACCTGTAATATAACTTATGTATATGCTAATTTAACAAGGTAAAACTTGGTTTTTCAAAGTATAAGTATTTTTAGAAAAATGGTCATTAAATGATTTTGTTGTAACGAAAATGATTAACTTCATAAGTTTCACTAAAGTTTGACCTATGCCGTGTGATTTTGAATACAAACTAAGGTATTTACAGTTCATAGTCTTAAAGAGGGTCTCGATCCAAGGAGATGGCAAGTTGAATCAACGAAAACGGACTTGTAACGAAGAAACTATGACCGAAACAAAATTGGTTATCCAAGGCTTAAATGACTTCGGGATTCATTGGAAAAATTTACATAAAATCACATACTTCTAAGATAACATGATATTTTATATATATGTACTTATAATTCAATTTTATATGGTTCAGGATCACCCGTAAACAACACGAGAAGATTAATCATAAGATCCCATGATTGTACGCAACACGTCATTTGACAACACCGGTACCATGGGTCAAGATTAATCTCGACCAATACATATACGTTGGGGTTTTATTTATTTCGTTGGGGGTTTTATTTATTGCGGGTATATTAAACATCTAAAAATGAACCATTAAAAATTGAATTACTAACATCGGAATGCTAACTTCGGACTAAGGAAATATTCAAAGTATTAAAAGTATAACAAGTATATATATATATGTAACGTTTGTTTAAAATGAAAACATATTGATATATTATATATGGATAGGTCCGTGATATCAACCGGAAGACCGAGTCAAATTATATATATCATCAAGACAAGTGTGAGTATATAGTCCCACTTTTAAACTCTAAATATTTCGGGATGAGAATACATGTATTTTATGTTTTACGATATGGACACAAGTAACTGAAAAATATGTTCTACGTTGAGTTGTACCACTGGCATACTTCCCTGTAGCTTGGTAACTAATATTTACAGCGGTATTGTAAACGCGAATCCTGTTGATAGATCTATCGGGCCTGACAACCCCAACCGGACTGGACGACCAGTATTCAACGGTTGCACAGTACTTCGTTTTTGTGACTACACTTGGTACGGTGTAGTAAGATTTCATATTAAAGGGAATATGCGACGTGAAAATGTTAAGTATGGTTACCGAGTGCTCAACCACTTAGAATACTTTTATTAAACTGATTATATACGAAATCTTGTGGTCTATATATATATTGCAGCCGGCATTAAACCTATATCTCACCAACTTTATGTTGACCTTTTTAAACATGTCTATTCTCAGGTGATTTCTAAAGCTTCCGCTGCATCATGTTGGATCTAACCAGGATCTTGCGTACGCATGTTTGTGTCAAAAATAAAACTGCATATCCAAGATGTTGTACTGTAAAATATGCTAGAAACCGTGTTGTTGTCATCATTTGTAAAGTTTGTAAGTCGAAGATTATCGCTAAACGTTAATCTTCTTTTTATTGTCTTAAGTTTGTAACAAAAATAATGGTTATGGTTTGTAATGTATAATATATGCAGTTTTCTTTCAAAAATGTCTCATATAGAGGTCAATACCTCGCAATGAAATCATACGTTATCTAACGCGTTCTTATGGTTAAGGACGGGTTATGACAGTATGACTATAACCAAGCCTATCAGAACACCTATAACCTACAATGGAACCCACCTGATGAGATGAACTGGAACCCCTATCCAGACTGATTTGGTTCCATTTGGTTATTTATATGATTTTTATGTTTTTATCTTTTTACTTATTCATGTTTAAACTTATGTTATTGAATATACTTATGTAATCTTTATCATTTTTATTATTATTGTGTACTAATATTTCACATTTAGGATTTAAAAGTGGGATATTAAGTCCCATTTCAAATTGCCATGCATGTTTATATTTGTATGTATGTATATTGTAAATTGTACAAAACAGGGTAAAACAGCGCATTTTCAAAGACTGGCATTAAGTTCAGCAAAAGCTACTAATTTTGATGACAAGATGACAAATAAATGTGATGTAACAACAGACGGAATGAACAAATGATATGCACCATTTATCATTCAGCAAACAAACGCCAATATGTTTGGAAACTTTGGTAAAATTTAATCATTTTTCTACGCTAATCACCCTCAATAATTTAAATTGTTACTGATTTCTTGCAAATGAGGGCATTACAAGATCTTAAGTGTGGGAAGGGATTAAATTCTTTCAGATTTTTAAATTTTTTTACTTTAAACACTTGGTTACCATTAGAAATACTAGTAAAGTAGTAGTTGTATTAGAATCTAGTGCTCTCTGATAATAAAGAACAGCCCTAGTCTTATATACTGACTACCCAATTCTAGTAAAATTTTTCAAAATTTTCAATTAAATGAACTCAAAATCATGTTTATACATATTTATGAACGATAAAACTAGGTGTTAACACCGAAATTATTGTTACCTCAGAAAGGACATAAATTAAGAAACAAACCAAAATGTTAAAATTCATTTAAAATGGAATAGAGGACAATAAAAAGGAAAATAAAAGCCAAGTGTGGGAAAAATTATCAAGTTATCTTAAACATATGTCACATATTTCTGTAACAAATAATTGAAGATACTTTTTCATTGGACTAAACTAAACTGTTTTACCCGATGAAAGAAAAGAAGAGATGGATCTACACGATGAATCAATTCCATCGTTAAAAGGAAGTAAAGTCTTTCGAAAAAGAAACGCGCTTCTTGATTTAGGTCATGAAGTTGTCGTCCAGACCAGCTGTAGGTTGATGAAAAATCTAGAAAAGTCATCTCTAAAATCAGCAGGAAATCCACGGACCTCAGCATCAAACAGGGTCGCCAAGTGGTCAGACTTATCCTAACCATGAGAAGGATTTATCTCGTACAATGGGGGGGCACCGTGCAAATTAGCTTGATAAGACTAATAAATCAGATCTCCAGAAAGGATAATCTCCTTTAAAGATCAAAAATCAGCTTTTAAGACTGATATTACTCAATCCTAGAGATTGACCTTAAAGATTGAGAATTACAAACTCATGGAATTCAATGATATCTAAACTCGAGCTTGAACGAGAAAATATTTTGATAAAATTACAAACCGATTTTTTTCTGAAAACCCATTTTCAATGCGTTCATTACCATTGAACGTAAAATCCTAGGAATTCATCTGGAATTCATTAGGTCATCTGAACCAAATCGGGTGTCAACCGTAAGAACGGTGGTTGCATAGCATGGTCAAAGACAGGATCTTGTGCCAGACCGAAAAATCATAAGGGTGAGCTTTACTATTGCTAATACCAAGGATAGTAATTGCGTCCGACACGTTATAGACCATAATTAAAAGCATGTCAGGGGACATTGCCTTAACAGTTGCTTGTTCAACGCTTTCCTTTACAACCGGACGGTAGTTTACCGAAAGGTAATATACGGAGCAAGTATACTGGACGTGTTGCTTTCCTAATACAAGGTTAGCAAGTGGGTGACACAAAACCATAAGTTTTGAGCCAAAATTTTCAAATCTAAAACCCACAAAAAGAATTTGCAAACACTGGTGAAGGGTTATTCCGGAAAACTTATATAGGGTAAAAGCTAGATTTAATTTTCAAAAAAATCAAATGTTTTCATAAAGATCTAATTTCCTAAAGGATCTAAATTTTCATAAGTCATATGGGACTGTAAACCATATCGTTACTACCATTGTTTATACCGCCGTATTGAAATCACTGATGTACAAAGTATGAAGAATAAAGAAGTGATTCTAGTATTTCAAGACTATATTGTTTGAGGACAAGCAACGCTCAAGTGTGGGAATATTTGATAATGCTAAAAATGAACATATATTTCATAGCATTATTCCTCAAGAAAGACAAGCTTTTAGTTGCAATTGTTCTATTTACAAGTGATATTCGTTTAAATAATAAAAGGTGAAGATAAAAGACAGATTCGACGAATTGAAGACGCAAACGACCAAAAAGCTCAAAAGTACAAAAGGCAATCAAAGAGGTTCCAATTATTGATAAGAAACGTCTCAAAATTACAAGAGTACAAGATTCAAAACGCAAAGTACAAGATATTAAATTGTACGCAAGGACGTTCGAAAATCCAGAACCGAGACCAGAGTCAACTCTCAACGATTGACGCAACGGACTAAAAATTACAAGTCAACTATGCACATAAATATAATATAATATTTAAATAATTCTTATAATTATTTATATATTATATATTATATTATTAAAAACCGTCGGCAGAAAAAACAAAGGCATGTGAGCCTCTCCAGCTGGCCATGCGATCGCATGGCCTTGAAGGGTAAAGCTCATGCGATCGCATGAGCCACTTTTCCAGCCCACATGCCTATAAAATTCGCAGCTTGGTGAACATCAAAACAACATCTTTTCCTTCTTCACTCAAACGTAGTATATGTATATATAATTTATATTTTAATTTTAATTTTAATTTTAAATCCTAATAATAAGGGTATGTTAGCGAATGTTGTAAGGGTGTAAGTCGAAATTCTGTCCGTGTAATGCTACGCTATTTTTAATCATTGTAAGTTATGTTCAACCTTTTTACATTAATGTCTCGTAGCTAAGTTATTATTATGCTTATTTAATCCGAAGTAATCATGATGTTGGGCTAAAAATATTAAAATTGGGAAATTGGGCTTTGTACCATAATTGAGGTTTGGACAAAAGAACGACACTTGTGGAAATTAGACTATGGGCTATTAATGGGCTTTATATTTGTTTAACTAAATGATAGTTTGTTAATTTTAATATAAAGATTTACAATTGGACGTCCCTATAAATAACCATATACACTCAATCGGACACGATGGGCGGGATATTTATATGTACGAATAATCGTTCATTTAACCGGACACGGGAATGGATTAATAGCCACTAGAATTATTAAAACAGGGGTGAAATTATGTACAAGGACACTTGGCATAATTGATAACAAAGTATTAAAACCTTGGGTTACATTCAGTCGACATCCTGGTGTAATTATTAAACAAAGTATTAAAATCTTGTTACAGTTTAAGTCCCCAATTAGTTGGAATATTTAACTTCGGGTATAAGGATAATTTGACGAGGACACTCGCACTTTATATTTATGACTGATGGACTGTTATGGACAAAAACCAGACGGACATATTAAATAATCCAGGACAAAGGACAATTAACCCATGGGCATAAAACTAAAATCAACACGTCAAACATCATAATTACGGAAGTTTAAATAAGCATAATTCTTTTATTTCATATTTAATTTCCTTTATTTTATATTTAATTGCACTTCTAATTATAGCACTTTTATTTATTGTTATTGTATTTAATTGCACTTTTAATTATCGTACTTTTTAATTATCGCAAGTTTATTTTATCGCAATTTTATTTATCGCAATTTCATTATCGTTATTTACTTTACGCTTTAAATTAAGTCTTTTATTTATTCAATATTTTACATTTTGTTTTAACTGCAACTAAAGTTTTTAAAATCGACAAACTGGTCATTAAACAGTAAAAACTCCCCTTTATAATAATAATATTACTTATATATATTTGTATTTTTATAAATTTAAACTAATATAGCGTTAAGCTTTGTTTAAAGATTTTCCCTGTGGAACGAACCGGACTTACTAAAAACTACACTACTGTATGATTAGGTACACTGCCTATAAGTGTTGTAGCAAGGTTTAAGTATATCCATTCAATAAATAAATAAATATCTTGAGTAAATTGTATCGTATTTAATAGTATTTCCTTGTAAAATTTAATAGTATTTTATACCCCTTAGCTTTAACTATCAAATTCTAAAACCAAAAAGGCAATAACTTAAAAGGCACTAAAATATATAAACGGCATCGCAAAATTCTAAAGCGCCTAAATCTTAATCTAAAGAAAAAGCACTTAAGGGATTTTACGGCAAAGTCTTAAAATCTAGAAATAAAAATTAACTACGGCAAAATACTAATCTTAAAACTAATTACGAATGAAAAATATACAAATTACGAATTAAACGATTAAAATATACAATTTATAAAAAGAAATAAAAATGATAAAATTACAATTTTATAAAAATATTATTTTTATATTTATTTTATAAAAGTATTAATTTATATAATTAATAATAATATTAAAACTTAATATTACTAAATATAAATTAAAACTAAATTTAAAAACTAATTAATTAATTAAAACCTAATTAGGGTTAATTAATAATAATAAATAAATAATAAAACCCTACTGCGTAATAATTGCTGGGATCAGACCTGTCAGACAGCCTCATGCGATCGCATGAGTGTTATGTGACTGGGTCATGTGATCGCATGGCTTCGGATACCAGGCCATTCTTTGGGCTGCTACAGTACCAGGCCCGAATGCTTATTTATATTTATTTTTTTATTTACGTTTTACCTTTTTTTTTTACAAATTAATACAAGTAAAATTTATTAAAGTAAACTTAAATTTTTTTAAAAAACAAAAGAAAAATACTTGTATACTTTTATACAAATATATTTTCTTTTTATCTAAGCACTTAAATATATATATATATATATATATATATATATATATATATATATATATATATATATATATATATATATATATATATATATATATATATATATATATATATATATATATATATATATATATATATATTTTATATTTTTATATTTCCATATTTATATGAAAAATATTTTTACAAAAATAACTTAAAACTTAAAATATTTTTTTTATAGCGTTTCGCTTTCGGGTCCCCGGCAGCGGCGCCAAAAATACTTGATGTGTGCAGAGGTATATACGAAATAGTTATATTTTTATTGCAGAATACTATTAAATATGCTACAATTTTACACAAGTTATTTATTTATTTGTAGAATGGATATACCTAAACCTTGCTACAACACTATAGGCAGTGTACCTAATCGTAAAGTAGTGTAGTTTTTAGTAAGTTCGGTTCGTTCCACAGGGAGCTAGCCAAGTTTAACGCTATATTTTTAAACAATTATATTTGTGTATATATATATATATATATATATATATATATATATATATATATATATATATATATAAGTAGTATTATTATAAAAGGGGGTTTTTTACCGTTTAATGACCAGTTTGTCGATTTTAAATAAAGCGTGAAGATAAATGACGATAATATAAATGACAGAATTTAAATTGCAATAAAGTAAATTGCAGTAATTAAAATGACAGTAAATAAAGGTACGATGAAATATGAAATAAAAGTATTATGCTTATTTAAACTTCCGTAATCATGATGTTCGACGTGTTGATTTTAATTTATTTATCTGGGTTAATTGTCCTTTGTCCTGGATTTATTTGATACCTATCTGGTTTTTGTCCATAATAGTCCATCGGTCATAATTATAAAATGCTCGTCAAATTAACCTTATTCCCCAAGTCTAATATTTCAACTAATTAGGGATTCGAACTGTAACAAGGTTTTAATACTTTGTTTAATGATCACATTAGGTTATCGACTACGTGTAATCTAAGGTTTTAATACTTTGTTAACAATTACACCAATTATCCTTGTATGTAATCCACCCCTGTTTTAATGAGATATGAATATTAATTTACCCACTTGATCAGAATGAATAATCAATTACCCAACCCAAATAATTAATTAAATGATCGTAAAAGATGTCGTATAAATGTCACTAAATAGGACATACATAATCATTTTAATAATTATTAGATTAACTAATTTGAAGATAGGTTCGACAGGTTCTAATGAGTTGTCATTCGATTAGACAATACCCCATATCTATTAATAGTCAATAGTCCAATGTCCACAAGTGTCGGTCTTTTGTCCAAACCTTAATTATGGTACAAAATCTAATAACCCAATCTTAATTTTTAGTCTAACATCACGATTACTTTGGCTCAAATAAGCATAATAATAACTTAGTTACGAGACATTAAATTAAAAAGGAAGAACATAGCTTACAGTGGTGATTAATCACGTATCGTTACACGGACAGAGTTCCGACTTACAAAACCTTAAAACATTCGCTAACATAACCTTATTATTATTAAACTTTAATATTAAAATTATAATATAAATATAAATATATATTTTGAGAGTAAGAGATAGAAAAAGCTGTGTTAAATTCGTCCGAAAAATGCTGAATTTATAGAATGTGGCCTGCTACAGTAACTCATGCGGTTGCATGAGATTTGTGCCTTCTGGCCATGCGATCGCATGGCCGTCATTTCCTGGTCACATACTTTTTGGCTCCTAGCTTGTCGACTTATTTATTTAATATATATAATATATATATAATTTTATATAATTATATATATTATATTATATTCATGTGCATAGTTGATTTGTAATTTTAGCTCCGTTACGTCGCGCGTCGATAGTTGGCTCAGGTCCCAGTTCCGGATTTTCGAACGTCCTTGCGTACTATTTAATATCTTGTACTTTGCGTTTTGCGGTTTGTACTCTTATCATTTTTGGACGTTTCTCATCAATAAATTGAACCAGTTGAATTGTATCTTGTATATTTGAGCTTTTTGGTCATTTGCTGTAACGACCCGCACTTCTTCGATCATACTATACTTATAAGATTAATATTTACATAAATTAAACCTTGCCAACATGATAAGCAATCCAAATTGTCGAGACTTATATTTCCGAAAAGAGTTTTACACAACGTTTGACCGTCTAGTTTGACCGATGATATCACGAACTATACAATATATGATAATTATACGTTTGTGTATATAAATGTATATATACATATTTAACATGATTAATAAATGTTTTAATATCTCATTTTGTATTAATAACAACAAGTTATATGTGTATTTTGAAACTACTAACTTAAGTTTTCAAAACGATAACTATACGTAACGTTATTTGACATAAATACTTAAGACATATAATGTTTATACATATATTGTATAAGTAATGTATTTAATCACTTTTAAAGACTTAAATACATAAAACCATATAAGTGTATTCACAAAAGATAGCTATATTTGAATCCTCATTCCATTTTTCACAAAATTTCTATACGTATACCTAGAGTATTTGTACTCGTATCATACCAAGCTCCTATACGTATTTACTAATAGTAAATACACATCAAAATCACCACCTAACCAGTCATTATTCATGCCATGAGGGCTAGGTAATTGAACTTGGAAGCAATTAGGACTAGATACATAAAATTATCACTTGAAATTTTGTCCATATACACCATGTTACACGTTTTTTTGGTGTATATATACATGCTCATTTTGATCCATTTTTACTACCATTTTCTTATCAAAAACACACACTCTTTCTTACTCTCTAAACTCCATAAACATCCAGCAAGAAACCTTGAAGATCTAGCTTCAAAAACCATACTAAAACACCATAAGAAAACCATACAAAAACACTTCAAGAAAACCCTCCAAGAACACCAACTTACTTCCAATCTTTCATCCACTTCTATCACCCTTTTGATTCTAGCTTCTTACTCCTCTTTTACAGCAAACTTATCCAAGGAACTTGAGGTAGAATCTATGTTCATAACCTTATTCGATTCATATATATATAGCTATCTTATTTTGTGGTACAAAAGTTTAACAACAAGAACATAGTTTGAATGTTTTCAAACTTGTTTGCAAACTAAATAGATCTTTCTAACTTAACTTTTAAAATACTTCAAGACATGTAACATAACTTATTTATATGTTAATTTAACAAGGTAAAACTTGGTTTTTCAAAGTATAAGTATTTTTGGAAAAATGGTCATTAAATGATTTTGTTGTAACAAAAATGTTTAACTTCATATGTTTCACTAAACTTTCACCTATGCCGTATGATTTTGAATACAAACCAAGGTATTTACAGTTCATAGTCTTAAAGAAGAACTCGATCCAAGAAGATGGCAATTTGAATCAACGAAAACGGACTTGTAACGAAGAAACTATGACCGAAACAAAATTGGTTATCCAAGACTTAATTGACTTCGGGATTCATTGGAAAAATTTACATAAAATCACATCTTTATAAGATAACATGATATTTTATATATATGTACTCATAATTCAATTTCATATAGTTCAGGATCACCCGTAAGCAACACGAGAAGATTAATCATAAGATCCCATGTTTGTACGCAACACGTCATTTGACAACACCGGTACTTTATGTACGCAATACGTCATTTGACAACACCGGTACCGTGGGTCAAGATTAATCTCGACCAATTCATATACGTTGGGGTTTTATTTATTTCGTTGGGGGTTTGGTTTATTTCATTGCGGGTATATTAAACATCTAAAAATGAACCATTAAAATTGAGTTACTAACAAAGAAATGCTAACTACGGACTAAGGAATTATTCTAAGTATTAAAAGTATAACAAGTATATATATATATAACGTTTGTTTTAAAATGAAAACATATTGATATATTATATATGGATAGGTTCGTGATATCAACCGGAAGACCGAGTCAAATTATATATATCATCAAGACAAGGGTGAGTATATAGTCCCACTTTTAAACTCTAAATATTTCGGGATGAGAATACATGTATTTTATGTTTTACATTATGGACACAAGTAACTGAAAAATATATTCTACGTTGAGTTGTACCACTGGCATACTTCCCTGTAGCTTGGTAACTAATATTTACAGCGGTATTGTAAACACGAATCCTGTTGATAGATCTATCGGGCCTGACAACCCCAACCGGACTGGACGACCAGTATTCAACGGTTGCACAGTACTTCGTTTTGTGACTACACTTGGTACGGTGTAGTAAGATTTCATATTAAAGGGAATATGCGACGTGAAAATGTTAAGTATGGTTACCAAGTGCTCAACCACTTAGAATACTTTTATTAAACTGTTTATATACGAAATCTTGTGGTCTATATATATATTGCTGCCGGCATTAAACCTATATCTCACCAACTTTATGTTGACCTTTTAAAACATGTCTATTCTCAGGTGATTTCTAAAGCTTCCGCTGCATCATGTTGGATCTAACCAGGATCTTGCGTACGCATGTTTGTGTCAAAAATAAAACTGCATATCCGAGATGTTGTATTGTAAAATATGCTAGAAACCGTGTTGTTGTCATCATTTGTAAAGTTTGTAAGTCGAAGATTATCGCTAAACGTTAATCTTCTTTTTATTGTCTTAAGCTTGTAACAAAAATAATGGTTGTGGTTTGTAATGTATAATATATGTAGTTTTTCTTTTAAAAATGTCTCATATAGAGGTCAATACCTCGCAATGAAATCATACGTTATCTAACGCGTTCTTATGGTTAAGGACGGGTTATGACATGTGGTATCAGAGCGTTGGTCTTAGCGAACCAGGTTTGCATTAGTGTGTCTAACCAAGAAGTCGTTAGGATACATTAGTAAAGTCTGGACTTTGACCGGGTCTGATTTTAAAAACCATTGCTTATCACTGTTGGTTAAAAATTTATATGTAAATATTATGTAAGTACTAATGGGTTAGTTGTTATGTGATAGATGTCGGGCTCGAAACTTATTATCACATTCAGCGACTCCGAATCAGAACCTTCAGATTGTGTTTCAGTCATTAACATATCCGATGACGAAAGTGGTATTTTTGGGGAAGACTCACAATTTCCGGATGAACCAACTATAGAAATATCGGAAAGTGAACCCGAGGAGGAAAGTGAACCCGAGGAGGAAAGTGAACCCGAAGAGGAAAGTGAACCCGAGGAAATTACGAAAGAAAAATACGATCAAGGAAAGAAACGAAAAGCTAGTGAATTAGAAAATCCAAATCCCGAGTTTAATGAGAATGAAGTGGCACCAATTCCACTCAACACTACCACCCCTATCCCCGCTATTCCTATTAGTGCTATCCCCGCATCTAGTTCTTCGGCTCCTCAGCCAAAACGTAGGGAGACAGCTAGGATTCGCGTTGGGGGATTCCCTGGACATAAATGTTTTGGGAAATAGATCAAACGATGCGCTGCCGAATTAAACCATGGAATCAAATAATGTTTTGTATAATATTATTAGTGTGGTTTGTTTAATGTTCGATGTAAGATAAGCATATGTAAAATAGCGAAGTATGAAATGCAATAATTTTCCATGGTTAAGTATTATTTAGATTGTAGTAATTGGTTCTGTACTAAGCTATTAAGTATGAACATTAACGAGTAGGTACTACCCTAGATATAATTATAAAACGCTAATAAGAAGAAAAGGCTTTTATAATAATACCTGGTTCATATTATTAACAAGCTATAAATGTACTATAAATACACACTACATCTATAATATTCCATGTGAATAATTATTTTCTTTCATTAGGAAATGGCGCGATTGAATCGAATGACGGAACAAGAACTCGAGGAACTCATCAACCAGCGAGTGAACGACAGAATGTTATGGGTTGAGGCTGCAAGAGCTGCTGCAGTTAACCCAAATCCTCGTGTAGGATGCTCCTACAAGACGTTTCAAGCTTGCAAGCCCTCATCATTCAGTGGAACGGAAGGACCGATCGGTTTAACCCGATGGATAGAAAAGATGGAGACGGTGTTTAAAATCAGTGGTTGTAATGAAAAAGACATGACCAAGTTTGCATCGTGCACTTTACAAGATAGTGCACTCACATGGTGGAAGAATTATGTGAAGGCGGTAGGAGGAGATGTAGCTTATGATACTCCATGGGAAGAATTCAAAGCAATGATAATCACCGAGTATTGTCCAAGGAATGAGGTTATTAAGTTAGAAGATGAGTTACGAAGTTTGAAGGTGGTTAGTACTGAAATCACCAACTACAATCAGCGATTCATGGAATTGGTTTTACTATGTCCTGAATTGGTTCCAACCGAAGCACGGAAGATTGAAATGTACAAAGGTGGTTTGCCCAGAAAGGTCAAGGCAAACGTTACGGCGTCGAAACCTAAGACAATTCATGAAGCTATAACCATGGCGAACGAGTTAATGGATCAGGTCATTCTGGATAAGAAAGCATTCACTACTGAGGTGAAGGTATCGAGTAACAAAAGGAAGTGGAACGGAAATTATGATCGAGGTTACCAACAGCAATCTTTTAAGAAACCAGAAACCCCGAAAGGTGCGGGTAGCGGTTCAGGCTTTGGTTACAAAGGACAAAGTCCTTTATGCAACCGTTGTCACAAACATCACTTTGGTTACTGTAGTGTGTTGTGCACCAAATGCAATCGACAGGGACATCTTGCTGAAGATTGTAAGGCTCTCGTTACAAATGCAAATGGTAACAAGACTCCTGCCACCAACGCAAATAGAACTGCTTTGGCTAACATTACTTGTTTTGGGTGTGGAAAACAGGGTCATTATAAGAGCCAGTGCCCGAATCAGAATGGCGGACCTGCACGTGGAAGAGCGTTTGTTATTAATGCTAGAGAGGCACGAGAAGACCCGGAGCTTGTTACGGGTACGTTTACCATTAATAACTTATCAGCATCTATTTTATTTGATACTGGCGCCGATAGAAGTTATGTGTGTAGAAATTTTTACACTAAATTGAATTGTTCATCATTACCTCTAGATGCTAAGTACTTGATTGAGTTAGCTAATGGTAAACTAATTAAAGCCGATAAAATTTGTCGTGGTTGTGAAATAAATTCAGCCGGAGAAACGTTTAAAATCGACTTAATACCCGTAGAATTAGGAGGTTTTGATGTAATAGTCGGCATGGACTGGATGTCCAAAATAGGAGCGGAAGTTGTTTGTGCTAAGAAGGCAATTCGTATTCCTGGTAAGGATAAAATACCGGTGATGATTTATGGAGAGAAGGGTAATTCAAAGCTAAAACTCATTAGCTGTTTGAAAGCCAAGAAGTGTTTAGAAAAGGGATGTTACGCTATTTTAGCACATGTTAATAAAGTCGAAAAGAAAGAAAAGTGCATCAACGACGTGCCTGTGGCAAGAGATTTTCCTGAAGTTTTTCCGGAAGAATTGCCGGGATTACCTCCATTTAGATCGGTAGAATTTCAAATAGATTTAGTACCAGGAGCTGCACCAGTGGCTCGTGCTCCATATAGACTTGCACCGTCCGAGTTAAAAGAACTTCAAAGTCAGTTAAAAGAATTACTGGACCGTGGATTCATACGACCGAGTACTTCACCGTGGGGAGCTCCAATTTTGTTTGTTAAGAAGAAAGATGGATCTTTCAGGTTGTGTATAGATTATCGTGAATTAAATAAGTTAACTATCAAGAATCGGTATCCACTACCGAGAATTGATGACTTATTTGATCAATTGCAAGGATCATGTGTGTATTCGAAAATCGACTTAAGATCGGGCTATCATCAACTACGCGTCAAAGAAGAGGACATTCCGAAAACTGCTTTTCGGACACGTTATGGTCATTACGAATTTTTGGTCATGCCGTTTGGATTGACAAATGCGCCAGCTGTATTCATGGACCTCATGAATCGAGTTTGTAGTCCGTATTTAGATAAGTTTGTTATCGTTTTCATTGATGATATTCTTATCTATTCCAAGAGTGAGCAAGAGCATGAAGAGCATTTAAGGTTGATATTGGAGTTGTTAAGAAAAGAACAGCTATATGCTAAATTTTTTAAGTGTGCTTTTTGGTTGAAAGAAGTGCAATTTCTTGGCCATGTTGTTAATAGCGAAGGAATTCAGGTTGATCCAGCAAAAACTGAAGCTATTGAAAAATGGGAGACTCCTAAGACACCAACGCAGATACGTCAATTTTTGGGTTTAGCCGGTTATTATAGAAGGTTTATTCAAGATTTTTCCCGAATAGCTAAGCCGTTGACAGCGTTAACACAAAAAGGGAAGAAATATGAATGGACCTCGGAGCAGGAGAACGCATTTCAAATACTGAAAAAGAAGTTAACTACGGCGCCTATATTATCGTTACCAGAAGGGAACGATGATTTTGAAATATATTGTGACGCTTCGCGACAAGGTTTTGGTTGTGTTCTTATGCAACGGAAGAAAGTTATTGCATTTGCATCCCGACAATTGAAGATTCACGAGCGAAATTATACGACGCATGATCTAGAATTGGGAGCAGTCGTGTTTGCATTGAAGATGTGGAGACACTACTTGTATGGGGTTAAATTCACTGTGTTTACTGATCATAAAAGCCTTCAACATATTTTTGATCAGAAACAATTGAACATGAGGCAACGTAGGTGGGTCGAGTTAATAAACGACTATGATTGTGAAATTCGTTATCATCCCGGAAAGGCGAACGTGGTGGCCGATGCTTTAAGCAGAAAGGAACGAGAACCAATTCGAGTTCGAGCAATGAATATAAAAATTCGCATGAATCTCAACTCACAAATCAAAGAAGTTCAACAAGAAGCACTCAATAAAGAAAACATAAAGAATGAAATAATGAAGAAGTATGAGAAGCAACTCGTTATACGGGAAGACGGAATTAGATATTTTGCAAATCGTATTTGGGTACCGAAGTTGGGTGGATTAAGGAAGTTGATATTGAACGAGGCACATAAGACAAGATACTCGATACATCCTGGAGTTGGAAAGATGTATCAAGATCTTAAGACACGTTATTGGTGGCCTAACTTAAAGACCGACGTTGCAACATATGTTGGGGAATGTTTGACTTGTTCCAAAGTCAAAGCAGAACATCAAAAGCCGTCAGGGTTACTTCAACAACCAGAAATCCCAGAATGGAAATGGGATGGTATTACCATGGATTTCATCACGAAGTTACCAAAGACTGCCTGGGGATACGACACCATTTGGGTGATTGTTGATCGTCTCACCAAGTCTGCACATTTCTTGCCTATAAAGGAAACAGATAGAATGGAGAAACTATTACGATTGTATATAAAGGAAGTTGTTTCAAGGCATGGAATACCTATTTCCATTATATCCGATCGTGATAGTAGATTTACCTCAAAGTTTTGGCAATCACTACAGGAGGCACTAGGAACTCGTTTGGATATGAGTACCGCATATCATCCGCAGACCGACGGGCAGAGTGAAAGAACAATTCAGACTCTTGAAGACATGCTCAGGGCATGTGTGATCGATTTTGGAAACGGATGGGATAAATATCTACCGTTAGCAGAATTCTCGTATAATAATAGTTATCATGCGAGCATTGGAGCTGCGCCATTCGAAGCATTGTATGGAAGGAAGTGTAGATCTCCTATCTGTTGGAATGAAGTAGGAGATCGACAATTAACTGGTCCCGAGATCATACATGAAACGACTGAGAAGATAGTGCAAATCAAGGAGAGATTAAAAACAGCCCGCAGTCGCCAATAGAGCTACGCCGATGTCCGAAGGAAACCATTAGAGTTTCAGGTCGGGGACATGGTTATGCTAAAGGTGTCACCTTGGAAAGGTGTGATACGTTTTGGAAAAAGGGGTAAACTGAACCCAAGGTACGTAGGCCCGTTTAAGATCATCGAACGCATTGGACCGGTAGCTTATCGGCTCGAGTTACCGCAACAACTCGCTGGAGTACATAATACCTTTCACGTCTCAAACCTGAAGAAGTGTCTTGCAAAGGAAGACCTCACCATTCCTCTTGAAGAAATCCATGTCGACGAGAAACTACAATTCGTCGAAGAACTAATCGAAATCATGGACCGTGAAGTTAAACAGCTCAAACAGAGCAATATACCGATTGTTAAGGTTCGTTGGAATGCTAGAAGAGGTCCCGAGTTTACTTGGGAACGAGAGGATCAGATGAAGCAAAAGTATCCACACTTGTTTCTCGATGACGCAAAATAGGTACAATTTTAAAATTTCGGGACGAAATTTATTTAACGGGGAGGTAATGTAACGACCCGCACTTCTTCGATCATACTATACTTATAAGATTAATATTTACATAAATTAAACCTTGCCAACATGATAAGCAATCCAAATTTTCGAGACTTATATTTCCGAAAAGAGTTTTACACAACGTTTGACCGTCTAGTTTGACCGATGATATCACGAACTATACAATATATGATAATTATACGTTTGTGTATATAAATGTATATATACATATTTAACATGATTAATAAATGTTTTAATATCTCATTTTGTATTAATAACAACAAGTTATATGTGTATTTTGAAACTACTAACTTAAGTTTTCAAAACGATAACTATACGTAACGTTATTTGACATAAATACTTAAGACATATAATGTTTATACATATATTGTATAAGTAATGTATTTAATCACTTTTAAAGACTTAAATACATAAAACCATATAAGTGTATTCACAAAAGATAGCTATATTTGAATCCTCATTCCATTTTTCACAAAATTTCTATACGTATACCTAGAGTATTTATACTCGTATCATACCAAGCTCCTATACGTATTTACTAATAGTAAATACACATCAAAATCACCACCTAACCAGCCATTATTCATGCCATGAGGGCTAGGTAATTGAACTTGGAAGCAATTAGGACTAGATACATAAAATTATCACTTGAAATTTTGTCCATATACACCATGTTACACGTTTTTTTGGTGTATATATACATGCTCATTTTGATCCATTTTTACTACCATTTTCTTATCAAAAACACACACTCTTTCTTACTCTCTAAACTCCATAAACATCCAGCAAGAAACCTTGAAGATCTAGCTTCAAAAACCATACTAAAACACCATAAGAAAACCATACAAAAACACTTCAAGAAAACCCTCCAAGAACACCAACTTACTTCCAATCTTTCATCCACTTCTATCACCCTTTTGATTCTAGCTTCTTACTCCTCTTTTACAGCAAACTTATCCAAGGAACTTGAGGTAGAATCTATGTTCATAACCTTATTCGATTCATATATATATAGCTATCTTATTTTGTGGTACAAAAGTTTAACAACAAGAACATAGTTTGAATGTTTTCAAACTTGTTTGCAAACTAAATAGATCTTTCTAACTTAACTTTTAAAATACTTCAAGACATGTAACATAACTTATTTATATGTTAATTTAACAAGGTAAAACTTGGTTTTTCAAAGTATAAGTATTTTTGGAAAAATGGTCATTAAATGATTTTGTTGTAACAAAAATGTTTAACTTCATATGTTTCACTAAACTTTCACCTATGCCGTATGATTTTGAATACAAACCAAGGTATTTACAGTTCATAGTCTTAAAGAAGAACTCGATCCAAGAAGATGGCAATTTGAATCAACGAAAACGGACTTGTAACGAAGAAACTATGACCGAAACAAAATTGGTTATCCAAGACTTAATTGACTTCGGGATTCATTGGAAAAATTTACATAAAATCACATCTTTATAAGATAACATGATATTTTATATATATGTACTCATAATTCAATTTCATATGGTTCAGGATCACCCGTAAGCAACACGAGAAGATTAATCATAAGATCCCATGTTTGTACGCAACACGTCATTTGACAACACCGGTACTTTATGTACGCAATACGTCATTTGACAACACCGGTACCGTGGGTCAAGATTAATCTCGACCAATTCATATACGTTGGGGTTTTATTTATTTCGTTGGGGGTTTGGTTTATTTCATTGCGGGTATATTAAACATCTAAAAATGAACCATTAAAATTGAGTTACTAACAAAGAAATGCTAACTACGGACTAAGGAATTATTCTAAGTATTAAAAGTATAACAAGTATATATATATATAACGTTTGTTTTAAAATGAAAACATATTGATATATTATATATGGATAGGTTCGTGATATTAACCGGAAGACCGACTCAAATTATATATATCATCAAGACAAGGGTGAGTATATAGTCCCACTTTTAAACTCTAAATATTTCGGGATGAGAATACATGTATTTTATGTTTTACATTATGGACACAAGTAACTGAAAAATATATTCTACGTTGAGTTGTACCACTGGCATACTTCCCTGTAGCTTGGTAACTAATATTTACAGCGGTATTGTAAACACGAATCCTGTTGATAGATCTATCGGGCCTGACAACCCCAACCGGACTGGACGACCAGTATTCAACGGTTGCACAGTACTTCGTTTTGTGACTACACTTGGTACGGTGTAGTAAGATTTCATATTAAAGGGAATATGCGACGTGAAAATGTTAAGTATGGTTACCAAGTGCTCAACCACTTAGAATACTTTTATTAAACTGTTTATATACGAAATCTTGTGGTCTATATATATATTGCTGCCGGCATTAAACCTATATCTCACCAACTTTATGTTGACCTTTTAAAACATGTCTATTCTCAGGTGATTTCTAAAGCTTCCGCTGCATCATGTTGGATCTAACCAGGATCTTGCGTACGCATGTTTGTGTCAAAAATAAAACTGCATATCCGAGATGTTGTATTGTAAAATATGCTAGAAACCGTGTTGTTGTCATCATTTGTAAAGTTTGTAAGTCGAAGATTATCGCTAAACGTTAATCTTCTTTTTATTGTCTTAAGCTTGTAACAAAAATAATGGTTGTGGTTTGTAATGTATAATATATGCAGTTTTTCTTTTAAAAATGTCTCATATAGAGGTCAATACCTCGCAATGAAATCATACGTTATCTAACGCGTTCTTATGGTTAAGGACGGGTTATGACATTTGCGTCTTCAAATCGTCATTTTCTTCTTTTGTCTTCGCACTTATTTATTTAAACGAATATTACATAAAAATAGAATAATTGCAACTAAAAGCTTTACATATTGGAAGGATATTGTGCCTAAATATATGTTCATTTAGAGCACTATCATGCTCCTACAAAGGATGGTAATTGCATCCGACATGATATAGACCATAATCAAAAGCATGTCACGGAACATTGCCTTAACAGGTGCTTGTTCAACGCTTTCCTTTACAACCGGACGGTAGTTTACCAAAAGGTAATATACGGAGCAAGTAAACTGGACGTGTTGCTTTTCTAATACAAGGATTAGCAAGTGGGTAACACAAAACCACAAGTTTTTGAGCTAAAATTTTCAAAACTGAAACCCACAAAACCTACAAAAATAATTTGCAAACACCGGTGAAGGGTTATTCCGGAAAACTTATATTGGGTAAAAGCTAGAATGAATTTTCAAAAGATCAAATGTTTTCATAAAGATCCAATTTCCTTAAAGGATCTAAATTTTCATAGTCATGTGGGACTGTAAACTACATCGTTACTATCATTGTTCATACAGCCTTATCAAAATCACTGATGTATAAAGTGTGAGAATAAAAAAAGTGATTTGAGTGAAGTGTGATTTTATTTTAAGTTCTGTATTGCTTGAGGACAAGCAACATTCAAGTGTGGGGTATTTGATAGTGCTCCAAATGAACATATATTTAGGCACAATATCCTTCCAATATGTAAAGCTTTTAGTTGTAATTGTTCTATTTTTATGTAATATTCGTTTAAATAAATAAGTGCGAAGACAAAAGAAGAAAACGTCGATTTGAAGATGCAAACGACCAAAAAGATAAAAAGTACAAAGTACAATACAAGTGGTTCAATTTATTGATAAGAAACGTCTAAAAGTTACAAGAGTATGAGCCGCAAAATGCAAAGTACAAGATATTAAATCGTACGAAAGGACGTTCGAAAATCCAGAACCGGGACATGAACCAACTATCAACGCACGACGTAACGGATCTAAAATTACAAGTTAACTATGTACAAGAATATAATATAATATATATATATATATATATATATAATTAATATAAATTATATAAATTATATATTTAAATAAAATGTCAGCAAACTAGAAAACAAAGTGATTGAGCTGGATCCAGATGGCCATGCGATCACATGACCTGGCTGCCTTATTTCCATGCGATCACATGGCAAGAAAATGGTGGCCAGGTCCTATAAAAGCCAGCGAATTCGACGAGTTTTCTACATCTTTTTCTTTTCCTTTCTATGTAACGTAAATATATATATATATATATATATATATATATATATATATATATATATATATATATATATATATATATATATATATATATATATATATATATATATATATATATATATATATATATATATATATATAATATAATTTTAATTTTAAGTTAATAATAAGGTTATTGTAAGAACGTTTTACGGGTTTTAAGTCGAAATTCTGTCCGTGCGACGCTACGCGATTAATAACCACTGTAAGCTATGTTTTTCCTTTTTAAATTAATGTCTTGTAACTAAGTTATTATTATGCTTATTTGAGCCGAAGTAATCGTGATGTTGGACTAAAAATTAAGATTGGGTTATTAGATTTTGTACAATAATTAAGGTTTGGACAACAGACCGACACTTGTGGACATTGGACTATTGACTACTAATAGATAGGGGGTATTGTCTAATAGAATGACAACTCATTAGAATCTGTCGAAACTATCTTCAAATTAGTTAATCTAATAATTATTAAAATGATTATGTATGTTCTATTTAGTGACGTTTATACGACATTTTTTACGATCATTTAATTAATTATTCGGGTTGGGTAATTGATTATTCATTCTGATCAAGTGGGTAAATTAATATTCATATCTCATTAAAACAGGGGTGGATTAAATACAAGGATAATTGGTGTAATTTTTAACAAAGTATTAAAACCTTGGATTACACGCAGTCGATAACCTGGTGTAATTATTAAACAAAGTATTAAAACCTTGTTACAGTTCGAATCCCTAATTAGTTGAAATATTTGACTTCGGGAATAAGGTTAATTTGACGAGCATTTTATAATTATGACCGATGGACTATTATGGACAAAAACCAAATAAGTATCAAATAAACTAGGACAAAGGATAATTAACCCTGGTAACAATTAATTAAAATCAAAACGTCAAACATCATGGTTACGGAAGTTTAAATAAGCATAATTATTTTATTTCATATTTCATCGTACCTTTATTTACTGTCATTTTAATTAATACAATTTCATATTTCATAGTACGTGTGTTGTAGTGTGAACCAAAGAGCCGGTAGCACTACGGCACGAGTTGTTAGAGTGTGAACCAAAGAGTCGGTAGCACTTTAGCATGAGTATGACTCGGGTTGTGATGTGAACCAAAGAGCCGGTAGCGTCATAACCGATGCATATGGTGTGAACCAAAGATCCGGTAGCACCATGACGCGAGTATGGTTAATCATGGTTGTGTGCTGTAGTGTAGCATATTATATTGTTCGAGTTATATGCTATTGTTTATGCTAGCTTGCGTATTGGAGATGTAGCGTTATACTTTGTGGATCGTAAAACCAAACCTTACTACTACGTAACACCCCGACTATTCAGATTCGTGGAAATGCCTAAGGATGTATCTTCACTGCTCCGTAGATTGAACAACGCTAGGTCTCGAGTAAGAGACATCGACTACTACTTCCAACTAAATTTCGGGACGAAATTTCTTTTGAGGTGTGGATAATGTAACATCCCGTGATTTTCCGTTAAATTTATTTTAACACCGTCTTTTTTTTTATAATATCTTTCGTTATTCAAATTTGTATCTTTCGTTAACTAACGTTCATAATATTCTCGTTATCTAATTATAACGTCATCCGTTACTCGAACGTTTTTAAAATATTCGTGGGGTTAATTTTCGCACCCGACTACAAACTCGAGGGACTAAAATTGACACGGGGCAAACTAGTTGACTAGGTCACCTAGTCCACCCCAATCACCACCATTCAACCATCTCCATCTCTCTCTCTTTCTCTCTAGCAAGAACACACACACAAACCCATTCCATTCATTCATCATCTAAATTCAATCTTGGAAGCTCACAACAAATCCGACTACATATTCTTAATCCTCTCGTCATTCTCTACGATTTGATACTAACTTCATCGATTTTGGGTAACATTTCTAAAACTCTAGATTTCTCAAATTCGTGTTTTTGATTTGATATGTTGTTAGTTAGTGTCTATGGCTCGTGTATAACATGAATATATGATTTGTATGCTCGATCTTGATGTTTTGGTGTAACTAGCTTGAAAATGAAAAGTGTATGCTTAATCTTTGATTTTGGATGATGAAATGTGTTTAGATGTTAATGTTTGTGTGTTCAAAGTGTTAGTTACTTCAATAGCTTCGTTTTAGTGTGTTGATTGACATGAAAACCTTACATTAACATGATTAGTGATTTTGAGGTTTGGTTAGGGTTTGACAACTCTTAAAATGAACTTTTGATGCGTTGAATGCTTATTAATGTTATTGATAAGTGTTTAGTTGTATTACACGTTTCATTACCTTCAAAACGGCATATCATATGTATAAATTGGATTCCCGAAACTTAAATTGCAATTGATGAACTTGAAAATAAACCTTTATTGGTCACTTGACGGGATTTTGGTTATTGTATATGATGTTTTTGCTTGATGAAAAGTGCTTAGTTGCGTTCCTTGTCGAAAGAGCTTTCCGGTGATATAAGATACATGTTCTAATTGTTTGCGGATCATAAATTGTGATTGTTTGAAGTTTGGGTCGTGCACTTGTGTTTTTCTGCAAACAGGACCTGAATGCCCATTGGGACGCCGTCCTGATTTTTGGGACGCCGTCCCACTCTTCAAATTGGGACGCCGTCCTGATTTTGGGACGCCGTCTCACTCTTCATATTGGGACACCGTCCTGATTTTGGGACACCGTCCTGATACACTAAAATGGGCTGTTTTGCTTGGTCATTTGACGTAAAATGTTTGCTATGCTACGGACCTCCGATTAACATGAAACTTGGCCAACATGCTCATATATGATTATATAACTTAGAAAAATTGTCGGATACCCGACCCGACCCAGTTGACTTTGACTTTGACCAAGTTTGACTTTTAGTCAAACTTAACCAAACGTTTATGCAATCGTTCTAACATGCTTTTATACGTAATTCTTGTATGAAACTTGACAACGTGGTTCACATGCTAATAATCGAGTCGTAACGAGCCATAGGACTAATTGAACACATTTCACCCGAGCTTGTGTCGTAACCGGTTAATTGATATAACTTACTTGTTTAGGTCAAGGCTAAGCAACTTTCATGCACACGTTTACTATGTGAAGTACTTTTATACTCGTGCACTCGAGGTGAGATCATAGTCCCACTTTTCAACAACTTTTATACTTTTAAATCGTGGGCTGAGAAACATATACATTAAGTACTTATATACATTTCACACGTATATATATTTTTCATACTTTTATACATTGAACACAATTGTGAATACAAAGATACGGACGAGTTTGAACGAAAATCCTCAATTCAATTATCATTAGTTACATCAGATGGTGTAAGCGAGACTATATTGTGTGGATCCATACGGGTTTGACTAACCCTCATTCGGACGGCTCGCTACCGTTAAGCGAATGAAATATATTCTGGTACGGTGTATGTTCTAACACTTTTATGCTGAGGTAAATGATACGGTTAAGCTTTGATAATTGGGTGCTCGGTAAACAACAATACTTATGGAATTCAAACGATTCGGAAAATCGACTTATACTATAACTTGTGGTTCAACTTATTTTACTTACATACTCATTTACTAAACCTATGATTTCACCAACGTTTTCGTTGACAGATTCTTCTATGTTTTTCTCAGGTTTTGAATGCTTAAGTGATACATGCTTCCGCACTCTTTTGATACTTGCTTGGATGTCGAGTATACATGCATATTTGGAGCATCCTTTTGGCTACTTTTAAATTGTGTCGCATAGGTTTCAATTGTACGTTTAACATTGTAATGTAACTAGCCGTCGAACTTCTTTTTGTAAACTTGAAACACCCTTTTACATTGAAATGAATGCGACATATTTTGGTCAAACGTTGTCTTAAAGACTTATGACCATGTAATGGGACCTACGTAGTCGACGCCGTCACTTGACGATTTGTCGGGGTCGCTACAAGTGGTATCAGAGCATTGGTTGTAGGGATTTAGAGTTCATTTGTGTCCACCCCGAGTCATAGGGTACATAGGTGAATCTAGACTACAACCGGCATATAGACTGGAGTAGGAATTACTTGACTATTTGTGCATTATACTCGAACTCTTCCATCATATCTAACTCGTATTCGATCTTGATCTTACGTTGATAAATTTTGTTGACGCGCCACCTTGACTTTATGATGTAATGTTAAATGCACATGTAAATCAGGGTAATATAATTTCCGGGATTATATTACGGTGATTCACATGGACGTTCTGACGTTATGACATAAAGAATTTAAGGCGAGTCAAGCAAAAATTGTCTCTCTATCCTTATTCCATATCACGGTTAGTATTATTGAGAATACTAACCAACGATATTCTTGTGTTTTGAAGGAACAATGGCTCGTCGACGCGCTCCTCCCGAAACTTCCGAACAAGCTATACAACGAATGATAGCCACCGCCGTGGATGCGGCCATGGCCGGTCACTCTTCCAACAACAATAACAATAACAACAATCACAACAACAACAATGGAGCCGGTAATTCAAACGAAGGGTGCTCCTATAAGAACTTCATGGGGTGCAAACCTCACACTTTTGATGGAACCGGGGGACCGGTCGTGCTCACCCGATGGTTTGAGCAAACAGAAGCCGTCTTTAGCATAAGCGGTTGTCGGGACCAAGACAAGGTCAGATTTTCCACTCACACCTTCGCCGGTATCGCTCTCACATGGTGGAATACGTATGTACAATCGGTGGGTATCCACGAAGCCCACGCTCTCTCTTGGGTCGACTTAAGAGGAAAGATGATCACCGAATACTTCCCGCGCGAAGAGACCCACAAGCTTGAACACGAGCTAAGAACTTTAAAAGCGGTCGGGAATGACCTAAAGGCCTATAATCAACGATTTTCTGAGCTAGCCTTGATGTGCCCAAATCTCGTGAGTACCGAGTCACTAAGGGTTGAGCTGTACATGGATGGTCTTCCTAAGAGCATCAAACAAGGAGTAATGTCATCCAAACCCGCTAATCACCAAGAGGCTTTGAATATGGCCCGCCAATTGATCGAAACAGTGGACGAAATTGAGGTGTCGGCATATAAAGCCGAGGATAAGTCGGGTGGCAACAAAAGAAAATGGGAAGCCCCCGAATTGAGCAACTACAACAACAACCCCGCCAAGAAGCCTTTCACCTCCAACGACAAGAAAGGCTATGCCGGAAGTCTACCATCTTGCAACAAGTGCCACAAACATCATTATGGCGAATGTAGCAAACCATTTTGCAACAAATGCCGCAACCGTCATTATGGTGAATGTGGTAAGTTAACTTGCCACCGGTGCCAAGGAAGTGGTCATACGGCCAACGATTGTAGGAGCGTCGCCCCCGTCGCCCAAAAGGCGCCCAATGCACACCGGTCGGGCGTTTGTTTCGAATGTGGCCAACCGGGTCATTTTAAGAATGCGTACCCAGAGAAGGAGACCAACCCCAATGCACGCGGCCGAAATTTCAACATTAACACCGAGGGAGCCCGAGATGACAACTAGTCACGGGTACGTTTCTTCTCAACAACCTTATATTTCATGTTTATTCAATTCGGGTACCGTTAGACGTTTTATAACCAAGGCCTTGACTCGTACTCTTTGCACACCACCATATCCCCTAGACACTACCTATGCCATGCAGGTGACCGACGGAAAAATATTACGTTAAACTTTTTGGGTGGAGAATTTGAATTTTGACTTGACACTTATAGAACTAGGGGACTCAAAACCTATTCGTTAAGAAGAAAATGATCCCTTACATGTGTATAGATTATCGTGAACTAAATAATTTTCGGTTAAGAACCGATATTCTCTTTCCCGTACCGATGACCTCTTGATCAATCACAAGAATTCCGTGTGTATTCCAAAATCGACCCCCATTCCGGTTATCTCCAAAACGGTTTTCAAAATTCGTTACGATAGTTATGAATTTATTATAGTGTCGTTCAGTTTAACAAGGGCTTCCTCCGTATTCATGGGCCTGATGGGCCTGATGGGTAGACAGATCTGTCATCATATTCATATGTGATGTTCTAACCTATTCAATTCAAGCAAAGAAGAAAACGAACAACATCTTTGTCTTACGCTCGAACTCTTGAGGAAAGAGCAACTCTATACCAGAATCTCCAAGTGTGAACTTTGGTTAAACAAAGTCCAATTTCTAGACCATGTTATTAGTGGTCAGGGTATTACAATAAATCTCGCAATCGAAGCCACACGTAATCGGGAAACCCTCACAACTCTGACTTGTGTTCGTAAAATCTTAGATCCTTACCGAAAGTTCATTTCCGACTTTTTCTCGTGATGCTCGTCCTTTACCCTCGATAACTCATTAAGTTGGAAATTTAAACCTCTCCGTGCCCGGACCTTAAGCGTGATTTTTCACACCAACATTACTAGCTAAATTCGTATAACGCCAGATGGAACTTAAATATGGAAATATTTCTACTTGAACGCCGAAAGGCATACTCTCTCGACTCAAAAATCGACGTAACTGAAATTCGTTATTTTTGTACGAACGATTGGAATACTTAATTATGGATCCGATCAATCTTCTCATCACCACGTACCACGTTACATAACACTGTTATTTCACTATGACCGTCTGATATTACTGGGACCCAAGATAACACACAATCCAAGGATACTTCCTTTCTCTTTGACTTATCGTCCTCATGCTCCTGATACGGACAACTACTACTCAACCCCGAACTATACAACTATGTGTTCTATCTCGTTTTCCCACCAGGTCTCAACATTTGACCACTAGATGCGCGATATGGCTACCTCAGGATGTGAGCTCATCCTATTCTAAGTTCTCATTCCACTCCTGTCCTTTTGCTTGTACTTTTGTATAAGGAAACTTTTTATATACTTTCTCAATGGAGAGAGAGACTCATCATGTATTACTAGTATTCACCACGAGGGTGAATAGCCCTGAAAAAAAAAAAAAAAAATAAAAAAAATAAAAAAAAAAAAAAAAAAATGTTCTCTGTAGCCGGTAAGGAACTTGTTCCAACGAACGTTTTCAAACCCTAACTAGCTTGTTCAAACATATCTTAATTCTATTCCAACACGGTGTACCATTGTCGACTATCTCGGATCACAATACTCGTTTCACTTCTAGTGTTACAAGAAGCCTTAGAGACACGTTTAAACATGAGTACCATGTATCATCCACAACCAACGGACCAAACAAACGTACGTTTCACATCTTGGAAAGACATGTTACAAACATGTATTGTTGCCTTTAGTTGTCTCCTCTCACACAACAGTTACCATTCGTGTATTAACGTCGCACTTCCGAAACCCTATGTGACCGCAAATGTCATACCCCAATTCGTTGGACCAAAGCATGTGGCAAGCAAATCACCGGATCCGAACTCATTCAAGAAATAACCTTTGAGATAGTTCAAGTCCGAGAAGGGCTCAAGACGGCCCGTGGTCGCCAAAGGAGTTATACTAATGTTAGATGAAAATCTCTCAAATTTAAAGTCAGTAACCGTGTAATATTGAAAACCACACCTTGGAAAGGTGTAATCCGTTTCGGGAAATCGAGGAAATTTATATCCGCAATATTGATCCTTTTGAAATCTTGGGGCGTATTGGAACCGCTCCCTACCATTTAGAACTGCCGACTCAATTAAGTTTCCGTTTACCTTACATTTCGTGTAACAAACTTAGAAACGTGTCCTGCGGAACAGGAACTTGCAATCCTTATAGATGCACCAACTATTGATGACAAACTACTCTTCATAGGAAAACCGGCTGAACTTGTGGATCGTAAAACCAAACCTTACTACTACGTAACACCCCGACTATTCAGATTCGTGGAAATGCCTAAGGATGTATCTTCACTGCTCCGTAGATTGAACAACGCTAGGTCTCGAGTAAGAGACATCGACTACTACTTCCAACTAAATTTCGGGACGAAATTTCTTTTGAGGTGTGGATAATGTAACATCCCGTGATTTTCCGTTAAATTTATTTTAACACCGTCTTTTTTTTTTATAATATCTTTCGTTATTCAAATTTGTATCTTTCGTTAACTAACGTTCATAATATTCTCGTTATCTAATTATAACGTCATCCGTTACTCGAACGTTTTTAAAATATTCGTGGGGTTAATTTTCGCATCCGACTACAAACTAGAGGGACTAAAATTGACACGGGGCAAACTAGTTGACTAGGTCACCTAGTCCACCCCAATCACCACCATTCAACCATCTCCATCTCTCTCTCTTTCTCTCTAGCAAGAACACACACACAAACCCATTCCATTCATTCATCGTCTAAATTCAATCTTGGAAGCTCACAACAAATCCGACTACATATTCTTAATCCTCTCGTCATTCTCTACGATTTGATACTAACTTCATCGATTTTGGGTAACATTTCTAAAACTCTAGATTTCTCAAATTCGTGTTTTTGATTTGATATGTTGTTAGTTAGTGTCTTCTATGGCTCGTGTATAACATGAATATATGATTTGTATGCTCGATCTTGATGTTTTGGTGTAACTAGCTTGAAAATGAAAAGTGTATGCTTAATCTTTGATTTTGGATGATGAAATGTGTTTAGATGTTAATGTTTGTGTGTTCAAAGTGTTAGTTACTTCAATAGCTTCGTTTTGGTGTGTTGATTGACATGAAAACCTTACAATAACATGATTAGTGATTTTGAGGTTTGGTTAGGGTTTGACAACTCTTAAAACGAACTTTTGATGCGTTGAATGCTTATTAATGTTATTGATAAGTGTTTAGTTGTATTACACATTTCATTACCTTCAAAACGGCATATCATATGTATAAATTGGATTCCCGAAACTTAAATTGCAATTGATGAACTTGAAAATAAACCTTTATTGGTCACTTGACGGGATTTTGGTTATTGTATATGATGTTTTTGCTTGATGAAAAGTGCTTAGTTGCGTTCCTTGTCGAAAGAGCTTTCCGGTGATATAAGATACATGTTCTAATTGTTTGCGGATCATAAATTGTGATTGTTTGAAGTTTGGGTCGTGCACTTGTGTTTTTCTGCAAACAGGACCTGAATGCCCATTGGGACGCCGTCCTGATTTTTGGGACGCCATCCCACTCTTCAATTTGGGACGCCGTCCTGATTTTGGGACGCCGTCCCACTCTTCATATTGGGACACCGTCCTGATTTTGGGACACCGTCCTGATACACTAAAATGGGCTGTTTTGCTTGGTCATTTGACGTAAAATGTTTGCTATGCTACGGACCTCCGATTAACACGAAACTTGGCCAACATGCTCATATATGATTATATAACTTAGAAAAATTGTCGGATACCCGACCCGACCCAGTTGACTTTGACTTTGACCAAGTTTGACTTTTAGTCAAACTTAACCAAACGTTTATGCAATCGTTCTAACATGCTTTTATACGTAATTCTTGTATGAAACTTGACAACGTGGTTCGCATGCTATAATAATCGAGTCGTAATGAGCCATAGGACTAATTGAACACATTTCACCCGAGCTTGTGTCGTAACCGGTTAATTGATATAACTTACTTGTTTAGGTCAAGGCTAAGCAACTTTCATGCACACGTTTACTATGTGAAGAACTTTTATACTCGTGCACTCGAGGTGAGATCGTAGTCCCACTTTTCAACAACTTTTATACTTTTAAATCGTGGGCTGAGAAACATATACATTACGTACTTATATACATTTCACACGTATATATATTTGTCATACTTTTATACATTGAACACAATTGTGAATACAAAGATACGGACGAGTTTGAACGAAAATCCTCAATTCAATTATCATTAGTTACATCAGATGGTGTAAGCGAGACTATGTTGTGTGGATCCATACGGGTTTGACTAACCCTCATTCGGACGGCTCGCTACCGTTAAGCGAATGAAATATATTCTGGTACGGTGTATGTTCTAACACTTTTATGCTGAGGTAAATGATACGGTTAAGCTTTGATAATTGGGTGCTCGGTAAACAACAATACTTATGGAATTCAAACGATTCGGAAAATCGACTTATACTATAACTTGTGGTTCAACTTATTTTACTTACATACTCATTTACTAAACCTATGATTTCACTAACGTTTTCGTTGACATATTCTTCTATGTTTTTCTCAGGTTTTGAATGCTTAAGTGATACATGCTTCCGCACTCTTTTGATACTTGCTTGGATGTCGAGTATACATGCATATTTGGAGCATCCTTTTGGCTACTTTTAAATTGTGTCGCATAGGTTTCAATTGTACGTTTAACATTGTAATGTAACTAGCCGTCGAACTTCTTTTTGTAAACTTGAAACACCCTTTTACATTGAAATGAATGCGACATATTTTGGTCAAACGTTGTCTTAAAGACTTATGACCATGTAATGGGACCTACGTAGTCGACGCCGTCACTTGACGATTTGTCGGGGTCGCTACAAATAATATTCGATATAATGAAAACTATTATTAAATATATATATATAAATATATATATGTATATAAATATTTCCTGTAAATATATAAAATTAAATTAACTCTAATTGTTTAATAATATATAATATATTTATTTTAGTAATTAAACTTGCTATTAAAATTTGTTTATACATAGAAAGAGAATATATTAAAAATAAGTGGTTTCTAGCCTAATTAATAAACGTCAGTAACACTCGGTTGACATTTCGTTAGTTTTAATATAGATCTAGTATATGTTTAAGAAGATTTGAAATAAAAGTTGGACTGTAAATTGATTACGAAGATTTTAGATTTGTCAAAAATATTTTTACCTTTTTAAGATTAAATATTAGTACTCCGTACCTATAAATTGGAACAGAAAATAAATAATTAGCGAACCTTTTTTATCAGGTTTCAAACAGTTAATGAGTGAAATAATTAAATATATTTAGTCCAAAAATTTGAGATTTTTAGGAACACTTTTATACGTTAACTGTTTAGCAATGGACACGATATAGCATTCCAGGATAAACTGCCGGTAGGATACTCCCAAAATCTCTGGCTGCTTACTATGTGATATTACTATTTCGATTACTATTTGCTTTATGACTTCTTAAATGATTCAATTTAATATTTTATTATTATTATTAATATTATAATTAATATATAACAAGTTATATATATGTTTATCGAGATATTGAGAAAGGGATACACAAAACCACCATCACTAAGTTTGGCCACTCGTAACCACCTTTCATCACCATCGAACCCCTTCTATCACCACCATATTTAACCGTGAATCTCCATCATTACCGCTGGCACCTTCATTATATCACCCACTACCTTCGACTACTATCACTCTAAAATCACCACTGTTTTGATCAATCATCATTTCACACTTTTATTTCCTTGTATCTTCTTAGACCAACCCTCACTATCTTCGTCTTCAATCACCTATCATCTTCACCACTCTTAAACCACCCCATATTTTCTTTTGTTTTCCTACAATACACAACACAACACATATCTATATTTTTTTTCTCCTTCTTCTCTGCCATAATCGATCCATAACCGCACCCAACATAACCAACCATAACCATCCTTCACCACCCCACTGCAACCAAGGACAGGTGACCGCTACTCCCGCTTACCACTATCAAAAGCAACCCACATCGAGCCACCTTCGAATCCACCTCACCATGGGCAGCACCAACTTCGCACACCATCACCTTATCTCCCTCCATCTCTCTTTCTCTTGTCTCTCTCTCGCTCCCTTTACTGTAAACATCACAGCCCCATCTCACGAAACCCACATATGTCTTCTATTATTCGAAACAAGAATCAATACTCAAGTCACCATTAAACTGCAGCTGCACAAGTTTCACTACTGCGGCTGTGTTGTTCTTATATTTAATCGAGCAACCTCACCACCTTTGTACCCTCTCTAAACCGAAGCACCATATATTTTTTTTTTCGAGCTATTTAAGGTGAGGTTTAAGAATTTTGCCACTTTGGAATTACTGAATATTAAAACACTTTACCATGACAATCCTTGAGACAAGATTTCTCATGTGGCCATGTGGGACTATATGCAAATAAGTGGCCGACCGAGATTATTCCTTTTGGGACATTTTAAATTTTTTTTCTCTTTTCGAGTATATGTGCATGAAAATGAACGATTGCTTACTTCTTCCTGGTTCCCGTTTAAAAATAAATAAATAAATAAATAAATAAAAGACATCATATTTGGGGCTGTGAAATCCTTTGCTCCATTGGGCCGTGAACTTTAGTCTAGTAATTGGGCCGTATACTAGTCCTTCCATTTCGATTGGGCCAGTGCATAGGGATGGTGACGGGTTAGATGAATTTATGATTGATAGAAGATGATTTTGAGCTGTGATGATACATGATGAGTATGATGGTTACACGATGGGATGTCGATGACAATTAATGATGATCGACATAATCGTATGCGATTAGAATCATGTTATGATTATGATCGTGATATGATTATAATTATGATTATAATTTGATCATGATAAAAGGATGATGATGAACTTTAGATGAAATGGAGTTAAATGATGTATGTGTCGATTAGTTTACCAGAAGAAGAAAACGAACTAGATAGATATAGTTTATATACTTTTATTTCGGGGTTTAAATCATAAAAGCAAGAATAGACTGATGGTTAAGGACATATCGGGTTAGCGGGACGTCGCGGGTTCAAACCCGGACTTGGGCATTTTTTTAGGAGATACATCTCTTGAGGTAGTTATTCATTTATTTACTACGATTATTATTATTATCATTATCATTATTATTACTATTATTATTAGTATTAATTATTATTAATATTATTATTAGTATCATGTTTATTAAAAACTATTATTTGTATTAAAAGTATCATTTTTATTATTATTATCGTTATTAAAAAAATTTCATTTTTTATCAAAAGTATTATTATTAATATTAGCATCACTATTATTATCATAATAACTACTATTATTATTATTATTGAAAAATGAAACAACTTTTTATTATTGTTATTATCAATATTATTTTATCAAATAACTATTAGTTATATAAAAACATATTTACTACATGTAAACATAACCACAGTAAAACTTATATAATAAAAACTAATAAATGTAATAAATTAGGTTATTAATGAAACACATAATTAAAATAACAATTAAGTCACTAATAATATATAAATTTATTCGATTTTAATCATATGTGTTAATATATACATAAATGATATAGGTTCGTGAATCCGAGGCCAACCCTACTTTTGTTCATTGTCGTCATATGTATTTTTTACTACAAAATACATTAGGTGAGTTCATTTGCTCCCTTTTTACTCATTACATTTTTGGGCTGAGAATACATGCAAATGCTTTATTAAATGTTTTACAGTATTTATATGCGTGAGTTCATTTGCTCCCTTTTTACTCATTACATTTTTGGGCTGAGAATACATGCAAATACTTTATTAAATGTTTTACAATATTTATATGCGTGAGTTCATTTGCTCCCTTTTACGCTTTACATTTTTGGGACTGAGAATACATGCGCTGTTTTTACAACTGCTTTATTAAATGTTTTTGAATTATATTTTGAACTGCGAATACATGAAATGCTTTTATAAATGTTTGATGAGATAGACACAAGCAAAACATTCCTCGAATGAAATATTATGCAGACAGAAGTTCTGCGGATTATTATTGAATTATGTAGACATGATAATTGCCACCATTGAATTATGTAGACCTGATAATTGTCACCATTGAATTATGTGGACATGATAATTGCCACCAGTTGATGTGAATGTTATATATCGAGAGAATGATTTTATACACAGGTTATGTGTATATTATTTTTGTGCACAAGATATGTGTACAGTTACTATGATTTATGAAAATGGTTTCGTACACGAGAAAGATGTACTGTATTTAAAAGATATAGCATGTACATTACAGGTGGGTATAGGATTCGGGCCCATTTGTACCATGCAGCATTTAAATTTTGTGGTCTATCAAAACGATGAATTATATTGTTTTAAGATAAACCTATGAACTCAAAAACTTTTGGTTGACACTTTTAAGCATGTTTATTCTCAGGTATGAAAGAAACCTTCCGCTGTGCATTTGCTCATTTGAAGGTCAATACTTGGAGTCGATCATCGCTCTAGGATCAAAGGTTGATGATTTCGTCCGGATGGATTAGGACGGGTCTTCACAGTTAGTATCAGAGTGGTGGTCTTAGCGAACTAGGTCTTACATTAGTGTGTCTAACTGATAGTTGTTTAGATGCATTAGTGAGTTTGGACTTCGACCGTGTCTGCATGTCAAAAGTTTTGCTTATCATTTCTAGTCAGAAATCATCTGCTTATCATCCTTAGGAAATTACCTGCTTATCATTCTTAGGGAATCATTTGCTTATCATTCTAAGTCTAGAAACATCTTACTGCAATGACTGCATGGATAGTGTATAGACAATTCATATCTTAGCGTACCTGACAATTTATATCTTAGCATATCTGTTACTGTAGACTTTACCTGACAGCTTCCGTAGATTCCTCCATAACTTATGGAATTTTAGTATTATATATGCATATGTAAATTATGTATTGCAGGGTACTAATCTACGTCCTATAATCTGTTTCTTATCAAAAATTCTTCATCTGATCGTACGAGATGAATCCCTCAACTAGTTCGAGTCCCTCAGATTTCGATAGCTATTCCGATAGTTATTCCGACAGCTATTCCGACATGGATATTCACCTAAGCTCCGAAAGTGGTGTCACCAGAATGAATCAATCAATCAGTCATTCCCAATTCATCTGATGAGTTCGTAGTCGACTTAATCCACGGAAACGAGAAGAAGGCAATTCCTTTCCATCAACCAAATTTCCCTCTTGGCGAAGAACCTGAAGCACTTGCCGGCGAATCTATCCAAAACACCATTTTCTGCCTCATTTCCAGAGTAGTTCGACACGATTATATTCTATCCACAATTCTAAACCTTATTCATCCGCTCGTCCGGACCGACAATCATCCCGGAATAATGGAAGAAGTCAATAAGCTTTGCGCTTGATTAATCAATCTAGAAAATATGGTGCAAAACGTACCAGCTTCAGCAACATCACCGGCACCAACAGTACCACCAACATCAATACCAGTATCACCAACAACCCAAGTTTCAACATCCAACGCCTCAACATCTCATTATGTACCTCAAATATAATCAACGTTCTACATATCATTCTACATCATTTATCTTCGTTCTACATGGCAATTATGTAATCTCTAATATTTTAGAGATTATGTATTCTAGTTCTAACGATAAATCAGATGAGGTTAATATCATATTGACTCATTAAATCCATGATTATATCTGAAGAAAATATATATGTATATATATTTTTCATAAAGACTGTAATTAAAAATTCTTTCGTACAAACTGTTAATGGTGAAAATATTTTAACGGGTAGGTAATACCCGAGGAATATTTAGATTTCGCATTAATAAGTTACACTGTACATTCTTCAAATCTGATTCAATAGTCATTTACTATCCTACTTACATCTACAGATATACGTAACCGTTCACCACAAAATAACCATTTTCATTCAATTTCATATTTGGATTTTGATCTATTAGAATCCAACAAGTGGCATAATGAAGAAAACATTTGACAAAAATAAAATTTGTTAGAAACAGACAAATTAACTATGAGAAATTTTGTTAAGAATCCACGCTAACTGTTTCTAGCTAACTGTTAATTCCGTATTACATTTTATTTATCGCAATTTAATTATCGCAATTTAATTATCGCAATTTACATTCTCGCAATTTTATTTATCGTCATTTAATTTCTGTTATTTACTTTACGCACTTTATTTATCGTCATTTAATTTCTGTTATTTATCTTTACGCACTTTAAATATCGGGCACGTATACAAGGTTTTGACATATCATATCGACGCATCTATATATATTATTTGGAATAACCATAGACACACTATATGCAGTAATGCTGGAGTTAGCTATACAGGGTTGAGGTTGATTCTATAATAATATATATAATTTGAGTTGTGATCGAGTCTGAGACATGTACACGGGTCACGATACGTATTAATTAATTCGAATATTATATATTAAACTATATATGAATTATTGGACTGTCAACTGTGGACTATTGACTGTGGACTAATAATATTGGACAATTAAAATGAATTAAAATATTGATTATAACATATGAAACTAAACAATTCTTCAAGTTTGCCACTTGATCTCACCTTAAACCTCATTTGTATCTTGACGATTACTATCTGCGTTCAAACCTTTCATGATTCTTGAAAACACCTTAATCGAGAGGATGAACCAACCGCACTTCATCTACGGAAGAAAAGGTTGATGCATATAGTTATGCACCTGAAAACTCTCGGAACCTGGGTAAACGTTTAACACGTATCCGTGCTAGCTCCTTGGCGTTGTTATTACCGAAAATAACTTTGCAATCTCTTTCCAAATTAGCCAATTTTGTCACAGCTCCAGCAAATCAATTTCGACGTATCATTCAAATAAACCTTATTATAACCTTGAGATATATGCGTACTCTTTTATTGTTACCAGGGAACCTTTTATATTCCACCATAGTACCATTAGCGTTTAATCATCTAAAAACACAATTCTCCTAAAAACACCTCGGATTGATAACCGACAATTCTGATAGGGCTGCATTCAATGCAGAGGAAACAGTAAAATTATAGATGGCCTAAATGGCCAAGAGGTTGATGATTAAGAATGGAGTGTTGAGAACGCTCGATAGAAAATTTGGTATTGAAAACCGGATTGAGCTAACCATGAAGGAGACCAAGGACAAATACAAGGACCAAACCCTATATTCAAAGAATCCAGGTAATTCTGGATCCGCCGAAATATTTAGAGAATATCTTGTTCCGAAGTCATGTTAAAATCTTGCGGAAAATTTTTCTTCATCAACCTTCGAACTTAGAAATTCCAAAATATCATCATAAATATCTTCGATATTTCTGAGGATATTTTCATAAATATTCTTGTCCGAAATTATCTACCTCATCTTGCTTTCTGTATTCCATTATATTGGAAACTTCTGTAAAATCTAAGTATAAATTATGAATGAATTATGGAGAAGTGTTGGGAATTGAAGCATGGGTTAGTATAATATAATGACGCTTGGCCAATGTGATTATATTACAGTAAGTCATGCTGAGTTTCTAATGGAACGTGATGATTCACAGATCATAACGTCATCATGTGCCATGTTACATAACTCTTTCATTCTACTTAACCTCTGAACATATCAAGAAAATATATTTTTGATAGTTCCATCCTCAGTGATTCTGGTAATTTGACAAATCAAATCGTGCTATTACGTTCTTTCTTGTTTAGAACATTAAGTTCATTCAAAATTCCTTGTTATTCGCTTTACTAAAGGTCGAGAAGATGATAAAAAAAGCAAAGAGCTCCAAAATATAAGAGAAAATATAAAGCCCAATAGCAACACGTAGGTTACAAACTGTGGATATTAATACGAATACCAATATAAAGAGAATAGTATCACCCCAAGGTAATAGTAGAAATACACAGATTCTTCTGGTGGAAAATCGTAAAGAAGGATGACAGAATTGATAATTAGAAAAATATCAAGGATTAGAACGGGATTAAGTATTTTCACAATCTTTGGATGTATGGATTAAGAAAGAAAGTATAGGAATGGAGTGAATAAGAGAACAGAAGAGCTTAATTTATAATGGAAATATCAGACAGAGTAATCGAGGCAGATCACCGTATTTAATTATAAAGATCTTAATTTCCTTTTTCGTAGAAGAATCAAATCTTTTATATTTCGAAGAATTTCTTTTAAAACCCTTGAATTCCGGAATTCAACCATGACTAGTGAAAAGTTATGATGAAACTTGTCTATCTCATTTTACTGTTTAGGGATAGCTTCAATCGTACGCTTCAAGTGATTAAATTGTTTTATCTATATTATTCAATAGTGATAAAACTCTATTTAACAACTCGGATTTGTCATGAAAAACATTTTTTCGTTAGCCATGACCACCTCACTCAAATTTTGGGACGAAATTTCTTTAACGGGTAGGTACTGTGACGACCTGAAAATTTTTGACCAAATTTAAACTTGATCTTAATATGATTTCGACACGATAAGCAAAGTTTGTAATGTTGAGCCTCAAAATTTTTGAACTATTTCATATATTCAACTACCCTTCGACTGTTCTCGACGATTCACGAACAACTATTTGTAATTAGATACATATATATTATATAAAAATTTGTTATAATATTTGAAATATTATATGATTAAATTTTAGAAATAAGTATGTACAATAATATACGATATAATGAAAACTATTATTAAATATATATATATAAATATATATATGTATATAAATATTTCCTGTAAATATATAAAATTAAATTAACTCTAATTGTTTAATAATATATAATATATTTATTTTAGTAATTAAACTTGCTATTAAAATTTGTTTATACATAGAAAGAGAATATATTAAAAATAAGTGGTTTCGAGCCTAATTAATAAACGTCAGTAACACCCGGTTGACATTTCGTTAGTTTTAATATAGATCTACTATATGTTTAAGAAGATTTGAAATAAAAGTTGGACTGTAAATTGATTACGAAGATTTTAGATTTGTCAAAAATATTTTTACCTTTTTAAGATTAAATATTAGTACTCCGTACTTATAAATTGGAACAGAAAATAAATAATTATCGAACCTTTTTTATCAGGTTTCAAACAGTTAATGAGTGAAATAATTAAATATATTTAGTCCAAAATTTTGAGATTTTTAGGAACACTTTTATAAGTTAACTGTTTTGCAATGGACACGATATAGCATTCCAGGATAAACTGTCGGTAGGATACTCCCAAAATCTCTGGCTGCTTACTATGTGATATTACTATTTCGATTACTATTTGCTTTATGACTTCTTAAATGATTCAATTTAATATTTTATTATTATTATTAATTATTATTAATATTATAATTAATATATAACAAGTTATATATATGTTTATCGAGATATTGAGAAAGGGATACACAAAACCACCATCACTAAGTTTGGCCACTCGTAACCACCTTTCATCACCATCGAACCCCTTCTATCACCACCATATTTAACCGTTAATCTCCATCATTGCAGCTAGCACCTTCATTATATCAACCACTACCTTCGACTACTATCACTCTAAAATCACCACTGTTTTAATCAATCATCATTTCACACTTTTATTTCCTTGTATCTTCTTAGACCAACCCTCACTATCTTCGTCTTCAATCACCTATCATCTTCACCACTCTTAAACCACCCCATATTTTCTTTTGTTTTCCTACAATACACAACACAACATATATATATATTTTTTTTCTCCTTCTTCTCTGCCATAATTGATCCATAACCGCACCCAACATAACCAACCATAACCATCCTTCACCACCCCACTGCAACCAAGGACTGGTGACCACCACTCCTGGTTACCACTATCAAAAGCAACCCACATCGAGCCACCTTTGAACCCACCTCACCATGGGCAGCACCAACTTCGCACACCTTCACCTTATCTCCCTCTATCTCTCTTTCTCCTGTCTCTATCTCGCTCCCTTGACTGTAAACATCACAGCCCCATCTCACGAAACCCACATATATCTTCTATTATTCGAAACAAGAATCAATACTCAAGTCACCATTAAACTGCAGCTGCACAAGTTTCACTGTTGCGGCTGTGTTGTTCTTATATTTAATCGAGCAACCTCACCACCTTTGTACCCTCTCTAAACCGAAGAACCATATTTTTTTTTGTCGAGCTATTTAAGGTGAGGTTTAGGAATTTTTCCACTTTGGAATTACTGAATATTAAAACACTTTACCATGACAATCCTTGAGACAAGATTTCTCATGTGGCCATGTGGGACTATCTTCAAATAAGTGGCCGACCGAGATTATTCCTTTTGGGACATTTTAAATTTTTTTTCTCTTCTCGAGCATATGTGCATGATAATGAACGATTGCTTACTTCTTCCTGGTTCCCGTTTAAAAATAAATAAATAAATAAATAAAAGACATCATATTTGGGGCTGTGAAATCCTTTGCTCCGTTGGGCCGTGAACTTTAGTCTAGTAATTGGGCCGTATACTAGTCCTTCCATTTCGATTGGGCCAGTGCATAGGGATGGTGACGGGTTAGATGAATTTATGATTGATAGAAGATGATTTTGAGCTGTGATGATACATGATGAGTATGATGGTTGCACGATGGGATGTCGATGATAATTAATGATGATTGAGATAATCGTATGCGATTAGAATCATGTTATGATTATGATCGTGATATGATTATAATTATGATTATAATTTGATCATGATAAAAGGATGATGATGAACTTTTGATGAAATGGAGTTAAATGATGTATGTGTCGATTAGTTTACCAGAAGAAGAAACGAACTAGATAGATATAGTTTATATACTTTTATTTTGGGGTATAAATCATAAAAGCAAGGATAGACGGATGGTTAAGGACATATCGGGTTAGCGGGACGTCGCGGGTTCAAACCCGGACTTGGGCATTTTTTTAGGAGATACTTCTTTGAGGTTGTTATTCATTTATTTACTACTATTATTATTATTATTATCATTATCATTATCATTATTATTACTATTATTATTAGTATTAATTATTATTAATATTATTATTAGTATCATATTTATTAAAAACTATTATTTGTATTAAAAGTATCATTTTTATTATTATTATCATTATTAAAAAAATTTCATTTTTTATCAAAAGTATTATTATTAAAATTAGCATCACTATTATTATCATAATAACTACTATTATTATTATTATTATTGAAAAATGAAACAACTTTTTATTATTGTTATTATCAATATTATTTTATCAAATAACTATTAGTTATATAAAAACATATTTACTACATGTAAACATAACCATAGTAAAACTTATATAAAAAAAATTAATAAATGTAATAAATTAGGTTATTAATGAAACACATAATTAAAATAACAATTAAGTCACTAATAATATATAAATTTATTCGATTTCAATCATATGTGTTAATATATACATAAATGATATAGGTTCGTGAATCCGAGGCCAACCCTACTTTTGTTCATTGTCGTCATATGTATTTTTACTACAAAATACATGGGGTGAGTTCATTTGCTCCCTTTTTACTCATTACATTTTTGGGCTGAGAATACATGCAAATGCTTTATTAAATGTTTTACAATATTTATATGCGTGAGTTCATTTGCTCCCTTTTTACTCATTACATTTTTGGGCTGAGAATACATGCAAATGCTTTATTAAATATTTTTACAATATTTATATGCGTGAGTTCATTTGCTCCCTTTTACGCTTTACATTTTTGGGACTGAGAATACATGCGCTGTTTTTACAACTGCTTTATTAAATGCTTTTGAAATATATTTTGAACTGCGAATACATGAAATGTTTTTATAAATGTTTGACGAGATAGACACAAGTAAAACATTCCTCGAATGAAATATTATGCAGACAGAAGTTCTGCGGATTATTATTGAATTATGTGGACATGATAATTGCCACCATTGAATTATGTGGACCTGATAATTGTCACCATTGAATTATGTGGACATGATAATTGCCACCAGTTGATGTGAATGTTATATATCGAGAGAATGATTTTATACACAGGTTATGTGTATGTTATTTTTGTGCACAAGATATGTGTACAGTTACTCTGATTTATGAAAATGGTTTCGTACACGAGAAAGATGTACTGTATTTAAAAGATATAGCATGTACATTACAGGTGGGTATAGGATTCGGACCCATTTGTACCATGTAGCATTTAAATTTTGTGGTCTATCAAAATGATGAATTTTATTGTTTTAAGATAAACCTATGAACTCACCAACCTTTTGGTTGACACTTTTAAGCATGTTTATTCTCAGGTATGAAAGAAACCTTCCGCTGTGCATTTGCTCATTTTAAGGACAATACTTGGAGTCGATCATCGCTCTGGGATCAAAGGTTGATGATTTCGTCCGGATGGATTAGGACGGGTCTTCACAGTTGCCATGATTAACGAGTATTTATCTTTAGTGTATGCTAGGATGTACTAATGCCGAAATAATATTATGGTTTGTGTATATTGTCAAGACGCTTTCCGATTATGCTTTAAACTCAATCGCTTTTCCAACTAATACAACGTAGTTATTGGCTCTGTTATTGGGAAGTCGCGAACCCCGATTCGGAGTACACTATTTGTGTCACCCCTTGGTAAGAGAAGTCTATCGGATATAACGTAAGTTTGACTGAGGGACACCGGTTATTGTAAGTCCACCCAGCCTTGGACTCTAACTGAGGACTCTTTCGTAATGAAGCATCTAACTAGGCCCATAGTACATTGTCGGTCCTAGACCATGCTAGTGTAGTCACCAAGCATGTAAACTTCGTACGTGCACACTGAAGCACAACAATTGTTGTAAGATGTACCTCTGCTAAATAAGGCCATGGAACCCGATCGGTGCTTATTAGTACACTTCACCATAACGCGATCTCAAGCATTGCACCCTATTTGAGATATTCTTAGTTAATTAAGGAACTGTTTGTTTAAACACATAAAGGATTGGACTGTTAGGATAACCGAACGTGTTCATGGAAGTCAAACTGACTTGGCCATGGTGTTCTTTATGGTTTAACTCTTTTTAAGGGTCTAACTATCTTTTTATAACCAATCATTAACGAAAGCATCGAAACACATCAAGTCTCTCAGATATGGCATACCTCATGTTTCATTATGCTTAAGAAAGTTTAGACCTTTGTGGAATGTTAATACGTCACCCAACCGAGTCGCTTAATTGGATGAGCCGTTTGAAGGTGTATGCCTGTAGTCAGATTGCACGGGCGTCAGGGGTAAGGGACGTTGCTGTCTATTTAGAATCTTTAAGCCTAACGCATTACCCAGTGACATGTCTTATGACAGGGACGTTAGGACCAGTGTAATGAATACAAGGTCACTACCTATTCATGAGCCAACATTCCATAACCTCGATAAAGTAACTGACGAAACCATAGTATGCACTTGCTTTAACCTTATCTGAATTATAAATTTTATCGTATTTACTTTATTTTATCTTATAAACTAGAAAAACCCAAAATTAAGTAACAAACCATTTGAAACAACCCGACTTTTTCGACTTATATTTATACTTTATACTTTCACGAACCTGTGTATTTGTACGTACTGAGCTACATAATATTCTGGGATCATTTCCCATGTTAATTTCTTTCGTTAATATCTTAAAACGTGTTATTAAGTGCTTAATCACTTAACCCGATCCTCGAATGCTTTTATGACCGTTAGTGTCACTTGTTGTTTAGAACAAGATACGTACTTGGTACACGTTAAACATTTGTCATAATTGAAGTGTTATGACTACGTAATCTTAATTGCATTTCTTAATGACAATTACTTAGCTTGTTGGCTTCTTAATTACGTTTAGTGATTTACTAATGCACACTAGTTAGTCTTAATGGACTTACCACCTTAATGGACTAGGACTTCCATGGCTCAACCTACTCAAGTTAATGGACTAGTTTTAGTGGGCTAGTTAATGGATTAGTTAGCCCATCTAACTAAAAACAAAACCTATTAAGATATAAGACAAGATTACTAAGCATGCTTATGTACTTTTCTTACAAATTTTAACTTCATTCAAGCATGCTAGCAAACATGCTAACATCACCCACTACAACAAAAGTGTACATATAGGACACCCAAATTGGTCCTATAATGTCACTTTATAGGACCTTTTGGCCTAATAGGACCAACATGACATGTGTACCAACTAAGGCGGTCGTATAAAATATAGACGCAAAAAAGTGTCCTAAAAAGTAATATGATTATGAAACTAATTATCGGGTCCTATAATATATATAACGACCACATATAAAAGTCCTTACAAGTATATATCAAGTGACTTCTATTTAGATTGGGACATGCAAAAGGGTCCCAAAATTAAAAAATATATATATAATTACTACCAACAAAGGGGTTCTATTTAAGTTTTATATTCCTTAACGACTAACAAAAATGGTCTCATTATTATGTTAGTACCCCAAATAAGAGTCCTATTACAAAAAAAAAAATACTACATTAGTACCAATAAAAAAGGTCCTAATTGTCATAACCCGTCCTTAACCATAAGAACGTGTTAGATAACGTATGATTTCATTGCGAGGTATTGACCTCTATATGCGACATTTTTAAAAGAGAAACTGCATATATTATACATTACAAACCATAACCATTATTTTTGTTACAAGCTTTAGACAATAAAAAGATGATTATCGTTTAGCGATAATCTTCGACTTACAAACTTTACATATAATGATAACAACACGATTTCGAGCATATTTTACAACACAAATCCTTGGGTATGCAGTTTTATTTTTGACACAAATATGCGTACGCAAGATCCTGCTCAAATTCAACATAATGCAGCGGAAGCTTTAGTAATCACCTGAGAATAGACATGTTTTAAAAGGTCAACATAAAGTTGGTGAGATATAGGTTTAATGCCGGCAGCAATATATATATATATATAGACCACAAGATTTCGTATATAAACAGTTTAATAAAAATATTCTAAGTGGTTGAGCACTTGGTAACCATACTTAACATTTAATCACGTCGCATATTCCCTTTATTATGAAATCTTACTACACCGTACCAAGTGTAGTCACGAAACGAAGTACTGTGCAACCGTTGAATACTGGTCGTCCAGTCCGGTTGGGGTTGTCAGGCCCGATAGATCTATCAACAGGATTCGCGTTTACAATACCGCTGTAAATAACAGTTACCAAGCTACAGGGAAGTATGCCAGTGGTACAACTCAACGTAGAATATATTTTTCAGTTACTTGTGTCCATAACGTAAAACATAAAATACATGTATTCTCATCCCGAAATATTTAGAGTTTAAAAGTGGGACTATATACTCACTTTCGTCTTGAAGATATATATATAATTTGACTTGGTCTCCGGTTGATATCACGAACCTATCCATATATAATATATCAATACCTTTTCTTTTTAAACAAACGTCACATATATATACTTGTTATACTTTTAATACTTTGAATAATTCCTTAGTCCGTAGTTAGCAGTTCGTTGTTAGTAATTCAATTTTAATGGTTCATTTTTAGATGTTTAATATACCCGCAATGAAATAAATAAAACCCCCAACGAAATAAATAAAACCCCATCGTATATGTATTGGTCGAGATTAATCTTGACCCATGGTACCGGTGTTGTCAAATGACGTGTTGCGTACATAAAGTACCGGTGTTGTCAAATGACGTGTTGCGTACAATTATGGGATCTTATGATTAATCTTCTCGTGTTGTTTACGGGTGATCCTGAACCATATAAAATTGAATTATAAGTACATATATATAAAATATCATGTTAACTTAAAAAGATGTGATTTATTTAATTTTTTCCCAATTATTTTCGTGGCTAAACTAGTCTTGGATATCCGATTTTGTTTCGGTCATAGTTTCTTCGTTACAACTCCGTTTTCGTTGATTCAACTTGCCATCTCCTTGGATCGAGTCCCTCTTTAAGACTATGAACTGTAAATACCTTAGTTTGTATTCAAAATCACACGGCATAGGTCAAACTTTAGTGAAACTTATGAAGTTAATCATTTTCCATCATGTAAACAACCTCAAATGATTATTTTTCTAAAAATACTTATACTTTGAGTTAAATCATGAAATTTTTATGTGTTATCATATTCATAGTAAAAATCATTTTTCCAGAAAATAAACCTCCAATTCAAAGTTTAAGATGGTTTTTAATTATCCAACCCAAAACAGCCCCCGGTTGCACTCCGACGTCGTAAATTCAGTTTTTAAGGTGTTCTTTGAAAAACCAAGTTATACCTTGTTAAGTTAGCATATAATTAAGATATGTTACAGGTCTTGAAGTATTTTAAAAGTTAAGTTAGAAGGATCTATTTAGTTTGCGAACAAGTTTGAAATCATTCAAACTATGTTCTAGTTTATAAACTCTTATATATATAGCTTTAAATATATGAATTGAAAAAGAGTTGAAGTAGAGTTTTTACCTCAAGTTTAAAATGTAAAGTTGCTGGAAAGAAGTAGTAAAATAAAAGTTGAGAGAGTTCTTGCAAGTGTGTGTGAAAATTGGAAGTAAAATTTGGAAAATGAATGTGTAAAAATGAGTTAGAAATGGTGCTTATTTATAGGCTTGAAAATTTGGTTTTTAGTGAAAATATCTAAGATAAGTTAAAATTTATTATGTCATGAATGACATATTATTCCAATAATTGAAGATTTCTATTGGTATATACCAATAGTAAATACTTCTAGAAGCTGTGTATAGTACCCTAGATATACGTATAGGATTATTGAGGAAACGGAACGAGAATTCAAATATAACTATCTTTTGTAAATATACTTATATTGTTTTATGTATAAAAGCCCTTTAAAAATGATTAAATACATTACTTATACGATATATGTATAAACATTATAAATCATCAGTATTTATGTCAAATAACGTTACGTAGGTTATTGTTTTGAAAACTTAAGTTAGTAGTTTCAAAATATACTTATGACTTTTTGTTATTAATACAAAATGAGATATTAAAACATCCTTAGATCATGTTAAATATGTATGTATAATTATCATATATTGTATAGTTCGTGATATCATCGGTCAAACTAGACGGTCAAACGTTGTGTAAAACTCTTTTCAAAAACATAAGTCTCAACAATTTGGATTGCTTATCATGTTGGTAAGGTTTAATTTATGTAAATATTAATCTCATAAGTATAGAACGATCTGAAAAGTGCGGGTCGTTACAGTACCTACCCGTTAAATAAATTTCGTCCCGAAATTTTAAAATTGTACCTATTTTGCGTCATCGAGAAACAAGTGTGGATACTTTTGTTTCATCTGATCCTCTCGTTCCCAAGTAAACTCAGGACCTCTTCGAGCATTCCAACGAACCTTAACGATTGGTATGTTGCTCTGCTTGAGCTGTTTAACTTCACGATCCATGATTTCGATTGGTTCTTCGATGAATTGTAGTTTCTCATCGACATGGATTTCTTCAAGAGGAATGGTGAGGTCTTCCTTTGCAAGACACTTCTTAAGGTTTGAGACGTGAAAGGTATTGTGTACTCCGGCGAGTTGTTGCGGTAACTCGAGTCGATAAGCTACCGGTCCAATGCGTTCGATGATCTTGAACGGGCCTACATATCTTGGGTTCAGTTTACCTCTTTTACCGAAACGTATTACACCTTTCCAAGGTGACACCTTTAGCATAACCATGTCCCCAATCTGAAACTCTAATGGTTTCCTTCGGACATCGGCGTAGCTCTTTTGGCGACTTCGGGCTGTTTTCAATCTCTCCTTGATTTGTACTATCTTCTCAGTCGTTTCGTGTATGATCTCGGGACCAGTTAATTGTCGATCTCCTACTTCATTCCAACAGATAGGAGATCTACACTTCCTTCCATACAATGCTTCGAATGGCGCAGCTCCAATGCTCGCATGATAACTATTATTATACGAGAATTCTGCTAACGGTAGATATTTATCCCATCCGTTTCCAAAATCGATCACACATGCCCTGAGCATGTCTTCAAGAGTCTGAATTGTTCTTTCACTCTGCCCGTCGGTTTGCGGATGATATGCGGTACTCATATCCAAACGAGTTCCTAGTGCCTCCTGTAGTGATTGCCAGAACTTTGAGGTAAATCTACTATCACGATCAGATATAATGGAAATAGGTATTCCATGCCTTGAAACTATTTCCTTTATATATAATCGTAATAATTTCTCCATTCTATCCGTTTCCTTTATAGGCAAGAAATGTGCAGATTTGGTAAGACGATCAACAATTACCCAAATAGTGTCGTATCCCCAGGCAGTCTTTGGTAACTTCGTGATGAAATCCATGGTAATACCGTCCCATTTCCATTCTGGGATTTCTGGTTGTTGAAGTAATCCTGACGGCTTTTGGTGTTCTGCTTTGACTTTGGAACAAGTTAAACACTCCCCAACATATGTTGCAACGTCTGTCTTTAAATTAGGCCACCAATAATGCGTCTTAAGATCTTGATACATCTTTCCAACTCCAGGATGTATCGAGTATCTTGTCTTATGTGCCTCGTTCAATATCAACTTCCTTAATCCACCCAACTTCGGTACCCAAATACGGTTTGCAAAATATCGAATTCCATCTTCCCGTATAACGAGTTGCTTCTCATACTTCTTCATTATTTCATTTCCTATATTTTCTTTAGTAAGTGCTTCTCGTTGAACTTCTTTGATTTGTGAGTTGAGATTCATGCGAATTTTTATGTTCATCGCTCGTACTCGAATTGGTTCTCGTTCCTTTCTGCTTAGTGCGTCAGCCACCACATTCGCTTTCCCGGGATGATAACGAATTTCACAATCATAGTCGTTTATTAACTCGACCCACCTACGTTGCCTCATGTTCAGCTGTTTCTGATCAAAAATATGTTGAAGACTTTTATGATCAGTAAACACAGTGCATCTAACCCCATATAAGTAGTGTCTCCATATCTTTAACGCAAACACGACTGCTCCCAGTTCTAGATCATGCGTCGTATAATTCCGCTCGTGAATCTTCAATTGTCGAGATGCGTATGCAATAACTTTCTTTCGTTGCATAAGAACACAACCAAAACCTTGTCGCGAAGCGTCACAATATATTTCAAAATCATCGTTCCCTTCAGATAACGATAAAATAGGCGCCGTAGTTAACTTCTTCTTCAGTAATTGAAATGCGTTCTCCTGCTCCGAGGTCCATTCGTATTTCTTCCCTTTTTGCGTTAATGCTGTCAACGGCTTAGCTATTCGGGAAAAATCTTGAATAAACCTTCTATAATAACCGGCTAAACCCAAAAATTGGCGTATCTGCATTGGTGTTTTAGGAGTCTCCCATTTTTCAATGGCTTCAATTTTTGCTGGATCAACCTGAATTCCTTTGCTACTAACAACGTGGCCAAGAAATTGCACTTCTTTCAACCAGAAAGCACACTTAGAAAATTTAGCGTATAGCTGTTCTTTTCTCAACAACTCTAATATCAACCTTAAATGCTGCTCATGCTCTTGCTCACTCTTGGAATAGATAAGAATGTCATCAATGAAAACAATAACAAACTTATCTAAATATGGACTACAAACTCGATTCATGAGGTCCATGAATACAGCTGGCGCATTCGTCAATCCAAACGGCATGACCAAAAATTCGTAATGACCGTAGCGTGTCCGAAAAGCAGTTTTCGGAATGTCCTCTTCTTTGACACGTAGTTGATGATAGCCCGATCTTAGGTCGATTTTCGAATAAACACATGATCCCTGGAGTTGATCAAATAAGTCGTCAATTCTCGGTAGTGGATACCGATTTTTGATAGTTAACTTATTTAATTCACGATAATCTATACACATCCTAAAAGATCCATCTTTCTTCTTGACGAATAAAATTGGAGCTCCCCACGGTGAAGTACTTGGTCGTATGAATCCACGATCCAGTAATTCTTTTAACTGACTCTGAAGTTCTTTTAACTCGGACGGTGCAAGTCTATATGGAGCACGGGCAACCGGTGCAGCTCCTGGTACAAGATCTATTTGAAATTCTACAGATCTAAATGGAGGTAATCCCGGCAACTCTTCCGGAAATACTTCAGGAAAATCTCTTGCCACAGGCACGTCATTGATGCACTTCTCTTTTTCTTTCTTTTCGACTTTATTAACATGTGCTAAGATAGCATAGCACCCTTTCTTCAAGCACTTTTGAGCTTTCAAATAACTAATGAGTTTTAGCTTTGATTTACCCTTCTCTCCATAAATCATTACTGGCGTTTTATTCTTACGAGGAATGCGAATTGCCTTCTTGGCGCACACAACTTCAGCTCCTATTTTGGACATCCAGTCCATGCCGACTATTACATCAAAACTTCCTAATTCTACGGGTATCAAATCAATCTTAAATGTTTCTCCGGCTAAATTTATTTTACAATCACGGCAAATTTTATCGGCTTTAATTAGTTTACCATTAGCTAACTCAATCATGTACTTAGCATCTAGAGGTAATGATGAACAATTCAATTTAGCATAAAAGCCTCTACTCACGTAACTTCTATCGGCACCAGTATCAAATATAATAGATGCGGATAAGTTATTAATGGTAAACGTACCCGTAACAAGCTCCGGGTCTTCACACGCCTCTCTAGCATTAATAACAAATGCTCTTCCACGTGCAGATCCATTATTCTTCTCTGGATTCGGACACTGGCTCTTATAGTGACCTTGTTTTCCACACCCATAACAAGTAATGGTAGCCAAAGCAGTTCTATTTGCATTGGTGGCAGGAGTCTTGGTACCATTTGTATTTGTAACGAGAGCCCTACAATCTTCAGCAAAGATGACCCTTTCGATTACATTTGTTGCATACCACATTACAGTAGCCAGAGTGATGTTTGTGGCATCGGTTGCATAAAGGATTTTGTCCTTTGTAACCAAAGCTTGAACCACCACCTGCACCTTGTATGGTTTCTTGTTTCTTAAAAGATTGTTGTTGGTTACCTCGATCATAATTTCCATTCCACTTTCTTTTGTTACCTGATACCTTCACATCAGTATTGGATGCTTTCTTATCCATGATGACCTGATCCATTAGCTCGTTTGCCATGGTTATAGCTTCATGAATTGTCTTAGGTTTCGATGCTGTAACGTTTGCCTTGACCTTTTTGGGCAAACCATCTTTGTACATTTCAATCTTCCGTTCTTCGGTTGGAACCAATTCAGGACATAGCAAAACTAATTCCATGAATCGCTGATTGTAATTGGTGATTTCAGTACCAATAACCTTCAGACTTCGTAACTCATCTTCCAACTTCCTAACCTCGTTCCTTGGACAATATTCGTTGATTAACATTGTTTTGAATTCTTCCCACGGAGTATCATAAGCTACATCTCCTCCTACAGCCTTCACATAATTTTTCCACCACGTGAGTGCACTATCTTGTAAAGTGCACGATGCATACTTGGTCATGTCCTTTTCAACACAACCACTGATTTTAAACACAGTCTCCATCTTTTCTATCCACCGGGTTAAACCGATTGGTCCTTCTGTTCCACTGAATGATGAGGGCTTGCAAGCTTGAAAAGTTTTGTAAGTGCACCCCACACGAGGATTTGGGTTAACTGCAGCACCTCTTGCAGCCTCGACCCATAACATTCTGTCGTTCACTCGTTGATTGATGAGTTCCTGGATTTCTTGTTCCGTCATTCGGTTCAATCGCGCCATATTCTTCTATAAGAATGAAAAGAAAATAATTATTCACATGGAATATTATAGATGTAGTGTATATTTACAGTACATTATAGCTTATTAATAATATGAACCAGGTATTATTATAAAAGCCTTTTCTTCTTATTAGCGTTTTATAATTATATCTAGGGTAGTACCTACCCGTTAATGTCCATACTTAATAGCTTAGTACAGAATCAATTACTACCATCTAAATAATACTTAACCATGGAAAATTATTGCATTTCACACTTCACTATTTTACATATGCTTATCTTATATCGAACATTAAGCAAACCACACTAATAATATTATACAAAACATTATATGATCCCATGGTTTAATACGGCAGCGCATCGTTTGGTCTATTTTCTAGGACGTTTAGGTTCAAGGAATGGCCTAACGCTTATCCTAGCTGTCTGCCTATATTTTGGCTGTGGGGCTGAAGAACTGGATGCCGGGACAGCACGAATAGGAATAGCGGGAATAGGGGTGGTAGTGTCTAGTGGAGTTGGTGCCACATCATCCTTACTAAACTCGGGATTTGAATTTTCTAATTCATTAGCCTTTCGTTTCTTTCCTAGTTCGAACTCGTCTTTTGTAATTTCCTGTATTTCTTCCTCGGGTTCACTTTCCTCCTCGGGTTCACTTTCCTCCTCGGGTTCACTTTCCTCCTCGGGTTCACTTTCCTCCTCGGGTTCACTTTCCGGGTTCTCTATAGTCGGTTCATCCGGAATTTGTGAGTCTTCCCCAAAGATATTATTTTCGTCATCGGATAGGTTAATGACTGGAACACCATCTGAAGATTCTGGTTCGGAGTCGCTGAATGTGATAACAAGTTTTGAGCCCGACATCTATCATACAACAACTAACCCATTAGTACTACATAATATTTACATATAAATTTTAACCAACAATGATAAGCAATGGTTTTTAAATCAGACCCGGTCAAAGTCCAGACTTACAAATGTATCCTAACGACTTATCGGTTAGACACACTAATGCAAACCTGGTTCGCTAAGACCACCGCTCTGATACCACATGTCATAACCCGTCCTTAACCATAAGAACGTGTTAGATAACGTATGATTTCATTGCGAGGTATTGACCTCTATATGCGACATTTTTAAAAGAGAAACTGCATATATTATACATTACAAACCATAACCATTATTTTTGTTACAAGCTTTAGACAATAAAAAGATGATTATCGTTTAGCGATAATCTTCGACTTACAAACTTTACATATAATGATAACAACACGATTTCGAGCATATTTTACAACACAAATCCTTGGGTATGCAGTTTTATTTTTGACACAAATATGCGTACGCAAGATCCTGCTCAAATTCAACATAATGCAGCGGAAGCTTTAGTAATCACCTGAGAATAGACATGTTTTAAAAGGTCAACATAAAGTTGGTGAGATATAGGTTTAATGCCGGCAGCAATATATATATATATATATAGACCACAAGATTTCGTATATAAACAGTTTAATAAAAATATTCTAAGTGGTTGAGCACTTGGTAACCATACTTAACATTTAATCACGTCGCATATTCCCTTTATTATGAAATCTTACTACACCGTACCAAGTGTAGTCACGAAACGAAGTACTGTGCAACCGTTGAATACTGGTCGTCCAGTCCGGTTGGGGTTGTCAGGCCCGATAGATCTATCAACAGGATTCGCGTTTACAATACCGCTGTAAATAACAGTTACCAAGCTACAGGGAAGTATGCCAGTGGTACAACTCAACGTAGAATATATTTTTCAGTTACTTGTGTCCATAACGTAAAACATAAAATACATGTATTCTCATCCCGAAATATTTAGAGTTTAAAAGTGGGACTATATACTCACTTTCGTCTTGAAGATATATATATAATTTGACTTGGTCTCCGGTTGATATCACAAACCTATCCATATATAATATATCAATACCTTTTCTTTTTAAACAAACGTCACATATATATACTTGTTATACTTTTAATACTTTGAATAATTCCTTAGTCCGTAGTTAGCAGTTCGTTGTTAGTAATTCAATTTTAATGGTTCATTTTTAGATGTTTAATATACCCGCAATGAAATAAATAAAACCCCCAACGAAATAAATAAAACCCCATCGTATATGTATTGGTCGAGATTAATCTTGACCCATGGTACCGGTGTTGTCAAATGACGTGTTGCGTACATAAAGTACCGGTGTTGTCAAATGACGTGTTGCGTACAATTATGGGATCTTATGATTAATCTTCTCGTGTTGTTTACGGGTGATCCTGAACCATATAAAATTGAATTATAAGTACATATATATAAAATATCATGTTAACTTAAAAAGATGTGATTTATTTAATTTTTTCCCAATTATTTTCGTGGCTAAACTAGTCTTGGATATCCGATTTTGTTTCGGTCATAGTTTCTTCGTTACAACTCCGTTTTCGTTGATTCAACTTGCCATCTCCTTGGATCGAGTCCCTCTTTAAGACTATGAACTGTAAATACCTTAGTTTGTATTCAAAATCACACGGCATAGGTCAAACTTTAGTGAAACTTATGAAGTTAATCATTTTCCATCATGTAAACAACCTCAAATGATTATTTTTCTAAAAATACTTATACTTTGAGTTAAATCATGAAATTTTTATGTGTTATCATATTCATAGTAAAAATCATTTTTCCAGAAAATAAACCTCCAATTCAAAGTTTAAGATGGTTTTTAATTATCCAACCCAAAACAGCCCCCGGTTGCACTCCGACGTCGTAAATTCAGTTTTTAAGGTGTTCTTTGAAAAACCAAGTTATACCTTGTTAAGTTAGCATATAATTAAGATATGTTACAGGTCTTGAAGTATTTTAAAAGTTAAGTTAGAAGGATCTATTTAGTTTGCGAACAAGTTTGAAATCATTCAAACTATGTTCTAGTTTATAAACTCTTATATATATAGCTTTAAATATATGAATTGAAAAAGAGTTGAAGTAGAGTTTTTACCTCAAGTTTAAAATGTAAAGTTGCTGGAAAGAAGTAGTAAAATAAAAGTTGAGAGAGTTCTTGCAAGTGTGTGTGAAAATTGGAAGTAAAATTTGGAAAATGAATGTGTAAAAATGAGTTAGAAATGGTGCTTATTTATAGGCTTGAAAATTTGGTTTTTAGTGAAAATATCTAAGATAAGTTAAAATTTATTATGTCATGAATGACATATTATTCCAATAATTGAAGATTTCTATTGGTATATACCAATAGTAAATACTTCTAGAAGCTGTGTATAGTACCCTAGATATACGTATAGGATTATTGAGGAAACGGAACGAGAATTCAAATATAACTATCTTTTGTAAATATACTTATATTGTTTTATGTATAAAAGCCCTTTAAAAATGATTAAATACATTACTTATACGATATATGTATAAACATTATAAATCATCAGTATTTATGTCAAATAACGTTACGTAGGTTATTGTTTTGAAAACTTAAGTTAGTAGTTTCAAAATATACTTATGACTTTTTGTTATTAATACAAAATGAGATATTAAAACATCCTTAGATCATGTTAAATATGTATGTATAATTATCATATATTGTATAGTTCGTGATATCATCGGTCAAACTAGACGGTCAAACGTTGTGTAAAACTCTTTTCAAAAACATAAGTCTCAACAATTTGGATTGCTTATCATGTTGGTAAGGTTTAATTTATGTAAATATTAATCTCATAAGTATATAACGATCTGAAAAGTGCGGGTCGTTACACTAATGTATCGATATTCTTGTTTACTACCAAGAAAAAAGGTCCCAATATACACAAATGTTACTTTAGTACCACATAATAAGGTCCTAATATAATGATTTTTAAGGTTAGTACCACTAAAAAAGTCCTAATATATAGTTCTTAAACCTTAAAACCACAAAATGGGTTCTAATATATAATAAGATATTAGTTTAGTACCAAATACAGAGTCCTAATATAATGTTTTCAAAGTTAATACCATTAAAAAAAAAGTCTTCATAGTAATTCCGAATAGGTTTCTATATTCGGATCCGGTTCGGATATTCGGGTCCGGTTCAAATTCTTTTACAATTTAGGTATTCGGATCGGTTTAATTATTTGGGCCCGGATCGGATTATTGGATCCATATATTTGGGCCTGAATTCAGTTTAATTCAAATTTACGACATCCAATCAATAATTTCTATTAAAAATAATTATAAAATAAAGCATAATCATATTTTAATATATTGTACTCATAAATTGAAAAACACCAAACATAAAAAATTCATAGATAATCCATATCAATACTAAAATAACATTCGACAAAGAAAATAAAAACAATGAATTAACATCTCATTAACATTCGACAAAGAAAATAAAAACAATAAAACACGTCTCATCATGACCATGACGTGATAATTACACTTGCACACAACCAGTGGGATATATATATAATCACTTATTCACTCTTTTTAAAAGGTTTTAAAGTGCAAATATCGTATCTTATGTCTCGGAGTAAAGCTTATCTTTCCTCGACGGACCAGTGCTAGTGAACCAAGTCGTATTCATCTGTTTCTCCTCAACTTATCTGTTTTGCAAGTATTTCAACTCTTCCCATTACTTGCCGTTTCAATGCTTGATGTTGTGCAAAAAATATACGTTAAATTCAAATTGATAATATGAAGGGTTTGAGATGTACTGAAAAGATAATGTGATACATATAATCAACTATAATTGAACACTTAATACCACAACACTAAAAACATCAGAAACACAATTATCTTTTTTATTGACCATTTAAAACTAGTTATTGTGATTTCAACTCCTAATCAATTCGAAAAAAAAAATTAAAACAATAATTTAAAACGATCGTAACAGTGAAACAATTCATATAGAACATTTTTTACGCACCTCACGCTCTGCAAATGCAGCAGCCAAGTCAAGATCTTTTACACTCATGTTATAACGCATATCGATAGATAGATATGTAAGCTAATGATACTTTACAAAGCAAAATGGTGATCAAGTTAAGGTACTCACCACAATTCTGTTGGACAGAAGACTTTCCTTTTCCTTGTAACACTATTTTCTTCGTCAAACTCCTCTTCATCGGCTAACTCTAACAACTTTTTACAATCATATTTATCGGGGTTAATCTCCATATCATCGATAAAAAGTTGTTCAGCCACATGAATTTGCCACAACTTCAACAGATTAGCTCTTTGATCGTCAAAAGGTTGGGCAAAGACAATATTGAGTCTAGATTGCAAGTAATAATAACTAAAAACTACAACAAAGGTTAAAGACGGCCATTATACTATAATCAAATTATAATTGAATGGTATGAAGATCAATGAATACCTATCTCAATACTAACTGAACCAACCCATTTTATTCATCCTGCTGTTTTGACACCCTCGTCTGTGAAATGCAACAACCTACAATTAAGCGAACCAGCCCATTTTATCCTACTTTACCCTGAAAAATAACCAATGAAGGATAAAAGAATTAATGGAAGTTACTAGTACATGGCTAATAAAGAGTATAATATGATAAAACAAAATAATAGAGTATATGATAAATAACCAGTATCGACTTCAAAAAGATGAGTTAATGAGGAGTATATATTTGAAATTATATGCGATGAACCGAATCCCTTGTTTTTTATGTATTTCAAAATCTTAGTTCTTCAACTTCGATGTTCCGGATGCAATCGAACATAAAATTTAACGGTTGATGTTCCGGCTTTAATCAAATCCACCAACAACTCCTGGTACCTTCTGTGAAAGTGCTTTTACCAACTCCAAATGGCTTTTTCTTGCAAAAGAATGCATATTCGTTTTAAGGTTGCGTTGTGCAATATTAGCCATGCAACTATTCCTATCTAAAAGATAATTAACCACCTAAATATGTTCTTGCTCTGATGCAGTGTGTAATACAGTGCTCTTAGCTTGGTCAAAAGTCATTGAAAGCTCTAAATGCATTTCCATAAGAATATTCAGCACCTCTGAAATGATAAATTTTATAAAAGTTATGAAAAAAAAACAATTATAGATCATATGAACTTGATAGGATAATGAAATGAACATATGACATGTTAAATAGTAGATACAAAAGTTACAAGTTAACTTTATGATAGACTTATTCATAAAGATCTAAACTTCTGTTGTAAAACTTGCACAATAGAAATTATATTCACAGATGAAAAACTTTGATTTTAGTAGACTATATATTGCAATAGAGAAGGAAAATTCATGCTGACTATGGAACTAATGTGCTTAAGAAAGAACAACAAAACAAGAGTTATACAATTCATCCATCCTTTCTAAAAACATAGTTACACTTTGACTTTTGATATCAAACTTTTATAAAACTAATGCAATCTATTTTATAAAACTCTATGAACAAATTTTAAAATCAACTTATGAAAACAAATGAATTGTATGTTGTAAGCATATGCATACTAAACTAAACAATGGTACAACATTATCAAGCAAATATAACGGGATTACTGAATTACCAATTCCAACCAAACCGAAAACTAACCAACAACAATTAGCATATAGTTAAATGAAGCTAATTGTTCAACGTAGACTACCACCTCCGTCACCAATAACAATTGCAGTTAAATTCTACCAAATAAGATAAAAACACTAGCAATTAAATACCCAAATAAATTGAAAAAAAAAAACAATAAAAATCAAATAATCAAGCATGCAATGGATGAAATATATTACAGAAAAATACTGTCAACGGAATGGGACAATGGATATAGAAGTGACGACGGGGTTACCGGTTACAACATTGGTGCGACGGATTGAGGTGAATCCACTCAGACCCCAATTTGGCGACGGTGCGATGGCGACGTTTTAAAGAAAATCGTCTCAAACCCTATTTTTTATCCCAAATTCTTAATCAAATATATGAAATCGCCTAACTGGAAATTATTTTAACTGATTAAGCCTTAAACCATTACTCGTTTTTAAATGCAACAGAGAAGGTGAATTTTCGAAAAGGTTGTTTGTTTTTAATTGCAATCGAAAAGGAGAATATATGAAACTTCATGAAAAGCTAGATCTGAAAAGGTGAATTTTGAAGGAATTTTTAACAAGGAGAATTTAAAAATTTTCAAAGTGGGTTAGCGGAGACCAAAGAATATTTGGGCATGGGAGATCCAAACGTTTTTGAGATATTTATGCGAGAATATATCATACGGAGTAACATATAGATAATAATCAATAAATCAATAAATAATAAATAAAATAAACTTCCATGGCAATATCCCACAAAGTCAAATGGATATAAATATATTAAATAAACTAGTGAAATGACCCATGAAATCACGGGTTTGTTTAAATAAAACAATTTAACGATGTGTTTTATGTATTAAGTGAACGTAAATGTTAAAGTCATATAGTTTAATGACCTGTGAAATCATATATTCCGACTAAGAACCTTGTCATTGTTTTTACAAACATATTGATATACTTAACTTAGTCATAATAAATGAACTACATTTATTCTTTCACCACTTACTTTCAATTTTGATCACAATTATTATTTTTTTATCATAAAATTTACATTACAATATTTTATTGAGACATGTATTTCGCATACATATGTAACGTAATTAATCCCGTAAAGAAAACCTATATTTGAATAATAATAATATAATAATACTTCCTCCGTCCGACTACAAGTATCCATTTACTTTTTGCACAAAGTTTTAAGAAATTCCACTAACTTCATTCTCCACCAATCAGAAATCTTCTTTCTTCAGAATAACTTTTTCTGATTGATTGAAATATCAAGTAGATACTTGAAATGGGACAGCCTAAAATAGAAAGGTGGATCATTATCATTATCATTTTCATTATTGTAGTAATATCGTTGTATATGTATGTAAATCAGTATTGTTATCTCATCATATTGGTGGTCAAAACAATAACTGAAGTGCTACTAGTGATGTGAGCAAAAGAAGTAAACAATTGTAATTAGTTAGCTATACATATCAATTTTTTGACGAAACGTGATTTATAGTATCCGTAGCCAATCAATTAAGAGAAATTAACAACAATAAAAAAAATTCAGTCAGCTAAAGATATATAAAGATAACTAATAGTGATCACATTATGTATTCTCACCTTATAATAGCTTTATACCGTTGAGGAGAATTAGATGATTAGCATGTATCGATTATGGTAGTTAATATCATAGTACATAGCTCGGAGAAGAAGAAAAAAGCAAGCATGAATAATTGCCGCTAAAAAAATTAGGGCATAAAGACGTATCACATTAATATTGAATAAATGAGTAAATGTGATGAGTTTATATGTTTAAAATGGGCTCATCTGATATAATCATATTTAAGTGGGTAAATATGTTATTATTAAAGCTAGAAGGGTATATATGATAAAAACCCTAAATAAATAATAAAATATTTAATTAATATTAATGACATCATCAAGATGGCTTAGATTTTTTCCTTTTTATTTTTGATTTTTTCTTAACAAATGAAATAGTTTAATAATGACATCATCATTTTAGAATTTTAATAGAAACTATAGATAGATAGATAAATATTATTATTATTATTATTATTATTATTATTATTATTGTTATTATTATTATTATTATTATTATTATTATTATTATTATTATTATTATTATTATTATTATTATTATTATATGGATATGGATAATAATAATAATAATAATAATAAACGCAATGGGCTAACACAAAGACTTGGGATATTTTTAAAAGTTTATAATCTAAGAGCACGAGGTGTTCGTGTTCTTTTTTCAGTGTCCATTTCAAAGTCGAAATTGAACCTTTAAATTGATTAAAGTGAGTCGTTGTTCGGCGTCTTTTGTACAAAGTATTGGTGAGAGAAAATATGACGTGGACCAATAACAAAAAAAATTAAAAAAAAATCATAAACACACTGTCGATACCCCGACGGTGGTATACGGACGAGGTCGCAAAACCGATGCGAGGCAGTGTACCCCGAATCAGTTTGAGGCAAGTGTGACAAAGGTGTTGGACACTAGATGCTTTAATTAATCAATAATAACACCACAACAAATATTAAAAAATTATGCAAATCATTTTCATTTTTATAAGTATAATAAATAATAATGTGTAAATAAATAAATATATGTATTAGAGTCATAAATAATATTATTTAGTGTATATGCTTGGTATATTTTTCACAAATTGATAATAATATATTCTCTCCATCTAGGGGTGTTCATCGGTTCGGTTTTTTGTTTTTTCGTTTATTCGGTTCGGTTTTTTCAGTTTTGAGACTTATAAAATCAAAATCGAAAATCAAACCGAACCAAAGTCAAATGTAAATATCAAAACCATGACCAAAACTGAACTGAAAAACAAATATGATTTCGGTTTGGTTTCAGTTAAAACCGAAAATCACTAAAAATAAAAATCATAACCAGCATAAGCTTACATATAAAATTAGGAATAACGATTGTGGAATTAATTTAAGTATACAGGGTATATAACATGTTTATTGTTTAAAAAAATGTAATAGTACATCAAATATAATATAAATATTATAATTATTATAATTATAAATATGTTTTAATATGTTATTAATTTGAATTCGATTTTTAATTCGGTTTTCGGTTAACCAAATTTAAAATTTTCAAAACCAAAAATCGAATTACAAATTCGGTTTCGGTTCGATCGATCCGAAAATCGTTTAAAAAGTTCGGTTTGGTTTTTTATGGTTTGGATTCGATTCGATATTCGGTTTATTCGGTTTGAAACCTCCATCTCATATTAATTCGCCACTGGTGTTTTAGTATATATGAACAACCAGTGGGGTGTCCCTCGTGTTACGGCGAAACACGTATACTAAATTCGATTATTAAAAAGAAATTAATAAATTTAAACAAAGGAAATAATTTGAACTCGGTAAAAACCTAAGGTAAAAGAAAAATCATAAATAAAATCGATTGTAAAAAAAGCATAAATAAAGAAAATAAATTGAAATCGTTAAAATCTAAGATGCCATTAGAGCCGGAAAAAAAAATGAAAAAGAAAAAAAATAAATGGCGGTATCTTTAGTAAAGTAAAATATGCCACTCGAGCCAAAAACACAAGTTCCACAATATGGCTGTATCTTAACCTCTTTTTTTTTTTCATCTATTTTTTTCACAAATTGCTTACTTCATCTTTCCCTTTCTGTGTTTTTTCCCTTTCTCAAATTCGTTTACCCCGAAATTACACACCTACATCTTCTATCTCATTCATCTGTTTCTTATCTGTGTTTAGATTCTCAATTGAACTTCTTTTTATTAGGTTGATATTTATCGATTTGTAAGTACTCTTGCTTAATTTTGCTTAGTATTTATTCGGGAAGGGTATTATTCAATTTTGGTTATGTATCAGGTTTCTACAATCTTAATAAAGTATTTTTTTATAAGCGGTTTTTTACTTCATCATAATTTTTATTTCATCTTTTAAAGACACCCTAAATGTTTATCTAGATGAACTGCTTACACCAACTAATTGGAATTCGATAAAGGTTGGTCTTTTAGTATCTGTTTGTTTTGCTATGTATAGCGTATATATGTTCACCACCTGTTTGTTAAAAATCCTCAATCACTCGCTCTCTATAGGTGCTTCTATTATCGATTGGTTGGTTTGATATACTTGACACCATGGACACATATGTGATATGCATAATTAATTAGATAACATGTGCATATGGAACGACTGGAAAACGATCAAATACTTTGATCAACCCACTGTATTTGAACTATGATTGGAATTTAACATGTGTAGCAGTGTGTGCATGCGTAATCCGGTCTGAAATATATATTGAATATAAATTAAGGTTAGTGTAACATTTTTTATATATACAACAATGTTTTGCATATTAACTTTTTAGTCTTATTAATTTTAACATGTGCAGATGTCATTTATGTAAATTAGCATTGTCATGATAATGCATTCCCTTCATATTTAATAGTTCCTTTTTTCTTTTCTTTTATTTGATGCGTCGATTTGATTAAAGAGGGAATTAGAGTGATTTCGTTAAGAAAAAAGATGGTTGGAGGACCCGGGATCATGTGGTGTCAAATTGGGGGATATATGTTTTCTCAGAATAAAATGTATGGGGTAGAAAACTGGAACCAGGTTGCTTGAGCTTTTTAGTACCATGTACATGTATTCCACTTCTTTTCGCTTCAGGTATAACAACTATTTCTTTTCATTTTTTCTCTTGAAAAGCTATTTTTGATGGTTATGTTTATTGAATAGATTTAAATCCGATCAAGATGGTAACAACAACGATCCATGGAAAGCAACATTTGAACATAAAAAAGAACTTAGTTCAACAGTTCTAGAAAATATATAAGTTAATGCACAAATTGGTTATTTGAAAAGACAAAGGAAGTTAACTAGGATATACTAGAAATGATCAAAATACTAATATTGGTGATGAGTAGCAGATGGGTTACCCATAGTCATTATATAGCTTTTCTACACATGGCATCCTCAAGAGCTCCAAGAAAAACTAGGAGATACATTTAAACACATTATTGTGACAATTTGCTCATTTAACTTTTTTTTTTTTTGTAAATTGTGACAGCCTACTTTCACATATGCAGGCTTCTACTTTGATTGGGCAATCGTTTCCAACATACTACTCTAATAATATCGAAGAAGATAACATTGCTTATAACAGTGTGAGTCATTAGGTAATAAACGTTATCTATATTGTCATTTAGTCGAATGAGGTTAAGTGCATATTGATCAATATAATGTGAGCTGTTATTTTATTTGTTTATGTTGCTAACCGTTTGTTGATATTTTTATGATTATATTTGTTCAGTTTATCGAATAATAACATTTATAGTGCATCAAATGAATACATTAGCATTTAAGGTTATAAACACACTTAACCGTTTGTTGCATCAAATGAATAACATATATATGCATTTCACTTTTTGTTGCAATTGTTTATGTTCATGTGCATAATGAATAAGATTTGTAGTTTGCATTTGCTTCATAATAGTGGTTTGTTTGTATAAGAATTCAGTTAATGTAATTCGTTGCTCTATAATGCTACTCTTGGTTTTGTCTATTTTTCTTAGATACTATTGGTGTTGCGTTGCTGTTCTACTACTACCTATTGCTATTGCTTACTACTAATACGGCTTCTTCAATAAGATCTGTTTGAATTTTTATTACTTTACTTTTATAGTTGTTGCAGATATGAAAAACATCGGCTGTGATCCAGATGGGTTACAATAGACATGCTATTGGGTCATCTTCAGGTAATTCCAGTGTCTTGTAATCAACTGGTGTTCATTTTGGTTTCTGTTCTTTAGTTGCAGATCAAACTAATGTTAAATTTGCGTTATGTACTTTGTTTGTAATGTTGAATTCAGTACTGTTTTATAACTAGTAGAATACTTTGGAACTACTGTGTTTTGGATATTTTGTTTACTATCAGTATTATATGTTGTCTGATCTTGAAATAATTTCAGTTGTAGTTATATATGATGTATTATGATGTAATTTTAATTGTAATAAACATTTCGTGATCATTTGTACATAATCTGTACCATGAGAACTGTGGTTTGAAGGCTGTAATGCTGCCTGTCATCCACTTTGCTGTATATACTCATATATTTATATATAAATATCTGGTGGAACTGACGAAATGACGATGAACATGGAGAAGGAAGGGAAAGAATCACCGAAGGGTTCAAGATTAAAGCGATGATGGAATGTACGGGGTGAATGATCGGGTTTGATAGACTCGGGGGATAAATATCTCTTAACAAGTTGCTAATGGATAATACCAATGCTAGATATCCGGATTTTTCGGAAACCTCTATAACAAAGTTGACTAAAATCTTAACGGGAATTGTCCAAATTTTAACATGAATTGTCAATGTAAGGTATTTATTTCCATAATTTTATGATTTTAAAAATGTGTAAACGGATAGATCACCGAATTCGACTCTTATAACTCCTTTTTATAATATTAAGACACAAAAAATTCATCTTTGTTATTAAACAATCAACGTTCCTAATTTCTTACAATGATATGACTTACATATCAAATGTCTTACTATGTTTCGATCTAATACGACATTCACAAACAAATGTCCTATGATAGTATATTTAATGTGACTTTTAAATAAGGTGTCCTATTAAATTAACATGTAATGTGACATCAAACCGTTAAATGTCTTATAAAGTCTCATTTAATGATTCACTATTAAAGTGTCCTGTGAAATCATATGATAATTAAGACCCAAAAAACTAAAAGTGTATTAATATTTACAATGATAGAACATAAGTATGACATGTCCTATTAGCTTAAGAAATGATATGACTAAAACAAATAAATGTCCTATGATACTATATTTAATATGACTTTTATATAAGGTATCCTATTAAAATAACACATAATGCAACACTACACTGTTAAATGTCTTATAAAGTACCATTTTATGATTCACAATTAAAGTGTCCTATGAAATCATATGATAACTACGACCCCAAAAACTAAAAGTGTCCTAAAAATTGACAATGATATGACATAAGTATTACATGTCGTATTTGCTAAATATATAATATGACTAGGACAAATAAATGTCCTATTATAGTTTATTTCATATGACTTTAATATAAGGTGTCTTATTAAATTAACACATAATACGACACTAAACCGTTAAATTTCTTATAAAGTACAATTTTATGATTCAGGATTAAAGTGTCATATGAAATCATATGATAATTATGACCCAAAACTAAAAGTGTCCTAAAAATTAACAATGATACGACATAAGTATTACATGTCCTATTAGCTAAATATATAATACGACTAGGACAAATAAATGTCCTATGATAGTTTATTTTTTATGACTTCTATATAAAGTATCCTATTGAATTAACACATAATGCGACACTAAACCATTAAATGTCTTATAGCGAAACATTTGATGATTCACAATTAGAGTCTCCTATCAAATCATATGATAATTATGACCTCAAAAACTAAAAATGTCCTATTAAAGAATTTAAGTGTCCTATTATATCTACTATAGTACGACTCACACAAATAAATGTCTTATAAAGAGTATCTTTTATATGCCCGTCATATCATGTGTCCTATTACTCTATCAAATAATATGACACACACATTTAAATGTCTTATAAAGTCCTTTTATATGGTACACAATTTAAATATACTATTATATCATATTAACTATTATGATAATTCGGACCCCAATAACTAATTCGTTCTAATAACATACATTTATAAGACATATGTACAAAATGTCCTATTATGCTACAATATAATAAGACTCTCGAAAATAAATGGCCTCTAAACGTATATTTTATATGACTTTCATAACAAATGTCCTATTACATAAACACATAATGAGACACTAATGAATAAAGGCCTTATAAGCTCCTCTATTAGGATCCACTTTCTAAGTGTCCTATGAAAATATTTGATAATAGGACACAAAAAAATAATGTATCCCAGAAAAGAGCTCTTTAGGACCCCACTCTAAAAGAGTATATCATAATGTGACCCTAAATATCGTCTTGTCCTATCTAAGTAGCTTTTATGACCTTATTTTACTAGGTCCTAGGAAAAAAGGTCCTATAAGTGCACTTTTGTTGTAGTGACCATTGTACCAACACCATGGACCACACCACCACCACCACCATGACTGTCGACCATAGTGGCTTTTTTTTCAAATTTGTTTATTGTTTTTCTTTCTTTTGCTATATATAAACCTTAAACCCATTTCATTTCACACATATCATTCCCTCACTACTTTCTCACACTAAACAATTCTCTCTAGTTGTAAGTTTAAACTTCTTTTCTTCCTTTCTTTTTCTTTCTAAACCATAGCATCATCATCATCATTAGTGTTCATGCATTTTGGTTTTTGTAACTTGAATCCTTATATTATCTTGCAAGCTTCAATCCCTTGTGATGAAGAAGCAAGAACAAGGATAAAAGCTTTGTAGCTTTTGGTTCTACATGAAAACTTGTAAAGATCTAAAGTTCAAAAACTTTAAGATCTTCTTTTGTTCAAGTATTGGAAACTTAAAGTTTATTTTATGAAGATTCAAGCTTTTAGCTTGATATCTCTTTATGTAAAGAATCCAATTTTGAACTTGTTTATTACTAGCTTTAAATTTATTTCTTGTTTCATTGGTCAATGACTACTTGTTATCTTTGATCTCATACATCTTTTAACCAAAGTCTAACTTTGAATATTTAAGAACAAGAAAGTTTAAGCTTTCTAGCTTGTAACTTTCACTCATCAAAGTTTGATCTAAGTAATGTAACTTATGGTCATCCAACTTGTTAAAACAAAAGCTCATTAGCTTATATTCATCCTACTTTGTAAAAATCTAAGTTTTATAACTTAAGGTTTTGTTAAAGTTGAAAGTCTAAGTTCTATAACTTAGGGTTTCACCTAGAACACAAGATCTAGACTTTCTAGTCTAAGGTCTTCAATACTTAGCTAAGATCTAATTTCTATAACTTAAGGTCTTGCTTGTTGGGATTGAATCCAAGTTTGTAACTTTAAATTCCGAATAGAACTTGTACTTGAGTCGAAACTAAGAACTTGATGTAACTTTGGTTCATCATCCTTCTAAAACTCTTAAATGAGTTGTACTTCTTTTCTTAGTCTTGACATTATGTGTTGATGGTTAAAACTTGGTCAAAGTGATGCTAAAACATCAAGGCGTTGTACACTTAAGGCTTATACGCATCAAGGATGAGAACCGTGATGAGCATCAAACACCAAGAAACCCACCGGAGCACTTGAATCTTTTTTTCTGGGTCTGATTAGACTCCTGGAGCTTCTGGAAGGTTGATTTCCAGATAGTTCAATTTGTCTAGATGACTTTTCGTTTAAGACTCGCCTAAATCCGATATAAGGTTTAGGATTTATAGTCTTCCGAAGGTCACTACTCCTTCGTAATGACGTGCTGAAATTTCTGACCTACTCGCGCTTTGACCGTCGCCACGGTCGAACGACATCGAGTTAGGATCTGAATTTCGGAAAGCGGTAAGAGGAATCACAAACGGAGCCTTGGACACTGGCCGCACGTCATTTCAGCTTGTGTAGAGGTCGTAGCGGCTGTTCGAATTCAGCTTACTTTATCTTTTACGTAAGATGATACTTAAGACTTAACTTACTTACTTTTAAACTTTTTGGGACGATTTACTGACTTAGTAACCATTGACTTAGGTTGAGGACCTTTCGGACCAACTTACTACTTGCTTACATTTTCGTATCGACTTTACCGTACATTCACTGTGAGTTATAGCTCCCTTTTTACTTTAACTATTTTTGAGACTGAGAATACATGCGCTTTTTATGTTTTACATATTAGACACGAGTACTTTAACTTTATATATGTGTGGGTGACATAACGGCACAAATTTTCCCCTTAGCTCGGTAATGTTTAGTCATTGGTTTATGAACTGGTGAACGCGAATCTTAGATATAGATCCATAGGGTTTGACATCCCCACTCGGGCTAGTCACGCTAGCATTTAACGGGTGTTTAATACTTCACCTGTTTTAACGCACTCTCCAAGTGTACTTTTAGGGGGTGATATATATATATATATATATATATATATATATATATATATATATATATATATATATATATATATATATATGTATATATATATATATATATATGTATATATATATATATATATATGTATATATATATATATATATATATGTATATATACATATACATATTACTTTGTTAAGTTAGTTACCGAGTGCCCATGGATAAGCATATACTGTATCATACTGATTTGAAATACTGATTTGAAACACTGAAATCTCGTGGTCTACATTACTTTGATACGCACAATAAAAACTATAGCTCACCAACATTCATGTTGACTTTTTAAAGCATGTTATTTCTAAGGTACTTAGACAAAATTGCTTTCGCTGTAATAGACTTGCTGTGTTAGACTTTCACTGTACTCTGCATTGTTAGAGATGTCTCTTAATCATGGACTTTTTATTTTGCATTCACTACTTATGTTTTTTTCGAACCATGGTTATGTAATGACCTAAGTGTCACATACTATTGTTAATGCTTTCTATTCGTAGAAGCACTTTACTTTTGTAAAACATTTGTCGTTGGAAAAATGTTATCTTTTTATGAATGCAAAACCTTGTTTTAAAATAGCATGTAGTGTTATACCGTGTAATCGACCTGTTGTTGATGATCTGTACATGATGGTTTTGGACGGGGCATCACATTTGGTATCAGAGCATTGGTTGTAGGGAATTAAGCTGCATTAGTGTGTCTTGACCGAGTCAATTAGGATTCACTAATAGGACTAATCTACAACTTGATCATTTACTTGATTCTGTGGAACTACTGCATGCTAAGTGCTTACTACTACTGCCATATGTTATTGATGTAAACTACTGTTTATTCCCACTACTGCATGCTACTACTATCTGCTTTTGATTGCATGATACTACTGTATGATACTATTATTGCCATGCTATGTACTACTGTAGATGATCTAGGCTGCTGTTATTATACCTGATTACATGCTGCTATATGTCTTACTGACATGGAAAAAGTTATTTTTCCTTGTTCAGATGTCGGACATACCGCCTATGATTATTGACTTGGAGAGTGGTTCGGACTCGTCTGCTACTTCGCCGACTGTTGTTGCTGACTCACCTATTCCGTCACCACTACCCTCCGACGACTCTGATGACTCGCCTTCTGGGGATAGTAGTCACTCGCCTGACCTGATGGTCATCTCTGACAGTGATGAGGATCCCGAGGAGATCCCAGCTCCACCTAGTCCTAGATTGCCGGAGTCACAGTATCATTCTGATAGTACCGTGATTCCTGGGATAAACGGGGGCTGTCCATTTCTTAACGAACGTGGACACTTGGTCAGATACACCGCCGACGGGCGGGTTGTGTCGATTCCAGCTGGCAGACATCGGATCATTACCACCGGCCGGACATATTCTCCAGCACGTGATGCACCTGCACCACCTTCAGATGACTCAGACAGTTCATCATCAAACGAGACCAGTGAGGAGGATCCCGAGGAGGATTCTGAGGAGGACCCCGAGGAGGAGCCTGTACCTCCACCCTTTACCCCACCGAAGAAGCGTTACTACTACGACGGTACCGTTATTCCCGGGGTAAATGGAGGCAAGCCATTCGTGAACGCACATGGACAGTTGGTTAGGATCACCGCTCGTAAGCGGGTTGTGCCGATACCTCCTGACCCATTTGTGCGTAAGGTTTCCCGTAAGGCGCCATCTACTTCTAGTGCAACATCTGCACCATCTGCACCACCTGCACCATCTGCACCACCTGCCCTACCGGCATCTCCCACCATTGAGGAGCTGATGAGGGAAGTGCATGCCCTACATGTCCGGGTGACTGAGTCAAGGACCAGGTGTTCCACATGATGGACATCATTTATCCCCCATCTCCATAGGACTTATGTATTAGATTTCATTATGTATTTCCATTAGTAGTTTCATGATTTCATTCGTGTATTGTACGAAAACTTATGAAGTTGTATGTGACGTTTTCTTATTATGAATGCAACCTAATTTTATTTGAATTATTGTACGACGTTTTTTAAGTTATTGTATGATGGTTTTATGATATCTGTTACTGGTTTGCCATACTTAGTTAACATGTATTGTGTTGATTGAATAACTGGTTACCATGTTACTATTACATTATTAATTATTGAATAATGGATTTTGACTTAAATAGAAATTTTTATTTGGAACATCAATGGCCGCAAGGAGAGGTCCAAGAGTAACACCCACTGCAGCGCAAATTGAGGAAATAGTGGCTGCTCGAGTGGCCATTGCTATGGTGAATGCCAACCCTGCACAAGCTCTGATAGCTAACCAAAATGTTCAGAATGGATGCACTTACAAAGAATTTCAGAGTTGAAAGCCACAAAATTTTAGTGGAATGGAAGGGCCAGTTGGGTTAACAAGATGGTTTAAAAAGTTACAATCGGTATTTCATGTCAACAACTGCTCCGACACGAACATGACTAATTACGCATCATGCATGCTGTCAGAAGGCGCTCTGACATGGTGGAATATGCTCGCCCAGGCTAAGGGAATTGACGAATTATATGCAACACCATGGGAAGACTTCAAGAGGGCTATGATAGAGGAATACTGCCCCAGAACTGAAGTTCAAAAGATGGAGGCCGAGTTTTGGGAGTTGAAGGTCGTAGGAACTGACCTTGATGGTTATAATCAGAGATACTTGGACTTAGTCTTAATGTTCCCCACAATGGTTACTCCTGAGTACAAATGGATGGAGCGGTATCTGTGGGGACTTCCCAAAGACATCCAGGGGAATATCACTTCTTCAAAACCAGGAACTATTTCGGAAGCTATGCGCATGGTGCACACCTTGATGGATCAAGTTATCCGCCAAAATCCAGAGAAGGTACAATCAGAGTCTGGAGCAAGCAATGGGAAGCACAAATGGGATGGAAACAAGGGTAAAGGTATTGATTAGAATCCAGTCAAGAGGCATGAGAACTTTAGGGGAAACAATGACGGGAGGAACCCTAATCTAAACTACAAGGGTAACCTTCTTCAGTGCAAGAGATGCTATAAGCATCATACAGGGTACTGGAATATGGTGTGTGAGAAATGTAAGAGGACGGGACACATCGGCAAGGACTGTAGGATCAACACTCCAGCTATGAAAGCGAATCCAAATGCACCAAGGAAGTGCTTTGAGTGCGGCCAACATGGTCATTTTAAGAATGAATGTCCTAACAAGAAGAAGGATGACGGGCCTGCACGTGGAAGAGTCTTTAACATGAACGCCAGAGATGCCCGTGACGATCCTGACTTGGTTACAGGTACATTCACTGTCATTAAACTATTAGCTTCTGTCTTGTTTGATACTGGTGCCGATAGGAGTTATATGTGTAGACATTTTTGCTCTAAGTTAGATTGGTCATTAGTTCCTTTGGATGAGAAATATCTTGTTGAGGTGGCTAATGGGAAATTTGAGAAAGCTGATTAAATTTGTCACGGAAGCATAATAAACTTAGCTGGTGTGGATTTTACGATTGATTTTATACCCATTAAGTTGGGAAGCTTTGACGTGATAGTCGGCATGGATTGGCTGTCTAAGGTAAAAGCAGAAGTTGTTTGTGGAGAGAAGATTATTCGTATACCTCGCGAGAATGATGTGCCATTAATAGTTCACGGGGAGAGATGTAGCCCAAAGTGGAACCTTATTAGTTGCATGAAGGCACGAAAGTTCGTGAGAAAAGGGCATTTTGCTATTTTGGCACATGTGAAGAAGTTGAAAACGAAGGAGAAAAGCGTGAAGGATGTATCGATTGTAAACGAATTTCCCGAAGTTTTTCCAGAAGAGTTGTCGGGATTACCCCCACCACGATCAGTGGAGTTTCAGATTGATCTAGTGCTAGGAGCTGCACCTGTAGCTCACACACCTTATCGACTTGCACCAACCGAAATACAAGAGTTGCAGAGTCAACTACAAGAATTGCTAGACCGTGGATTTATTCGACCAAGTTCTTCACCTTGAGGTGCTCCCATTTTGTTCGTAAAGAAGAAGGATGGATCTTTCCGTATGTGTATCGAATATCGCGAACTAAACAAGTTGACAATCAAGGTATCCCCTTCCCAGAATTGATGATCTATTCGATCAACTACAAGGATCGAGCGTTTACTCCAAGATTGATTTGCGATCAGGTTATCACCAGTTGAGGGTGAAGGAGGTTGATGTCCCAAGACTGCGTTCTGAACTTGTTATGGTTATTATGAGTTTCTTGTGATGCCATTTGGTTTGACTAATGCACCTGTTCATGGATCTCATGAACCGCGTGTGCAAGCCGAATCTAGATAAATTCGTTATCATATTCATAGATGATATCTTAATCTATTCAAAAAGTAAAGAAGAACATGAACACATCATCAAAAAGGAAAGAAATTCATCTAGGCGGCCGAACAAGAGACGGCATTTCAAACCTTAAAGAAAAAGTTAATCACTGCTCCTAGCTTATCCCTTCCCGAAGGCAATGATGACTTTATTGTATACTGCGATGCCTCGAAACATGGTTTTGGGTGTGTATTGATACAACGAAAGAAAGTTATTGCTTATGCCTCTCGACAATTGAAAATTCACGAACGAAACTACACGACACACGATCTCGAACTGGCAGCCGTTGTCTTTGCACTCAAATTGTGGAGACACTCACTTTACGGAACCAAAAGTACCATTTTCACCGACCACAAAAGCCTCCACATATTTTCGATCAAAAACAACTGAATATGAGAAAACGACGGTGGATCGAAACATTGAACGATTACGATTGTGAACTTCGTTACCATCCCGGAAAGGCAAATGTAGTACCCGATGCCTTAAGCCAAAAGGAAAGAATGGTGCGTCTTCGCGTCCGAGCCTTAAACATCACCATCTACACAAATCTCAATAGCCAAATCCATGTAGCCCAAGATGAGGCTCTCAAAGATGAAAATATTTCTCACAAACGCTTGAACATTCTCGTCTCTCGATTCGAGGTTAAGGAGACCGGGCTCTGATATTTCACCGGAAGGATTTGGATGCCTAGTTATGGGGATTTACGAAGCCTTATTCTAGACGAAGCCCATAAGTCAAGGTATTCGATTCATCCCGTAGCCGGTAAGATGTACCACGATCTCAAGGAACAATATTGGTGGCCGAATATTAAGAAGGACATTGCTACTTATGTCGGAAAGTGTTTAACTTGTTCCAAGGTCAAAGCCGAACATCAAAGGCCATCTGGATTACTTCAACAACCCGAAATCCCGCAATGGAAGTGGAAAAGAATAACGATGGACTTTATCACGAAACTACCAAAAACAGTAGGCGGTTATGATACCATTTGGGTTATTATTGACCGTCTCACCAAATCCGCTCACTTCCTAGCCATGAAAGAAACCGATAAGATGGACAAACTTGCACAACTGTACATAAAGGAAATTGTATCCCGTCACGGTGTACCCTTATCAATTATTTCTGACCGAGACGCCCGTTTCACTTCTAGATTTTGGCGTTCCTTACAAGAAGCCTTGGGAACACGTTTAGACATGAGTACCGCATATCACCCACAAACTGACGGACAAAGCGAACGCACGATTCAAACCTTGGAAGACATGTTACGAGCTTGTGTTATTGACTTCGGAAAAGCTTGGGAAAAGCATTTGCCTCTAGCCAAATTCTCTTACAATAATAGTTACCACTCGAGTATTAACGCCACACCTTTCGAAGCTTTATATGGCTGCAAATGTCGTTCTCCTATTTGTTGGGCCGAAGTAGGTAATAAGCAAATCACCGGACCCAAACTCATCCATGAAACAATCGAGAAGATTGTCCAAATACAAGAAAGGCTCAAGACGGCCCTTAGTCGTCAAAAGTGCTATGCCGACGTTAGATGTAAAGATCTCGAATTTCAAGTGGGTGACCATGTAATGTTAAAAGTCGCACCTTGGAGAGGTGTAATCCATTTCGAAAAGCGTGGAAAGTTAAATCCGCGATATATTGGTCCCTTTGAAATCTTGGAGCGAGTTGGACCCATTGCTTATCGTTTAGATCTTCTCACTCAATTGAGCTCCGTTCATCCTACTTTCCATGTATCAAACTTGAAGAAGTGTCTTGCTGAACCCAAGATCGTTATCCATCTCGAGGAGCTTATTATTGATGACAAACTTCACTTCGTGGAAGAACCGGTTAAAATTGTGGACCACTCCGACAAGACGCTAAAACAAAGTAAAATCCCGATTGTCAAAGTTTGTTAGAATGCCAAAAGAGGACCCGAGTTTACTTGGGAACGATAGGATTAGATGATGCAGAAATATCCTCACCTCTTTCCGCCTCTGCCGTCTACCTCAGCTTAAAATTTCGTCTAAAATTTCGGGACGAAATTTTCTTTAACAGGTGGGTAATGTAACGACCAAACTTTTTTGACTTATATTTATACTTTATACTTTCACGAACCTGCGTATTTGTACGTACTGAGCTAGATAATATTCTGGGATCATTAGCCATGTTAATTACTTTCGTTAATATCTTAAAGCGTGTTATTAAGTGCTTAATCACTTAACCCGATCCTCGAATGCTTTTATGACCGTTAGTGTCACTTGTCGTTTAGAACAAGATACGTACTTGGTACACGTTAAACATTTGTCATAATTGAAGTGTTATGACTACGTAATCCTAATTGCATTTCTTAATGACAATTACTTAGCTTATTGGCTTCTTAATTACGTTTAGTGATTTACTAATGCACACTAGTTAGTCTTAATGGACTTACCACCTTAATGGACTAGGACTTCCATGGCCCAACCTACTCAAGTTAATGGACTAGTTTTAGTGGGCTAGTTAATGGATTAGTTAGCCCATTTAACTAAAAACAAAACCCATTAAGATATAAGACAAGATTACTAAGCATGCTTATGTACCTTTGTTACAAATTTTAACTTCATTCAAGCATGCTAGCAAACATGCCAACATCACCATTGTACCAACACCATAGACCACACCACCACCACCACCATGACCGTCGGCCATAGTGGCTTTTTTTTCAAATTTGTTTATTTCTTTCTTTCTTTTTCTATATATAAACCTTGAACCCATTTCATTTCACACATATCATTCCCTCACTACTTTCTCACACTAAACAATCCTCTCTAGTTGTAAGTTTAAACTTCTTTTCTTCCTTTCTTTTTCTTTCTAAACCGTAGCATCATCATCATCATTAGTGTTCATTGATTTTAGTTTTTGTAACTCCAATCATTATATTTATCTTGCAAGCTTCAATCCCTTGTGATGAAGAAGCAAGAACAAGGATCAAAGCTTTGTAGCTTTTGGTTCTACATGAAAACTTGTAAAGATCTAAAGTTCAAAAACTTTAAGATCTTCTTTTGTTCAAGTATTGGAAACTTAAAGTTTATTTTATGAAGATTCAAGCTTTTAGCTTGATATCTCTTTATGTATAGAATCCAAGCTTGAACTTGTTTATTACTAGATTTAAATTTATTTCTTGTTTCCTTGGTCAAAGATTACTTGTTATCTTTGATCTCATACATCTTGTAACCAAAGTCTAACTTTGAATGTTCAAGAACAAGAAAGTCTAAGCTTTCTAGCTTGTAACTTTCACTCATCTAAGTTTGATCTAAGTTATGTAACTTATGGTCATCCAATTTGTTAAAACAAAAGCTCATTAGCTTATATTCATCCTACTTTGTAAAAATCTAAGTTTTATAACTTAAGGTTTTGTAAAAGTTGAAAGTCTAAGTTCTATAACTTAGGGTTTCACCTAGAAAACAAGATCTAGACTTTCTAGTCTAAGGTCTTCAATATTTAGCTAAGATCTAAGTTCTATAACTTAAGGTCTTGCTTGTTTGGTTTGAATCCAAGTTTGTAACTTTAAATTCCAAATAGAACTTGTACTTGAGTCGAAACTAAGAACTTGATGTAACTTTGGTTCATCATCCTTCTAAAACTCTTAAATGAGCTTTACTTCTTTTCTTAGTCTTGAAATTGCATTTTGATGGTTAAAACTTGGTCAAAGTGATGCTAAAACATCAAGGAGTTGTACACTTGAGGCTTATATGCATCAATGATGAGAACCGTGATGAGCATCAAACACCAAGAAACCCACCAGAGCACTTGAATCTGTTTTTCTAGGTCTGATCAAACTCCTGGAGCTTCTGGAATGTTGATTTCCAGATATTTCAGTTTGTTTAGATGAATTTTCATTTAAGACTTGCCTAAATCTGATATACGGTTTAGGATTTATAGTCTTCCGAAGTTCACTACGCCTTCGTAACGACGTGCTGAAAATTTCTGACCTACTCGCGCTTTGACTGTCGCCACGGTAAAACGATATCGAGTTAGGATCTGAATTTCGGGTAGCGGTAAGAGGACTCACAAACGGAACCTTGGCCACTGACCGCGCAACATTTCAGTGTGTGTAGAGATCGTAGCTGCTGTTCGAATTCAGCTTTTCATTTCAACCTCTATTCTTGTTGAAAACTTACTTTTTATTTTACGTATGATGATAATGATGATACTTAAGGCTTAACTTACTTACTTTTAAACTTTTTGGGACGATTTACTGACTTAGTAACCATTGACTTAGGTTTAGGACCTTTCGGACCAACTTACTACTTGCTTACGTTTTCGTATCGACTTTACCGTACATTCACTGTGAGTTATAGCTCCCTTTTTACTTTAACTATTTTTGGGACTGAGAATACATGCGCTTTTTATGTTTTACATACTAGACACGAGTACTTTAACTTTATATATGTGTGGGTGACATAACGGCACAAATTTTCCCCTTAGCTCAGTAACGTTTAGTCATTGGTTTATGAACCGGTGAACGTGAATCTTAGATATGGATCCATAGGGTTTGACATCCCCACTCAGGCTAGTTGTGCTAGCATTTAACGGGTGTTTAATACTCGTCTGTTTTAACGCACTTGCCAAGTGTACTTTTAGGGGGTGATATATATATATATATATATATATATATATATATATATATATATATATATATATATATATATATATATATATATATATATATATATTACTTTGTTAGGTTAGTTACCGAGTGCCCACGGATAAACATATACTTTATCATACTGATTTGAAATATTGATTTGAAACACTGAAATCTCGTGGTCTACATTACCTTGATGCGCACAATAAAAACTATAGCTCACCAACATTCGTGTTGACTTTTTAAAGCATGTTATTTCTCAGGTACTTAGACGAAATTGCTTACGCTGTAATAGAAGAGACGACCCGTCCTAATCTATAAGGACGAATACAATAACATATGATTACATTGCGAGGTATTTGACCTCTAAATGATATATTTTACAAACATTGCATTCATTTTTAAAAGATAAACTTTCATTTACATCGAAAGTTGACAGGCATGCATACCATTTCATAATATATCCAAACTATCAATGACTTAATAATAATCTAGTTGAACTCAACAACTCGAATGCAACATCTTTTGAAAATATGTCATGAATGACTCCAAGTAATATCTCTAAAATGAGCGAATTGCACAGCGGAAGATTTCTTTCAAACCTGAGAATAAACATGCTTTCAAGTGTCAACCAAAAGGTTGGTGAGTTTATTAGTTTATCATAACAATCATTTCCATTAATTTAATAGACCACAAGATTTTCATTTCATTTTTCATAAACATCATCTCATATCAGGCATTTCGCAAACTGCTTAGAGATAAAAAAAATCATTCATATGGTGAACGCTTGATAACCGAACTAACAGGATGCATATAGAATATCTCCATCATTCCGAAACTCTCATCGGACATGATAATTAAAGTAATAAAGCATTCGTAACCTGAATGGGACGTGTCACGGTCCATAGATATATCTTTAGGATTCCCGTCAATTAGGGGCCATTTCCCTAATTCTTAGGCTACCAAGCTAAAAAGGGGCATATTCGATTTCAATAATCCAACCATAGAATGTAGTTTCGATTACTTGTGTCTATTTCGTCAATCATTTATAAAAGCAGTGCATCTATTCTCAGTCCCAAAAATATATATTTCAAAAGCATTTAAAAAGGGAGCAAATGAAACTCACGATACTGTATTTCCTAGTAAAAATACATATGACGGCATTGAACAAGTGCAAGGTTGGCTTCGGATTCACGAACCTATATTAATTATATATATTTATATGTTGGTCAATATTTATCTAACAATTTAGGTCAAGTCATAGTGTATCACAATCCTAATGCTCGAGATCGACATGCAAAAGTCAACAAATGTTAATTTGACCCGAAATGACTTCCAAAATCTATATATGTTTATTATATAACATAAATATAGTCGTTTTATATATTTAAATATATTTATCGGATTTTATTAGAGTAAATAATACAAGTCATTTATTAATAAATAAAAATTTATATTAAATTTTATATCTGATAAAAATATACTTTTATATATCTCAAGTAATAAAAATTTATACTGTTTACTCAATATCATAAAATATAGTAGTATGTATTATTAATGTAATTATATTACGTGCGGTAAGAATATCTTTGTATCATATATTTATTTGATAAAATAATATTGATAGTAATAATAATGAATAAAAGTTGTATTATTTTGTAATAATAATAATATTAATTATTTTAATAGTAATAATAAAAATATTATTATTAATGGTGATGATATTAATAACTACAAAATTTATAACAATAATATTATTAATAACAATAATATTAATTATAATACTAATATTATTAATGATAATAATAATATTATTAATGATAATACTACAACAATTTATATATATCAATTTCCTATCTATCTGTTATATATTGAAAATAATAATATTAATAATACAGATTTTAATTTTAATATTAATATCGATAAAAATCTTAAATATAACTAATAATCTTTTGTAGTAATACTAATGTCATAATAATAATAATAATAATAATAATAATAATATTAATAGTGATAAAAAAATGAAAATGATATTTTGTCTAAATCATAATCTTAACAATATTTTAACTGAATCATGATACTTATACTCATTATTTCCTAATTGACTTGTTTAATGGCTTTTAATCCTCTTTTATAATACATAATAATGAATAATGATAATAATAGTAATCATAATAATTAGATGATACTGATATTATTTTTAATGATAATAATACTAATAATAATAAATAATATTAATGATAATACTAATAACTATTTTAATGATGATGATAATAATAATAATAATAATAATGATAATATTAATAATAATTTTAATGATACTAACGATAGTAATAACAATATTTTTTTTTAATTTTAATACATATATTAATAACGATAGTGATAATAATAATAATAATAATAATAATAATAATAATAATAATAATAATAATAACAATAATAATAATAATAATAATAATTATTATTATTATTATTTTTATTATTATTATTATTATTATTATTATTATTATTATTATTATTATTATTATTATTGTTATTATTATTAGATAATAATAACGACGATAATAACGACGATAGTAATAATAATCATTTTAACAATAATAATACTAAAATTAATAATAATTCCGTTGACTATATCTTTTAAACCGTTCATCGAAATCATACGCTTTCTAAATGAAAAGTTATTAATTTTTCGCCACATTTCCAACGACATGCATATCAATACCTTATCCTAGTAGCATATGTATTAAATTTTTGATCTATCATAAACTATTTAACGATGAAATTAAACATACAAGCATGCATAATCCTATATACTCGAGCACTAGTCAGGGATACACTATTAATACATAAAAGATAAGATATGAATGCTCACGTATCAATATTGTGATTCAATATTGCAGGAAAGTACGTAGATGAAACGGAAATGATAAACACTAGTTTGACCTCACGAGCGATACCCCCGAACAATACCCATAACCTCCATAGCTATAACCCATAATTTCCTTAGCTCTATCCCGCTCAAAAACCCGTTTTGATACATGCGAGCAAAACCTCGTCGTAGTATTTTATGTATAATAATACTAATAATATAAATATAATAAGATTAATATTAATAATCTTAATATTAATAATAATATTAATAATATATATATAATTATTTTTACGAAGCTGTAAGATGAAAATGAATGAACAAAACTGCATTTCGTTCGCTACTTAAAGAAGTTGGCTCACCTACCACCTCATGCACTCGCATGAGTTTGTGAGAGGGATCTCATGCGAGTGCATGAGTCCCATTTACACTTCACAAATGATTTAAACACTGCCGACACATATATAAATATTATTTAATATATAATATATTTAATCTTTAGAATTAATTAAATATTATATTATATTCTCGTGCATAGTTGATTTGTAATTTTAGCACCGATGAATTGTATGTTAACGCTCGACTTACGTACCGGTTCTGGTTTTTCGAACGTCCTTTCGTACGCTTAGAAAACTTGTACTTTACGTTTCGCGACACGTACCTTTATCAATAATTAGACTTATTTCACCAATAATTATACTAATTGAAATGTAACTTATTCATTTGAGTGTTTTGGTCATTTGCTTCTTTAAATCAACGTCTCGATATATATACATACATATATATATATATATATATATATATATATATATATATATATATATATATATATATATATATATATATATATATATATAATAGTATTATTTGAAATCAAAACATTTTATAACTAATTTAATATTAAATTTTATTGTAAAATATATATTTTCATTTCGAAATATAAATTTGAAATATTCATTTAATAATATAATATTTAGTTTTCAAAACTACTTATATAATTTATAAATCATTTTGAAATTATTATTTAGTAATACTTTTATCTTTTTGAAAATATATTTGCAAATCTTAAGTTCCTCAAATTTTATATTCATAAACGAATTATCTCGTAAAATGTTTTAATAATAAAGTTCTTTTTAACTGAAAACGTTTTAGTACGTTTGAAACCAAATCAAATAAATATGATAATTTTGTTTTCCAAAACTAAATATATTTAAGAATCATTTCGTTAAAAGGTTAAAATAATAGAAATCGTTATATCATAAAACGTTTTAGAAAAGTAGCAATTATATATACTCATAATAGTTTTCAAGTTTTTAAATTACCGTTTATTGACGAAGTGATGTCGTGCGAGGTGTACGTGAAATACTATATATTTTTGATACGAAAAGCGATACAAATTACACAAGTTTTAATTATTTACAGATGGGATATACTTAAACCTTGCTACAACACTATAGACAGTGTACCTAATGGTAGAGTAGTATAGTTTTTAGTAAGTCCGGTTCGTTCCACAGGGAGACGACTTATTTTACACTATATTTTAAATAACTATATTTGTACAAAATATATATTTTTATATATAATAATAATATAAAAGGGGGTTTACCATTTAATGACCGGTTTGTCGATTTTATATTTTAAGTCACAATTAAAACCTAATGAAAAATATAAATGACGATAATTTAAGTACGATAATTAAAAGTGCAATAAATAAAATGATAGTAAATAAAAATGCGATAATTAAAAGTGCAATTAAATATGAAATAAAGGAATTATGCTTATTTAAACTTCCGTAATAATGATGTTTGACGTGTTGATTTTTAGTTTTATGCCCATGGGTTAATTGTCCTTTGTCTTGGATTATTTAATATGTCCGTCTAGTTTTTGTCCATAACAGTCCATCAGTCATAAATATAAAGTGCGAGTGTCCTCGTCAAATTATCCTTATACCCGAAGTCAAATATTCTAACTAATTGGGGACTTAAACTGTAACAAGGTCTTAATACTTTGTTTAATAATTACACCAGGATATCGACTGCGTGTAACCCAAGGTTTTAATACTTTGTTATCAATTATGCCAAGTGTCCTTGTACATAATTTCACCCCTGTTTTAATAATTCTAGTGAATATTAATTCATTCCCGTGTCCGGTTAAATGAACGATTATTCGTACATATAAATATCCCGCCCATCGTGTCCGATCGAGTGTATATGGTTATTTATAGGTATGTCCAATTGTAAATCTTTATATTAAAATTAACAAACTATCATTTAGTTAAACAAATATAAAGCCCATTAATAGCCCATAATCTAATTTCCACAAGTGTCGTTCTTTTTTCCAAACCCCCATTATGGTACAAAGCCCAATTACCCAATTTTAATATTTTAGCCCAACATCATGATTAATTCATCTTAAATAAGCATAATAATAACTTAAGTACGAGACATTAATTTAAAAAGGAGAACATAGCTTACATTGATTATTTATCGCGTAGTGTTACACGGACAGAGCTCCGACTTTAAAACCCGTAAAATAACCTTTGCATAACCCAAAACTAATCTAATATAAAACTATACTATACTATACTATATATATATATATATATATATATATATATATATATATATATATATATATATTTATTTATTTATTTATTTATTATTAAAGAGGAGTATTATTTATTTTTTTGTATAAAACTCGGCAGAAGCTCGTTGAATTTATAGGAAATTTTGATCCTGGTGTGCTCCGCGATCGTGGAGGTTTAAGCCTTCAGAGCTCCGCGAGTGCGGATGTCCGAAATCCAGCTCACAAATTTTTGGCCATTTGCTTGTCGACGTTTTATTTAAATATATATAATATATAAATAATTTATATAATTATTTAAATATTATATTATATTCTTGTGCATAGTTGACTCATAATTTTTAGTCCGTTGCGTCGGGCGTTGATAGTTGGCTCAGGTCCCGGTTCCGGATTTCCGAACGTCCTTTCGTATAATTTAATATCTTGTACTTTGCGTTCTGCAACTTGTACTCTTGTCATTTTTAGATGTTTCTTATCAATAAATTGAACCACTAGGATTGTATCTTGTACATTTGAGCTTTTTGGACGTTCTTGTCTTCAAATCTTCATTTTCGCCTTTTGTCTTCGCACTTATTTATTTAAACGAATATTACTTGAAAATAGAACAATTGCAACTGAAAACTTTACATATCGGAAGGATATTACGCCTAAATATATGTTCATTTGGAGCACTATCAAATATCCCCACACTTGAACGTTGCTTGTCCTCAAGCAATACAGAACTTGAAATTAAATCACACGAATCACTTCTTTATTCTTCACACTTTATACATCAGTGATTTTGATACGGCGGTATAAACAATGATAGTAACGATGTGGTTTACAGTCCCACATGACTATATAAATTTAGATCCTTAAGGAAATTGGATCTTTATGAAAATATTTGATCTTTTGTAAATTAAATCTAGATTTTATCCTAGATAAGTTTTCTGGAATAACCCTTCACCGGTGTTTGCAAATTCTTTTTTTTTTGTGGGTTTGGTGGGTTTCAGATTTGAAATTTTTAGCTCAAAACTTGCGGTTTTGTGTCACCCACTTGCTAACCTTGTATTGGGAAAGCAACACGTCCAGTATACTTGCTCCGTATATTACCTTTCGGTAAACTACCGTCCGATTGTAAAGTAAAGCGTTGAACAAGCAACTGTTAAGGCAATGTCCCCCGACATGCTTTTAATTATGGTCTATAACGTATCGGATGCAATTACTATCCTTGGTAGGAGCAATAGTAAAGCTCACCCTTATAATTTTCCGGTCTGGCACAAGGTCCTGTCTTTGACCATTCTTTGCAACCACCGTTCTTACGGTTGACACCCGATTTGGTTCAGGTAACCTAATGAATTCCAGGTGAATTCCTAGGATTTTACGTTCAATGGTAATGAACGCATTGAAAATGGGTTTTCAGAAAACAAATCAGTTTGTAATTTTGATCAAAATATTTTCTCGTTCAAGCTCGAGTTTAGATATCATTGAATTCCATGAGTTTGTGTCACGACCCTACTTTTTCCGTTATATTTTTCAGTTAATTATTTAACGACCGTTAACTGTTAGTGTGCCACGTCATTTCTATGACCTATATTATTATTTGTAATAATATATATATATATATATATATTAATTATTATGTGTTATGTGAATATTTGTATTCATATTTTAATTTATACGTTTCTACGTCTCGCGGATTTCCATCCGGCGAATCTTTTTGGTTTTCAAACCAACGGTCGAGTTTTTGGGACATTTAAATCCTAAATATTTTAAATATGATATTTTAAGATCATATTATTATATAGTGTATTTATATTTATTTTTCGTCGCGCGTTTGTTATCTTTCCGAATTTTTAATCGCGTAAGTGCGTTTTCGCGTTTCGGGACTCGTTCGGGCTTTCGGGCCACAAGGATTATACATTTAAGTGAGATGGACCAAGTGGGGCCCACCCCACTAATATTTTTGGCCGAATCCCCTTAGAGGAGGGGAGTGTTTTGTTTTCCATTTTATTATTTTTCATTTACACTTGCAAATCTCCCTAAAAACCTAAACTTATTAATTTTGATCTCCTTCTCCTCCCTCTCCCTCTTTGTGCCATCGCCATCCACCACCAATATCACCATCATCATCAAAAATTAAAGCTTGGATCAAGGATTGATTAATACCAACGCGTTCCTCTCGTTCTTCTCTACGCGATTACATAAATCGTTTCTCGATTAGGGTATAAACCCTAACCCTAGAATTTTCTATTTTTCATTTATTTACTGTATTTTGATGTTTAATTGATAGTATGATGTTTGTGGATTATTGTAATGGTGTTTGTATGCATAGATGTACTCAAAATTGCATGTTTCCGGTTTGTAAATTTCTGGACAGCAGCTATTTCGTGATTTCTGAGTTTGTGACTGATATAAATGTTAAAATAAACTATTTATATGAGTTCCTCTCATCAAGACATTAATTTTAGACTCCGGATTCATGTCGTTTCGATTCCCGGAGCCCTAGTTATGATCAAATTACTTTTTGTTAAAATTGAATTGTGTTATGGACAAGAACCAGGTTGGGTCCGACTTTGTCACCATCCTTGGTGTCTTTGGGGTGTGTCATTTGGTTAGGACTGATGGTGGGACGAATTTTCATGTTCGGGTCACCTAAATCCGAGCCACGGTTCACCCGTTGTGCCTAAATCACTGTTTTGAGTAAATTGAAGTCCCAAGTGGTGTCATTGCTGATTACCACGACCTAGGGACTGTTCTTGGAGTGTTCTTGAGTACACCATTGTTTCGGGTGGTTTGGATAGGCAGAGATGCATATAAGGCTCGCCAGAAATCGACACCCGGGGCTCAAAATACGACCCGATGAACTTTTGAATTAAAAACTTATGGTTAATGATTAAACTTATGATAAAATTTATGGCTTTCATTATCAATTAATTACTTATGATAAAAGAGGTAATTATTATTATTTAAGACTTATGATATAAATATTTATTATATCATTTAATTATTATTTATGATTTAATTAACATTTTAATTTAACTTATGATTAATGACACTTTTATTATTAATGGAAAATACTTATGATAAGTATTAAATTTATTTTATAATAATATTACTATAAGACTTATAATAAAGATTAAATAATTATTTAATTATTATAAGACTTAGTTATTATTTAATTATGATTTAATTATTAAATACTTATGATTTAATAATTATATTTAGAAACTTATGATATGATTAATAATTCATTATTAATTAATAATACTTATGATATGATTTAAAATTTATTATTAATTAATAATATTTATATTATGACTAATATTTAATTAATTAATTAAATACTTATGTTATATTAATTATATCATTTCAACTTATATTAACTTTAATAATTCATTTTATTTAATTAAACTTATGTTATGACATAATTAGACATATCTAACTTTAATAAACGTTATAACTTACATTATTATTATAACTTACACTTTTCAAATTAACGTTGACTATGTTTGACCAAGTTTGACTTTTGAGTTGACTTTCGGTTGACTTTGACTTTCAGTTGACTTTTGTTGACTTTCTAAAAATAGAAACTTTGCAAAAATAGAAACTTTCCAAAAATAGAAACTTTCCAAAAATGGAAACCTGCTAAAAATAGAAACTTTCTATAAATAGAAAGTATGTGTCCGTACGCTATTCCAGTCAAACCGACGCTTGCCGAGTATTGTTCTATGTCTACTTGCAACATGTACAATAGCTATCATACTAAGACTTGACCTAAGTTAGTTATTTATATCGACCTGCTTTATTTATAGGTCGGCGTTGTGATCGTTCCTGATCACTTTATTCTATTTGCTGTTCGCTTGTTTGTGTGGTTTCTTCAGTTGCTTTTAAGGTGAGTTATAGTCCCGTTTTTACATACTTTTCAAAGTATATTTTTGGGATGTGATTACATGCATTTTCATTTATGTTTAGACACAAGTAACAGTTAAATTTAATTATTCATTGTGAGTTGGACAAAAATATTCCCTAGTCTGGTAACTGTAATCATTGGTTTCTACTGGTGAATGCGAATCCTATGGATAGATCTATCGGGTTTGACAACCCCATTTCGAGCTAGTCGCGCTAGCAATTTATAATCGAAATGTTTAGTACTTCGTAATTTGTTGTAGATACACTGTCCAAGTGTATATTTTTATTGTATTTGGCAAGGGTAAATAAAGGGTTAAGTGGTTACCAGGTGGCTCATTGATAATGGAATAATGTTTAATGTTTTCTAACATTTTTAAATCTTGTGGTCTAAAGTTTACTTATTTACTTAAACCTATAATTCACTCAACCTTTGTGTTGACAGTTTACTTGCATGTTTTCACAGGTACTTGAGTTATATGATGCTTCCGCTGTCTTTAGAAGAGTCTGCATGCATTTGGGCAGATTTTATGAAACATTTTATGAAACTTAAGCTTGCATTATATTTTTGGATAATTTAAACTTGTGGGTTTGTTGGCAAGGATTTGTTTCAACTTTTGGTTTATTACTATGGTTGGTTGTTTAAAACTACATATTTGGGTTTGTTTCCTTTTTGGGAAACTTTTGAAATAAAAGAATGCAACTTTGTTTATTTAATTCATTTAAGTCCGATCAAGCTGTGGGACCAACTGATGGATCTGTTAAGTGTTTTGACGGGGTCATCACATGTGGTATCAGAGCGTTGGTTGTAGGGAACTAGGCGGTCTTAATGTGGTCAACCCGTGATTATTAGGGTGCATTAGAGTCTAGTCTACAGCCCGACCTTTTTACTATAGCATTATTATGCATTTCATTTCGTATAAGTTATATTATTAGCTTTTATATCTTTTTGGTATGTGGTTTGCGGTTTTGCTGTTTGCAGATGTCGACTTCGAGCGATAACTCTGTTGCTGCTCCTGCTCCACCGTCTCCTGCTAGACGTCGTGCTAATCAACCAGAGATCGATGATCCTGTTCATTACTATTTTTCTAACATTACTCATATGAACCGTGCTTATAATGAGGTGACACGTATTAACGCCCTTAGTGATTGTTTGCGCACCTTGCCACATAATGAAGTTATGGACGAGATCCGTGCCGACATGGGTAACTTTATCACTTTCAAGCATAGGGTTGAGGATGAGAACCGTAAGCGTGATTGAGAAGTTAATGCTAAGTTCGAGGCTCTCAAGAGCACTGTTCGTGTGTTGAAGGAAGAGTTGGATGTTGTGAATGGGAAGTTGCGTAAGTATGAGGATCCTGCTGAGACTCATGTTGGACCAGCTTATCACACCCGCTCTTAGCGAATGTGATGTGATTATTCATATTGATTATCTATTTCATCAGACTTAATGTCCTTTTTATACATACATTTTGGGTTATGTACGGCGTTTTGCCGAGGATTTTATTAAGATTTTGTTATGGAATATTTTTCATTATGTATGGATGGTTATTTTTATGACATCTATTATCATTATCATGTTTTATTTCTGATGTTGTGGCTCTTGGCATGTTATATTATGCGTAATATATGTTCATGTATGTTAGGTGCTATGTATTTTGTATGATGTTATCATAAAATATGTATGCATGTGATGGTTATTTCTATAACAATCATAACTGTCATGTTATTACTCATAGTGTTAGTTGCCTAATATCTTAATGGTTCGTCTTTTCGTGTTTTGATCTATTCCTTTATGACACTAGTATTATTCTTGGTACTAACGGATGTGTTATTCTATTTTGAAGATCATGCCTCCAAGAGAGTCCACTGAAGCGCGTATGCAACGCCTGATCAATGAAGGAATTGCTGCTGCTATGGCAGCAAATGCTAATGTTAACGCCAATGTGAACAACAACGTGGGATGCTCCCACAAAACTTTTATGGCTGGTCGACCCCAAGAATTCAGTGGTACGGAAGGACCAATAGGGCTTACTCGTTGGTTCGAGAAAATCGAATCTATTTTCAGGGTCAGTCGGGTCCGTGAAGAGGACAAAGTTAGTTTTGCTAGTTGCACTCTCAAGGATAGTGCCTTGACATGGTGGAACAATCTGGTTAGTAGTTTAGGAAGTGATGTAGCTTATGGTTTGGCCTGGAATGATTTTAAGGAAAGATTGATCACCCGCTATAGACCTCGGGGTGAGCTTAAGAAACTAGAGGTTGAGCTCAAGAATTTGAAAATGCATGGCACCGAGTTAGATGCCTATGAACGAAGGTTTTTCGAGTTAACTTTGCTGTGTCCGAGGGTTTATGCGGATGAGGACCGCAAAATTGAGGCTTACATTGATGGTATGTCCGAGAAGATTGAACACGGTTTGTCCGAGAAGATTGAACACGGGGTTGAGTCTAGTGAACCCCAGACTATTGAGGCAGCTATGTCTATGGCCCACAAACTTAATGACAAGGTGTTGAGAAGAAGCAAGACTACAGTTGTTGAAACTAGTGAGGAGGTTGTCAAGAAGGCTGATAATGGGAAACGAAAGTGGGATAACAACCTCAATCAAAACCAAAATCAGCAGAAGAAACAGGATACCTCAGGTGCTAATAACAGAAATCAGCGTGTGTGTCCTCGTTGCTATAAAGCTCATGATGGTTACTGCACAGTTACTTGTAAGAGGTGCTCTAAGCAAGGGCACATTGCTAAAGATTGTACAGTGCTTTTGCCGGGGGCTGCTACTCCCGCGACTGGTGGTAATAATAATAATGTTGGTAATAGAGGTGGTAACGGTAATGGTAATGGGAAATCGAATAATGGAGGTAATCCAAGGGTTTGTTATGAGTGTGGGAAGCCGGGGTATTTCCGAGATGCTTGTCCCAACAAGAAGACTGCAGAGACTGCACGTGGCCGAGCGTTCAACATTAATGCTAAGGATGCGGAGGAAGATCCTAAGCTTGTTACTGGTACATTCTCAGTCAACGATTTATCAGTTTATGTACTATTTGATTCAGGGGCTGATTTAAGTTTTGTGTCGAGTAAATTAAGTCCGAGAATCAAAACGCCGTTAACTCTCTTAGACAATACTTATGTTGTTGAAGTAGCTAATGGTAAAGAACTTACTGCTAAGACTGTACATCGTAAATGTAACATTAATCTGGGTGGTAGGGATTTCGAGATAGATTTGATACCGATTGAACTTGGTAGTTTTGATATTGTTATTGGTATGGATTGGTTGTCTGCGAACCGTGCTGAGATCGTGTGTTATGATAAGGCTATTCGTATTACTGATGTGATTGGAGAGCCACTGATGGTCTTTGGAGATAAGAAATGCACACAGTTAAACCTTATTAGCTGTATGAAAGTTCGTAAACATCTCCGCAAAGGCTGTCATGCTATTCTTGCTCATGTTGTTGATCCTAGTAAGGAAGTAAAGAATGTTGATGACGTTCACATTGTTAGGGATTTTCCCGAGGTGTTTCCCGATGACTTACCTGGCCTTCCGCCGCAACGCGCGATAGAATTTCAGATTGATCTTGTTCCCAGCGCTGCTCCTGTAGCACGTGCTCCTTATCGTCTTGCGCCTTCCGAACTTCAAGAATTGTTGAGTCAACTCCGCGAGTTGTTAGACAAGGGTTTCATTCGTCCTAGTTCGTCCCCTTGGGGAGCTCCCGTTCTGTTTGTTAAGAAGAAAGATGGTACCTTTCGTTTATGCATTGATTACCGTGAACTGAATAAGCTCACTGTTAAAAATCGTTATCCTCTTCCTAGAATTGATGATCTGTTCGATCAACTTCAGGGTTCGTCTGTTTATTAAAAAATTGATCTTCGTTCTGGCTATCATCAGTTGCGTGTTAAAGAATCCGATGTTTCGAAAACTGCTTTTCGCACCCGTTACGGTCACTTTGAATTTCTTGTTATGCCGTTCGGATTGACAAATGCACCTGCTGTGTTCATGGACCTCATGAACCGTGTGTGTAGACCCTATCTGGACAAGTTCGTTATTGTTTTCATTGACGACATCCTTATCTATTCTAATAGTGATGAAGAGCACGAAGAACACTTGAGGTTAGTGCTTGATTTGTTAAAGAAAGAAGAGTTGTACGCTAAGTTCTCTAAGTGTGCTTTTTGGTTAAGAGAAGTTCAGTTCCTTGGTCATATTGTTAGTAAACAGGGAATACAAGTTGATCCTGCTAAAATTGAGGCGATTGAAAAATGGGAAACCCCAAAAACTCCTACTCAGATTCGTCAGTTCTTAGGGTTGGCAGGTTACTATCGAAGGTTCATTCAGGATTTCTCTCGTATTGCGAAACCTCTGATTGGTTTAACGCATAAGGGGAAGAAGTATGAGTGGAAGGATGAACAAGAGAATGCTTTTCAGATTTTGAAGAAGAAGTTGACTACCGCTCCGATTTTGTCACTACCGGAGGGTAATGACGATTTTGTTGTTTATTGTGATGCATCGCGACAAGGCTATGGTTGCATTTTGATGCAACGAAAGAAGGTTATTGCGTATGTGTCATGACAGTTGAAGATTCACGAACAGAACTATACAACTCATGATTTAGAGTTGGGGGCTGTTGTTTTTGCGCTTAAAATTTGGAGACACTATCTTTATGGTGTCAAGAGTACTGTGTACACCGATCACAAGAGTCTTCAACATATCCTCGATCAGAAACAGTTGAACATAAGACAACGAAGATGGATTGAGACGTTGAATGATTATAATTGTGACCTTTTGTATCACCCGGGTAAGGCCAATGTTGTGGCTGATGCATTGAGTCGTAAAGAAAGGACTGAACCTCACAGGGTTAGGGCCTTGAATATGACAGTTAGATCAAACCTCGTTAGGCAGATTCTTGAGGCACAACAAGAAGCCTTAAAGGAGGAGAATTTCGTGAAGGAGAATGTAGAAAAGGTAGCTAAGAAGTTTGAAGTACGAGCTGATGGTACTAGGTATTTTGCGGGACGTCTTTGGGTTCCGAAATTTGGAGGTCTTCGACAACTTGTTTGGGATGAGGCTCATAAGTCTAGATACTCTATTCATCCTGGTTCAGGAAAGATGTATCAGGATCTTAAGGAGCTGTATTGGTGGCATAATTTGAAAGGTGATGTAGCTAAGTATGTGACTAAGTGTTTGACCCGTGCTAAGGTCAAAGCTGAACATCAAAAACCGTCTAGACTTTTGGTGCAACCAGAAATTCCCGAGTGGAAGTGGGAAGGTATCACTATGGATTTTATTACTAAGTTACCAAGAGTTTCGGGTGGCTATGTTGTGATTTGGGTGATTGTAGATCGACTCACTAAGTCGGCTCACTTTTTGCCGATTAGGGAAACGGATTCGATGGAGAAACTCACCCATTTGTATTTGAAAGAGATTGTTTCTAGGCATGGTGTTCCTGTTTCCATTATTTCCGACCGAGACAGTCGATTTGTGTCGAGGTTTTGGCCATCTTTACAGGAAGCCTTGGGTGTGACGACCCGGAAATTTCTGACCAAATTTAAACTTTAATCTTTATATTATTCCGACATGATAGGCAAAGTTTGTTAAGTTAAATCTCAAGGATTTTAAACTATGTTTATACATTCATTTAAACCTCGACCAAATTCCAATGATTCACGAACCATTAAATGAACATATATGAATATGTATATATATGTGTATATGTTATAAATTGAAAATGTCAACAAAGTATTTAAATGTATAATGCTTTATATGAACGTATTTGTTTCAATATGATTATCGACGAAATTAAAAAAAAATATATATCAAATGATTGAATTATCAGAAACATTGAATTATGATTACAAGTCTCTGTTGAGAGGTCCACTATGATTTGAGAAAATCTATTCCTCTTAACGATATTCGGAATAATTTGTAAAGCTATTTATAAATAAAAATAAAAAGTGTCATTTACGAAAGTTAGACAAAAGCTAGTGGAAAATTGGTTTCCATAATATTCGATTAATCTATTTTCAAACGTACAAAAACATTTTCAGTTTAAAAAGAACTTTATTATTAAAACGTATATAACTTTTATAAATATCTAGAATCACTTTTGACAACTCATTACTTAACCAGTATAATAAATATAACGATATTTATATTTTATTTCATTAAATATATATAACGATTTAAACGCTTATTATACATACATAGTTTTTATACTTTTACTATATTTTAACTTTACATTTACTTTACTTTAACTTTAATAATTCACTTTAATAATTCATACTTTAATAATTCACTTTAATAATTCATACTTTAATAATTCACTTTAATAATTCATACTTTAATAATTCACTTTAATAATTCATACTTTAATAATTCACTTTAATAATTCATACTTTAATAATTCACTTTAAAAATTCAAAAATCTATTATAAATAGAATTCAATAGGTTTCATTATTTCATAGAAACTTGAAAATATATTTCTCTAAACTCTCTCAATCGATTTATATATATATATATATATATATATATATATATATATATATATATATATATATATATATATATATATATATATATATATATATTTGCTCTGTATTATTTCAAGATATTATTAGTATACATAAAATATTACGACGGAGTGATGTCCGAGTGATTTCAAAATAGTTTTTTGAATGAGTCGAAGCTAAGGAAATTATGGGTTATAGCTATGGAGGTGATGGGTATGGTTCATGGGCATGCTCGTGAGGTCAATCTAGTGTTTATCATCTCCGTTGCGTCTACGTACTGTCCTGCAATATTGAATCTCAATATTGATACGTGAGCACTCATAACTTAACTTTTATATATCAATAGTGTATCCCAGACTAGTGCTCGAGTATATAGGATTATGCATACTTGTACATTCCATATTGTCCTTAGATAGGTTTGTTGAATCCTGAATTAGATACATATGCTACTGAGATAGGGTATATGATATGTATGTAATTGGAAAGCTAGCGAAAAATTAAGAACTTTTCATTTAGATATCGAATGGTTTCGATGAACGGATTAGAAGTTATAGTCAACTGAATTTTAGTATTATTGTTAAAATGATTATTATTACTATCGTCGTTATTATTTTAATAAAAATATCATTGTTATTATAAAATATCATTATTACTATTATGTTAGTATTATCATTTTATCATAATACCATTTTTAGTAAATATAAATATTGTTATAGAATAATAATAATTATTATTACAAAATAATACAACTTTTACTTATTATTATTATGATCAATATTATTTTATCAAATAAATAGGGGATACAAAGATATTTTTCACCACGCGTAATATAATTACATTAATAATACTTACCACTATAGTTTTACGATATTAAGTGAACTTTATAAATTTTACTACTTAAGATATATAAAAGTATATTTTATTATATATAAACGTTAATATAAATTTTTATTAATAAATGACTTTTATTATTATAAAATCTAATAAATATATTTAAATATATAAAACGACTATAGTTAAGTTATATAATAAACACGTATAAATTTTAGAAGTCATTTTGAGTCAAGTTGACTTTTGCATATTAGTCTCGAGCATTAGGATTGTGGTACACTATGACTTGACCAAAAATTGTTAGACAAATATTGACCAACATATAAATATATATAATTAATATAGGTTCGTGAATCCGAGGCCAACCTTGCACTTGTTAAATGACGTTATATGTATTTTTACTACGAAATACAGTATGGTGAGTTTCATTACTCCCTTTTTATATATATTTTTGGGCTGAGAATACATGCGCTGTTTTATAAATGTTTTACGAAATAGGCACAAGTACTAAAACTAATTCTATATGGGTTTAAACCAGAAATATACCCTTAGCTTGGTAACATTAAACTACTTGTCTACGTACGGTAGGCGCGAATCCTAAAGATAGATCTATTGGACCTGACAAACCCCATCCTGACTATGAGATGCTTTAGTACTTTGAGGTTATTTTAAACACACCCGATCTGGTGTACTTCAGAGGGTAAAACATGAACGTTAAGGCTTGTTACCGGGTGCCTACAACTTATAGAATACTTTTATACACTTGCGAGTGTACATATATTTATAAACGAAAATCTTGTGGTCTATTAATATATTGAAATGATTGTTATGATAAACCTATGAACTCACCAACCTTTTGGTTGACACTTTAAAGCATGTTTATTCTCAGGTATTAAAGAAATCTTCCGCTGTGCATTAGCTCATTTTAAGGATATTACTTGGAGTCATTCATGGCATATTTTGAAAGACGTTGCATTCGAGTCATTAAGTTCATCAAGATTATTATTATGTCAATTATAGTTGGATGTATTATCAAATGGTGTGCATGCCGTCAACTTTCGTTGTAAAGAAAGTTTGTCTTTTAAAAACGAATGCAATATTTGTAAAATGTATCATATAGAGGTCAAATACCTCGCTATGTAATCAACTATTGTGAATCATTTATAATATATATGAACGGGTCCTTTCAGTTGGTATCAGAGCGGTGATCTTAGCGAACCAGGTCTGCATTAGTGTGTCTAACTGATAGTCATTAGGATGCATTAGTGAGCCTGGACTTCGACCGTGTCTGCATGTCAAAATTTTTGCTTATCATTTTTGTCGGAATTGCCTGCTTATCATTCTTAGTCTAGACATGTCTTACTGCATTGATTGCATAAATAGTGTATAGACAAAATTCATATCTTAGCGTATCTGCTAATCCATATCTTAGCGTATCTGTTACTGTAAACTTTGCCTGACATATCACGTAAATTCCTCCGTAATTTATGGGATTTTGGTATTATATATACATATGTAAATTATGTATTGAAGAATACCAAATCTAAATTCTACAATCTATTTCATACCAAAAATTCTTTCCCTGATCATACAAGATGGATCCCTCAACCAGTTCGAGTTCCTCGGATTCCGACAGCTATGCCGATATGGATTTCCACATGAACTCCGAAAGCAGCGTGACCGGAATGGATCAACCAATTAGCCATCATCTATTCTGGATGAATTGGGGATGGGTTCGTAATCTACTAAACCATTGGAGACAAGAAGAAGGTGATCCCTTTCATCCACCACATTTCCCTCTTGGCAATGAACCTGAAGCACTTACCGGCGAACCTGTCCGAAACACCATTTTCTCTCTCATTTCCAGAGTATCTCGTCATGATTATATACTACACCAAATTCTAGATCTTATTTATCCGCTCATCCAAACCGACAATCACCCCGGTGTAATAGAAGAATTCAACGAACTTCGCGCTCGGGTAGTGGCTTTGGAGAATATGGTGCAAAGGTTACAAACACCAGCAGCAGCACCAGCAGCATAACTAGTACCACCATCAACAACATCAACAGTACCATTACCACCACCAACAACAACCGCATCGCAAACCTCAACTTCACAATCTGTCCCACGAGCATCGACGTCATACGCCATGTAGATACCAAGGAATACCACAATGATGAAGTATTGATTCATAACTTCATTGGAGAAACATTCTACGGCGATTATGTAATTTCTAAAGTTTAGAAATTATCTATCCTATCCTTAACCATAAATCAAATGAGTTTAATTTAATATTAACTCATTAAATCAATATTACATCTGAAGAAATATACACATATATATTTCCATAAAGACTGTAATAAAATTCTTTTGTACAAAATATTAATTGTGAAATTTTTTTAACGGGTAGGTAATACCCGAGAGATATATAAATTCACAATTAATATGTTACATTCTTCGAATCTGATTCAGCAAATCATCCATTATACTCCCTATTTTCACAACAATATACATTCTTTTATAGAAATCAAAACAACCATACTCATTCAAAATCTAATTACATATTCTAATTTTGAAATCTCATAATTCGATTCAAGATATAACCGAAATCACCACTCTTAGATTCCTACATCTTTCAAAACTGTACTTTGACTTCAAAACTGTCCTAGAACCTCATTTCTATTCATGGAACTCACAAAAATATTTGTATCATTCAAAATCTTAGAACATCATATGTATATTAACAATTACAATATGTGTTCAAACACTTCAAAATTCCTAAAGACATGCGAGATGATGATCCAACCACATATTACCCACTGTCATGCATCTGAAAAGCTCTTGAAACCAAAGTTATAGTTTAACACGTATCCGTGTCAGATCCTTTGATATTTATTACCAAATATAATTTTTCATTCTCTTTCCAAAATAGACAGTTTTGTCACAGCTCCAGCAAATCACCTTCATTTATTTATACGAATAAAACTTATTATAACAATTACCCCTTCATCATTGTTACTGGGGAACCTTTCATATCTCGCCACATTAGCAGTAAACTCATCAACAACTTCATTAACCTTCGACTTAAGCCTCTCCGAAAAGCCACTATACTTATTCATTAAAACCCCATCATGTACTCACCTACATCCTGTAACAATAATTGTCACACCAACTACTGGGAATTAGCAATCAGTATTTTGAATTTCGCGACAATTTTACGTCAAAAGTTATACATATAACGTCTATCTCCTAGACTTACATACTTCGAATGTGAATTTTCTGAAAAACATCCCAAAATATGAACTAGTTCTCCGAAATTGGAAAAATGCTGATGAAGCAGTAAAAACTGTAAACGACTTTAACAGTCAAAAGTTTGATGATAAAGAATAGTATGGTGGTAAAGCTGAGAAAAAGAGAAGGTTTGAAACTGGAAAACGGATTGAGCAGACCATGAAGGAGGCTGTGGATAAATCACAAAGACTAAACCTGCCTTCAAAGGATCCAAATGATTCAGTGTCTACTGAAATCGTTAGCAAACACCTTACTTCTTATTCTAAACCTTCACAGACAAATCTTCTTCATCATCCATATTATCGTATCTTTTATTATAATATCTTCGATATTCCTGAAGATATTTTCACAACTATTCTTATCTGAAATCTTTTATCTCTTCGCAATATCTACATTACAACATAAAAAGAAACTGTGTTAGTTTCTAAATTCTAAAAAAAAAAATTTGAATTTAAAATAGGAATATTCTTGAAGAAGTGTTGGGAGCAGAAGCATGAGTTAGTATAATATAATGACACTTGATCAACGTGATTATATTACAGTAATTCATGCTGAGTTTCTTAATGGAATATGATGATTCACAGATCATAACGTCATCATGTGCTATGTTACACGACTCTTGTATTCTCTTTGATCTCTAAATATCAAGAAAATATTTCTTGATGATTCGGCCTTTTCCGAGGTATTCTGGTAATTTGACAAGTCAAGATCGTGCCATTACAATTTTCTTCCTAGAACAATAACAATGTTCATTCCGAAATTTATATCTGCGAATTCTTGACTATTACAAGCGGTGCTTAATCGCAAGAAGAAGAAACGAAAGGACAAAGCTCCGAACTAGAAATGGGAGTATAAATCATAGCAAATAGAAGAGAGCATTAACTGTGGATGACAATGATTATAGAAGAAGCAATGACTTTGAAATATAAGGGAAGATATAAAACCCAACAACAACCCAGAAATCACAAACCGTATATATCAATGCATATAGCAATATAAAGACACGGGAGAACTAAAAACACTATAAAACCAAGAGTATAGTAGAAGTAAATAGATTCTTCTGGAGGCAGATGAAAAAGAAGAGCGACAGATATGAAAGTGAGGATTATATCAAGAATCAGCACTGGATGAAGCATATTGACAAATATTTTAAAATATGAGTTGAGAAGGTGTGAGTTGTAAGAAAACAAATGAGGTGGATTTATAGTGAAATATCCGACAGAGAAATCAAAATGGATTATCGCATTAATTCGAAGAGGATCATAATTTCCTTAATCGCCGAATAATCAAATCCAATATAGATTGCAAAGATTTTCATTTCGGAGATCAATCGTGATGACGTCAAAAGATACGACGAATCACTATTATCTTATTTCATTCATTTATGATAACTTCACTCACACGCTTCGAGTAATCGAATTATTTTATCCATTCTTCTTGAAGATGATAAAACTCTATAATCGTTATAATAACCTTCTCATTGTTAGTCATGACGACCTCTATCAAATTTCGGGGACGAAATTTCTTTAACGGGTAGGTACTGTGACGACCCGGAAATTTCTGACCAAATTTAAACTTTAATCTTTATATTATTCCGACATGATAAGCAAAGTTTGTTAAGTTAAATCTCAAGGATTTTAAACTATGTTTATACATTCATTTAAACCTCGACCAAATTCCAATGATTCACGAACCATTAAATGAACATATATGAATATGTATATATATGTGTATATGTTATAAATTGAAAATGTCAACAAAGTATTTAAATGTATAATGCTTTATATGAACGTATTTGTTTCAATATGATTATCGACGAAATTAAAAAAAAATATATATTAAATGATTGAATTATCAGAAACATTGAATTATGATTACAAGTCTCTGTTGAGAGGTCCACTATGATTTGAGAAAATCTATTCCTCTTAACGATATTCGGAATAATTTGTAAAGCTATTTATAAATAAAAATAAAAAGTGTCATTTACGAAAGTTAGACAAAAGCTAGTGGAAAATTGGTTTCCATAATATTCTATTAATCTATTTTCAAACGTACAAAAACATTTTCAGTTTAAAAAGAACTTTATTATTAAAACGTATATAACTTTTATAAATATCTAGAATCACTTTTGACAACTCATTACTTAACCAGTATAATAAATATAACGATATTTATATTTTATTTCATTAAATATATATAACGATTTAAAAGCGTATTATACATACATAGTTTTTATACTTTTACTATACTTTAACTTTACCTTTACTTTACTTTTACTTTACTTTAACTTTAATAATTCACTTTAATAATTCATACTTTAATAATTCACTTTAATAATTCATACTTTAATAATTCACTTTAATAATTCATACTTTAATAATTCACTTTAATAATTCATACTTTAATAATTCACTTTAATAATTCATACTTTAATAATTCACTTTAAAAATTCAAAAATCTATTATAAATAGAATTCAATAGGTTTCATTATTTCATAGAAACTTGAAAATATATTTCTCTAAACTCTCTCAATCGATTTATATATATATATACATATATATATATATATATATATATATATATATATATATATATATATATATATATATATATATATATATATATATATATATATATATATATATTTGCTCTGTATTATTTCAAGATATTATTAGTATACATAAAATATTACGACGGAGTGATGTCCGAGTGATTTCAAAATAGTTTTTTGAATGAGTCGAAGCTAAGGAAATTATGGGTTATAGCTATGGAGGTGATGGGTATGGTTCATGGGCATGCTCGTGAGGTCAATCTAGTGTTTATCATCTCCGTTGCGTCTACGTACTGTCCTGCAATATTGAATCTCAATATTGATACGTGAGCACTCATAACTTAACTTTTATATATCAATAGTGTATCCCTGACTAGTGCTCGAGTATATAGGATTATGCATACTTGTACATTCGATATTGTCCTTAGATAGGTTTGTTGAATCCTGAATTAGATACATATGCTACTGAGATAGGGTATATGATATGTATGTAATTGGAAAGCTAGCGAAAAATTAAGAACTTTTCATTTAGATATCGAATGGTTTCGATGAACGGATTAGAAGTTATAGTCAACTGAATTTTAGTATTATTGTTAAAATGATTATTATTACTATCGTCGTTATTATTTTAATAAAAATATCATTGTTATTATAAAATATCATTATTACTATTATGTTAGTATTATCATTTTATCATAATACCATTTTTAGTAAATATAAATATTGTTATAGAATAATAATAATTATTATTACAAAATAATACAACTTTTACTTATTATTATTATGATCAATATTATTTTATCAAATAAATAGGGGATACAAAGATATTTTTCACCACGCGTAATATAATTACATTAATAATACTTACCACTATAGTTTTACGATATTAAGTGAACTTTATAAATTTTACTACTTAAGATATATAAAAGTATATTTTATTATATATAAACGTTAATATAAATTTTTATTAATAAATGACTTTTATTATTATAAAATCTAATAAATATATTTAAATATATAAAACGACTATTGTTAAGTTATATAATAAACACGTATAAATTTTAGAAGTCATTTTGAGTCAAGTTGACTTTTGTTGACTTTTGCATATTAGTCTTGAGCATTAGGATTGTGGTACACTATGACTTGACCAAAAATTGTTAGACAAATATTGACCAACATATAAATATATATAATTAATATAGGTTCGTGAATCCGAGGCCAACCTTGCACTTGTTAAATGACGTTATATGTATTTTTACTACGAAATACAGTATGGTAAGTTTCATTACTCCCTTTTTATATATATTTTTGGGCTGAGAATACATGCGCTGTTTTATAAATGTTTTACGAAATAGGCACAAGTACTAAAACTAATTCTATGTGGGTTTAAACCAGAAATATACCCTTAGCTTGGTAACATTAAACTACTTGTCTATGTACGGTAGGCGCGAATCCTAAAGATAGATCTATTGGGCCTGACAAACCCCATCCTGACTATGGGATGCTTTAGTACTTCGAGGTTATTTTAAACACACCTGATCTGGTGTACTTCAGAGGGTAAAACATGAACGTTAAGGCTTGTTACCGGGTGCCTACAACTTATAGAATACTTTTATACACTTGCGAGTGTACATATATTTATAAACGAAAATCTTGTGGTCTATTAATATATTGAAATGATTGTTATGATAAACCTATGAACTCACCAACCTTTTGGTTGACACTTTAAAGCATGTTTATTCTCAGGTATTAAAGAAATCTTCCGCTGTGCATTAGCTCATTTTAAGGATATTACTTGGAGTCATTCATGGCATATTTTGAAAGACGTTGCATTCGAGTCATTAAGTTCATCAAGATTATTATTATGACAATTATAGTTGGATGTATTATCAAATGGTGTGCATGCCGTCAACTTTCGTTGTAAAGAAAGTTTGTCTTTTAAAAATGAATGCAATGTTTGTAAAATGTATCATATAGAGGTCAAATACCTCGCTATGTAATCAACTATTGTGAATCGTTTATAATATATATGAACGGGTCCTTTCATTGGGTACTAGGTTGGATATGAGCACCGCTTATCATCCTCAAACGGATGGTCAAAGTGAAAGGACCATTCAGACATTAGAAGACATGTTGCGAGCGTGCGTCATTGATTTTGGAAATGGGTGGGATAAATATTTGCCACTAGCTGAGTTTTCTTATAACAACTGTTACCACGCAAGTATTAAAGCCGCACCGTTTGAAGCTTTGTACGGTAGGAAATGTAGGTCTCCTATTTGTTGGAATGAGGTTGGGGATGCTCAACTTACAGGTCCAGAGATTATTTACGAGACTACTGAGAAGATTGTACAAATTAAAGAAAGGTTGAGAACTGCTAGAAGTCAGCAAAAGAGTTATGCCGATAAGGGAAGGAAAGATGTTGAATTTCAAGTTGGTGATCGTGTTATGTTAAAGGTTTCGCCTTGGAAGGGCGTAATCCATTTTTGTAAAAGAGGGAAGTTAAGTCCTCATTTCGTGGGACCTTTTAAGATCATTGAAAGAGTTGGACCGGTGGCTTATCGTTTGAAATTGCCACAAGAACTCAGTGCTGTTCACGATGTTTTCCATATTTCAAATTTAAAGAAGTGCTTGGCTGAATTTGATCAGACTATTCCTTTGGAGGAACTTCAAGTTGATAAGCAATTGCATTTTATTGAGGAGCCTGTTGAAATCATGGACCGAGAGGTTAAGACTTTTAAACAGAGCAGAATTCCTATTGTTCGGGTCAGATGGAACGCAAGACGCGGTCCCGAGTTCACTTGGGAGCGTGAAGACCAGATGAAGCAGAAATACCCGCATTTGTTCTCAGATGCCGAGTCAACCCCTGCGCCTGCTTAAATTTCGGGACGAAATTTCCGTAACGGGAAGGTACTGTCACGACCCTACTTTTTTCGTTAACTTTTTCAGTTAATTATTTAACGACCGTTAACTGTTAGTGTGCCACGTCATTTCTATGACCTATATTATTATTTGTAATAATATATATATATATATATATATTAATTATTATGTGTTATGTGAATATTTGTATTCATATTTTAATTTATACGTTTCTACGTCTCGCGGATTTCCATCCAGCGAATCTTTTTGGTTTTCAAACCAACGGTCGAGTTTTTGGGACATTTAAATCCTAAATATTTTAAATATGATATTTTAAGATCATATTATTATATAGTGTATTTATATTTATTTTTCGTCGCGCGTTTGTTATCTTTCCGAATTTTTAATCGCGTAAGTGCGTTTTCGCGTTTCGGGACTCGTTCGGGCTTTCGGGCCACAAGGATTATACATTTAAGTGAGATGGACCAAGTGGGGCCCACCCCACTAATATTTTCGGCTGAATCCCCTTAGAGGGGGGGAGTGTTTTGTTTTCCATTTTATTATTTTTCATTTACACTTGCAAATCTCCCTAAAAACCTAAACTTATTAATTTTGCTCTCCTTCTCCTCCCTCTCCCTCTTTGTGCTGTCACCATCCACCACCAATATCACCATCATCATCAAAAATTAAAGCTTGGATCAAGGATTGATTAATACCAACGCGTTCCTCTCGTTCTTCTCTACGCGATTACATAAATCGTTTCTCGATTAGGGTATAAACTCTAACCCTAGAATTTTCTATTTTTCATTTATTTACTATATTTTGATGTTTAATTGATAGTATGATGTTTGTGGATTATTGTAATGGTGTTTGTATGCATAGATGTACTCAAAATTGCATGTTTTCGGTTTGTAAATTTCTGGACAGCAGCTATTTCGTGATTTCTGAGTTTGTGACTGATATAAATGTTAAAATAAACTATTTAGATGAGTTCCTCTCATCAAGACATTAATTTTAGACTCCGGATTCATGTCGTTTCGATTCCCGGAGCCGTAGTTATGATCAAATTACTTTTTGTAAAAATTGAATTGTGTTATGGACAAGAACCAGGTTTGGTCCGACTTTGTGACCATCCTTGGTGTCTTTGGGGTGTGTCATTTGGTTAGGACTGATGGTGGGACGAATTTTCATGTTCGGGTCACCTAAATCCGAGCCACGGTTCACCCGTTGTGCCTAAATCACTGTTTTGAGTAAATTGAAGTCCCAAGTGGTGTCATTGCTGATTACCATGACCTAGGGACTGTTCTTGGAGTGTTCTTGAGTACACCATTGTTTCGGGTGGTTTGGATAGGCGGAGATGCATATAAGGCTCGCCAGAAATCGACACCCGGGGCTCAAAATACGACCCGATGAACTTTTGAATTAAAAACTTATGGTTAATGATTAAACTTATGATAAAATTTATGGCTTTCATTATTAATTAATTACTTATGATAAAAGAGGTAATTATTATTATTATTATTTAAGACTTATGATATAAATATTTATTATATCATTTAATTATTATTTATGATTTAATTAACATTTTAATTTAACTTATGATTAATGACACTTTTATTATTAATGGAAAATACTTATGATAAGTATTAAATTTATTTTATAAGAATATTACTATAAGACTTATAATAAAGATTAAATAATTATTTAATTATTATAAGACTTAATTATTATTTAATTATGATTTAATTATTAAATACTTATGATTTAATAATTATATTTAGAAACTTAAGATATGATTAATAATTCATTATTAATTAATAATACTTATGATATGATTTAAAATTTATTATTAATTAATAATATTTATATTATGACTAATATTTAATTAATTAATTAAATACTTATGTTATATTAATTATATCATTTCAACTTATATTAACTTTAATAATTCATTTTATTTAATTAAACTTATGTTATGACATAATTAGACATATCTAACTTTAATAAACGTTATAACTTACATTATTATTATAACTTACACTTTTCAAATTAACATTGACTATGTTTGACCAAGTTTGACTTTTGAGTTGACTTTCGGTTGACTTTGACTTTCAGTTGACTTTTGTTGACTTTCTAAAAATAGAAACTTTCCAAAAATAGAAACTTTCCAAAAATAGAAACTTTCCAAAAATGGAAACCTGCTAAAAATAGAAACTTTCTATAAATAGAAAGTATGTGTCCGTACGCTGTTCCAGTCAAACCGATGCTTGCCGAGTATTGTTCTATGTCTACTTGCAACATGTACAATAGCTATCATACTAAGACTTGACCTAAGTTAGTTATTTATATCGACCTGCTTTATTTATAGGTCGACGTTGTGATCATTCCTGATCACTTTATTCTATTTGCTGTTCGCTTGTTTGTGTGGTTTCTTCAGTTGCTTTTAAGGTGAGTTATAGTCACGTTTTTACATACTTTTCAAAGTATATTTTTGGGATGTGATTACATGCATTTTCATTTACGTTTAGACACAAGTAACAGTTAAATTTAATTATTCATTGTGAGTTGGACAAAAATATTCCCTAGTCTGGTAACTGTAATCATTGGTTTCTACTGGTGAACGCGAATCCTATGGATAGATCTATCGGGTTTGACAACCCCATTTCGAGCTAGTCGCGCTAGCAATTTATAATCGGAATGTTTAGTACTTCGTAATTTGTTGTAGATACACTGTCCAAGTGTATATTTTTATTGTGTTTGGCAAGGGTAAATAAAGGGTTAAGTGGTTACCAGTGTAGTGACCCGAACTTTTCCATGTTTATATATATTAATTGAGATTGATATTTACATGATTAAATGTTTCCAACATGTTAAGCAATCAAACTTGTTAAGATTTGATTAATTGAAATATGTTTCATATAGACAATTGACCACCCAAGTTGACCGGCGATTCACGAACGTTAAAACTTGTAAAAATGATATGACGATATATATATGGATATACATATGGTTAACATGAGATTATGATAAGTATCTCCATAAGTATATTAACAATGAGTTATATACATATAAACAAGACTACTAACTTAAGGATTTCGAAACGAGACATATATGTAACGATTATCGTTGTAACGACATTTAAATGTATATATATCATATTAAGATATATTAATATATCATAATATCATGATAATATAATAATTTAACATCTCATTAGATATAATAAACAATGGGTTAACAACATTAATTGAGATCGTTAACTTAAAGGTTTCAAAACAACACTTACATGTAACGACTAACGATGACTTAACGACTCAGTTAAAATGTATATACATGTAGTGTATTTAGATGTATTAAAATACTTTTGGAAGACTTCAAGACATATATCAAAACACTCATACTTAACGAAAATGGTTACAGTTACTTTTCCATTCTTTTCTTTCATCAAGAATTCTAGTCGTATTCTTACCCGTATTTTACACAGCTTCAAAACATACTTACTATGAGTATATACCAATAGGAACTAGCATGGGATTCCACTCTTTATTATGTCATGTATGACTAATCAATTTTAACTTCTACCATGAGCTAGTCAACTAACTAGAACTCCTTTTAACCCCACTCACCACTCACCAATTACCACTAATCATTCACTCCATTTCACTTCCAATTCTCTTTCTAATTCTCTCTCAACACACACACACACTATTATGAACGTATTTTTCTAGTATTTAATCATCATCTTCATTAAAAATCACTTCAAGAATCAAGCTATAATCATCATAGGAAGAACACTTCAAGAACACTTCAAAAATCCCTTCAAGTTTACTAATTTACTTCCAAGCTTTCTAATCCATTCCAAGTAATCATCTAAGATCAAGAAACCTTTGTTATATACAGTAGGTTATCTTTCTTATTCAAGGTAATATTCATATTCAAACTTTGATTCAATTTCTATAACTATAAACTATCTTAATTCGAGTAAAAATCTTACTTGAACTTGTTTTTGTGTCATGATCCTACTTCAAGAACTTTCAAGCCATCCAAGATCCTTTGAAGCTAGATCATTTCTTGTCACTTCCAGTAGGTTTACCTACTAAACTTGAGGTAGTAATGATGTTCATAACATCATTCGATTCATATATATAAAACTATCTTATTCGAAGGTTTAAACTCGTAATCACTAGAACATAGTTTAGTTAATTCTAAACTTGTTCGCAAACAAAAGTTAATCCTTCTAAATTGACTTTTAAAATTAACTACACACATGTTCTATATCTATATGATATGCTAACTTAATGATTTAAAACCTGGAAACACGAAAAACACCGTAAAACCGGATTTACGCCGTCGTAGTAACACCGCGGGCTGTTTTGGGTTAGTTAATTAAAAACTATGATAAACTTTGATTTAAAAGTTGTTATTCTGAGATAATGATTTTTATTATGAACATGAAACTATATCCAAAAATTATGGTTAAACTCAAAGTGGAAGTATGTTTTCTAAAATGGTCATCTAGACGTCGTTCTTTCGACTGAAATGACTACCTTTACAAAAATGACTTGTAACTTATTTTTCAGACTATAAACCTATACTTTTCTGTTTAGATTCATAAAATAGAGTTCAATATGAAACCATAGCAATTTGATTCATTCAAAACGGATTTAAAATGAAGAAGTTATGGGTAAAACAAGATTGGATAATTTTTTCTCATTTTAGCTACGTGAAAATTGGTAACAAATCTATTCCAACCATAACTTAATCAACTTGTATTGTATATTATGTAATCTTGAGATACCATAGACACGTATACAATGTTTCGACCTATCATGTCGACACATCTATATATATTTCGGAACAACCATAGACACTCTATATGTGAATGTTGGAGTTAGCTATACAGGGTTGAGGTTGATTCCAAAATATATATAGTTTGAGTTGTGATCAATACTGAGATACGTATACACTGGGTCGTGGATTGATTCAAGATAATATTTATCGATTTATTTCTGTACATCTAACTGTGGACAACTAGTTGTAGGTTACTAACGAGGACAACTGACTTAATAAACTTAAAACATCAAAATATATTAAAAGTATTGTAAATATATTTTAAACATACTTTGATATATATGTATATATTGTTATAGGTTCGTGAATCAACCAGTGGCCAAGTCTTACTTCCCGACGAAGTAAAAATCTGTGAAAGTGAGTTATAGTCCCACTTTTAAAATCTAATATTTTTGGGATGAGAATACATGCAGGTTTTATAAATGATTTACAAAATAGACACAAGTACGTGAAACTACATTCTATGGTTGAATTATCGAAATCGAATATGCCCCTTTTTATTAAGTCTGGTAATCTAAGAATTAGGGAACAGACACCCTAATTGACACGAATCCTAAAGATAGATCTATTGGGCCTAACAAACCCCATCCAAAGTACCGGATGCTTTAGTACTTCGAAATTTATATCATATCCGAAGGGTGTCCCGGAATGATGGGGATATTCTTATATATATGCATCTTGTTAATGTCGGTTACCAGGTGTTCACCATATGAATGATTTTTATCTCTATGTATGGGATGTGTATTGAAATATGAAATCTTGTGGTCTATTGTTACGATTTGATATATATAGGTTAAACCTATAACTCACCAACATTTTTGTTGACGTTTAAAGCATGTTTATTCTCAGGTGAATACTAAGAGCATCCGCTGTTGCATACTAAAATAAGGACAAGATTTGGAGTCCATGTTTGTATGATATTGTGTAAAAACTGCATTCAAGAAACTGATTTCGATGTAACATATTTGTATTGTAAACCATTATGTAATGGTCGTGTGTAAACAGGATATTTTAGATTATCATTATTTGATAATCTACGTAAAGCTTTTTAAACCTTTATTTATGAAATAAAGGTTATGGTTTGTTTTAAAAATGAATGCAGTCTTTGAAAAACGTCTCATATAGAGGTCAAAACCTCGCAACGAAATCAATTAATATGGAACGTTTTTAATCAATAAGAACGGGACATTTCAGTTGGTATCAGAGCGTTGGTCTTAGAGAACCAGAAAATTTGCATTAGTGTGTCTTATCGAGTTTGTTAGGATGCATTAGTGAGTCTGGACTTCGACCGTGTTTTCTTTAAAAATGATTGCTTAACATTTTTATTGGAAACTATATATTTTTAACATATGAATATTATGTGATATATTAATCTCTTAACGTGTTTGATATTATGTGATAGATGTCTACCTCTAGAACAAGTCCCATTGACTCACCTAATAATAATGAAGAGTCAAATGTAAATTGGAATGATTCGTGGACTGATTCACAAGTTCCCGAAGAGGAACCGGAAGAAGAGTCGGAACCGGAAGAAGAATCGGAACCGGAAGAAGAATCGGAATCGGAAGAAGAAATAGAACCGGTGGGGGAAATAATAAAACGGTTAAGTAAAAGAGAATCCTCAACCAACCGACCAAGGTTAATTATGGTCAATGGTGTTTCCGCCAAGGAAGTAAAATATTGGGAGGATTACCAATTCTCCGATGAATCGGATTCCGACGAGAATTCCGATGATGTTATAGAAATTACCCCAACTGAATTTAAAAAGGCAAAAGAAAATAATAAGGGAAAGGGCATAAAAATAGAGAAATCTAATTCCAACCCCGATGAACTTTATATGTATCGTCAACCCCCGAAGTCCTTAAGTTGTAACAATGACCCGGGAACCTCTAAACCACCAGGTTTTTCTAAACCAATGTGGACAACGACGGTTCGTATTAGGGGAACATCATATATCCCTAGAAACTTGGCAAAACGAACCAAAACCGAACAAGAAGAAATGAACGAGTCGGAATAAGATAGTTGTATTCGTGTGGTGTAATATATGTAATATAGTGTGCTTATGCTTTATGATATATGTAAAATTGCTTGTATTAATAAGTATTTTTTTTATGAATCTAACTCTTGTCTATTTACAGTATAAAAACACAAAATGGATAGACAACCCAATATTTTAAGAGACCTACCCGGAGACATGATTGATGAAATCTTGTCTAGAGTCGGTCAGAATTCCTCGGCACAACTATTTAAGGCGAGATCAGTTTGTAAGACATTCGAAGAACGTTCCAAGAATGCCTTGGTTTATAAAAGGCTTTCGTTCGAAAGATGGGGGATATCACATGGGGAAATCCATAAGTTACGATGTGTTTACTTTGACGCATATATTACGGGGAACCCAAATGCTATTTTACGCAACGGGTTAAGAAATTATTTTGACTCAGTATATCCGAATATAGGACTTCGTGATTTAGAAAAAGTGGCTAACATGCAACATAAAGAAGCATGTTATGCTTACGGGTTAGTAATGTTCGCTTCTCACCAAAGTGAGAACAAGAACATCGGGCTACAACTATTAAACAAAATGTTCCCACAAGTGACGGAGTCAGTAATTGGGGTAAGAAATGAGGTTTTTAGGTTATTACGAGACTGTTGGTCATTACGTAACCCTCGTCCCTTTGATGATGTTACAACACGCTGTCTTATCAACGGCCATAACGGTTATGTTTCACAAGACCAAGGATGGGAAGTAGTCCTAGTAAAACCAGAATGCATGACTTGTTTCTGGACGTATGAATTACGTGTCTTTATTGCCTTTGCTGAACGACTTGTGTACTAGCTAGAATTATCTTCACAACTATCTTGTATCAAAGTTATTGTGTGCTATATTTCATGCTTTATGTAAAATAAGCGGTATTGTAAGTTTGTAAAATATTGTATAAAAGTTTGAACGCGAAATATTATTACAATCAGTTTTTCATATAGAATTGTAGTAGTTGAATTGTATATTAGCTACTAAGTATGAACTTAACGGGTAGGTACTACCCGAATTTAAACTTATAAAACGCTAATATGAAGAAAAAGCTTTTATAAATGAGTTCATATTATGCTACGAAATACTATTAACTACTCTTAATATTCTGTATGATTAACTTGTTCCATTTGACTATTTTGAAGGAAATGGCACCGACTACTCAACACACCGTGAATATGAATGAAGAGGAATTCCGTACTTTTCTAGCTTCAAACATAGCCGCAGTACAGGCTGCGCTACATACCAACAATAACCTTGGATCTGGCAGTACAGGAAATCGTGTAGGATGCACCTACAAAGAATTCACTGCCTGCAAACCTTTGGAATTTGATGGAACCGAAGGACCGATCGGATTGAAACAGTGGACCGAGAAGGTCGAATCGGTGTTTGCCATAAGTAAGTGTACTGAAGAGGACAAAGTGAAGTACGCTACGCATACCTTCACAGGTTCTGCGTTAACATGGTGGAATACCTATCTAGAGCAAGTGGGACAAGATGATGCGTACGCACTACCGTGGTCAGCATTCAAGCACTTGATGAATGAGAAGTACCGTCCCAGAACCGAGGTTAATAAGCTCAAGACAGAACTTAGAGGGTTACGAACCCAAGGATTTGATATTACCACGTACGAAAGACGATTAACAGAATTGTGCCTATTGTGTCCGGGAGCATTCGAACATGAGGAAGAGAAGATCGACGCGTTTGTGAAAGGATTACCGGAAAGAATCCAAGAAGATATAAGTTCACACGAGCCCGCCTCCATACAACAGGCATGTAGAATGGCTTACAAACTAGTGAACCAGATTGAAGAAAGAATTAAAGAACAGACTGCTGAAGAGGCCAATGTGAAGCAAGTCAAAAGAAAGTGGGAGGAAAACGGTGATAAGAATCACCAATACAACAACAACAGCAATTACAACAATAATAGCAACAATTATCCCAACAATCGCAACATCAATCGCAACTATAACAAACGGCCCAACAACAACAACAACAACAACAACAACAACAACAACAACAACAGCAACTACAACAATCATCCCAACAACAATAATAACCGCAACAACAACAACAACAACAATCAGAAGCAGCTATGCCAAAGGTGTAAAAAGTATCACTCGGGGTTCTGCACCAAATTTTGCTACAAGTGTAAAAGAAATGGTCATAGCGCGACGAAGTGTGAGGTCTACGGACCAGGGGTTAATAGAACGAAAGGAACAAATGGTGTCGGAATGAGTAATAGCGGAGCAAGTAGTGTCGGAGCAAGTTATGCCAATGTAGTTTGTTATAAATGTGGAAAACCGGGCCACATTATTAGAAATTGCCCGAACCAGGAGAACACGAATGGACAAGGCCGCGGAAGAGTTTTCAATATTAATACGGCAGAGGCACAGGAAGACCCGGAGCTTGTTACGGGTACGTTTCTTATTGACAATAAATCTGCTTACGTTTTATTTGATTCGGGTGCAGATAGAAGCTATATGAGTAGAGATTTTTGTGCTAAATTAAGTTATCCATTGACGCCTTTGGATAGTAAATTTTTACTCGAATTAGCAAATGGTAAATTAATTTCAGCAGATAATATATGTCGGAATCGAGAAATTAAACTGGTTAGCGAAACATTTAAGATTGATTTGATACCAGTAGAGTTAGGGAGTTTTGATGTGATAATCGGTATGGACTGGTTGAAAGAAGTGAAAGCAGAGATTGTTTGTTACAAAAATGCAATTCGCATTATACGAGAAAAAGGAAAACCCTTAATGGTGTACGGAGAAAAGGGCAACACGAAGCTACATATTATTAGTAATTTGAAGGCACAAAAACTAATAAGAAAAGGTTGCTATGCTGTTCTAGCACACGTCGAGAAAGTACAAACTGAAGAAAAGAGCATCAATGATGTTCCCATTGCAAAAGAATTTCCCGATGTATTTCCGAAAGAATTACCGGGATTACCCCCACAGCGATCCGTTGAATTTCAAATAGATCTTGTACCAGGAGCTGCACCAATAGCTCGTGCTCCTTATAGACTCGCACCCAGCGAGATGAAAGAACTGAAAAGCCAATTACAAGAACTTTTAGAGCGTGGTTTCATTCGACCAAGTACATCACCTTGGGGAGCTCCTGTTTTGTTTGTCAAGAAGAAAGATGGTACATTCAGGTTGTGTATCGACTACCGAGAGTTGAACAAACTTACCATCAAGAACCGCTACCCACTACCGAGAATCGACGACTTATTTGATCAACTACAAGGCTCGTCTGTTTATTCAAAGATTGACTTACGTTCCTGGTATCATCAAATGCGGGTGAAAGAAGATGATATTCCAAAGACTTCTTTCAAAACACGTTACGGTCATTACGAGTTTATGGTCATGCCGTTTGGTTTAACTAATGCACCAGCTGTGTTCATGGACCTTATGAACCGAGTGTGTGGACCATACCTTGACAAGTTTGTCATTGTTTTCATTGATGACATACTTATTTACTCAAAGAATGACCAAGAACACGGTGAACATTTGAGAAAGGTGTTAGAAGTATTGAGGAAGGAAGAATTGTACGCTAAGTTTTCAAAGTGTGCATTTTGGTTGGAAGAAGTTCAATTCCTCGGTCACATAGTGAACAAAGAAGGTATTAAGGTGGATCCGGCAAAGATAGAAACTGTTGAAAAGTGGGAAACCCCGAAAACTCCGAAACACATACGCCAGTTTTTAGGACTAGCTGGTTACTACAGAAGGTTCATCCAAGACTTTTCCAGAATAGCAAAACCCTTGACTGCATTAATGCATAAAGGGAAGAAATTTGAATGGAATGATGAACAAGAGAAAGCGTTTCAGTTATTGAAGAAAAAGCTAACTACGGCACCTATATTGTCATTGCCTGAAGGGAATGATGATTTTGTGATTTATTGTGACGCATCAAAGCAAGGTCTTGGTTGTGTATTAATGCAACGAACGAAGGTGATTGCTTATGCGTCTAGACAATTGAAGATTCACGAACAAAATTATACGACGCATGATTTGGAATTAGGCGCGGTTGTTTTTGCATTAAAGACTTGGAGGCACTACTTATATGGGGTCAAAAGTATTATATATACCGACCACAAAATTCTTCAACACATATTTAATCAGAAACAACTGAATATGAGGCAGCGTAGGTGGATTGAATTATTGAATGATTACGACTTTGAGATTCGTTACCACCCGGGGAAGGCAAATGTGGTAGCCGATGCCTTGAGTAGGAAGGACAGAGAACCCATTCGAGTAAAATCTATGAATATAATGATTCATAATAACCTTACTACTCAAATAAAGGAGGCGCAACAAGGAGTTTTAAAAGAGGGAAATTTAAAGGATGAAATACCCAAAGGATCAGAGAAACATCTTAATATTCGGGAAGACGGAACCCGGTATAGGGCTGAAAGGATTTGGGTACCAAAATTTGGAGATATGAGAGAAATGGTACTTAGAGAAGCTCATAAAACCAGATACTCAATACATCCTGGAACGGGGAAGATGTACAAGGATCTCAGGAAATATTTTTGGTGGACGGGTATGAAAGCCGATGTTGCTAAATACGTAGGATAATTTTTGACGTGTTCTAAGGTCAAAGCTGAGCATCAGAAACCATCAGGTCTACTTCATCAACCCAAAATCCCGGAATGGAAATGGGAAAACATTACCATGGATTTCATCACTAAATTGCCAAGGACTGCAAGTGGTTTTGATACTATTTGGGTAATAGTTGATCGTCTCACCAAATCAGCACATTTCCTGCCAATAAGAGAAGATGACAAGATAGAGAAGTTAGCACGACTGTATTTGAAGGAAGTCGTCTTCAGACATGGAATACCAATCTCTATTATCTCTGATAGGGATGGCAGATTTATTTCAAGATTCTGGCAGACATTACAGCAAGCATTAGGAACTCGTCTAGACATGAGTACTGCCTATCATCCACAAACTGATGGGCAGAGTGAAAGGACGATACAAACGCTTGAAGACATGCTACGAGCATGTGTTATTGATTTCGGAAACAGTTGGGATCGACATCTACCATTAGCAGAATTTTCCTACAACAACAGCTACCATTCAAGCATTGAGATGGCGCCGTTTGAAGCACTTTATGGTAGAAAGTGCAGGTCTCCGATTTGTTGGAGTGAAGTGGGGGATAGATAGATTACGGGTCCGGAGATTATACAAGAAACTACCGAGAATATCATCCAAATTCAACAACAGTTGAAAACCGCCCAAAGTCGACAAAAGAGCTAAACTGACATTAAAAGAAAAGATATAGAATTTGAAATTGGAGAGATGGTCATGCTTAAAGTTGCACCTTGGAAAGGCATTGTTCGATTTGGTAAACGAGGGAAATTAAATCCAAGGTATATTGGACCATTCAAGATTATTGATCGTGTCGGACCAGTAGCTTACCGACTTGAGTTACCTCAACAACTCGCGGCTGTACATAACACTTTCCACGTCTCGAATTTGAAGAAATGTTTTGCTAAAGAAGATCTCACTATTCCGTTAGATGAAATCCAAATCAACGAAAAACTCCAATTCATCGAAGAACCCGTCGAAATAATGGATCGTGAGGTTAAAAGACTTAAGCAAAACAAGATACCAATTGTTAAGGTTCGATGGAATGCTCGTAGAGGACCCAAGTTCACCTGGGAGCGTGAAGATCATATGAAGAAGAAATACCCGCATCTATTTCCAGAAGATTCGTCAACACCTTCAACAGCTTAAAATTTCGGGACGAAATTTATTTAACGGGTAGGTACTGTAGTGACCCAAACTTTTCCATGTTTATATATATTAATTGAGATTGATATTTACATGATTAAATGTTTCCAACATGTTAATCAATCAAACTTGTTAAGATTTGATTAATTGAAATATGTTTCATATAGACAATTGACCACCCGAGTTGACTGGCGATTCACGAACGTTAAAACTTGTAAAAACGACATGACGATATATATATGGATATACATATGGTAAACATGAGATTATGATAAGTAAGTATCTCCATAAGTATATTAACAATGAGTTATATACATATAAACAAGACTACTAACTTAAGGATTTCGAAACGAGACATATATGTAACGATTATCGTTGTAACGACATTTAAATGTATATATATCATATTAAGATATATTAATATATCATAATATCATGATAATATAATAATTTAACATCTCATTAGATATAATAAACAATGGGTTAACAACATTAATTGAGATCGTTAACTTAAAGGTTTCAAAACAACACTTACATGTAACGACTAACGATGACTTAACGACTCAGTTAAAATGTATATACATGTAGTGTATTTAGATGTATTAAAATACTTTTGGAAGAATTCAAGACATATATCAAAACACTCATACTTAACGAAAATGGTTACAGTTACTTTTCCATTCTTTTCTTTCATCAAGAATTCTAGTCGTATTCTTACCCGTATTATACACAGCTTCAAAACGTACTTACTATGAGTATATACCAATAGGAACTAGCATGGGATTCCACTCTTGATTATGTCATGTATGACTAATCAATTTTAACTTCTACCATGAGCTAGTCAACTAACTAGAACTCCTTTTAACCCCACTCACCACTCACCATATACCACTCATCATTCACTCCATTTCACTTCCAATTCTCTTTCTAATTCTCTCTCAACACACACATACTATTATGAACGTATTTTTCCAGTAGTTAATCATCATCTTCATCAAAAATCACTTCAAGAATCAAGCTATAATCATCATAGGAAGAACACTTCAAGAACACTTCAAAAATCCCTTCAAGTTTACTAAATTACTTCCAAGCTTTCTAATCCATTCCAAGTAATCATATAAGATCAAGAAACCTTTGTTATATATAGTAGGTTATCTTTCTTATTCAAGGTAATATTCATATTCAAACTTTGATTCAATTTCTATAACTATAAACTATCTTAATTCGAGTAAAAATCTTACTTGAACTTGTTTTTGTGTCATGATCCTACTTCAAGAACTTTCAAGCCATCCAAGATCCTTTGAAGCTAGATCATTTCTTGGCACTTCCAGTAGGTTTACCTACTAAACTTGAGGTAGTAATGATGTTCATAACATCATTCGATTCATATATATAAAACTATCTTATTCGAAGGTTTAAACTCGTAATCACTAGAACATAGTTTAGTTAATTCTAAACTTGTTCGCAAACAAAAGTTAATCCTTCTAACTTGACTTTTAAAATTAACTACACACATGTTCTATATCTATATGATATGCTAACTTAATGATTTAAAACCTGGAAACACGAAAAACACCGTAAAACCGGATTTACGCCGTCGTAGTAACACCGCGGGCTGTTTTGGGTTAGTTAATTAAAAACTATGATAAACTTTGATTTAAAAGTTGTTATTCTGAGAAAATGATTTTTATTATGAACATGAAACTATATCCAAAAATTATGGTTAAACTCAAAGTGGAAGTATGTTTTCTAAAATGGTCATCTAGACGTCGTTCTTTCGACTGAAATGACTACCTTTACAAAAACGACTTGTAACTTATTTTTCCGACTATAAACCTATACTTTTCTGTTTAGATTCATAAAATAGAGTTCAATATGAAACCATAGCAATTTGATTCACTCAAAACGGATTTAAAATGAAGAAGTTATGGGTAAAACAAGATTGGATAATTTTTCTCATTTTAGCTACGTGAAAATTGGAAACAAATCTATTCCAACCATAACTTAATCAACTTGTATTGTATGTTATGTAATCTTGAGATACCATAGACACGTATACAATGTTTCGACCTATCATGTCGACACATCTATATATATTTCGGAACAACTATAGACACTCTATATGTGAATGTTGGAGTTAGCTATACAGGGTTGAGGTTGATTCCAAAATATATATAGTTTGAGTTGTGATCAATACTGAGATACGTATACAATGGGTCGTGGATTGATTCAAGATAATATTTATCGATTTATTTCTGTACATCTAACTGTGGACAACTAGTTGTAGGTTACTAACGAGGACAGCTGACTTAATAAACTTAAAACATCAAAATATATTAAAAGTGTTGTAAATATATTTTAAACATACTTTGATATATATGTATATATTGTTATAGGTTCGTGAATCAACCAGTGGCCAAGTCTTACTTCCCGACGAAGTAAAAATCTGTGAAAGTGAGTTATAGTCCCACTTTTAAAATCTAATATTTTTGGGATGAGAATACATGCAGGTTTTATAAATGATTTACAAAATAGACACAAGTACGTGAAACTACATTCTATGGTTGAATTATCGAAATCGAATATGCCCCTTTTATTAAGTCTGGTAATCTAAGAATTAGGGAACAGACACCCTAATTGACGCGAATCCTAAAGATAGATCTATTGGGCCTAACAAACCCCATCCAAAGTACCGGATGCTTTAGTACTTCGAAATTTATATCATATCCGAAGGGTGTCCCGGAATGATGGGGATATTCTTATATATATGCATCTTGTTAATGTCGGTTACCAGGTGTTCACCATATGATTGATTTTTATCTCTATGTATGGGATGTGTATTGAAATATGAAATCTTGTGGTCTATTGTTACGATTTGATATATATAGGTTAAACCTATAACTCACCAACATTTTTGTTGACGTTTAAAGCATGTTTATTCTCAGGTGAATACTAAGAGCTTCCGCTGTTGCATACTAAAATAAGGACAAGATTTGGAGTCCATGTTTGTATGATATTGTGTAAAAACTGCATTCAAGAAACTGATTTCGATGTAACATATTTGTATTGTAAACCATTATGTAATGGTCGTGTGTAAACAGGATATTTTAGATTATCATTATTTGATAATCTACGTAAAGCTTTTTAAACCTTTATTTATGAAATAAAGGTTATGGTTTGTTTTAAAAATGAATGCAGTCTTTGAAAAACGTCTCATATAGAGGTCAAAACCTCGCAACGAAATTAATTAATATGGAACGTTTTTAATCAATAAGAACGGGACATTTCAACCAGGTGGCTCATTGATAATGGAATAATGTTTAATGTTTTCTAACATTTTTAAATCTTGTGGTCTAAAGTTTACTTATTTACTTAAACCTATAATTCACTCAACCTTTGTGTTGACAGTTTACTTGCATGTTTTCACAGGTACTTGAGTTATATGATGTTTCCGCTGTCTTTAGAAGAGTCTGCATGCATTTGGGCAGATTTTATGAAACATTTTATGAAACTTAAGCTTGCATTCTTTTTTTGGATAATTTAAACTTGTGGGTTTGTTGGCAAGGATTTGTGTCAACTTTTGGTTTATTACTATGGTTGGTTGTTTAAAACTACATATTTGGGTTTGTTTCATTTTTGGGAAACTTTTGAAATAAAAGAATGCAACTTTGTTTATTTAATTCATTTAAGTCCGATCAAGCTGTGGGACCAACTGACGGATCCGTTAAGTGTTTTGACGGGGTCGTCACAGTTTGTAATTCTCAATCTTTAAGGTCAATCTCTAGGATTGAGTAACATCAGGCTTAAAAGCTGATTTTTGATCTTTAAAAAGATTATCCTTTCTATGGATCTGATTCATTAGTCTTATCCAACTAATTTGCATGGTGTCCTCCCCATTTTACAAGACAGATCCTCTCATGATTAGGATAAGTCTGACCACTTGGCTACCCTATTTGATGCTGAGGTCCGTGGATTTCCTGCTGATTTTAGAGATGACTTTTCTAGATTTTTTGTCAACCTACAGCTGGTCTGGACGACAACTTCTTGACCTAAATCAAGAAGCGCGTGTCTTTTTCGGAAGACTTTACTTCCTTTTAATGATGGAATTGATTCATCGTGTAGATCCATCTATTCTTTCAAAAGTATTACAATAAATCGGGTATAACAGTTAATTTAGTCCAAAACAAAAGCACCTGCAATAACTTTACAGAAACATGTGATAGATAGTTTTTAATTGAATAACTTGGTACATTCTCTCCACACTTGGCTTTTTTCATGCGTCTTTTTATATCTTAATAAATAAATTCAAGCGTTTTAGTTGTTTCTCAATTTATGTCCTCTTTTTAGGGTAACAATAATTTCGGTATTAACACCTAGTTTTGTTTATAAATATGTATAAACATGATTTTGAATTCATTTAGTTGAAAATTTTTCAAATTTTCATAAAATTTAGAAAATAAACCAAGTATAAACTCGAGAGAATTTATAACCCTTCCCCACACTTGAGATCATGCAATGCCCTCATTTGCATGAAATCAGACTATTATTATAAATTTATGTGGGTGATTAGTGTAGAAAAGTGATTAAGAATACCCAGTTTGTAATTTCAAAGCTCGTCGAATGATAGATGGTGCACCTCATCGTTCATTCCTTCTTGTTTTATCACACATGTTTTTCTTCAAAAATGGCTGCTTTTCTGAACTGTTTACTAATATTTGAAAATGCGTCTTTTACCCTAACTCATCATGCATTTTTATTAACGAGTTATGCACTAATCCGAACCCCTAATTTAACGTTAAGTGGGGTAAGACTTCCCCACACTTAGCTGACGACATGTGAAGTCGGTAGAATAAGTTCCACGAATATAAATAGCGAGCCAGTTATTTACATCTCGGGTGGTATAAAATATATCAATGGGTTTAAAGTTTAGACCCACCCTATCATAACTACTTAATTCTTTTTTAAGTGTAGTTTTTAGTAAATGGATATGTCTCTTTTCTGGTTCTTGGTTAAATGGATCGTTATATACCGACATACATACTATAGGTGGACAATTCCTAACATTTCCTCCCGTTCATTCTCGGGATCAAAGGTTTCACCTCTATTACCCAATTGGGTGAAATCCGAGGTGTCATTATCTATTACAGCTCGTAGTTCATCTTCGGTAGATGACTCGTCTATTGAAAATATTAGGTTGGAAGGTTGTGGCTGGATTGAAGCAAATTCTTCTTCATTAACGGTCCTTATTGGTTCCTCCACTTTGGTCTCGGGGGTAAAATTTTCAATGTTATCGTTTTCCCAAGAGTACCAATTTGTCACCCTTACTTCTTCTTCATCCATTGATGGATTTATGATTTTGTCGGTAGAGGCTAATGTGTCGATATGTTGTGAAATTGGTAAAACTGAATAAAAAGTATCATCGGGATAATTGGTGATTTCGGAGCTCTCGAATTCATCAAAATTCGATGATATGAAATTTTCTTGCACAATACTCCTCAGATCAACAGGTGTGTAATCTGATAGGGTTTCAGCTTGCCGATTTACAAACTCTCTCATTTGTTCATTTTGAGCATCGAGTTCTTCGAGTTTGATTTTCATATTGTCTAAAAGATTTTCAGACACATAATGTTCCTCATCTTCTGGTTGTTGAGTTTGGATATATTCTTGGGAATAATCCCAATTTGAATTGTATTCTACATAATTATTCCATTCAGCTTCCATGGGTGCGTAATTTTCCATAGGAACATAATAATAACATTCCCATGTTGAATGATAATCTCCACAGATTTCACAACCAGTTATTGTTTCGTCATTCGTGATCCAAGATTGACCGAACGAATTGTCATCAACACCCGTTTGAGAGTATTGATTAAATTGATTTCGGATGTCATAAAGAGTTTCCAAAATATTCTCGAGATTTTCCATAATGCGCTTATTACTAAATTTTAGCTACAATGTGGTGTATTTACTTAATTATCCTATTAGTTATAAAAATAAAAATTATATAAGTTATCAAATTAATAGACTTTTCTGCTTTTGCCCACGTTTCGAATAGCCAATAGATGCAGCAGGGAGCCAGAACCCTTTAAATCGAAAGCTCACAACTCAGCCACTAACAAATCCAACTATTACTACGAAGCAGAAAATTTAGATGTCTATCAATTTAACCGCTTAAAATAATTTTTCGTTTGGAATTATTAGAGAAGAAGTAGAGAAAATTTCTAAGTCCTAAAAACTAGCGTGTCGAGAAATAAGAAAGAAAAAGAGTGCGCGTCGAAAAACGTCGAAAAATAAAAATGAGAAAGAAAAACGTCGAAACTTAAAAGTCTAAAAACTATATCTAAAAAGTTGCGCCTAAAGGTATTAAAGCTTAAAGGAATTCTATATCCAAAACGGCAATAACTTAATTAGACACTAAAATCTAAAAACTGCGTTGCAAAATTCTAAAGCGCCTAAATTTTAATCTAAAGAAAAAACACTTAAGGGCTTTTACGGCAAAGCCTAAAAATCTAGAAATAAAAATAAACTACGGCAAAAACTAAAACTTAAAACTAGCTACGAACAATAAAAATTAAATATTACGAATAAATGATTAAAAAGTTACGAAATATAAAAATATATAAAAAGTGATAAAATTATTTATTTATAAAAAAATATTATTTTTATTTTTATTTATTTTATAAAAGTATTAATTTTTATATATTAATAAAACTAATTAAAACTAATTATAACTAATTAATAAAAATAAATAAACTAAATTATAATAATAATAATAAAGTAATTAGGGTTTAAATAAATAATAATAATTAATACTTCGTAATTAATGCTGAATTAGGTTGATCAGGCGTGTCAGGCCAAACTCCGCGAGTGCGGATACAAGCTGGCAACAAACTCCGCGAGTCGCGGCGAATGCAAAACATTTTTTTTATATATTGTTTTTTTAAAAATAATATACAAATATGTTTATACAAATATATATTAAAATTATAGCGTTTCACCGAGTCCCCGGCAGCGGCGCCAAAAACTTGATGTCGTGCGAGGTGTACGTGAAATACTATATATTTTTTATACGAAAAGCGATACAAATTACACAAGTTTTAATTATTTACAGATGAGATATACCTAAACCTTGCTACAACACTATAGACAGTGTACCTAATCGTAGAGTAGTATAGTTTTTAGTAAGTCCGATTCGTTCCACTAGGAGACGACTTATTTTACACTATATTTTAAACAACTATATTTGTACAAAATATATATTTTTATATATAATAATAATATAAAAGGGGGTTTACCGTTTAATGACCGGTTTGTCGATTTTATATTTTAAGTCACAATTAAAACCTAATGAAAAATATAAATGACGATAATTTAAGTGCGATAATTAAAAGTGTAATAAATAAAATGATAGTAAATAAAAATGCGATAATTAAAAGTGCAATTAAATATGAAATAAAGGAATTATGCTTATTTAAACTTCCGTAATCATGATGTTTGACGTGTTGATTTTTAGTTTTATGCCCATGGGTTAATTGTCCTTTGTCTTGGATTATTTAATATGTCCGTCTAGTTTTTGTCCATAACAGTCCATCAGTCATAAATATAAAGTGCGAGTGTCCTCGTCAAATTATCCTTATACCCGAAGTCAAATATTCCAACTAATTGGGGACTTAAACTGTAACAAGGTCTTAATACTTTGTTTAATAATTACACCAGGATATCGACTGCGTGTAACCCAAGGTTTTAATACTTTGTTATCAATTATGCCAAGTGTCCTTGTACATAATTTCACCCCTGTTTTAATAATTCTAGTGACTATTAATTCATTCCCGTGTCCGGTTAAATGAACGATTATTCATGCATATAAATATCCCGCCCATCGTGTCCGATCGAGTGTATATGGTTATTTATAGGTATGTCCAATTGTAAATCTTTATATTAAAATTAACAAACTATCATTTAGTTAAACAAATATAAAGCCCATTAATAGCCCATAGTCTAATTTCCACAAGTGTCGTTCTTTTGTCCAAACCCCAATTATAGTACAAAGCCCAATTACCCAATTTTAATATTTTAGCCCAACATCATGATTACTTCGTCTTAAATAAGCATAATAATAACTTAAGTACGAGATATTAATTTAAAAAGGAGAACATAGCTTACATTGATTATTTATCGCGTAGTGTTACACGGACAGAGCTCCGACTTTAAAACCCGTAAAATAATCTTTGCATAACCCAAAACTAATCTAATATAAAACTATACTATACTATATAATATATATATATATATATATATATATATATATATATATATATATATATATATATATATATATATATATATATATATATATATATATTATTACAGAGGAGTATTATTTATTTTTTTTGTATAAAACTCGGCAGAAGCTCGTTGAACTTATAGGAAATTTTGGATCCTGGTGTGCTCCGCGATCGTGGAGGTTTAAGCCTTCAGAGCTCCGTGAGTGCGGAGGTCCGAAATCCAGCTCACAAATTTTTGGCCATTTGCTTGTCGACGTTTTATTTAAATATATATAATATATAAATAATTTATATAATTATTTAAATATTATATTATATTCTTGTGCATAGTTGACTCATAATTTTTAGTCCGTTGCGTCGGGCGTTGATAGTTGGCTCAGGTCCCGGTTCCGGATTTCCGAACGTCCTTTCGTATAATTTAATATCTTGTACTTTGCGTTCTGCAACTTGTACTCTTGTCATTTTTAGACGTTTCTTATCAATAAATTGAACCACTAGGATTGTATCTTGTACATTTGAGCTTTTTGGACGTTTTTGTCTTCAAATCTTCGTTTTCGCCTTTTGTCTTCGCACTTATTTATTTAAACGAATATTACTTGAAAATAGAACAATTGCAACTGAAAACTTTACATATCGGAAGGATATTGCGCCTAAATATATGTTCATTTGGAGCACTATCACGAAGCGTGGAATAAACGTATGAAATCATCTTAATGTAAAACGTCGATTTACTTAACTTGTCGATATTCAACATCTATGTTATTTACACTCAACGTTCTTACTTTCACATTAATTAATATGAAAGCTTAAATAATTATCTTAACAAAAGTCACAAGTGAAATATAGTAAAGCATGTATTGGAAATCAAACAAGAATCTCCACTAACTTTTGTCTAACCTTCGTTAATTGACACATTTGTTCTTACTTGTAAATCACTTTACCATTTATTTCGAATACCGTTAAAAAGAATAGATTTCTCAAATCATAGTGGACCTCATAACAGAGACCCGTAATCATAATCACAATGTATCTGATAATTCAATCATTTGATATTATCTTTTAATTCCGTCAATAATTATATTAAATATATTTTGAAACAAATACGTTCACGTTTAGTATTATACATATAATACTTTGTTAACGTTTTCAATTAATATAACTATAGCGTATATATATATATATATATATATATATATATATATATATATATATATATATATACATGTCTATACACATGAATGTTCGTGAATCGTCGGGAATGGTCAAAGGGGGATTGATTACATGAATGTAGTTCCAAAATTTTGAGACTTAACATTATAGACTTTGCTTATCGTGTCGGAAACATATAAAGATCAAGTTTAAATTTGGTCGGAAATTTCTGGGTCGTCACAGTACCTACCCGTTAAAGAAATTTAGTCTCGAAATTTGGTTGGGATGGTCATGGCTGACAATAAGTATGTTTTCATGACGCATACGAGCTGAAAATTAAAGTTTTATCATCATCGAGTAATATAGTCAAATCAATTTGATTTTTGTGAAGAGTACGAGTGAAGGTATCACAAAAGAGTGAAATGAGTAAATGTAGATTCGTCATATCTTTTGACGTAGATAGGATTGATTTTCAGAGTTCAAGGGGTTTAGAGAAAATCTTCGTAATAAGATTTGATTCTTCGGTAATTAGGGAGACTAGGATCCGCTTTGATTAAATACGATAATCTGTTTTAATTGCTCTATCGGATATTTTACTATATATCCACTCCCTTCGTTTCCTTATTTCCACAACTCATACCTTCTATTCTTTCTCCCTCACTCATACTTTAAATCATTCATCAATATGCTCCATCCAGTTCTGATTCTTGATATACTCCTAAATTTTATATCCGTCATCCTTCTTTTTCATCTGCCACCAGAAGAATCTATTTACTTCTACTATACTCTTGGTTTTATAGTGTTTTTAGTTCTCTCGTGTCTTTATATTTCTATATGCATCGATATATACGGTTTGTAATTTCTGGGTTGTTGTTGGGTTTTATATCTTCCCTTATATTTCAAAGTCCCTGCTTCTGTCTTCTATAATCATTGTCATCCACAGTTAATGCTTTCTCCTATTTGCTGCGATTTATACTCCCATTTTTATTTTGAAGCTTCATTCTTTTTTTTTTCTCTTCCCGACTTTAAATCAAGCTAATAATGGTCCAGAATTCGTAGGTATAAATTTCGGAATGAACATAATTAATGTTCTAAGAAGGAAATTGTAATGACACAATCTTGATTTGTCAAATTACCAGAATATCCCGAAAAAGACCGAATCATCAAGAAAAATATTTTCTTGATATGTTTAGAGGTTAAGTAGAATACAAGAGTCGTGTAACATGGCACATGATGACGTTATGATCTGTGAATCACCACGTTCCATTTAGAAACTCAGCATGACTTACTATAATATAATCACGTTGATCAAGTGTCATTATATTATACTAACTCATGCTTCAGTCCCCAACACTACTTCAAAAACATTCATATTTTAAGTTCGAATTTTTTAGAATTTAGAAACTAAAACAGTTTCCTTTCTGATGTAATATTGATATTGCGAAGAGATAAATGATTTCATATAAGAATAGTTATGAAAATATCTTCAGAAATATCGAGGATATTTATAATGAAAGATATGATGATATCTTAGAATATCTAAGGTTAGAGGATGATGAAGAATATTGTCTGCAAGGAATTTGGAGTACGAAGCAAGGTATTCGCTATAGACTTCAGCATACACTGAATCATTTGGATTCTTTGAAGGCAGATTTAGTCTTTGTGATTTGTCCAAAGTCTCCTTCATGGTTTGCTCAATCCGTTTTCCAGTTCCAAACCCTCTCTTTTTCTGAGCTTTGCCAACACACTATTCTTTATCATCAAACTTTTGACTGTTACGGTTGTCTACAATTTCTGCTACTTCATTAAGCTTTTCCAAAAATTCGGAGAACTAATTCGTAGATTGGGGTGTTTTTCAGAAACTTCACATTCGAAGTGTGTAAGTCTAGGAGATAGACATTATATGTATACATATAACTGTTGGCGTAGAATCGTTGCGAGATCCGAAAGACTGATTGCTAATTCTCGGTAGTTGGTATGGCAATTATTGTTACAAGATGTAGATGAGTAAATGATGGGGTTTCGATAAATATAATGATTTTTCGTAAAGTCCTAGATCATTACGGTTGCTGGTAAGTTTTCTGCTAATGTGGTGGAATATAAACGGTTCCCTAGTAACAATGCCATACAGGGCAACGTATATATCAAGGTTATAATAAGGCTAATCTTGATGAAAAGTTGAAATTGACTAGCTGAAGCTGTGGCAGAATTTGCTACTTTGAAAAGGGATTATAAAGTTATTTTTGCTAATAAATGCCAAAGGATCTGACACGGATACGTGTTAAACTATGACTTTGGTTTCGAGAGTTTTTCAGGTGCAAGACTGTGGGTAACATGTGGTTGGATCATTATCTCAATTGTTCATTATTTGAAGTGTCTTCAGGAATTTCGAAGGGTTTGAACATAAATTGTAATCGTTAATATACCTATGATGTTCTAAAATTTTGAATGATACGAATATTTTTCTGGGTTTTATGAATAGATGTGATGTTCTATCATAGTTTTGAAGTCAAAGTATAGCTTTGAAAGCTGTAGGGATTTAAGAGTAATGATATCGGTTATATCTCAAATTGAATTCTGAGATTTCAAAATCAAAATATGTAATTGGATTTGAATGAATATGGTTTTTTGATTTCTATAAAAGAATGTATATTGTTGTGAAAGTAGGAAGTATAGTGGATGATTTTCTGAATCAGAATTTATGAATGTAACATATTAATTGTGAATTTATATATTCTTCGGGTATTACCTATCCGTTAAAAGTTTCACAAGTAATCTTTTGTACGAGAGAATTTTATTACAATTTTTTTTATGAAAATATTAATATGTATATTTTCTTCAAATGTAAAGCAGATTTAATGAGTTAATATCATATTAAGCTCATTTGATTTTCAGCTGGCACTAGAAAAGAGTAATCTCTAAAACTTTAGAAATTTCATAATCTTAGTGGATTATTTCTTCAACATAAATGAAATTATGAATCAATACTTCATTATTCATTTTTATTGATATTTACTCGGTGAATGACGTTGGTGTTCGTGAGATTCTTGTGAATTTCGCAAGGTACGAATGATGTTTCTAGAAAGTTTTGAGTACATCGAAGATGAAAGTGTAAAATCAAACATGTAATTGATTAATACACTTGATTTATTGGAATTCATTGAGTTTGGAACAGAGATTGTAGTTAACAATAGTTAAATCGTTAACGAAGGATGTACATCATAGCATATTAGTAACATGAATTAACCGAGTAGTTTCTACCAGTTAAAATTCACATCTAATAGCTTAGTAAGAAAAAATATATTATGGTTTCCAAAATTTATATACATATATATATATATATATATATATATATATATATATATATATATATATATATATATATATATATATATATATATATATATATATTATATAAATTCTTGAAAATAATGAGTTAATACTTCATAACTTGTTATTATATCCATAGGTGATTGTGGTGTTGATATCGTTGGTGGTTATGTAACTGATGGAGCTTGTAGTGTTACTGGAGTTGTTGGTGTTGGTAATACTGATGGTGATGCTGGTGGTACTAACGGTTCCGATGATGCTGACGGTACTGTTGATGCTGTTGGTAAAACAAGTCTAGCTTGTAAATCGTGCACCATTCCGGTCAGGGTTTCTACTCTTCCTTCTATTATTTTGGTCCACTCATCTGATTTATGGTTAAAGCTAGAATAGATAATCTCTAAGACCTTAGAGATTACATAATCACCGCAGAATGTTTCTCTATTGAAGTTATGAATCAATACTTCATCAGTTATTGTTGTTGGTACTCCTTGGTATCTATGGTGCGTATGACATTGATGTTCGAGGTACAGATTGTGATGTTGAGGTGTGGGATGCGGATGTTGTTGTTGGTGATGATAATGATACTGTTGGTGTTGATGATGGTGGTACTGTTGTTGTTGATGGTGCTTGTAATCTTTGCACCATATTCTCCAAAGCCAATACTCGAGCGCGAAGCTCGTTGACTTCTTCTATTACACCATGATGATCGGTGGTTCGAACTAGCGGGTGAATAAGATCTAGAATTTGAGATAATATATAATCGTGATGAGACACTCTGGAAATGAGAGAGAAAATGGTGTCTCGGACAGGTTCGCCGGTAAGTGCTTCAGGTTCTTCGCCAAGAGGGCAATGTGGTGGATGGAAGGGACTGCCTTCTTCTTGTCTCCAATGATTAAGTAGACTACGAACCCATCCCCAATTCATCCCGAATAGATGATGGCTAATTGGTTGATCCATTTCAGTTACACTGCTTTCGGAGCTCGAGTGAAACTCCATATCAGAATCCGAGGGGCTTGAACTAGTGGCGAATTCCATTTCGTACGATTGAATAAAGGATTTTTCAATATGAAATGATTTCCGGTTATCGGATGGTATTATAATTACATAGAATATCTATATATATATAGAACAAAAGATTTCGTAGATTACGGAGGGATTTACGGAATATGTCAGGCAAAGTTTACAGTAATAGATACGCTAAGATATGAATTAGCAGATACGCTAAGATATGAATTTTGTCTATACACTATTCATGCAATCAATGCAATAAGATGTGTCTAGACTAAGAATGATAAGCATGTAATTTCCGACAAAAATGATAAGCAAAACTTTTTGACATGTAGCTAAGGTCGAAGTCCAGACTCACTAATGAAATGTCCCGTTCTTATTGATTAAAAACGTTCCATATTAATTGATTTCGTTGCGAGGTTTTGACCTCTATATGAGACGTTTTTCAAAGACTGCATTCATTTTTAAAACAAACCATAACCTTTATTTCATAAATAAAGGTTTAAAAAGCTTTACGTAGATTATCAAATAATGATAATCTAAAATATCCTGTTTACACACGACCATTACATAATGGTTTACAATACAAATATGTTACATCGAAATCAGTTTCTTGAATGAAGTTTTTACACAGTATCATACAAACACGAACTCCAAATCTTGTCCTTATTTTAGTATGCAACAACGGAAGCTCTTAGTATTCACCTGAGAATAAACATGCTTTAAACGTCAACAAAAATGTTGGTGAGTTATAGGTTTAACCTATATATATCAAATTGTAACAATAGACCACAAGATTTCATATTTCAATATAAATCCCATACATAGAGATAAAAATTCATTCATATGGTGAACACATGGTAACCGACATTAACAAGATGCATATATAAGAATATCCCCATCATTTCGGGACACCCTTCGGATATGATATAAATTTCGAAGTACTAAAGCATCCGGTACTTTGGATGGGGTTTGTTAGGCCCAATAGATCTATCTTTAGGATTCGCGTCAATTAGGGTGTCTGTTCCCTAATTCTTAGATTACCAGACTTAATAAAAAGGGGCATATTCGATTTCGATAATTCAACCATAGAATGTAGTTTCACGTACTTGTGTCTATTTTGTAAATCATTTATAAAACCTGCATGTATTCTCATCCCAAAAATATTAGATTTTAAAAGTGGGACTATAACTCACTTTCACAGATTTTTACTTCGTCGAGAAGTAAGACTTGGCCACTGTTGATTCACGAACCTATAACAATATATACATGTATATTAAAGTATGTTCAAAATATATTTACAACACTTTTAATATATTTTGATGTTTTAAGTTTATTAAGTCAGCTGTCCTCGTTAGTAACCTACAACTAGTTGTCCACAGTTAGATGTACAGAAATAAATCGATAAATATTATCTTGAATCAATCCACGACCCAGTGTATACGTATCTCAGTATTGATCACAACTCAAACTATATATATTTTGGAATCAACCTCAACCCTGTATAGGTAACTCCAACATTCACATATAGAGTGTCTATGGTTGTTCCGAAATATATATAGATGTGTCGACATGATAGGTCGAAACATTGTATACGTGTCTATGGTATCTCAAGATTACATAATATACAATACAAGTTGATTAAGTTATGGTTGGAATAGATTTGTTACCAATTTTCACGTAGCTAAAATGAGAAAAATTATCCAATCTTGTTTTACCCATAACTTCTTCATTTTAAATCCGTTTTGAGTGAATCAAATTGCTATGGTTTCATATTGAACTCTATTTTATGAATCTAAACAGAAAAAGTATAGGTTTATAGTCGGAAAAATGAGTTATAAGTCGTTTTTGTAAAGGTAGTCATTTCAGTTGAAAGAACGACGTCTAGATGACCATTTTAGAAAACATACTTCCACTTTGAGTTTAACCATAATTTTTGGATATAGTTTCATGTTCATAATAAAAATCATTTTCTCAGAATAACAACTTTTAAATCAAAGTTTATCATAGTTTTTAATTAACTAACCCAAAACAGCCCGCGGTGTTACTACGACGGCGTAAATCCGGTTTTACAGTGTTTTTCGTGTTTCCAGGTTTAAATCATTAAGTTAGCATATCATATAGATATAGAACATGTGTTTAGTTGATTTTAAAAGTCAAGTTAGAAGGATTAACTTTTGTTTGCGAACAAGTTTAGAATTAACTAAACTATGTTCTAGTGATTACGAGTTTAAACCTTCGAATAAGATAGTTTTATATATATGAATCGAATGATGTTATGAACATCATTACTACCTCAAGTTTAGTAGGTAAACCTACTGGAAGTGACAAGAAATGATCTAGCTTCAAAGGATCTTGGATGGCTTGAAAGTTCTTGAAGTAGGATCATGACACAAAAACAAGTTCAAGTAAGATTTTTACTCGAATTAAGATAGTTTATAGTTATAGAAATTGAATCAAAGTTTGAATATGAATATTACCTTGAATAAGAAAGATAACCTACTGTATATAACAAATGTTTCTTGATCTTAGATGATTACTTGGAATGGATTAGAAAGCTTGGAAGTAAATTAGTAAACTTGAAGGGATTTTTGAAGTGTTCTTGAAGTGTTCTTCCTATGATGATTATAGCTTGATTCTTGAAGTGATTTTTGATGAAGATGATGATTAACTACTAGAAAAATACGTTCATAATAGTGTGTGTGTGTTGAGAGAGAATTAGAAAGAGAATTGGAAGTGAAATGGAGTGAATGATGAGTGGTAATTGGTGAGTGGTGAGTGGGGTTAAAAGGAGTTCTAGTTAGTTGACTAGCTCATGGTAGAAGTTAAAATTGATTAGTCATACATGACATAATCAAGAGTGGAATCCCATGCTAGTTCCTATTGGTATATACCCATCGTAAGTACGTTTTGAAGCTGTGTATAATACGGGTAAGAATACGACTAGAATTCTTGATGAAAGAAAAGAATGGGAAAGTAACTGTAACCATTTTCGTTAAGTATGAGTGTTTTGATATATGTCTTGAAGTCTTCCAAAAGTATTTCAATACATCTAAATACACTACATGTATATACATTTTAACTGAGTCGTTAAGTCATCGTTAGTCGTTACATGTAAGTGTTGTTTTGAAACCTTTAAGTTAACGATCTCAATTAATGTTGTTAACCCATTGTTTATTATATCTAATGAGATGTTAAATTATTATATTATCATGATATTATGATATATTAATATATCTTAATATGATATATATACATTTAAATGTCGTTACAACGATAATCGTTACATATATGTCTCGTTTCGAAATCCTTAAGTTAGTAGTCTTGATTATATGTATATAACTCATTGTTAATATACTTATGGAGATACTTACTTATTATAATCTCATGTTAACCATATGTATATCCATATATATATCGTCATGTCATTTTTACAAGTTTTAACGTTCGTGAATCGCCGGTCAACTTGGGTGGTCAATTGTCTATATGAAACATATTTCAATTAATCAAGTCTTAAAAAGTTTGATTGCTTAACATGTTGGAAACATTTAATCATGTAAATATCAATCTCAATTAATATATATAAACATGGAAAAGTTCGGGTCACTACAGTACCTACCCGTTAAATAAATTTCGTCCCGAAATTTTAAGCTGTTGAAGGTGTTGACGAATCTTCTGGAAATAGATGCGGGTATTTCTTCTTCATCTGATCTTCATGCTCCCAGGTGAACTCGGGTCCTCTACGAGCATTCCATCGAACCTTAACAATTGGTATCTTGTTTTGCTTAAGTCTTTTATCCTCACGATCCATTATTTCGACGGGTTCTTCGATGAATTGGAGTTTTTCGTTGATTTGGATTTCATCTAACCGAATAGTGAGATCTTCTTTAGCAAAACATTTCTTCAAATTCGAGACGTGAAAAGTGTTATGTACAGCTGCGAGTTGTTGAGGTAACTCAAGTCGGTAAGCAACTGGTCCGACACGATCAATAATCTTGAATGGTCCAATATACCTTGGATTTAATTTCCCTCGTTTACCAAATCGAACAACGCCTTTCCAAGGTGCAAATTTAAGCATGAACATCTCTCCAATTTCAAATTCTATATCTTTTCTTTTAATGTCAGCGTAGCTCTTTTGTCGACTTTGGGCGGTTTTCAACCGTTGTTGAATTTGGATGATCTTCTCGGTAGTTTCTTGTATAATCTCCGGACCCGTAATCTGTCTATCCCCCACTTCACTCTAACAAATCGGAGACCTGTACTTTCTACCATAAAGTGCTTCAAACGGTGCCATCTCAATGCTTGAATGGTAGCTGTTGTTGTAGGAAAATTCTGCTAACGGTAGATGTCGATCCCAACTGTTTCCGAAATCAATAACACATGCTCGTAGCATGTCTTTAAGCGTTTGTATCATCCTTTCGCTCTGCCCATCAGTTTGTGGATGATAGGCAGTACTCATGTCTAGACGAGTTCCTAATGCTTGCTGTAATGTCTGCCAGAATCTTGAAATAAATCCACCATCTCTATCAGAGATAATAGAGATTGGTATTCCATGTCTGGAGATGACTTCCTTCAAATACAGTCGTGCTAACTTCTCCATCTTGTCATCTTCTCTTATTGGCAGGAAGTGTGCTGACTTGGTGAGACGATCAACTATTACCCAAATAGTATCAAAACCACTTGTAGTCCTTGGCAATTTAGTGATGAAATCCATGGTAATGTTTTCCCATTTCCATTTCGGGATTTTGGGTTGTTGAAGTAGACCTGATGGTTTCTGATGCTCAGCTTTGACCTTAGAACACGTCAAACATTCTCCTACGTATTTAGCAACATCGGCTTTCATACCCGGCCACCAAAAATGTTTCTTGAGATCCTTGTACATCTTCCCCGTTCCAGGATGTATTGAGTATATGGTTTTATGAGCTTCTCTAAGTACCATTTCTCTCATATCTCCAAATCTTGGTACACAAATCCTTTCAGCCCTATACCGGGTTCCGTCTTCCCAAATATTAAGATGCTTCTCCGATCCTTTGGGTATTTCATCCTTTAAATTTCCCTTTTTTAAAACTCCTTGTTGCGCCTCCTTTATTTGAGTAGTAAGGTTATTATGAATCATTATATTCATAGATTTTACTCGAATGGGTTCTCTGTCCTTCCTGCTCAAGGCATCGGCTACCACATTTGCCTTCCCCGGGTGGTAACGAATCTCAAAGTCGTAATCATTCAATAATTCAATCCACCTACGCTGCCTCATATTCAGTTGTTTCTGATTAAATATGTGTTGAAGACTTTTGTGGTCGGTATATATAATACTTTTGACCCCATATAAGTAGTGCCTCCAAGTCTTTAATGCAAAAACAACCGCGCCTAATTCCAAATCATGCGTTGTATAATTTTGTTCGTGAATCTTCAATTGTCTAGACGCATAAGAAATCACCTTCGTTCGTTGCATTAATACACAACCGAGACCTTGCTTTGATGCGTCACAATAAATCACAAAATCATCATTCCCTTCAGGCAATGACAATATAGGTGCCGTAGTTAGCTTTTTCTTCAATAACTGAAACGCTTTCTCTTGTTCATCATTCCATTCAAATTTCTTCCCTTTATGCGCTAATGCAGTCAAGGGTTTTGCTATTCTGGAAAAGTCTTGGATGAACCTTCTGTAGTAACCAGCTAGTCCTAAAAACTGGCGTATGTGTTTCGGAGTTTTCGGGGTTTCCCACTTTTCAACAGTTTCTATCTTTGCCGGATCCACCTTAATACCTTTTTTGTTCACTATGTGACCGAGGAATTGAACTTCTTCCAACCAAAATACACACTTTGAAAATTTAGCGTACAATTCTTCCTTCCTCAATACTTCTAACACCTTTCTCAAATGTTCACCGTGTTCTTGGTCATTCTTTGAGTAAATAAGTATGTCATCAATGAAAACAATGACAAACTTGTCAAGGTATGGTCCACACACTCAGTTCATAAGGTCCATGAACACAGCTGGTGCATTAGTTAAACCAAATGGCATGACCATAAACTCGTAATGACCGTAACGTGTTCTGAAAGCAGTCTTTGGAATATCATCTTCTTTCACCCGCATTTGATGATACCCGGAACGTAAGTCAATCTTTGAATAAACAGACGAGCCTTGTAGTTGATCAAATAATCGTCGATTCTCGGTAGTGGGTAGCGGTTCTTAATGGTAAGTTTGTTCAACTCTCGGTAGTCGATACACAACCTGAATGTACCATCTTTCTTCTTGACAAACAAAACAGGAGCTCCCCACGGTGATGTGCTTGGTCGAATGAAACCATGCTCTAAAAGTTCTTGTAATTGGCTTTGCAGTTCTTTCATCTCGCTGGGTGCGAGTCTGTAAGGAGCACGAGCTATTGGTGCAGCTCCTGGTACAAGATCTATTTGAAATTTAACGGATCAATGTGGGGGTAATCCCGGTAATTCTTTCGGAAATACATCGGGAAATTCTTTTGCAATGGGAACATCATTGATGCTCTTTTCTTCAGTTTGTACTTTCTCGACGTGTGCTAGAACAGCATAGCAACCTTTTCTTATTAGTTTTTATGCCTTCAAATTACTAATAAGATGTAGCTTCGTGTTGCCCTTTTCTCCGTACACCATTCAGGGTTTTCCTTTTTCTCGTATAATGCGAATTGCATTTTTGTAACAAACGATCTCTGTTTTCACTTCTTTCAACCAGTCCATACCGATTATCACATCAAAACTCCCTAACTCTACTGGTATCAAATCAATCTTAAATGTTTCGCTAACTAGTTTAATTTCTCGATTCCGACATATATTATCTGCTGAAATTAATTTACCTTTTGCTAATTCGAGTAAAAATTTACTATCCAAAGGCGTCAATGGACAACTTAATTTAGTACAAAAATCTCTACTCATATAGCTTCTATCCGCACCCGAATCAAATAAAACGTAAGCAGATTTGTTGTCAATAAGAAACGTACCCGTAACAAGCTCCGGGTCTTCTTGTGCCTCTGCCGCATTAATATTGAAAACTCTTCTGCGGCCTTGTCCATTCATGTTCTCCTGGTTCGGGCAATTTCTAATAATGTGGCCCGGTTTTCCACATTTATAACAAACTACATTGGCATAACTTGCTCCGACACTACTTGCTCCACCATTACTCGTTCCGACACCATTTGTTCCTTTCGTTCTATTAACCCCTGGTCTGTAGACCTCACACTTTGTCGCGCTATGACCAATTCTTTTACACTTGTTGCAAAATTTGGTGCAGAACCCCGAGTGATACTTTTCACACCTTTGGCATAGCTGCTTCTGATTGTTGTTGTTGTTGCGGTTATTATTGTTGTTGGGATAATTGTTGTAGTTGCTGCTGTTGTTGTTGTTGTTGTTGTTGTTGTTGGGTCGTTTGTTGTAGTTGCGATTGATGTTGCGATTGTTGGGATAATTGTTGCGATTATTGTTGTAATTGCTGTTGTTGTTGTATTGGTGATTCTTATCACCGTTTTCCTCCCACTTTCTTTTGACTTGCTTCACATTGGCCTCTTCAGCAGTCTGTTCTTTAATTCTTTCTTCAATCTGGTTCACTAGTTTGTGAGCCATTCTACATGCCTGTTGTATGGAGGCGGGCTCTTGTGAACTTATATCTTCTTGGATTCTTTCCAGTAATCCTTTCACAAACGCGTCGATCTTCTCTTCCTCATCTTCGAATGCTCTAGGACACAATAGGCACAATTCTGTGAATCGTCATTCGTACGTGGTAATATCAAATCCTTGGGTTCGTAACCCTCTAAGTTCTGTCTTGAGCTTATTGACCTCGGTTCTGGGACGGTACTTCTCGTTCATCAAGTGCTTGAATGCTGACCACGGTAGTGCGTTCGCATCGTCTTGTCCCACTTGCTCTAGATAGGTATTCCACCATGTTAACGCAGAACCAGTGAAGGTATGCGTAGCATACTTTACTTTGTCCTCTTCGGTACACTTACTTATGGCAAACACCGATTCGACCTTCTCGGTCCACCGTTTCAATCCGATCGGTCCTTCGGTTCCATCAAATTCCAAAGGTTTGCAGGCAGTGTATTCTTTGTAGGTGCATCCTACACGATTTCCTGTACTGCTAGATCCAAGGTTATTGTTGGTATGTAGTGCAGCCTGTACTGCGGCTATGTTTGAAGCTAGAAAAGTACGGAATTCCTCTTCATTCATATTCACGGTGTGTCGAGTAGTCGGTGCCATTTCCTTCAATATAGTCAAATGGAACAAGTTAATCATACAGAATATTAAGAGTAGTTAATAGTATTTCGTAGCATAATATGAACTCATTTATAAAATCTTTTTCTTCATATTAGCATTTTATAAGTTTAAATTCGGGTAGTACCTACCTGTTAAGTTCATACTTAGTAGCTAATATACAATTCAACTACTACAATTCTATATGAAAAACTGATTATAATAATATTTCGCGTTCAAACTTTTATACAATATTTTACAAACTTACAATACCGCTTATTTTACATAAAGCATGAAATATAGCACACAATAACTTTGATACAAGATAGTTGTGAAGATAATTCTAGCTAGTACACAAGTCGTTCAGCAAAGGCAATAAAGACACGTAATTCATACGTCCAGAAATAAGTCATGCATTCTAGTTTTACTAGGACTACTTCCCATCCTTGGTCTTGTGGAACATAACCGTTATGGCCGTTGATAAGACAGCGTGTTGTAACCTCGTCAAAGGGACGAGGGTTACGTAATGTCCAACAGTCCCGTAACAATCTAAAAACCTCATTTCTTACCCCAGTTACCGACTCCGTCACTCGTGGGAACGTTTTGTTTAATAGTTGTAGCCCGATGTTCTTGTTCTCACTTTGGTGAGAAGCGAACATTACTAATCCGTAAGCATAACATGCTTCTTTATGTTGCATGTTAGCCATTTTTTCTAAATCACGAAGTCCAATATTCGGATATATTGAGTCAAAATAATTTCTTAACCCATTGCGTAAAATAGCATTTGGGTTCCCCGCAATATATGCGTCAAAGTAAACACATCGTAACTTATGGATTTCCCAATGTGATATCCCCCATCTTTCGAACGAAAGCCTTTTATAAACCAAGGCATTCTTGGAACGTTCTTCGAATGTCTTACAAACTGATCTCGCCTTAAATAGTTGTGCCGAAGAATTCTGACCGACTCTAGACAAGATTTCATCAATCATGTCTCCGGGTAGGTCTCTTAAAATATTGGGTTGTCTATCCATTTTATGTTTTTATACTGTAAAATAGACAAGAGTTAGATTCATAAAAAAAATACTTATTAATACAAGCAATTTTTACATATATCATAAAGCATAAGCACACTATATTACATATATTACACCACACGAATACAACTATCTTATTCCGACTCGCTTGTTTCTTCTTCTTCGGTTTTGGTTCGTTTTGCCAAGTTTCTAGGGATATATGATGTTCCCCTAATACGAGCCGTCGTTATCCACATTGGTTTAGAAAAACCTGGTGGTTTAGAGGTTCCCGGGTCATTGTTACAACTTAAGGACTTCGGGGGTTGACGATACATATAAAGTTCATCGGGGTTGGAATTAGATTTCTCTATATTTATGCCCTTTTCCTTATTATTTTCTTTTGCCTTTTTAAATTCAGTTGGGGTAATTTCTATAACATCATCGGAATTCTCGTCGGAATCCGATTCATCGGAGAATTGGTAATCCTCCCAATATTTTGCTTCCTTGGCGGAAACACCATTGACCATAATTAACTTTGGTTGGTTGGTTGAGGATTCTCTTTTACTTAACCGTTTTATTATTTCCCCCACCGGTTCTATTTCTTCTTCCGGTTCCGACTCTTCTTCCGGTTCCGATTTTTCTTCCGGTTCCGACTCTTCTTCCGGTTCCTCTTCGGGAACTTGTGAATCAGTCCACGAATCATTCCAATTTACATTTGACTCTTCATTATTATTAGGTGAGTCAATGGGACTTGTTCTAGAGGTAGACATCTATCACATAATATCAAACACGTTAAGAGATTAATATATCACATAATATTCATATGTTAAAAATATATAGTTTCCAACAAAAATGTTAAGCAATCATTTTTAAAGAAAACACGATCGAAGTCCAGACTTACTAATGCATCCTAACAAACTCGATAAGACACACTAATGCAAATTTTCTGGTTCTCTAAGACCAACGCTCGGATACCAACTGAAATGTCCCGTTCTTATTGATTAAAAACGTTCCATATTAATTGATTTCGTTGCGAGGTTTTGACCTCTATATGAGACGTTTTTCAAAGACTGCATTCATTTTTAAAACAAACCATAACCTTTATTTCATAAATAAAGGTTTAAAAAGCTTTACGTAGATTATCAAATAATGATAATCTAAAATATCCTGTTTACACACGACCATTACATAATGGTTTACAATACAAATATGTTACATCGAAATCAGTTTCTTGAATGCAGTTTTTACACAGTATCATACAAACATGGACTCCAAATCTTGTCCTTATTTTAGTATGCAACAGCGGAAGCTCTTAGTATTCACCTGAGAATAAACATGCTTTAAACGTCAACAAAAATGTTGGTGAGTTATAGGTTTAACCTATATATATCAAATTGTAACAATAGACCACAAGATTTCATATTTCAATATACATCCCATACATAGAGATAAAAATTCATTCATATGGTGAACACCTGGTAACCGACATTAACAAGATGCATATATAAGAATATCCCCATCATTCCGGGACACCCTTCGGATATGATATAAATTTTGAAGTACTAAAGCATCCGGTACTTTGGATGGGGTTTGTTAGGCCCAATAGATCTATCTTTAGGATTCACGTCAATTAGGGTGTCTGTTCCCTAATTCTTAGATTACCAGACTTAATAAAAAGGGGCATATTCGATTTCGATAATTCAACCATAGAATGTAGTTTCACGTACTTGTGTCTATTTTGTAAATCATTTATAAAACCTGCATGTATTCTCATCCCAAAAATATTAGATTTTAAAAGTGGGACTATAACTCACTTTCACAGATTTTTACTTCGTCGAGAAGTAAGACATGGCCACTGTTGATTCACGAACCTATAACAATATATACATGTATATTAAAGTATGTTCAAAATATATTTACAACACTTTTAATATATTTTGATGTTTTAAGTTTATTAAGTCAGCTGTCCTCGTTAGTAACCTACAACTAGTTGTCCACAGTTAGATGTACAGAAATAAATCGATAAATATTATCTTGAATCAATCCACGACCCAGTGTATACATATCTTAGTATTGATCACAACTCAAACTATATATATTTTGAAATCAACCTCAACCCTGTATAGCTAACTCCAACATTCACATATAGAGTGTCTATGGTTGTTCCGAAATATATATAGATGTGTCGACATGATAGGTCAAAACATTGTATACATGTCTATGGTATCTCAAGATTACATAATATAAAATACAAGTTGATTAAGTTATGGTTGGAATAGATTTGTTACCAATTTTCACGTAGCTAAAATGAGAAAAATTATCCAATCTTGTTTTACCCATAACTTCTTCATTTTAAATCCGTTTTGAGTGAATCAAATTGCTATGGTTTCATATTGAACTCTATTTTATGAATCTAAAGAGAAAAAGTATAGGTTTATAGTCAGAAAAATAAGTTATAAGTCGTTTTTGTAAAGGTAGTCATTTCAGTCGAAAGAACGACGCCTAGATGACCATTTTAGAAAACATACTTCCACTTTGAGTTTAACCATAATTTTTGGATATAGTTTCATGTTCATAATAAAAATCATTTTCTTAGAATAAAAACTTTTAAATCAAAGTTTATCATAGTTTTTAATTAACTAACCCAAAACAGCCCGCGGTGTTACTTCGACGGCGTAAATCCGGTTTTACGGTATTTTTCGTGTTTCCAGGTTTTAAATCATTAAGTTAGCATATCATATAGATATATAACATGTGTTTAGTTGATTTTAAAAGTCAAGTTAGAAGGATTAACTTTTGTTTGCGAACAAGTTTAGAATTAACTAAACTATGTTCTAGTGATTACGAGTTTAAACCTTCGAATAAGATAGTTTTATGTATATGAATCGAATGATGTTATGAACATCATTACTACCTCAAGTTTAGTAGGTAAACCTACTGGAAGTGACAAGAAATGATCTAGCTTCAAAGGATCTTGGATGGCTTGAAAGTTCTTGAAGTAGGATCATGACACAAAAACAAGTTCAAGTAAGATTTTTACTCGAATTAAGATAGTTTATAGTTATAGAAATTGAATCAAAGTTTGAATATGAATATTACCTTGAATAAGAAAGATAACCTACTGTATATAACAAAGGTTTCTTGATCTTAGATGATTACTTGGAATGGATTAGAAAGCTTGGAAGTAAATTAGTAAACTTGAAGGGATTTTTGAAGTGTTCTTGAAGTGTTCTTCCTATGATGATTATAGCTTGATTCTTGAAGTGATTTTTGATGAAGATGATGATTAACTACTGGAAAAATACATTCATAATAGTGTGTGTGTGTTGAGAGAGAATTAGAAAGAGAATTGGAAGTGAAATGGAGTGAATGATTAGTGGTAATTGGTGAGTGGTGAGTGGTGTTAAAAGGAGTTCTAGTTAGTTGACTAGCTCATGGTAGAAGTTAAAATTGATTAGTCATACATGACATAATCAAGAGTGGAATCCCATGCTAGTTCCTATTGGTATATACCCATCGTAAGTACGTTTTGAAGCTGTGTATAATACGGGTAAGAATACGACTAGAATTCTTGATGAAAGAAAAGAATGGGAAAGTAACTGTAACCATTTTCGTTAAGTATGAGTGTTTTGATATATGTCTTGAAGTCTTCCAAAAGTATTTTAATACATCTAAATACACTACATGTATATACATTTTAACTGAGTCGTTAAGTCATCGTTAGTCGTTACATGTAAGTGTTGTTTTGAAACCTTTAAGTTAACGATCTCAATTAATGTTGTTAACCCATTGTTTATTATATCTAATGAGATGTTAAATTATTATATTATCATGATATTATGATATATTAATATATCTTAATATGATATATATACATTTAAATGTCGTTACAACGATAATCGTTACATATATGTCTCGTTTCGAAATCCTTAAGTTAGTAGTCTTGTTTATATGTATATAACTCATTGTTAATATACTTATGGAGATACTTACTTATCATAATCTCATGTTAACCATATGTATATCCATATATATATCGTCATGTCGTTTTTACAAGTTTTAACGTTCGTGAATCGCCGGTCAACTTGGGTGGTCAATTGTCTATATGAAACATATTTAAATTAATCAAGTCTTAACAAGTTTAATTGCTTAACATGTTGGAAACATTTAATCATGTACATATCAATCTCAATTAATATATATAAAAATGGAAAAGTTCGGGTCACTACAACTAATGCATCTTAATAACTATCCGTTAGACACACTAATGCAAGACCTGGTTCGCTAAGACTACCGCTCTGATACCACAAGAGACGACCCGTCCTAATCCATAAGAATGAATAAAATAACATATGATTACATTGCGAGGTATTTAACCTCTAAATGATACATTTTACAAACATTGCATTCGTTTTTAAAAGACAAACTTTCATTTACATTGAAAGGTGACAGGCATGCATACCATTTCATAATATATCCAAACTATCAATGACTTAATAATAATCTTGTTGAACTCAACAACTCGAATGCAACGTCTTTTGAAAATATGTCATGAATGACTCCAAGTAATATCTCTAAAATGAGCAAATTGCACAGCAGAAGATTTCTTTCAAACCTGAGAATAAACATGCTTTCAAGTGTCAACCAAAAGGTTGGTGAGTTCATTAGTTTATCATAACAATCATTTCCATTAATTTAATAGAACACAAGATTTTCATTTCATTTTTCATAAACATCATCTCATATCAGGCATTTCGCAAACTGTTTAGAGATAAAAAAATTATTCATATGGCGAAGGCTTGATAACCGAGCTAAAAGGATGCATATAGAATATCCCCATCATTCCGGGACTCTCATCGGACTTGATAATCGAAGTACTAAAGCATTCATAACCCAAATGGGACGTGTCAAGGTCCATAGATCTATCTTTAGGATTCGCGTCAATTGGGGGTCATTTCCCTAATTCTTAGGCTACCAAGCTAAAAAGGGGCATATTTGATTTCGACAATCCAACCATAGAATGTAGTTTCGATTACTTGTGTCTATTTCGTCAATCATTTATAAAAGCAGCGCATGTATTCTCATTCCCAAAACTATATATTGCAAAAGCATTTAAAAAGGGAACAAATGAAACTCACGATACTGTATTTCGTAGTAAAAATACATATGATGGCATTGAACAAGTGCAAGGTTGGCCTCGGATTCACGAACCTATATTAATTATATATATTTATATGTTGGTCAATATGTGTCTAACAATTTAGGTCAAGTCATAGTGTATCACAATCCTAATGCTCGAGATCGACATTCAAAAGTCAATAAAAGTCAATTTAACCCAAAATGACTTCCAAAATCTATATATGTTTATTATATAACATAAATATAGTCACTTTATATATTTAAATATATTTATCGAATTTTATTAGAGTAAATAATACAAGTCATTTATTAATATATAACGACCCTCATTTTTCCATTATATATTTTCTTCCTTATTAATTAAATGCCCAAACAATATAATTAAAACTTAATGATTAAACTTTAATCAACAATTGTTAAGTATTAAGAATTATAAAACATATTAATTAACTTTGAGCAATAATTGACAAGTTAATAAAAGATGAAAATAATGAGCTTAAGAACTATTGTAAACAAAATGTAAAACTCTAAAACTTGTAGCCTTTAAACATTTAAACTTGAACTTATAAGGAACCGTTTTAACCAAACCAAACTACAAGGTCAAAAACGAAAAAGATCCACTCCTTCCTCCTAACCCTAGCTGTGACCTAGGAAGGGCAAAAAGACCCTTTTACCCTTGGTAAAAATCGGCCAAAATAACAATCATAACCTAACCTTAAAGCTTGACTTTTGCACCAAGTTTTCCCATTTTGTCCCTAGGTCTAGATCCTTCCAATTACAACTATAAAAGGAGGTGAAGGCCAGCTCATTTTCATCATTCATCACATCTACAATCATCTCTAAAACCCTCTCCCTCTCCTTTGTGGTTTTTGGCCGAGGAACACACCACACACACCACTTGGAAGTTTTGGTTAATTACTTCTTGTTTCCGAGCTTATTCATCGTGTTCATCAAGATCTTCAAGCGTGTTCTTCGATATTCGAGTGATTTGATCTTCATCTTCAAGTGATACTCATCTTTTCTTTGTTAATCTTCATCCATCTTCAAGGTATAAAAACTATAAACCTAACTATTTAATTTGTTCATTCAATTCTTATTTTGATTCATGTTTTGTTCTTGATCCATATTAATCATGTTTTATTAACCTAAACATTATATATATACATATGCAATCGACATACATATATATATATATATATATATATATATATATATATATATATATATATATATATATATATATATATATATATATATATATATATATATATATATGTATCGACTAAAAAATATATATATAATGTTTGATCTTTAAACCCTAATTAGTTGGAACATTATTATGTATGTAATCTTGTTAAAAATATACAAAAAAAAAATATATATATATATATATATATATATATACATATACCACGTATACATATACATAAAAAAAATATCAACATATACATACACATACATATACGGCTAAAAAAAATGTTTAGATCTTCAAAATCCTAAAACCTAATCATGTTTATGTTATTACTCATGTTTATTAATTGTAAAAAAAATATAATACATATACATATACCTACGGCTACATATACATATTAAAAAAAACACTATATATACATACATATATACACGACATATATATACTACATATACATAAACATTAAATAATATAAAACCCTAATACAACTTAAACCCTAAACATTAATTATGTAACCCTAATTATATAATAATCATTATTAAACCCTAATTTAACCTAAATCATTACCTAATCATTTCTTAATTATTAATCATTAATTACTTAAACCCTAATCATATAATAATAATTACTAAACCTAATCATTTAATCATAAAATCTAATCATTACTTTACTAAACCTTAAACCTAATACTACTTAAATACTATTTAAAACATTTAATACTACTAAACCCTAATACTACTACTTATACTACATGCTGACTACCTAACACTTATACACTTATACTACTACTAACACTTATAATATTCTACTTATATTATAATACTTATATTATAAGATTATAACATACGATTACAATAGTCATTCACGATAACTTGTGATTACTCGAACGTCAATGCTACCTACGGCCTAGGTTGGTGCTTGTTATCTGAAGGGAATAGCTTGTGGTTCACGAATGCCAAAATGGTCAAGTAACCTGGGTCCCGATAACAACAGACTTTCAGAGTGACTCGTCGGTGGCATAGATGTTTGGGTATGGTGCACAATATCAAACCCGACTATAGTGATTATACACTCACTAAGTGAACAACATTTGGTCGCTTGCACACTTAATAAGTGGTGGACTTATTAAGGACAACTCACTAGTGTTCAACACTAACTTACGAAAAATGGAAACTTACTAAAAATGGAAACTTACTAAGAATGGGAACTTAGTGAAACGAACTACATTTAAACACTTGCATACTTAAAGTTAAACTTGGGTAAACATTTAACTACTCTTAAATATCATTAGGTTGACTTTCTGCTCACATTCATCCTACTCTTCTATTCCATGGAATAACAAACTCTTCTCCTACTTACTAAGGTGAACTTCATAGCCCCACTTACTATTGCGTAATTTATTTAAACTTATTAGAGTGAGACACTTGCTTCTTTTAATATTTACAATTTAGACACAAGTACCAACTATTAAACTGTGCTATACCTGGCTATGTCCTGCAAGTCCCCACTATGATATTTTTAATTGCTTTTACATAACGCATTCTTAATTATTGGGGGCAGGCCTATCGGGAGTAACGTCCCCGATACATTTGACCAAGTCATTGTATTACTTAATAATGATTCAAACCGACAAGGACAGTACAACTTGTCACGGGGTAAACTTTAAAACTGTTTAGTCTAAATATCACAAACTTGGCACTACTTTTAGATCCCTACTAGATCTACTTTTGAAAATAAAAATCTTGTGGTCTAAACAACGGTCAACTATTTTGTTAAACCTATGAACTTCACTCAACCTTTTTGGTTGACACTTTAGTATGTTTTGTCTCAGGTTACGATTGATCACCTTACTCTATTTTATGTGATACTACTTGGACTATAGGACTTGAAGAAAGAGTCACATTTATTATTTATGAATTTATGAACATTTACATTCTTGTAATTTAAATTCTTGTAACCACATTCTATTTTTCGCTGCGTACTCAATAAAGTTTGTTTTTATCATATAGTGTCGTTCTCATTATATAATATATTGGTATTTTTGATATTAATGTCACATTCACCCAGGCCCTAACGGGGGGTGTGATAGATTGGTATCAGAGCATAACCAGGTTGTTATAGAGAACCAGAATTGCATCTTTATGTGTACCTTACTTGCTTGCTAGTGAAGCGACCCGTCCTAATCTATAACGACGAATACAATAACATATGGATACATTGCGAGGTATTTGACCTCTATATGATATATTTTACAAACAATGCATTCGTTTTTAAAGACAAACTTTCATTACATCCAAAGTTGACAGGCATGCATACCATTTCATAATATCCAACCTATAAATGACCTAATCTGTCATTTACTTAATAATAATCTCTATTGAACTCAACGACTTGAATGCAACGTCTTTTGAAATATGTCATGAATGAATCCAAGTAATATCTTTAAAATGAGCTAATGCACAGCGGAAGATTCCTTTAATACCTGAGAATAAACATGCTTAAAAGTGTCAACCAAAAGGTTGGTGAGTTCATTAGTTTATCGTAAACATTCATTTCCATCATTTTAATAGACCACAAGATTTTCATTTCCATTTATAAACATCTCATACATAGAGATAAAAATCATTCATATGGATTGAACACCTGATAATCGACATTAACAAGATGCATATAGAATATCCTCATCATTCCGGGACATCCTTCGAACATGATAAATTTCGAAGTACTAAAGCATCTGCAATAATGGATGGGGCTTGTTGGGTCCGATAGATCTATCTTTAGGATTCGCGTCAATTAGGGGCCAGTTCCCTAATTCTTAGATTACCAGGCTAAAAGGGGCATATTCAGTTTCGATCCATTCAACCATATTATGTAGTTTCGATTACTTGTGTCTATTTCGTCAAAGACTTATAAAAGCGCATGTATTCTCAGTCCCAAAAATATATATTGCAAAAGCATTTAAAAAGGGAGTAATGAAACTCACAATACTGTATTTCGTAGTAAAATACATAATGCTAAAAACGAACATATATTGCATAGCATTATTCCCCAAGAAAGACAAGATTTTAGTTGGTATTGTTCGATTTACAAGCAATATTCGTTTAAATATTAAAAAGTGAAGACAAAAGGCAGATTCGACAAATTGAAGACAAAAAGGTCCAAAAAGCTAAAAAGTACAAGATACAACTAAAAAGGTTCAAAATATTGATGAGGAACGTCTCAAAATGACAAGAGTACAAGTTACAAGACGCAAAGTACACGATATAAAATAATACGCGAAGACGTCCGAAAATCCGGAACCGGGACCTGAGCCAAGAAGAAACGCCCGACGCAACGGACCAAAAATATCTAGTCTACTATGCACAAGAATATAATATAATATATATATAATTATATATTATATATATTATTATTATTATATTACGTCGGCAAGAAGAAAACAAAGTAGTTGGCTGGATCCAGGGTGGCCATGCGACTCGCATGGCCAGAAGCACAAAATCATGCGAGTCGCATGGAGTGAGATTGCTGGTCAGGTCCTATATAAAGCCAGTTTTGTGCCGAGTTTTAAACATCTTTTTCTCTTCCTCTTCATACGTAAATATATTTATATTTATAATTTATATTTTAATTTTAATTATAATTCTAATAATAAGGGTATGTTAGCGAATGTTGTAAGGGTGTAAGTCGAAATTCTGTCCGTGTAACGCTACGCTATTTTTAATCATTGTAAGTTATGTTTAACCTTTTTATATTAATGTCTCGTAGCTAAGTTATTATTATGCTTATTTAAAACGAAGTAATCATGATGTTGGGCTAATTACTAAAATTGGGTAATTGGGCTTTGTACCATAATTGGGGTTTGGACAAAAGAACGACACTTGTGGAAACTAGATTATGGGCTATTAATGGGCTTTATATTTGTTTAACTAAATGAAAGTTTGTTAATGTTAATATAAAGATTTACAATTGGGCGTCCCTATAAACTACCATATACACTCAATCGGACACGATGGGCGGGGTATTTATATGTACGAATAATCGTTCATTTAACCGGACACGGGAATGGATTAATAGCCACTAGAATAATTAAAACAGGGGTGAAATTACATTCAAGGGTAATTGGTGTAATTGTTAACAAAGTAGTAAAACCTTGGTTTACACGCAGTCGATAACCTGGTGTATTCATTAAACAAAGTATTAAAACCTTGTTACAATTCGAATCCCCAATTAGTTGGAATATTTATCTTCGGGTATAATAATAATTTGACAAGGACACTTGCAATTTATATTTATGACTGATGGACTGTTATGGACAAAAACCAGACGGACATATTGAATAATCCAGGACAAAGGACAATTAACCCATGGGCATAAAACTAAAATCAACACGTCAAACATCATGATTACGGAAGTTTAAATAAGCATAATTCTTTTATTTCATATTTAATTTCCTTTATTTTATATTTAATTGCACTTCTAATTATCGCACTTTTATTTATTGTTATTTAATCGCACTTTTAATTATCGTACTTTTTAATTATCGCAATTTTATTATTCGCAATTTCATTATCGTTATTTACTTTACGCTTTAATTTAAGTCTTGTATTTATTTTTATATTTTACATTAGGTTTTAACTGCGACTAAAGTTTTAAAATCGACAAGCCGGTCATTAAACGGTAAAAACCCCCCTTTATAATAATAATATCACTTATATATATATTTGTATTTTTATAAAAGTAAACTAATATAGCGTTAAGCTTTGTTTAAAGATTTCCCTGTGGAACGAACCGGACTTACTAAAAACTACACTACTGTACGATTAGGTACACTGCCTATAAGTGTTGTAGCAAGGTTTAAGTATATCCATTCTATAAATAAATAAATATCTTGTGTAAAATTGTATCGTATTTAATAGTTTTTCCTAGTAAAATATAAGCTATTTTATATACACCTCGCGACACATCAAGTATTTTTGGCGCCGCTGCCGGGGAACTCGCCGAAGCGAAACGCCATATTTTTAATTTTTAAGTTATAATTAGTTTTGGTAAAATTTATATTTTAAAAAAAAAATAAAAAAAAATATATAAAAAAAAGAGCTTTTAAAAACCGAAAAAAAAAAAAAAAAAAAATATATTTCAAGTATATTTTTAAGTTTTTCTTTTATTTTTACAAAATTATAAAGTATTTTAAGTTTATTTTTAGTTTTTAAAATTAAGTTTTATTTTAATTATATATATATTTATATTTTAAATATAAAACAGAAAAAAGAAAATAAATATTAAATATTACGTGACCTGTCAAACTGAACCTGTCAATTGAACCGGTCCAGTTCAGTCATGCGACTCGCATGACCCACCTTTTTAAATCATGCGACTCGCATGAGGGGTCTGACAGGGCCACAAACAAACCCTAAAAACGCATTAATTACGGAGTATAATATATTATTATTATAATTAAACCCTAATTGATTTTATTATTCTTAATTAAGTTTTTAGTTTAATTAATTACTTTTAATTAGTTTTATTATATTTAAAACTTAATACTTTAATATAATTAATATAAAAATAATATTTTAATAAAAATTGTAATTTTTTTTATCACTTTTTATTTCTTTTAATATTTTGTCCCTTTTTAATCGTTGTAGCGTAATATTTATATTTTTCGCTCATATTTAATTTTAAACTTAGTTTTTGCTATAGTTATTTTTACTCCTAGATTTTTAGGCTTTGCCGTAGAATTCATTAAGTGCTTTTTCTTTAGACTAAGATTTAGGTGCTTTAGAATTTTGCGACGCCTTTTTAAGTTTTAGTTTCTTTTTAAGTTATTTCCATTTGGGATTTAGTTTTTCCTGTAAGCTTTAATATTTTTAGACCTTTTACTATGTATCAATTATCATTCCAATTAGTAATTTCAATTTGCGATTATAATTTTAAGTTAGTTGTAGTAATAAGGTTAAATTAGTTAAGTATTTTTAAGTTTTTATAAGTTTCTTTTATTTTTCCGTCACCTTTTATTTTTCAACCATTTTTTCTTTTTCAACCTTTTTCGACGAACTCTTTTTCTTTCTTATTTCTCGCTATTCTAGTTTTTAGGACTTAGATTTTTATTCTACTTCTTATCTAAATTTCTTAAAATTACGAAAATTTATTTTGAGTGGTTAAATTAATAGACATCAAAATTTTCTGGTTCGTAGTAATAGTTGGATTTGTACGTGGACCGGGTTATTGGAGCCAAACAGTCCTCAATTATATTGAGACCAAACGAATCCTGCCCCTCTGCTGCATCTTTTGGCTATTCGAAACGTGGGCAAAATCAGAAAAGTCTATTGATTGGATAACTTATTATAATTTTTCTTTCCTTTTTAAAACTAATAGGATATTCAGTGAATGCACCGAGCAAGACGTTCATCACCTTTTGTACGTTCACCACCTGTAACTCGATCAAGACATCGTTTAACAAATATAACCGCCGTTGATTTTTCTTTAGAATCGTCATCCAGTCGACCAAGTACTTCAGTTCAAATTTCCGATAATCCAGTTTTTGAAACAAACCTCACAATTGAGAATCCAGAAAATATTCAGGAACGGTTCATAGATCCTGAACCATTAAACTTTCCTCCGGAACCACCAATCATTCAAACAGAGATTGTTGAGGAACGAACTATTAAATCAGAATCATCTATTGATACCGATTCAACAAATTCAATTATGGAGAATCTGGAACCTTTAAGTATGGAAGACCGAATGAGAGCTAAACGCACTGGCCAAGGTCACGCAATTACTCATCCAGACATTAATGCGCCAGATTATGAAATCAAAGGACAAATTTTACACATGGTGACTAATCAATGCCAATTTAGCGGTGCGCCGAAGGAAGATCCAAATGAACATCTACGTACCTTTAATAGGATCTGCACACTATTTAAAATACGAGAAGTGGAGGATGAACAGATATATCTCATGTTATTTCCCTGGACTTTAAAGGGAGAAGCCAAAGATTGGTTGGAATCATTACCTGAAGGGGCGATCGATACATGGGACGTTTTAATTGACAAATTTCTTAAACAATTCTTTCCTGCATCTAAAGCCGTAAGACTTCAAGCAGAAATTGTTACGTTCACACAGAAGCCAAATGAAACTCTATATGAGGCGTGGACAAGATATGGAAAATTGTTAAGAGGATGTCCGCAACATGGTTTAGACACCTGTCAAATAGTACAAATATTCTACCAAGGATGCGACATCACTACAAGAAAAGACATAGATATAGCAGCTGGTGGTTCTATTATGAAGAAAACCGAAACTGATGCTTACAAAATTATTGATAATACTGCTTCCCACTCACATGAGTGGCACCAAGAAAAAGATATCATTAGATCATCTAAAGCAGCTAGAGCCGATTCTAGCCATGACTTAGATTCCATTTCCGCAAAGATAGATGCTTTCGAGAGACGAATGGAAAAGATGACTAAAGATATTCATGCTATACGAATTAGTTGTGAGCAGTGTGGAGGACCACATTTGACAAAAGATTGTCTCAGTATTGAATTAACAATGGAACAAAGAGAGAATATTTCATACATAAACCAAAGGCCTGGAAATAATTATCAGAATAATTATCAACCGCCAAGACCGATTTACAATCAAAACCAGAATTATAACCGAAATATTCCATACAACAACCAACAAGGTCCTAGCAATCAACAAGTATCCAATAATACTTATAATCAGCAAAGACCGAATTTTCAAAACAAACCACCACAACAAACCGATGATAAAAAGCCAAATTTAGAAGATATGATGACGAAGCTAGTTGAAACTCAAACGCAGTTTTTCACATCTCAAAAACAAACAAATGAACAAAATGCTCAAGCATTTAGAAATCAACAAGCTTCTATTCAAAATCTGGAACAAGAAGTAAGTAACCTAGCAAGGTTAATAGGTGAAAGAAAACCGGGAAGTTTACCTAGTGATACAAATGCTAACCCCCGGAATGAAACAGCTAAAGCTATTACCACAAGAAGTGGTACAACACTTAAACCACCTGAAATACCTGTAACTTCTGATGAAACCATTCCTACTCCACAAGAACCACAACCTGATCAAGATAAGGAAAAAGAACCGGTAGTTGAAAAGGTTAATAAAGATAACACAGTTAAGGATAAACCTTATGTTAAACCATACCAACCACCTCTTCCTTATCCGAGTAAAATGAAGAAAGAAAAACTTGAAGCCGAGCAATCCAAATTCTTGGATATGTTTAAACAAATAAATGTAAATCTTCCTTTCATTGATGTGATTTCAGGAATGCCAAGGTATGCTAAATTCTTGAAAGATCTAATCACGAATAGAAAGAAAATGGAAGAACTCTCGGCTGTTACTATGAATGCTAATTGTTCAGCAGTGCTGTTGAATAAGATACCAGAAAAACTATCTGATCCAGGAAGTTTCACAATTCCATGTTTTCTGGGTAGTCTTAGTTCAATAGAAGCATTGGCAGACTTAGGTGCTAGTATAAATTTAATGCCGTATTCACTATACGCTAAACTAGACCTTGGAGAATTGAAACCAACCAGAATAAGCATACAACTAGCCGATAGATCAATAAAATATCCTAGAGGGATAATGGAGAACATGCTAGTTAAAGTTGGTACTTTAGTATTTCCAGTAGATTTTGTTGTTTTGGACATGGAAGAAGATTCTCAAGTTCCTCTCATATTAGGAAGACCATTCTTAAACACGGCTAAAGCAATGATAGACGTGTTCGGTAAGAAACTGACCCTAAGTATAGAGGATGAGAGTGTTACCTTTTCAGTTGATAGAGCCATGCAACAACCACAATCTGCAGATGATACATGTTATTATATTCAAACTATAGATGCACATGCGGAATTATTAGAAGAATTTCCAGAATTACAAGGAACAGGAGAATGTTCTTTAGGAGAAGGTAATGAACCAATTGATGAAGCTGAAATGTTAGCTACACTTATAACTAATGGATATGAACCAACAACAGAAGAAATTCAAATGCTAAAAGAAGAAGACAGATATCGATATAAATCATCGATAGAAGAACCTCCGAAATTAGAGTTAAAGCCACTTCCAAACCATTTGGAATACGCTTATTTACATGGTGAATCTGAATTACCTGTAATAATATCGTCTTCTCTTACTGAAAATGAGAAATCACAACTCATTTCTGTGTTGAAAGCTCATAAACCAGCCATTGCATGGAAGATTCATGATATTAAAGGAATAAGTCCTTCGTATTGCACACATAAAATCCTTATGGAAGAAGGTCATAAAACGTATGTGCAACGCCAACGAAGACTAAATCCTAATATGCAAGATGTAGTTAAGAAAGAGATTATTAAACTGCTAGATGCAGGTTTGATATATCCAATTTCTGATAGTCCATGGGTAAGCCCAGTTCAATGCGTACCTAAGAAGGGTGGCATGACTGTCATCACAAATGAGAAAAATGAGCTTATTCCTACTAGGACTGTAACAGGATGGCGTGTATGTATTGATTATAGAAAATTAAATGACGCCACCAGAAAAGATCACTTTCCCTTACCTTTCATAGATCAAATGTTGGAAAGATTAGCCGGAAATAGTTACTATTGTTTTCTAGATAGATTTTCCGGATATTTTCAAATTCCAATAGCACCCGAAGATCAAGAGAAAACCACATTTACGTGCCCTTATGGTACTTTTGCTTACAAAAGAATGCCATTTGGACTTTGCAACGCCCCTGCAACCTTTCAAAGGTGTATGATGGCGATTTTTCATGACATGATAGAAGAATGCATGGAAGTATTCATGGATGACTTTTCAGTCTTCGGTGATACATTTAAATCATGTCTAGTTAATCTGGAACGAATGCTAATTAGATGCGAAAAATCAAATCTAGTACTTAATTGGGAAAAATGCCATTTCATGGTTAAAGAAGGCATCGTTCTTGGACATAAAATTTCAAAAGAAGGAATTGAAGTGGATAGAGCTAAAGTAGATGTAATTGCTAAACTTCCACATCCCACCAATGTTAGAGGAGTTAGGAGTTTTCTAGGGCATGCCGGTTTTTACCGACGTTTCATAAAAGATTTTTCTAAAATTGCCACTCCTATGAATAAACTCCTAGAAAAGGATGCTCCATTCATCTTTTCAGATGAGTGTATCAAATCTTTTAATATTCTTAAAGAAAAACTCACTAATGCACCGATCATGATAACACCAAATTGGAATCTACCATTTGAACTAATGTGCGATGCAAGTGATTTTGCAATGGGAGCCGTTTTAGGACAAAGGATTGAAAAACGATTTCAACCTATATATTATGCTAGTAAGACATTACAAGGAGCACAAACGAACTATACAACTACTGAAAAAGAACTCCTTGCTATTGTCTTTGCTTTTGACAAATTTCGATCATATCTCGTTCTAGCAAAAACGGTGGTCTATACCGACCATTCTGCTCTTAGATACCTATTTTCAAAACAAGATGCTAAACCAAGATTAATCCGTTGGATCTTACTCTTACAAGAGTTTGATATTGAAATCCGAGATAAAAAAGGAGCAGAAAATCTCGCCGCTGATCATCTTTCTCGTCTTGAAAATCCCGAATTAGAAGTTCTGAATGAATCGGCCATACAAGACAACTTTCCTGATGAATATCTATTGAAGATAGATTATAAAGAAATCCCATGGTTTGCAGACTATGCAAACTACTTAGTTTGTGGATTCCTTGAAAAAGGATTATCGTACCAAAGACGAAAGAAATTCTTCAGTGATATAAAACACTATTTCTGGGAAGATCCACATCTGTTTAAAAGTTGTCCCGATGAAATAATACGCCGATGTGTATTTGGAGATGAAGCTAGTAAAATTTTAAACCATTGTCACACAGGACCAACAGGAGGGCATTATGGGCCTCAACTAACAGCAAGAAAAGTTTATGAAGCTGGATTCTATTGGCCTACAATTTACAAAGACGCACACCTTCTTTGCAAATCCTGTGATGCATGTCAAAGGGCCGGAAGAATAAGTCAACGTGATGAAATGCCACAAAATGTCATCCAAGTATGTGAAGTATTTGACATTTGGGGTATTGACTTTATGGGTCCATTTCCAAAATCTCATAATAATCTATATATACTCGTAGCCATTGATTATGTATCTAAATGGGCGGAAGCACAAGCTCTCCCAACTAACGATGCACGAGTTGTAGTCAACTTTTTAAAACGTCTTTTTGCAAGGTTTGGAACACCGAAAGCTTTAATAAGTGATCGGGGTACTCATTTCTGTAATAATCAACTTGAGAAAGTTCTTAAAAGATATGGAGTAACTCATAAAATCTCCACCGCATATCATCCACAAACAAGTGGACAAGTTGAAAATACCAACCGAGCTTTAAAACGTATTCTAGAGAAAACCGTAGGATCAAATCCAAAGGAATGGTCCATTAAATTGGAGGATGCACTCTGGGCTTTTAGAACAGCCTACAAAACTCCAATTGGAACCACACCTTTTAGACTTGTTTATGGAAAAGCATGTCATCTTCCAGTAGAAATTGAACACAAAGCATTTTGGGCTTTGAAGACATGTAATCTTGATTTACATGAAGCCGGACGTCTACGATTAAGTCAACTAAACGAATTAGAAGAATTAAGACATGAAGCATACGAAAATTCGTTAATCTATAAAGAAAGAACGAAGAAATGGCATGATAAAAGAATCAGAAGTTCAAAAGAATTTAAAGAAGGAGACAGAGTTCTTCTTTTCAATTCACGATTCAAGCTATTTCCTGGAAAATTGAAATCAAGATGGTCTGGACCATTCATAGTCAAAAGAGTTTTCCCATACGGAACGATAGAATTGATAAATTCAAATGGGATTGAATTTAAAGTTAATGGTCACAGAGTTAAACATTACATACATGGTCCGATGGAAGTCGACAACGAAGTTAATCACAATTTCGACACCACAGCTAACTAAATGTGGGGAGAATCAAGTCTTTAAAGGATAATATGTATTTCTGTTAGAGTTAGATTGTCTGTTTTCGTGTAGTTCTCGAAAATGGAACACGTATGGTCTTTCCCTAGCAGACCCTAAAGAACTAGTCTTCTCCCCCCATTCTGAATTTTTATTTTTTTAGGTTTTTACGAAATGAAGACTGCCTGTGAACTAAACCATGGTCTAATGCTACACGCTTTGATCACTAAAAGAAATAATGACATACTACCGAGTGAATTAGTATCAGTAATCAGAGAAAGAATGGACGGAGTTAGAAAAGGATCCAGATGCGAAGATAATAAGTTACAATTTGGTAAAGGAAAATCAAAATCCGCAGCGAAAAGAAGAGCACGACACCTAGAACGATGTCACAAATGCGGAAAATGGTCACATGGAGGTAAATGTTCAAATAATCAAACCTATTCAAATACCGAATTTGTTACTTTATGCAGAGACGGACCGTTCATATGTTTAGAAGAAAAGACAATGAATGCTCGAGGTTACGCCTATGCAGCCATGGAAAACCAATTAAACCGACTATCTTATGAATATAATAGATCATATAACTAAGAAATCTATTTCACAGGTATGTCTGTACAGTTTTTATTTTTATTTTTATTTTTAACCTTTTGATAATAAACGCTAATTTGTTCGCTAAAAAGTATTAAATTGGTATTAAATAAAATTAGGTTTGGCGACCGAAATTATTGATATCGTTCAAAAATTTATTACATCACTGCGAAATTTAACGTTTATTCTTAAGGTATAAATATCTTTAATCAATCAACCCAAAATATTTCAAAAATTCGTCATGAGTTAAATTAGGTCTTGGAACCGAAATTACTTTACCGAAAAGAGGGGCGCATATTTTTGATAATATTTGATTGATAAAAGTGGGATAAAAAGACAAAAAGATTTTTAAATTTATTTTTACCATGTTTTTAAAATTAATATTTAAATCTTAAGTTAATATTGTAAACTTTGTAAAAACAATATATTTAAAATTGTAAATATTTGAAAAATTTATATAAGTTTGGTGTGAATTTATAATATGAATTTTTAAATTAAGTCTGCTGTGAATTTTTAATTTTATGCATTTAAAATTTTAAGTTTGGTGTGATTTTTTTTTAGTATTAATTTTGAATTTTATAATTGTGTGAATTTAAAAACAAAAATTTACTTTATCTCATTAAGTTAAGAATATGTTTTTTAAAATTCGTCGTAAGTTGAAGACTAGGTCTTTGAACCGAAATTGCTTTACCCGAGGGAGGGACGAGAACTTTTATTATCATTATTTTTAATCTTATTGATTTAAAGTATGCCAAAAACATTAAAAAACCCAAAAATCTAAGCTTTTAAAACAATCGCTTGAAAATGACAAAATTTTAAAATTTTGTCGAGGGACGGACTAGGGCATCTTCCCGAAACGACCTCGTCCTAAAAAGAAACAAAATTTTTAAAATTTTATTTAATTCTATGTTTTAAAAGTATAAGGTTTTATTATTAAAAAAAAAAAAAAAAAAAAAAAAACAAACAAAACCTGGAATTTACCCCCATGCGACTCGCATGGGGGAAAGGCAAAAACCATGCGAGTCGCATGGCCATAAAAAACTGGACAGGATAAGTTTCAGTCGAGTTCTGTTTCTTTCTCACAATACACACACATATACACGAAAACTCTCCCAAATCCTCTCAAAAATCCGTCATTTTTCACCAAATTTCTTGCAAAACTTCACAATAATCATGCCTAGATTCAGTAGTCTCAACCCCTTCAGGAGAAAGGTAAAGATTTCACCCCTAATCTCTTTAAATTCGAATTTTTGTGTTCTTGAGCTAGAAATTTTATATTTTGATTTTGTTAAATTTAGGTGTAATTAGAGCTAAATTGTTGTTATATTATGCATGTATATCCTAGATAGAAGCTATTTAACATGAATTGAAGCTAAAAACTTCAAATTTTTAAGAATCTAGGGTTTGTGTTCTTGAGCAATTTGGGGCTTTTTGATATAAACAGGTTATGGACAATTTTTGTCATGAATTGTTGCTAAATTAAGTAGTGTAACATGTTTAGGTAGTTAATTGATCCAAACTTTGAGCCTAAACATGTTTTTGAGAATTAAAGTGGACTTTTTAAGTCTAAAAATTCATGAACTTGGATAATTTGATATAAAGGCCATTTGAAACTTGTTTCATTACTAGTAGTGATTATTTTGGCATGTTATTTGAGATAAATGCTTATGAACTTGATGTACATTTTTCGTATATGCTTATTTGACAAAGTGTAGACTTGACAAAAATATGAAAATGAGCACTAGTTTGATTTGAATGCCATGTAACAAGTGTTTAATTGCTATAATGATTATTGTTGACATGTTTAAGAGTTTAAATGTGATAAAACATTGTATACATTTTCGTATGTAAAAATGTAGAATTGTTATTGTTAAGAAAATGTGTATAAAATGTGTTATGAATTGAACATGTCATCATAATTGTTTCAAGTTATTATTTTGCTAACACTAATGCATATTTGGATGCACAATTTTTGTGTTTAATGTGTTTTACAGAAAGCCGATACTGGAGGTTCAGGAGCATCATCATCCAGGCAACCAGAGCCCGAACCGGAAATGTTTCATGAACAAGAACAGCATATGCAACAAGAAGAAGAAGAACAGGAGGAGCAACATATTCCATATCACGATCAAGATCAGTTATTCATGAATCAGTTTCGTCAATTCGCTCCACATCAAAGGATTCTGAGCTTAGACATTAATGAAGATCAGTTACACCCAAATCTGAGATTTGATCGATGTTGGATAGAGTATCCAGATTATCAAAAGAACATGCACATTCTCTACTTTAAGGTTGTTGAAATGCCAAGGGCAATTGACTGGGTACCTTTGGAAACAGTTGACCTTGCCGAACCGATTCGGGAATTATTGGTGCAAAGGTATGGTAATTCTCAGTTTAACGATTGGATGCGCCTATTTTCCATTCGTAGAACCATATATAGGGAATGGTGTATAGAATTACTTAGTACTATTAAGTTAAACAGTGATGTTAGGAGAATAGATGATAGAAGCTTTATTAGATTTCTGTTAGGTGGACGCATGTACAGAATGTCCATGATAGATTTAGCTAGGGCCTTACAGATTTACACCCCTGCTGAACTTTTGAGCCCCGACTGTAATAACTTGATTGCACAAGGAGAAAGGGTAGATAGGGAATTTGATATTAACGCTGTCTGGAGGCGTATGTCCCACTTTAATGAATTTCACGCCAGTGGAAATCATACATACTTAGATATAGACAGAGCTGAACTCCGGGTGATTCATAGATTCTTAGCAAACACAATTACACAAAGGGGTAGGAATAAGGAGAAATTGACCGTAAACGATTTGTTCTACCTTAAGTGTATTAGAGACCCGAGGAGTTTCGTTAACATTCCCTATTGTGTTGGTTATTATCTCGCTAATGTAGTTTCGGGGATGAAATCGGGGAGCATTATAGGTGGTGGTATTTTCATTACTCTCATTGGAGAGTATTTAGGTGTAGATAAGCACCAAGGGGGTCCAATGAACGAAATAGAGGACGGAGGTGAAACTATAAGTTCAAACCTTTATCACGGTGCAAGGGTATTATTAATGAGACGTGGTCGGGTATATCGATACGAGGGACCTCAGCGACAGGTAGAAAGAGGTTCGGATGACGAGATGGAGGATGCGAACAACATTATAGGAGTTGTTCGGGAGACTGCTCTTGATTTAGGCGTTCGTATGGAGGATGAATACATGACGAACTATGATAGGCATATGCAGTACGAGGCATGGCAACGTCGGAATGACTACGAGCATTCCCGGCAACGAGAGCATGGCCGATGGGATTATCATCAGCGCCAAATTATAAGCCAGTTGCAGCCTGGCGAGATGTATTATCCGACCCGACCCGCATACTATCCCGCACATCAGCCAGAAATGAGACCACCCTATGATTCATATGATTATGACGCAGCATACCAGTTCACCTATAATCAGCCATGGAACCCGGACGCGAACATGAATTGGGATCCCTATCCTAATTATCCTCCTAACCCACCTCCTGATCAGTAGAGATAAGTTGGTAATTTTTATTTTTATTTTAAACACTTAACATTTTATTACGTTTATGTAATGTTTGATATTCTTATTATTATTGTGTACTAATATTTTTCTTATAGTTTGAAAGTGGGATGCCAAAGTTCCATTTCAAATTGCATGTATGATTATATTTGTATTGTATGTATTCTATTTTATGCACAAAACAGGGTAAAACAACGCATTTTCAAAGACTGGCATTAAGTTCAGCAAAAGCAAGTAATTTTGACGACAATGATGCAAAATGTATGTGAAATAACAACAAGACGGAATGAACAAATGACGTGCACCATTTATCATTCAGCAAACAAACGCCAATATATTTGGAAACTTTGGTAAAAATTTAATCATTTTCACACTAATCACCCTCAATAATTTAAATTGTTACTGATTTCTTGCAAATGAGGGCATTGCAAGATCTTAAGTGTGGGAAGGGGTTAAATTCTTTCGGATTTTAAAATTTTTATATTAAACACTTGGTTACCATTAAAAATACTAGTAAAGCAGTAGTTGTATTAGAATCTAGTGCTCTCTGATAAAAAAGAACAGCCCTAGTCTTATATACTGACTACCCAATTCTAGTAAAATTTTTCAAAATTTTCAATTAAATGAATTCAAAATCATGTTTATACATATTTATGAACGATAAAACTAGGTTTTAACACCGAAATTATTGTTACCTCGGAAAGGACATAAATTGAGAAACAAACTAAAATGTTAAAATTCATTTAAAATGGAATAGAGGACGATAAAAAGAAAAATAAAAAGCCAAGTGTGGGAAAATTTACCAAGTTATTTTAAACATATGCCACATATATTTGTAACAAATAACTGAAAATACTTTTGCTTTGGACTAAACTAAACTGTTTTACCCAATGAAAGAAAAGAAGAGATGGATCTACACGATGAATCAATTCCATCATTAAAAGGAAGTAAAGTCTTCCGAAAAAGACACGCGCTTCTTGATTTAGGTCATGAAGTTGTCGTCCAGACCAGCTGTAGGTTGACGAAAAATCTAGAAAAGTCATTTCTAAAATCAGCAGGAAATCCACGGACCTCAGCATCAAACAGGGTCGCCAAGTGGTCAGATTTATCCTAACCATGAGAAGGATTTATCTCGTACAATGGGGGGGGCACCATGCAAATTAGCTGGATAAGACTAATGAATCAGATCCCCAGAAAGGATAATCTCCTTAAAGATTAAAAATCAGCTTTTAAGACTGATATTACTCAATCCTAGAGATTGACCTTAAAGATTGAGAATTACAAACTCATGGAATTCGATGATATCTAAACTCGAGCTTGAACGAGAAAATATTTTGATCAAAATTACAAACCGATTTGTTTTCTGAAAACCCTATTTTCAATGCGTTCATTACCATTGAACGTAAAATCCTAGGAATTCACCTGGAATTCATTAGGTCACCTGAACTAAATCGGGTGTCAACCGTAAGAACGGTGGTTGCATAGTGGTCAAAGACATGACCTTGTGCCAGACCGAAAAAAAAATTATTATAAGGGTGAGCTTTACTATTGCTCCTACCAAGGATAGTAATTGCGTCCGACACGTTATAGACCATAATCAAAAGCATGTCACGGGACATTGCATTAACAGTTGCTTGTTCAACACTTTCCTTTACAACCGGACGGTAGTTTACCGAAAGGTAATATACGGGACAAGTAAACTGGACGTGTTGCTTTCCAAATACAAGGTTAGCAAGTGGGTGACACAAAACCGCAAGTTTTGAGCTAAAATTTTCAAATCTGAAACCCACCAAACCCACAAAAATATTTTGCAAACACCGGTAAAGGGTTATTCCGGAAAACTTATCTAGGGTAAAAACTAGATTTCGAAAGATCAAATGTTTTCATAAAGATCCAATTTCCTTAATGGATCTAAATTTTTATAGTCATGTGGGACTGTAAACCATATCGTTACTACCATTGTTTATACTGCCGTATAGAAATCACTGATGTACAAAGTGTGAAGAATAAAGAAGTGATTCTAGTATTTCAAGACAATATTGCTTGAGGACAAGCAACGCTCAAGTGTGGGAATATTTGATAATGCTAAAAACGAACATATATTGCATAGCATTATTCCCCAAGAAAGACAAGATTTTAGTTGGTATTGTTCGATTTACAAGCAATATTCGTTTAAATATTAAAAAGTGAAGACAAAAGGCAGATTCGACAAATTGAAGACAAAAAGGTCCAAAAAGCTAAAAAGTACAAGATACAACTAAAAAGGTTCAAAATATTGATGAGGAACGTCTCAAAATGACAAGAGTACAAGTTACAAGACGCAAAGTACACGATATAAAATAATACGCGAAGACGTCCGAAAATCCGGAACCGGGACCTGAGCCAAGAAGAAACGCCCGACGCAACGGACCAAAAATATCTAGTCTACTATGCACAAGAATATAATATAATATATATATAATTATATATAATTATATATTATATATATTATTATTATTATATTACGTCGGCAAGAAGAAAACAAAGTAGTTGGCTGGATCCAGGGTGGCCATGCGACTCGCATGGCCAGAAGCACAAAATCATGCGAGTCGCATGGAGTGAGATTGCTGGTCAGGTCCTATATAAAGCCAGTTTTGTGCCGAGTTTTAAACATCTTTTTCTCTTCCTCTTCATACGTAAATATATTTATATTTATAATTTATATTTTAATTTTAATTATAATTCTAATAATAAGGGTATGTTAGCGAATGTTGTAAGGGTGTAAGTCGAAATTCTGTCCGTGTAACGCTACGCTATTTTTAATCATTGTAAGTTATGTTTAACCTTTTTATATTAATGTCTCGTAGCTAAGTTATTATTATGCTTATTTAAAACGAAGTAATCATGATGTTGGGCTAATTACTAAAATTGGGTAATTGGGCTTTGTACCATAATTGGGGTTTGGACAAAAGAACGACACTTGTGGAAACTAGATTATGGGCTATTAATGGGCTTTATATTTGTTTAACTAAATGAAAGTTTGTTAATGTTAATATAAAGATTTACAATTGGGCGTCCCTATAAACTACCATATACACTCAATCGGACACGATGGGCGGGGTATTTATATGTACGAATAATCGTTCATTTAACCGGACACGGGAATGGATTAATAGCCACTAGAATAATTAAAACAGGGGTGAAATTACATTCAAGGGTAATTGGTGTAATTGTTAACAAAGTAGTAAAACCTTGGTTTACACGCAGTCGATAACCTGGTGTATTCATTAAACAAAGTATTAAAACCTTGTTACAATTCGAATCCCCAATTAGTTGGAATATTTATCTTCGGGTATAATAATAATTTGACAAGGACACTTGCAATTTATATTTATGACTGATGGACTGTTATGGACAAAAACCAGACGGACATATTGAATAATCCAGGACAAAGGACAATTAACCCATGGGCATAAAACTAAAATCAACACGTCAAACATCATGATTACGGAAGTTTAAATAAGCATAATTCTTTTATTTCATATTTAATTTCCTTTATTTTATATTTAATTGCACTTCTAATTATCGCACTTTTATTTATTGTTATTTAATCGCACTTTTAATTATCGTACTTTTTAATTATCGCAATTTTATTATTCGCAATTTCATTATCGTTATTTACTTTACGCTTTAATTTAAGTCTTGTATTTATTTTTATATTTTACATTAGGTTTTAACTGCGACTAAAGTTTTAAAATCGACAAGCCGGTCATTAAACGGTAAAAACCCCCCTTTATAATAATAATATCACTTATATATATATTTGTATTTTTATAAAAGTAAACTAATATAGCGTTAAGCTTTGTTTAAAGATTTCCCTGTGGAACGAACCGGACTTACTAAAAACTACACTACTGTACGATTAGGTACACTGCCTATAAGTGTTGTAGCAAGGTTTAAGTATATCCATTCTATAAATAAATAAATATCTTGTGTAAAATTGTATCGTATTTAATAGTTTTTCCTAGTAAAATATAAGCTATTTTATATACACCTCGCGACACATCAACGGCATTGGACAAGTGCCAGGTTGGCCTTAGATTCATGAACCTATATTAAGTATATATATATATTTATATGTTGGTCAATATTTGTTTAACAATTTAGGTCAAGTCATAGTGTATCACAATCCTAATGCTCGAGTTTATCATGCAAAGTCAACAAAAGTCAATTTAACTCTAAAATATCTTTCAAAGATATATACATATTTATTATATAACCTAATTAGTCATTTTAAATATATTTATGAGAATTTATTAGAGTAAATAATACACATCATTTATTAATAAATAAAATTTATATTACATTCTATGTTAAATTTTATATACGATAAAATATACTTTTATATATCTTAAGTAATATAATTTATAAAATTCAATAATATAGTAGTATGTATTATTGATGAAATTATATTACATGTGGTAAAGATATCATTATGTTATATATTTATTTAATAAAATAATATTGATAATAATAATAAGTAAAATTTATATTATTTTGTAATAATAATAATTATTATTACTCTACTAATAATAAAAATATTTATTTTTACTAATGATTATAATAATATGATAATTTTAATCATGATAAACTTAATAATAATAACAATACTTTTTAATATTAAATGTAATAATAATATTTTATATAAAAATAATAATTCTATTCAAAATGATAATAATAATACTAAAATGACAATAATAATGATATTTTATAATAACAATAATATTTCTATTAAAAATGATAATTTTAATAAAAATGATAATTGTAATATTAATATTACTTTAAATTATAATAATAATGCTAAAAATAATGAAAACGAGATTTTTATCTAAATCAATAACTTTCAATGTTTTTATTTCATCATGATACTTATACTCATTATTTCCTAATCGATTCGTTTAATAGTTTTTAGTACTCTTTTATATCGCATTCATAGTAATGATAATAATAGCAATTATAATAATTAGATGATACTAATATTAGTTTTAATGATAATGATACAAATAAGTATTATAATAATATTAATGATAATACTAATAATTATAATAATAATAATGATAATATTAATAATAATTTTTAATGATAATAACAATAATAATAGTAATGACAATAACAATTTTAATAATAATACATATATTAATAATGATAATGTTAATAATAATAATAATAATAATAATAATAATAATAATAATAATAGTAATAATAATAATAATAATAATAATAATAATAATAATAATAATAATAATAATAATAATAATAATAATAATAATAATTATTATTATTATTATTAGATAATAATAATAATAATAATAACGACGATAATAACGACGATAGTAATAATAATCATTTTAACAATAATACAAAAATTTAGTTGACTATAACTTCTAATCCGTTCATCGAAACCATTCGATATCTAAATGAAAAGTTATTGATTTTTCGCTAGCTTTCCAACGACATGCATATCATATACCTTATCTCAGTAGCATATGTATCTAATTCAGAATTCAACATAACCTATCTAACAACAATATCAAACGTACAAGCATGCATAATTCTATATACTCGAGCACTAGTCAGGGATACACTATTAATATATAAAAGTTAAGTATGAGTGCTCACATATCAATATTGAGATTCAATATTGTAGGAAAGTACGTAGACGCAACGGAGATGATAAACACTAGATTGAGCTCACGAGCATACTCCCGACTAAACCCATAACCTCCATAGCTATAACCCATAATCTCCTTAGCTCTATCCTACTCAAAAAACTTGTTTTGAAAATAACTCGTCCAAGACCTCGTCGTAGTATTTTATGTATAATACAAATAATATTACTAATACTAATAATAATAATAAAATTAATAATAATATTAATCTTAATAATAATAATAATAATAATAATAATAATAATAATAATAATAATATTGATTACGGAGTGTGTGAAGAAGAATGAATCACAGAAATGAAGAAAACGTTCGATTTAAAGGAAATTTGCCTCACCTACCACTCATGCGATCGCATGAGGTTGTGAGTGTGGACTCATGCGATCGCATGAGGACACTTTCCAGCTCCTAAATGAACATTCAATCTGCTGACACCAATATTTAACATAATTATATTTATATATATTAAATCTTTAGAATTAATTAAATATTATATTATATTCTCGTGTATAGTTGGTTTGTAATTTTAGTACTAATGAATTGTACGTTGACTCTCGACTTATGTTCCGGTTTCTGTTTTTTGAAAGCATTTCTGTACTCTTAGAAAACTGATACTTTACGTTTCGCGATGTGTACCTTTATCAAAAATTAGACTTAATCATTGATAACTTATATTATAAGAATTGTAGCTTACATATTTGAGTGTTGTGGTCATTTGCTTCTATAAATTAATGGCTCGTTGTTTATCAAAATATGTTATTTTAAATTAAACGTTTTATAGCAAAGTTATATTTTATTATTTGGAATATATATATATATATATATATATATATATATATATATATATATATATATATATATATATATATATATATATACATATATATATATATATATATATATATTCATTTAGAAATATAAGTTTATATATATTAGAAATATTTATTTATTAATATAATATTTAGTTTTTCAAATACTAATTATATTTCAAAGTGTAACTTAAGATCGTTTACATAATAGGAGTTATTATATTATATGCCATTTTCATTTTAAAACTTAACTAGGTATAGTTCATTTATGTACTAGCGTTATTTTAACCTCTTAATGTTTTAATTGACAAATCTAAATATCAATCGAATCAATAAGCGCGCGTTACAATCGTTTGCTTAATTAATTTAAAATCAAAATATATCTAATATACGTAAACACATTTTAAATACACGTTGCACGTTTTCAACCAATATACGTTATTTAATCAAAGACATTTTAAATAATCAAGTTCTATTATATCGAAAAGCGTTTTGACACTAATTGATTATTATGTAATTTAGTCTTCCACTAACTTTTGTCCAATTCTCATTATTTGACAGTTATGTTCTTACTTGTAAATCACATTATCATTTATTCCGAATACCGTTAAAAAGAAAGGTTTCCTAAATTAAAGTGGACCTCTCAACAGAAACTCGTAATCATACAATGTATCTGATAAATCAATCATTTGATATTATCTTCTAATTCCATCGATAAACATATTGAAACAAATACGTGTAACATCCCGCGTTTTTCCGTTAAATTTATTTTAACACCGTCTTTTTTTTATAATATCTTCCGTTATCTAAATTCGTACGTTTCATTGACTAACGTTCTAAATATTTTCATTATTTGTTTATAACATCTCCCTGTTACTCTAGCGTTTTTAAAATATTCGTTCGGTTAATTCACGCACTCGCTTTGAAACTTAAGGGACCGAAGTTGCCAAGTGGGCAAACTAGTTGACTAGGTCAACTAGTCAACCCACTCTTTCCACCATTCATTTCATTTTCACCTCCTCATCTCTTTCTCTCTTTTATCTACTTCCATTTTTGAACTCAAACGCCTAAATCATTCATTCATCATCTAAATTCGATCTAGGAGGCTTACAACAAAACAAATTACATATTCGTGATCCTCTCATCATCATCTACATTTTGGTACCAATTTCATCTCATTTGGGTAACATTTCTAAAACTCTAGATTTCTCTAATTCGTGTTTTTGACTTGAAATGGTGTTAGTTAGTGTGTATGGCTCGTGTCTAGCATGAATATATGAATTATTTGCTCGATCTTGTTGTTTTGCATAAACTAGCATGAACTTGAAATGGGTGTGCTTAATCTTGAATTTTGGATGATTAAATGTTGTTTTAATGTTAAAGTTCATGTATTAAATGTGTTACTAGCATCATTAGCTTCATTTTGATGTGTAGGTTGATTTAGAAAAAGCTTCATTTACAAAATGATTGAATTCATGATTTGATTAGAGTTTGATGAACTTTGAAATGAACTTTTAATGCGTTGAACAATATGAAATTTTGTTAGTAAGTGTTTAATTTATTGTATGTTTAATTACCTTCGAAACGGCATATCATATGTGTAAATTGGATTCCCGAATCTTGAAATGCATTTTATGAACTTGAAACTTTGATTTTGAACATTTAACGATCATTCGACGAGGTTTTTGTTATTTTAAATGGTGTTTTTGGCTAATGAAATGTGTTTAGTCATGTTCCTCATCAAATCACCCTTCCAACGATATAGGATACGTGTGTTAAATGTTTACGGTTCATTAATTGTGTTTAAATGAAGTTTGGTTGAGACTTGAACAATTGAAACAGCCCAGGTACCAGGCCACGCCTAATGTCGTGGCGCGGCCCTCCTCTGTAGCGGCGCGGCAATGGCCGCGTTTGGGAACTGTTTAACTTTGCACTTTTTCGTTTAATTCCAACTATGCTACGCACCTCCGATTAACATGTAACTTGGCCAACATGCTTATATATGATTTATTAGCTCAGAAAAATAGTTCGGGACCCGACCCGAACGTGTTGAATTTTTCGTTGACTTTGACTAAAGTTTGACTTTTAGTCAAACTTAACCAAACGCTTTTGCAATCGTTCTAACGTGCTTTTATACTTGATTCTTGCATGAAACTTGACAACGTGATTCACATGCTATATATTCGAGTCGTAACGAGCCATAGGACTAATTGAACACATTTCGCTCGACCTTGTGTCGTAACCGGTTAATTGATACAACTTACTTGTTTAGGTCAAGGCTAAGCAACTTTCATGCACACGTTTACTTTGTAAAGTACATTTATACTCGTGCACTCGAGGGGAGATCATAGTCCCACCTTTTCAACAACTTTTACTCTTTAAACTATGGGATGAGAAACATATACGTATCATACTTTTATGCTTTCAACACAAGTACGAAAACAAACATTCCACAGCGAGTTAGAACAAAAAGCCTCAATTCAATTATCATTATCTACACTTGCAGGGTGTAAGCAAGAACTTATATTATGTGATCACATGGGCTAGACGAGCCTCATTCGGACGGTTTGCTACCGTTAGCGGATGAAATATATTTTCGGGTTTAGTGTATGTTCTAACACTACGTAACAGGGTACAAAACAGTTAAGTCTTGATAATTTGGTGCTCGCGATCATACATTTGGAATGCAAATGATTTAGATAATCAATGTTATGGAAATACAAAAATCTTGTGGTTCAAAAAACAACGTTTACAAATACACCTATGATTTCACCAACATTTTTCGTTGACAGTTTTCTATATGTTTCTCAGGTTCATACTTGGCTACTTGATACATGCTTCCGCACACTTTGATTACTTGCTTGGAGTCAAGCATACATGCATACGCTAGTGATAGCACCTTTGGATTCAAACTTAAAGCATACATACTTACGCTATTTATAGCAACCGTGATTTTAAACTAATGATGTCGCAAGTTATTTCATTTATACATTATAACTTTTGTATACTTAAACTTCTTGTCGAACCATTTGGTAAACTAAACTTTGTAAGTCTTGTACGTTTCAAATGAATGCGACACTATTTGGTCAAACGCGTCTCATATAGGGACTATGACCACGTAACGAGACCTAAGTTAACGGCGTCGTCAATGATGATTTTGTCGGGTCGCTACAGATGGTATCAGAGCGTTGGTTGTAGGGATCTAGGATGTGCATTAGTGTGTCTGAAAGAGTCATTAGGACGCATTAGTGAATCTAGACTACAACCAGATAGTTAGCCATTGCATTCTGACATACATTTGCTATAGATAGCACTTACTTGACTACTTGTGCATTATACTTGAATCATTCTTAGGCAAACTTCTTAATGGTACAAAGTTTTCATCATACGAATCTGTAATCTACCACTTTCGGGTAACACACGTAAACTTAAGATTCATACGCGTAAGGACGACGATGAATTCATTAGTCATACTTGTTCGGGAACTCTGTCTCCCAGATTGTTATTCGCCACCGTTTCAACTTACTATCGATATCACACCGGTGTTCCTTACTATCTACCACTTCTTGTTACTACCATCACTACTCTAGGTGAGTATCGTCGTCGCTACTTATCATTACGGTTACGTACTACTCGTTATCATGATTCGTTACACTTCTCGTACCAGAATACATTATTGTTTGACTTGAACCGAATTGACGTGAACAATCATTTATACACTTCCCTCGGGGAACGCTTCTTTAGAGTTGCACTAATTCTTCCGATTCAATACGAGTCACGTTAGAGACGTCGTTACACTTTGTTCATTTTAAAACTTCACGATTACACGAACTTGATTCTATGGAGTAATGTGGGAATGGAGGTATGAGTTAGCATAATATAACGACACTCGATCAATGTGGTTATATTATGGTAAGTCATCCCAAAGTTTTAATGACTCGTGATGGTGATTGGACTCGATCAACCTAATCCCACCATGTGCCATGTACATGACTTCATTTTTCTTGTTGGATATCCGAAAACTCCGAGAATACTGATAACAACCATACCCGGGACACATCGTCGATTATTGTCGAACCATATTTATGCTTCCGAATGAATGACAAATGCTTTCCACTACAACCATATGTTACACGTGTATACTATCTCATTTTCACGTAGTTTTATCGACGAACTACAATATGCTTGATACGCTCACATCGAGGCGGAAACTTCTCTCGCATTACACTCGTACTTCCGTATAAGGAAATCTTTTATCTAAATTCTCAATGGAGAGAGAGACTCTTCACATTATACTAGTATTCACCACGAGGGAGAATAGTCCTAACGAACGTTTTCGAAAACCGATAAATCTTCCGCGGCGCGAAATTCTTGAGAAACAGAAACTTGTTCCAACAAACGTTTTCAGGTCCTAACAAGCTTATTCAAATGTATCTTAAAAGAACTGTACCTCGTTTCGGATGGAGATCCTCGTTCACTTCTAAATTTCGGGGTGCTTTACAAAAAGCCTCGGGACCACGTTTAAACATGAGTACAACACATCAACTACATCCCGAAGGACCAAACAAACATACGATTCAAACCTTGGAAACGATAATATGAATTCGTGTTATCGACTTTAAATTTACTTGAGGAAAAGTACTTGCCATTAGTCAAATTCTCTTACTACAAAATTTTTCTTTCGTGTATTTACGCCGCACCTTTTCAAAACTTTATATGACCGCAATTATCGTTCTACAATTTGTTGGGCCGACGTAGACAATGATCAAACCACCGGAACCAAAATCATTCATGAAATAACTGTTAAGATCGGTCAAATCCAAGAGAGGCCCAAGACGATCCGTAGTCGCCAAAAGAGCCATGCAAATGTTAGACGTAAACCTCTCGAATTCCAACTGGGAAACCGCGTAACGTTAAAGGTCGCACCTTGAGGAGGTGTAATCGTTTCGGAAAACGTAGGAAGCTAAATCTGCGATACATTAATCCTTTTGAAATCTTGGGGCGTTTTGGACCCGTTGCTAGCCGTTTAGATTTTCAGACCCATTTGAGTCTCTGTTCATCCTACATTCTATGAATCAAACTTAAAGAAGTGTCTTGCCGAACAAGAACTTGTTATTCCTTCCGATGAGCTTAATATCGATGATAAACTTCACTTCCTAGGAGGACCGGTTGAAACTATAAATCGTGAAATCAAACTCTGAGACAACGTAAAATCCTGACTGTCAAGTTCGTTGAAATGCCCAAGGAAGTACCTTCACTTATTCGTAGAATTTACAATGCAAGATCTCGAGGAAGAAACAACGGCTACTACTTCTAACCAAATTTCGGGACGAAATTTTTTTTAAGGTGTAGGTAATGTAACATCCCGCATTTTTCCGTTAAATTTATTTTAACACCGTATTTTTTTAATAATATCTTCCATTATCTAAATTTGTACCTTTCGTTGACTAACGTTCTAAATATTTCTATTATTTGGTTATAACATCTCCCGGTTACTCTAGCATTTTTAAAATATTCGTTCAGTTAATTCACGCACCCGCTTTGAAACTTGAGGGACCGAAGATGCCAAGTGGGCAAACTAGTTGACTACGTCAACTAGTCAACCCACTCTTTCCACCATTCATTTCATTTTCACCTCCTCATCTCTTTCTCTCTTTTCTCTACTTTCATTTTTGAACTCAAACACCTAAATCATTCATTCATCATCTAAATTCGATCTAGGAGGCTTATAACAAAACAAATTACATATTCGTGATCCTCTCATCATCCTCTACATTTTGGTACCAATTTCATCTCATTTGGGTAACATTTCAAAACTCTAGATTTCTTTAATTCGTGTTTTTGACTTGAAATGATGTTAGTTAGTGTGTATGGCTCATGTCTAGCATGAATATATGAATTATTTGCTTGATCTTGTTGTTTTTCCTAAACTAGCATGAACTTGAAATGGGTGTGCTTAATCTTGAATTTTAGATGATTAAATGTTGTTTTAATGTTAAAGTTCATGTATTAAATATGTTACTAGCATCATTAGCTTTATTTTGATGTGTAGGTTGATTTAGAAAAAGCTTCATTTACAAAATGATTGAATTCATGATTTGATTAGGGTTTGATGAACTTTGAAATGAACTTTTGATGCGTTGAACAATATGAAATTTTGTTAGTAAGTGTTTAATTGTATTGTATGTTTAATTACCTTCTAAACGGCATATCATATGTGTAAATTGGATTCCCGAATCTTGAAATGTATTTTATGAACTTGAAACTTTGATTTTGAACATTTAACGATCATTCGACGAGGTTTTTGTTATTTTAAATGGTGTTTTTGGCTAATGAAATGTGTTTAGTCGTGTTCCTCGTCAAATTACCCTCCCAACGATATAGGATACGTGTTTTAAATGTTTACGGTTCGTTAATTGTGTTTAAATGAAGTTTGGTTGAGACTTAAACAATTGAAACAGCCCAGGTAGCAGGCCATGCCTAATGTCGCGGCACGGCCCTCCTCTGTCGCGGTGCGGCAATGGCCATGTTTGGGGACTGTTCAACTTTGCACTTTTTCGTTTAATTCCAACTATGCTACGCACCTCCGATTAACATGTAACTTGGCCAACATGCTTATATATGATTTATTAGCTCAGAAAAATAGTTCGGGACCCGACCCGAACGTGTTGAATTTTTCGTTGACTTTGACCAAAGTTTGACTTTTAGTCAAACTTAACCAAACACTTTTGCAATCGTTCTAACGTGCTTTTATACTTGATTCTTACATGAAACTTGACAACGTGATTCACATGCTATATATTCGAGTCGTAACGAGCCATAGGACTAATTGAACATATTTCGCTCGACCTAGTGTCGTAACCGGTTAATTGATAGAACTTACTTGTTTAGGTCAAGGTTAAGCAACTTTCATGCACACGTTTACTTTGTAAAGTACATTTATACTCGTGCACTCGAGGTGAGATCATAGTCCCACCTTTTCAACAACTTTTACTCTTTAAACTATGGGATGAGAAACATATACGTATCATACTTTTATGCTTTGAACACAAGTACGAAAACAAACATTCCACAGCGAGTTAGAACAAAAAGCCTCAATTCAATTATCATTAGTTACACTTGCAGGGTGTAAGCGAGAACTTATGTTATGTGATCACATGGGCTTGACGAGCCTCATTCGGACGGTTCGCTACCGTTAGCGGATGAAATATATTTTCGGGTTTAGTGTATGTTCTAACACTACGTAACAGGGTACAAAACAGTTAAGTCTTGATAATTGGGTGCTCGAGATCATACTTTTGCAATGCAAACGATTTAGATAATCAACGTTATGGAAATACAAAATCTTGTGGTTCAAAAACAACGTTTACAAATACACCTATGATTTCACCAACGTTTTTCATTGACAGTTTTCTATATATTTCTCAGGTTCATACTTGGCTACTTGATACATGCTTCCGCACACTTTTATTACTTGCTTGGAGTCAAGCATACATGCATACGCTAGTGATAGCACCTTTGGATTCAAGCTTAAAGCATACATACTTACGTACTTTATAGCAAACGTGATTTTAAACTAATTGTGTCGCAAGTTATTTCATTTATACTTTATAACTTTTGTAAACTTAAACTTGTTGTCGAACCGTTTAGTAAACTAAACTTTGTAAGTCTTGTACGTTTCAAATGAATGCGACATAATTTTTTTCAAACACGTCTCATATAGGGACTATGACCACGTAACGGGACCTAAGTTAATGGCGCCGTCAATGATGATTTTGTCGGGTCGCTATAATACGTTCATGTAAAGTATTATACGTTTAATACATTGTTAATATTCTCAAGTTATAATATATACATATACATATATATACATATTTATATTCGATTATATAATGGTTCGTGAATCGTCGGAATTTGGTCGAGGTTAAATGAATGTATGAGCATAGTTTAAAATTTTTGAGATTCAATATTACAGACTTTGCTTATCGTGTCATAAACATATAAAGATTAAAGTTTAAATTTGTTCGGAAATTTCTGGGTCGTCATAGTACCTACCCGTTAAAGAAATTTCATCCCAAAATTTGATTGGGATGGTCATGACAGACAATAAGTATGTTTTCATGACTCTTATGAATTGGAAAATTAGAGTTTTATCGTCCTTAAGTAATATGGATAAAACAATTTGTTTATATGATGAGTACGAGTGAAACTATCGCAAAAGAGTGAAATGAGAAAGTGTAGATTCGTCATATCTTTTGACGTAGATAGGATTGATTTCTAGAGTTTCAAGGGATTTGGAGAAAATCTTCGTAATAAGATTTAATTCATCGATAATTAAGGAAATTAAGATCTGCTTTAAATGTGATTATCTGTTTTGATTGTTTTGTCGAATATTTTACTATAAATCCACTCCCTTCGTTTCCTTACAATTCACACCTTCTATTCTTTCTCCCCCAACTCATATTATAAAGTATTCATCAATATGCTCCATCCCGTTCTGATCCTTGATATACTCCTAACTTTTATTTCTGTCATTCTTCTTTTTCATCTGCCACCGGAGGATTTTATTTACTTTTACTATTACCTTAGGGTTATAGTGTTTTTAATTCTCTCGTGTCTTTACGTTGCAATACGTATTGATATACACAGTTTGTAAGTTATGTGTTGCTGTCGGGCTTTATATCTTCCCTTATATTTCAAAGTCCCTGTTTCTGTCTTCTATAATCATTGTTATCCACAGTTAATGCCTTCTCCTATTTGCTGTGATTTATACTCCAATTTCCTATTTCGGGGCTTCATTCTTTCGTTTCCTCTTCTTGCGATTAAGCACAGCATGTAATGGTCCAGAATTAGTAGATATGAATTACTGAATGAACATAGTTAATGTTCTAAGAAGGAAATTGTAATGGCTCGATTTTGGTTTGTCAAATTACCAGAATACCTCAGAAAGGACCGAATCCTCAAGAAAATATTTTCTTGATACGTTTAGAGGTTAAGTAGAATACAAGAGTCTTGTAACATGGCACATGATGACGTTATGATATGTGAATAATCATGTTTCATTTATAAACTCAGCATGACTTACTGTAATATAATCACATTGATCAAGTGTCATGTTTAGAAACTAAAACAGTTTCTTTTATGATGTGATACAGATAACGTGAAGAGATAAATAATCTCAAATAAGAATAGTTATGAATATATCTTCAGAAATTATCGAAGGTATTTATATTGAAAGATTCGATGATGTTTTAGAATTTTAAAATATCTGGAATCAAAGGATGATGCAGAAATTTTGTCTGTGAAGGTTTAGAATAAGGAGTAAGGTGTTTGCTAATGGTTTCAGCAGACACTGAATCATTTGGATTCTTTGAAGGAAGATTTAGTCTTTGTAACTTGTCCACAGCTTCCTTCATGGTTTGCTCAATCCGTTTCTCAGTACTAAATCTTCTCTTTTTCTGGGCTTTGCCAACACACTATTCTTTATCATTAAACTTTTGGCTGTTAAAGTCATTTCACAGTTTTTGCTGCTTCATCAGCATTTTTCAAAGTTTCGAAAACTAGTTCGCAGTTTGGGGTGTTTTTCAGAAACTTCACATTCGAAGTATGTAAGTCTAGGAGCTAGATGTTATATGCACACATATAACTGTTGGTGTAGACATGCTGTGAGATTTCAAAATACTGATTGCTGATTCCCAGTACTTGGCATGACAATTCTTGTTACAAGATGCGGATGAGTAAATGATGGGGTTTCGATATAATGATTTTTCAGAAAATCAAATATCAGTGAAATTGTTGGTAAGTTTATTGCTATTGTGGTGGAACATAAACGGTTCCCCGGTAATGATGGCGAAAGGGAAACGTATATATCAAGTTTATAATAGGACCTTTTTCAACTGAAAAGTCGAAGTTGACTTGTTGGAGCTGTGACAAAACTGGCTACTTTGGAAAAAATTTGAAAAGTTATTTTAGCTAATAAATGCCAAAGGGTTTGACACAGATACGTGTTAAATTATGACTTTGGTTTCAAGAGTGTTTCAGGTACATAATTGTGGGTAACATGTGGTTGGATCATCATCTCGATTGCTCATTATTTGAAGTGTCTTCAGAAATTTCGGAGGGTTTGAACACATATTGTAATCGTTAATATACCTATGATGTTCTAGCACAGTTTTGAAGTCAAAGTATAGTTTTGAAAGATATATGAGTCTAAGAGTGATGATACTGGTTATATCTCAAATTGAGTTTTGAGATTTCAAAATCAGAATGTGTAATTGGATTTGAATAACTATGGTTGTTTTTATTTCTATAAAAGAATGTATATCGTTGTGAAAGTAGTGAATATAATTGATGATTGCTGAATCAGATTCGAAGAATATAACATATTAATTGTGAATTTATATATCTCTCGGGTATTACCTACCCGTTAAAAAAAATTTCACAATTAATATTTTGTACAAAAGAATTTTATTACAGTCTTTATGAAAATATATATGTATGTATATTTTCTTCAGATGTAACATAGATTTAATGAGTTAATATTAAATTAAACTCATTTGATTTATGGTTGAAACTCGAATTAAATAATCCCAAAAAACTTTAGAAATTACATAACTTTTATGGAGTGTTTCTTTAATGAAATTGAAATTATGAATCAATATTTCGTTATTTGATGCATGATGTTGGTGGTCGTGGAATTCTTGTGAATTTCGCAAGGTACGAATGATGTTGTCTGAAAAGTTTCGAGTACATCGATGATTAAAGTGTAAAATCAAACATATATTTGAATAATACACTTGATTTATTATGAAATGGAATTCATTGAATTAAAACAGAGATTGTAGTTAACGATGGTTAAGTTGTTGACAAAGGATGTACATCATAGCTTATTAATAATATGAATTAACCGAGTAGTTAAGTTTCATACATAATAGCTTAGTACGAAAAGATTTATTATGATTTAAAAATTTATATATATAAGTTATACATATAAATCCTTTAGTGGAAAGGAGTTAATACTTCATAACTCGTTGATATGACATACTTGTTGTTGATTTGTAATGATGTCCACGGTGATTCTTGAACTATTGGAACTTGTGATGTTATAGGTGCTGTTGATGCTAACAATGTTGACGGCACCGACGGTACTGGTGATGCTGACGGTACTGTTGATGCTGTTGGTAAAACAAGTCTAGCTTGTAAATCACGCACCATTCTTATCAGGGTTTCTACTCTTCCTTCTATCATTTTGGTTCACTCATCTGATTTATGATTATGGCTAGAATAGATAATCTCTAAGACTTTAGAGATTACATAATCGTTACAGAATGTTCCTCCAATGAAGTTATAGATTAATACTTGATCGGTTCTTGTTGTTGGTACTACTTGGTATCTATGGTGCGTATGATGCTGATGCTCGAGGTACAGATTGTGATGTTGAGGTGTGGGATGCGGATGTTGTTGTTGGTGGTAGTGATGGTACTGTTGCTATCGGTGCTGCTGCGGGTGCTTGTAACCTTTACACCATATTCTCCAAAGCCACTACCCGAGAGCGAAGCTCGTTGACTTCTTCTATTACACTGGGGTGATTGTCGGTTCAGATGAGCGGATGAATAAGATCTAGAATTCAAGATAGTATGTAGTCATGGCGAGATACTCTAGAGATAAGAGAGAAAATGGTATTACGAACAGGTTAGCCGGTAAGTGCTTTAGGTTCTTTGCCAAGAGGGCAATGTGGTGAATGGAAAGGATCGCCTTCTTCTTGTCTCCATTGGTTTAGTCGGCTACGAACCCATCCCCAATCCATCCAGAATAAGTGATGGCTGATTGGTTGATCCATTCTGGTTACACTGTCTTCAGAGTTCAGGTGAATATCTATATCGGAATAGCTGTCGGAGTTTAAAGAACTTGAACTAGATACGAGATCCATCTTGTATAATTAGGGAGATAAGTTTTGATATAAAAATAGATTTTGGATTGGTACTCTTCAATACATAATTCACATATGTATATATAATACCAAAATTCCATAAATCACGGAGGAATTTTCGGAAGATATCAGGTAAGGTTTAAAGTAATAGATATTCTAAGATATGAATTCGTCTGTACACTATGTATGCAATAAATGTAGGAAAACGTGTCTAGACTTAAGGATGATAAGCATGTAATTTCCGACAAGGAATGATAAGCAAAACTTTTTGATATGCAGACACGATCGAAGTCCAGACTTAATAATACATCTTAATAACTATCCGTTAGACACACTAATGCAAGACCTGGTTCGCTAAGACTGATAATGCTAAAAACGAACATATATTTCATAGCATTATCTTTCAAGAAATACAAGCTTTTAGTTGCAATTGTTCTATTTACAATTGATATTCGTTTAAATAATAAAAGGTGAAGACAAAAGACAAATTCGACGATTTGAAGACGCAAATGACCAAAAAGCTCAAATGTACAAAGTACAATCCAAGTGGTTCAAATTATTGATTAGAAACATCTAAAAATGACAAGGGTACAAGTCGCAAAATGCAAAGTACAAGATATCTAAGCGTACGAAAAGGCGTTCGAAAATCTGGAAACGGGACCAGAGTCAACTATCAACGCACGACGCAACGGACCTAAAATTACAAATTAACTATGCACATAAATATAATATAATATATAATTAATTCTATAAAATTATATATATATATATATATATATTATATTTATATATTAAAAACCGTCGGCAAGCTAGGATCTAAAGTATGTGAGCTGGAAATGGAACCTCCGCACTCGCGGAGATTTGAAGCACAAAAGCTCAGCACTCGCGGAGCTGTACAGTGAAACGTGGGCCTATAAAAGGCCGCGCATTCTGATCGATTCCTTACCCCTTTTCTTTCTTTTCTATATACGTATATATATATATATATATATATATATATATATATATATATATATATATATATATATATATATAATTATAATTTTTATTTAAATTTAAGTTTTATAATAATAAGGTTATAGTGGCGAATGTTTTAAGTTTGTAAGTCAAAACTCTGTCCATGTAACGCTATGCTATTAATACTCATTATAAGTTATGTTCAACCTTTTTAAATTAATGTCTCTTAGCTAAGTTATTATTATGCTTATATAAGCAGAAGTAATCGTGATGTTGGGCTAAATATTAAAGATTGGGTAATTGAGCTTTGGACCATAATTGAGGTTTGCACAAAAGATCAACACTTGTGGAAATTAGACTATGGGCTATCAATGGGATTTATATTAACTAAACGATACCTCGTTAATTTAATATAACGGTTACAATTTGACGTATCTATATATAACCACATACGCTTAATCGGGTACGGTGGGCGGGATATTTATAAATACGAATTATTGTTCATTTGACCGGACACGGGGATGGATTAATAGTCAATGGACTCATTAAAACAGGGGTGGATTACATTCAAGGGTAATTGGTATAATTGTTAACAAAGTATTAAAACCTTGGACTACACGCAGTCGATAACCTGGTGTATTCATTAAACAAAGTATTAAGACCTTGTTACAGTTCGAATCCTCAATTAGTTGGAATATTTGACTTCGGTTATAAGGATAATTTGATGAAGATCCTCGCACTTTATATTTATGACTGATGGACTATTATGGACAAAAACGTATGGACATATCGAATAATCCAGGACAAAGGACAATTAACCCATGGTAATAAACTAAAATCAACACGTTGAACATCATGATTACGGAAGTTTAAATAAGCATAATTCCTTTATTTTATATCTTATCGCACTTTAAATTATCGCACTTTAAATTATCGCATTTTTATTTATCATCATTTACTTTACGCTTTAAATTAAGTTGTATTTATATTTAATATTTTACATTATGTTTTAATTGTGACTTAAGACATAAAATCGACAAACCGGTCATTAAACGGTAAAACCCCCCTTATATATATATATATATATATATATATATATATATATATATATATATATAGTTTAAAATATTTATAGCGTTAGACTCAACTAGCTTCCTGCGGAACGAACCGGACTTACTAAAAACTACACTACATTACGATTAGGTACACTGCATATAGTGTTGTAGCAAGGTTTAGGTATATCCACTCTATAAATAAATAAATAACTTGTGTAAAATTGTATCGTATTTAATAGTATTTCGTAATAAAAATATAACTATTCCGTACTACAGCTCGCACACATCAAGTATTTTTGGCGCCGTTGCCGGGGATCGCCGAAGCGAAATGCTATTTTTCTAAAAAAAAAAGATTTTTATTAAGTTTTAATCTATTTTTGTAAAAATATAAGTTTTAAATATTAAAAACAAAAATATAAAAACATAAATAAATATATATATATATATATATATATATATATATATATATATATATATATATATATATATATATATATATATATATATATAGGTGTTTTAATTAAAAAGTTTATTTTTTTTAGAATTATAAAAATCTAATTAGTAATTGTTAAAATATAGGTTTTATTTAAGTTATATTTTATAAAAAAAATAAAATAGAAAATAAAAATAAAAAAAATACTGAACCTGCGTAATTTGAACCTGCACATCATCTGAATCTGGATCCTCCGCACTCGCAGAGTTATTTGGCTGAAGAAATTCACACTCGCGGAGATGTCTGACAACTGAAACCTGGTACAGCATTTAATATGATTTAGGGTTTAATTTAATTTTTATTATTATTAATTAAATCATTTAGGGTTTAATTAAAATATTAATTAGTTTAATTTAGTTTTATTTTTAGTTTTAATTAGTATTATTAAGTCTAACTAGTTTTATTAAATGTAAAATTGATAATTTTATAAAATAAGTAATATAAAAATAATATTTTTATAAAAATTGTATTTTTATAACTTTAAGTTTTATTTTTATATTTTGTATCTTTTTATTCGTAATTGTATAGTTATCGTTCGTAATTAGTTTTAAGACTAGTATTTTGCCGTAGTTATTTTTATTTCTAGATTTTTAGGCTTTGCCGTAAAATCCCTTAAGTTCTTTTTCTTTAGACTAAGATTTAGGTGCTTTAGAATTTTGCGACGCCGTTTTAAGATTTTAGTACTTTTTAAGTTATTGCCATTTTGGATATAGAATTCCTTTTAAGCTTTAATACCTTTAGACGTAAGGTTTAATTTTTAGTTTTTAGACTTTTAAAGTTTCGACGCAGCATTTTATTATTTTTTGACCTTTTATTTTTCAACGTTTTCCGACGCACTCTTTTTCTTTCTTATTTCTCGACGCTCTTGTTTTTAGGACATAGATTTTTATTTCAAAATTTCGACGAAAAATTATTGTAAGCGATTGAATTAATAGACATCCAAAATTTTCTGCTTCGTAGTAATAGTCGGATTTGTTAGTGGCGAGTTGTGGGCTTCCGATTTAAAGGGTCCTGGCTACCTGCTACATCTATTGGCTATTCAAAACGTGGGCAAAATTAGAAAAGTCTATTAATTTGATAGCTTATATAATTTTTATCTTTTCTAACTAATAGGATATCCAGTGAATGTACCGAGCAAAACATTCACCACCTTTTATACATTCACCACCTGTAACTCGATAAAGACATCTAGCCAACATTGTCGCCGTTGATTTTTCTTTAGAATCGTCATCTAGTCGACCAAGTACTCCAATTCAAATTTTCGATAATCCATTTTTTGAACCCAACCTCACAATTGAGAATCCGGAGGATATTCAGGGACAATTCAGAGATCCTGAACCATTAATCATTCCCCCTGAGATTGTCGAGGAAGAAACCATTAAGTCAGAATCCTCTAGTGATTCAGTTTTAACAAATTCAATCATGGAAAATCTGGAACCTCTAAGTATGGAAGACCGAATGAGGGCTAAACGCACTGGCAAAGGTCACGCAATTACTCAACCAGACATTAATGCACCAGATTATGAAATCAAAGGACAAATCCTACACATGGTAACTAATCAATGCCAATTTAGTGGTGCACCGAAGGAAGATCCAAATGAACATCTTCGTACCTTTAATATGATTTGTATTGTATTTAAAATCCGAGAAGTGGAGGATGAACAGATCTATCTCATGTTATTTCCCTGGACTTTAAAGGGAGAAGCCAAAGATTGGTTAGAATCGTTACCTGAAGGGGCGATTGATACATGGGATGTTTTAGTTGAAAAATTTCTTAAATAATTCTTTCCGACATCTAAAGCCGTGAGACTTCAAGGAGAAATAGTTACGTTCACACAAAACCCAAATGAAACTCTATATGAGGCGTGGAAAAGATTTGGAAAGTTGTTAAGAGGATGTCCGCAACATAGTTTAGACACTTATCAAATAGTACAAATATTCTACCAAGGATGCGACATCACTACACGAAAAGACATCGATATAGCAGCTGGTGGTTCCATTATGAAGAAAACCGCAACTGAAGCTTACAAAATTATTAATAACACTGCTTCCCACTCACATGAGTGGCATCAAGAAAAAGACATCGTTAGATCATCTAAAGCAGCTAGAGCCGATTCTAGCCATGACTTTGATTCCATGTCCGCAAAGATAGATGCTTTCGAGAGACGAATGGAAAAGATGACTAAAGATATTCACTCAATACGAATTACTTGTGAGCAGTGTGGAGGACCACATTTGACAAAAGATTGTCTCAGTATTGAACAAACAATGGAACAAAGAGAGAATGTTTCATACATGAACCAAAGGCCTGGAAATAATTATCAGAATAATTATCAACTGCCAAGACCAAACTACAATCAAAATTATAACCGAAATGTTCCATACAACAACCAACAAGGTCCTAGCAATCAACAAGTATCCAACAATACTTACAATCAGCAAAGACATATTTTTCCAACTAAACCACCACAAACCGATGATAAAAAGCCAAATTTAGAAGATATGATGTCAAAGCTAGTTGAATCTCAAACTCAATTTTTCACATCTCAGAAACAAACTAATGAACAAAATGCTCAAGCATTTAGAAATTAACAAGCTTCTATTCAAAATCTGGAACAAGAAGTAAGCAACCTAGCAAGGTTGATAGGTGAAAGAAAACCGGAAAGTCTACCCAGCGATACAAATGCTAACCCCCGGAATGAAATAGCTAAAGCCATTACCACGAGAAGTGGTATTACACTTAAACTACCTGAAATGCCTGTAATTTCTGATGATGCTATTCCCACTCCACAGGCACCACACCCTGAGCAAGAAAAGGAAAAAGAACCGGTAGTTGAAAAGGTTAATGAAGATAACACAGTTAAGGCTAAACCTTATGTTAAACCATACCAACCACCACTTCCTTACTCAAGTAAAATGAGAAAAGAAAGACTTGAAGCCGAGCAATCCAAATTCTTGGATATGTTTAAACAAATAAATGTAAATCTTCCTTTCATTGATGTGATTTCAGGAATGCCAAGATATGCTAAATTCTTGAAAGATCTAATCACAAATAGAAAGAAAATGCCTGTAATTTCTGATGATGCTATTCCCACTCCAGGAAGTTTCACAATTCCATATTTTCTGGGTAGTCTTAGTTCAATAGAAGCATTGGCAGATTTAGGTGCTAGTATAAATTTAATGCCGTATTCACTATACACTAAACTAGACCTTGGAGAATTGAAACCAACACGAATAAGCATATAACTAGCCGATATATCAGTAAAATATCCTAGAGGGATAATGGAAAACATGCTAGTTAAAGTTGGTACTTTAGTATTTCCAATAGATTTTGTTATTCTGGACATAGAAGAAGATTCTCGAGCTCCTTTCATATTAGGAAGACCATTCTTAAACACGGCTAAAGCAATAATAGACGTGTTCGGTAAGAAACTGACCCTAAGTATAGAGGACGAGAGTGTTACCTTTTCTGTGGATAGAGCCATGCAACAACCGCAATCTACAGATGATACATGTTATTACATTCAAACTATAGATTCACATGCAGAATTGTTAGAAGAATTTCCAGAATTACAAGGAACAGGAGAATGTTCTTTAGCAGAAGGAACTGAACCAATTGATGAAGCTGAAATGTTAGCCACACTTATGGCTAATGAATACGAACCAACAATAGAAGAACTTCAAATGCTAAAAGAGGAAGACAGATATCGATACAAATCATCGATAGAAGAACCACCGACATTAGAATTAAAGCCACTTCCAACCCATTTGGAATACGCTTATTTACATGGTGAATCTGAATTACCTGTAATAATATCGTCTTCTCTTACTGATAATGAAAAATCTCAACTCATTTCAGTGCTAAAAGCCCATAAACCAGCTATTGCATGGAAGATTCATGATATTAAAGGAATAAGTCCTTCGTATTGCACACATAAAATCCTTATGGAAGAAGGTCATAAAATGTATGTGCAACGCCAACGAAGACTAAATCCTAATATGCAAGATGTTGTTAAGAAAGAAATTATTAAACTGCTAGATGCAGGTTTGATTTATCCAATCTCTGATAGTCCATGGGTATGCCTAGTTCATTGCGTACCTAAGAAGGGTGGCATGACTGTCATAACAAATGAAAAAAATGAGCTTAATCCTACTAGGACTGTAACAGGATGGCGTGTCTGTATTGATTATAGAAAACTAAATGACACCACCAGAAAAGATCACCTTCCCTTACCTTTCATTTATCAAATGTTGGAAAGGTTAGCTGGGAATAGTTACTATTGTTTTCTTGATGGTTTTTCTGGATATTTTCAAATTCCAATAGCATCCGAGGACCAAGAGAAAACCACGTTCACGTGCCCTTATAGTACTTTTGCCTATAAACGCATGCCATTTGGACTTTGCAACGCCCCTGCAACCTTTCAAAGGTGCATGATGGCGATTTTTCATGACATGATAGAAGAATGCATGGAAGTTTTCATGGATGACTTTTCAGTCTTCGGTGATACTTTTGAATCATGTCTAGTTAATCTTGAAAGAATGCTTATTAGATGCGAACAATCAAATCTAGTACTTAATTGGGAGAAATGCCATTTCATGGTTAAAGAAGGCATCGTTCTCGGTCATAAAATCTCAAAGGAAGGAATTGAAGTGGATAGAGCTAAAGTAGATATAATTGCTAAACTTCCACATCCCACCAATATTAGAGGAGTTAGGAGTTTTCTAGGGCATGCCGGTTTTTACCGACGTTTCATAAAAGATTTTTCTAAAATTGCCACTCCTATGAATAAACTCCTAGAAAAGGATGCCCCATTCATCTTTTTGGATGAATGCATAAAATCTTTTAATATTCTTAAAGAAAAACTCACTAATGCGTCGATCATGATAACTCCAATTTGGAATCTACCATTTGAACTTATGTGCGATGCAAGTGATTTTGCAATGGGAGCCGTTTTAGGACAAAGGATTGAAAAACAATTTCAACTTATTTATTACGCTAGTAAGACATTACAAGGAGCACAAAAGAATTACACAACTACTGAAAAAGAACTCCTTGCTATTGTCTTTGCTTTTGACAAATTTCGTTCATATCTCGTTCTAGCAAAAACGGTGGTCTATACCGACCATTCTGCTCTTAGATACCTATTTTTGAAACAAGATGCCATACCACGAATAATCCGTGGGATCTTACTCTTACAAGAGTTCGATATTGAAATCCGAGACAAAAAGGGAGCAGAAAATCTCGCCGCTGATCATCTTTCTCGTCTTGAAAATCCTGAATTAGAAGTTCTAAATGAATCGGCTATACAAGATAACTTTCCTGATGAATATCTTTTGAAGATAGATTATAATAAAATTCCATGGTTTGCAGACTATGCAAACTACTTAGTATGTGGATTCCTTGAAAAAGGGTTGTCGTACCAAAAACGAAAGAAATTCTTTAGTGATATAAAACACTATTTTTGGGAAGATCCACATTTATTTAAAAGTTATCCCGATGGAATAATACGCTGATGTGTATTCGGAGATGAAGCTAGTCAAATCTTAAACCATTGTCACACAGGACCAACAGGAGGGAATTATAGGCCTCAACTAACAGCAAGGAAAGTCTATGACGCTGGATTCTATTGGCCTACAATTTTCAAAGACGCACACCTTCTTTGTAAATCCTGTGATGCTTGTCAAAGGGCCGGAAAAATAAGTCAACGTGATGAAATGCCACAAAATGTCATTCAAGTATGTGAAGTATTTGACGTTTGGGGTATTGACTTTATGGGTCCATTTCCAAAATCTCATAATAATCTCTACATTCTCGTTGCCATTGATTATGTATCTAAATGGACAGAAGCACAAGCTCTCCCAACTAACGATGCACGAGTTGTAGTCAACTTCTTAAAACGTCTTTTTGCTAGGTTCGGAACACCGAAAGCTTTAATAAGTGATCGGGGTACTCATTTTTGTAACAATCAACTTGAGAAAGTTCTTAAAAGATATGGAGTAACTCATAAAATCTTAACCGCTTATCATCCACAAACAAGTGGACAAGTTGAAAATACCAACCGAGCTTTAAAACGTATTATAGAGAAAACCGTAGGATCAAATCCGAAGGTATGGTCCATGAAATTGGAGGATGCACTCTGGGCTTTTAGAATAGCCTACAAAACTCCAATTGGAACCACACATTTTAAACTCGTTTACGGAAAAGCATGTCACCTTCCAGTAGAAATTGAGCATAAAGCATTTTGAGCTTTGAAGACATGTAATCTTGATTTGCATGAAGCCGGAAGTCTACGGTTAAGTCAATTAAACGAATTAGAAGAATTAAGACATGAAGCATATGAAAATTCGTTAATCTATAAGGAAAGAACGAAGAAATGGCATGATAAAAGAATCATCTGTTCAAAAGAATTTAAGGAAGGAGACAGAGTCCTTCTTTTCAATTCACGATTTAAGCTATTTCCTGAAAAATTGAAATCAAGATGGTCTGGACCATTCATAGTCAAAAAAGTTTTTCCATACGAAACAATAGAGTTAATAAATTCAATTGGGATTGAATTTAAAGTTAATGGTCACAGAGTTAAACATTACATACATGGTCCAATGGAAGTTGACAATGAAGTTAATCACAATTTCAACACCACAGCTAACTAAGTGTGGGGATAATATATATTTTTGTTAGAGTTAGATTTTCTGTTTTCGTGTAGTTCTCGAAAATGGAATCCGAATGATCTTTCCCTAGCAGACCCTAAAGAACTAGTCTTCTCCCTCCATTCTGAATTTTTATTTCTTTTAGGTTTTACGAGATGAAGAATTCCTTTGATCTGAACTATGGTCTACTACTACACGCTATGATTACTAAACGTATTAATAACATCTTTCCGAGTGAACTGGTATCATTCATAAGAGGAAAAATGGACGAAGTGTAGGGATGGCAATGGGCAAGAAAATAACCCGTGACCCGCGGGTACCCGATCCGTGATGGGCGGGTAAAATCATTAAATCCTACCCGCGGGCACGGGTACGGGTAAAAAAATATACCCACCAACGGGTCTCGGGCGGGTGGCGGGTACATACTACCCGTCACGGGTAAAACCCGATCCGCTAATTCATGAGACTTTTTTTAATTTACCCTCAAGTTTATACATACAATTATCAAATTTAATAATGATTTCCGTTATAATGCAATAATGATTAAAAATATAATATTACATATAAGTAAAAAAACTTGATTTACACGTTATTTACACATGTAGCTTGTACATATAGTTCATAATTAATAAAATTATCTAGCTTTTTAAAAAGAAATTTAACGTAGTTGGATATTATTATTACCCGCGGGTTTACCCGCGGGTCATGGTACCCGTGGGTCACGGGCATGGGCGAAGATTTTTTACCCGCAGGCGGGTAACGGGTCTCAACAAGCAAAAAAATAACCCGACGGGCGGGTCGCGGGTATATAGAACCCGTGCCCGTTACCCGCGGGCACCATCCCTAACGAAGTGAGGAAAGAACTCATGAAAGATCATCATAAGATACATTTTAGTAAAGGAAAATCAAAATCCGCAACAAAAAGAAGAGCACGACACCTTGAAAGATGTCATAAATGCAGAAAATGGTCACACGAAGGTAAATGTTCGAACAATCAAACATATTCAAATACCGAATTTTTTACTCTATGCAGAGAAGGACCGTTCATATGTTTAGAAGAAAAGTTATTGAAAAATCGAGGTTACGCTTATGTAGCTATGGAAAACCAAATCACACGACTCTCCTATGAGTCGGCTAAAGCAGGTCTCTGAGAATTCTTTCTCACAGGTAAGTATGTACATTTTTTATTTTATTTTATTGCTTTTAACCTTTTGATAATAAACGCTGAATCGTTCGCTATAAAGTATTAAATTGATATTCAATAAAAATAGGTATGCGACACCGAAATTATTGATATCATACAAAAATTTATTACATCACTGTGAAATTTACCGTTTATTCTTAAGGTATAAATATCTTTAATCAATCAATCCAAAATATTTCAGAAATTCGTCATGAGTAAAACTAGGTAATATAGCCGAAATTACTTTACCCAAAAGAGGGACGTATATTTTTGATAATATTTGATTGATTAAAGTGGGATAAAAGACCAAAAAGATTTTTAATTTTATTTTTACCTTGTTTTTAAAATTAATATATAAATATTAAATTAATATTGTAAATCTTTTTAAATCAGTATATTTTTTATATAAATTAATATTTTCAATTAAAGTGTGTAAAATTAATGTATAAAAATATTAATAATATTAATATGATTTTTTAATTTTATGCATTTTAAATTTAAGTTTGGTGTGAATTTAAAAACAAAAATTTACTTTATTTCATTAAGTTAAAAATTTGATATTTAAAATTCGTCGTGAGTTGAAGACTAGGTCGTTGAACCGAAATTGCTTTACCCAAAGGAGGGACGAGAAATTTTATTATCATCTTATTGATTTAAAGTATGCCAAAAACATTTAAAAAAACCCAAAAATCTTTGCTTTTAAAACAAACACTTTAAAATGACAAATTTTAAAATTTTGTCGAGGGACGGACTAGGTAAATATACCGAAACAACCTCGTCTTAAATAAAAAGGAAAGCAAATTTTTAAAATTTATTAATTTTTGTTTTATTAGTTAAAGGTTTATATATATATATATATATATATATATATATATATATATATATATATATATATATAAGGTAAATTCGCACTCGCGAAGATGGAAAGGGACCCACATCCGCACTCGCGGAGTTGTGAAATTCCAGAAAAAAATAAAACTGGTCGAACAGACCAGTTTGCACACACCCACACCCAATTTTCTGCGAAAAAACCCACAAAAACACTCTCAAATTCGAAATTTTTCACCGTTAATCATCAAAGTTTTTGCTACAATCATGTTGAGAAGGATCCTACCAAGAAGTTACTCAAGGAGATTGGTAATTTCTACATCTAAACACTCTTTAATTCGGATTTTTAGTGTTCTTGAATAAATTTATACCTAATTTGATTTTGATGATTTCTAGTTTAATTATGCTTAAATTGTTTGTGTATTATGCTTGTATAATCTAGATTGATGCTATTTAACATGATTAGAAGCCTTAAACTTCAAATTTTGAGTAATCTAGGGTTTGTGTTCTTGAGCAAAATTGGGGCTTCTTGATATAAACAAGTTATGGCTGAATTTTGTTGTTAGTTTATACTAAATTGAGTAGTGTAACATGTTTAGGTTGCTAAATGATCAAAACTTTGATCCTAAACATGATTTTTAAGTATTAAAGTGGACTTTTTGAGTCAAAAATGCATGAACTCGATTTAATTGATATGAATGCCATTTGGAACTTGTTTAATTGCTAGTAATGATTATTTTGACATGTTATTTGAGATAAAAGCCAAAGAACATTGTATACATTTTCATATATGTTTATTTGTAAAAGTGTAGAATTGTTAATATTGTGAAAATGCGTATAAATTTAATATGGATTAAACATGTCATTATCATTGTTTTGATTTATGATTTTGCTAACATTAATGCATATTTGGATGCACAAAAATTGTGTTTAATGTATTTTGCAGACTGAAAGGGGTGAATCTTCATCCGCATATCAGGCTGACAATGCTCCTCCTGAGAATGCAGAAGAACAGGAGATTAACGACCAATATAGACAAAATCTACCGCATCAGTTCATTTCATATTCAAATATAGAATTGGCAGATTTACACCCAAATTTAAGGGTTGACAGACATTGGATAGATTATCCAAAATATCAGAGGAACTTGCACACCCTTCAGTCTAATGTTGTTGAAGTACCCAGGGTAATAGATTGGGAACCGTTAGAAACAGTGGGATTGGCCGATCTAATCAGAGAATTACTTATACAAAGGTATGGTAATTCTACTTTTAATGATTGGAAACGTTTGTTCAATATACGTAGGCGTGTATATAGAGAATGGTGTGTGGAATTATTATGTATTGTTGAAATAAATGATCGGGTAGCTACCTTAACCGATTGGAGTTTTATTAGATTTTTACTAGGAGGTGTGATACGCCATATGTCTCTACTAGACATGGCTTAGGCTTTGTGTATATATACGCCTGAGGAACTAGCATCTACTGATTGTCAAAGGTTGATAGTTAATGGTAGGAGGGTTGATGAAAATTTTGATATGAATGGAATATGGAGTAGAATGACTAGACATAACCGGTTTCATGGGGGAAATAACTCTTATACTGATATTGATAGAGCTGAGCTGAGAGTAATCCATAGGTTCTTAGCAAACTCTATTACACAGCGAGGTAGGAACAAAGAGAAGGTAAATGAGAATGATTTATTTTATCTCATGTGTATTCGAGACCCACAGAGCACTGTGAGTATACCTTATTGTGTGGGTTATTATTTATCGGCTATGGTTAGGGGTTTACGGCCTAATAGTATAATAGGAGGTAGTATCTTTGTTACTTTAATTTCTGAGTATCTCGGTGTCGATAGAAGTCAGGGGGATTAATAATTGCAGCACCAGAACCCCGTGATACAATTGGTTTGAAAGTATATCATGGTGCTAAGGTTTTAAAGAAACGACATAACGCTGCAGCACCATATGATGGCCATCATCCACAGGTCGAAAGAGATCAGCAGCAAGGTAATGCGGGGGGGGGGGGGGGGGGGGAATCAGATGACAGAAATGCAAATTTTTATGGCTCAACATGAGTATGAAATGGCTAGACAACGAGCATTTCAAGATTGGCAGTATCATTAAAACCAAATCATAAGTCATTGTACATACTTAAATACAAACTACATTCCTACTCCAATGCACGTATTTCCTCCCTGGGCTATACAGACCCGACCACCGTACCCTACATATGACCCAGCTCAAGCATTCTACAGCACATACGACTATGAATGGAATCCCTACTGGCACCATCCTCATTAACCCTAAATTTCTTTTATGCCTATTTTTATTTATTTGGTAACTTGTAATTTTAATATTTCTTTTTGATACTATAATAGCTTTTATAATTTTCTAACTTTTATTATTAGATTTTTAATAATTTTTGAATGTGGGGTGATATACCCAACTTTAAAAATATGTATATATATGTTTGTAGTTTATCTCATGTACAAAACAGGGTAAAACAGCGCATTTTCAAAGACTGGCATTAAGTTCAGCAAAAGCAACTAATTTTGACGATAAGATGCAAAATATATGTGAAATAACAACTGCAAGAATGAACAAATGATGTGCACCATTTATCATTCAACACAAACAACAATATGTTTGAAAATTTTGGTAAAATTTAATCATTTTTCTACGCTAATCACCCTCAATAATTTAAATTGTTACTGATTTCTTGCAAATGAGGGCATTGCAAGATCTTAAGTGTGGGAAGGGGTTAAATTCTTTCGGATAAATTCTTTTGGATTTTTTGAAATTTTAATTTAAACACTTGGTTACCATTAATAAATACTAGTAACGCAGTAGTTGTATTAGAATCTAGTGCTCTCTGATAATAAAGAACAGCCCTAGCCTTATATACTGACTACCCAATTCTAGTAAAAATTTTAAAAAAATTTCAAATAATTGAATTCAAAATCATGTTTATACATATTTATGAACGATAAAACTAGGTGTTAACACTGAAATTATTGTTACCTCGAAAAGGACATAAATTGAGAAACAACCCAAAATGTTAGAATTTATTTAAAATGGAATAGAGGAAAATAAAAAGGCAAAGAAAGGAAAATAAAAGCCAAGTGTGGGAAAAATTTACCAAGTTATTTAGAACATATATCACATATTTTTGTACAAATAATTGAAGTTACTTTTGTTTTGGACGATATTAATCAGTTTTACCCAGTTTATTGTAATATAAATAGAATTTAAAAGGAAGTAAAGTCTTCCGAGAAAAAAGACACGCGCTTCTTAATTTAGGTCAGGAAGTTGTCATCCAGACCAGTTGTAGAGTCTACGAAAAACCTTGAAAAGTTTTCTCGAAAATCAGCTGGAAATCCACGGACCTCAGCATCAAACAGGGTCGCCAAGTGGTCAGACTTATCCTAACCATGAGAGGATCTGTCTCGTACAATGGGGGGCACCGTGCAAATTAACTTATAAGACTAATGAATCAGATCCCCAGAAAGGATAATCTCCTTAAAAGATCAAAAATCACCTTTTAAGCCTGATATTACTCAATCCTTGAGATTGACCTTAAAGATTGAGAATTCAAACTCATGGAATTCAATGATATCTAAACTCGAGCTTGAACGAGAAAATATTTTGATCAAATTACAAACCGATTTGTTTTCTGAAACCCTATTTTCAATGCGTTCATTACCATTGAACGTAAAATCCTAAGAATTTACCGGAATTCATTAGGTCACCTGAACCAAATCGGGTGTCAACCGTAAGAACGGTGGTTGCATAGCATGGTCGAAGACAGGACCTTGTGCCAGACCAAAAAACTATAGGGTAATCTTTACTATTTCTCCTACAAAGGATAGTAATTGCATCCGACACGATATAGACCATAATCAAAAGCATGTCACGGGACATTGCCTTAACAGTTGCTTGTTCAACGCTTTCCTTTACAATCGGACGGTAGTTTACCAAAAGGTAATATACGGAGCAAGTATACTGGATGTGTTACTTTCCTAATACAAGGTTAGCAAGTGGGTGACACAAAACCATAAGTTTTGAGTTAAAATTTTCAAATCTGAAACCCATGAAACCCACAAAAATAATTTGCAAACACCGGTGAAGGGTTATTCTGAAAAACTTATCTAGGGTAAAAGCTAGATTGAATTTTCAAAAGATCAAATGTTTTCATAAAGATCCAATTTCCTAAAGGATCTAAATTTTTATAGTCATGTGAGACTGTAAACCACATCGTTACTACCATTGTTCATACCGCCGTATTAAAATCACTGATGTACAAAGTGTGAAGAATAATGAAGTGATTCTAGTAAAGATATATTCAAGTTCTATATTGCTTGAGGACAAGCAACGCTCAAGTGTGGAATTATTTGATAATGCTAAAAACGAACATATATTTCATAGCATTATCCTTCAAGAAAGACAAGCTTTTAGTTGCAATTATTCTATTTACAAGTGATATTCGTTTAAATAATAAAAGGTGAAGACAAAAGACAGATTCGACGATTTGAAGAAGCAAATGACCAAAAAGTTCAAATGTACAAAGTACAATCCAAGTGGTTCAAATTATTGATGAGAAACATCTAAAAATGACAAGGGTACAAGTCGCAAAACGCAAAGTACAAGATATCTAAGCGTACAAAAAGGCGTTTGAAAATCCAGAAACGGGACCTGAGTCAACTATCAACGCACGACGCAACGGACCTAAAATTACAAATTAACTATGCACATAAATATAATATAATATATAATTAATTCTATAAAATTATATATATTATATTTATATATTAAAAACCGTCGGCAAGCTAGGATCCAAAGTATGTGAGCTGGAAATGGAACCTCCGCACTCGCGGAGATGTGAAGTACAAAAGCTCAACACTCGCGGAGCTGTACAGTGAAACGTGGGCCTATAAAAGGCCGTGCATTCTGATCGATTCCTTACCCCTTTTCTTTCTTTTCTATATACGTAAAAATATATATATATATATATATATATATAATTTTAATTTTAATTTAAGTTTAATAATAATAAGGTTATAGTGGCGAATGTTTTAAGTTTGTAAGTCGAAACTCTGTCTGTGTAACGCTACGCTATTAATACTCATTGTAAGTTATGTTCAATCTTTTTAAATTAATGTCTCGTAGCTAAGTTATTATTATGCTTATTTAAGCCGAAGTAATCATGATGTTGGGCTAAATATTAAAGATTGGGTAATTGTGCTTTGGACCATAATTGAGGTTTGGACAAAAGATCAACACTTGTGGAAATTAGACTATGGGCTATCAATGGGCTTTATATTAACTAAACGATACCTCGTTAATTTAATATAAAGGTTACAATTTGACGTATCTATATATAACCACATACGTTTAATCGGGTACAGTGGGCGGGATATTTATAAATACGAATTATTGTTCATTTGACCGGACACGGGGATGGATTAATAGTCAATGGACTCATTAAAACAGGGGTGGATTACATTCAAGGGTAATTGGTGTAATTGTTAACAAAGTATTAAAACCTTGGACTACACGCAGTCGATAACCTGGTGTATTCATTAAACAAAGTATTAAGACCTTGTTACAGTTCGAATCCTCAATTAGTTGGAATATTTGACTTCGGTTATAAGGATAATTTGACGAAGATCCTAGCACTTTATATTTATGACTAATGGACTATTATGGACAAAACCGTATGGACATATCGAATAATCCAGGACAAAGGACAATTAACCCATGGTAATAAACTAAAATCAACACGTCGAACATCATGATTACGGAAGTTTAAATAAGCATAATTCCTTTATTTTATATCTTATCGCACTTTTAATTATCACACTTTTAATTGTCGCATTTTTATTTATCATCATTTACTTTACGCTTTAAATTAAGTTGTATTTATATTTAATATTTTACATTTGGTTTTAATTGTGACTTAAGACATAAAATCGACAAACCGGTCATTAAACGGTAAAACCCCCTTTTTATAATAATAATAATAATAATAATATTACTTATATATATATATATATATATATATATATATATATATATATATATATATATATATATATATATATATATATATACAAATATAGTTTAAAATATTTATAGCGTTAGACTCAGCTAGCTCCCTGCGGAACGAACCGGACTTACTAAAAACTACACTACTTTACGATTAGGTACACTGCCTATAGTGTTGTAGCAAGGTTTAGGTATATCCACTATATAAATAAATAAATAACTTGTGTAAAATTGTATCGTAATTTAATAGTATTTCGTAACAAAAATATAACTATTTCGTACTACACCTCGCACACATCAAAGACCACCGCTCTGATACCACATGAAGCGACCCGTCCTAATCTATAAGGACGAATACAATAACATATGGATATATTGCGAGGTATTTGACCTCTATATGATACATTTTACTAACATTGCATTCGTTTTTAAAGACAAACTTTCATTACATCGAAAGTTGGCAGGTATGCATACCATTTCATAATATACAACCTATAAATGAATCTGTCATTTACTTAATAATAATCTCTATTGAACACAACGACTTGAATGCAACATCTTTTGAAATATTCCATGAATGACTCCAAGTAATATCTTTAAAATGAGCTAATGCACAGCGGAAGATTCCTTTAATACCTGAGAATAAACATGCTTAAAAGTGTCAACCAAAAGGTTGGTGAGTTCATTAGTTTATCGTAAACATTCATTTCCATCATTTTAATAGACCACAAGATTTTCATTTCCATTTATAAACATCTCATACATAGAGATAAAAATCATTCATATGGATTGAACACCTGATAATCGACATTAACAAGATGCATATAGAATATCCCCATCATTCCGGGACATCCTTCGAACATGATAAATTTCGAAGTACTAAAGCATCTGCAACAATGGATGGGGCTTGTTGGGTCCGATAGATCTATCTTTAGGATTCGCGTCAATTAGGGGCCAGTTCCCTAATTCTTAGATTACCAGGCTAAAAGGGGCATATTCAGTTTCGATCCATTCAACCATATTATGTAGTTTCGATTACTTGTGTCTATTTCGTCAAAGACTTATAAAAGCGCATGTATTCTCAGTCCCAAAAATATATATTGCAAAAGCATTTAAAAAGGGAGTAATGAAACTCACAATACTGTATTTCGTAGTAAAATACATATGACGGCATTGGACAAGTGCCAGGTTGGCCTTAGATTCATGAACCTATATTAAGTATATATATATTTATATGTTGGTCAATATTTGTTTAACAATTTAGGTCAAGTCATAGTGTATCATAATCCTAATGCTCGAGTTTATCATGCAAAGTCAACAAAAGTCAATTTGACTCTAAAATGTCTTCCAAAGATTTATACATATTTATTATATAACCTAATTAGTCGTTTTAAATATATTTATGAGAATTTATTAGAGTAAATAATATACATCATTTATTAATAAATAAAATTTATATTACATTTTATGTTAAATATTATATACGATAAATATACTTTTACATATCTTAAGTAATATAATTTATAAAATTCAATAATATAGTAGTATGTATTATTGATGAAATTATATTACATGTGGTAAAGATATCTTTATGTTATATATTTATTTGATAAAATAATATTGATAATAATAATAATAAGTAAAAGTTGTATTATTTTGTAATAATAATAATTATTATTACTCTACTAATAATAACAATATTTATTTTTAATAATGATTATAATAATATGATAATTTTAATCATGATAAACTTAATAACAATAACAATACTTTTTAAAATTAACTGTAATAATAATATTTTATATAAAAATAATAATTCTATTCAAAATGATAATAATAATACTAAAATGACAATAATAATGATATTTTATGATAACAATAATATTTCTATTAAAAATGATAATTTTAATATTAATATTACTTTTAATTATAATAATAATGCTAAAAATAATGAAAACGAGATTTTTATCTAAATCAACAACTTACAATGTTTTTATTTCATCATGATACTTATACTCATTATTTCCTAATCGATTCGTTTAATAGTTTTTAGTACTCTTTTATATCGCATTCATAATAATGATAATAATAGCAATTATAATAATTAGATGATACTAATATTAGTTTTAATGATAATGATACTAATAAGTATTATAATAATATTAATGATAATACTAATAATTATAATAATAATGATAATATTAATAATAATTTTTAATGATAATAACAATAATAATAGTAATGACAATAACAATTTTTAATAATAATACATATATTAATAATGATAATGTTAATAATAATAATAATAATAATAATAATAATAATAATAATAATAATAATAATAATAATAATAATAATAATAATAATAATAATAATAATACTAATAATAATAATAATTAGATAATAGTAATAATAACGATGATAATAACGACGATAGTAATAATAATCATTTTAACAATAATACAAAAATTCAGTTGACTATAACTTCTAATCCGTTCATCAAAACCATTCGATATCTAAAAGAAAAGTTATTGATTTTTCGCTAGCTTTCCAACGACATGCATATCATATACCTTATCTCAGTAGCATATATATCTAATTCAGGATTCAACATAACCTATCTAACAATAATATCAAACGTACAAGCATGCATAATCCTATATACTCGAGCACTAGTCAGGGATACACTATTAATATATAAAAGTTAAGTTATGACTGCTCACGTATCAATACTGAGATTCAATATTGCAAGAAAGTACGTAGACTGTAACATCCCGCATTTTTCCGTTAATTCATTTTAACGCCCGTCTTTTTTTTTTAAATAATCTTTCGTCATCTATATTCGTACCTTCTGTTAACTAACATTCTTAACATTTCCGTTATTGGAATGTAACATCTCCTGTTTACTCTCGCAATATTTAAAATAATTCGTTTGGTTAATTTCCGCACCTGGCTCCAAACTTGAGGGACTAATCTTGTCACATGGTGGAACTTGGTTAACTAGTCACCCACCACCACCACTCATTCATTCATCACCTCCGCATCTCATTACTTCCATCTTTTTCTCTCAAACTCCAACATCAAAGATTTATCATCTATTACAGATCTAGGATGCTCACAACAAATCCGACTACATATTTGTGATCCTTGCATCATCCTCTTCAATTTGGTACCAATTTCACTAATTGGGGTAAAGTTTCTAAAAACTCTAGATTTCTCTAATTCATTTTATAGACTTGAAATGGTGTTAGTTAGTGCATATGGCTCGTTTATAACATGAATATGTGATTTGTTTGCTTGTTCTTGATGTTTTGAGTAACTAGCATGAACACTTGAAACGGGCTTGTTAAATCCTTGATTTTGGTTGATTAAATGTTGTTAGATGTTAAACCTTATGTGTTAAAAGTGTTACTAGCTTCATTAACTTCGTTTTGGTATGTTGGATGACATGAAAACCTTATATTAACATGATTATTGATTTTGTGATTCTCGGTTAGGGTTTGATAGATCTTAAAACGAACGTTCGATGCATTAAATGCTTTACAATGTCATTTGTAAGTGTTTAGTTGTATTGCACGCGCAATTACCTACAAAACGGCATATTATATGTGTGTAATAAGTTACCGAGTAATAAAATGCGTTTTACGAACTTGACACTTCAATGATGAACTTTTAACGATCATTCGAAGAGGATTTGGTCATTTTAAATGATGTAATTGTATGATGATATGTGTTTAGTTGTATTTCTCGTCAAAATACCTTTCTAATGATATAAGATACGTGTTTTGAATGTTTTCGGTTCATATTTTGTGTTTGAAAGTGTTTTGGTTCGAGACTTGTCAAATTGCAGCAGCAGCAATCTGTAATACATTTGGATGCCATTCCAATCCCTTGGACGCTGTCCCACCCTTCACTGCCGGACGCTGTCCAGCCATTCTGGACGCCATCCAGATGATCTATCAAGGGCTGTCCAAAATTGTCATTTTTTGTTTAATTCTAACTATGCTACGCACCTCCGATTAACATGAAACTTGGCCAACATGCTCATATATGATTATATAACTTAGAAAAATTATCGGATAGCCGACCCGACCCCGTTGACTTTGACTTTGACCAAGTTTGACTTTTAGTCAAACTTAACCAAAAACTTATGCAATCGTTCTAATCCTCTTTTATACTCGATTCTTGCATGAAACTTGACAACTTGATTCACATGCTATATAATCGAGTCGTAACGAGCCATTGGACTAATTGAACACATTTTGACCGACCTTGTGTTGTAACCGGTTAATTGATACAACCTATTTGTTTAGGTCAAGACTAGCATTCGTTCTTGCACACGTTTACCTTGTGAAGTAACTTTATACTCGTGCACTCAAGGTGAGATCATAGTCCCATCTTTTCAACAACTTTTATACTTTAAACCATGGGATGCGAAACATATACGGTTTATACTTTTATACTTTGAACACAAGTACGAAAACAAATATTCCACAGCGAGTTAGAACAAAAAGCCTCAATTCAATTATTATTAGTAACACTTGCAGGGTGTAAACGTGAACTTATGTTATGTGATCACATGGGCTTGACGAGCCCTCATTCGGACGGTTCGCTACCGTTAGCGGATAAAATATATTTTCGAGTATAGTGTATGTTCTAACACTACGTAACAGCGTACAAAACAGTTAAGTTTGATAATTGGGTGCCCGCGAACATACTTTTGGAATGCAAACGATTCAGATAATCAATGTTATGGAAATACAAAATCTTGTGGTTCAAAACAACGTTTACAAATACACCTATGATTTCACCAACGTTTTTCGTTGACAGTTTTCTATATGTTTCTCAGGTTCATGAATGGCTATTTGATACATGTTTCCGCGTACACTCATACTTGCTTGGGGTCAAGCATACATGCATACACTCTGATTACTTGCTTGGAGTCAAGCATACATACATACTTACACTATTTATAGCAACCGTTATTTTAAACTAATTATGTCGCTAGTTATTTCATTTATACCTTATCACTCTTGTAAACTTAAACTTGTTGTCGAACCGTTGGGTAAACTAAACTTTGTAAGTCTTGCACGTTTCAAATGAATGCGACATAATTTTGGTCAAGCGCGTCTCATTTAGGCACTATGACCATGCAACGGGACCTAAGTTAATGACGCAGTCAATGATGTTTTTGCCGGGGCGTTACAGATGGTATTAGAGCGTTGGTTGTAGGGAACTAGGATATGCATTAGTGTGTCTGACAGAGTCTTTAGGATGCATTAGTAAATCTAGACTATAACCGGATAGTTAATCATTGCATTCTGACTTCCATTTGCTATAGATAGCACTTACTTGACTATTTGTGCGTTTATACTTGAATCATTCTTAGGCAAACTTCTTAATGGTACCAAATTTTCATCATACAAACTCGTACTCTGCCACTTTCTGATAAAACACGTAAATTCAAGATTCATACACGTAAGGATGACGACGACTTCATTAGTTATGCTAGTTCGGGAATTCTGTCTTCCAGGTTGTTATTCACTACCGTCCCAGCGTACTATCCACAAGTGCTGTAAAGTTTCCACCACTATGGTAATCACAAGCCACAACCGATGTTACACCGGTGTTCTTCACTATCTACCACTTCTTACTACTACCCCCCAATACTCTAGGAGAGTATCGTCATCCATACTTATCACTACGGTTGCGTACTACTCGTTATCATAATTCGTTACTCCTTTCGTACCTAAAGACATTATTTTTTGACTTGAACTGCATTGACGTGAACAATCATTTGTACACTTCCCTTGGGAAACGCTCCTTCAGAGTTGCACAAATTCTTTCGAATCGATACGAGTCACGTTAGAGACGTCGTTACACTTTGTTCATTTTAAATCTTCACGATTACACGAACTTGATTCTATGGAGTGATGTGGGAATGGAGGTTTGAGTTAGCATAATATAACGACACTCGATCAACGCAGTTATATTATGGTAAGTCATACCAAAGTCCTAATGAATCGTGATAGTGATTGGATTAAATCAACCTAATCACCATCATGTGCCATGTACATGACTTCATTTTTCCTTGTTGCCATCCGAAAACTTTGAGAATATTGTTAACAACCATACCAGGGACACATCTTTGAGTATTGCCAAAACATATTTACGCTTTCTAATGAATGACGAATTCTTTCAACTTCGACATAGATTACACGTGTATACTATCTCATTTTCGTACAGTTTTATCGACGAACTACGAAACGCTTGATATGCTCACATCGAGGCAGAAACTTCTCTCGCATTACACTCGTACTTCCGTATAAGGAAATCTTTTATTCTAAATTCTCAATGGAGAGAGAGACTCTTCACGTTATACTAGTATTCGCCACAATGGTGAATAGTCCTAACGAACGTTTTCAGAAACCGATAAGAAACTTGTCCCAACAAACGTTTTTCAGAAACTGACAAGATGGGAAAAACTTGTACAACTATACATTATAGGAATTCTATCTCAACACGGTGTGCCTTCGTCACTTGTTTCGGATCGAGATGCTCGTTTCACTTCTAGATTTCGGACTACCTCACAAGAAGCCTTGCGAACACGTTTAAACATGAGTATCGCGTATCATCCACACACCGACGGACCAAGCAAACATACGATTCAAACCTGGGAAAACATATCACGAACTTGTATTGTTGCCTTTAATTGATTTTTTCTTACAACGATAGTTATCATTCGAGTATTAATGCCGCACCTTTTTGAAACTTTATATAATCGCAAATGTCATTCTCCTATTCGTTGGACCGAAGTAGGTGACGAGCAAACCACTGGACCCGAACTCATTCACGAAATAACCGTTAAGATCATTCAAAACCAAGAGAGGCTCAAGACAGCCCGTAGTTGCCAAAAGAGCTATGCCGATGTTAGACGTAAACCTTTCGAATTCCAAGTGGGTAGTCGCATAACGTTAAAAGTCGCACCTTGAAGAGGTGTAATCCGTTTCAGAAAAAGTAGAATGCTAAATCCGTGATACTTTGATCCTTTTAAATCCTGGGGGCGTATTGGACCCGTTGTTTACCGTTTCGAACTCCCAACTCAAACAAATTCTGTTCATCCTACATTCTGTGTATCAAACTTAATGAGTGTCTTCTGAAACAAGAACTTATTAACCTTTTCGATGAGCTTACTATCGACGACAACCATCACTTCCTAGGGAAACTATGAATCATGAAACCAAACTTTAAAACAACGTAAAACCCCAATTTTCGAAGTTCGTTGAAATGTCCAAGGAAGTACCTTCACTCATTCGTAGAATTGGCGAAGCAAGATTTCGAGGAAGAAACAACGACTACTACTTCCAACTAAATTTCGGGACGAAATTTCTTTTAAGGTGTAGGTAATGTAACATCCCGCATTTTTCCGTTAATTCATTTTAACGCCCGTCTTTTTTTAAAAAAAATAATCTTTCGTCATCTATATTCGTACCTTCCATTAACTAACGTTCTTAACATTTCTGTTATTGGATTGTAACATCTCCCGTTTACTTACGCGTATTTAAAATAATTCGTTTGGTTAATTCCCGCACCCGGCTCCAAACTTGAGGGACTAATCTTGTCACATGGAGGAACTTGGTTAATTAGTCACCCACCACCACCACTCATTCATTCATTCATCACCTCCTCATCTCATTACTTCCATATTTTTCTCTCAAACCCCAACATCAAAGATTTATCATCTATTACAGATCTAGGATGCTCACAACAAATCCGACTACATATTTGTGATCCTTGCTGAAGGTATTTCGTATGCCCGAGAGACATATTAAATTAATGTGGCTAATATGTTATGATCCAAGTCGGGTCATACCCAATAACAAACTTACCGACACCCTATACGTATTTGATCTTAACGATTGGATCATTAAACAAATACGCGACACTTGGATTTTAGAAAATCGGGTTTCTAAAATATTATCACTTGAGATAAATTATTTGGATAATTTATATATAATTGTTTATGGGTTTAAATGATTATATTGTGTTATATTTTATAAAAGGTTTTATAAAATATATAAGTAACAAAATAATACATAAGTTTATAAAAATTTATTAACTTTTATAAACTTACAAGTATTATTATTATAAGATTATGTGTTGCAGATTTTTGGGTCTCCAAGAATGACAAGCACATGCTCCTTTGTTACTTTTAATACTACACAACACCACATGAGCATAACTAACACTTCTACCAAGTATTTGACTCATTCTTTCAAGTGATACATGCAACATACTCCAAAAAAAAACTGCACAAAACCCTCTAAAAGAGCTGTCCAGGCCGTGGGCTGTTTGGGGGAGAAAAGAGGGTTCTAAATTTGGTTTTTGGAAGTTTGATTCAAGTGTTGATAAATCCTAACCAAAGTACAAGGTGTTGGTGCAAAGTTTGGGGTATAACTACTTGAGGTTTCATAGTTTTGGAGCTCCATTCATCATCATCTTCATCATCATCTATCAACAAGCTAGGAGAAGGTATAATCTCTTTACTTGCTTGTAGTTTGTAAGCATATTTCATAACTTGATCCTAATTGGGTTTTAACTTTAATTGGTTAAAGATATACAAGTTTTAAAATGGTAATACTTACATGCTTCCGCTTTAATTTGTTTCCTAAAATGTATTAAGTATTATGAAACTTGTTAAAACCCAACAATGGTATCTAGAGCCGAAGTTGTTGAAATATGCTTCGAGATGGTTATTAAACCCACTATAATTTTGCATTCTATGAACATGCATGAAGTAGAATGTAAAATTTTCGGTTTTGGGTGGTTGTCATTTTGGCCAAAATCACTTGTGATTCTGCATTCTGTACTGCAAATCACTTGTGATTCTGTACTGCCAATCACTTGTGATTCTGTGTTGCCGATCACTTGTGATTCTGTACTGCCAATCACTTGTGATTCTGTGTTGCCAATCACTTGTGATTCTGTGTTGCAGATCACTTGTGATTCTGTGTTTCCAATCACTTGTGATTCTGTATTGCCTATCACTTGTGTAGTTAATGTTCACAATCTAAGCCTTGACCTTGTGTTTGGTTGCATGCATGGTTGATTGATATTTATTCAATTGGTTTGTAATAATATTTATTCATTTGGCATGTAATAATTCATTTGGTTATGTAATTTATTTTATATTTGGTATGTAAAATAGATTAGGTTGTAATTTCATTTTTTAGACAAAATGTATTAGGATATATTTTGTAAAATGATGAAGAATGATGAAGACTTGAAGAACACATGAAGAAGCATTTGGATGCAAGGTTAAGTGGGAGATTTGAAATCTCCTACTTTGTGTAATTACCCCTTATCCGGTGGCATTTGTTTTCGGCTAAACAAATGTCTACCAATATGGCTTGATTGTGAACATATGATTTTGCATGCGTGGTTGTTTTGTATGATTATGTGGATTGTATGTTTGTATGCTACAAGTTAATCACACAAGTTAACAACAAGCAAAATGGAAATTTAATTGGTTAAATTATACATTAATTAACAACATGCAAAACGACAATTTAATTGGTTAAATTAAAAATGGCTAAAAGGACATTAATAAATGGTTATTAAGATCATGATTAGGATCATATATATAAAATGGTTTATAGACATGAAAATGGATTTTCATAAGGACCATACACTAAATGCATGTTAGTGTATGGCAAATGTTTTCTTAAACTAGAATTTATGAAAACTTAAAATCCCTTAACTAAAACAAGGCAAACAAGTTAAACGCCATCCTTTTGTGGAAACACTTAGACATATTAGGAATCTCTTGATGGGATAAAGGTCACCTAACCGTCATGAGTGAACTAATGTGAATAAGGTACACTTCGCATACATGTGGGATAAAGGTCACCTAACCACTTGTATGTTAAGTCTACATGTCTACACAAGTAGGACGACTTGATTTGGGAATCATGAACTTAGGGTCACCGAAGCATGAGGAACAAATAGGCGTTGATGGGATTAATATGCCATGCAAAAGGATTGCATGATCCCATAACTTAGAAGTTGCAAAAGGATTGCAATTGTCATTAAGACTACCTAGCTAAATCAAATGACGGGATAAAGGTCACCTAACCGAAATTTGATTTACCGTTGGATTCTAATATTTAATAAAACAAATTAAAAGGGTATTGTTTATTAAATTTGAAATCAATACTTAAAAGAACTTTGTTGAATTTTGTAGATGGCCGCTAATAACAACAACAACATGAACAACGCACCACTTAACTTTAACAACCTATCGTTGCGGTCTCTCCTCGAGAAAGACAAACTCAACCATACAAACTTTATGGATTGGTTCCGCAATCTTCGGATTGTCCTCAAACAAGAGGATAAAATGTATGTGCTTGAGGACCCCATTCCCGATCAACCGGATGAGAGTGATGTGGAGGCAATGGCCTCTTACGATAAGTATTGCCACGACTCCCTTCAAGTCTCATGCTTAATGCTTGGGACTATGATACCCGAACTCCAAAAGGATTTCGAGCATCATAGCGCATACGACATGATAACACAATTGAAGGAGATGTTTCTCCAACAAGCACGTGTTGAGCGTTTCGAAACGGTTCGGGCGCTTCATGCTTGTCGTATGGACGACACCCAATCGGTTTCATCTTATGTACTTAAGATGAAAAGCCTTATCGATCGTGCTAACCGTCTTAACCTTAACATATCTAATGAGTTAGCCACCGATCTTATCCTTAACTCCCTATCAAAGAGGTTTGATCAATTTGTAATTAATTACAACATGAATGGGATGGATAAGAGTATAGGTGAGCTTCATGGTATGCTTAGGACGGCGGAAACTAGCATGGGTAAAAGGGCTTTACCCGTGTTAGCAATCGATCAAGGTGGGTCCAAAAGTAAGACCTCTAAGCCAAAGGTGGCTAAGAGAAAAGGACCCGCCTATCAAGGCAAAGGGAAAGGGAAGATGGTTACCCCAACCATCAACAAGGCTAAGAAGCAAAAGGTAGCCGAGAAGGCAAACCCCAAGGAAGACCCATGTTTCGGTTGCGGTGAGATGGGTCATTGGAAACGAAACTGTCCGGTCTACCTTAAGGAGTTGAAGGACAAGAGGGATGCAGGGCAAACCTCAGGTAATATATATATGGTATATATAGAGCTAAGTATTACTTCTTCTAATACATGGGTATTAGACACTGGATGTGGAACTCATATTTGCAATTCTTTGCAGGGGTTCAAAAGAAGTGATCATAAGGCGGGAACATCAAGTCTCTATATGGGCAATGGTGCAAAGGTGCATGTTAAAGCTCAAGGAGATTTTATTTTGAAGCTTCCGAGTGGATTGGAACTTATTTTAGAAAATGTTTTGTATGCTCCGGATTTGTGTAGAAACATTATTTCTATTTCTCGCTTAAAACAATGTGGTTACGTTGTTAATTTTATTGATGATGATATTCATGTTTCTAAAGATAATGTATTCCATTTCAAGGCTTCGCCTTCAAATGGAATTTATGAATTGGTTCATGATGACACATCTTCTAGTAGCTCAATGTACCATACAAGCACCAAGAAACTCAAAAGGGATTTGAGTGATTCCTACTTATGGCATTGTCGCCTTGGTCACATAAACAAGAACCGAATACATACACTTCAAAAGAATGGACTTTTGAAATCAAATGAAATGGATTCGTTTGAAGTATGTGAATCTTGTTTACAAGGCAAGATGACTAAAGCACCTTTCAAAGGGACCTATGAAAGGGCTAAAGATTTATTGGGATTAATACATTCGGATGTATGTGGACCCTTTAAACCCATGACTAGGAAAGGTGAAAGATACTTTGTTACTTTCATTGATGACTTTAGTCGTTTCGGATATGTCTACTTATTAAGACACAAGGACGAAACATTTGAAGCATTCAAAGAATATCAAAACGAAGTACAAAATCAACTCAATAAGACAATTAAGGTACTACGTACCGATAGAGGAGGTGAATACCTAAGCGATGCTTTCCAAGATCATCTTAGGAGTTGTGGGATTATCTCACAACTTACTCCACCCGGAACACCCCAACTTAATGGAGTTTCCGAAAGGAGGAACCGAACCCTAATGGATATGGTTCGATCTATGATGGCAAGAAGCTCGTTACCTCTGTCATTTTGGGGTTATTGTCTAAGCTCCGCGGCTCGTATTTTAAATATGGCCCCAACCAAGAAAGTGGAACGAACTCCTCATGAGATGTGGTTTGGAAAACCTCCTTCTCTATCATACTTAAAGGTATGGGGATGTGAAGCTTATCCTAAGCGTTATGTAGCAAATAAGCTACATGCTCGATCCACAAAGTGTATCTTCATAGGATATCCCAAAGATGACATGGGATATTACTTCTATGATCCATCCGAGCAAACCGTATTTGTTGCTCGGAAAGCGGAATTCCTTGAAACCAAGTTCCTTATGGAAGGTGATGGTGAAAGGAAGATAGATCTTGTAGAGGTACAAGATCAAGCCGATGATACACAATTGGTTGGCACTAGTACTCAACATGAGGATGTTGAAAATGATCAAGTGGATGATCAAGGTACACAAGACGTTCGAAGATCTAGTAGGATAAGTAATCCTCCCGAGAGATATGGGTTTCTCGTGGAAGGTTCCTATACGGTTGATTTGGATGAACCGACAAACTACAAAGATGCTTTATCAAGAATTGATAAAGATAAATGGCAGGAAGCCATGAACGCCGAGATGCAATCCATGTATGAAAACCAAGTTTGGGAACTTGTTGTGCAACCTCCTAGCTCCAAGCTAGTTGATTGCAAATGGCTTTTCAAAATGAAAACCGACATACATGGAAACTTGGATACATACAAAGCTAGACTTGTAGCAAAAGGTTTCACTCAAACTCAAGGGGTTGATTATGATGAAACTTTCTCGCCAGTGGCAATGCTAAAGTCTATTAGGATATTATTTGCCATTGCTGCTCACTACGACTATGAAATATGGCAAATGGATGTCAAAACCGCTTTCCTAAATGGATATCTTATGGAAGATGTCTATATGGTTCAGCCTGAAGGTTTTGTTGATCCAAAATATCCTAAAAGGGTATGCAAGTTAAAGAAGTCAATCTACGGATTGAAACAAGCATCTAGAATGTGGAATCATCGTTTTAACGAGGAAGCCGAGAAATTTGGCTTCATTAAAAATGGTGATGAAGCTTGTGTATATAAGAAAGCTAGTGGGAGCACTATCATGTTCCTTGTACTATATGTGGATGATATATTATTATTTGGGAATGATATTACCACAATGCAAGGAGTCAAAACTTGGCTAAAGAGTTGCTTCTCCATTAAGGATCTTGGAGATGCACAATACATATTGGGGATAGGGATCTATAGGAATAGATCCAAAAGATTGATAGGTTTAAGTCAAAGTACATACATTGATAAAATCTTGAAAAGGTTCAAGATGGAAAACTCTAAGAAAGGTTTGGTACCTATTCAAAGAGGAACCGTTCTCAGTTCATCTCAGTGTCCTACCACGAAAGATGAACAAGATAGAATGAAGAAAGTCCCATACGCATCTGCAATTGGGTCTATCATGTATGCAATGATATGTACTAGACCGGATGTGTCATGCGCTCTAAGCTTGACAAGTAGATACCAGAACAACCCAGGAAACAGTCATTGGATTGCTGTTAAAAGTATACTGAAATACCTTAGGAGGACTAAGGATATGTTTCTAATATACGGGTCTGGTGAGGAGGAACTCGCCGTAAAAGGTTACGTGGACGCGAGTTTCCAAACTGATCGAGATGACTCTCGATCACAATCCGGTTATGTCTTCATGTTAAATGGTGGTGCGGTCTCTTGGAAGAGTTCAAAACAGGATGTTGTTGCATTATCCACTACAGAGTCAGAGTACATTGCCGCCTCACTGGCAGCTCAGGAAGCTGCATGGATGAAGAAATTCATCGACGACTTAGGAGTGGTCCCTTCCATTCAGGACCCTCTTGAGATCTTTTGTGACAACGAGGGTGCGATTGCTCAAATCAAGGAACCTCGTGCTCATCAAAAGACTCGTCACATTGAGCGGAGATTCAACTACATCAGGGATGAGGTTGAAAAGGGAAAGATATGTATTCACAAAGTTCACACAGATCATAATGTTGCGGATCCACTCACGAAGCTTTTACATGGGCCAAAACATGAGGGACATGTTTGTGCGTTAGGGCTTCGATATTCTAGTGATTGGAATTGATCTACTTTATGTATTGTAACGGAACGAATTAGTTCAAACTCATTAATATAATTATGGTATTAATTTAATTATGAGTCATGTTCCTATTTTGCATATTTCATCCATGAATAAGCAACTATTCTAAATTTCCGTAGTCGATCACATTTGTGGGAACAAGTGTGAGGTTTAGACTATTATGAACTTGGATTGGTATACATTCATAGGTTGAATGTGGGGCAAGGTTGCAACCAAGGTTCATAGATATTTGTGGGAAACAAATATTGGAAGACCCGCTCTCAAGAATTACTGTATAGAGCCTTTGTGGTTGATCACATGTAATCTTGAGTAAAGGCGAATATCATTGTATCCTCTGACCTGAGATACATATTGGGTTCGGATATTCACCAAGTACTGTGCCTTGATTCTTTCCTTCGCTATTCTGAAACATGGTAGTTCATAAGGAAGAGCTCAGGTACAATGCAAGGTACATATTTAGGACGTATGTAGTCAAGATGGAATTTGTCCCTCTTATCCGTTGAGAGTCAGATGTCTAAGGCCTGATAAAGTTAAATCTAGAAAGAGAGTGATCACTCTGTATCTCTTGGATTTAACATGACATCTAGGATGAAAGGATATAATGAAAAGATTCACCTATTCATATTCGAGATGGGAACTCGAAAGGGATGATGTTATTGAATGGCACATAGTCATAACATATTGGGGGTGATGGACGGTCGTTAGGTGGTATCCGTCACTTGCATTAATTTCTTATGTTTCTCGTGCAAGTGGGAGATTGAAGGTATTTCGTATGCCCGAGAGACATATTAAATTAATGTGGCTAATATGTTATGATCCAAGTCGGGTCATACCCAATAACAAACTTACCGACACCCTATACGTATTTGATCTTAACGATTGGATCATTAAACAAATACGCGACACTTGGATTTTAGAAAATCGGGTTTCTAAAATATTATCACTTGAGATAAATTATTTGGATAATTTATATATAATTGTTTATGGGTTTAAATGATTATATTGTGTTATATTTTATAAAAGGTTTTATAAAATATATAAGTAACAAAATAATACATAAGTTTATAAAAATTTATTAACTTTTATAAACTTACAAGTATTATTATTATAAGATTATGTGTTGCAGATTTTTGGGTCTCCAAGAATGACAAGCACATGCTCCTTTGTTACTTTTAATACTACACAACACCACATGAGCATAACTAACACTTCTACCAAGTATTTGACTCATTCTTTCAAGTGATACATGCAACATACTCCAAAAAAAAACTGCACAAAACCCTCTAAAAGAGCTGTCCAGGCCGTGGGCTGTTTGGGGGAGAAAAGAGGGTTCTAAATTTGGTTTTTGGAAGTTTGATTCAAGTGTTGATAAATCCTAACCAAAGTACAAGGTGTTGGTGCAAAGTTTGGGGTATAACTACTTGAGGTTTCATAGTTTTGGAGCTCCATTCATCATCATCTTCATCATCATCTATCAACAAGCTAGGAGAAGGTATAATCTCTTTACTTGCTTGTAGTTTGTAAGCATATTTCATAACTTGATCCTAATTGGGTTTTAACTTTAATTGGTTAAAGATATACAAGTTTTAAAATGGTAATACTTACATGCTTCCGCTTTAATTTGTTTCCTAAAATGTATTAAGTATTATGAAACTTGTTAAAACCCAACACTTGCATCATCCTCTTCAATTTGGTACCAATTTCACTACTTGGGGTAAAGTTTCTAAAAACTCTAGATTTCTCTAATTCGTTTTATAGACTTGAAATGGTGTTAGTTAGTGTCTATGGCTCGTTTATAACATGAACATGTGATTTGTTTGCTTGTTCTTGATGTTTTGAGTAACTAGCATGAACACTTGAAATGGGTTTGTTAAATCCTTGATTTTGGTTGATTAAATGTTATTAGATGTTAAACCTTATGTGTTAAAAGTGTTATTAGCATCATTAGCTTCGTTTTGATATGTTAGATGACATGAAAACCTTACATTAACATGATTATTGATTTTGTGATTCTCGGTTAGGGTTTGATAGATCTTAAAATGAACGTTCGATGCATTAAATTCTTAGCAATGTCATTTGTAAGTGTTTAGTTGTATTGTATGCGACGGCCAGGGAATTTCTGACTAAATTTAAACTTAATCTTTATATGATTTCGATACGATAAGCAAAGTATGTAATGTTGAGTCTAGAAAATTTTGAAACGATGTTCATATATTCATTTGACCTTCGACTGTTCTCGACGATTCACGAACAACTATTTGTAAATAGATAAATATATATTTCAATATATATAGATAGGTATATATTTGAAGACTAAATTTAAAATATTATATGTTTTAGTTAACTATGTAAAATAAAAATATAATATAATATTATTACTAAAATAAATACACACACACACACACACACATATATATATATATAAAGTATATTAAAAATAAATATTAGATGATTGTAATACTCGTTTGATGTTTCGATTGATATTAAGCAAGTTAAATTCAAACTTATGTAATTTTAAAATAAACGGTGATACGAAAATGAGTTCTATAAATTTTAGGCTTATTAAAAATGTATTTAGGAACTATTTGTTAAGTTTTAACACTTTTTATATTTTACCCATAATTGAGAGGGGCAGTTGATGTAATTTTTATTTAACAAATTAAGGATCGAATTTTACGCCATAATGACTGAAATAAATAAAGATAGTTAATTTAAAAATTTGGTATTTTTCTAACAACCTTTATCCGCCACTGATTATTCAACGGAGCATGATTTAGCATTCCATAATTCAACTGTCGGTAGAAGGCGGCTAATTATTCATCACACATGTTTTCTATTTTCAATTATTATTATTATTATATTATTATTATTATTATCTCTCCGTTGATATTTCATACAAGTGGAAGAACTCATATTTATATATAAACATATTGCATGATTATCACCACCAACTATCCACTTAGCCTTTTCTCTACATATCATCTCTATTTCATTTTGAAGTTTTAATATTATATTCATAAATCATATACATACATAAGGGTACCTATATGATTTAATCACTTCACCATGACCATCACTCAAACCACCATTATCATTAACAAACTACAACCATGGATGCTCGATCACTACAATTGTTATTTCCGATTTCACCTGCAAAAACTAAACGAAACACACCTTTCTTTTCCTGTTTCTTTTTCTTGTTCGAACAGCAGCCTTTGCTGTTGTTTTCTGTCGAAGATCACCCCCATCCGCCACCCTTAACCGCCCAAAAACACCACCTTATCATCTCCTAACACCCTCTTGTTGTTTCTATTTATTCGTTACTGCTGCTGCCTCTCCAACTAGCTAGAGCATTAAAGGTGGAAGTACCACATTCGAGTCTTCAACTGTCGGTAATCACTTCTATATTTTTATATATATATTCTACCAAACTTGTACAAATTGATTAAAAATCTAACACAATAAAATGATAATGGTTAAGTAAAACGATAACCCAATTAAAAATAAAATACTACATCAGTTATCAATAAATTATACTCCGTATTATACAAAAGTATAGTTTTGGACAAGTTTAATTTTGATGGTTAGCCAGTCATCGTTATGTATTAACTGTGTCATTATATAACTTTAAACGATATGGACAAATAATTAATACTAATCTATATACTGGAAGTTAATGATTAATTCATGATTGAACTATAGGTGATTAATTGTTTAAAATTGGCAAATTATTACATTTGATACATGAATTAACATTATTTGTTTTTGTATTCATCTAGTCTTTTACCTACCTAACTTCGGGCAAATATAAGGAACACCCGTTGTATGATAGCTATTTCATATGATTTCATTTTAAATTTTTATTTTTATTAATTTATTTTATTTTATTTTATTTTATTTTATTTTATTTTTTTCAACACTACATTTGATTTGATTAAAATTGACTAATTTAATTTTTGCTTATCATATGAATGTAAAAGTGTTTGATCAAATACTAAAAACGAAGATTATTATTATTATTATTTATTAACTAGTTTATAACCGGCGAATTCGCGAGATTTAAACATAATTGAATACCCCGTTTAAAATTAACTTTAGCTTAAAAGAAATATATGTCGCTGAACGTACTCACGTAAGTTTAGTATAACAATATAATGAAGTGATACAAATTGACAATATTATACAAGATCACGTTACATAAAGTGTGCAATTATCTATGGTACATAGTAGTAAATTGTTTAACCACACTGATTGAAAATAAATAAATAAATTGAATACCAAGTAAGCATAAAATATGTCACGTATGTGGACATGATTGTCAAACTTTGCTCACTGTCGTAAGTTTGTTACAAGTAGACATCTATTAACAATAATTGAAGTGTGAATTATCTTGGTGTGAGAATAGTGGTGATTCGAGGATGCAAACTCAATGGGGTCTTCAAAATTTTATTTTATTGTATTTTATTTTTGCAGTCCTAATTATATTTGAATGTTATTTTTGTAGTTGTTTACTTTCAAAAGACTACAAGTTCGGAAAATATATTGGGTCCAAATAGTTAAATTTAGTGGTGTCCTATATAATTTACATGGTATTTTTTTTTACTAATAATTTTTTAAACTAGCGGTGTCCCGTAACCCATAGGTCACCATGTAAAGTAGCGATTGTGTGATAAGTTAAAACAAAGTTCTTAAATAGGCATCAAATTATGGTGTCTGGATGATTTTCAATTATAGTTTGACATATTTTAGATATAATAGACTTTCAACAAAGTTAATAGACATATATATGCTGTTGATGTGCTTTGTCTTTGTGAGCATTGCTAGAACATGTACCATTTAAACATGTTGGCTTACTCGAATTCATTTAATTTGCAATTTTTTTTAAAAATAATGTTACACTATACGTATTTTAGTGAAGTATATAATAATATCACTAATATATATATATATATATATATATATATATATATATATATATATATATATATATATATATATATATATATATATATATATATATATATATAAATGATATAGGTTCGTGAATCCGAGGCCAACTCTGCATTGTTCAGTATAGTCATATGTATTTTTACTACAAAATACATTAGGTGAGTTTCATTTGCCTTTTTACCCTTCATATTTTTGGGCTGAGAATACATGCATAATTTTTATAAATGTTTTACGAAATAGACACAAGTAATCAAAACTGCATTATATGGTTGAATGATCGAAGCCGAATATACCCCTTTTAGCTTGGTAGCCTAAGAATTAGGGAACATCACTAATTTTGAGAATTAGTGCACGCCTAATTGACGCGAATCCTAAAGAAAGATCTATGGGCCCGACGAACCCCATCCAAAGTACCGGATGCTTTAGTACTTTGATGTTGTTTTTATCATGTCCGAAGGATTTCCCGGAATGATAGGGGATATTCTTATATGCATCTAGTTAATGTCAGTTACCAGGTGTTCAATCCATATGAATGATTTTTGTCTCTATGCATTGGACGTATATTTATGAGAACTGGAAATGAAATTCTTGTGGTCTATTAAAATGATGGAAATGATTATTTATGTTAAACTAATGAACTCACCAATATTTTGGTTGACACTTTAAAGCATGTTTATTCTCAGGTGTTAAAGAAATCTTTCGCTGTGCATTTGCTCAATTTAAAGATATTACTTGGAGTCATTCATGGCATATTTCAAAATATGTTGCATTCAAGTTGTTGAGTTCAATAGAGATTATTATTAAGTAAATGGCAGATTAGGTCATTTATAGTTGGATATTATGAAATGGTATGCATGCTTGTCATTTTTAAGTGTAAAGAAAGTTTATCTTTTAAAAACGAATGCAATGTTTGAAAAATGTATCATATAGAGGTCAAGTACCTCGCGATGTAATCATATGTTATTGTATTTGTTCTTATGGATTAGGACGTGTCTTTACATGTGGTATCAGAGCGGTGGTCTTAGCAAAGTAGGTCTTGCATTAGTGTGTCTAACTAATAGTTGTTAGGATGCATTAGTGAGTCTGGACTTCGACCGTGTCTGCATGTCAAAAGTTGTTCTTATCATTTTGTGTCAAAAATTACTTGCTTATCATCCTTAAAGTCTAGACACATCTTACTGCCTCTATTGCATAGACAGTGTATAGATAAATTCATATCTTAGCGTATCTTTTATTGTTACCTTTGCCTGACAGCTTCCGTAGATTCCTCTGTAACTTATGGGATTTTAGTATTATATATGCATATGTAAATTATGTATTGCAGGATACTAATCTACATCCTATAATCTATTTCTTATCGAAAAATTCTTCATCTGATCGTACGAGATGAATCCCTCAACCAGTTCGAATTCCTCAGATTCCGACAGCTATTCCGACATGGACGTTCACCTAAGCTCTGAAAGCAGCGTCACCAGAATGAATCAACCAATCATCCATCCCCAATTCATCTGATGGGTTCGTAGTCGACTTAATAAATGGAGATGAGAAGAAGGCGATCCTTTCCACCAACCGAATTCACCTCTTGGTGAAGAACCTGGCGCACTTACCGGCGAACCTGTCCGAAACACCATATTCACCCTCATTGCCAGGATATCACATAACGATTATATGATATTCCAAATTTTAAACCTTATTCATCCGCTCGTTCCGACCGACAATCATCCCGAAGTAATAGAAGAAGTCAACGAACTTCGCGCTCGAGTAATCAATTTGGAGAATATGGTGCAAAATTTACCAGCTTCAGCAACATCACCGTCATCAACAGTACCATCAGTAACAGCACCAGTACCATCAACAATCAATGCCTCAACATTTCATTTTGTACCTCGAGTATAAGCATCATTCTACGTACCGTTTTACATCAATTATCTTCGTCCTTCATGGCGATTATGTAATCTCTAATGTTTTAGAGATTATGTACTCTAGTTCTATCCGTAAATCAGATGAGTTTAATATCATATTAACTCATTAAATCCATGATTACATCTGAAGAAAATATATATGTATATATGTTTTCATAAAGATTGTAATTAAAATTCTTTTGTATGAACTGTTAATGGTGAAAATATTTTAACGGGTAGGTAATACCCGAGGAATATTTAGATTTCACATTAATAAGTACACTGTACATTCTTTCAAATTTAATTCAACAGTCATTTACTATCCTATTTACAACCACCGATATACCTATTCATTTACCACAGAATAACCATTTTTCACTCAATTTCATATTTGGATTTTGATCTATCAGAATCCAACAAGTGGCATAATGAAGAAAACATTGGACAAAAATAAAATTTGTTAGAAACAAACAAATTAACCATTAGAAAATTTTATTAAGAATCCACGCTAACAAAATGCTAGCTAACTGTTCCTAGCTAACTGTTAATTCCATATTACATTTTATTATTGCAATTTATTTATCGCAGTTTATTTATCGCAATTTATATTCTCGCAATTTTATTTATCGTCATTTAATTTCTGTTATTTATTTTACGCACTTTATTTATCGTCATTTAAATACTGTTATTTACGCATTTAAATATCGGGACATGTATACAAGGTTTTTACATATCATATCGACGCATCTATATATATTATTTGGAATAACCATAGACACTCTATATGCAGTAATGCTGGAGTTAGCTATATACAGGGTTGAGATTGATTCTACAATAATATATATACTTTGAGTTGTGATCGAGTCTGAGACATGTACACGGGTCACGATACGTATTAATTAATTCGAATATTATATATTAAACTATATGAATTATTGGACTATTAACTGTGGACTATCAACTGTAGACTGTCGACATTGGACAATTAAAATGAATTAAAATATTGATTTTAACATATGAAACTAAACAATTCTTCAAGTTTGCCACTTGATTTCATCTTAAACCTCACTTGTATCTTTACGATTACAACCTGCGTTCAAATCTATCATGATTCTTAAAAAAACACCTCAATCGAGAGGATGAACCAACCGCACTTTATCTACGGAAGAAGAGATTGATGCATATAGTTATGCACCTGAAAACACTCGTAACCTGAGTAAACGTTTAACACGTATCAGTACTAGTTCCTTTGGTGTTGTTATTACCGAAAATAACTTTGCAATCCCTTTCTAGATTAGCCAATTTTGTCACAGCTCAACAAATCAACTTCGACTTCCATTCAGATTCGCCTTATTATAACCTCAATATATACGTTGTTATTTTATCATAGTTACCGGAGAACCTTTTATATTCCACCATATTACCAGCAGATGTACCAGCAACCTCCTCGCTCCTTGGTTTAAATCTCTCCGACAAATCACTATGTTTACATATTGAAGTCTCATCATGTACTCGTCCGCATCTTGTAACAAGAATTGCCATACCAATTACCGAAAATCAGTAAATCTGTATTGTGAGTCTCGCAACATATCCATATAACATTTATCTCTTAGAACTATGATCTTGCATTCTGAAATTCTGAAAATCACCCAGTCTGCGAATTAATACTCTGAATTTTGAAAAGTTGAATGAAGCAACAAAAACTGTAAACGACCTCAACAGCCAAAAGTTGATGATAAAGAATTGTATGTTGGCAAAGCTCAGAAAAAGTTTGAAACTGAAAAAAAAAACTGATTGAGCAAACTACGAAGGAGTCTCTGAAAAAATCACAAGGACTAAACTTGTACATTAAGAATCCTGATGATTCTGTTTCTGATGAAATCTTTAGCGAATACCTTGCTTCTGACTCCAAACTCTTGCGGACAAATTTTCTTCACCATCCTTCGATATTAGAAATTCCAAGATATCATCGTATCTTTCATTATAAATATCCTCCATATTTCTGAAGATATTTTCATAACTATTCTTATCTGAAATCATTAATCTTTTAGTGCTATCAGTGTTACATCATATAGAAACTGTTAGTTTCTATATTTTGTAAACTTTCGAGCTTAAAATATGAATGTTATTGAAATAATGTTGGGAACTGATGCATGAGTTAGTATAATATAATGACACTTGATCAACGTGATTATATTACAGTAAGTCATGCTGAGTTTCTAATGGAATGTGATGATTCACAGATCATAACGTCATCATGTGCCATGTTACATAACTCTTTCATTATGCTTAACTTCTGAACATATCTAGAAAGTATATTCTTGATAGTTATATTCTCAGTGATTCTGGTAATTTGACAAATCAAATCGTGCTAATACATTTTTCTTATTTAGAACATGATGTTTATCCGAAATTCCTTACTTACGAATTCTGGACCGTTACTCGCTTTACTAGAGGTCGGGAGGATAATAAAAAGGCAAAGAGCTCCAAAATATAAGAGAAAATATAAAGCTCAATAACAACACGGAAGTTACAAACCATGGATATTAATAGGAATAGCAATCGGCATAATTAAGAATATTATCACCCCAAGGTTATATTAAAAGTAAACAGATTTTTCTGGTGGAAGATTGAAAAGAAGGATGACAGAAATGATAATTAGGAAAATATTAGGGATTAGAACTGGACTAAGCATTTTCACAATCTTTTTGATGTATGAACTAAGAAAGAAAGTATAGGAATGGTGAGAATAATGAAACGGAGGAGTTTAATTTATAATGGAAATATCAGACAGAGTAATCGAGGCAGATCACCGTATTTAATTATAGAGATCTTAATCTCCTTATTCGCCGAAGAATCAAATCTCTCAGATTTCGAAGATCTTCTTTAAATCCCTTGAATTCCAGAATTCAATCGCGACTACGTCAAAAGTTATGGAAAATCTCCATTTCTTCATCTCGATCTTTTGTGATAGCTTCATTCATAAGCTTCGATTAATCGAATCATTTTATCCATATTACTCAATGATGATAAAACTCTATTTATCAACTCATATTCGTCATGAAAACATTTTTATTGTTAACCATGACCACCTCACTCAAATTTCGGGACGAAATTTCTTTAACGGGTAGGTACTGTGACGACCCGGGAATTTCCGACTAAATTTAAACTTAATCTTTATATGATTTTGATACGATAAGCAAAGTATGTAATGTTGAGTCTAGAAAATTTTGAAACGATGTTCATATATTCATTTTACCTTCAAATGTTCTCGACGATTCACGAACAACTATTTGTAAATAGATAAATATATATTTCAATATATATATATATATAGGTATATATTTGAAGACTAAATTTAAAATATTATATGCTTTAGTTAACTATGTAAAATAAAAATAAAATAAAATATTATTACTAAAATAAATACATATATATATATATATATATATATATATATATATATATATATATATATATATATATATATATATATATATATATATATATATATATATATATATATATATATATATATATATATATATATATATATATATATATATATATATATATATATATATATATATATATATATGTATGTATGTATAAAGTATATTAAAAATAAATATTAGATGATTGTAATACTCGTTTGATGTTTCGATTGATATTAAGCAAGTTAAATTCAAACTTATGTAATTTTAAAATAAACGGTGATACGAAAATGAGTTCTATAAATTTTAGGCTTATTAAAAATGTATTTAGGAACTATTTGTTAAGTTTTAACACTTTTTATATTTTACCCAGAATTGAGAGGGGCAGTTGATGTAATTTTTATTTAACAAATTAAGGATCGAATTTTACGCCATAATGACTGAAATAAATAAAGATAGTTAATTTAAAATTTTGGTATTTTTCTAACGACCTTTATCCGCCACTGATTATTCAACGGAGCATGATTTAGCATTCCGTAATTCAACTGTCGGTAGAAGGCTGCTAATTATTCATCACACATGTTTTCTATTTTTAATTATTATTATTATTATTATCTCTCCGTTGATATTTCATACAAGTGGAAGAACTCTTATTTATATATAAACATATTGCATGATTATCACCACCAACTATCCACTTAGCCTTTTCTCTGCATATCATCTCTATTTCATTTTGATGTTTTAATATTATATTCATAAATCATATACATACATAAGGGTACCTATATGATTTAATCACTAAACCACACATCAACTGGTTTCTTTACCGGGTTACTCGATCACCATGACCATCACTCAAACCACCATTATCATTAACAAACTACAACCATGGATGCTCGATCACTACAATTGTTATTTCCGATTTCACCTGCAAAAACCAACCGAAGCACACCTTTCTTTTCCTGTTTCTTTTTCTTGTTCGAACAGCAGCCTTTGCTGTTGTTTTCTGTCAAAGATCACCCCCATCTGCCACCCTTAACCGCCCAAAAACACTACCTTATCATCTCTTAACACCCTCTTATTGTTTCTATTTATTCGTTACTGCTGCTGCCTCTCCAACTAGCCAGAGCGTTAAAGGTGGAAGTACCACCTTCGAGTCTTTAACTGTCGGTAATCACTTCTATATTTTTTTATATATATTCTACCAAACTTGTACAAATTGATTAAAAATCTAACACAATAAAATGCTAACGGTTAAGTAAAATGATAACCCAATTAAAAATAAAATACTACATCAGTAATCAATAAATTATACTCCGTATTATACAAAAGTATAGTTTTGGACAAGTTTAATTTTGATGGTTAGCCAGTCATCGTTATGTATAAACTGTGTCATTATATAACTTTAAACGATATGGACAAATAATTAATACTAATCTATATACTGGAAGTTAATGATTAATTCATGATTGAACTATAGGTGATTAATTGTTTAAAATTGGCAAATTATTACATTTGATACATGAATTAACATTATTTGTTTTTGTATTCATCTAGTCTTTTACCTACCTAACTTCGGGCAAATATAAGGAACACCCGTTGCATGATAGCTATTTCATATGATTTCATTTTAAATTTTTATTTTTATTAATTTATTTTATTTTATTTTATTTTATTTTATTTTATTTTTTTCAACACTACATTTGATTTGATTAAAATTGACTAATTTAATTTTTGCTTATCATATGAATGTAAAAGTGTTTGATCAAATACTAAAAACGAAGATTATTATTATTATTATTTATTAACTAGTTTATAACCCACGAATTCGCGAGATTTAAACATAATTGAATACCACGTTTAAAATTAACTTTAGCTTAAAAGAAATATATGTCGCTGAACGTACTCACGTAAGTTTAGTATAAGAATATAATGAAGTGATACAAATTGACAATATTATACAAGATCACGTTACATAAAGTGTGCAATTATATATGGTACAGAGTAGTAAATTATTTAACCACACTTATTGAAAATAAATAAATAAATTGAATACCAAGTAAGCATAAAATATGTCACGTATGTGGACATGATTGTCAAACTTTGCTCACTGTCGTAAGTTTGTTACAAGTAGACATCTATTAACAATAATTGAAGTGTTAATTATCTTGGTGTGAGAATAGTGGCGATTCAAGGATGCAAACTCAATGGGGTCTTCAAAATTTTATTTTATTTTATTTTATTTTTTTATTTTTGCAGTCCTAATTATATTTGAATGTTATTTTTGTGGTTGTTTACTTTCAAAAGACTACAAGTTCGGAAAATATATTGGGTCCAAATAGTTAAATTTAGTGGTGTCCTATATAATTTACATGGTATTTTTTTTACTAATAATTTTTTAAACTAGCGGTGTCCCGTAACCCATAGGTCACCATGTAAAGTAGCCATTGTGTGAGAAGTTAAAACAAAGTTCTTAAATAGGCATCAAATTATGGTGTTCGGATGATTTTCAATTATAGTTTGACATATTTTAGATATAATAGACTTTCAACAAAGTTAATAGACATATATATGCTGTTGATGTGCTTTGTGTTTGTGAGCATTGCTAGAACATGTACCATTTAAACATGTTGGCTTACTCGAATTCATTTAATTTGCAAATTTTTTTTTAAAAACAATGTTACACTATACGTATTTTAGTGAAGTATATAATAATATCGCTAATATATATATATATATATATATATATTAATTAGATTACAATTATATGTTTTAAAATATATATAACTGATATAGGTTATTAATATAAAAATAATATAACTAATAAATTTATATATATAAATCTGTTCGATTACAATTATATGTGTTAATATATATATACAAATGATATAGGTTAGTGAATCCGAGGCCAACCCTGCATTTTTCAGTATAGTCATATGTATTTTTACTACAAAATACATTAGGTGAGTTTCATTTGCCTTTTTACCCTTTATATTTTTGGGCTGAGAATACATGCGCAATTTTTATAAATGTTTTACGAAATAGACACAAGTAATCAAAACTGCATTATATGTGTGAATGATCGAAGCCGAATATGCCCCTTTTAGCTTGGTAGCCTAAGAATTAGGGAACATCACTAATTTTGAGAACTAGTGCACGCCGAATTGACGCGAATCCTAAAGATAGATCTATGGGCCCGACGAACCCCATCCAAAGTACCGGATGCTTTAGTACTTCGATGTTGTTTTTATCATGTTCGAAGAATTTCCCGGAATGATAGGGGATATTCTTATATGCATCTAGTTAATGTCGGTTACCAGGTGTTCAATCCATATGAATGATTTTTGTCTCTATGCATTGGACGTATATTTATGAGAACTGGAAATGAAATTCTTGTGGTCTATTAAAATGATGGAAATGATTATTTATGTTAAACTAATGAACTCACCAACCTTTTGGTTGACACTTTAAAGCATGTTTATTCTCAGGTGTTAAAGAAATCTTCCGCTGTGCATTTGCTCAATTTAAAGATATTACTTGGAGTCATTCATGGCATATTTCAAAAGATGTTGCATTCAAGTCGTTGAGTTCAATAGAGATTATTATTAAGTAAATGGCATATTAGGTCATTTATAGTTGGATATTATGAAATGGTATGCATGCTTGTCATTTTTCAGTGTAAAGAAAGTTTATCTTTTAAAAATGAATGCAATGTTTGAAAAATGTATCATATAGAGGTCAAGTACCTCGCGATGTAATCATAAGTTATTGTATTCATTCTTATGGATTAGGACGGGTCTTTACATTGTACGCGTAATTACCTACGAAACGGCATATTATATGTGTGTAGTAAGTTCCCGAATCATAAAATGCGTTTTACGAACTTGACACTTCAATGATGAACTTTTAACGATCATTCGATGAGGATTTGGTCATTTTAAATGATGTAATCGTTTGATGATATGTGTTTAGTTGTATTCCTCATCAAAATACCTTTCCAACGATATAAGATACGTGTTTTGAATGTTTCAGTTCATATTTTGTGTTTGAAAGTGTTTTGGTTCGAGACTTGTCAAATTGCAGCAGCAGCAATCTGTAATACATTTGGACGCCGTCCCAATCCCTTGGACGCCATCCCATCCTTCACTACTGGACGCCGTCCAGTCATTCTGGACGCCGTCCAGTCATTCTGGACGCCGTCCAGATGATATGTCAGGGGCTATCCAAAATTGTCATTTTTCGTTTAATTCTAACAATGCTACGCACATCTGATTAACATGAAACTTGGCCAACATGCTCATATATGATTATATAACTTAGAAAAATTGTCGGATACCCGAACCGACCCCGTTGACTTTGACTTTGACCAAGTTTGACTTTTAGACAAACTTAACCAAAAAGTTATGCAATCGTTCTAATCCTCTTTTATACTTGATTCTTGCACGAAACTTGACAACTTGATTCACATGCTATATAATCGAGTCGTAACGAGCCATCGGACTAATTGAACACATTTCGACCGACCTTGTGTCGTAACCAGTTAATTGATACAACCTATTTTTTTAGGTCAAGACTAGCATTCGTTCTTGCACACATTTACCTTGTGAAGTAACTTTATACTCGTGCACTCAAGGTGAGATCATAGTCCCATCTTTTCAACAACTTTTATACTTTAAATCATGGGATGAAAAACATATACGATTTATACTTTTATACTTTGAACACAAGTACGAAAACAAACATTCCACAACGAGTTAGAACAAAAAGCCTCAATTCAATTATCATTAGTACACTTGCAGGGTGTAAACATGAACTTATGTTATGTGATCATATGGGCTTGACAAGCCCTCATTCGGACGGTTCGCTACCGTTAGTGGATGAAATATATTTTCGAGTATAGTGTATGTTCTAACACTACGTAACAGGGTACAAAACAGTTAAGTTTGATAATTGGGTGCTCGCGAACATACTTTTGGAATGCAAACGATTCAGATAATCAACGTTATGGAAATACAAAATCTTGTGGTTCAAAACAACGTTTACAAATACACCTATGATTTCACCAACATTTTTCGTTGACAGTTTTCTATATGTTTCTCAGGTTCATGAATGGCTATTTGATATATGTTTCCGCGTACACTCATACTTGCTTGGGGTCAAGCATACATGCATACACTCTGATTACTTGCTTGGAGTCAAGCATACATACATACTTACGCTATTTATAGCAACCGTGATTTTAAACTAATTATGTCGCAAGTTATTTCATTTATACCTTATCACTATTGTAAACTTAAACTTGTTGTCGAACTGTTGATAAACATAGCTATAAACACTAGCTTGACCTCGCCAGCATACTCCCGACTATACCCATAACCTCCATAGCTATAACCCATAATCTCCTTAGCTCTATCCTACTCGAAAAACTAGTTTTGAAAATAACTTGTCCATGACCTCGTCGTAGTATTTTATGTATAATATAAATAATAATACTAATACTAATACTAATAATAATAATAATAATAATAATAATAATAATAATAATAATAATAATAATAATAATAATAATAATAATAATAATAATAATAATAATAATAATAATAATATTAATCTTAATAATAAAAATAATATAAATATAAATAATAATAATAATAATAATAATAATATTGATTACGGAGTGTGTGAAGAAGAATGAATCACAGAAATGGAGAAAACGTTCGATTTAAAGGAAATTTACCTCACCTACCACTCATGCGATCGCATGAGATTGTGAGTGTGGACTCATGCGATCGCATGAGGACACTTTCCAGCTCCTAAATGAACATTCACTCTGCGGACACCAATATTTAACATAATTATATTTATATATATTAAATCTTTAGAATTAATTAAATATTATATTATATTCTCGTGCATAGTTGGTTTGTAATTTTAGTACTGATGAACTGTACGTTGACTCTCGACTTATGTTCCGGTTTTAGTTTTTCGAACGCATTTTCGTACGCTTGGAAAACTGATACTTTATGTTTCGAGATGTGTACCTTTATCAAAAATTAGACTTAATCATCGATAACTTATATTATAAGAATTGTAGCTTACATATTTGAGTGTTGTAGTCATTTGCTTCTATAAATCAATGGCTCGTTGTTTATCAAAATATGTTATTTTAAATCAAACGTTTTATAGTAAAGTTATATTTTATTATTTGGAATATATATATATATATATATATATATATATATATATATATATATATATATATATATATATATATATATATATATTTATTTGTTTAGAAATATAAGTTTATATATATTAGAAATATTTATTTATTAATATAATATTTAGTTTTTCAAATACTAATTATATTTCAAAGTGTAACTTAAGATCGTTTACATAATAGGAGTTATTATATTATATGCCGTTTTCATTTTAATACTTAACTAAGTATAGTTCATTTATGTACTAGCGTTATTTTAACCTCTTAATGTTCTAATTGACAAATCTAAATATCAATCGAATCAACAAGCGCGCGTTACAATCGTTTGCTTAATTAATGTGAAATCAAAATATATCTAATATACGTAAACACGTTTTAAATATACGTTGCAAGTTATCAACCAATATACGTTATTTAATCAAAGACATTTTAAATAATCAAGTTCTATTATATCGAAAAGCGTTTTGACACTAATTTATTATTATGTAATTTAGTCTTCCACTAACTTTTGTCCAATTCTCATTATTTGACACTTTTGTCCTTACATGTGAATCACATTATCATTTATTCCGAATACCGTTAAAAAGAAAGGTTTCCTAAATCAAAGTAGACCTCTCAACAGAAACTCGTAATCATACAATGTATCTGATAAATCAATCATTTGATATTATCTTCTAATTCCATCGATAAACATATTGAAACAAATATGTTCATGTAAAGTATTATACGTTTAATACATTGTTAATATTCTCAAGTTATAATATATACATATACATATATATATATACATATTCATATCCGATTATATAAGGGTTCGTGAATCGTCGAAATTTAGTCGAGGTTAAATGAATGTATGAGCATAGTTTAAAATTTTTGAGATTCAATATTACAGACTTTGCTTATCGTGTCGTAAACATATAAAGATTAAAGTTTAAATTTGTTCAGAAATTTTCGGGTCATCACAGCTAGGGTGCTTTAGCAATCTAGGAAACTATAACCTTTCCTGCCTTAGACTTAAAGCACTTAGGATCGCCTTATAATCTTAACAACTTTGCTTTAATAATCTTGGCTTAAAATTCTATTAAAAGTCTCTTTCCTAATGTTAGGATGTCAAGCGTTAATCAAACAAACAAAACAACTCTCTTCAAACCATCTGAAGTAATGGCTCACTTCAAACCCACCACCTAAGAAGATACTGGATACTCTTCAAATGCAAGACCAGTCCGAAGCCCTCTTTATGGTCCTGACACACCACCATTGAACTACTGCCCAAATGCTCTCCAAGATTCATCTAAGTCCCCTGAATACCACCCGACTCCAAGATCGAAAAGTAAAGGGAAACGTCCTGCAAATTTTAAAGAAGAAGGCCCATCTAAGAAAAGAGCCCGATCTCCTTCCTACGATAACTATAACGCTGTGTATGAAATCACGAATCTGCGAAAAACTACCGAGAAGAACTTTGATGGCTTGCTTCACCATGTTGCAAGGGTCGAGGTTCGAATGGATGAAAAAGACCTAGTGATCAAGAAACTATTGGAGGAAAATGCTGAGTTAAAGAAAGAGATAAAGTTGTTGAAATATGAAAGTGAAAGAAGTACCCGATGGGGGAAGCAATCTCTCGCTCATATTAGAGAAGATGTCGACTTTAGATTGAAGATGGAGGAAAACCGTGTCAAACACCAACTTGCTCTAAGGGACTACGAATGCAATGTAGTCAATAGTAGTGTTACTAATCTCTATGATAATCTCGAGTTCCTTTACGAGAAGCAAAAGGCGAAGAATGAGAAAGTAGAGAAGTTTATGAAGGAGGCTGAGAAGAAGAGGTGAACCCGACATTTGTTTTGTTTTGTTTTTTTCCCATTCTTTTATTTCCTAATTATGTAAAGGCTTTGCCTAAAACTATTTCTATATTCAACTCGTGTAGTAAAAAGGCTTATTTAAGCCTCGTTTCTAATAATATAAAGTGTTTTATCTATATCATGTTGATATCAATACTTTATCTTTATCATACTTGTAATTGCTCAAACTTATAACTTGTCAACTTATCAAACTTATGTTCACTTTTATGTAGTGAAGCATCATGGCTCGCACACATACCGTTAACAACATTGTGTTGACTAATGAACAATTTCAACAATTACTTGCTGCCGCCCAAGGCAACGTCCAACCTAATCATGTTGACAATTAACCAAAACCTTGTTCTTACAAGGACTTTATGAACTGCAAGCCTCCCGCTTTCAAGGGAAGTGAAGAGGCCGTTGAACTAGTCCGATGGTTCGAAAAACTAGAGTCCAACTTCTGTGTCTGCAACTGCGGGGACAATGACCGAGTTAAATATGCCACTAGTTCATTAGCTGGCAATGCTCTGACTTGGTGGACCACTCATACTAAGTCTGTGGAAATCGATAATGCTAATGAAACCCCATGGGATGAACTTAAAGGCATGATGGTTACTAAGTTTTATCCTAGAAGTCAAGTCCAAAAGCTTGAAGCCAAGTTCTGGGAACTCAAATTTAAGGGTACTGACATTGAAAGCTACACTAATCGTTTTAATGAGCTTTCTACCTTGTGTCCTGAAATGTTTCCTACTGAGCCGAGAAAGATCTAAAGGTACATTGAAGGTCTCCCTGAGGATATTCAGGGAAATGTTATCGCTGCTGAGAAAGTTACCCTTGATGCCGTGATTCTCATGGCTCAAAATCTGATGATGGCCAAAAGAAGAAGAGCTTTGGCTAGTAAGCAAATTGATACTAAGAGTAGTGATGGTAAAAGAAAATTTGAGCCGTCTCAGGGTTCATGCCAGAATATTGCTAAGAAGCCTGCTGATAATACTAGGACCGGTTATATAGGGACTAAGCCCTATTGTGCTCGTTGTGAAAGGCATCACCAAGGGCGGTGCACTGCTACTTGTTCTTTATGTAAGAAAGTGGGACATGTAGCTAAGACTTGTAAGAATCCTCCGAAAGATAAAGTTGTTGTTCCTGCTAAAGCTCCTCCTACTTGTTACACCTACGGAGAGAAGGGCCATATTAGTCCTCACTGCCCGAAGAAGAAAGATACCCCTGCTACTGGAGCCAACACCACCAATGCGAAGAGCTGTGCATTTGTCATAACGGCTGAGGAAGCCCGTGAGGAAGATGAAGTCATTACGGGTACGTTTCTCGTCAATAATTGCTACGCAAACATTTTATTCGATACGGGTCCCGATAAGAGTTACGTGTCTAGTGAATTTTGTACCTTATTCACTGAGAGACCACAACCCCTAGAAACTAAACGACTAGTAGAGGTAGCAAACGGAAGAGTTATGAAAGTTGATCACATCTATAAAAACTGTAATCTAAAACTAGCCGACCAAGAATTTAAGATTGACCTTTTGCCGGTCGAGTTAGCAAGCTTCGATGTCGTAGTCGGAATGGACTGGTTACATCCATTACATGCTGCAATCTTGTGTTTCGATAAGTGTGATGCCCCATACAAAACCATCGTGTACGAATCATCAACAAAAGGATCATTACAAGGTCAAATACTATATGCTGTTTCAAAACAAGTTTGCATTCATGAAATGAAGTGACGTTTTAACCAACGTTAAATGTTTAACAACCAAACGTATGCTTCTACAAATAGCAAGCACTAATAGTGCATGACCCATAGGTCATTACAAATACATCGTTTCAAAAGTAATATAGTTTGAATGCAAAATAAACGTTTCATGCGGTGACATCTCTATTAAGCGCAGCGGGTGACTACAAAGCATGACTACTACAGCGGAAGCAAGCAAACCTTAAGCACCTGAGAAAAACATGCTTAAAAACGTCAACACAAAGGTTGGTGAGCTATAGTTTAAGTATAACAGTAATGTAAGGTAGGCTACGAGATTTCAGTGCTTCAACAGCGTTTCAAAATAGTATGAAAAGTATATGTATAACCTTGGGCACTTGGTAACTAACTTAACGTTTATCACCCCCTAAAAGTACACTTGGCGAGTGCGTATATTTACGAAGTATTAAACACCCGTTAATTGCTAGCGCTACGAGCCCGAGTGGGGATGTCAAACCCTATGGATCCATATCTAAGATTTGTGTTCACCGGTTCAAAGACCAATGACTAAACGTTATCGAGCTAACGGGAAAGTTTATGCCGTTGTATAACCCACACATATATATATAAAGTTTAAGTACTCATGTCTAGTATGTAGAACGTAAAAAAAGTGCATGTATTCTCAGTCCCAAAATAATTAAAGTAAAAAGGGATGCTATAACTCACAGTGGAAGTAGTAAAAGTTGATACGCGGGAATAGTAAGCAAATGGTTGGTCCGGAAGGTCCTCAACCTAAGTCAAAAGTTACTAAGTCAGTAAATCGTTCCCAAAGGTTTAAATGTATGTAAATTAGGTCTTAAGTACCATCATCATTCATCATTAAACAAAAAGCATAAAGTAAGTTTTAAGTCAAGACTAGGGTTTGAAATAAAGGCTGATTCGTTCTGTCGCCACGACCTCTATACAATCTGAAATAGGGTGAGACCAGTGTCCATGGCTCCGTATATGAGTCCCGTAGGTACTGACCAATTTCCAGAACTAAACTCGTCTTCGTTTGACTGTGGTGATGGTTTAAGTGCGAGTAGGTCATAAATTTTAGCACAACGTTAATAGGGTGTAGTGACTTTCGGGAAGCCATAGATACTAAACTGTTACTCGGATTAAGATAAGGTCTAAACAGAAAATCATCTACTCGAACCGACTATCTGAAAATCAATTTTACAGTAGCCCAGGTAGTCTAATCAATTCCAAAAACAGTAAGAAAGGTGTTCAAGTAGGGTTCTTGGTGCTTGATGCTCATCACGGTTCTCATCCTTGATGCGTATAGTTTCAAGTGTACAAATCGTTGATGGGTTTGCATCATATTTACCAAGTTTTGACCATCATAACACTAGTGTAAGTCTAAGATATGTAGCACAACTCACTTAAGAGTTGTATGTAGTTTGATGAACCAAAGTTACATCAAGATCTTAAATCCGACACATACATGAGTTCTACTAGTAATACTAAGCTATAAATTTGAAAGTAAACTAAATAATCAAGATCTTAAGTTGTAGAATTTAGATCTTAGCTAGATCTTAAAGATCCTAGACTAGAAAGTCTATATCTAGTGTTCCTAAGTTAGATCCTAAGTTACAAAACTTGGATCTACACTTTAATGAAACCATAAGTTATGAAACTTAGATTTTCAACTAGTAAAATGTATGTAAGCTTGTAAGCTCTTATTTACAACAAAATTAGAAGACCATAAGCTATAGAAACTTAGATCCAACATAAGTATATGAAGTTATAACTAGAAAGTTATACTTCCATGTTCTTGAACTTATAAAGTTAACTTTTAGTTCAAGAAAAATGAGATCAAGATTAACTAGTAATACTTGACCAATTTAACAACATCACAACTTTAAAGTACATAAAATGAAGAAATAAATTAAATCTACAAGTAATAAGTTCATGGTTGTTCATACTTAGAAAGATTCAAGCCAAGGCTTTGATCTTTTAAGAAAGTAAACCTTAAGTTTACAAACATGAATACAAGTATGATTTTAAAACTCATGAACTTTAAATCTTTTAAAACATTAAGTGTAGAACCATAAACTAGAAAGTTTAGGTTCTTGTTCTTGGTTCTTCATCAAAAAAAAAAAAGATGGAAGTAACCAAGATTAGATGAAGATACAAGTTAGAAAACTTTATCTTTAACAACAACAAACAACTAGTAAGTAAACATTAAACAAGAACAAGTAATGAAACTAGTAATATGATGATGAATGTGGCGGTTTTTAAGAGAGAAAAAGAAGAGAAAAACTAGAACATGTTACTTACAAGTTGAGAGAAAAATGAGAGAAAGTAAAGTAGTAAAATGGAGTGTGTGTAAAAGTGAAGTAAAATGCTAGTAATATGTAACAATAATTGGAAATAAAACTTCCCTCCCAACCCTTCAAAACCTACGGTTTTCTTGGCTAAAGAGAAAGGGTCAAATGCTTGCTTTCAAACATGGGAGAATGGTGTATGCTTAGAATGGTATTAAAGCAAATTGGTATGGGAAAGTGGTGTAAGTGTGCACGTAACAAGATTCCTCATTAACTAGTTACTCCTTGATTAAGCTTAATAAGTCATTAACATAATGTTGGGCTCCTAATAATCCATCAAGAGAAGTAGGGTGGACTTCCAAGTCCATTAACATGAATCCATTAATAAAAGCCCAAGTCTAAGTATGTAAGAATTAATTAAATAAAGCCCATGTAATTAACCACATGCATTAGTTAATTAAAATGATTAATAATAATTAATCATGAATGTAAATAATATTCGAAAATATTATTCGTGAAAAGTACGTGTGTCACAAATACGAGTCGGGACATGCAAAGTCAAATACGATAACAAGTAAATGTATAAAAATACATTCGTTAAAATGCATGTATTAATAATAATTATTAATGAATAAACGTTGGAAAATTCCGGTTTGTTACATTACCCACATGTTAAAGAAAATTTCGTCCCGAAATTTTAAGCTGAGGTAGATGGAGGAGTCGGGAAAAGGTGAGGATACTTCTGCATCATTTGATCCTCTCGTTCCCAGGTAAACTCAGGTCCTCGTTTGGCATTCCATCGTACTCAGACGATCGGAATCTTGTTGTGCTTCAAAGTTTTGACCTCACGGTCCATAATTTCAACAGGCTCTTCCACGAAGTGGAGTTTGTCATCAATCGTAAGTTCCTCCAATGGTATGACATGTTCTGATTCAGCAAGACACTTCTTCAAATTCGATACATGAAAGGTAGGATGAACTGAGCTCAATTGTATTAGAAGATCTAAACGGTAAGCAACGGGTCCAACATGCTCCAAGATTTCGAAAGGACCAATGTATCGCGGATTTAACTTTCCACGTTTTCCAAAACGAATTACACCCTTCCAAGGTGCAACCTTCAACATTACACGGTCACCCACGTTGAATTCGAAGTCTTTACGTTTAAGGTCGGCATAACTCTTTTGACGATCACGGGCCGTCTTGAGTCTCGCTTGAATTTAGACAATCTTCTCAGTTGTTTCATGGACTATCTCGGGTCCGGTGATTTGCGTTTAGCCTACTTCGGTCCAACAAATAGGAGATCGGCACTTGCGGCCATACAACGCTTCAAAAGGTGCGGCATTAATACTTGAATGATAACTGTTGTTGTAAGAGAATTCGGCTAGCGGCAAATGCCTTTCCCAAGCCTTTCCAAAATAAATAACACAAGCACGCAACATGTCCTCCAAAGTCTGAATTATGCGTTCGCTTTGTCCGTCGGTCTGTGGGTGATACACAGTACTCATGTCGAGACGGGTTCCCAAGGCTTCTTGCAAAGAACGCCAAAATCTGGAAGCAAAACGGGGATCGCGATCTGAGATGATCTATAAAGGTATACCATAACGAGATACAACCTCTTTTATGTATAATTGAGCTAGTCTTTCCATCGTATCCGTTTCCTTCATGGCTGAGAAGTGTGCAGATTTGGTAAGACGATCAAATAACCCAGATGGTATCGTATCCGCCCACCGTCTTTGGTAACTTGGTAATGAAATCCATTATTATCCTTTCCCACTTCCATTGCGGGATTTCCGGTTGTTGAAGTAACCCAGAAGGCCTCTGATGTTCGGCCTTAACTTTTGAGCAAGTCAAACACTTACCAACATACGTTTCAACGTCCTTCTTAAGATTAGGCCACCAGTACTATTCCTTAAGATCGTGGTACATTTTACCCGCTCTGAGATGAATTGAATATCTCGACTTGTGGGCTTCATCTAATATAAGGTTCCGTAGATCTCCATAACGAGGTACCCAAATCCTTCCGGCATAGCATCGGAGTCCAGTCTCCTTAACTTCGAATCGAGAAATGAGAATGTTCAAGTATTCATGAGATATATTCTCCTCCTTGAGAGCCTCATCTTGGGCTGCTCGGATCTGGCTATTGAGGTTCGAATGAATGGTGATGTTCAAGGCTCGGACACTGATGTTATGCGAGGTGTATATGAAATAGCTTATATTTTACTAGGAAAAATATTAAATACGATACAATTTTACACAAGATATTTATTTATTTATAGAATGGATATACTTAAACCTTGCTACAACACTTATAGGCAGTGTACCTAATCGTACAGTAGTGTAGTTTTTAGTAAGTCCGGTTCGTTCCACAGGGAAATCTTTTAAACAAAGCTTAACGCTATATTAGTTTTAATTTATAAAAATACAAATATATATATAAGTAATATTATTATTATAAAAAGGGGGTTTTACCGTTTAATGACCGGTTTGTCGATTTTTAAAACTTTAGTCGCAGTTAAAACCTAATGTAAAATATTAAATAAATAAAAGACTTAATTTAAAGCATAAAGTAAATAACGATAATGAAATTGCGATAAATAAAAGTGCGATAAAATAAAATTAAGATAATTAAAGAGTACGAAAATTAAAAGTGCAATTAAATACAATGACAATAAATAAAAGTGCAATTAAATACAATAACAATAAATAAAAGTGCAATAATTAGAAGTGCAATTAAATATGAAAATAAAGAAATTATGCTTATTTAAACTTCCATAATCATGATGTTTGACGTGTTGATTTTAGTTTTATTCCCATGGGTTAATTGTCCTTTGTCCTGGATTATTTAATATGTCCGTCTGGTTTTTGTCCATAACAGTCCATCAGTCATAAATATTAAGTGCGAGTATCCTCGTCAAATTATCCTTATACCCGAAGTCAAATATTCCAACTAATTGGGGACTTAAACTGTAACAAGGTTTTAATACTTTGTTTAATAATTACACCAGGTTATCGACTGCGTGTAACCCAAGGTTTTAATACTTTGTTATCAATTATGCCAAGTGTCCTTGTACATAATTTCACCCCTGTTTTAATAATTCTAGTGACTATTAATCCATTCCCGTGTCCGGTTAAATGAACGATTATTCGTACATATAAATATCCCGCCCATAGTGTCCGATCGAGTGTATATGGTTATTTATAGGTACGTCCAATTGTAAATCTTTATATTAAAATTAACAAACTATCATTTAGTTAAACAAATATAAAGCCCATTAATAGCTCATAGTCTAATTTCCACAAGTGTCGTTCTTTTGTCCAAACCCCAATTATGGTACAAAGCCCAATTACCCAATTTTAGTATTTTAGCCCAACATCATGATTACTTCGTTTTAAATAAGCATAATAATAACTTAGCAACGAGACATTAAATTAAAAAGGTTGAACATAACTTACAATGATTAAAAATAGCGTAGTGTTACACGGACAGAATTTCGACTTACACCCTTACAATATGCGCTAGCATACCCTTATTATTAGAATTAAAATTAAAATTAAAATTAAAATTATAAATATATATATATATATATATATATATATATATATATATATATATATATATACGTTGAGAGTTGGATGGATGGATATATATATATTTTTGATGCACCAAACTGCGACTTTTATAGGCATGTGGGCTGGAAAAGGGCCTCATGCGATCGCATGGGCTTTGCCCTTCAAGGCCATGCGATCGCATGGCCAAATAGGGAGGCTCAAAAGTCTTTAAAAACGTGGGCTGCTTATTTATTTGTTATATAATATAATATATATATAATTAAATTTAATTTTATATATATATTATATTATATTCTTGTACTCCGTTGAGTTGTAATTTTTAGTCCGTTGCGTCGAGCATTGAGAGTTGACTCTGGTAATTTTTAGTCCGTTGCGTCGAGCATTGTATAAAAGTTTGAACGTGAAATATTATTATAATCAGTTTTTCATATAGAATTGTTGTAGTTGAATTGTATATTAGCTACTAAGTATGAACTTAACGGGTAGGTACTACCCGAATTTAAACTTATAAAATGCTAATATGAAGAAAAAGCTTTTATAAATGAGTTCATATTATGCTACGAAATACTATTAACTACTCTTAATATTCTATATGATTAACTTGTTCCATTTGACTATTTTGAAGGAAATGGCACCGACTACTCGACACACCGTGAATATGAATGAAGAGGAATTCTGTACTTTTCTAGCTTCAAACATAGCCACAGTACAGGCTACGCTACATACCAACAATAACCTTGGATCTAGCAGTACAGGAAATCGTGTAGGATGCACCTACAAAGAATTCACTGCCTGCAAACCTTTGGAATTTGATGGAACCGAAGGACCGATCGAATTGAAACGGTGGACCAAGAAGGTCGAATCGGTGTTTGCCATAAGTAAGTGTACTGAAGAGGACAAAGTGAAGTACGCTACGCATACCTTCACAGGTTCTGTATTAACATGGTGGAATACCTATCTAGAGCAAGTGGGACAAGATGATGCGTACGCACTACCATGGTCAGCATTCAAGCACTTGATGAACGAGAAGTACCGTCCCAGAACCGAGGTCAATAAGCTCAAGACAGAACTTAGAGGGTTACGAACCCAAAGATTTGATATTACCACGTACGAAAGACGATTCACAGAATTGTGCCTATTGTGTCCGGGAGCGTTCGAAGATGAGGAAGAGAAGATCGACGCGTTTGTGAAAGGATTACCAGAAAGAATCCAAGAAGATATAAGTTCACATGAGCCCACCTCCATACAACAGGCATGTAGAATGGCTCACAAACTAGTGAACCAGATTGAGGAAAGAATTAAAGAACAGACTGCTGAAGAGGCCAATGTAAAGCAAGTCAAAAGAAAGTGGGAGGAAAACGGTGATAAGAATCACCAATACAACAACAACAGCAATTACAATAATAATCGCAACAATTATCCCAACAATCGCAACTACAACAAACGGCCCAACAACAACAACAACAACAACAACAATAACAATAGCAACTACAACAATCATCCCAACAACAATAACAACCGCAACAACAACAACAATCAGAAGCAGCTATGCCAAAGGTGTGAAAAGAATCACTCGGGGTTCTGCACCAAATTTTGCAACAAGTGTAAAAGAAATGGTCATAGCGCGGCGAAGTGTGAGGTCTACGGACCAGGGGTTAATAGAACGAAAGGAACAAATGGTGTCGGAACGAGTAATGGCGGAGCAAGTAGTGTCGGAGCAAGTTATGCCAATGTAGTTTGTTATAAATGTGAAAAACCGGGCCACATTATTAGAAATTGCCCGAACCAGGAGAACACGAATGGACAAGGCCGCGGAAGAGTTTTCAATATTAATGCGGCAGAGGCACAGGAAGACCCGGAGCTTGTTACGGGTACGTTTCTTATTGACAATAAATTTGCTTACGTTTTATTTGATTCGGGGACGGATAGAAGCTATATGAGTAGAGATTTTTGTGCTAAATTAAGTTGTCCATTGACGCCTTTGGATAGTAAATTTTTACTCGAATTAGCAAATGGTAAATTAATTTCAGCAGATAATATATGTCGGAATCGAGAAATTAAACTGGTTAGCGAAACATTTAAGATTGATTTGATACCAGTAGAGTTAGGGAGTTTTGATGTGATAATCGGTATGGACTGGTTGAAAGAAGTGAAAGCAGAGATCGTTTGTTACAAAAATGCAATTCGCATTATACGAGAAAAAGGAAAACCCTTAATGGTGTACGGAGAAAAGGGCAACACGAAGCTACATCTTATTAGTAATTTGAAGGCACAAAAACTAATAAGAAAAGGTTGCTATGTTGTTCTAGCACACGTCGAGAAAGTACAAACTGAAGAAAAGAGCATCAATGATGTTCCCATTGCAAAAGAATTTCCTGATGTATTTCCGAAAGAATTACCGGGATTACCCCCACATCGATCCGTTGAATTTCAAATAGATCTTGTACCAGGAGCTGCACCAATAGCTCGTGCTCCTTACAGACTCGCACCCAGCGAGATGAAAGAACTGCAAAGCCAATTACAAGAACTTTTAGAGCATGGTTTCATTCGACCAAGCACATCACCGTGGGGAGCTCCTGTTTTGTTTGTCAAGAAGAAAGATGGTACATTTGAAATGTCCCGTTCTTATTGATTAAAAACGTTCCATATTAATTGATTTCGTTGCGAGGTTTTGAACTCTATATGAGACGTTTTTCAAAGACTGCATTCATTTTAAAACAAACCATAACCTTTATTTCATCAATAAAGGTTTAAAAAGCTTTACGTAGATTATCAAATAATGATAATCTAAAATATCCTGTTTACACACGACCATTACATAATGGTTTACAATACAAATATGTTACAACAAAATAAGTTTCTTGAATGCAGTTTTTACACAATATCATACAAGCATGGACTCCAATTCTCGTCCTTATTTAAGTATGCGACAGCGGAAGCTCTTAATAATCACCTGAGAATAAACATGCTTAAAACGTCAACAAAAATGTTGGTGAGTTATAGGTTTAACCTATATATATCAAATCATAATAATAGACCACAAGATTTCATATTTCAATACACATCCCATACATAGAGATAAAAATCAGTCATATGGTGAACACCTGGTAACCGACAATGACAAGATGCATATATAAGAATATCCCCATCATTCCGGGACACCCTTCGGATATGATATAAATTTCGAAGTACTAAAGCATCCGGTACTTTGGATGGGGTTTGTTAGGCCCAATAGATCTATCTTTAGGATTCGCGTCAATTAGGGTGTCTGTTCCCTAATTCTTAGATTACCAGACTTAATAAAAAGGGGCATATTCAATTTCGATAATTCAACCATAGAATGTAGTTTCACGTACTTGTGTCTATTTTGTAAATCATTTATAAAACCTGCATGTATTCTCATCCCAAAAATATTAGATTTTAAAAGTGGGACTATAACTCACTTTCACAGATTTTTACTTCGTCGGGAAGTAAGACTTGGCCACTGGTTAATTCACGAACCTATAACAATATATACATATATATCAAAGTATGTTCAAAATATATTTACAACACTTTTAATATATTTTGATGTTTTAAGTTTATTAAGTCAGCTGTCCTCGTTAGTAACCTACAACTAGTTGTCCACAGCTAGATGTACAGAAATAAATCGATAAATATTATCTTGAATCAATCCACGACCCAGTGTATACGTATCTCAGTATTGATCACAACTCAAACTATATATATTTTGGAATCAACCTCAATCCTGTATAGCTAACTCCAACATTCACATATAGAGTGTCTATGGTTGTTCCGAAATATATATAGATGTGTCGACATGATAGGTCGAAACATTGTATACGTGTCTATGGTATCTCAAGATTACATAATATACAATACAAGTTGATTAAGTTATGGTTGGAATAGATTTGTTACCAATTTTCACGTAGCTAAAATGAGAAAAATTATCCAATCTTGTTTTACCCATAACTTCTTCATTTTAAATCCGTTTTGAGTGAATCAAATTGCTATGGTTTCATATTGAACTCTATTTTATGAATCTAAACAGAAAAAGTATAGGTTTATAGTCGGAAAAAATAAGTTACAAGTCGTTTTTGTAAAGGTAGTCATTTCAGTCGAAAGAACGACGTCTAGATGACCATTTTAGAAAACATACTTCTACTTTGAGTTTAACCATAATTTTTGGATATAGTTTCATGTTCATAATAAAAATCATTTTCTCAGAATAACAACTTTTAAATCAAAGTTTATCATAGTTTTTAATTAACTAACCCAAAACAGCCCTCGGTGTTACTACGACGGCGTAAATCCGGTTTTACGGTGTTTTTCGTGTTTCCAGGTTTTAAATCATTAAGTTAGCATATCATATAGATATAGAACATGTGTTTAGTTGATTTTAAAAGTCAAGTTAGAAGGATTAACTTTTGTTTGCGAACAAGTTTAGAATTAACTAAACTATGTTCTAGTGATTACAAGTTTAAACCTTCGAATAAGATAGCTTTATATGTATGAATCGAATGATGTTATGAACATCATTACTACCATAAGTTCCTTGGATAAACCTACTGGAAAAGAGAAAAATGGATCTAGCTTCAATGGATCCTTGGATGGCTCGAAGTTCTTGAAGCAGAATCATGACACGAAAACAAGTTCAAGTAAGATCATCACTTGAAATAAGATTGTTATAGTTATAGAAATTGAACCAAAGTTTGAATATGATTATTACCTTGTATTAGAATGATAACCTACTGTAAGAAACAAATATTTCTTGAGGTTGGATGATCACCTTACAAGATTGGAAGTGAGCTAGCAAACTTGAAAGTATTCTTGATTTTATGAAACTAGAACTTTTGGAATTTATGAAGAACACTTAGAACTTGAAGATAGAACTTGAGAGAGATCAATTAGATGAAGAAAATTGAAGAATAAAAGTGTTTGTAGGTGTTTTTGGTCGTTGGTGTATGGATTAGATATAAAGGATATGTTATTTTGTTTTCATGTAAATAAGTCATGAATGATTACTCATATTTTTGTAATTTTATGAGATATTTCATGCTAGTTGCCAAATGATGGTTCCCACATGTGTTAGGTGACTCACATGGGCTGCTAAGAGCTGATCATTGGAGTGTATATACCAATAGTACATACATCTAAAAGCTGTGTATTGTACGAGTACGAATACGGGTGCATACGAGTAGAATTGTTGATGAAACTGAACGAGGATGTAATTGTAAGCATTTTTGTTAAGTAGAAGTATTTTGATAAGTGTCTTGAAGTCTTTCAAAAGTGTATGAATACATATTAAAACACTACATGTATATACATTTTAACTGAGTCGTTAAGTCATCGTTAGTCGTTACATGTAAATGTTGTTTTGAAACCTTTAGGTTAACGATCTTGTTAAATGTTGTTAACCCAATGTTTATAATATCAAAAGAGATTTTAAATTATTATATTATCATGATATTATGATGTACGAATATCTCTTAATATGATATATATACATTAAATGTCGTTACAACGATAAACGTTACATATATGTCTCGTTTCAAAATCATTAAGTTAGTAGTCTTGTTTTTACATATGTAGTTCATTGTTAATATAATTAATGATATGTTTACTTATCATAATATCATGTTAACTATATATATAATCATATATATGTCATCATATAGTTTTTTTACAAGTTTTAACGTTCGTGAATCACCGGTCAACTTGGGTGGTCAATTGTCTATATGAAACCTATTTCAATTAATCAAGTCTTAACAACTTTGATTGCTTAACATGTTGGAAACATTTAATCATGTAAATATCAATCTCAATTAATATATATAAACATGGAAAAGTTCGGGTCACTACAGTACCTACCCGTTAAATAAATTTCGTCCCGAAATTTTAAGCTGTTGAAGGTGTTGACGAATCTTCTGGAAATAGATGCGGGTATTTCTTCTTCATCTGATCTTCACGCTCCCAGGTGAACTCGGGTCCTCTACGAGCATTCCATCAAACCTTAACAATTGGTATCTTGTTTTGCTTAAGTCTTTTAACCTCACGATCCATTATTTCGACGGGTTTTTCGATGAATTGAAGTTTTTCGTTGATTTGGATTTCATCTAACGGAATAGTGAGATCTTCTTTAGCAAAACATTTCTTTAAATTCGAGACGTGGAAAGTGTTATGTACAGCTGCGAGTTGTTGAGGTAACTCAAGTCGGTAAGCTACTGGTCCGACACGATCAATAATCTTGAATGGTCCAATATACCTTGGATTTAATTTCCCTCGTTTACCAAATCGAACAACGCCTTTCCAAGGTGCAACTTTAAGCATGACCATCTCTCCAATTTCAAATTCTATATCTTTTCTTTTAATGTCAGCGTAGCTCTTTTGTCGACTTTGGGCGGTTTTCAACCGTTGTTGAATTTGGATGATCTTCTCGGTAGTTTCTTGTATAATCTCCGGACCCGTAATCTGTCTATCCCCCACTTCACTCCAACAAATCGGAGACCTGCACTTTCTACCATAAAGTACTTCAAACGGCGCCATCTCAATGCTTGAATGGTAGCTGTTGTTGTAGGAAAATTCTGCTAACGGTAGATGTCGATCCCAACTGTTTCCGAAATCAATAACACATGCTCGTAGCATGTCTTCAAGCGTTTGTATCGTCCTTTCGCTCTGCCCATCAGTTTGTGGATGATAGGCAGTACTCATGTCTAGACGAGTTCCTAATGCTTGCTGTAATGTCTGCCAGAATCTTGAAATAAATCTGCCATCCCTATCAGAGATAATAGAGATTGGTATTCCATGTCTGGATATGACTTCCTTCAAATACAGTCGTGCTAACTTCTCCATCTTGTCATCTTCTCTTATTGGTAGGAAGTGTGCTGATTTGGTGAGACGATCAACTATTACCCAAATAGTATCAAAACCACTTGCAGTCCTTGGCAATTTAGTGATGAAATCCATGGTAATGTTTTCCCATTTCCATTCTGGGATTTCGGGTTGTTGAAGTAGACCTGATGGTTTCTGATGCTCAGCTTTGACCTTAGAACACGTCAAACATTCTCCTACGTATTTAGCAACATCGGCTTTCATACCCGGCCACCAAAAATGTTTCTTGAGATCCTTGTACATCTTCCCCGTTCCAGGATGTATTGAGTATCTGGTTTTATGAGCTTCTCTAAGTACCATTTCTCTCATATCTCCAAATTTTGGTACCCAAATCCTTTCAGCCCTATACCGGGTTCCGTCTTCCCGAATATTAAGATGCTTCTCCGATCCTTTGGGTATTTCATCCTTTAAATTTCCCTTTTTTAAAACTCCTTGTTGCGCCTCCTTTATTTGAGTAGTAAGGTTATTATGAATCATTATATTCATAGATTTTACTCGAATGGGTTCTCTGTCCTTCCTGCTCAAGGCATCGGCTACCACATTTGCCTTCCCCGGGTGGTAACGAATCTCAAAGTCATAATCATTCAATAATTCAATCCACCTACGTTGCCTCCTATTCAGTTGTTTCTGATTAAATATGTGTTGAAGACTTTTGTGGTCGGTATATATAATACTTTTGACCCCATATAAGTAGTGTCTCCAAGTCTTTAATGCAAAAACAACCGCGCCTAATTCCAAATCATGCGTCGTATAATTTTGTTCGTGAATCTTCAATTGTCTAGACGCATAAGCAATCACCTTCGTTCGTTGCATTAATACACAACCGAGACCTTGCTTTGATGCGTCACAATAAATCACAAAATCATCATTCCCTTCAGGCAATGACAATATAGGTGCCGTAGTTACCTTTTTCTTCAATAACTGAAACGCTTTCTCTTGTTCATCCTTCCATTCAAATTTCTTCCCTTTATGCGTTAATGCAGTCAAGGGTTTTGCTATTCTGGAAAAATCTTGGATGAACCTTCTGTAGTAACCAGCTAGTCCTAAAAACTGGCGTATGTGTTTCGGAGTTTTCGGGGTTTCCCACTTTTCAACAGTTTCTATCTTTGCCGGATCCACCTTAATACCTTCTTTGTTCACTATGTGACCGAGGAATTGAACTTCTTCTAACCAAAATGCACACTTTGAAAACTTAGCGTACAGTTTTTCCTTCCTCAATACTTCTAACACCTTTCTCAAATGTTCACCGTGTTCTTGGTCATTCTTTGAGTAAATAAGTATGTCATCAATGAAAACAATGACAAACTTGTCAAGGTATGGTCCACACACTCGGTTCATAAGGTCCATGAACACAGCTGGTGCATTAGTTAAACCAAACGGCATGACCATAAACTCGTAATGACCGTAACGTGTTCTGAAAGCAGTCTTTGGAATATCATCTTCTTTCACCCACATTTGATGATACCCGGAACGTAAGTCAATCTTTGAATAAACAGACGAGCCTTGTAGTTGATCAAATAAGTCGTCGATTCTCGGCAGTGGGTAGCGGTTCTTGATGGTAAGTTTGTTCAACTCTCGGTAGTCGATACACAACCTCAATGTACCATCTTTCTTCTTGACAAACAAAACAGGAGCTCCCCACGGTGATGTGCTTGGTCGAATGAAACCACGCTCTAAAAGTTCTTGTAATTGGCTTTGCAGTTCTTTCATCTCGCTGGGTGCGAGTCTGTAAGGAGCACGAGCTATTGGTGCAGCTCCTGGTACAAGATCTATTTGAAATTCAACGGATCGATGTGGGGGTAATCCCGGTAATTCTTTCGGAAATACATCGGGAAATTCTTTTGCAATGGGAACATCATTGATGCTCTTTTCTTCAGTTTGTACTTTCTCGACGTGTGCTAGAACAGCATAGCAACCTTTTCTTATTAGTTTTTGTGCCTTCAAATTACTAATAAGATGTAGCTTCGTGTTGCCCTTTTCTCTGTACACCATTAAGGGTTTTCCTTTTTCTCGTATAATGCGAATTGCATTTTTGTAACAAACGATCTCTGCTTTCACTTCTTTCAACCAGTCCATACCGATTATCACATCAAAACTCCCTAACTCTACTGGTATCAAATCAATCTTAAATGTTTCGCTAACCAGTTTAATTTCTCGATTTCGACATATATTATCTGCTGAAATTAATTTACCATTTGCTAATTCGAGTAAAAATTTACTATCCAAAGGCGTCAATGGACAACTTAATTTAGCACAAAAATCTCTACTCATATAGCTTCTATCCGCACCCGAATCAAATAAAACATAAGCAGATTTATTGTCAATAAGAAACGTACCCGTAACAAGCTCCGGGTCTTCCTGTGCCTCTGCCGCATTAATATTGAAAACTCTTCCGCGGCCTTGTCCATTCGTGTTCTCCTGGTCCGGGCAATTTCTAATAATGTGGCCCGGTTTTCCACATTTATAACAAACTACATTGGCATAACTTGCTCCGACACTACTTGCTCCGCCATTACTCGTTCCGACACCATTTGTTCCTTTCGTTCTATTAACCCCTGGTCCATAGACCTCACACTTCGCCGCGCTATGACCATTTCTTTTACACTTGTTGCAAAATTTGGTGCAGAACCCCGAGTGATTCTTTTCACACCTTTGGCATAGCTGCTTCTGATTGTTGTTGTTGTTGCGGTTATTATTGTTGTTGGGATGATTGTTGTAGTTGCTGTTGTTGTTGTTGTTGTTGTTGTTGTTGGGCCGTTTGTTGTAGTTGCGATTGATGTTGCGATTGTTGGGATAATTGTTGCGATTATTGTTGTAATTGCTGTTGTTGTTGTATTGGTGATTCTTATCACCGTTTTCCTCCCACTTTCTTTTGACTTGCTTCACATTGGCCTCTTCAGCAGTCTGTTCTTTAATTCTTTCTTCAATTTGGTTCACGAGTTTGTGAGCCATTCTACATGCCTGTTGTCCCACTTGCTCTAGATAGGTATTCCACCATGTTAACGCAGAACCTGTGAAGGTATGCGTAGCGTACTTCACTTTGTCCTCTTCAGTACACTTACTTATGGCAAACACCGATTCGACCTTCTCGGTCCACCGTTTCAATCCGATCGGTCCTTCGGTTCCATCAAATTCCAAAGGTTTGCAGGCAGTGAATTCTTTGTAGGTGCATCCTACATGATTTCCTGTACTGCTAGATCCAAGGTTATTGTTGGTATGTAGCGCAGCCTGTACTGCGGCTATGTTTGAAGCTAGAAAAGTACGGAATTCCTCTTCATTCATATTCACGGTGTGTCGAGTAGTCGGTGCCATTTCCTTCAAAATAGTCAAATGGAACAAGTTAATCATACAGAATATTAAGAGTAGTTAATAGTATTTCGTAGCATAATATGAACTCATTTATAAAAGCTTTTTCTTCATATTAGCGTTTTATAAGTTTAAATTCGGGTAGTACCTACCCGTTAAGTTCATACTTAGTAGCTAATATACAATTCAACTACTACAATTCTATATGAAAAACTGATTATAATAATATTTCGCGTTCAAACTTTTATACAATATTTTACAAACTTACAATACCGCTTATTTTACATAAAGCATGAAATATAGCACACAATAACTTTGATACAAGATAGTTGTGAAGATAATTCTAGCTAGTACACAAGTCGTTCAGCAAAGGCAATAAAGACACGTAATTCATACGTCCAGAAACAAGTCATGCATTCTGGTTTTACTAGGACTACTTCCCATCCTTGGTCTTGTGGAACATAACCGTTATGGCCGTTGATAAGACAGCGTGTTGTAACGTCATCAAAGGGACGAGGGTTACGTAATGACCAACAGTCTCGTAATAACCTAAAAACCTCATTTCTTACCCCAATTACCGACTCCGTCACTTGTGGGAACGTTTTGTTTAATAGTTGTAGCCCGATGTTCTTGTTCTCACTTTGGTGAGAAGCGAACATTACTAACCCGTAAGCATAACATGCTTCTTTATGTTGCATGTTAGCCGCTTTTTCTAAATCACGAAGTCCTATATTCGGATATACTGAGTCAAAATAATTTCTTAACCCGTTGCGTAAAATAGCATTTGGGTTCCCCGCAATATATGCGTCAAAGTAAACACATCGTAACTTATGGATTTCCCAATGTGATATTCCCCATCTTCCGAACGAAAGCCTTTTATAAACCAAGGCATTCTTGGAACGTTCTTCGAATGTCTTACAAACTGATCTTGCCTTAAATAGTTGTGCCGAGGAATTCTGACCGACTCTAGACAAGATTTCATCAATCATGTCTCCGGGTAGGTCTCTTAAAATATTGGGTTGTCTATCCATTTTGTGTTTTTATACTGTAAAATAGACAAGAGTTAGATTCATAAAAAAAATACTTATTAATACAAGCAATTTTTACATATATCATAAAGCATAAGCACACTATATTACATATATTACACCACACGAATATAACTATCTTATTCCGACTCGCTCATTTCTTCTTGTTCGGTTTTGGTTCGTTTTGCCAAGTTTCTAGGGATATATGATGTTCCCCTAATACGAGCCGTCGTTATCCACATTGGTTTAGAAAAACCTGGTGGTTTAGAGGTTCCCGGGTCATTGTTACAACTTAAGGACTTCGGGGGTTGACGATACATATAAAGTTCATCGGGGTTGGAATTAGATTTCTCTATTTTTATGCCCTTTCCCTTATTATTTTCTTTTGCCTTTTTAAATTCAGTTGGGGTAATTTCTATAACATCATCGGAATTCTCGTCGGAATCCGATTCATCGGAGAATTGGTAATCCTCCCAATATTTTGCTTCCTTGGCGGAAACACCATTGACCATGATTAACCTTGGTCGGTTGGTTGAGGATTCTCTTTTACTTAACCATTTTATTATTTCCCCCACCGATTCTATTTCTTCTTCCGGTTCCGATTCTTCTTCCGGTTCCGATTCTTCTTCCGGTTCCGACTCTTCTTCCGGTTCCTCTTCGGGAACTTGTGAATCAGTCCACGAATCATTCCAATTTACATTTGACTCTTCATTATTATTAGGTGAGTCAATGGGACTTGTTCTAAAGGTAGACATCTATCACATAATATCAAACACGATAAGAGATTAATATATCACATAATATTCATATGTTAAAAATATATAGTTTCCAACAAAAATGTTAAGCAATCATTTTTAAAGAAAACACGGTCGAAGTCCAGACTCACTAATGCATCTTAACAAACTCGATAAGACACACTAATGCAAATTTTCTGGTTCTCTAAGACCAACGCTCTGATACCAACTGAAATGTCCCGTTCTTATTGATTAAAAACGTTCCATATTAATTGATTTCGTTGCGAGGTTTTGATGTCAAAGCGAGGTGTATATAAAATAGTTATTATTTTACTAGGAAAATACTATTAAATACGATACAATTTTACACAAGATATTTATTTATTTATAGAATGGATATACTTAAACCTTGCTACAACACTTATAGGCAGTGTACCTAATCGTACAGTAGTGTAGTTTTTAGTAAGTCCGGTTCGTTCCACAGGGAAATCTTTAAACAAAGCTCAACGCTATATTAGTTTACTTTTATAAAAATACAAATATATATATAAGTAATATTATTATTATAAGGGGGGGTTTTTACCGTTTAATGACCGGTTTGTCGATTTTAAGACTTTAGTCGCAGTTAAAACCTAATGTAAAATATAAAATAAATACAAGACTTAAATTAAAGCGTAAAGTAAATAACGATAATGAAATTGCGAATAATAAAAGTGCGATAAAATAAACTTGCGATAATTAAAAAGTACGATAATTAAAAGTGCGATAAAATAAAATAAATAAAAGTGCGATAATTAGAAGTGCAATTAAATTTAAAATAAAGGAAATTAAATATGAAATAAAAGAATTATGCTTATTTAAACTTCCGTAATCATGATGTTTGACGTGTTGATTTTAGTTTTATGCCCATGGGTTAATTGTCCTTTGTTCTGGATTATTCAATATGTCCGTCTGGTTTTTGTCCATAACAGTCCATCAGTCATAAATATAAATTGCAAGTGTCCTTGTCAAATTATTATTATACCCGAAGTTAAATATTCCAACTAATTGGGGATTCGAATTGTAACAAGGTTTTAATACTTTGTTTAATGAATACACCAGGTTATCGACTGCGTGTAAACCAAGGTTTTACCACTTTGTTAACAATTACACCAATTACCCTTGAATGTAATTTCACCCCTGTTTTAATTATTCTAGTGGCTATTAATCCATTCCCGTGTCCGGTTAAATGAACGATTATTCGTACAAATAAATACCCCGCCCATCGTGTCCGATCGAGTGTATATGGTAATTTATAGGGACGCCCAATTGTAAATCTTTATATTAACATTAACAAACTTTCATTTAGTTAAACAAATATAAAGCCCATTAATAGCCCATAGTCTAGTTTCCACAAGTGTCGTTCTTTTGTCCAAACCCCAATTATGGTACAAAGCCCAATTACCCAATTTTAGTAATTAGCCCAACATCATGATTACTTCGTTTTAAATAAGTATAATAATAACTTAGCTACGAGACATTAATGTAAAAAGGTTGAACATAACTTACAATGATTAAAAATAGCGTAGCGTTACACGGACAGAATTTCGACTTACACCCTTACAACATTCGCTAACATACCCTTATTATTAGAATTATAATTAAAATTAAAATATAAATTATAAATATAAATATATTTACGCATGAAGAGGAAGAAAAAAGATGTTGAAATTTGATCAGAATTCGGTTGGCTTTATAGCCAGAGTTGAAAATTGGGGCTCCGCGACTCGCGGCAAAATGCCCTTAAAACTCCGCGAGTCGCGGAGATATATTTACAGCTCACACCCTTGGAGTTTCTTGCTGCCGACGGTTTTTATTATATATATATAATATATATATAATTAATATAATTAATTATATATTATATTATATTTATATACATAGTTAACTTGTAATTTTTAGTCCGTTGCGTCGAGCGTTAAGAGTTGACTCTGGTCCCGGTTCCGGATTTTCGAACGTCCTCGCGTACAATTTAATATCTTGTACTTTGCGTTTTGAATCTTGTACTCTTGTGATTTCGAGACGTTTCTTATCAATAATTGGAACCTTTTTGATTGTCTTTTGTACTTTTGAGCTTTTTGGTCGTTTGCGTCTTCAATTCGTCGAATCTGTCTTTTGTCTTCACCTTTTATTATTTAAACAAATATCTCTTGTAAATAGAACAATTGCAACTAAAAGCTTGTCTTTCTTGAGGAATAATGCTATGAAATATATGTTCGTTTTTAGCATTATCAAATATTCCCACACTTGAGCGTTGCTTGTCCTCAAGCAATATCGTCTTGAAATACTAGAATCACTTCTTTATTCTTCACACTTTGTACATCAGTGATTTCTATACGGCGGTATAAACAATGGTAGTAACGATATGGTTTACAGTCCCACATGACTATAAAAATTTAGATCCATTAAGGAAATTGGATCTTTATGAAAACATTTGATCTTTTGAAAATTAAATCTAGTTTTTACCCTAGATAAGTTTTCCGGAATAACCCTTTACCGGTGTTTGCAAAATATTTGTGGGTTTGGTGGGTTTCAGATTTGAAAATTTTAGCTCAAAACTTGCGGTTTTGTGTCACCCACTTGCTAACCTTGTATTTGGAAAGCAACACGTCCAGTTTACTTGTTCCGTATATTACCTTTCGGCAAACTACCGTCCGGTTGTAAAGGAAAGCGTAGAACAAGCAACTGTTTAAGGCAATGTCCCGTGACATGCTTTTGATTATGGTCTATAACGTGTCGGACGCAATTACTATCCTTGGTAGGAGCAATAGTAAAGCTCACCCTTATAATTTGTCGGTCTGGCACAAGGTCCTGTCTTTGACCATGCTATGCAACCACCGTTCTTATGGTTGACACCCGATTTGGTTCAGGTGACCTAATGAATTCCAGGTGAATTCCTAGGATTTTACGTTCAATGGTAATGAACGCATTGAAGGGTTTTCAGAAAACAAATCGGTTTATAATTTTGATCAAAATATTTTCTCGTTTAAGCTCGAGTTTAGATATCATTGAATTCCATGAGTTTGTAATTCTCAATCTTTAAGGTCAATCTCAAGGATTGAGTAATATCAGGCTTAAAAGCTGATTTTTGATCTTTAAGGAGATTATCCTTTCTGGGGATCTGATTCATTAGTCTTATCAAGCTAATTTGCACGGTGCCCCCCCATTGTACGAGATAAATCCTTCTCATGGTTAGGATAAATCTGACCACTTGGCGACCCTGTTTGATGCTGAGGTCCGTGGATTTCCTGCTGATTTTAGTGATGACTTTTCTAGATTTTTCGTCAACCTACAGCTGGTCTGGACGACAACTTCATGACCTAAATCAAGAAGCGCGTTTCTTTTTCGGAAGACTTTACTTCCTTTTAATGATGGAATTGATTCATCGTGTAGATCCATCTCTTCTTTTCTTTCATCGGGTAAAACAGTTTAGTTTAGTCCAAAGCAAAAGTATTTTCAGTTATTTGTTACAGATATATGTGACATATGTTTAAAATAATTTGGTAAATTTTCCCACACTTGGCTTTTATTTTTTTCCTTTTTATCGTCCTCTATTCCATTTTAAATGAATTTTAACATTTTAGTTTGTTTCTCAATTTATGTCCTTTCCGAGGTAACAATAATTTCGGTGTTAAAACCTAGTTTTATCGTTCATAAATATGTATAAACATGATTTTTATTCATTTAATTGAAAATTTTGAAAAATTTTACTAGAATTGGGTAGTCAGTATATAAGACTAGGGCTGTTCTTTTTTATCAGAGAGCACTAGATTCTAATACAACTACTGCTTTACTAGTATTTTTAATGGTAACCAAGTGTTTAATATAAAAATTTTAAAATCCAAAAGAATTTAATCCCTTCCCACACTTAAGATCTTGCAATGCCCTCATTTGCAAGAAATCAGTAACAATTTATATTATTGAGGGATTTTTTTGTGTGAAAATGATTAAATTTTTACCAAAGTTTCCAAATATATTGTCGTTTGTTTGCTGAATGATAAATGGTGCACATCATTTGTTCATCCCGTCTTGTTGTTATTTCACATACATTTTGCATCTTGTCGTCAAAATTAGTTGCTTTTGCTGAACTTAATGCCAGTCTTTGAAAATGCGTTGTTTTACCCTGTTGTGTACATAAGATAAACTGCAAACATATATACATATTTTTGAAGTTTGGTTTATTACCCCACATTCAAAAATTATTAAAATCTAAGAATAAAAGTTAGATAATTATAAAAATGATTACAATATTAACAAAAATATTAAATGTATCAATAATTACAAATTACAAAATAATAAAAAAATAATAAGTAAACTAAGGATGATATTGGTACCAATAGGGGTTCCACGCATAACCATAAGTGCTATAGAATGCTTCGGCAGGGTCATACGTAGGATATGGTGGCTGCATCTCTATCGACCAAGGAGGGAAGACGGGTTTCGGTGTAGGAATATAGTTTCTACCTATATGTTGGCAATGCGCTATGATCTGGTTCTGATGAACTTGCCAATCTTCAAATGCTCTCTGTCTAGCATTTTCGTATTCCTGAGAAGCTATAAACCTATGCATTTCTTGCATCTCATTCCCCCCTCCTACATTACCTTGTTCCTGGTTTCTCTCTACCTGTGGATGTCTACCATTGTATCGTACTGCGGCGTTATTTCGCCGCTTCAAAACTTTCGCACCATGGTATACATTTAAACCTATAGTGTCGCGGGGTTCCGGCTCTTCTACTAATAATCCCCCCCGACTTATATCCACACCGAGATATTCACCAATCAAAGTAATAAAAATACCACCTCCTATTATGCTATGTGGACGCATCCCCCGAACCATAGCTGATAAATAATAACCCACACAATATGGTATACTTACAGCGCTGTGTGGGTCTCGAATACACATATGGTAAAACAAATCCTGTTCATTTACTTTTTCTTTGTTCTTACCCCTTTGTGTAATCGAATTAGCTAAAAACCTATGTATTACTCTTAATTCGGCTCTATCTATATCCAAATAAGAGTAGTTTCCCCCTTTGAAACGGTGATGGCTTGTCATTTGACTCCACACACCGTGTGTATCAAAATTCTCATCTATCTTTCTACCGTTTAGTATCAATCCCCTACAATCGGCAGACGCTAATTCCTCAGGCGTATATATACGTAAAGCCTGAGCCATGTCCAGTAAAGACATGTGGCGCATCGAACCGCCTAACAAAAATCTAATAAAAGAACGATCGGTTAAACTAGCTACCCGATCATTCAACTCTATACTACATAACAACTCTTCACACCATACTTTATATACAGGTCTGCGTATGGTGAATAAACATATCCAGTCATTAAAAGAAGAATTACCATACCTCTGTACCAGTAATTCCCTAATTGGCCCAGCCAATTCTACAGCTTCTAAGGGTCCCCATTCTATGACCCTCGGTACCTCAACAACCTTGGAATGAAGAGTATGCAAACCCCGTTGATATTTTGGATAATCTATCCAAAGTCTGTCAAATCGCAGGTTCGGGTGCAACTGTTCCAAGTGCATATCTGAAAAGGTCATGACTGGATGAGGTACATCCTGCTTGTAGTAGTTATCTACCTCCTGTTGTTCCAAGTTCTCAGCAGGAGCATGGCGGGCTTGGGATGAAGATTCACCCCTTTCATTCTGCAAAACACATCAAACACAAATTTTGTGCATCCAAATATGCATTAGTGTCAGCAAAATCATCAATCAAAATAATTACAATGACATTATTAATTTATATCAAACTTAAGCTTATTTTCACATTTTTATCAAATCTACACTTTTTCAAATAAGCATATACGAAAATTTTCGCCAAGTTCATAAGCATTCAACTCAAATAACATGTCAAAATAATCATTACTAGCAAATAAACAAGTCTCAAATGGCATTATCTTTCAAAAATCAAGTTCATGAATTTTGGACTTGAAAAAGTCCACTTTAATTCTCAAAATCATGTTTAGGCTCAAAGTTTGGATCATTTAACTACCTAGACATGTTACACTACTCAATTTAGCAACAATTCATGACAAAAATCGGCCATAACCAGTTTATATCAAAAAGCCCCAAATTGCTCAAGAACACAAACCCTAGATTATTCAAAATTTGAAGTTTAAGGCTTCTAATCATGTTAAACAGCATCAATCTAGGTTATACAAGCATACTACATAAACAATTTAAGTCTAATTACACTAAAAAGCATCAAAATCAAATTGGGGAAAAATAGCTCAAGAACACCAAAATTCGGATTAAATGGTGTTTAGGTGTAGAAATTTACCATTTTTCTTGAGTAGTTCTTAGATATCATCCTTCTTAACATGATTTTAGCAAAAAATTTGGTGATTAACGGTTAAAAATTGGGATTTTTGGGGGTGATTTTCGGGTTTTTTCGGGTTCTTTTTCGCAGTATTTTTCTGTGTTTTTGTTTGTGGGAGTGAACTGATCGTTTGCAGCTCTTATTTTTTTTCTGTAATACGGTCTCTCCGCGTGTCGCGGAGGTTTGCACTTCAAACTCCGCGAGTCGCGGAGTTTACCCTTTTTTTTTTTTTTTTTTTTATAATCTTTAACTTATAAAACAATTAAGAAATTAATTTTAAAATTTTGTTTCCCTTGTTATTTAGGACGAGGTCGTTTTGGATCGATGTCCTAGTCCGTCCTTTGACAAAATTTTAAAATTTGTCTTTTTGTAGCGATTGTTTTAAAAGCTAAGATTTTTGGGTTTTTTAATGTTTTTGGCATACTTTAAATCAATAAGATTAAAAATAATGATAATAAAAGTTCTCGTCCCTCCCTCGGGTAAAGCAATTTCGGTTCAAAGACCTAGTCTTCAACTTACGACGAATTTTAAAAATCATATTCTTAACTTAATGAGATAAAGTAAATTTTTGTTTTTAAATTCACACAACTTAAATATAAAATTCAAAATTAATAAAAAAAAAAATTCACACCAAACTCAAAATTTAAAATGCATAAAATTAAAAATTAATATTTTAAAAATTCACACCAAACTTAATTTAAAAATTTATAAATTCATACCAAACTTATATTAATTTTTCAAATATTTACAATTTTAAATATATTGTTTTTACATAGTTTACAATATTAATTTAAGATTAATTTTAAAAACATGGTAAAAATAAAATTAAAAATCTTTTTGTCTTTTTATCCCACTTTAATCAATCAAATATTATCAAAAATATGCGCCCCTCTTTTCGGTAAAGTAATTTCGGTTCCAAGACCTAATTTAACTCATGACGAATTTTTGAAATATTTTGGGTTGATTGATTAAAGATATTTATACCTTAAGAATAAACGTTAAATTTCGCAGTGATGTAATAAATTTTTGAACGATATCAATAATTTCGGTCGCCAAACCTAATTTTATTTAATACCAATTTAATACTTTTTAGCGAACAAATTAGCGTTTATTATCAAAAGGTTAAAAATAAAAATAAAAATAAAAACTGTACAGACATACCTGTGAAATAGATTTCTTAGTTATATGATCTATTATATTCATAAGATAGTCGGTTTAATTGGTTTTCCATGGCTGCATAAGCGTAACCTCGAGCATTCATTGTCTTTTCTTCTAAACATATGAACGGTCCGTCTCTGCATAAAGTAACAAATTCGGTATTTGAATAGGTTTGATTATTTGAACATTTACCTCCATGTGACCATTTTCCGCATTTGTGACATCGTTCTAGGTGTCGTGCTCTTCTTTTCGCTGCGGATTTTGATTTTCCTTTACCAAATTGTAACTTATTATCTTCGCATCTGGATCCTTTTCTAACTCCGTCCATTCTTTCTCTGATTACTGATACTAATTCACTCGGTAGTATGTCATTATTACGTTTAGTGATCAAAGCGTGTAGCATTAGACCATGGTTTAGTTCACAGGCAGTCTTCATTTCGTAAAAACCTAAAAAAAATAAAAATTCAGAATGGGGGGAGAAGACTAGTTCTTTAGGGTCTGCTAGGGAAAGACCATACGTGTTCCATTTTCGAGAACTACACGAAAACAGACAATCTAACTCTAACAGAAATATATATTATCCTTTAAAGACTTGATTCTCCCCACACTTAGTTAGCTGTGGTGTCGAAATTGTGATTAACTTCGTTGTCGACTTCCATCGGACCATGTATGTAATGTTTAACTCTGTGACCATTAACTTTAAATTCAATCCCATTTGAATTTATTAATTCTATCGTTCCGTATGGGAAAACTCTTTTGACTATGAATGGTCCAGACCATCTTGATTTCAATTTTCCAGGAAATAGCTTGAATCGTGAATTGAAAAGAAGAACTCTGTCTCCTTCTTTGAATTCTTTTGAACTTCTGATTCTTTTATCATGCCATTTCTTCGTTCTTTCTTTATAGATTAACAAATTTTCGTATGCTTCATGTCTTAATTCTTCTAATTCGTTTAGTTGACTTAATCGTAGACGTCCAGCTTCATGTAAATCAAGATTACATGTTTTCAAAGCCCAAAATGCTTTGTGTTCAATTTCTACTGGAAGATGACATGCTTTTCCATAAACAAGTCTAAAAGGTGTGGTTCCAATTGGAGTTTTGTAGGCTGTTCTAAAAGCCCAGAGTGCATCCTCCAATTTAATGGACCATTCCTTCGGATTTGATCCTACGGTTTTCTCTAGAATACGTTTTAAAGCTCGGTTGGTATTTTCAACTTGTCCACTTGTTTGTGGATGATATGCGGTGGAGATTTTATGAGTTACTCCATATCTTTTAAGAACTTTCTCAAGTTGATTATTACAGAAATGAGTACCCCGATCACTTATTAAAGATTTCGGTGTTCCAAACCTTGCAAAAAGACGTTTTAAAAAGTTGACTACAACTCGTGCATCGTTAGTTGGGAGAGCTTGTGCTTCCGCCCATTTAGATACATAATCAATGGCTACGAGTATATATAGATTATTATGAGATTTTGGAAATGGACCCATAAAGTCAATACCCCAAATGTCAAATACTTCACATACTTGGATGACATTTTGTGGCATTTCATCACGTTGACTTATTTTTCCGGTCCTTTGACATGCATCACAGGATTTGCAAAGAAGGTGTGCGTCTTTGTAAATTGTAGGCCAATAGAATCCAGCTTCATAAACTTTTCTTGCTGTTAGTTGAGGCCCATAATGCCCTCCTGTTGGTCCTGTGTGACAATGGTTTAAAATTTTACTAGCTTCATCTCCAAATACGCATCGGCGTATTATTCCATCGGGACAACTTTTAAACAGATGTGGATCTTCCCAGAAATAGTGTTTTATATCACTGAAGAATTTCTTTCGTCTTTGGTACGATAATCCTTTTTCAAGGAATCCACAAACTAAGTAGTTTGCATAGTCTGCAAACCATGGGATTTCTTTATAATCTATCTTCAATAGATATTCATCAGGAAAGTTGTCTTTTATGGCCGATTCATTCAGAACTTCTAATTCGGGATTTTCAAGACGAGAAAGATGATCAGCGGCGAGATTTTCTGCTCCCTTTTTATCTCGGATTTCAATATCAAACTCTTGTAAGAGTAAGATCCAACGGATTAATCTTGGTTTAGCATCTTGTTTTGAAAATAGGTATCTAAGAGCAGAATGGTCGGTATAGACCACCGTTTTTGCTAGAACTAGATATGATCGAAATTTGTCAAAAGCAAAGACAATAGCAAGGAGTTCTTTTTCAGTAGTTGTATAGTTCGTTTGTACTCCTTGTAATGTCTTACTAGCATAATATATAGGTTGAAATCGTTTTTCAATCCTTTGTCCTAAAACGGCTCCCATTGCAAAATCACTTGCATCGCACATTAGTTCAAATGGTAGATTCCAATTTGGTGTTATCATGATCGGCGCATTAGTGAGTTTTTCTTTAAGAATATTAAAAGATTTGATACACTCATCTGAAAAGATGAATGGCGCATCCTTTTCTAGGAGTTTATTCATAGGAGTGGCAATTTTAGAAAAATCTTTTATAAAACGTCGGTAAAAACCGGCATGCCCTAGAAAACTCCTAACTCCTCTAACAATGGTGGGATGTGGAAGTTTAGCAATTACATCTACTTTAGCTCTATCCACTTCAATTCCTTCTTTTGAAATTTTATGCCCAAGAACGATGCCTTCTTTAACCATGAAATGGCATTTCTCCCAATTAAGTACTAGATTTGATTTTTCGCATCTAATTAGCATTCGTTCCAGATTAACTAGACATGATTTAAATGTATCACCGAAGACTGAAAAGTCATCCATGAATACTTCCATGCATTCTTCTATCATGTCGTGAAAAATCGCCATCATACACCTTTGAAAGGTTGCAGGGGCGTTACAAAGTCCAAATGGCATGCGTTTGTAAGCAAAAGTACCATAAGGGCACGTGAATGTGGTTTTCTCTTGATCTTCGGGTGCTATTGGAATTTGAAAATATCCGGAAAATCCATCTAGAAAACAATAGTAACTATTTCCGGCTAATCTTTCCAACATTTGATCTATGAAAGGTAAGGGAAAGTGATCTTTTCTGGTGGCGTCATTTAATTTTCTATAATCAATACATACACGCCATCCTGTTACAGTCCTAGTAGGAATAAGCTCATTTTTCTCATTTGTGATGACAGTCATGCCACCCTTCTTAGGTACGCATTGAACTGGGCTTACCCATGGACTATCAGAAATTGGATATATCAAACCTGCATCTAGCAGTTTAATAATCTCTTTCTTAACTACATCTTGCATATTAGGATTTAGTCTTCGTTGGCGTTGCACATACGTTTTATGACCTTCTTCCATAAGGATTTTATGTGTGCAATACGAAGGACTTATTCCTTTAATATCATGAATCTTCCATGCAATGGCTGGTTTATGAGCTTTCAACACAGAAATGAGTTGTGATTTCTCATTTTCAGTAAGAGAAGACGATATTATTACAGGTAATTCAGATTCACCATGTAAATAAGCGTATTCCAAATGGTTTGGAAGTGGCTTTAACTCTAATTTCGGAGGTTCTTCTATCGATGATTTATATCGATATCTGTCTTCTTCTTTTAGCATTTGAATTTCTTCTGTTGTTGGTTCATATCCATTAGCTATAAGTGTAGCTAACATTTCAGCTTCATCAATTGGTTCATTACCTTCTCCTAAAGAACATTCTCCTGTTCCTTGTAATTCTGGAAATTCTTCTAATAATTCTGCATGTGCATCTATAGTTTGAATATAATAACATGTATCATCTGCAGATTGTGGTTGTTGCATTGCTCTATCAACTGAAAAGGTAACACTCTCATCCTCTATACTTAGGGTCAGTTTCTTACCGAACACGTCTATCATTGCTTTAGCCGTGTTTAAGAATGGTCTTCCTAATATGAGAGGAACTTGAGAATCTTCTTCCATGTCCAAAACAACAAAATCTACTGGAAATACTAAAGTACCAACTTTAACTAGCATGTTCTCCATTATCCCTCTAGGATATTTTATTGATCGATCGGCTAGTTGTATGCTTATTCTGGTTGGTTTCAATTCTCCAAGGTCTAGTTTAGCGTATAGTGAATACGGCATTAGATTTATACTAGCACCTAAGTCTGCTAATGCTTCTATTGAACTAAGACTACCCAGAAAACATGGAATTGTGAAACTTCCTGGATCAGATAGTTTTTCTGGTATCTTATTCAACAGCACTGCTGAACAATTAGCATTCATAGTAACAGCCGAGAGTTCTTCCATTTTCTTTCTATTCGTGATTAGATCTTTCAAGAATTTAGCATATCTTGGCATTCCTGAAATTACATCAATGAAAGGAAGATTTACATTTATCTGTTTAAACATATCCAAGAATTTGGATTGCTCGGCTTCAAGTTTTTCTTTCTTCATTTTACTCGGATAAGGAAGTGGTGGTTGGTATGGTTTAACATAAGGTTTATCCTTAACTGTGTTATCTTCATTAACCTTTTCAACTACCGGTTCTTTTTCCTTATCTTGATCAGGTTGTGGTTCTTGTGGAGTAGGAATAGTTTCATCAGAAGTTACAGGTATTTCAGGTGGTTTAAGTGTTGTACCACTTCTTGTGGTAATGGCTTTAGCTGTCTCATTCCGGGGGTTAGCGTTTGTATCACTAGGTAGACTTCCCGGTTTTCTTTCACCTATTAACCTTGCTAGGTTACTTACTTCTTGTTCCAGATTTTGAATAGAAGCTTGTTGATTTCTAAATGCTTGAGCATTTTGTTCATTGGTTTGTTTTTGAGATGTGAAAAACTGTGTTTGAGTTTCAACTAGCTTCGTCATCATATCTTCGAAATTCGGCTTTTTATCATCGGTTTGTTGTGGTGGTTTGTTTTGAAAATTCGGTCTTTGCTGATTGTAAGTATTATTGGATACTTGTTGATTGCTAGGACCTTGTTGGTTGTTGTATGGAATATTTCGGTTATAATTCTGGTTTTGATTGTAAATCGGTCTTGGCAGTTGATAATTATTCTGATAATTATTTCCAGGCCTTTGGTTTATGTATGAAATATTCTCTCTTTGTTCCATTGTTAATTCAATACTGAGACAATCTTTTGTCAAATGTGGTCCTCCACACTGCTCACAACTAATTCGTATAGAGTGAATATCTTTAGTCATCTTTTCCATTCGTCTCTCGAAAGCATCTATCTTTGCGGAAATGGAATCTAAGTCATGGCTAGAATCGGCTCTAGCTGCTTTAGATGATCTAATGATGTCTTTTTCTTGGTGCCACTCATGTGAGTGGGAAGCAGTATTATCAATAATTTTGTAAGCATCAGTTTCGGTTTTCTTCATAATAGAACCACCAGCTGCTATATCTATATCTTTCCTTGTAGTGATGTCGCATCCTTGGTAGAATATTTGTACTATTTGACAGGTGTCTAAACCATGTTGCGGACATCCTCTTAATAACTTTCCATATCTTGTCCACGCCTCATATAGAGTTTCATTTGGCTTCTGTGTGAACGTAACAATTTCTGCTTGAAGTCTTACGGCTTTAGATGCAGGAAAGAATTGTTTAAGAAATTTGTCAATTAAAACGTCCCATGTATCAATCGCCCCTTCAGGTAACGATTCCAACCAATCTTTGGCTTCTCCCTTTAAAGTCCAGGGAAATAACATGAGATATATCTGTTCATCCTCCACTTCTCGTATTTTAAATAGTGTGCAGATCCTATTAAAGGTACGTAGATGTTCATTTGGATCTTCCTTCGGCGCACCACTAAATTGGCATTGATTAGTCACCATGTGTAGAATTTGTCCTTTGATTTCATAATCTGGCGCATTAATGTCTGGATGAGTAATTGCGTGACCTTGGCCAGTGCGTTTAGCTCTCATTCGGTCTTCCATACTTAAAGGTTCCAGATTCTCCATAATTGAATTTGTTGAATCGGTATCACTAGATGATTCTGTTTTAATGGTTCGTTCCTCAACAATCTCTGTTTGAATGATTGGTGGTTCCGGAGGAAAGTTTAATGGTTCAGGATCTATGAACCGTTCCTGAATATTTTCTGGATTCTCAATTGTGAGGTTTGTTTCAAAAACTGGATTATCGGAAATTTGAACTGAAGTACTTGGTCGACTGGATGACGATTCTAAAGAAAAATCAACGGCGGTTATATTTGTTAAACGATGTCTTGATCGAGTTACAGGTGGTGAACGTACAAAAGGTGATGAACGTCTTGCTCGGTGCATTCACAGAATATCCTATTAGTTTTTAAAAGGAAAGAAAAATTATAATAAGTTATCCAATCAATAGACTTTTCTGATTTTGCCCACGTTTCGAATAGCCAAAAGATGCAGCAGAGGGGCAGGATTCGTTTGGTCTCAATATAATTGAGGACTGTTTGGCTCCAATAACCCGGTCCACGTACAAATCCAACTATTACTACGAACCAGAAAATTTTGATGTCTATCAATTTAACTACTCAAAATAAATTTTCGTAATTTTAAGAAATTTAGATAAGAAGTAGAATAAAATTCTAAGTCCTAAAAACTAGAATGGCGAGAAATAAGAGAGAAAAAGAGTTCGTCGCAAAAGGTCGAAAAAGAAAAAATGGTTGAAAAATAAAAGATGACGGAAAAATAAAAGAAACTTATAAAAACTTAAAAATACTTAACTAATTTAACCTTATTACTACAACTAACTTAAAATTATAATCGCAAATTGAAATTACTAATTGGAATGATAATTGATACATAGTAAAAGGTGTCTAAAAATATTAAAGCTTACAGGAAAAACTAAATCCCAAATGGAAATAACTTAAAAAGAAACTAAAACTTAAAAAGGCGTCGCAAAATTCTAAAGCACCTAAATCTTAGTTTAAAGAAAAAGCACTTAAGGAATTCTACGGCAAAGCCTAAAAATCTAGGAGTAAAAATAACTATAGCAAAAACTAAGTTTAAAATTAAATATGAGCTAAAAAATACAAATATTACGCTACAACGATTAAAAAGGTACAAAATATAAAAATATACAAAAAGTTGTAAAAAGTACAATTTTTATAAAAATATTATTTTTATATTATTTATTTAATAAAACTATTAATTTTATAATTTTATAAAAACTTAATTAATACTAAATACATAAATAAATAAAAAGTAAAAATAAAACTAAAACTAAAAATAATAATAATAATAATTATAATTAGGTTTAATAATTAATAATAATTAAAAATAACCCGTAATCAATGCTTGATTAGGGTTTTTTTGTCGCCTGTCAGAAACCCTCCGCGAGTCGCGGTAAATAAAGAAGAAAACCCCGCGAGTCGCGGGGTTCAGGAATTCAGTTGACAGCTTTGTGTTTTTACGCGTTTTCTTTATTTTTTTTTTTTTTAATTTTATGTTTTCTGTTTTTTATATTTAAATAAACGATTTTAAAATAAAACTTATATTTTTATAAACTAAAATAGAAATAAAGAAACTTATAAAACTTAAATATTTACAAAATCTTAAAAATACATATATTTTTGTTTTTCTTTTTATATTTTTGAATAATTAAAACGTATTTTTACAAAAGCGAATTTTTAATAAAAGTAACTAAAATTTTTTTTTTTTTTTTTTTTATATTAGCGTTGCGCTTCCGGCTTTTAAGATAGTTCCCCGGCAGCGGCGCCAAAAATATACTTGATGTGGAGCGAGGTGTATATAAAATAGTTATTATTTTACTAGGAAAATACTATTAAATACGATACAATTTTACACAAGATATTTATTTATTTATAGAATGGATATACTTAAACCTTGCTACAACACTTATAGGCAGTGTACCTAATCGTACAGTAGTGTAGTTTTTAGTAAGTCCGGTTCGTTCCACAGGGAAATCTTTAAACAAAGCTCAACGCTATATTAGTTTACTTTTATAAAAATACAAATATATATATAAGTAATATTATTATTATAAGGGGGGGTTTTTACCGTTTAATGACCGGTTTGTCGATTTTAAGACTTTAGTCGCAGTTAAAACCTAATGTAAAATATAAAATAAATACAAGACTTAAATTAAAGCGTAAAGTAAATAACGATAATGAAATTGCGAATAATAAAAGTGCGATAAAATAAACTTGCGATAATTAAAAAGTACGATAATTAAAAGTGCGATAAAATAAAATAAATAAAAGTGCGATAATTAGAAGTGCAATTAAATATAAAATAAAGGAAATTAAATATGAAATAAAAGAATTATGCTTATTTAAACTTCCGTAATCATGATGTTTGACGTGTTGATTTTAGTTTTATGCCCATGGGTTAATTGTCCTTTGTCCTGGATTATTCAATATGTCCGTCTGGTTTTTGTCCATAACAGTCCATCAGTCATAAATATAAATTGCAAGTGTCCTTGTCAAATTATTATTATACCCGAAGTAAAATATTCCAACTAATTGGGGATTCGAATTGTAACAAGGTTTTAATACTTTGTTTAATGAATACACCAGGTTATCGACTGCGTGTAAACCAAGGTTTTACCACTTTGTTAACAATTACACCAATTACCCTTGAATGTAATTTCACCCCTGTTTTAATTATTCTAGTGGCTATTAATCCATTCCCGTGTCCGGTTAAATGAACGATTATTCGTACAAATAAATACCCCGCCCATCGTGTCCGATCGAGTGTATATGGTAATTTATAGGGACGCCCAATTGTAAATCTTTATATTAACATTAACAAACTTTCATTTAGTTAAACAAATATAAAGCCCATTAATAGCCCATAGTCTAGTTTCCACAAGTGTCGTTCTTTTGTCCAAACCCCAATTATGGTACAAAGCCCAATTACCCAATTTTAGTAATTAGCCCAACATCATGATTACTTCGTTTTAAATAAGCATAATAATAACTTAGCTACGAGACATTAATGTAAAAAGGTTGAACATAACTTACAATGATTAAAAATAGCGTAGCGTTACACGGACAGAATTTCGACTTACACCCTTACAACATTCGCTAACATACCCTTATTATTAGAATTATAATTAAAATTAAAATATAAATTATAAATATAAATATATTTACGCATGAAGAGGAAGAAAAAAGATGTTGAAATTTGATCAGAATTCGGTTGGCTTTATAGCCAGAGTTGAAAATTGGGGCTCCGCGACTCGCGGCAAAATGCCCTTAAAACTCCGCGAGTCGCGGAGATATATTTACAGCTCACACCCTTGGAGTTTCTTGCTGCCGACGGTTTTTATTATATATATATAATATATATATAATTAATATAATTAATTATATATTATATTATATTTATATACATAGTTAACTTGTAATTTTTAGTCCGTTGCGTCGAGCGTTAAGAGTTGACTCTGGTCCCGGTTCCGGATTTTCGAACGTCCTCGCGTACAATTTAATATCTTGTACTTTGCGTTTTGAATCTTGTACTCTTGTGATTTCGAGACGTTTCTTATCAATAATTGGAACCTTTTTGATTGTCTTTTGTACTTTTGAGCTTTTTGGTCGTTTGCGTCTTCAATTCGTCGAATCTGTCTTTTGTCTTCACCTTTTATTATTTAAACGAATATCTCTTGTAAATAGAACAATTGCAACTAAAAGCTTGTCTTTCTTGAGGAATAATGCTATGAAATATATGTTCGTTTTTAGCATTATCAGGTTTTGACCTCTATATGAGACGTTTTTCAAAGACTGCATTCATTTTAAAACAAACCATAACCTTTATTTCATCAATAAAGGTTTAAAAAGCTTTACGTAGATTATCAAATAATGATAATCTAAAATATCCTGTTTACACACGACCATTACATAATGGTTTACAATACAAATATGTTACAACAAAATAAGTTTCTTGAATGCAGTTTTTACACAATATCATACAAGCATGGACTCCAATTCTCGTCCTTATTTAAGTATGCGACAGCGGAAGCTCTTAATAATCACCTGAGAATAAACATGCTTAAAACGTCAACAAAAATGTTGGTGAGTTATAGGTTTAACCTATATATATCAAATCATAATAATAGACCACAAGATTTCATATTTCAATACACATCCCATACATAGAGATAAAAATCAGTCATATGGTGAACACCTGGTAACCGACAATGACAAGATGCATATATAAGAATATCCCCATCATTCCGGGACACCCTTCGGATATGATATAAATTTCGAAGTACTAAAGCATCCGGTACTTTGGATGGGGTTTGTTAGGCCCAATAGATCTATCTTTAGGATTCGCGTCAATTAGGGTGTCTGTTCCCTAATTCTTAGATTACCAGACTTAATAAAAAGGGGCATATTCAATTTCGATAATTCAACCATAGAATGTAGTTTCACGTACTTGTGTCTATTTTGTAAATCATTTATAAAACCTGCATGTATTCTCATCCCAAAAATATTAGATTTTAAAAGTGGGACTATAACTCACTTTCACAGATTTTTACTTCGTCGGGAAGTAAGACTTGGCCACTGGTTAATTCACGAACCTATAACAATATATACATATATATCAAAGTATGTTCAAAATATATTTACAACACTTTTAATATATTTTGATGTTTTAAGTTTATTAAGTCAGCTGTCCTCGTTAGTAACCTACAACTAGTTGTCCACAGCTAGATGTACAGAAATAAATCGATAAATATTATCTTGAATCAATCCACGACCCAGTGTATACGTATCTCAGTATTGATCACAACTCAAACTATATATATTTTGGAATCAACCTCAATCTTGTATAGCTAACTCCAACATTCACATATAGAGTGTCTATGGTTGTTCCGAAATATATATAGATGTGTCGACATGATAGGTCGAAACATTGTATACGTGTCTATGGTATCTCAAGATTACATAATATACAATACAAGTTGATTAAGTTATGGTTGGAATAGATTTGTTACCAATTTTCACGTAGCTAAAATGAGAAAAATTATCCAATCTTGTTTTACCCATAACTTCTTCATTTTAAATCCGTTTTGAGTGAATCAAATTGCTATGGTTTCATATTGAACTCTATATTATGAATCTAAACAGAAAAAGTATAGGTTTATAGTCGGAAAAAATAAGTTACAAGTCGTTTTTGTAAAGGTAGTCATTTCAGTCGAAAGAACGACGTCTAGATGACCATTTTAGAAAACATACTTCTACTTTGAGTTTAACCATAATTTTTGGATATAGTTTCATGTTCATAATAAAAATCATTTTCTCAGAATAACAACTTTTAAATCAAAGTTTATCATAGTTTTTAATTAACTAACCCAAAACAGCCCTCGGTGTTACTACGACGGCGTAAATCCGGTTTTACGGTGTTTTTCGTGTTTCCAGGTTTTAAATCATTAAGTTAGCATATCATATAGATATAGAACATGTGTTTAGTTGATTTTAAAAGTCAAGTTAGAAGGATTAACTTTTGTTTGCGAACAAGTTTAGAATTAACTAAACTATGTTCTAGTGATTACAAGTTTAAACCTTCGAATAAGATAGCTTTATATGTATGAATCGAATGATGTTATGAACATCATTACTAATATAAGTTCCTTGGATAAACCTACTGGAAAAGAGAAAAATGGATCTAGCTTCAATGGATCCTTGGATGGCTCGAAGTTCTTGAAGCAGAATCATGACACGAAAACAAGTTCAAGTAAGATCATCACTTGAAATAAGATTGTTATAGTTATAGAAATTGAACCAAAGTTTGAATATGATTATTACCTTGTATTATAATGATAACCTACTGTAAGAAACAAATATTTCTTGAGGTTGGATGATCACCTTACAAGATTGGAAGTGAGCTAGCAAACTTGAAAGTATTCTTGATTTTATGAAACTAGAACTTTTGGAATTTATGAAGAACACTTAGAACTTGAAGATAGAACTTGAGAGAGATCAATTAGATGAAGAAAATTGAAGAATGAAAGTGTTTGTAGGTGTTTTTGGTCGTTGGTGTATGGATTAGATATAAAGGATATGTTATTTTGTTTTCATGTAAATAAGTCATGAATGATTACTCATATTTTTGTAATTTTATGAGATATTTCATGCTAGTTGCCAAATGATGGTTCCCACATGTGTTAGGTGACTCACATGGGCTGCTAAGAGCTGATCATTGGAGTGTATATACCAATAGTACATACATCTAAAAGCTGTGTATTGTACGAGTACGAATACGGGTGCATACGAGTAGAATTGTTGATGAAACTGAACGAGGATGTAATTGTAAGCATTTTTGTTAAGTAGAAGTATTTTGATAAGTGTCTTGAAGTCTTTCAAAAGTGTATGAATACATATTAAAACACTACATGTATATACATTTTAACTGAGTCGTTAAGTCATCGTTAGTCGTTACATGTAAATGTTGTTTTGAAACCTTTAGGTTAACGATCTTGTTAAATGTTGTTAACCCAATGTTTATAATATCAAAAGAGATTTTAAATTATTATATTATCATGATATTATGATGTACGAATATCTCTTAATATGATATATATACATTAAATGTCGTTACAACGATAAACGTTACATATATGTCTCGTTTCAAAATCATTAAGTTAGTAGTCTTGTTTTTACATATGTAGTTCATTGTTAATATAATTAATGATATGTTTACTTATCATAATATCATGTTAACTATATATATAATCATATATATGTCATCATATAGTTTTTTTACAAGTTTTAACGTTCGTGAATCACCGGTCAACTTGGGTGGTCAATTGTCTATATGAAACCTATTTCAATTAATCAAGTCTTAACAACTTTGATTGCTTAACATGTTGGAAACATTTAATCATGTAAATATCAATCTCAATTAATATATATAAACATGGAAAAGTTCGGGTCACTACAACATTCAGGTTGTGTGTCGACTACCGAGAGTTGAACAAACTTACCATCAAGAACCGCTACCCACTATCGAGAATCGATGACTTATTTGATCAACTACAAGGCTCGTCTGTTTATTCAAAGATTGACTTACGTTTCGGGTATCATCAAATGCGGGTAAAAGAAGATGATATTCCAAAGACTGCTTTCAGAACACGTTACGGTCATTACGAGTTTATGGTCATGCCGTTTGGTTTAACTAATGCACCAGCTGTGTTCATGGACCTTATGAACCGAGTGTGTGGACCATACCTTGACAAGTTTGTCATTGTTTTCATTGATGACATACTTATTTACTCAAAGAATGACCAAGAACACGGTGAACATTTGAGAAAGGTGTTAGAAGTATTAAGGAAGGAAGAATTGTACGCTACATTTTCAAAGTGTGCATTTTGGTTGGAAGAAGTTCAACTCCTCGGTCACATAGTGAACAAAAAAGGTATTAAGGTGGATCCGGCAAAGATAGAAACTGTTGAAAAGTGGGAAACCCCGAAAACTCCGAAACACATACGCCAGTTTTTAGGACTAGCTGGTTACTACAGAAGGTTCATCCAAGACTTTTCCAGAATAGCAAAACCCTTGACTGCATTAATGCATAAAGGGAAGAAATTTGAATGGAAGGATGAACAAGAGAAAGCGTTTCAGTTATTGAAGAAAAAGCTAACTACGGCACCTATATTGTCATTGCCTGAAGGGAATGATGATTTTGTGATTTATTGTGACGCATCAAAGCAAGGTCTCGGTTGTGTATTAATGCAACGAACGAAGGTGATTGCTTATGCGTCTAGACAATTGAAGATTCACGAGCAAAATTATACGACGCATGATTTGGAATTAGGTGCGGTTGTTTTTGCATTAAAGACTTGGAGGCACTACTTATATGGGGTCAAAAGTATTATATATACCGACCACAAAAGTCTTCAACACATATTTAATCAGAAACAACTGAATATGAGGCAGCGTAAGTGGATTGAATTGTTGAATGATTACGACTTTGAGATTCGTTACCACCCGGGGAAGGCAAATGTGGTAGCCGACGCCTTGAGCAGGAAGGACAGAGAACCCATTTGAGTAAAATCTATGAATATAATGATTCACAATAACCTTACTACTCAAAAAAAGGAGGCGCAATAAGGAGTTTTAAAAGAGGGAAATTTAAAGGACGAAATACCCAAAGGAACGGAGAAGCATCTTAATATTTGGGAAGACGGAACCCGGTATAGGGCTGAAAGGATTTGGGTACCAAAATTTGGAGATATGAGAGAAATGGTACTTATAGAAGCTCATAAAACCAGATACTCAATACATCCTGGAACGAGGAAGATGTACAAGGATCTCAAGAAACATTTTTGGTGGCCGGGTATGAAAGCCGATGTTGCTAAATACGTAGGAGAATGTTTGACGTGTTCTAAGGTCAAATCTGAGCATCAGAAACCATCAGGTCTACTTCAACAACCCGAAATCCCAGAATGGAAATGAGAAAACATTACCATGGATTTCATCACTAAATTGCCAAGGACTGCAAGTGGTTTTGATACTATTTGGGTAATAGTTGATCGTCTCACCAAATCAGCACACTTCCTGCCAATAAGAGAAGATGACAAGATGGAGAAGTTAGCACGACTGTATTTGAAGGAAGTCGTCTCCAGACATGGAATACCAATCTCTATTATCTCTGATAGGGATGGTAGATTTATTTCAAGATTCTGGCAGACATTACAGCAAGCATTAGGAACTCGTCTAGACATGAGTACTGCCTATCATCCACAAACTGATGGGCAGAGCGAAAGGACGATACAAAATCTTGAAGACATGCTACGAGCATGTGTTATTGATTTCGGAAACAGTTGGGATCGACATCTACCGTTAGCAGAATTTTCCTACAACAACATCTATCATTCAAGCATTGAGATGACGCCGTTTGAAGCACTTTATGGTAGAAAGTGCAGGTCTCCGATTTTTTGGAGTGAAGTGGGGGATAGACAGATTACGGATCCGGAGATAATACAAGAAACTACCGCGAAGATCATCCAAATTCAACAACGGTTGAAAACCGCCCAAAGTCGACAAAAGAGCTACGCTGACATTAAAAGAAAATATATAGAATTTGAAATTGGAGAGATGGTCATGCTTAAAGTTGCACCTTGGAAAGGCGTTGTTCGATTTGGTAAACGAGGGAAATTAAATCCAAGGTATATTGGACCATTCAAGATTATTGATCGTGTCGGACCAGTAGCTTACCGACTTGAGTTACCTCAACAACTCGCGGCTGTACATAACACTTTCTACGTCTCGAATTTGAAGAAATGTTTTGCTAAAGAAGATCTCACTATTCCGTTAGATGAAATCCAAATCAACGAAAAACTTCAATTTATCGAAGAACCCGTCGAAATAATGGATCGTGAGGTTAAAAGACTTAAGCAAAACAAGATACCAATTGTTAAGGTTTGATGGAATGCTCATAGAGGACCCGAGTTCACCTGGGAACGAGAAGATCAGATAAAAAAGAAATACCCGCATTTATTTCCAGAAGATACGTCAACACCTTCAACTGCTTAAAATTTCGGGACGAAATTTATTTAACGAGGTAGGTACTGTAGTGACCCGAACTTTTCCATGTTTATATATATATTAAATGAAATTGTTATTTACATGATTAAGTGTTTCCAACATGTTAAGCAATCAAACTTGTTAAGACTTGATTAATAGAAATAGGTTTCATATAGACAATTGACCACCCAAGTTGACCGGTGATTCACGAACGTTAAAACTTGTAAAAACTATACGATGACATATATATGGTTATATATATAGTTAACATGATTTTATTATAAGTATGTATCTCATTAGGTATTTTAACAATGAGTTATATACATAAAAATGAGACTATTAATTTAAGAAACTCGAAAACGATATATATAACGATTATCGTTATAACAACGTCTTACTAGGTACATATGAATCACATTAAGATATTGATACACTTGGTTAATTATGTTAAATGATAAGTAAATATATTATTAAGTGTATTAACAATGAAATACATATGTAAAAATAAGACTACTAACTTAATGATTTCGAAATGAGACATATATGTAACGATTATCGTTGTAACGACATTTAACTGTATATACATCATACTAAGATATATTATATATCATAATATCATTATAATATAACAATTTAACATCTCATTTGTTATAATAAACAATGGGTTAACAACATTCAACAAGATCGTTAACCTAAAGGTTTCAAAACAACATTTACATGTAACGACTAACGATGACTTAACGACTCAGTTAAAATGTATATACATGTAGTGTTTCAATATGTATTCATACACTTTTGAAAGACTTCAAGACACTTATCAAAATACTTCTACTTAACAAAAATGCTTACAATTACATCCTCGTTCAGTTTCATCAACAATTCTACTCGTATGCACCCGTATTCGTACTCGTACAATACACAGCTTTTAGATGTATGTACTATTGGTATATACACTCCAATGATCAGCTCTTAGCAGCCCATGTGAGTCACCTAACACATGTGGGAACCATCATTTGGCAACTAGCATGAAATATCTCATAAAATTACAAAAATATGAGTAATCATTCATGACTTATTTACATGAAAACAAAATTACATATCCTTTATATCTAATCCATACACCAACGACCAAAAACACCTACAAACACTTTTATTCTTCAATTTTCTTCATCTAATTGATCTCTCTCAAGTTCTATCTTCAAGTTCTAAGTGTTCTTCATAAATTCCAAAAGTTCTAGTTTCATAAAATCAAGAATACTTCCAAGATTGCAAGTTTACTTCCAAGTTTTCTAAATCCATTCCAAGTAATCATCCAAGTTCAAGAAACCTTTGTTACTTACAGTAGGTTATCTTTCTAATACAAGGTAATAATCATATTCAAACTTTAATTCAATTTCTATAACTATAACAATCTTATTTCGAGTGGAAATCTTACTTGAAATTATTTTCGTGTCATGATTCTGCTTCAAGAACTTTCAAGCCATCCAAGGATCCTTTGAAGCTAGATCTATTTTTCTCATTTCCAGTAGGTTTATCCAAGGAACTTGAGGTAGTAATGATGTTCATAACATCATTCAATTCATACATATAAAGCTATCTTATTCGAAGGTTTAAACTTGTAATCACTAGAACATAGTTTAGTTAATTCTAAACTTGTTCGCAAATAAAAGTTAATCCTTCTAACTTGACTTTTAAAATCAACTAAACACATGTTCTATATCTATATGATATGCTAACTTAATGATTTAAAACCTGAAAACACGAAAAACACCGTAAAACCGGATTTACGCCGTCGTAGTAACACCGCGGGCTGTTTTGGGTTAGTTAATTAAAAACTATTATAAACTTTGATTTATAATTTGTTATTCTGAGAAAATGATTTTTATTATGAACATGAAACTATATCCAAAAATTATGGTTAAACTCAAAGTGGAAGTATGTTTTCTAAAATGGTCATCTAGACGTCGTTCTTTCGACTAAAATGACTACCTTTACAAAAATGACTTGTAACTTATTTTTCTGACTATAAACCTATACTTTTTCTATTTAGACTCATAAAATAGAGTTCAATATGAAATCATAGCAATTTGATTCACTCAAAACGGATTTAAAATGAAGAAGTTATGGGTAAAACAAGATTGGATAATTTTTCTCATTTTAGCTACGCGAAAATTGGTAACAAATCTATTCCAACCATAACTTAATCAACTTGTATTGTATATTATGTAATCTTGAGATACCATAGACACGTATACAATGTTTCGACCTATCATGTTGACACATCTATATATATTTCGGAACAACCATAGACACTCTATATGTGAATGTTGGAGTTAGCTATATAGGGTTGAGGTTGATTCCAAAATATATATAGTTTGAGTTGTGATCAATACTGAGATACGTATACACTGGGTCGTGGATTGATTCAAGATAATATTTATCGATTTATTTCTGTACATCTAACTGTGGACAACTAGTTGTAGGTTACTAACGAGGACAGCTGACTTAATAAACTTAAAACATCAAAATATATTAAAAGTGTTGTAAATATATTTTGAACATACATTGATATATATGTATATATTGTTATAGGTTCGTGAATCAACCAGTGGCCAAGTCTTACTTCCCGACGAAGTAAAAATCTGCGAAAGTGAGTTATAGTCCCGCTTTTAAAATCTAATATTTTTGGGATGAGAATACATGTAGGTTTTATAAATGATTTACAAAATAGACACAAGTACGTGAAACTACATTCTATGGTTGAATTATCGAAATCGAATATGCCCCTTTTTATTAAGTCTGGTAATCTAAGAATTAGGGAACTGACACCCTAATTGACGCGGATCCTAAAGATAGATCTATTGGGCCTAACAAACCCCATCCAAAGTACCGGATGCTTTAGTACTTCAAAATTTAAATCATATCCGAAGGGTGTCCCGGAATGATGGGGATATTCTTATATATGCATCTTGTTAATGTCGGTTACCAGGTGTTCACCATATGAATGATTTTTATCTCTATGTATGGGATGTGTATTGAAATATGAAATCTTGTGGTCTATTGTTACGATTTGATATATATAGGTTAAACCTATAACTCACCAACATTTTTGTTGACGTTTAAAGCATGTTTATTCTTAGGTGAATACTAAGAGCTTCCGCTGTTGCATACTAAAATAAGGACAAGATTTGGAGTCCATGTTTGTATGATATTGTGTAAAAACTGCATTCAAGAAACTGATTTTGATGTAACATATTTGTATTGTAAACCATTATGTAATGGTCGTGTGTAAACAGGATATTTTAGATTATCATTTAATCTACGTAAAGTTTTTTAAACCTTTAATTATGAAATAAAGGTTATGGTTTGTTTTAAAAATGAATGCAGTCTTTGAAAAACGTCTCATATAGAGGTCAAAACCTCGCAACGAAATCAATTAATATGGAATGTTTTTAATCAATAAGAATGGGACATTTCAATTTGTTCATTCCGTCTTGTTGTTTCATCACATTTGTTTTTTGTTTTGTCGTCAAAATTAGTAGTTTTTGCTGAACTTAATGTCAGTCTTTGAAAATGCGCTATTTTACCCTGTTTTGTACAATCGACAATATACATACATACAAATATAAACATGCATGGCAATTTGAAATGGGACTTAATATCCCACTTTCAAATCCTAAATGTGAAATATTAGTACACAGTAATAATAAAAATGATAAAAATTACATAAATATATCCAATAACATAAGTTTAAACATGAAAAAGTAAAAAGATAAAAATCATAAAAATAACCAATGGAACTAAATCAGTCTGGATAGGGGTTCCAGTTCATCTCGTCAGGTGGGTTCCATTGTTGGTTATAGGTGTCCTGATAGGCTTGGTTATAGTCATATCAGTTAAAGGGTGGTCGGATGTCGGGGCTGTGTGGCGGAAAATGAGCAGGTCGAGTAGGCACGTAATTATTTGGTACCTGATATAATAGCTGGCTCATGATTTGGTGTTGATGAACTAACCAGCTATCGTGTTGGCGTCGCCTATAATCCTCGTATACTCGCTCAGAGTTCCACTGCTCATACATACTATGTCTGGCCACGCTCGTCATTGCTTCCTCATCTATACGAACGTGGACGTCAAGAATAGCATCTTGAATGACATCCCTAATGTCTTCCGCTTCCTCCATTTCTCTGTCTGAACCCCTTTCTACCTGTGGATGATTACCTTCATAGGGCAATGCCTGGTTACGTCTACTTTTCAATACCTTAGCACCCACATAAATCCGCAATCCTATGGTCTCATCCTGTTCTCTACAAATTTGTAATGGACCCCCTTGGTTCCTATCAACACCTAAATACTCTCCAATGAGAGTAACAAAAATACCTCCTCCTATTATACTCCCGTCCTTCATTCCTTCTACCATTTTAGATAAATAAAAACCAACACAGTAAGGGATATTAACAAAGCTTCTCGGGTCTCGAATACACTTTAGGTAAAATAAATCATGTAAGGTCATTTTCTCCTTATTGTGACCTCTCTGTGTAATCGAGTTAGCCAAAAATCTATGAATCACATGAAGCTCGGCTTTGTTAATATGTAAGTAGGAGTGTTTTCCTCCTAGTGTAAAAACATTATAGTTCGACATACGCCTCCAAACGGCGTCAGCGTCAAAGTTCCTATCTACCCTTTCACCACGATAAATCAAACTCATACAATCGGGTAGAAGCAATTCACTAGGAGTGTAAATTTGTAATGCCCTGGCCATGTCCATCATGGACATTCTGTACATCCTACCGCCAAGGATAAATCTAAGAAAACTTCTATCATCTAACCTATCTACATCTACATTTAACGCTATAGTACTCATCAACTCAACACACCATTCCTTATATACAGGTCTACGAATGGTGAAAAGACGTTCCCAATCTGTAAAAGAAGAACTGCCATACCTTTGAATCATTTGCTGTCTAACACGGTCAGCCAGATGGACCGTTTCCAAAGGATTCCAATCAATTACCCTCGGCACCTCTACATCTTTTGTTACCAATTTAAATTTATTACTTTGATATGCCGGTAATCTCTCCATCGTCTATCAAATCTCAGATTAGGATGTAACGTGTGTTCCAGAATTGTTGGGTATTCGACAGGCGGATGCGGGGGAAATACTGTGAATTCATTAGGTAACTGTAGCGAATCATAATAGGGTACGTGCTGATCAGGCTGATGTTGTGGTTCCTGTTGTAGTTGTTGTTCAGGTTCATATTGCATTTCTGGTTCTGGTTCTGGAGCTGGAGCAGGTTGTCTAGATGATGATGATCCTGAACCTCCTGTATCGGCTTTCTGCAAAACACATTAAACACAAAATTTGTGCATCCAAATATGCATTAGTGTTAGCAAAATAACAACTTGAAACAATCACAATAACATGTTAAATCAAAATTAAACTTATACACATTTTCACAATTTTTCACAATTTTACACTTTTTCAAATAAGCACATATGAAAATGTATACAAAGTTCATAAGCATTTAACTCAAATAATATGTCAAAATAGTCATTACTAACAATTAAATAAGTCTCAATTGGCAATTATATCAAATTAATCAAGTTCATGAATTTTGTACCTAAAAAGTCCACTTTAATCTTTAAAAATCATGTTTAGGATTAATTTTTGGATCATTTAACTACCTAAACATGTTACACTACTCAATTTAGCAATAATTCATGACAAAAATTGGCCATAACCTGTTTATATCAAAAAGCTCCAAATTGCTCAAGAACACAAACCCTAGATTTCTAAAATTTTTGAAGTTTTTGGCTTCAAATCATGTTAAATAGCATCAATCTAGGTTATACATGCATAAAATACTAACAATTTAACACTAATTACACTAGAAATTAACAAAATTGCATTAGGTAAAATATTGGTAATTATCACAAAAACTAGGAATTTATAGAGTTTAGGGGTGTAATTTTTACCTTTTTGCTGAAGAATGCTAATCTAGGCATGATTAGAGCAAGAAATTTGATGAATTACGGTGAAAAAATGATGAAATTTGGTGAGATTTTGAGAGAGTTTCGTGTATGTGTGTGTGTTGTGGTGTGAGGCAGAACAGGAGACTGCCTTATGATCCTGGCCAAATTTCCAGCTCCATACGATCGCATGGAGTTGGAGTGCAATACCCATGCGATCGCATAGGGCTCCGGCTACAGTATTTTTTTTTTTTTTGTAAAACCTTATACTTTATAAAACTTATAATTAATTAAATTCTAAAAATTATGTTTTCCTTTAGGAGCGAGGGTGTTTCGGATCATTGTCCTAATCCGTCCCTCGACAAAATTTTAAAATTCGTCAATTCAAAGCGCGATTTTAAAAGCAAAGATTTTTTGGTTTTTTAATGTTTTTTTTGACATACTTTAATTCAATAAGATTAAAAATAATGATAATAAAAGTTCTCGTCCCTCCCTCGGGTAAAGCAATTTCGGTTCAAAGACCTAGTCTTCAACTTACGACAAATTTTAAAAATCATATTTTTAACTTAGCGAAATAAAGTAAATTTTTGTTTTTAAATTCACACCAAACTTAAATTTAAAATGCATAAAATTAAAAATTCATATTATAAATTCACACCAAACTTAAATTTAATTTTTGTTTTTATACATACAAACTTATATTAAAAATACTAATTTTTCAAATATTTACAATTTTAATTATATATTAATTTTAACAAGTTTACAATATTATTTTAATATTAATTATAAAAACAAAGTAAAAATAAAATTAAAAATCTTTTTGGCTTTTATCCCACTTTAATCAATCAAATATTATCAAAAACATACGCCCCTCTTTTCGGTAAAGTAATTTCGGTTTCATAACCTAATTTAACTCATGATGAATTTTTGAAATATTTGGGGTTGATTGATTAAAGATATTTATACCTTAAGAATAAACGGTAAATTTCGCAGTGATGTAATAAATTTTTGAATGATATCAATAATTTCGGTCGCAAGACCTAATTTTATCGAATACCAATTTAATACTTTATAGCGAACAAATTAGCGTTTATTATCAAAAGGTTAAAAATAAAAATAAAAATAAAAATGAAAACTGTACAAACTTACCTGTGAAATATATTTCTTAGTGATATGCTCTAGCCCACTCATAAGATAGTCGGACTAATTGGTTTTCCATAGCTACATAGGCGTAACCTCGAGCATTTAACGTTTTTTCTTCTAAACATATGAACGGTCCATCTCTGCTTAAAGTAACAAATTCGGTGTTTGAATAGGTTTGATTATTTGAACATTTACCTTCGTGTGACCATTTTCCGCATTTGTGACATTTTTCAAGGTGTCGTGATCTTCTTTTCGCTGCGGATTTTGATTTTCCTTTACCAAATTGTAACTTATTATCTTCGCATTTGGATTCTTTTCTTACTCCGTCCAATTTACCTCTTATTAATGATACCAATTAACTTGGAAGTGTATCATTATTACGTTTAGTGATCAAAGCGTGTAGCATTAGACCATAGTTTAATTCACAGGAAGTCTTCATTTCGTAAAACCTAAAAAAAAATAAAAATTCAGAATGGGGGGAGAAGACTAGTTCTTTAGGGTCTGCTAGGGAAAGACCATTCGGGTTCAATTTTCGAGAACTACATGAAAACAAAAAATCTAACTCTAACAGAAATACATATTATCCTTTAAAAACTTTATTCTCCCCACACTTAGTTAGCTGTGGTGTCGAAATTGTGATTAACTTCGTTGTCAACTTCCATCGGACTATCTATGTAATGTTTAACTCTGTGACCATTAACCTTAAATTCAATCCCATTTGAATTTATTAATTCTACTATTCCGTATGGGAAAACTCTTTTGACTATGAATGGTCCAGACCATCTTGATTTCAATTTTCCAGGAAATAGCTTGAATCGTGAATTGAAAAGAAGAACTCTGTCGCCTTCTTTAAATTCTTTTGAACTTCTGATTCTTTTATCATGCCATTTCTTCGTTCTTTCCTTATAGATTAACGAATTTTCGTATGCTTCATGTCTTAATTCTTCTAATTCATTAATTGACTTAACCGTAGACGTCCAGCTTCATGTAAATCAGGATTACATGTCTTCAAAGCCCAAAATGCTTTGTGTTCAATTTCTACTGGAAGATGACATGCTTTTTCGTAAACGAGTTTAAAAGGTGTGGTTCCAATTGGAGTTTTGTAGGCTGTTCTAAAAGCTCAGAGTGCATCCTCCAATTTAATGGACCATTCCTTCGGATTTGATCCTACGGTTTTCTCTAGAATACATTTTAAAGCTCGGTTGGTATTTTCAACTTGTCCACTTGTCTGTGGATGATAAGCGGTGAAGATTTTATGAGTTACTCCATATCTTTTAAGAACTTTCTCAAGTTAATTATTACAGAAATGAGTACCCCGATCACTTATTAAAGCTTTCGGTGTTCCAAACCTTGCAAAAAGACTTTTTAAAAAGTTGACTACAACTCGTGCATCGTTAGTTGGGAGAGCTTGTGCTTCCGCCCATTTAGATACATAATCAATGGCTACGAGAATGTAGAGATTATTATGAGATTTTGGAAATGGACCCATAAAGTCAATACCCCAAATGGCAAATACTTCACATACTTGAATGACATTTTGTGGCATTTCATCACGTTGACTTATTTTTTCGGCCCTTTGACAAGCATCACAGGATTTGCAAAGAAGGTGTGCGTCTTTGTAAATTGTAGGCCAATAGAATCCAGCATCGTAAACTTTTCTTGCTGTTAGTTGAGGCCCATAATGCCCTCCTGTTGGTCCTGTGTGACAATGTTTTAAGATTTTACTAGCTTCATCTCCGAATACACATCGGCGTATTACTCCATCGGGACAACTTTTAAATAAATGTGGATCTTCCCAGAAATAGTGTTTTATATCACTAAAGAATTTCTTTCGTTTTTGGTACGACAATCCTTTTTCAAGGAATCCACATACTAAATAGTTTGCATAGTCTGCAAACCATGGAATTTCATTATAATCTATCTTCAATAGATATTCATCAGGAAAGTTCTCTTGTATGGCCGATTCATTTAGAACTTCTAATTCGGGATTTTCAAGACGAGAAAGATGCTCAGCGGCGAGATTTTCTGCTCCCTTTTTGCCTCGAATTTTGATATCAAACTCTTGTAAGAGTAAGATCCAACGGATTAATCGTGGTTTAGCATCTTGTTTCGAAAATAGGTATCTAAGAGCAGAATGGTCGGTATAGACCACCGTTTTAGCTAAAACGAGATATGAACGAAATTTGTCAAAAGCATAGACAATAGCAAGGAGTTCTTTTTCAGTAGTTGTGTAATTTGTTTGTGCTCCTTGTAACGTCTTACTAGCATAATAAATAGGTTGAAATCATTTTTCAATCCTTTGCCTAAAACGGCTCCTATTGCAAAATCACTTGCATCGCACATAAGTTCAAACGGTAGATTCCAATTTGGAGTTATCATGATCGGCGCATTAGTGAGTTTTTCTTTAAGAATATTAAAAGATTTGATACATTCATCTGAAAAGATGAATGGAGCATCTTTTTCTAGGAGTTTATTCATAGGAGTGGCAATTTTAGAAAAATCTTTTATAAAACGTCGGTAAAAATCGGCATTCCCTAGAAAACTCCTAACTCCTCTAACATTGGTGGGATGTGGAAGTTTAGTAATTACATCTACTTTAGCTCTATCCACTTCAATTCCTTCCTTTGAGATTTTATGACCAAGAACGATGCCTTCTTTAACCATGAAATGGCATTTCTCCCAATTAAGAACTAGATTTGATTGTTCACATCTAATAAGCATTCGTTCCAGATTAACTAGACATGATTCAAAAGTATCACCGAAGACTGAAAAGTCATCCATGAAAACTTCCATGCATTCTTCTATCATGTCGTGAAAAATCGCCATCATGCACCTTTGAAAGGTTGCAGGGGCGTTGCAAAGTCCAAATGGCATGCGTTTGTAAGCAAAAGTACCATAAGGGCACGTGAATGTGGTTTTCTCTTGGTCTTCGGGTGCTATTGGAATCTGAAAATATCCGGAAAAACCATCAAGAAAACAATAGTAACTATTTCCGACTAATCTTTCCAACATTTGATCAATGAAAGGTAAGGGAAAGTGATCTTTTCTGGTGGTGTCATTTAATTTTCTATAATCAATACAAACACGCCATCCTATTATAGTCCTAGTCGGAATAAGCTCATTTTTCTCATTTGTGATGACAGTCATGCCACCCTTCTTAGGCACGCATTGAACTGGGCTTACCCATGGACTACAGAGATTGGATAAATTAAACCTGCATCTAGCAGTTTAATAATTTCTTTCTTAACAACATCTTGCATATTAGGATTTAGTCTTCGTTGGCGTTGCACATACGTTTTATGACCTTCTTCCATAAGGATTTTATGTGTGCAATATGAAGGACTTATTCCTTTTATATCATGAATCTTCCATGCAATAGCTGGTTTATGAGCTTTCAGCACAGAAATGAGTTGTGATTTCTCATTTTCAGTAAGAGAAGATGATATTATTACAGGTAATTCAGATTCACCATGTAAATAAGCATATTCCAAATGGTTTGGAAGTGGCTTTAACTCTAATGTCGGTGGTTCTTCTATCGATGATTTATATCGATATATGTCTTCTTCTTTTAGCATTTGAATTTCTTCTGTTGTTGGTTCATATCCATTAGCCATTAGTGTAGCTAACATTTCAGTTTCATTAATTGGTTCAGTTCCTTCTCCTAAAGAACATTCTCCTGTTCCTTGTAATTCTAGAAATTCTTCTAACAATTCTGCATGTGATTCTATAGTTTGAATATAATAACATGTATCATCTGCAGATTGCGGTTGTTGCATTGCTCTATCAACTGAAAAGGTAACACTCTCATTCTCTATACTTAGGGTTAGTTTCTTACCAAACACGTCTATCATTGCTTTAGCCGTGTTTAAGAATGGTCTTCCTAATATGAGAGGAACTTGAGAATCTTCTTCTATATCCAGAACTACAAAATCTACTGGAAATACTAAAGTACCAACTTTAACTAGCATGTTCTCCATTATCCCTCTAGGATATTTTACTGATCAATCGGCTAGTTGTATGCTTATTCTTGTTGCTTTCAATTCTCCAAGGTCTAGTTTAGCGTATAGTGAATACGGCATTAAATTTATACTAGCACCTAAGTCTGCCAATGCTTCTATTGAACTAAGACTACCCAGAAAAAATGGAATTGTGAAACTTCCTGGATCAAATAATTTTTCTGGTATCTTATTCAACAGCACTGCAGAACAATTAGTATTCATAGTAACAGCCGAGTGTTCTTCCATTTTCTTTCTATTTATGATTAGATCTTTCAGAAATTTAGCATATCTAGGCATTCCTGAAATTACATCAATGAAAGGAAGATTTACATTTATCTGTTTAAACATATCCAAGAATTTAGATTGCTCGGCTTCAAGTCTCTCTTTTTTCATCTTATTCGGGTAAGGAAGTGGTGGTTGGTATGGTATAACATAAGGTTTAGCTTTAAATGTGTTATCTTCATTAACCTTTTCAACTACCGGTTCTTTTTTCTTATCTTGATCAGGTTGTGGTTCTTGTGGAGTAGGAATAGCTTCATTAGAAATTACCGGTATTTCAGGTGGTTTAAGTGTAATACCACTTCTTGTGGTAATAGCTTTAGCTGTTTCATTTCGGGGGTTAGCATTTGTATCACTAGGTAGACTTCCCGGTTTTCTTTCACCTATTAACCTTGCTAGGTTACTTACTTCTTGTTCCAGATTTTGAATAGAAGCTTGTTAAATTCTAAATGCTTGAGCATTTTATTCATTCATTTGTTTCTGAGATGTGAAAAACTGTGTTTGAGATTCAACTAGCTTCGTCATCATATCTTCTAAATTCGGCTTTTTATCATCGGTTTGTGGTGGTTTCTTTTGAAAATTAGGTCTTTGCTGGTTGTAAGGATTGTTGGATACTTGTTGATTGTTAGGACCTTGTTGGTTGTTGTATGGAACATTGCGATTATAATTCTGGTTTTGATTGTAAATCGGTCTTGGCGGTTGATAATTATTCTGATAATTATTTCCAGGAATTTGGTTTAGATATGAAACATTCTCTCTTTGTTTCATTGTCAGTTCAATACTAAGACAATCTTTTGTCAAATGTGGTCCTCCACACTGCTCACAACTAATTCGTATTGAGTGAATATCTTTGGTCATCTTTTCCATTCGTCTCTCGACAGCATCTATCTTTGCAGAAATGGAATCTAAGTCATGACTAGAATCGGCTCTAGCTGCTTTAGATGATCTAACGATATCTTTTTCTTGGTGCCACTCATGTGAGTGGGAAGCAGTGTTATCAATAATTTTGTAAGCATCAGTTTCTATTTTCTTCATAATGGAACCACCAGCTGCTATATCGATGTCTTTCCTTGTAGTGATGTCGCATCCTTGGTAGAATATTTGTACTATTTGACAGGTGTCTAAACCATGTTGCGGACATCCTCTCAATAACTTTCCAAATCTTGTCCACGCCTCATATAGAGTTTCATTTGGCTTCTGTGTGAATGTAACAATTTCTCCTTGAAGTTTATGGCTTTAGATGCAGGAAAGAATTGTTTAAGAAATTTTTCAACTAAAACGTCCCATGTATCAATCGCCCCTTCAGGTAACGATTCCAACCAATCTTTGGCTTCTCCCTTTAAAGTCCAGGGAAATAACATGAGATATATCTGTTCATCCTCAACTTCGCTTATTTTAAATAGAGTGCAGATCCTATTAAAGGTACGGATATGTTCATTTGGATCTTCCTTCGGCGCACCACTAAATTGGCATTGATTAGTCACCATGTGTAGGATTTGTCCTTTGATTTCATAATCTGGCTCATTAATGTCTAGTTGAGTAATTGCGTGACCTTGGCCAGTGTGTTTAGCTCTCATTCGGTATTCCATACTTAAAGGTTCCAGATTTTCCATAATTGAATTTGTTGAATCTGAATCACTAGAGGATTCTGATTTAATGGTTCGTTCCTCAACAATCTCTGTTTGAATGATTGGTGGTTCCGGAGGAAAAATTAATGGTTCAGGATCTATGAATCGTCCCTGAATATTCTCCGGATTCTCAATTATGAGGTCGGGTTCAAAAAATGGATTATCGGAAATTTGAATTGGAGTACTTGGTCGACTGGATGACGATTCAAAAGAAAAATCAACGGCGACAATATTTGCTAGATGTCTTGATCGAGTTACAGGTGGTGAACGTACAAAAGGTGGTGAACGTTTTTCTCGGTGCATTCACTGAATATCCTATTAGTTTTTAAAAAGAAAGAAAAATTATATAAGTTATCCAATTAATAGACTTTTCTGATTTTGCCCACGTTTCGAATAGCCAAAAGATGCAACAGAGGGGCAGGATTCGTTTGGTCTCAATATAATTGAGTACTGTTTGGCTCCAATAACCCGGTCCACGTACAAATCTAACTATTACTACGAACCAGAAAATTTTGATGTCTATCAATTTAACCACTTAAAATAAATTTTCGTAATTTTAAGAAATTTTAGAAAAGAAATAGAATAAAAATCTATGTCCTAAAACTAGAATTGCGAGAAATAAGAAAGAAAAAGAGCGCGTCGGTAATAAAATTGGAGAAATAAGAAAGAAAAAGAGTGACTTATAAAACTTTTAAAACACTCGACTAACCCAACCTTATTATTATTACTAACTTAAAATTAAAATTGCAAATTGAGATTACTAATTGGAGTGATAATTGATACATAGGTAAAAGGCGTCGAAAAATAAATAAGAAAGTAGCGCGTTGAAACTTAAAAAGGAACTAAAAACTAAGAATTAAAAGTTGCGTCCAAAAATATTAAAGCTTACAAGTAAAACTATATCCCAAATGGCAATAACTTAAAAAGGTACTAAAACTTAGAACGACGTCGCAAAATTCTAGAGCACCTAAATCTTAGTCTAAAGAAAAAGCACTTAAGAGATTTTACGGCAAATCTTAAAAATCTATAAGTAAACACAAAATAACTATGGCAAAAACTATGACTTAAAACTAAATACGAGCGAAAAATACAAAAATTACTCTAAAACAAATAAAAGGGACAAAATATAAAAATATACTAAAAGTTGTAAAAAGTATAATTTTTAAAAAATATTATTTTTATATTATTTATTTTATAAAACTATTAATTTTATAATTTATTAAAACTAATTAAACTAAATAATACAAATTAAAGAATTAAAACTAAACTAATTAATAAAATATTAAAACCTAATTAGGGTTTAAATATAAAAAATAATAATACACCGTAATGATTACAGTTATTAGGGTTGCTTGTGGCGTGTCAGGTGCCTTCATGCGATCGCATGAGTCCTAAGTTACCCGGCCATGCGATCGCATGGGCTAGGGTTTCGGGCCAGTGACTGGGCTGCTATAGTACTGGACTCGAGTGTTTTTTTTTTTTGTTTTTTTTCTGTTTTGCTGTGTTGAAATAAATATATATAATATATTTTTATAATTTAAATAAAACTTATATTTTTATAAAATAAAGATAAAGAAACTTTTATAGAACTTAAATATTTAACAAACTCTTGAAAATATTTATATTTTTGTTTTTTTTATATTTTAGAATATTTAAGACGTATTTTTACAAAAGCGTATTTTTTTTTATAAAAGTAAACTAAAAATTAAAAATCTTTTTATATATATATATAGGGTTGCGCTTCCGGCTTTTAAGCTAGATTTGTTCCTCGGCAGCGGCGCCAAAAATACTTGATGTTATGCAAGGTGTATATGAAATAGCTTATATTTTACTAGGAAAAATATTAAATACGATACAATTTTACACAAGTTATTTATTTATTTATAGAATGGATATACTTAAACCTTGCTACAACACTTATAAGCAGTGTACCTAATCGTACAGTAGTGTAGTTTTTAGTAAGTCCGATTCGTTCCACAGGAAAATCTTTTAAACAAAGCTTAACACTATGTTAGTTTTAATTTATAAAAATACAAATATATATAAGTAATATTATTATTATAAAAAGGGGGGTTTTTACCGTTTAATGACCGGTTTGTCAATTTTTAAAACTTTAGTCGCAGTTAAAACCTAATGTAAAATATTAAATAAATAAAAGACTTAATTTAAAGCGTAAAGTAAATAACGATAATGAAATTGCGATAAATAAAAGTGCGATAAAATAAAATTACGATAATTAAAGAGTACGAAAATTAAAAGTTCAATTAAATACAATGACAATAAATAAAAGTGCAATTAAATACAATAACAATAAATAAAAGTGCAATAATTAGAAGTGCAATTAAATATGAAAATAAAGAAATTATGCTTATTTAAACTTCCATAATCATGATGTTTGACGTGTTGATTTTAGTTTTATTCCCATGGGTTAATTGTCCTTTATCCTGGATTATTTAATATGTCCATCTGGTTTTTGTCCATAACAGTCCATCAGTCATAAATATAAAGTGCGAGTATCCTCGTCAAATTATCCTTATACCCGAAGTCAAATATTCCAACTAATTGGGGACTTAAAGTGTAACAAGGTTTTAATACTTTGTTTAATAATTACACCAGGTTATCGACTGCGTGTAACCCAAAGTTTTAATACTTTGTTATCAATTATGCCAAGTGTCCTTGTACATAATTTCACCCTCGTTTTAATAATTCTAGTGACTATTAATCCATTCCCGTGTTCGGTTAAATGAACGATTATTCGTACATATAAATATCCCGCCCATCGTGTCCGATCGAGTGTATATGGTTATTTATAGGTACGTCCAATTGTAAATCTTTATATTAAAATTAACAAACTATCATTTAGTTAAACAAATATAAAGCCCATTAATAGCCCATAGTCTAATTTCCACAAGTGTCGTTCTTTTGTCCAAACCCCAATTATGGTACAAAGCCCAATTACCCAATTTTAGTATTTTAGCCCAACATCATGATTACTTCGTTTTAAATAAGCATAATAATAACTTAGCTACGAGACATTAAATTAAAAAGGTTGAACATAACTTACAATGATTAAAAATAGCGTAGCGTTACACGGACAGAATTTCGACTTACACCCTTACAATATGCGCTAACATACCCTTATTATTAGAATTAAAATTAAAATTAAAATTAAAATTATAAATATATATATATATATATATATATATATATACGTTGAGAGTTGGATGGATGGATATATATATATATATATATATATATATATATATATATATATATATATATATATATATATATATTTTTTTTTTTTTTTTTTTTGATGCACCAAACTGCGACTTTTATAGGCATCTGGGCTGGAAAAGGGCCTCATGCGATCGCATGGGCTTTACCCTTCAAGGCCATGCGATTGCATGGCCAGCTGGGGAGGCTCAAAAGTCTTTAAAAACGTGGGCTGCTTATTTATTTATTATATAATATAATATATATAATTAAATTTAATTATATATATATTATATTATATTCTTGTACTCCGTTGACTTGTAATTTTTAGTCCGTTGCGTCGAGCGTTGAGAGTTGACTCTGGTCCCGGTTCCGGATTTTCGAACGTCCTTGCGTACAATTTAATATCTTGTACTTTGCGTTTTGAATCTTGTACTCTTGTAATTCTGAGATGTTTCTTATCAATAATTGGAACCTCTTTGATTGTACTTTGTACTTTTGAGCTTTTTGGTCGTTTGCGTCTTCAATTCGTCGAATCTGTCTTTTGTCTTCACCTTTTATTATTTAAACGAATATCACTTGTAAATAGAACAATTGCAACTAAAAGCTTGTCTTTCTTGAGGGATAATGCTATGAAATATATGTTCATTTTTAGTATTATCAGACACGAAGAGGTGCCATCCTCTCTTTTCAGCTTAAAGCGTCAGCTACAACATTGGCCTTGCCAGGGTGATAACGAAGTTCACAATCATAGTCGTTCAGCGTCTCGATCCATCGACGCTGTCTCATATTCAGTTGCTTCTGATCAAAGATGTGTTGGAGGCTTTTATGATCGGTGAAGATAGTGCTCTTAGTTCCATAAAGATAGTGTCTCCACAGCTTTAATGCAAAGACAACAGCTCCAAGCTCGAGATAGTGCGTAGTGTAATTTCGTTCATGAATCTTCAGTTGTCGAGAGGCATAAGCAATAACCTTTGTTCGTTGCATCAGTACACAACCAAAACCACTTTTCAAAGCATCGCAATAAACGACGAAATCGTCACTGCCTTCAGGAAGTGATAAGATAGGTGCGGTGGTTAACTTCTTTTTCAAAGTTTGAAATGCAGATTCATGTTCGGGTTCCCAAGCGAACTTCTTCCCTTTGTGAGTCAGCGCGGTCAAAGGACGCGCAATCAGAGAAAAACCTTCAATAAATCTTCGGTAGTAACCGGCGAGGCCTAAAAATTGGCGGATATGAGTTAGAGTAGTGGGGGTTTCCCACTTGCTGATAGCTTCGATCTTTGCGGGATCAACTTTGATACCCTGGTCGCTCACAACATGACCCAGAAATTGGACTTCCTTCAACCAAAACTCACACTTGGAGAATTTTGCATAAAGTTGCTATTATCTCAAGAGTTTCAACACTAGACGAAGATGTTGTTCATGTTCTTCTTTACTTTAGGAGTAGATGAGGATATCATCTATGAAGACGATAACGAACTTATCCAGGTATGGCTTGCAGACACGATTCATGAGATCCATAAACACGGCAGGTGTGTTGGTTAAACCGAATGGCATTACGAGAAACCCATAATGACCATAACGAGTTTTGAATGCAGTCTTCATCACATCGCTCTCTTTCACCCTCAACTGGTGATAACCGGATCGCAAATCGATCTTAGAGTAAACGCTCGATCCTTGTAGTTGATCAAAAAGATCGTCCATTTGGGGAAGACGATACCTATTATTGATCGTCAATTTGTTGAGTTCACGGTAGTCGATACACATGTGGAAGGATCCGTCTTTCTTCTTTACAAATAAAAAGGTGCGCCCCAAGGCGAGAAACTTGGTTGGATAAATCCACGGTCTAGCAGTTCTTGTAATTGGCTCTGCAACTCTTGCATCTCGGAAGGTGCAAGTCAATAAGGTGCACGAGCTACAGGTGCAGCCCCTGGCACTAAATCGATCTGAAACTCCACTGCTCTCGGTGGCGGTAATCCAGGCAATTCTTTCGGGAAGACATCGAAAAATTCGTTCACAATTCGTACATCATCCACGCTCTTCACTTCAGTTTCTAACGTTTTCACATGTGCCAAAATAGCAAGACGTCCTTTCTTCATGATCTTTTGCGCTTTCATGCAACTAATGAGATTCAGTTTCGAACTACATCTCTCCGTAAATAATCAGTGGCTCATCGTCTTCGTGTGGTATACGAAGAGCTTTATCTCCACAGATAATGTCAGCCCTTATCGTGGTCAACCAGTCCATACCGACAATAACATCAAAGCTTCCCAACTTAATGGGTATCAAGTCAATCTCGAAATCCACACCAGCTATGTTGATAATAGCTCCTCGGCTAACTTGGTCAACTTTTTCAAGTTTTCCATTGGCTACCTCTACAAGCATACTCTCTTTTAAAGGAACTAACGACCAATTTATCTTAGAGCAAAAGTGTCTACATACATAACTTCTATCGGCACCAGTATCAAATAGAACAGAAGCTAATAGATTGTTGATAGTGAATATACCTGTGACCAAGTCGGGGTTCTCACGGGCATCCCTTGCATTTACATTGAATGCTCTCCCACGTAGTGGTCCGCCGTCCTTTCGCTTGTTGGGATACTCATTTCTGAAGTGGCCCGTCTGTCCGCATTCATAACACTTTCTCGGTCCATTGGGGTTCGGCTTCCCAGTCATGGTGGTGATCTTGCAGTCCTTGCCAATATGCCCGGTCCTTTTGCACTTTTCACAGACAATATTACAGTACCCAGTATGGTGCTTGTAGCACCTCTTGCATTGTGGCAGACTACCCTTGTAGTTGGGGTTAAAGTTGGTGTTCGGATTGGGGTTCCTCCCATCGTTGTGCCTCTTAGCGGGGGTTTGATCATAGGCTCTCCCCTTGTTGTTGTCCCACTTACGCTTCTCACTGCTAACCCCCGATTAGGATTTTTCCTTTTCCGGTTCATCGATGATAATTTGGTTCATTAAGGTGTGTGCCATGCGCATTGCTTCCGGGACATTAGGTGGCTTAGACGAGGTGACATTTCCCTTAATGGACTTAGGAATTCCCCACAAGTACCTTTCCATCCGCTTAAACTCCAGGGTAACCATCGTTGGACACATTAGAGCTAATTCCAGAGACCTACAGTTGTAACCATCGAGATCGTTTCCAACAACCTTCAACTGCCAAAACTCGGCCTCCATTTTCTGGATCTCTGTTCGTGGACAATACTCTTCAATCATGGCCCCTTTGAATTCCTCCCATGGGGTAGCATACGCCTCATCAATAACCTTTGCTTGAGCCAGTGTGTTCCACCAGGTTAGTGCGCCGTCTGACAGCGTACACGAGGCATACTTGGTTTTGTTCGTCACTGAGCAGTTGCTTACACGGAAAACAGATTCTAATTTCTCAAACCACCTAGTGAGACCAACTGACCCCTCAGTACCACTAAAGTTGTGGGACTTGCAGCTTTGGAATTCCTTATAAGTACACCCATTACGAATGGGCTGGTTAACTGGTGGAGCTTGTGGGTTTATTTCTGCTAAAGCTGCGGCGACTCGTTCAGTGATCATTTCTTCGATCTGTGCTACGGTGGGCGTTGATCTTCCGTTGGCCATTGATGTTCTAAACAAAAATTTTGACTCAAGTCAAAATCCAGTATTCAATAAATAATAATACAGTATATGGTAACCAACATGGAATCAACACATCACATGTTTATTAAGTAATGCAACTAGATACATATACCACAAAATCATCATACGGTAACGTAAATAGAACACCGTGCAAGAATTAAACAACACAAAGTTCCATTCATTAATAATAAGTTGCATACATCCGCATAGGTTCGTACAGTACATAAGTAAAACATGGAACTACAAATGAGATTACATAATGAAATCTACTACAAATGTCCTACGGTGACGGTGGGTGAAGGATGTCCATTATATGGGACATCTGGTCCTCGAGCTCAGTTACCCGAGCACGGAGGATATCCACCTACCTCATTAGTTCCTCGACAGAGGGAGAGGCTGGTGGAGCAAGCGGTGCTGATGGTGCAGGTGGTGCTGGTGGTGCGGGTGGTGCAGACGGTCTGGCACCAGAAGTAGATGCTGCGTATCGGGGAGCCTTACATATGAATGGATAACCAGGATACGGCAAAATCTACTTACGGGCGGTAACTCTAGTCCTCAGTCCATGTGCGTTAACATACGATCTCCCTCTGTTAACCCCAGGAATAACAGTACCGTCGAAACGATACCGCTTCTTTGGCGGGGTAGAGGGTGGCTGCACGGGTGCCTCATCAGGGTCCTCATCGGAATCCTCGTCGCTGAAGTCGTCGAAAGATGAGTCGGCGGATGATGGGTCGTCTGAATCGGCTGGGGGTGGCTGCACGGGTGGCTCTGCTCGGCCGGCTATCATCAGTTGGTATCTGAAAGGCGGGATCGGCACGAGACGTCCATCAGGAAGGCGTCGGCACCAATGGTTATGTTCATTACGAAACGACCCTTCCCCAAGTTTCGCGGGAATCATAGCACCACCGGAATGGTGCTGTGGCTCCGAGGATCCTGGGACAAGTGGAGCTGGAATCTCCTGTAGGTCCTCAGCTCCGTCAGAGGTGACCACTGGGTCAGGTGCATGGCTACTGGCTCCAGAGGATGAAGCGCCAGAGTCACTGGAGGGTGTCGACGATGGGATCTGAGAATCAGCAACCATGGCCGGCGAGGTGGCGGATGAGTCTGTGTCGCTCTCCAAAATGATAACAGGTGGAATATCCGACATCTAAACAAGGAAACATAACTTTTTCCATGTTAGTAAGTCATAAAGCAAGCACGTATTAGGCAAAGTAACTACGACAGTCTAGATCATGTATAGCGGTAAGTAGCATGGCAATAATGACAAGTATCATGCCATCGAAAGCAGATAGTAGCATGCAGCAAGTTCCGCAAAAATAAGTAAACTAGCAAGTTGTAGATTAGTCCTATTAGTGAATCCTACTCGGTCAGGTCTTGACTCACTAATGCAACCTAATTCCCTACAACCAATGCTCTGATACCAAATGTGATGCCCCGTACAAAACCATCGTGTACGAATCATCAACAACAAGATCATTACAAGGTCAAATACTATATGCTATTTCAAAACAAGTTTGCATTCATGAAATGAAGTGATGTTTTAACCAACGTTAAATGTTTAACAACCAAAAGTATGCATCTACGAATAGCAAGCAATAATAGTGCGTGACCCATAGGTCATTACAAATACAACGTTTCAAAAGTAATATAGTTTGAATGCAAAATAAACGTTTCATCCGGTGACATCTCTATTAAGCGCAGCGGGTGTCTACAAAGCATGACTAGTACAGCGGAAGCAAGCAAACCTTAAGCACCTGAGAAAAACATGCTTAAAAACGTCAACACAAAGGTTGGTGAGCTATAGTTTAAGTATAACAGTAATGTAAGGTAGGCCACGAGATTTCAGTGCTTCAACAGCGTTTCAAAACAGTATGAAAAGTATATGTATAACCGTGGGCACTTGGTAACTAACTTAACGTTTATCACCCCGTAAAAGTACACTTGGCGAGTGCGTATGTTTACGAAGTATTAAACACCCATTAAATGCTAGCGCTACTAACCCGAGTGGGGATGTCAAATCCTATGGATCCATATCTAAGATTCGCGTTCATCGGTTCAAAGACCAATGACTAAACGTTACCGCGCTAAGGGGAAAGTTTATGCCGTTGTATAACCCACACATATATTTAAAGTTTAAGTACTCGTGTCTAGTATGTAAAACGTAAAAAAAGAGCATGTATTCTCAGTCCTAAAATAATTAAAGTAAAAAGGGATGCTATAACTCACAGTGGAAGTAGTAAAAGTCGATACGCTGGAATAGTAAGCAAATGGTTGGTCCGGAAGGTCCTCAACCTAAGTCAAAAGTTACTAAGTTAGTAAATCGTTCCCAAAGGTTTAAATGTATGTAAATTAGGTCTTAAGTACCATCATCATTCATCATTAAACAAAAAGCGTAAAGTAAGTTTTAAGTTAAGACTAGGGTTTGAAATAAAGGCTGACTTCGTTCAGTCTCCACGACCTCTATACAAACTGAAATGGGGTGAGACCAGTGGCCATGGCTCCGTATATGAGTCCCCTAGGTACTGAACAATTTCCAGAACCAAAATTGTCTTCGTTTGACCGTGGTGACGGTTTAAGTCCGAGTAGGTCAGAAATTTCAGCACAACGTTAATAGGGTGTAGTGACTTTCGGGAGGCCATAGGTCCTAAACCGTTACACAGATTAAGACAAGGTTTAAACAGAAAATCATCTACTAGAACCTAACTATCTAAAAATCAGCTTTACAGTAGCCCAGGTAGTTTGATCAGTTCCATAAACAGTAAGAAATGTGTTTCGGTGGGTTCATGGTGCTTGATGCTCATCACGGTTCTCATCCTTGATGCGTATAGCTTCAAGTGTACAACTTGTTGATGGGTTTGCATCATCTTTACCAAGTTTTGACCATCATAACACTAGTGTAAGTCTAAGATATATAGCACAACTCACTTAAGAGTTGTATGTAGTTTGATGAACCAAAGTTACATCAAGATCTTAGATCCGACACATACATGAGTTCTACTAGTAATATTAAGCTATAAATTTGAAAGTAAACTAAATAATCAAGATCTTAAGTTGTAGAAATTAGATCTTAGCTAGATCTTAAAGATCCTAGACTAGAAAGTCTAGATCTAGTGTTCCTAAGTTACAAACCTTGGATCTACACTTTAATGAAACCATAAGTTATGAAACTTAGATTTTCAACTAGTACAATGTATGTAAGCTTGTAAGCTCTTATTTACATCAAAATTAGAAGACCATAAGCTATAGAAACTTAGATCCAACATAAGTATATGAAGTTATAACTAGAAAGTTATACTTCCATATTCTTGAACTTATAAAGTTAACTTTTAGTTCAAGAAAAATGAGATCAAGATTAACGAGTAATACTTGACCAATTTAACAACATCACAACTTTAAAGTACATAAAATGAAGAAATAAATTAAATCTACAAGTAATAAGTTCATGGTTGTTCATACTTAGAAAGATTCAAGCCAAGGCTTTGATCTTTTAAGAAAGTAAACCTTAAGTTTACAAACATGAATACAAGTATGATTTTAAAACTCATGAACTTTAAATCTTTTAAAACATTAAGTGTAGAACCATAAACTAGAAAGTTTAGGTTCTTGTTCTTGGTTCTTCATCAAAAAAAAAAGATGGAAGTAACCAAGATTAGATGAAGATACAAGTTAGAAAACTTTATCTTTAACAACAACAAACAACTAGTAAGTAAACATTAAACAAGAACAAGTAATGAAACTAGTAATATGATGATGAATGTGGCTGTTTTTAAGAGAGAAAAAGAAGAGAAAAACTAGAACATGTTACTTACAAGTTGAGAGAAAAATGAGAGAAAGTAAAGTAGTAAAATGGAGTGTGTGTAAAAGTGAAGTAAATGCTAGTAATATGTAACAAAAATTGGAAATAAAACTTCCCTCCCATCCCTTCAAAACCTATGGTTTTCTTGGCCAAAGAGGAAGGGTCAAATGCTTGCTTTCAAACATGGGAGAATGGTGTATGCTTAGAATGGTATTAAAGCAAATTGGTATGGGAAAGTGGTGTAAGTGTGCACGTAACAAGATTCCTCATGAACTAGTTACTCCTTGATTATGCTTAATAAGTCATTAACATAATGTTGGGCTCCTAATAGTTCATCAAGAGAAGTAGGGTGGGCTTCCAAGTCCATTAACATGAATCCATTAATAAAAGCCCAAGTCTAAGTATGTAAGAATTAATTAAATAAAGCCCATGTAATTAACCACATGCATTAGTTAATTAAAATGATTAATAATAATTAATCATGAATGTAAATAATATTCGAAAATATTATTCGTGAAAAGTACGTGTGTCACAAAGACGAGTCGGGACATGCAAAGTCAAATACGATAACAAGTAAATGTATAAAAATACATTCATTAAAACGCATGTATTAATAATAATTATTAATGAATAAACGTTGGAAAATTCCGGGTTGTTACAATAAGACCGTTAACATTCCGTTGGGAAATGGAGAGACTCTCGTCATTCAAGGCGACAAGAGTGGTTCCAAGCTCAACATCATTCCTTGCATCAAAACCCGTAAATACCTTATGAAAGGTTATCCCGCTATTTTAGCCCATGTTAAGATAGTTGAACCAAAGGAAAAGCTTATTGATGACGTGCCGGTGGTTAAAGATTATCCCGATGTATTTCTTGAAGATCTTCCTGGTCTTCCACCTCCTCGACAAGTCGAATTTCAGATTGATTTATCTCCTGGTGCTGCTCCTGTTGCTAAAGCATCATACCATTTAGCACCTTTTGAAATGAAGGAACTTTCTAACCAACTCTAAGAACTATTGGATAAAGGTTTCATTCGTCCAAGCTCGTCCCCATGGGGAGCTCCTATTCTATTTGTTAAAAAGAAAGATGGTACGCTGAGGATGTGTATTAATTACCGCGAACTCAACAAGCTTACTATCAAGAACCGCTATCCATTACCGCGCATTGATGATTTATTTGACCAACTTCAAGGGTCGAGTGTTTATTCAAAAATTGATCTGAGGCCCGGTTATCACCAACTTAGGGTCAAGGAATCCGATATTCCTAAGACTGCTTTTCGTACTCGTTATGGGCACTATGAATTTTGTCATGCCTTTTGGCTTAACTAATGCTCCTGCCGTGTTCATGGATCTTATGAATCGTGTCTGCAAACCATATCTCGACAAATTTGTCATTGTCTTCATTGAAGACATCTTAATCTACTCAAAGAGTGAGAAAGAACATGAGCAGCATTTGCGCATGATTCTTGAACTCTTACGAAACGAACAACTCAACGCTAAGTTTTCAAAGTGCGAGTTTTGGCTCAAGACCGTACAATTCCTCGGACATGTTGTTGATAGTAACGGAATACATGTCGATCTAGCTAAGATTACCGCTATTTAAAACTGGGAGATACCAAGGACTGCGAAGCATATTCGTCAATTTTTGGGACTTGCCGGTTTTTATCGAAGATTCATAAAAGATTTTTCCCTCCTTGCTAAACCCCTTACAAAGTTAACTCACAAAGGGAAGAAATTTGAGTGGTCCGAAGAACAGGAATCTACATTTAAGGTTCTAAAGGGGAAATTAACCACAGCCCCGATTCTATCTTTACCTGAAGGCTCTGACGATTTTTTTGTTTACTTCGATGCCTCAAAGCAAGGCTTTGGTTGTGTTTTAATGCAACATGAAAAGGTTATTGCCTATGCATCTAGACAGTTAAAGAAACATGAGAAGAACTATACCACACATGACCTGGAATTAGGAGCCGTGGTATTTGCACTAAAGATGTTGAGACATTACCTCTATGGGGTTAGCATCACGGTGTATACCGATCATAAAAGTCTTCAGCATATCTTTGACCAGAAGCAATTAAACATGAGGCAAAGGCATTGGATCGAGTTATTAAATGACTACGATTGTGAACTTCGATATCATCCTGGAAAGGCAAATGTAGTTGCCGATGCCCTTAGTCGAAAAGACGATGTTAGACTTGTTCGTGCTTTAAACCTGAAAATTAAATCGAATCTTATATCACGAATCTGTGAAGCTCAACTTGAAGCTATTAAACTAGTATTTATCGAAGGTGAAGGGCCTATCAGTTTCGAGTATCAACTCCAAGTGAAAGCTAATGGTACACGGTACTTTGGTAACAGAATTTGGGTTCCTCGCTTCGGTAATCTCCATGATCTAGTCTTGGACGAAGCTCATAAGACTAGGTACTCTATTCATCCCGGTTCCAGTACGATGTACCAAGATGTGAAGGAATTCTACTGGTGGCCTAACATGAAAGCTGACATTGCTACTTATGTTAGTAAGTGTCTCACTTGTTTGAAAGTCAAGGCTGAACATCAAAATCCTTCTGGTCTGTTGACACAACCCGATATCCTGCAGTGGAAGTGGGAATGTATCACTATGGATTTCGTTACTAAGTTGCCTAAGACTTCAAACGGTAACGATACTATTTAGGTCATAGTTGATCGTCTTACCAAAATCTGCACATTTCTTACCGATCAAGGAAATTGACAAGATGGAGAAATTATCACAACTCTATATTAAAGAAATTGTCTCACGTCATGGAGTTCCTATCTCAATTATTTCTGATCGCGACAGTCGATTCGTTTCTAGATTCTGAAAAACTTTGCAATCTGCTCTTGGAACTCAACTCGACATGAGTACAGCCTATCATCCGCAAACTGATGGTCAAAGTGAATGAACCATTCAAGAAATGGAACATATGCTACGTGCTTGTGTAATTGATTTCGGTAAAGGTTGGGATAGACACTTGCCTTTACCTTAATTTTCTTATAACAACAGCTATCATATAAGCATTAAGGCTGCACCTTTTGAAGGCTTATACGGACAAAAATGTAGATCCCCATTGTGCTAGGATGAATTAGAGGACAGACATTTAACTGGTCCTGAAATTATTCATGAAACTACCGAAAAGATCGTCCAGATTAAGCAACGATTAGAAACTGCCCGCAGTCGGCAAAAGAGCTATGCTAATAAGCATCGGAAGGATATAGAATTCCAAGTTGGAGATAAAGTCATGTTGAAAGTATCCCCTTGGAAAGGGGTCGTCCGCTTCAGTAAACGAAGTAAACTCATTCCACGATATGTTGGACCTTTCACAATCACTCAAAGAGTCGGTCCCGTGGCGTACCGATTAGAACTACCAACTGAACTTAGCCAAGTACATGATGTGTTCCATGTCTCGAATCTTAAAAAATGTCTTGCTGATGACACACTTGTTATTCCTTTGGATGATATTCGCATTGATGAGCAAATGCACTTCATTGAAGAACCTCTAGAAATCATGAATGAAGAGGTCAAACAAACGTGTAAAAGTAACATACCTATCGTTAAAGTCCGTTGGAATTCACGTAGAGGCCCCGAATATACATGGGAACGCAAAGACCAAATGATACGGAAATATCCCCATCTCTTCTCAAACGCTGATGCATCCGAGAAGTCTACCTAAAACTTTGGGACGAAGTTTCTAATAACGGGGAGGTAATATAACGACCCTCATTTTTCCATTCTATATTTTCTTCCTTATTAATTAAATGCCCAAATAATATAATTAAAACTTAATGATTAAACTTTAATCAACAATTGTTAAGTATTAAGAATTATAAAACATATTAATTAACTTTGAGTAATAATAGACAAGTTAATAAAAGATGAAAATAATGAGCTTAAGAACTACTGTAAACAAAATGTAAAACTCTAAAACTTGTAGCCTTTAAACATTTAAACTTGAACTTATAAGGAACCATTTTAACCAAACCAAACTACAAGGTCAAAAATGAAAAAGATCCACTCCTTCCTCCTAACCCTAGCCGTGACCTAGGAAAGGAAAAAAGACCCTTTTGCCCTTGGTAAAAATCGTCCAAAACAACCATCATAAACCTAACCCTAAAGCTTGACTTTTGCACCAAGTTTTCCCATTTTGTCCCTAGGTCTAGATCCTTCCAATTACAACTATAAAAGAAGGTGAAGGCTAGCTCATTTTCATCATTCATCACATCTACAATCATCTCTAAAACCCTATCCCTCTCCTTTGTGGTTTTCGGCCAAGGAACACACCACACACACCACTTTGAAGTTTTGGTTAATTACTTCTTGTTTTCGAGCTTGTTCATCGTGTTCATCAAGATCTTCAAGCGTGTTCTTCTTTATTCGGGTGCTTTGATCTTCATCTTCAAGTGATACTCATCTTTTCTTTGTTAATCTTCATCCATCTTCAAGGTATAAAAACTATAAACCTAACTATTTAATTTGTTCATTCAATTCTTGTTTTGGTTCATGTTTTGTTCTTGATCCATATTAATCATGTTTAATTAACCTAAACATTATATATATACATATGCAATCGACATACATATATACATATATATGTATCGACTAAAAAAAATATATATATATATATATAATGTTCGATCTTTAAACCCTAATTAATTGGAACATTATTATGTAAGTAATCTTGTTAAAAATATACAAAATATATATATACATATACCACGTATACATATACATAAAAAAATAATATGAACATATACATACACATACATATACGGCAAAAATAAAATGTTTAGATCTTCAAAACCCTAAAACCTAATCATGTTTATGTTATTACTCATGTTTATTAATTATAAAAAAATATAATACATACACATATACCTACGACTACATATACATATAAAAAAAACACTATGTATACATACATATATACACGACATATATATACTACATATACATAAACATTAAATAATATAAAATCCTAATACTACTTAAACCCTAAACATTAATTATATAACCCTAATTATATAATAATCATTATTTAACCCTAATTTAACCTAAATCATTACCTAATCATTTCTTAATTATTAATCATTAATTACTTAAACCCTAATCATATAATAATAATTACTAAACCTAATCATTTAATCATTAAATCTAATCATTACTTTACTAAACCCTAAATCTAATACTACTTAAATACTATTTAAAACATTTAATACTACTAAACTCTAATACTACTACTTATACTACATGCTGACTACCTAACACTTATACAATTATACTACTACTAACACTTATAATATACTACTTATATTATAATACTTATATTATAAGATTATAACATACGATTACAATAGTCATTCACGATAACGTGTGATTACTCGAACGTCAATGCTACATACGGCCTAGGTTGGTCCTTGTTATCTGAAGGGAATAGCTTGTGGTTCACGAATGCCAAAATGGTCAAGTAATCTGGGTCCCGATAACAACATACTTTCAGAGTGACTCGTCGGTGGCATAGATGTTTGGGTATGGTGCACAATATTAAACCCGACTATAGTGATTATACACTCACTAAGTGAACAACACTTAGTCACTTGCACACTTAATAAGTGGTGGACTTATTAAGGACAACTCACTAGTGTTCAACACTAACTTACTAAAAATGGAAACTTACTAAGAATGGAAACTCAGTAAAATGAACTACACTTAAACACTTGCATACTTAAACTTAAACTTGGGCAAATATTTAACTACTCTTAAATGTCGTTAGGTTGACTTTCTGCTCACATTCATCCATCTCTTCTATTTCATGGAATAACAAACTCTTCTCCTACTTACTAAGGTGAACTTCATAGCCCCACTTACTATTGCGCAATTTATTTAAACTTATTGGGGTGAGACACATGCTTCTTTTAATATTTACAATTTAGACACAAGTACCAACTATTAAACTGTGCTATACCTGGCTATGTCCTGCAAGTCCCCACTGTGATATTTTTAATTGCTTTTACATAACGCATTCTTAATTATTAGGGGTAGGCCTATCGGGAGTAACCTCCCCAATACATTTGACCAAGTCATTTAATTACTTAATAATGATTCAAATCGACAAGGACAGTACAACTTGTCACGGGGCAAACTTTGAAACTGTTTAGTCTAAATATCACAAACTTGGCACTACTTTTAGATCCCTGCGAGATCTACTTTTGAAAATAAAAATCTTGTGGTCTAAACAACAGTCAACTATTTTGTTAAACCTATGAACTTCACTCAACCTTTTTGGTTGACACTTTAGCATGTTTTGTCTCAGGTTATGATTGATCAGCTTACTCTATTTTATGTGATGCTACTTAGACTCTAGGACTTGAAGAAAGAGTCACATTTATTATTTATGCATTTATGAACATTTACATTCTTGTAATTTAAATTCTTGTAACGACATTCTATTTTCTGCTACGTACTCAATAAAGTTTGTTTTTATCATATAGTATCGTTCTCATTATATAATATGTTGGTATTTTTGATATTAGTTTCACATTCACCCAGGCCCTAACCGGGGTGTGATATAATAAATAAAAATTTATATTAAAATTTATATCTGATAAAAATATACTTTTATATATCTCAAGTAATAAAAATTTATACAGTTTACTCAATATCATAAAATATAGTAGTATATATTATTAATGTAATTATATTACGTGCGGTAAGAATATCTTTGTATCACATATTTATTTGATAAAATAATATTAATAATAATAATAATGAATAAAAGTTGTATTATTTTATAATAATAATAATTATAATAATAATAATAATTATTTTAATAGTAATAATAAAAATATTATTATTAATGGTGATGATATTAATAACTACAAAATTTATAACAATAATATTATGAATAACAATAATATTAATTATAATACTAATATTATTAATGATAATAATAATATTATTAATGATAATACTACAACAATTTATATATATCAATTTCCTATCTATCTGTTATATATTGAAAATAATAATATTAATAATACAGATTTTAATTTTAATATTAATATCGATAAAAATCTTGAATATAACTAATAATTTTTTGTAGTAATACTAATGTCATAATAATAATAATCATAATAATAATAATAATATTAATAGTGATAAAAAATAATGAAAACGATATTTTGTCTAAATCATAATCTTAACAATATTTTAACTGAATCATGATACTTATACTCATTATTTTCCTAATTGACTTGTTTAATGGCTTTTAATCCTCTTTTATAATACATAATAATGATAATAATAGTAATCATAATAATTAGATGATACTAATATTAGTTTTAATGATAATTATACTAATAATAATAAATAATATTAATGATAATACTAATAACTATTTAAATGATGATGATAATAATAATAATAATAATAATAATAATAATAATAATAATAATAATAATTATAATAATAATAATAATAATAATAATGATGATGATGATGATGATAATATTAATAATAATTTTAATGATACTAACGATAGTAATAACAATAACAATTTTTAATGTTAATACATATATTAATAACGATAGTGATAATAATAATAATAATAATAATAATAATAATAATAATAATAATAATAATAATAATAATAATAATAATAATAATAATAATAATAATAATAATTATTATTATTATTATTATTATTATTATTATTATTATTATTATTATTATTATTATTATTATTATTATTATTATTAATTATTATTATTAGATAATAATAACGACGATAATAACGACGATAGTAATAATAATCATTTTAACAATAATAATACTAAAATTAATAATAATTCCATTGACTATATCTTTTTAACCGTTCATCGAAATCATACGCTTTCTAAATGAAAAGTTATTAATTTTTCGCCAGCTTTTACAACGACATGCATATCATATACCTTATCCTAGTAGCATATGTATTAAATTCGTGATCTATCATAAAATATTTAATGATGAAATTAAACATACAAGCATGCATAATCCAATATACTCGAACACTAGTCAGGGATACACTATTAATATATAAAAGATAAGATATAAATGCTCACGTATCAATATTGTGATTCAATATTACAGGAAAGTACGTAGACGCAACAGAAATGATAAACACTAGTTTGACCTCATGAGCGATACCCCCGAACAATACCCATAACCTCCATAGCTATAACCCATAATTTTCTTAGCTCTATCCCGCTCAAAAACCTGTTTTGAAAATATGCGAGCAAAACCTCGTCGTAGTATTTTATGTATAATAATACTAATAATATAAAGATAATAAAATTAATATTAATAATCTTAATATTAATAATATATATATATATAATTATTTTTACGAAGCTGTAAGATGAAAATGAATGAACAAAACTGCATTTCGTTCACTACTTAAAGAGGTTGGCTCACCTACCACCTCATGCACTCGCATGAGTTTATGAGAAGGATCTCATGCAAGTGCATGAGTCTCATTTACACTTCACAAATGATTTAAACACTGCCGACACATATATAAATATTATTTAATATATAATATATTTAATCTTTAGAATTAATTAAATATTATATTATATTCTCGTGCATAGTTGATTTGTAATTTTAGCACCGATGAATTGTACGTTGACGCTCGACTTACATACCGGTTTCGGTTTTTCAAACGTCCTTTCGTACGCTTAGAAAACTTGTACTTTACGTTTCGCGACACCTACATTTATCAATAATTAGACTTATTTCACCAATAATTATACTAATTGAAATGTAACTTATTCATTTGAGTGTTTTGGTCATTTGCTTCTTTAAATCAACGTCTCGATATATATATACATATACATATATATATATATATATATAATATATATATATATATATATATATATATATATATATATATATATATATATATATATATATATATATAATAGTATTATTTTAAATCAAAACATTTTATAACTAATTTAATATTAAATTTTATTGTAAAATATATATTTTCATTTCGAAATATAAATTTGAAATATTCATTTAATAATATAATATTTAGTTTTCAAAACTAATTATATAATTTAAAAATCGTTTCGAAATTATTATTTAGTAATACTTTTATCTTTTTGAAAATATATTTGCAAAGCTTAAGTTCCTCACATTTTATATTCATAAACGAATTATTTCGTAAAATGTTTTAATAATAAAGTTCTTTTTAACTGAAAACGTTTTAGTACGTTTGAAACTAAATCAAATAAATATGATAATTTTGTTTTCCAAAACTAAATATATTTAAGAATCATTTCATTAAAAGGTTAAAATAATAGAAATCGTTATATCATAAAACGTTTTAGAAAAGTAACAATTATATATACTCATAATAGTTTTCAAGTTTTTAAATTACCGTTTATTGACGAAGCGTGGGATAAACGTATGAAATCATCCTAATGTAAAACGTCGATTTACTTAACTTGTCGATATTCAACATCTATGTTATTTACACTCCATGTTCTTACTTTCACATTAATTAATATGAAAGCTTAAATAATTATCTTAACAAAAGTCACAAGTGAAATATAGTAAACCATGTATTGGAAATCAAACAAGAATCTCCACTCTAACCTTCGTTAATTGACACATTTGTTCTTACTTGTAAATCACTTTCCCATTTATTCCGAATACTGTTAAAAAGAATAGATTTCTCAAATCATAGTGGACCTCATAACAGAGACCCGTAATCATAATCACAATGTATCTGATAATTCAATCATTTGATATTATATTTTAATTCCGTCAATAATTATATTAAATATATTTTGAAACAAATACGTTCATGTAAAGTATTATATAATACTTTGTTAATGTTTTCAATTAATATAACTATAACTTATATATATATATATATATACATGTCTATACACATGAATGTTCGTGAATCGTCGAGAATGGGTAAAGGGTGATTGATTACATGAATGTAGTTCCAAAATTTTGAGACTTAACATTACAGACTTTGACTATCGTGTCAGAAACATATAAAGATCAAGTTTAAATTTGGTCGGAAATTTCTGAGTCATCACAATAGACTTGCTGTGTTAGACTTTCGCTGTACTCTACATTGTTAGAGATGTCTCTTAATCATGGACTTTTTATTATGCATTCACTACTTATATTTTATTCGAACCATGGTTATGTAATGACCTAAGTGTCACGTACTATTGTTAATGCTTTCTATTCGTAGAAGCACTTTACTTTTGTAAAACATTTGTCGTTGGAAGCACGCTATCTTTTTATGAATGCAAAAACTTGTTTAAAACAGCATGTAGTGTTATACCGTGTAATGGACCTATTGTTGATGATCCGTACATGATGATTTTGGACGGGGCATCACACCATTACTCCTTTACTTTAGGAATGTTAAGCTTTAGTTATAGGTTCGATTCTACTGATATCTTAAAAATACGACCCTAGGTCATACTTCCCTTACTCACCATAATAAGGAGTAGTACAAGTTAGGCCCCGCTAAATATAAATTTAAAACTATTGCTCTCACCTTTCGATAGCGGATTCTGACGCCTTGCGGCTTACCGACACCGCATAAATGAAAGTGTCCGTTTCAGTCATATCATAGGTAGAACAAGTTTTTGGTGCCACTGCTGGGGAACTGGTATAAGACAATACTGCTTTTATCAAACCTATTTACAAAAATTTAGTGGTGTCTAAAAAAGACAATCATACACAGACTTGGTTGTTGGATATTCCAAACAGTCTCCAATTATATTGGAACCAAAAGGATACTGCCTCTCTGTAGTCGGCCTGGCCAATTGGTTTGTTGCATAGTTCGTGCGAAGCTCTGTTATCGAAATACCAGGGAATCAGTAGCAAGAACCAAAAACATAATTTGACTTAGGATAATTAACTTTAATCACTTTAGATTACCTTAGATTAACTTAGATTAAGATTACCTTAGATTACTTTAGACTAAATTAAGAACTTAGTATATCTACCTAAAATTTAAAACAAGAGGGCATACTCAGTGTATGACCTAAACCCGATCTAGACCAGGACCGTTGTTATTCGTACCTGATCCAGACGCAATAATCTCTAAAGCATGCAAAGAAGAATGAATCGGAAATCGAATGGCTTTAAGCGTTACTCTAGCGGAAAACACCAAACCCTCGATTGAAGGTCGAGGAGGACCAATCAGATTCCCAGATATTCAAGGACACTCGTTCGAGTTAAAGCATCATATTATACAACTCATCCACCATGGCTGTCAATTTCACGGACTACCGAATGACGATCCTAACTCTCACCTTGATAAATTCATATCGCTTTCGAAATCCTACAAACAGCCAGGGATAGGACAAGATATAGTCCGGCTATACTTGTTCCCCTATTCTCTCACTCATCATGCACAAACATGCTTTGAAGGATTGGAAAAAGATTCCATCACGTCGTGGACGGAGATGGCTATTAAATTCTTAACCAAATATTTCGTTCCTTCTAAACAAATCAAGCTTAAGAATGACATCATTAACTTTAAACAAAGTTACGATAAATCTCTTTACACCGCATGGGAGCAATTCAAAACCCTGCTGATGAAATGCCCTAATTACCAGTTAGAACGGTCAGCCCAAATCTGTACCTTCTACAATGGTCTTACGGTAAATCATAGGACGACGATTGACGCAGTAGCTCAAGGAAATCTGATGAACCAAATCGCGGACGAAGCATGGGAGTTGCTCGAGAACATGATAATGGATCATCATGACTGGAACAGTGCTAAAACAACTTCATCATCTGCTCTAATCTCCGCACTTAATAATCAAACGAAGGCCATCAAATCCCTCACAGACAAGGTGGAGTCTCTTTCCAAATAACTCGGAGAATTAAAGACGCAACCGCAACAGGTTAACCAGGCTCAAGCCTGTGTTAACTGTACCAACCCGCAACCCACTGAAGAATATCAAGTTGAGTACAAGAATCCTGACGGTTTAGTCTGTTACCTTCAATACCCAAAAAGTCAATCAAATCCCGGATTCAATCAACAACCTAGGGTTAACCAATTTCAAAGAAACAACCAGCATTTTCGCTATCGTTACTAACCCTATCCACCTCAATAATCTCAATTGACCTACGATCAACCACTTCCACTCACTGGACCACCAGCTGAGGAAAATTCTCCAACCACCCAATTATGAAAGTAACCAACCCTGCCCTCGGGACTGATGATCAATTGAATCAGTTCATTTCAGGACAACAACAGCTAAATCAGATAACCGCGTATAGACAAGACCAGACAGAGATACACATGCGAAACCAATTACCTCTACTCAAAAGTCTAGAAACGCAGCTCGGACAGTTATCACAATGCCTTGAAACCCGACCACAAGGAAGATTACCAAGTAATACTATCCAAAATCCCCACATAAATGAAGATAAGCAAATGGATTCCATAATCCCAGAAGAGGAACCACGGAGAAGGTCAGCTAGGCTTAAGAACAAATCGATGTATACTCAAATGCTGCCCACTCAAACTCCGGTTCGTGTACCTTATCCTAGAAGGATACCGGAAGAACCTTCCAAGCTTGATGAAAGATTCCTGGAGACCATGTCCAAAGTTCCCAACCAGAAGAGATACATCCGAAGGCTTCTCTCTACAAAGAAAAGGATTCCAGATTCCAACAAAATTCCACTGAGTGAAGAATGCTCGACATTGCTCAGAAACTCTCTACCAAAGAAACTAGGAGATATGGGCCTATTCATTTTCCCATGTTCAATCTACCAATCTGGAACAATTCATGCGCTAGCAGATTTAGGAGCAAGTATGAACCTAATTCCCTACTCTCTCTACAAGAGATTAGAGTTAGGAGACTTGTCACCAACCAAAATGACAATCCAACTTGCCGATCACACAATTCGATATCCTAAAGGCATAGTTGAGAACGTCTTGGTGAAGTCGACAAATTCTTATATCCTACCAATTTCATAGTGATGGATATTAAGGAAGACCTACATACACCGATAGTATTAGGGAGACCTTTCATGAACACGGCTAGGACTGTCATTGATGTGTACAATCAAATATTGATCTTATGATCACATGGGGAGAGCGTTACCTTCAAAATTGACCGACCTATCGATCTTTCTGGACATGCATAGATGTTTGCTATATCCACCAGACGGATCACTTCCGATAATGAGTGTCCACCACCAGCCGATGATATCGAAATGGGTATCAAATCATAGTCTACTGACGACCCAGAAATGGAAGAAGAGGATCCCAGTGAAGAAATAGAGGAAGAGGGAGAATCTGAGGAGGAAGAAGAAATGAGAGACGTAAAAGAAACTTTGATAGTACCCTCTCTAAACTTAGAATGTCACGAGGAATTAATGAGGCTAGAGACGGAGGATCAAAGTTTAACTATTCGATTCAAAAAGAAAACTGATAAGGCTGAGGTTAAACATATAGAGATTGACCCTTCTAGTGTCGAAGTGAAACACCAGAATACTGAAGAAGCCCGTTCATGAGATGAATCTACATATGAAAGCTATACCAATGATGACGAGGAAGAAGAGCAAAATGAAGACATTCTGGGTGATTCATATTCTCCACATGCACCAGATCAAGAGGAGCCGGTCTCTTCTTCTGATCAAATTCTGGTCAAATCTAACCACGCCAACATGATAACCTTCATCAATGACACCGATGAATTTGAAGATATTCTCGAAGCCATTCGTAACTCAACAATTATTTTCACACCTCGTCTAACAGAACGGATCAAGGCTATCAAAGATGAACACAACCTCTATCTATCAAGAGAAGATGATAATGTTGAAATCTTCGAAGGGCACAATCAAGACTTTATCAATACTCTTCACGATCATATCTACCATGAAGAAAGGAAATGAGAGCACAATTTAGTGGTTTGCACTATTCTCGAGACAAGATTTTTTCGAGATCAGAAGATCATTTACTCTAAGGTTTATAATGCATTAGCCGGATCTGCACTTTCGTTCTTAGCAAACCAACGAGCACTACTGACTCTCATCCAGAAACATATGGATCTTTCCACCAGTCACCCGACTTATCACTCTGATTTGCAAATGATCGAAGATATTCCCAGCCTCTTCGTTCTCTTGGAAAAAGATAATTTCGAAAGCTCACTGGACAGACTAGTGATTTACGTAACAATTAATCACCACTTTGATCTGATTATCAAGGAGTTACGAGACGTAGTAGCAGAAGAAAGAAGACGCAATAATCCGTTCTCACACCTAGAACCAGACCGAGTCAACATTGCCACCTTTCTTACGAAACAGATAGCACGTATCTTCCACGAATCCACTGATCCTGGTTTCACATTCAAAGCTGGATGTCGGGAGATATATTCCAAGACTGTTACATTAATGCTAGGGTCAGGACTGCTTTTCACTTCTTTTCATCTTTGCCTCTTAACAAATTTGTGCAAAGCTACAGACTCCTACTGTGGAGACCACCGTTCAGAAGATTTTGAGATACTAAAGATACAATTTCTGACACTATCTGAATACCTCTGAAATGAACATCCCATTAGAGAAACAATTACTACAAGCATGGACTCGATGAGTGACATCCATGGATCAATCAGTAGAGTCGTGGATCATATTTTCATCGGACTTCAAGATTTGTCACGAGCCGAAACCGCACATTATCTCTCCTTCAGAAGATCTCCGAGAGACATACCGGATCTTCTACCACTCTTGGTCTGGCACTTTCTCCGAATCTATCTGCCAAGACTCACATTTCCTAGAGATGACCACGATTACAACTACCAGAGGGGAATGTCTACTTTTAAGTGTAACAACCCAAACCATCCAACGACAAAACCACGTGAAAACAGCAAAATAAAAAAAAATTTCCTGAACAGCATGTTGCGCGGCGCGCCATATAGGCCGCGCGGCGCGCCAAAGTGGACTGTCCAAAAAGTTCTTAAATGCGAAAATGTTTGACTAGTTCCCGACGTATTTAGACAAAACGCTTTTAACCGCATGTTCAATATATGAAAACTGGCGCGTTCCATTAATAAAATTTAGTTTACGAAGCGGGGCCCACATTGACCCAAATTACCCTTTAAGTATCAAAATACAATTTTCGACCATAAGACTTTTAATACAAAACAAAGCCGAGCATGGCGATTGGGGATACGCTACCCAATCCTAATAAATCCAAAAGAAAGCCTTCTACGCAAACTATGCTAGTCCTCTAATCCTCGCGCTTACCCGAGCCACCATCCGCATGCAATCTATAAAAAGAGTCAACAACGAGAGGATAAGCTAACGCTTAGTGAATGATAATATACTACATACATATATATGTATAAAATGGACACGCCACAAAATAACAAATACCGCATACCGAGGCATCCATATATAAGGCACTACACTAACCATACCGTACGATCTCTAAGCAACGAGCTAAAGATACAACAACAATATAAGTTCACCAACGACGATGTGAACAACGCCAAATAGCTACACCCGGAGGGTTAGCTACAACACAACAATACATTAATATATAACAATATAAACGAACAAGGTTAACACCTTAACCTAATACCGAGAACCAAATACCACAATGGAGATTGGCCGAACTGCACGAGCCTTAGTAATCCGAAACCACACGAGATTACTATCTTCACAACATCGAGGTTGGCCGAACTACACGAGCCTTAGTAATCCGAAACCACACGAGATTACTACCTCAATAAGATGACCGAACTACACGAGTCACCATGAATCCGAACTACACGAGATTCATTTCCACAATACAATAAGATGACCGAAACCACACGCGTCATCGTGAATCCGGATACACACGCGATTCACTTCTCAACATTATACCCTTCGCCATTGGGGTTATATCAACCACATCACAACCACGTGTGATAATGTACACGCGAACGCGTACTTCGCCAAAGATGGTCAACCAAAACGCACAACCGTGCCAACTGGACTCATACAAAAGTCCATCAAATCCATCTATATGTGAAGTGAGCTCTATAGCTGAGAATCACTTCACCCGACCCGCACGCATCCTACACATACATATGCACATAGGATATTATCACTCACCTTGAAGTCTTGAAGAAAGCTTCCAAGTAAACCGCAACTCGCCAATGGAAAATACCTATTCCATTATCACAATTACAACAATACACTTAGAGTGGATTTACAAATCAACCCAATTCGTCACTTAGTGTAATTTCGACCCAAATGCACTTCCAAGCACAAACCGTGCCCAAAACTAACCAATAATCACTAACACAAGTGAGAATGGTCCTAATACGCCAATTAAACCCGAACTCAAGTGTTAAACACGTGTCATACCCATTTTGACACTTAAACCCTAATTTTGACCCATAAGGTCAAAACCTCACCATTTACAAGTTTTGACACCAAAACACATTTAACTTGGTTTTATACTTCAACTTAATCCATTTCAAGTTTATAAACCTCATTAAATCGCCAAATGGGTCATAATCACCACCAAACCCTAATTTGACCCAAAGTCACAATTAGTCAACCAAATAACCTTAAATGGGTTTCAATACTTCCATAATCACTAACTTAAGTGATTAAACTCAATTTTAAGTCCTAAACATGGCCAATTAGTTCACCAACCCAAAATCCACCAACACTAACAATAAACCCGATTACTAGCATCACTAAACCCACTTCATGAGTCTAAATGGGTTTATCAACAAATCAAGTTCAAACCCTAACTTTGAATAGCAAAATCAACAATGAAATTCGGAGTTAGAACTTACCAATACCGCCAAAATGATGCCGTCGACGAGTAGAACAACTTTAATGCTTGAGGTTTGACCCGAAACAACCTCCTTCTTCTCCAAATGGAGTTCTCTCTCACTAGAACTCAATCTCTCTCTAGGGTTTGAGGATGGGAGTGTTTGTGTGGGTGAGAAATGAGCTCCAATGGAGTTCTAGGTCAGTCTTGATGACCCCAAACCGACCCTAATTGAAAAGACCAAAGTACCCCTCATTTAAACCTTTTAAAAAGGCTGAAAATTGCCTCTGCAGTAATCGGCGCGCCGCGCCAGAAGGTGGAGCGCCGCTCTAAATAACTGGAAATTGTGGTCGAGCCCAAAACAGGTTTCAGTAACTTGTTTTAGCCATAACTTTTCGACCGTAACTCCGTTTTTGATGAATCAAATATCGTTGGAAACGTAATAAGATATTCTATCCAATGGTAAGGCTTTGAAACATCAACTCAAACTTTATTTGGGGTTGAAAAGATACGTACACACCTTGTCACTTCGGACAACGTCCAGTTTCCTTCGATGTTCGAGCAAGCAACACGTACACTTCATACACGCATCATACACCATAAATACATTATGTACAATCAATATTTGGGTCTTACAACTCTCCCCCACTTAAACTCGATCACGTCCTCGTGATCTTCTCCACTTAACCAATTCGGAACTACTCAACGGTCCTCAATTATAAGTCCCAATCCGACTTTTCTAAGCAATTCTTCAAAATGAATCGCCTTTAACAACTAAAATCGTCACCCGCAATTTTATCGAAACTAAAATCCGAGCACTAAAACCTGCTCAATCCCCCATTCATCAGGAAAACTCAACCGATCTCGTACCGAGATATCAACCCTATAGTGTACCCTTTCCAAGTACAATGCTAAAAACAACCAAATATCGACCTAAGGTCAACAACCCGAAACGATGAAGACCGAACCAAATGTGTAACATCCCGCGTTTTTCCGTTAAATTTATTTTAACACCGTCTTTTTTTTTTAAATAATATCCCTCGTTATTTAATTTTAACGTCACCCGTTTACACGAGCGTTTTTAAAATATTCGTTTGGTTAATTCCCGCACCCGCATTGAAACTCGAGGGACCAAAGATGCAAAGGGGCCTAACTAGTGACTAGGTCAACTAGTCAAACCCCATCTCATCCATTCATTATCACCACCCACCTTCATCCTTCCCTTTCTCTCTACTTCTCATTTTTGAACACAAACCCCAACTTCATAAAATCATCATCTAAATTCGGGATTGGAAGCAAACTTCAAAACAAATTACATTTTCGTGATCTTCTCTTCATCCTCTACATTTTGATACAAATTTCATCAAGTTTGGGTAACTTTCTAAAAACTCTAGATTTCTATAAATTCGTGTTTTTGACTTGAAATTGTGTTAGTTAGTGTCTATGGCTCGTGTCTAGCATGAATATATGTTTTGTTTGCTCGATTTGTTGATTTGACTAACTAGTTAGAACTTTTGAAGTGGGTTAGCTTAATCTTTGATTTTGGATGATTAAAAGTTGTTTAATTGTTAAAGTTCATGTTTTAATTGTGTTACTAGTATCATTAGCTACATTTTGATGTGTAGGTTGATTAAGAAAACTTCAAAAACCCGATTAAGGATTTTGTGATGTTTGACTAGGGTTTGATAGTTCTTGACATGAACTTTTGATGCTTGAATGCCATGAAATATTAATTGTTAGTGTTTAGTAGTAATGTATGCTTCATTACCTTCAAAACGGCATATCATATGTGTAAATTGGTTGCCCGAATCATGAAATGCGTTTTACAAACTTGAAACTTTGATTATGAACGTTCATTGAACATTTGACGAGAATTTGATTATTTTAAATGCATGTTTTGATTGATAATATGTACTTAGTTGCATTCCTCGTCAAAATACCTTTCCAACGATGTATGATAGGCGTTATAAGTGTTTGCGGGTCAAGTGTTGTGTTAGAAAAGGTTTTGGTTCGTGCACACTTGGAAAAACTGACCAGAATTCTCTGCCCTGGTAGTGGCGCGGCGCGCCACATCCCCGCGCAGCGCGCAGAATCACCTGGCCAGATTCTGACCTCTTGGACCCATTTCACGTGAAATGTTTGACTAGGTACCGACCTCCGATTCACATGAAACTTGTTCTAATATACTTGTATATGAATAACTAGCATAGAAAAATAGTCCGGGACCCGACCCGAACGTGTTGACTTTTTCGTTGACTTTGACCAAGTTTGACTTTTAGTCAAACTTAACCAAACTTTTATGCAATCGTTCTAACATGCTTTTATACGTGATTCTTGTATGAAACTTGACAAATTGATTCACATGCTATATTTAATCGAGTCGTAACGAGCCATAGGACTAATTGAACACATTTCACCCGACCTTGTATCGTAACCGGTTAATTGACACAACTTACTTGTTTAGGTCAAGGCTAAGCAACTTTCATGCATACGTTACTTTGTGAAGTACTTTTATACTCGTGCACTCGAGGTGAGATCATAGTCCCACCTTTTCAACAACTTTTATTCTTTTAAATCGTGGGCTGAGAAACATATACATTACATACTTATATACATTTCACATGTATATATACTTTTCATACTTTTATACTTTGAATACAAATACGAATACAAAGATACAGACGAGTTAGAACAAAAGTCCTCAATCCAATTATCATTAGTTCCACTTGCAGGGTGTAAGTGTAAGCGAGTGATTATGTTGTGTGGCCATACGAGTTTAACGAACCCTCATTCAGACGGTTCGCTACCGTTAGTGGATGAAATATAATTTCAACGTGCATAGTGTATGTTCTAACACTGTATTCAAAATTCAGAGGGAAGATTCAGTTAAGCTTTGGTAATTGGGTGCTCGCAATACAAACTACATTCTTCGGAATAAATACGATTTGGATAATCATCTATACAAACTATTGTGGTTCAAAATATACTTTTACAAATACATTTATGATCTCACCAACGTTTTTCGTTGACAGTTTTCTACATGTTTTCTCAGGTTCATACTTGGCTACTTGATACATGCTTCCGCACTCTTTGATTACTTGATTGGAGTCAACCATGCATGCATACGCTAGGGATAGCACTTTTGGATTCAAACTTTTGTTTACATACTTACGCTATCTATAGCAACTGTGTTTTTAAACTAATTATGTCGCAAGTTATTTCATTTATACTTTATGACTTTTGTAAACTTAGACTTGTTGTCGAACGGTTTTGTAAACTAAACTTGCAAGTCTTGTACCTTTCAAATGAATGCGACATAATTTTGGTCAAACGAGTCTCATATAGGGACTACGACCACGCAACGGGACCTAAGTTAACGACGCCGTCAATAACGGTTTTGGTCGGGTCGTTACAAAATGAACCCTTACGGATTACACCAATCACTAAACATCCCTTGTAGTGCGCCATACGACCAATACACAACTACCGTAACATCATAATCCAACGTCTAGAACCGATAGCGCCCAAAACGACTATGGAAACGCAAAACCCAAGGTGTACGAAATCAACCATCGTCACACCCGTAACAAACATGTGAGCGAAACACGGCTATCTCCTCACTAATCCCACAACATGGTCCTCACGACCCCACCATCGACGTATAAAATGACCGATAGTTCCCGCAACATGGTCCTTACGACCCTACCATTGGTGTATCAAACAACCAATAGATCACACGACACGAAGGCTGGCCGAAAACACACGCGCCCTAGTGAATTCGAACTACACGCGACTCACTACCTTCACCACAACAACAATCGGGAATGGCCGAACTACACGCGCCATAGTGAATCCGAACTACACGAGAGTCACTATCCCAGAGGAATGACCGAACTACACGAGTCATTTGTGAATCCGAACTACACGAGACTCACTCCTCAATACAATGACCGAAACCACACGAGTCATTTGTGAATCCGAACTACACGAGATTCACTTCCACAATACAATGACCGAAACCACACGAGTCATTTGTGAATCCGAACTACACGAGATTCACTTCCACAACATCGAGGTTGGCCGAAATACACGAGCCTTAGTAATCCGAAACCACACGAGATTACTACCTCAATAAGATGACCGAACTACACGAGTCACCATGAATCCGAACTACACGAGATTCATTTAGTTAAGATGACCGAAACCACACGCGTCATTGTGAATCCGAAACCACACGCGATTCACAATCTCAACATAGGAATGGTACTCGCATTTCCCACCGGTACTCGCATTTCCCGATAGTGTTACACCATACCGACATAACACTACTCCCTTGATGAAGTCAGCGGACCCCGAAGGTCATACTCCACCAATCTCAACACCGGATGAAGTCAGCGGACCCGAAGATCATGCTTCACTGATATAACACCACGCTCATGATGAAGTCAGCGGACCCCGAAAGTCATGCTCCACCAATCACGTATTCCCATGATGAAGTCAGCGGACCCTAAAGATCATGCTTCATCAAACAACCATACCATAATCGAGCAAGAACCACCTATACCAAACATAGGTACCAAACAATAATTCTCCACAAGAGAACCCGACACACAGCTCCCTTAACCGGAGGATTTCACCTTGCTCTCCAAACACGTCCATTATCTCTCAACGAGATTTACCACGTTACCACCTCGGTGATGATTCAAATCCAAACCATAAGTACAATTTATCCGAAATTGTACTCTACCACAAATCGACCCAATCAGGTCTCGACAACATTTTTCGGATCTACCAATAGCATCATCTTAAATCTCACACTAAAACTTCCTCGTGCGGGAGTGTAACTCCCCCACTTAGAACCACGTTCCATATCCACAACTCGTACAACCGCACAATGCTACCACAGGTAGACTTTACCAAAAATTGGGCTCACACGACCCATTACCACATCTTGCTCCAACCTTGAGCACACGAAGGATTTTAACCAACCCTTAAACACTTTGTACGAAAAGTGTACCACAACACAATCGGAGTCGAACACCACACTAGTAGGTATAAAAGAGGCACCTAATGTCGCGTCATAAAGACTCCATTACCAACACACATCGAGATTTAAAACACTCGATCTCAAGGGTTCCAACCAACCGACGAACCTCATGATTCGTCACTTCAACATCAAAGCGAACACGCGCTTAACAACCAAACACCAAAACCATTTCCGTGGCTTGGTAGAAACGTTTCCCAAATACTAAAGAATGCTTGGTTGCAACAAATCTTACGCCCTTCGCCCGTCAATCAATCATCAACATAGGGTACTTCCATTAGGAACGTCACCCATAGCATAACATGCACAACAAAGGCACGCAACTCAAACTCAAACGGCATTTAATAAATATTCAAAAGACATATTTATCAAAATTAAACGTACCTTAACATCTCCTGGCCGCACCCGTCCCCGCTAACTTAGGACATTCCGACTTACGATGTCCTTCTTTTTGGCAATTGAAGCACACCATACCATCACCCTTTGGTACCGAACATTCCCAAGACTTGTGACCCCTCACGCCACAATTGTAGCATCTAGCCGCACTAGAATCCGACATACCCGTTCGCGTACCACCCGTGCTCACACTCGGACCTTTAGCCCTCTTACTCGGAGCACCATAAGAAATGACCCTTCGCTCACTTGAAGGTTCACCCTTTTTCGATCATGAATACGACTCGAAACCTCTAGCCAAGTCGAATAATTCCGAAAACGATTTCGCTTGACCCCGGCTAATTTTACTTTTCAAGTCATCATTCAAGGTTCGGTAGAAATCTCCCATCAACAAACGATCATTCCCCAAATACTCCGGACAAAAACGAGCCTTCGCCATAAAGGTCATCTTGAGAGTACTCAAATCCATAGATCCTTGGCGCAAATTTCGCAACTCATTACGCAATTCCCACAAATCGGCCGAAGTCCGGAACTCCTCGAAGAATTCCTCCTTAAAGTCGTCCCACGATAAAGCCATAAACGTCTCGCCACCGACAAGATCAATCTTACCATCCAACCAATCCCTTGCCCTACCCCGCAACAAACTCGTAGCGAGTCTCGTCTTTCTCTCGGGAGGGCAATCAATAGTACGGAAACACCCTTCGACGTTCGAAATCCAAGTTGTGCTTACCAAAGGATCCGGCTTTCCGTCATACATCGGGGGTTTAGTCCTCATGAAGCTCTTAAGATAACGCTCCATTTCACCACTACTTTGAAGTTCGGAATACCTCCTTTCCATTCTTTCTTCTAACGCACCCATTTGCTCCGCAACGGCGGCCGCAACCCTAGTGTTAAACTCCGCGTCATTCACCTCGGTCTCGTTTCGCGTCGTCATTCTAAAGAATGCAAAACGATTAGTCCACGAACGTGTAAAACCGTACACACGACACAGCCCCATCTTGCTAAACACTCATCGTACATCACTTGTTAGACACGATTTGCACCCGTAATAAGTTTTGCAAGTTCTTATTACGCACACATGCCGCATCGACTCGTTAGTACAACGACCGTCTCGCTCGATGATATACACAGACACAACCAAAATTCTACGCGGTACAAACACACGCGAGAATTATTATCACAACACAACAACATATTAATAATATCCGCATTACTAATATAAACGTTAGTCAACCTATAGCCAAGGCACTAACCAAACCCATTCCGACCCGTAATCCTACAAGTCCCGCAACAATTTAAGCACACACAAGTCTAAGTCTAGGCACCTATCTCAAGTCACCTAAATCCCTTAAACCATGCTCTGATACCACTTGTAACAACCCAAACCATCCAACGACAAAACCACATGAAAACAGCAAAATAAAAAAAAATATTCCTGAACAGCATGTTGCGCGGCGCGCCATATAGGCCGCGCGGCGCGCCAAAGTGGACTGTCCAAAAAGTTCTTAAATGCGAAAATGTTTGACTAGTTCCCGACATATTTCGACAAAACGCTTTTAACCGCGTGTTCAATATATGAAAACTGGCGCGTTCCATTAATAAAATTTAGTTTACGAAGCGGGGCCCACATTGACCCAAATTACCCTTTAAGTATCAAAATACAATTTTCGACCATAAGACTTTTAATACAGAACAAAGCCGAGCATGGTGATTGGGGATACGCTACCCAATCCTAATAAATCCAAAAGCAAGCCTTCTACGCAAACTATGCAAGTCCTCTAATCCTCGCGCTTACCCGAGCCACCATCCGCATGCAATCTATAAAAAGAGTCAACAACGAGAGGGTAAGCTAACGCTTAGTGAATGATAATATACTACATACATATATATGTATAAAATGGACATGCCACAAAATAACAAATACCGCATACCGAGGCATCCATATATAAGGCACTACACTAAGCATACCGTACGATCTCTAAGCAACGAGCTAAAGATACAACAACAATATAAGTTCACCAACGACAATGTGAACAACGCCAAATAGCTACACCCGGAGGGTTAGCTACAACACAACAATACATTAATATATAACAATATAAACGAACAAGGTTAACACCTTAACCCAATACCGAGAACCAAATACCACAATGGAGATTGGCCGAACTACACGAGCCTTAGTAATCCGAAACGACACGAGATTACTATCTTCACAACATCGAGGTTGGCCGAACTACACGAGCCTTAGTAATCCGAAACCACACGAGATTACTACCTCAATAAGATGACCGAACTACACGAGTCACCATGAATCCGAACTACACGAGATTCATTTCCACAATACAATAAGATGACCGAAACTACACGCGTCATCGTGAATCCGGATACACACGCGATTCACTTCTCAACATTATACCCTTCGCCATTGGGGTTATATCAACCACATCACAACCACGTGTGATAATGTACACGCGAACGCGTACTTCGCCAAAGATGGTCAACTAAAACGCACAACCGTGCCAATTGGACTCATACAAAAGTCCATCAAATCCATCTATATGTGAAGTGAGCTCTATAGCTGAGAATCACTTCACCCGACCCGCACCCATCCTACACATACATATGCACATAGGATATTATCACTCACCTTGAAGTCTTGAAGAAAGCTTCCAAGTAAACCGCAACTCGCCAATGGAAAATACCTATTCCATTATCACAATTACAACAATACACTTAGAGTGGATTTACAAATCAACCCAATTCGTCACTTAGTGTAATTTTGACCCAAATGCACTTCCAAGCACAAACCGTACCCAAAACTAACCAATAATCACTAACACAAGTGAGAATGGTCCTAATACGCCAATTAAACCCGAACTCAAGTGTTAAACACGTGTCATACCCATTTTGACACTTAAACCCTAATTTTGACCCATAAGGTCAAAATCTCACCATTTACAAGTTTTGACACCAAAACACATTTAACTTGGTTTTATACTTCAACTTAATCCATTTCAAGTTTATAAACCTCATTAAATCGCCAAATGGGTCATAATCACCACCAAACCCTAATTTGACCCAAAGTCACAATTAGTCAACCAAATAACCTTAAATGGGTTTCAATACTTCCATAATCACTAACTTAAGTGATTAAACTCAATTTCAAGTCCTAAACATGGCCAATTAGTTCACCAACCCAAAATCCACCAACACTAACAATAAACCCGATTACTAGCATCACTAAACCCACTTCATGAGTCTAAATGGGTTTATCAACAAATCAAGTTCAAACCCTAACTTTGAATAGCAAAATCAACAATGAAATTCGGAGTTAGAACTTACCAATACCGCCAAAATGATGTCGTCGACGAGTAGAACAACTTTAATGCTTGAGGTTTGACCCGAAACAACCTCCTTCTTCTCCAAATGGAGTTCTCTCTCACTAGAACTCAATCTCTCTCTAGGGTTTGAGGATGGGAGTGTTTGTGTGGGTGAGAAATGAGCTCCAATGGAGTTCTAGGTCAGTCTTGATGACCCCAAACCGACCCTAATTGAAAAGACCAAAGTACCCCTCATTTAAACCTTTTAAAAAGGCTGAAAATTGCCTCTGCAGCAATCGGCGCACCGCGCCAGAAGGTGGAGCGCCGCTCCAAATAACTGGAAATTGTGGTCGAGCCCAAAACAGGTTTCAGCAACTTGTTTTAGCCATAACTTTTCGACCGTAACTCCGTTTTTGATGAATCAAATATCGTTGGAAACGTAATAAGATATTCTATCCAATGGTAAGGCTTTGAAACATCAACTCAAACTTTATTTGGGGTTGAAAAGATACGTACACACCTTGTCACTTCGGACAACGTCCAGTTTCCTTCGATGTTCGAGCAGGCAACACGTACACTTCATACACGCATCATACACCATAAATACATTATGTACAATCAATATTTGGGTCTTACATTAAGGCATCATTATGGTCGAGCCAACGACCTTAAACAAAAGCGCTTCTCGGGAGGCAACACATGCAATAAAGTAGAGTAGAAGGATAAAGGATGACAAATGTGCCGATCAATAAAGGACGTAAATTCCAAGATTGCTGAAACAACCTGTCTTCGCAAGCCAGCTAGTTTCTTCACGAGCAACCACGACAATCTGCTGAGGAGTACTCATTCCTTTCTACTCGTTACTAGCTCAAATTTTAAATTATGCCACATCCTAGCTTATCACTATGTGTGGGATTCCAACCCAAATAAACACTAGACAAATATTGCCAAAAATCTTTATCTAAAACTCATAGGTGTGGGATACACTAGGAACATTGGGGACAATGTTCGTCTAAGTGTGGGATGTTGATATAATCTTTTTATGCTGTATTAAAATACCCCATTACAAAGATGCTGAGTTCTTAAGCCAAATTTCAGAAATTTTTAACAAGAGAAAGCCTTTCTGAAAAAGTACTTTCGAAAACCAAAAATGTTTGTAAATAAAATTAAGGCTTAAGTAAGGAAGAAATCTTGTTCGGACGAACCGAATCTCTAATAGTGTATTACATGATTAGGCATTATCAACCTAAATTGATTATGGTCAGGCACCCAAATAAGAGCATATAAGCATTCATCTTTAATGCTTCACTATTTCTGTTGAGAGTGTCGATATTTGTACTCAGAATCAGAACTTGCTTTAGATCTGCATTTCCATGTAACGAAATGTGATTCGTGTATAATCAGAAGAGCTAACCATTTGTCAAAATAAACCTTTCACACCTCCTACCACTTCTACCATATCAAACCACATTCACATCATCTTTACTACCACTCAAAAAATTCAGAAAATGAGATTCCTTTCGAAAACCCGTTGTTATAAACTTCTCAAGTATCACAGCAAAGGTCTTGAAAAAAGTTTACCGGCAGAAAGTTTCTCGAGATAAAATCTCCAAAAAAACAAATGCGTGAATTTTCAAAGTAATGAGAAAAAGAGCAGAACTTATAAAGAGAAACGCCGAAGAAGAACTTGACCACAAATGCCTATCACTCCAAAGGAGAAAAGTCCAAAAGTGCTTCTTAAAAATATCAGCACTCCTATCTATCTTTCATTTCCAAAATTCCAAATAAAAGTCTTTAAGAAGACTATATTATCCTTTTCTCACCCCTTAAAACAACTTCACCACCACTCCAAAATTCCTTTCCATCCTTCCAAATTGACAAATGGCCTAGAAGCTATGGTTATTACCTTTTTCACATTAGTAGCAAGGATTTGAGTCTTTATCAAGCCTATGACGATGGGTGCAATATGACTGGCTATGAGTGAATTCATTTCTTAGATCTATAGGGAACCTTAAACACTTGTGTGATTTGAGTGACCCGTGAAAGCTAGCCTAAGTCATGTAACCTCCGCGCATGCATGCACATATAGTTTCAACCATAACATAGATGACTTACCTTATTTTTCGCTCTTACAATAAAAAGCAAACTGCTTTGGCCAATACAAAGGAAACTCCGAAAAGATTTCTTGAAGTAAGATTTCTTGAAGTAAAAATGAGAAGTTTGCTTGAGGACAAGCAAACTCTAAGTGTAGGATATTTGATATCGGCTAAAAAGTCACATTTTTACCCCGGTATTGAGGCCCAAAAATAGTAAAGTTCCAAGATTTATCACCAAAATACTCACTTTGTTGGTTAAAAATGAAGATCAAGTGATTACGAAGCTGATGCAAAAAGAATTAAGAGAATCGAAGCTAAAACGAAGATTCCAGAGCGAAAATGGTGAAAGACAAGTTACGATGTCGGAAATCAAATTACGATTCAGAAAAAACAGCAAACCAGGGCAAGCCATACGGCTTGCCATCCGGCTTACCACAAGGGGATACGGCCTGCCATGCATCCGGGCACAACAAACGGGCTACCAAATCATACGGGCAGACCATACGGCTTGCCGTACGGCCTGCCAGCCGTATGACAGCAAAAATATTTTCTATTTAAAGGGCATTTGTCATCCATTTTTACACACACTTCAATTCACTTCTCCATCTCTCTTTTTCTACAATATTAGTCATACTTTCATGGTCTTCGACTCCGTGCGGGAAACCTAGTACCCGAAGAAGAACGCCGAAGATTGTATTAGGAGCGGTCTGGAGTTTGAAGTTGTCACTTTTGTATTCGGAACTCGTTTAATCTACTGTTACTTCTATCCTTTGTCTTTATATAATGTCTTTCATTATTATGCTTTGTGATATTGTTGCCATGATTAACGAGTAGTTATCTTTAGTGTATGCAATGATGTAGTCAGTTATAATGCCGAATTAATATTATGGTTTGTGTATGTTGTCAAGACACTTTTCGCTTTTCCAACTGATAGAACGTAGTTATCGGCTCTGTTATTGGGAAGTTGCGAACCTCAATTCAGAGTACACTATCTGTGTCACCCCTTGGTAAGAGAAGTCTATCGAATACAACGTAAGTATGACTGAGGCACACCGGTTGTAGTTAGTTCATCAAGCCTTGGACTCCGACTGAGGACTCTTTCATAGTGAAACATCTAACTAGGCCCATAGTACATTGTCGGTCCTAGACCATGCTAGTGTAGTCACCAAGCATATAAACTTCGTACGTGCACGCTAAACCACAAAAGTTGTTGTAAGCTGTACCTCTGCTAAGTAAGGCCATGGAACCCGGTCAGTGCTTATTAGTACCATTCATCATAACGCGGTCTCAAGCATTGCACTCCGCTTGAGGGATTCTTAGTTAATTAAGGAACTGTTTGTTTAAACACAAAAAGGATTGGACTGTTAAGATAACCGAGCGTGTTCATGGAAGTCAAACTGACTTGGCCATGGTGTTCTTTACGGTTGAACTCTTTTTAAGGGCCTAACTATATTTTTAAAACTAATCATTAACGAAAGCATCGAAACACATCACGTCTCTCGGATATGGCATACCTCGTATTTCATTATGCTTAAGAAAGTTTAGACCTTTGTGGAATGTTAATACATCACCCAACCGAGTCGCTTAATTAGATGCACCGTTAACGTGTATGTCTGTAGTCAGATTGTATGGGCGACGGGGGTAAGGGACGTTGTTGTCTATTCAGAATCTTCAAGCCTAACGCATTACCCAGAGACATGTCTTATGACAGGGGCGTTAAGACCAGTGTAATGAATACAAGGTCACTACCTATTCATGAGCCAGCATTCCATAACTATGGTAAAGTAACTGACGAAACCATAGTATGCACTTGCTTTAACCTTATCTGAATTACAAATTTTATCGCATTTACTTTATTTTTTCTTATAAACTAGAAAAAACAAAAATTAAGTAACAAACCACTACTCCTTTACTTTTGGATTATCTTAAGCTTTAGTTATATGTTCAATTCTACTGATATCTTAATAATACGACCCTAGGTCATACTTTCCTTACTCACCATATTAAGGAGTAGTACGATTTAGGCCCCACTAAATATAAATTTAAAACTATTGCTCTCACCTTTCGGTAGCTGATTCTGACGCCTTGCAGCCTAACGACACCACATAAATAAAACAGTCTATTTTATTCATATCGCAATCCCTCTTCAATAGAGATTAGTATCCAGGTGAACACCACAACATTACATTGTTCCATTGACTACAAAAAACATCTTATCGATATTGATCAAAAATACAAGTTTCATTTACAAAACTTTTTTTGTTTTTAGCATTAAAAGTAAGAAGTAAAGCTCTGCTCCAGACATTATAATTTTCGATTAAGAGTACACGTTATTGTGGATAAATTTGTATTATGTCACATTTTATATATTTGTGTTGTATTAGGTTTTTGTTTTTATCACATATATTAGGAAATATTATACTCCGTAACATTTTTTGAATATTGAATGGATGTTGATTAAGCCGCTTAATTCATTGAATATGGATATGGATATAAATAAATCAACTGAACTTATGAATATAGATTTGTACATGCATAAAAAAATTAAATAGATATAAATAAGAATACGATATCACGTGATTCATATCAGACCAATTTACATTCCTCCTATAAGGTGAGTTAAGTAGATTAAATAATATTTAAAAGTTACCAACCATATGTTCCATTTAAGGGATTAATAAAAGAAGTTATTTTTGAGGAAAAAAAGTAGATAAAATATTAAATTTCCCATCATATATGTTACATTACCCACATACTAATAATAGCTGAAATCTACACCTTCCCATTAGTCCACGTGTACAGATTGTTACTGCTCACAATTTGCACCATTTTTCCACCGGCCAAATATGCGAACCGGGATGGTAGCGCTGAACGGTCCAAGCCAGAAATATTATTTAAAAATGAGAAAATGAGGGGTTGCTTCATCATCTGTACAAACAGGTATTGTTGCCCCATACTCTCCATACCTTGGACACCCCGGCCTTAATGAGTAGCATACTTCTCAAAGGACCCGTCCTAATCCATCTGGACGAAGTCACCAACATCTGGTTCCATTGCGATGATCGACTCCAAATAATGTCTCTAAAATGAGCAAATGCACAGCGGAAGATTTCTTTCATACCATACTGTATTTTGTAGTAAAAATACATATGACGACATTTAACAAGTGTAGGGTTGTCCTTGGATTCACGAACCCTTTAAAAAGCTTTTCTAAAAAGAATTGTCAAAGGCAGGGTTCGAACCCATGACCTCTCGCTTACACACCCATACCTTCTACCATCCCTCCATCATTGCTTTTCTATTATAAACCCGGATTTAATACTATATAGTCCGTTTTTATCAGTTCTCCTTCCTCTTAAAACCCAATCACCTTAATTATTTAACATGGGTGCGTTCTAGGCCTAACTAAGCCTCGGAAAGCGGCCCATAACAAAATCTCAGCTGGACTCTCGGCCTAATAATCCTAATATCACGGCTCAGTAGTTAAATTACTTAAGCCCACCTCAACACCCAATTTAACTATCTGATTTATTAACCAATTAAATCTGTGGAAGCCACCGATGGATTTTTCTGTGAATTAATATGTATCATACGCGTGACTGTACATCTACACAGAATCATCATCGTTCATTCCTTCCTCATCATCATTCATTATTTTCGTTTCACCATACATCATCATCATCGTACTTTACAATCATCATACGTATCAAATCGTCACTGTTGCTGCTCATCTAGGTGTCGAAAAAAAATAATAATAATAATAATAGGAACCGAATAATAGCAGCTGCAGTTTATACATAGCAACGGTGGTTTGATAGCTACACAAGAACAGTGATGATAGCAGCAGCAGGTTGTAACAGTGGTAAGTAATGGTTTTGGGTGGTGGTGTAGGTTGAGTAGGGTTTCGAACAAGATTAGATGTGATAGAGTAGAGAGAGGTGGTTTTGTTGAAGGTGGCGGTTCATGGTCTCGGTTTATAACAGAACACAGAAACAAAAACAGCGACTAACACTGTGGTTCAAACAGAATAAAAGGGATGTCAGTTTAAATGGGTTTTCGACGGTGGTTATTTATTGTGGTGTAGGTCTTCAAAAATTTTGTAGCGTATACCGAAACAGCACTCGTAGTAGCAGTTGGGTTGCAATATTCAAATTAGAGAAACAAAAGAGGAGAGGGAGAGAGAAGAGAAAAGAAGGTGGTGGCGGCTTACGGTGGTATCCGGTGGTGATGGCGTGTGATGGTTGTAACCAAAAATACAATCATAACAGTACCATATATATTTCTCGTATAGTTAGTGATTTAGGTGATAGTTTGGCGATCATGGGTGGTGATGAAGGTGGCGGTGGTTTGAAGTGGAGGTGGTGGTTCGTAGTTGTTTACAGCGGTGGTGGTTGTGAGATGGCGGTTCATGGTAGCTGGAGGTGGTGGCAGCTGATGAGGGTTGTAGAAGCAAGGGATGGTGTGAGGTGGAGAAGAAGGAGAGTGGTGATGCCTCTCTTACGATCTACATATACATATATTACATATATAGATATATATATATTATGTATTATATATAATATTTAATATTAATGATAATAATAAATAATACAAGTGGAATGATTGAAAGTATATACAGTAAGCACATGTGTTTTTCCTCTGCCGACAGTTGATCGAGGATAGGTATATCGTGTCCATTGCTAAACAGTTAACGTATAAAAGTGTTCCTAAAAATCTCAAATTTTTAGATTAAATATAATTAATTATTTCACTCATTATCTGTTTGAAACCTGATCAAAAATATTCGATAAATATTTATTTTCTGTTCAAATTAATATATACAGAGTACAAATATTTAAACTTAAAAGGGTAAAAATATTTTTATCAAACCTAAAATCTCCGTAATCAATTTACAGTTCAATTTTTATTTTCAATCTTTTTAAACACGTATTAGAACTATATGAACGCTGGCGAAATGCCAACCGAGTTTTACTGACGTTTACTATTTAAGCTCGAAATCGTATTTTCAATATACTATATGTATATGTATATATAAACACATTTTAATAACATGTTTTATTACATAAATAAATATATTAAATATATATATATATATATATATACATATAATAATATTTCTCATTACATCTTATATTATCTTTACATATTTAGTTCTAATAATTAAATCGTATACTATTTCAAATTAAAGTAAATATATATATATGTATCAATTTACAAATTGTTGTTCGTGAATCGTCGGGAATGGTCAAAGGTCAAATGTATGCATGAACACAGTTCAAAGTTTTTGAGACTCAACATTACAGACTTTGCTTATCGTGTCGAAATCATATAAAGTTTAAGTTTACATTTGGTCGAAAATTCCCGGGTCGTCACAACTTCTTTGTTTACAACTCTATTTTCTTCTCCAATTCGAACTCTGATTACTGTTTTCCTATCGCAAGGCAAGCTCTATTTTCTCTCTTCGGTTTACCAGCATAGGTATTTGGTATTCTATTTCATGTTGATAATAGGTTCAATTTGTATGATTCGAATGCACATGATTTACAACCTCTTCAACTTGCTATGTTTATGTTAATTGTTTTGAACCTATTGAATTACGGTGTGTGTAATAGTTTGTTGTACTTAACTCCCATTGATCCTCTTTTTGGTGATCATGTTTGTTGTGACAACCCGGAAATTTTCGACCAAATTTAAACTTTATATTTACATTATTCCGACACGATAAGCAAAGTTGTTAAGATTGAATATCAAGAATTTTAAACTATGTTCATTCATTCATTTAACCTCGACCAAATTACAATGATTCATGAACCATTATATGAATGGGTGTGATTATATATGTATATGTGTATATGTTATAACTTGAAAACGTTAACAAAGTATTAGACATATAGTACTTTACATGAACGTATTTGTTTCAATATGTTCATCGATGGAATTAGAAGATAATATCAAATGATTGATTTATTAGATACATTAAATTATGATTATGAGGCTCTGTTGAGAGGTCCACATTGATTTGAGAAATCTTTTCCATTTTAACAATATTCGGAAAAATGGTAAAGTGATTTACAAGTAATAACAAATAGGTCAATTAACGATAACTGGACAAAGGTTAGTAGAGATTAACTTTCAACACAATGATTGCCTCGAGTCTTTTGATAAAACAATTATTAGTTTTCATAATATTGAAAACGTTTTATTACATAGATGAAATCTTTTAAAGAATGAATTTGGATATATACAATAAGTCGAAATGTTAATTGTTAGAACTAAACATATATAGATAACTTGCAATGTAGTGACCCGAACTTTTCCATGTTTATATATATTAATTGAGATTGATATTTACATGATTAAATGTTTCCAACATGTTAAGAAATCAAACTTGTTAAGACTTGATTAATTGAAATATGTTTCATATAGACAATTGACCACCCAAGTTGACCGGTGATTCACGAACGTTAAAACTTGTAAAAACTATATGATGACATATATATGGATATATATATATATATATAGTTAACATGATACTATGATAAGTAAACATATCATTAAGTATATTAACAATGAACTACATATGTAAAAACAAGACTACTAACTTAATGATTTTTAAACGAGACATATATGTAACGATTATCGTTGTAAAGACATTTAATGTATATATATCATATTAAGAGATATTCATACATGATAATATCATGATAATATAATAATTTAAAATTTCATTTAATATTATAAACATTGGGTTAACAACATTTAACAAGATCGTTAACCTAAAGGTTTCAAAACAACACTTACATGTAACGACTAACGATGACTTAACGACTCAGTTATAATGTATATACATGTAGTGTTTTAATATGTATTTATACACTTTTGAAAGACTTCAATACACTTATCAAAATACTTCTACTTAACAAAAATGCTTACAATTACATCCTCGTTCAGTTTCATCAACAATTCTACTCGTATGCACCCGTATTCGTACTCGTACAATACACAGCTTTTAGATGTATGTACTATTGGTATATACACTCCAATGATCAGCTCTTAGCAGCCCATGTGAGTCACCTAACACATGTGGGAACCATCATTTGGCAACTAGCATGAAATATCTCATAAAATTACAAAAATATGAGTAATCATTCATGACTTATTTACATGAAAACAAAATTACATATCCTTTATATCTAATCCATACACCAACGACCAAAAACACCTACAAACACTTTCATTCTTCAATTTTCTTCATCTAATTGATCTCTCTCAAGTTCTATCTTCAAGTTCTAAGTGTTCTTCATATATTCTACAAGTTCTAGTTACATAAAATCAAAAATACTTTCAAGTTTGCTAGCTCGCTTCCAATCTTGTAAGGTGATCATCCAACCTCAAGAAATCTTTGTTTCTTACAGTAGGTTATCATTCTAATACAAGGTAATAATCATATTCAAACTTTAGTGCAATTTCTATAACTATAACAATCTTATTTCAAGTGATGATCTTACTTGAACTTGTTTTTGTGTCATGATCCTACTTCAAGAACTTTCAAGCCATCCAAGATCCTTTGAAGCTAGATCATTTCTTGTCACTTCCAGTAGGTTTACCTACTAAACTTGAGGTAGTAATGATGTTCATAACATCATTCGATTCATATATATAAAACTATCTTATTCGAAGGTTTAAACTCGTAATCACTAGAACATAGTTTAGTTAATTCTAAACTTGTTCGCAAACAAAAGTTAATCCTTCTAACTTGACTTTTAAAATTAACTACACACATGTTCTATATCTATATGATATGCTAACTTAATGATTTAAAACCTGGAAACACGAAAAACACCGTAAAACCGGATTTACGCCGTCGTAGTAACACCGCGGGCTGTTTTGGGTTAGTTAATTAAAAACTATGATAAACTTTGATTTAAAAGTTGTTATTCTGAGAAAATGATTTTTATTATGAACATGAAACTATATCCAAAAATTATGGTAAACCTCAAAGTGGAAGTATGTTTTCTAAAATGGTCATCTAGACGTCGTTCTTTCGACTGAAATGACTACCTTTACAAAAATGACTTGTAACTTATTTATCCGACTATAAACCTATACTTTTCTGTTTAGATTCATAAAATAGAGTTCAATATGAAACCATAGCAATTTGATTCACTCAAAACGGATTTAAAATGAAGAAGTTATGGGTAAAACAAGATTGGATAATTTTTCTCATTTTAGCTACGTGAAAATTGGTAACAAATCTATTCCAACCATAACTTAATCAACTTGTATTGTATATTATGTAATCTTGAGATACCATAGACACGTATACAATGTTTCGACCTATCATGTCGACACATCTATATATATTTCGGAAGAACCATAGACACTCTATATGTGAATGTTGGAGTTAGCTATACAGGGTTGAGGTTGATTCCAAAATATATATAGTTTGAGTTGTGATAAATACTGAGATACGTATACACTGGGTCGTGGATTGATTCAAGATAATATTTATCGATTTATTTCTGTACATCTAACTGTGGACAACTAGTTGTAGGTTACTAACGAGGACAGCTGACTTAATAAACTTAAAACATCAAAATATATTAAAAGTGTTGTAAATATATTTTAAACATACTTTGATATATATGTATATATTGTTATAGGTTCGTGAATCAACCGGTGGCCAAGTCTTACTTCCCGTTGAAGTAAAAATCTGTGAAAGTGAGTTATAGTCCCACTTTTAAAATCTAATATTTTTGGGATGAGAATACATGCAGGTTTTATAAATGATTTACAAAATAGACACAAGTACGTGAAACTACATTCTATGGTTGAATTATCGAAATCGAATATGCCCCTTTTTATTAAGTCTGGTAATCTAAGAATTAGGGAACAGACACCCTAATTGATGGGAATCCTAAAGATAGATCTATTGGGCCTAACAAACCCCATCCAAAGTACCGGATGCTTTAGTACTTCGAAATTTATATCATATCCGAAGGGTGTCCCGGAATGATGGGGATATTCTTATATATATGCATCTTGTTAATGTCGGTTACCAGGTGTTCACCATATGAATGATTTTTATCTCTATGTATGGGATGTGTATTAAAATATGAAATCTTGTGGTCTATTGTTACGATTTGATACATATAGGTTAAACCTATAACTCACCAACATTTTTGTTGACGTTTAAAGTATGTTTATTCTCAGGTGAATACTAAGAGCTTCCGCTGTTGCATACTAAAATAAGGACAAGATTTGGAGTCCATGTTTGTATGATATTGTGTAAAAACTGCATTCAAGAAACTGATTTCGATGTAACATATTTGTATTGTAAACCATTATGTAATGGTCGTGTGTAAACAGGATAGTTTAGATTATCATTAATTGATAATCCACGTAAAGCTTTTAAACCTTTATTTATGAAATAAAGGTTATGGTTTGTTTTAAAAATGAATGCAGTCTTTGAAAAACGTCTCATATAGAGGTCAAAACCTCGCAACGAAATCAATTAATATGGAACGTTTTTAATCAATAAGAACGGGACATTTCAGTTGGTATCCGAGCGTTGGTCTTAGAGAACCAGAAAATTTTCATTAGTGTGTCTTATCGAGTTTGTTAGGATGCATTAGTGAGTCTGGACTTCGACCGTGTTTACTTGAAAAATGATTGCTTAACAAATTTTGTTGGAAACTATATATTTTTAACATGTGAATATTATGTGATATATTAATCTCTTAACGCATTTGATATTATGTGATAGATGTCTACCTCTAGAACAAGTCCCATTGACTCACCTAATAATAATGAAGAGTCAAATGTAAATTGGAATGATTCGTGGACTGATTCACAAGTTCCCGAAGAGGAACCGGAAGAAGAGTCAGAACCGGAAGAAGAATCGGAACCGGAAGAAGAATCGGAACCGGATGAAGAAATAGAACCGGTGGGGGAAATAATAAAACGGTTAAGTAAAAGAAAATCCTCAACCAAACGACCAAGGTTAATTATGGTCAATGGTGTTTCCGCCAAGGAAGCAAAATATTGGGAGGATTACCAATTCTCTGATGAATCGGATTCCGACGAGAATTTCGATGATGTTATAGAAATTACCCCAACTGAATTTAAAAAGGCAAAAGAAAATAATAAGGGAAAGGGCATAAAAATAGAGAAATCTAATTCCAACCCCGATGAACTTTATATGTATCGTCAACCCCCGAAGTCCTTAAGATGTAACAATGACCCGGGAACCTCTAAACCACCAGGTTTTTCTAAACCAATGTGGACAACGACGGCTCGTATTAGGGGAACATCATATATCCCTAGAAACTTGGCAAAACGAACCAAAACCGAACAAGAAGAAACGAGCGAGTCAGAATAAGATAGTTGTATTCGTGTGGTGTAATATATGTAATATAGTGTGCTTATGCTTTATGATATATATAAAAATTGCTTGTATTAATAAGTATTTTTTTTATGAATCTAACTCTTGTCTATTTTACAGTATAAAAACACAAAATGGATAGACAACCCAATATTTTAAGAGACCTACCCGGAGACATGATTGATGAAATCTTGTCTAGAGTCGGTCAGAATTCTTCGGCACAACTATTTAAGGCGAGATCAGTTTGTAAGACATTCGAAGAACGTTCCAAGAATGCCTTGGTTTATAAAAGGATTTCGTTTGAAAGATGGGGGATATCACATTGGGAAACCCATAAGTTACGATGTGTTTACTTTGACGCATATATTGCGGGGAACCCAAATGCTATTTTACGCAATGGGTTAAGAAATTATTTTGACTCAATATATCCGAATATTGGACTTCGTGATTTAGAAAAAGCGGCTAACATGCAACATAAAGAAGCATGTTATGCTTACGGATTAGTAATGTTCGCTTCTCACCAAAGTGAGAACAAGAACATCGGGCTACAACTATTAAACAAAATGTTCCCACAAGTAACGGAGTCGGTAATTGGGGTAAGAAATGAGGTTTTTAGATTGTTACGGGACGGTTGGACATTACGTAACCCTCGTCCCTTTGACGACGTTACAACACGCTGTCTTATCAACGGCCATAACGGTTATGTTCCACAAGACCAAGGATGGGAAGTAATCCTAGTAAAACCAGAATGCATGACTTGTTTCTGGACGTATGAATTACGTGTCTTTATTGCCTTTGCTGAACGACTTGTGTACTAGCTAGAATTATCTTCACAACCATCTTGTATCAAATTTATTGTGTGCTATATTTCATGCTATATGTAAAATAAGCGGTATTGTAAGTTTGTAAAATATTGTGTAAAAGTTTGAACGCGAAATATTATTATAATCAGTTTTTCATATAGAATTGTAGTAGTTGAATTGTATATTAGCTACTAAGTATGAACTTAACGGGTAGGTACTACCCGAATTTAAACTTATAAAATGCTAATATGAAGAAAAAGCTTTTATAAATGAGTTCATATTATGCTACGAAATACTATTAACTACTCTTAATATTTTGTATGATTAACTTGTTCCATTTGACTATTTTGAAGGAAATGGCACCGACTACTCGACACACCGTGAATATGAATGAAGAGGAATTTCGTACTTTTCTAGCTTCAAACATAGCCGCAGTACAGGCTGCGCTACATACCAACAATAACCTTGGATCTGGCAGTACAGGAAATCGTGTAGGATGCACCTACAAAGAATTCACTGCCTGCAAACCTTTGGAATTTGATGGAACCGAAGGACCGATCGGATTGAAACGGTGGACCGAGAAGGTCGAATCAGTGTTTGCCATAAGTAAGTGTACTGAAGAGGACAAAGTGAAGTACGCTACGCATACCTTCACAGGTTCTGCGGTAACATGGTGGAATACCTATCTAGAACAAGTGGGACAAGATGATGCGTACGCACTACCGTGGTCAGCATTCAAGCACTTGATGAACGAGAAGTACCGTCCCAGAACCGAGGTCAATAAGCTCAAGACAGAACTTAGAGGGTTACGAACCCAAGGATTTGATATTACCACGTACGAAAGACGATTCACAGAATTGTGCCTATTGTGTCCGGGATCATTCGAAGATGAGGAAGAGAAGATCGACGCGTTTGTGAAAGGATTACCGGAAAGAATCCAAGAAGATACAAGTTCACACGAGCCCGCCTCCATACAACATGCATGTAGAATGGCTCACAAACTAGTGAACCAGATTGAAGAAAGAATTAAAGAACAGACTGCTGAAGAGGCCAATGTGAAGCAAGTCAAAAGAAAGTGGGAGGAAAATGGTGATAAGAATCACCAATACAACAACAACAGCAATTACAACAATAATCGCAACAATTATCCCAACAATCGCAACATCAATCGCAACTACAACAAACGGCCCAACAACAACAACAACAACAATAACAACAACATCAACTACAACAATCATCCCAACAACAACAACAACCGCAACAACAACAACAATCAGAAGCAGCTATGCCAAAGGTGTGAAAAGTATCACTCGGGGTTCTGCACCAAATTTTGTAACAAGTGTAAAAGAAATGGTCATAGCGCGGCGAAGTGTGAGGTCTACGGACCAGGGGTTAATAGAACGAAAGGAACAAATGGTGTCGGAACGAGTAATGGCGGAGCAAGTAGTATCGGAGCAAGTTATGCCAATGTAGTTTGTTATAAATGTGGAAAACCGGGCCACATTATTAGAAATTGCCCGAACCAGGAGAACACGAATGGACAAGGCCGCGGAAGAGTTTTCAATATTAATGCGGCAGAGGCACAGGAAGACCCGGAGCTTGTTACGGGTACGTTTCTTATTGACAATAAATCTGCTTACATTTTATTTGATTCGGGTGCAGATAGAAGCTATATGAGTAGAGATTTTTGTGCTAAATTAAGTTGTCCATTGACGCCTTTGGATAGTAAATTTTTACTCGAATTAGCAAATGGTAAATTAATTTCAGCAGATAATATATGTCGGAATCGAGAAATTAAACTGGTTAGCGAAACATTTAAGATTGATTTGATACCAGTAGAGTTAGGGAGTTTTGATGTGATAATCGGTATGGACTGGTTGAAAGAAGTGAAAGCAGAGATTGTTTGTTACAAAAATGCAATTCGCATTATACGAGAAAAAGGAAAACCGTTAATGGTGTACGGAGAAAAGGGCAACACGAAGCTACATCTTATTAGTAATTTGAAGGCACAAAAACTAATAAGAAAAGGTTGCTATGCTGTTCTAGCACACGTCGAGAAAGTACAAACTGAAGAAAAGAGCATCAATGATGTTCCCATTGCAAAAGAATTTCCCGATGTATTTCCGAAAGAATTACCGGGATTACCCCCACATCGATCCGTTGAATTTCAAATAGATCTTGTACCAGGAGCTGCACCAATAGCTCGTGCTCCTTACAGACTTGCACCCAGTGAGATGAAAGAACTGCAAAGCCAATTACAAGAACTTTTAGAGCGTGGTTTCATTCGACCAAGCACATCACCGTGGGGAGCTCCTGTTTTGTTTGTCAAGAAGAAAGATGGTACATTCAGGTTGTGTATCGACTACCGAGAGTTGAACAAACTTACCATCAAGAACCGCTACCCACTACCGAGAATTGACGACTTATTTGATCAACTACAAGGCTCGTCTGTTTATTCAAAGATTGACTTACGTTCCGGGTATCATCAAATGCAGGGGAAAGAAGATGATATTCCAAAAACTGCTTTTAGGACGCGTTATGGTCATTACGAGTTTATGGTTATGCCGTTTGGATTGACTAACGCACCAGCTGTGTTCATGGACCTTATGAACCGAGTGTGTGGGCCATATCTTGACAAGTTTGTCATTGTTTTCATCGATGACATACTTATTTACTCAAAGAATGATCAAGAGCACGAAGAACATTTGAGAAAAGTGCTAGAAGTATTGAGGAAAGAAAAACTGTACGCTAAGTTTTCAAAGTGTGCATTTTGGTTGGAAGAAGTTCAATTCCTCGGTCACATAGTGAACAAAGAAGGTATCCAGGTAGACCCGACAAAGATCGAAACCGTTGAAAAGTGGGAAACCCCAAAAACTCCGAAGCATATACGTCAATTTTTAGGATTGGCTGGTTACTACAGAAGATTCATCCAAGATTTCTCCAAAATAGCAAAACCCTTGACTGCATTAACGCATAAAGGGAAGAAATTTGAATGGAAGGATGAACAAGAGAAGGCGTTTCAATTATTGAAGAAAAAGCTAACTACGGCACCTATATTGTCATTGCCTGAAGGGAATGATGATTTTGTGATTTATTGTGATGCATCAAAGCAAGGTCTCGGCTGTGTATTAATGCAACGGACGAAGGTGATTGCTTATGCGTCTAGACAATTGAAGATTCACGAGCAAAATTATACGACGCATGATTTGGAATTAGGCGCGGTTGTTTTTGCATTAAAGACTTGGAGGCACTACTTATATGGGGTCAAAAGTATTATATATACCGACCACAAAAGTCTTCAACACATATTTAATCAGAAACAACTGAATATGAGGCAGCGTAGGTGGATTGAATTATTGAATGATTACGACTTTGAGATTCGTTACCACCCGGGGAAGGCAAATGTGGTAGCCGATGCCTTGAGCAGGAAGGATAGAGAACCCATTCGAGTAAAATCTATGAATATAATGATTCATAATAACCTTACTACTCAAATAAAAGAGGCGCAACAAGGAGTTTTAAAAGAGGGAAATTTAAAGGATGAAATACCCAAAGGATCGGAGAAGCATCTTAATATTCGGGAAGACAGAACCCGGTATAGGGCTGAAAGGATTTGGGTACCAAAATTTGGAGATATGAGAGAAATGGTACTTAGAGAAGCTCATAAAACCAGATACTCAATACATCCTGGAACGGGGAAGATGTACAAGGATCTCAAGAAACATTTTTGGTGGCCGGGTATGAAAGCCGATGTTGCCAAATATGTAGGAGAATGTTTGACGTGTTCTAAGGTCAAAGCTGAGCATCAGAAACCATCAGGTCTACTTCAACAACCCGAAATCTCGGAATGGAAATGGGAAAACATTACCATGGATTTCATCACTAAATTGCCAAGGACTGCAAGTGGTTTTGATACTATTTGGGTAATAGTTGATCGTCTCACCAAATCAGCACACTTCCTGCCAATAAGAGAAGATGACAAGATGGAGAAGTTAGCACGACTGTATTTGAAGGAAGTCGTCTCCAGACATGGAATACCAATCTCTATTATCTCTGATAGGGATGGCAGATTTATTTCAAGATTCTGGCAGACATTACAGCAAGCATTAGGAACTCGTTTAGATATGAGTACTGCCTATCATCCACAAACCGATGGGCAGAGCGAAAGGACGATACAAACGCTAGAAGACATGCTACGAGCATGTGTTATTGATTTCGGAAACAGTTGGGATCGACATCTACCGTTAGCAGAATTTTCCTACAACAACAGCTACCATTCAAGCATTGAGATGGCGCCGTTTGAAGCACTTTATGGTAGAAAGTGCAGGTCTCCAATTTATTGGAGTGAAGTGGGGGATAGACAGATTACGGGTCCAGAGATTATACAAGAAACTACCGAGAAGATCATCCAAATTCAACAACGGTTGAAAACCGCCCAAAGTCGACAAAAGAGCTACGCTGACATTAAAAGAAAAGATATAGAATTTGAAATTGGAGAGAAGGTCATGCTTAAAGTTGCACCTTGGAAAGGCGTTGTTCGATTTGGTAAACGAGGGAAATTAAATCCAAGGTATATTGGACCATTCAAGATTATTGATCGTGTCGGACCAGTAGCTTACCGACTTGAGTTACCTCAACAACTCGCGGCTGTACATAACACTTTCCACGTCTCGAATTTGAAGAAATGTTTTGCTAAAGAAGATCTCACTATTCCGTTAGATGAAATCCAAATCAACGAAAAACTTCAATTCATCGAAGAACCCGTCGAAATAATGGATCGTGAGGTTAAAAGACTTAAGCAAAACAAGATACCAATTGTTAAGGTTCGATGGAATGCTCGTAGAGGACCTGAGTTCACCTGGGAGCGTGAAGATCAGATGAAGAAGAAATACCCGCATCTATTTCCAGAAGATTCGTCAACACCTTCAACAGCTTAAAATTTCGGGACGAAATTTATTTAACGGGTAGGTACTGTAGTGACCCGAACTTTTCCATGTTTTTATATATTAATTGAGATTGATATTTACATGATTAAATGTTTCCAACATGTTAAGAAATCAAACTTGTTAAGACTTGATTAATTGAAATATGTTTCATATAGACAATTGACCACCCAAGTTGACCGGTGATTCACGAACGTTAAAACTTGTAAAAACTATATGATGACATATATATGGATATATATATATATATATATATATATATATATATATATATATATATATATATATATATATATATATATATATATATATATATATATATAGTTAACATGATACTATGATAAGTAAACATATCATTAAGTATATTAACAATGAACTACATATGTAAAAACAAGACTACTAACTTAATGATTTTTAAACGAGACATATATGTAACGATTATCGTTGTAAAGACATTTAATGTATATATATCATATTAAGAGATATTCATACATGATAATATCATGATAATATAATAATTTAAAATTTCATTTGATATTATAAACATTGGGTTAATAACATTTAACAAGATCGTTAACCTAAAGGTTTCAAAACAACACTTACATGTAACGACTAACGATGACTTAACGACTCAGTTAAAATGTATATACAAGTAGTGTTTTAATATGTATTTATACACTTTTGAAAGACTTCAATACACTTATCAAAATACTTCTACTTAACAAAAATGCTTACAATTACATCCTCGTTCAGTTTCATCAACAATTCTACTCGTATGCACCCGTATTCGTACTCGTACAATACACAGCTTTTAGATGTATGTACTATTGGTATATACACTCCAATGATCAGCTCTTAGCAGCCCATGTGAGTCACCTAACACATGTGGGAACCATCATTTGGCAACTAGCATGAAATATCTCATAAAATTACAAAAATATGAGTAATCATTCATGACTTATTTACATGAAAACAAAATTACATATCCTTTATATCTAATCCATACACCAACGACCAAAAACACTTACAAACACTTTAATTCTTCAATTTTCTTCATCTAATTGATCTCTCTCAAGTTCTATCTTCAAGTTCTAAGTGTTCTTCATATATTCTACAAGTTCTAGTTACATAAAATCAAGAATACTTTCAAGTTTGCTAGCTCGCTTCCAATCTTGTAAGGTGATCATCCAACCTCAAGAAATCTTTGTTTCTTACAGTAGGTTATCATTCTAATACAAGGTAATAATCATATTCAAACTTTGGTTCAATTTCTATAACTATAACAATCTTATTTCAAGTGATGATCTTACTTGAACTTGTTTTTGTGTCATGATCCTACTTCAAGAACTTTCAAGCCATCCAAGATCCTTTGAAGTTAGATCATTTCTTGTCACTTCCAGTAGGTTTACCTACTAAACTTGAGGTAGTAATGATGTTCATAACATCATTCGATTCATATATATAAAACTATCTTATTCGAAGGTTTAAACTCGTAATCACTAGAACATAGTTTAGTTAATTCTAAACTTGTTCGCAAACAAAAGTTAATTCTTCTAACTTGACTTTTAAAATTAACTACACACATGTTCTATATCTATATGATATGCTAACTTAATGATTTAAAACCTGGAAACACGAAAAACACCGTAAAACCGGATTTACGCCGTCGTAGTAACACCGCGGGCTGTTTTGGGTTAGTTAATTAAAAACTATGATAAACTTTGATTTAAAAGTTGTTATTCTGAGAAAATGATTTTTATTATGAACATGAAACTATATCCAAAAATTATGGTTAAACTCAAAGTGGAAGTATGTTTTCTAAAATGGTCATCTAGACGTCGTTCTTTCGACTGAAATGACTACCTTTATAAAAATGACTTGTAACTTATTTCTCCGACTATAAACCTATACTTTTCTGTTTAGATTCATAAAATAGAGTTCAATATGAAACCATAGCAATTTGATTCACTCAAAACGGATTTAAAATGAAGAAGTTATGGGTAAACCAAGATTGGATAATTTTTCTCATTTTAGCTACGTGAAAATTGGTAACAAATCTATTCCAACCATAACTTAATCAACTTGTATTGTATATTATGTAATCTTGAGATACCATAGACACGTATACAATGTTTCGACCTATCATGTCGACACATCTATATATATTTCGGAACAACCATAGACACTCTATATGTGAATGTTGGAGTTAGCTATACAGGGTTGAGGTTGATTCCAAAATATATATAGTTTGAGTTGTGATCAATACTGAGATACGTATACACTGGGTCGTGGATTGATTCAAGATAATATTTATCGATTTATTTCTGTACATCTAACTGTGGACAATTAGTTGTAGGTTACTAACGAGGACAGCTGACTTAATAAACTTAAAACATCAAAATATATTAAAAGTGTTGTAAATATATTTTAAACATACTTTGATATATATGTATATATTGTTATAGGTTCGTGAATCAACCGGTGGCCAAGTCTTACTTCCCGACGAAGTAAAAATCCGTGAAAGTGAGTTATAGTCCCACTTTTAAAATCTAATATTTTTGGGATGAGAATACATGCAGGTTTTATAAATGATTTACAAAATAGACACAAGTACGTGAAACTACATTCTATGGTTGAATTATCGAAATCGAATATGCCCCTTTTTATTAAGTCTGGTAATCTAAGAATTAGGGAACAGACACCCTAATTGACGCGAATCCTAATGATAGATCTATTGGGCCTAACAAACCCCATCCAAAGTACCGGATGCTTTAGTACTTCAAAATTTATATCATATCCGAAGGGTGTCCCGGAATGATGGGGATATTCTTATATATATGCATCTTGTTAATGTCGGTTACCAGGTGTTCACCATATGAATGATTTTTATCTCTATGTATGGGATGTGTATTAAAATATGAAATCTTGTGGTCTATTGTTACGATTTGATACATATAGGTTAAACCTATAACTCACCAACATTTTTGTTGACGTTTAAAGTATGTTTATTCTCATGTGAATACTAAGAGCTTCCGCTGTTGCATACTAAAATAAGGACAAGATTTGGAGTCCATGTTTGTATGATATTGTGTAAAAACTGCATTCAAGAAACTGATTTCGATGTAACATATTTGTATTGTAAACCATTATGTAATGGTCGTGTGTAAACAGGATATTTTAGATTATCATTAATTGATAATCCACGTAAAGCTTTTAAACCTTTATTTATGAAATAAAGGTTATGGTTTGTTTTAAAAATGAATGCAGTCTTTGAAAAACGTCTCATATAGAGGTCAAAACCTCGCAACGAAATCAATTAATATGGAACGTTTTTAATCAATAAGAACGGGACATTTCATGCAATGTGTATTTAAAACATGTTCATTAAATATATATGTTTTCAAATTAGTTAAGAACACGATAGTAACACTCGCTTAGTGATGCGATTGATATTTAAAACGTTAGTACATAAATGAATTATATCTATTTAAGTTTTAAAAAGAAAACGATATATGATATAATGATTTTTATTATGTAAAAGATCTAAATTATACTTTGAAATATAGTTAGTATTTGAAAAACTAAATATTATATTATTAAATAAATATTCCTAATATATATAAATTAATATTTCTAAATGAATATGTGTATATATATATATATATATATATATATATATATATATATATTACAAAATGATTAAATATAATATTAACGTTAATATATAAACGTTTTGATACTATTTTATATATATGTACATATATCGAAACGACGATTTAAAGAAGCAAACGACCAAAACACTCAAATGAATAAGTTACACTTTGAGTTGGATTGTTTTTCATTGATTTGAGTCTTGTTATGTATAAAGGTACACTACACGAAACATAAAGTATTAGTTTTCTAAGCGTACGAGAATGCTTTCGAGAAACCGAAACCAAGACTATAGTCATGTGACAACGTACGAGTCTTTGGATCTAAAATTACAGGTTATCTATGCACGTAAATATAATATAATATATAATTAATTATATAAATTAATTATATTATATATTAGATAAATATATAAACCGTCGGCAGCCTCAAATGATTGAAGTGTGAGCTGGAAACAGTACCTCCGCAATCGCGGAGCCTTGCCCCTCAATTTTATCGCAGTCGCGGAGCAGTGGTTCACCAAACGGGGCTATAAAGCTCGAGCTCTTCTGCGATTCTTTTCACAAAAATATTACTCCGTATATTTATTATATATTATTAGTATTATTATTATTATTATTATTATTATTATTATTATTATTATTAATCCTAATATTAATATTATTAGTATTAGTATTATTAGGAGCGATATTATTAGTATTATACATAAAATACTACGATGAGGTTCTGCCCGCGAGTTTTCAAAATGAATTTTTAGAGTAGGATAGAGCTAAGGAAATTATGGGTTATGGCTATGGAGGTTATGGGTATGGATCAAGGGTATGCTCGTGAGATCAAACTAGTGTTTATCATCTCCTTTGCGTCTACGTACTTTCCTGCAATATTGAATCTCAATATTAATACGTGAGCACTCATAACTTAACTTTTATATATTATTAGTGTATCCCTGACTAGTGCTCAAGTATATAGGATTATGCATGCTTGTACGTTTGATATTGTCGTTAGATAGGTTATGTTGAATCCTGAATTAGATACATATACTACTAGGATAATGTGACGACTCGGAAATTTTCGACCAAATTTAAACTTAATCTTTATTTCGACTTGATAAGCAATGAATTTTAATAAATCTTAAACCTCTAGAAAGAGTTTCACACAAGCTTTTGGTCACCCTTTTATTTCGACGATTCACGAACGTCATAACTTGATTTAATTGTTTAATTGTTTAATTATTGTGTATATATATGGATTTATTATATATATTTAACTTGAAAATATGATAATTAAATATCTCATTAAGTATATTAACAAAGTATTATATATATATTTTCATACTACTAATTTAAAGAGTTTTCAAACAATATATATTACTATTTAAACGACGTAATTAACTTATATTAAAATGTATTTACATATAATGTATTACGAGTGTAAATACATCCTTACAAGTATTGAATACACTTTATAATATACCAATACATATAAAGGATAGCTATACTCATATTTCCGTTCAATTTTCTCAAGAATTCTACTCGCATTCATACAGTATTTTTACCCGTATTATAGACAGCTTCTAGAAGTATTTACTATTGGTATATACCAATAGAAATCTGCAATTATTTGTGTAATATGTCATCCATGACCTAATAAATTTAATATGTCATTCATGACTTAATACAATTTAACTTATCTTAGATATTTTCACTAAAAGCCAAAATTATAAGCTTATAAATAAGGACCATTTTAACTCATTTTTACTCCACATTTTCTTAAACTAAAAACACACACTTGAATGCTCTCATATCATACTTTAATCTCAGCAACTTTCCTCTTCATAATCAAGGTAAACTACTTCTCAAAATCCTTGTTCAATTCCTTGTATAGTTGCTATCTTATTATACTTATAAAACTTGTAAAAACTAGAACTTGTTTTGGTGAACACCAAGCTTGTTTGAAAAACTAATCTAATCTTTCTAACTTAACTCTAATAACACTTATTTATATGTATTATTATGTTATATTAAGTTAATATAAGAACTTATAACTTGTACATATGAAGAACACCTTGAAACTTAACATATATCCTTTAATCTCCATTCGGTAAAAAGCGGGCTGTTTTGGGTTGGGAATTAAAAACTTATCTTAGACTTTGAGTTTGAGGGTAAGACTTTGGAAATAAGTTAATATATGTAAATAAGACTTCCAGTATTTGTTTCATGATTTTAGACAAAGTGGAAGTATTTTATCAAAAATCATATATTGGGTGGATGCCGGGATTTTTCCAAATCTGTCCACCGACAGAAAAAGAGGTTAAAGCTCTAAACATTACTACTTGGGATGAACTTTTTGAATTGGTTTTGTAAAATTTACTTCTTAATGAATCCATATCAATTTGATTCACTTTAAATGGAGTTGTAATGAATATTTAACGAGCAAAACAAAATCTGCTAAAATTAACGTTGTATGGACGAAATTTATATTATAAAAACTATATTAACCATATCCTTGTTAACTTTTCCTATATCCTATATATATTTGGATATGTTATCAATAGTATAACAAAATATTATAATCTTGGTTAATTCTGTGATTGTATATATGTATAATAATATTCTTGGTACGTCCTAACACAATAAGTATACAATACATTTTGATAAATCCTAAAACAATACGTACACAATACGTCTTAGTTAATTCTAAGACAATACGTATATAATACGTCTCTGGGTTGATGTAAAGACAATATGTATACAATACGTCGTGGGGTAATTCTAAGATTATATATATATATACCGATTATTGGACTGTTGGACTTTTCGGACTATTTTGGACTACTAACAAAGGACTACTAACAATGGACTACTAACATAAAATGTTACAAATTATTATATAAGTATTCTATGAACTTGCTTTATTTTATTCATATGTCGTATTATTATCTGAATCGTTATTATTGTTATAGGTTCGTGAATCCAAGGACGACGGTCATATTTTTAATAAGTTGAAAACTTATTATTAATATACTTTTACTACTGTGAGTATATAGTCCCATTTTTAAACTCTAAAAATATTTTGGGATGAGAATACATGCATTTTATGTTTTACGCCATGGACACAAGTACTTAAAATATATTATACGTTGAGTTGTACCACCTTGCATATCTTCCCTAATAGCTTGGTAACTAATATTTACATGTTGTAAGAACATGTAAGCGCGAATCCTATTGATAGATCTATCGGGTTTGACAACCCCAATCGGGCTAGTCACTCTAGTATCGTAAACGGTTGCATAGTACTTCATTTTTACTACACTTGGTACAGTGTAGGGAGATTTCATAATAAAGAGAATATGCTACATTAATGGTTAAGTATGGTTACCGAAGCGCTCAACAACTTATAGAATACTTTTATACACTTGTGAGTGTACATATATTTATAACTATGAAATCTTGTGATCTATATTTATATCGATGATAAACCTATATATCTCACCAACCTTTGTGTTGACTGTTTACGCATGTTTATTCTCAGGTCCTTAAGAAAGTATTCCGCTGTTGCATTATCTGAGCAAGCTGTGCATGGAGTCTCATACTTTTATTTAAATAAAGTGTTGCATTCAATAAAACCTTTGTCATATATTATATTCAACTGTTACGTTACGTGTGTAGTATTTGGAAACCGATGTTGATGTGCGTAGAGGTGTATACGAAATAGTTATATATTTTTGTTACGAAATACTATTAAATACGATACAATTTTACACAAGTTATTTATTTATTTATAGAATGGATATACCTAAACCTTGCTACAACACTTATAGGCAGTGTACTTAATCGTACAGTAGTGTAGTTTTTAGTAAGTCCGGTTCGTTTCACAGGGAGCTAGCCAAGTTTAATGCTATATTTTTAAAACAATATTTGTAAATAAATAAATATATATATAAGTAGTATTATTATTATAAAAGGGATTTTTTTTACCGTTTAATGACCGGTTTGTTGATTTTAAAACTTTAGTCGCAGTTAAAACCTAATGTAAAATATTAAAAATAAAAATAACTTAATTTAAAGCGTAAAGTAAAGGACAATAATTAAAGTGCGATAAATAAAAGTGCGATAAATAAAATGACAATAAATAAAATTGCGATAATTAAAAAGTACGATAATTAAAAGTGCAATTAAATAAAATGATAGTAAATAAAAGTGCAATAATTAAAAGTGCAATTAAATATGAAATAAAGGAATTATGCTTATTTAAACTTCCGTAATCATGATGTTTGACGTGTTTATTTTAGTTTATTACCATGGGTTAATTGTCCTTTGTCCTGGATTATTCAATATGTCCATCAGGTTTTTGTCCATAACAGTCCATCAGTCATAAATATAAAGTGCGAGTGTCCTCGTCAAATTATCCTTATATTCGAAGTCAAATATTCCAACTAATTGGGGACTTAAACTATAATTACACCAATTTTCCTTGTATATAATTCACCCCTATTTTAATAAGTCCATTGACTATTAATCCATCCCCGTGTCCGGTTAAATGAACGATTATTAGTACTTATAAATATCCAGCCCATCGTGTCCGATCGAGTGTATATGGTTCTTTATAGGTACGTCCAATTGTAAATCTTTATATTAAATTAACAAACTATCATTTAATTAAACAAATATAAAGCCCATTAATAGCCCATAGTCTAATTTCCACAAGTGTCGTTCTTTTGTCCAAACCCCAATTATGGTACAAAGCCCAATTACCCCGTCTTAATATTTTTAGCCCAACATCATGATTACGTCGGCTTAAATAAGCATAATAATAACTTAGCTACAAGACATTAATGAAAATAATATAAACATAACTTACAGTGGGTATTAATAGCGTAGTGGTACACGGACAGAGTTCCGACTTACAAAACCTTAAAACACTCGACTAACCCAACCTTATTATTATCACTAACTTAAAATTAAAATTGCAAATTGAGATTACTAATTGGAGTGATAATTGATACATAAATATAAGGGAAAGAAAAAGATAGAGAAAGGTGTGTTATTTTCCTCCGTGATAGCTTCCTTTTATAGGCCATTTTGAACACTGTATCTGAGTTGAATTTTGGTTGTAGTTGAAAAAATCAACTTGTTTGCCAATTTCCTAAAAAATCACGAGCACTTGATATATTTGTTTAATATTATTATTATTATATTATTATTATTATTATTATTATTAATTATTTATATATTATATTATATTCTTGTGCATACTTGACTAGTAATTTTTGCTCCGTTGACTTGTACGTTGATGCTTGGTTTATGTCTCGGTTCTGGATTTTTGAACGTCCTTTCGTACGCTTAGATATCTTGTACTTTGCATTTTGCGGCTTGTACTCTTGTCATTTTTAGACTTTATTCATCAATAAATTGAACCACTTGGATTGTATCTTGTACGTTTGAGCATTTTGGACGTTCTCGTGTTTCAAATTTTCGTTTTCGTCTTTAAATCTTCATTTTTGAGCGATTTTCGTCTTTCGTCTTTGCACTTATTTATTTAAACTATTACAACTAAAAATAAGGAAATTACAATTAAAAACATTACATTTTGGAATGATATTGCGTCTAAATATATGATCATTTTAGGCAATATCAAATATCCCCACACTTGAACGTTGCTTGTCCTCAAGCAATACAGAACTTGAAATTAAATCACACTTCACTTGAATCACTTTTTTATTCTTCACACTTTATACATCAGTGATTTTGATACGGCGGTATGAACAATGATAGTAACGACGTGGTTTACAGTCCCACATGACTATGAAAATTTAGATCCTTAAGGAAATTGAATCTTTATGAAAACATTTGATCTTTTGAAAATTAAATCTAGCTTTTACCCTAGATAAGTTTTCCGGAATAACCCTACACCGGTGTTTGCAAAATGTTTTAGTAGGTTTGGTGGGTTTCAGATTTGAAAATTTTAGCTCAAAACTTATGGTTTTGTGTCACCCACTTGCTAACCTTGTATTGGGAAAGCAACACATCCAGTATACTTGCTCCGTATATTACCTTTCAGTAAACTAGCATCCGGTAGTAAAGGAAAGCGTTGAACAAGCTACTGTTAAGGCAATGTTCCATGACATGATTTTAATTATGGTCTATATCGTGTCGGATGCAATTACTATCCTTTGTAGGAGCAATAGTAAAGCTCACCCTATGGTTTTTTGGTCTGGCACAAGGTCCTGTCTTTGACCATGCTATGCAACCACCGTTCTTACGGTTGACACCCGATTTGGTTCAGGTGACCTAATGAATTCCAGGTGAATTCCTAGGATTTTACGTTCAATGGTAATGAACGCATTAAAAATGGGTTTTTCAGAAAACAAATCGGTTTATAATTTTGATCAAAATATTTTCTCGTTCAAGCTCGAGTTTAGATATCATCGAATTCCATGAGTTTGTAATTCTCAATCTTTAAAAGTCAATCTCAAGGATTGAGTAATATCAGGCTTAAAGGCTGATTTTTAATTTTTAAGGAGATTATCCTTTCTGAGGGTCTGATTCATTAGTCTTATCAAGCTAATTTGCACGGCGCCCTCCCCATTTTATGAGACAGATCCTCTCATGGTTAGGATAAGTCTGACCACTTGGCGACCCTGTTTGATGCTGAGGTGCGTGGATTTCCAGCTGATTTTCGAGAAAACTTTTCAAGGTTTTTCGTAGACTCTACAACTAGTCTGGACGACAACTTCCTGACCTAAATCAAGAAGCGCGTGTCTTTTTTGAAAGACTTTACTTCCTTTTAATGATGGAATTGATTCATCGTGTAGATCCATCTTTCTTTCAAATATCTTACAATTTACCGGGTAAAACGGTTAATTTTGTCCAAAACAAAAGTATCTTCAATTATTTGTACAAAAATATGTGATATATGTTTTTAAATAACTTGGTAAATTTTTCCCACACTTGGCTTTTATTTTCCTTTTTATTGTCCTCTATTCCATTTTAAATGAATTCTAACATTTTGGTTTGTTTCTCAATTTATGTCCTTTCCGAGGTAACAATAATTTCGGTGTTAACACCTAGTTTTATCGTTCATAAATATGTATAAACATGATTTTGAATTCATTTAGTTGAAAATTTTTCAAATTTTCACAAAATTTGGCAAATAAACTAAGTGTATAAATTAAATGTTTATACCAAAAGAATTTAACCCCTTCCCACACTTGAGATCTTGCAATGCCCTCATTTGCAAGAAATCAGTAAAAATTTAAATTCATGAGGGTGATTAGTGTAGAAAAATGATTAAAAATATCGAGTTTGCAAACCTATTGTTTTATATCACATTTGATATTTTACGTCTGTTCGTAAAAATTAGTAGCTTTTGTTGAACTTAATGCCAGTTTTTGAAAGTGTGCTATTTTACCCTGTTTTGTACATAATATAAACTACAAACAAATATATACATAATATATTTTTTTTATAAAACCTTTATTTATTAAAATAATTTAAATGAATAATTTTTAACATTTTGTTTCCTTTTACTTTAGGTAGAGGTAGTTTCGGTTCGTTTACCTAGTCCGTCCCTCGACAAAATTTTTAAAATTTGTCATTTTAGTGATTATTTTAAAAGCAAAGATTTTTGGGTTTTTTTTTTAATGTTTTTGGCATACTTTAATTCAATAAGATTAAAAATAATGATAATAAAAGTTCTCGTCCCTCCCTTGGGTAGAGCAATTTCAGTTCAATGACCTAGTTTTCAACTCACGACGAATTTTAAAAATCATATTTTTATCATAGTGAAATAAAGTAAATTTTTGTTTTTAAATTCACATCAAACTTAAATTTAAAATGCATAAAATTAAAAATTCATATTATTAAAATTTTAAAAATTCACACCAAATTTATATTATAATTTTGTTTTTATACATACAAACTTATATTAAAAACATAAATTTTTCAAATACTTACAAACTTAAATATATTGATTTTAAAAGTTTATAATAATAATTTAATATTAATATATTAATTTTAAAAACAAAGTAAAAATAAAAATTAAAAATCTTTTTGGTCTTTTATCCCACTTTAATCAATCAAATATTATCAAAAATATACGTCCCTCTTTTCGGTAAAGTAATTTCGGCTATATTACCTAGTTTTACTCCTGACGAATTTTTGAAATATTTTGGGTTGATTGATTAAAGATATTTATACCTTAAGAATAAATGGTAAATTTCGCAGTGATGTAATAAATTTTTGTATGATATCAATAATTTCGGTCGCAAAACCTAAATTTATTGAGTATCAATTTAATACTTTATAGCGAACGATTTAGCGTTTATTATTAAAAGGTTAAAAGCAATAAAATAAAAATAAAAACTGTACATACTTACCTGTGAGATAGAATTCTCAGTGACCTGCTTTAGCCCACTCATAAGATAGTCGGACTAATTGGTTTTCCATAGCTACATAGGCATAACCTCGAGCATTCAACGATTTTTCTTCGAAACATATGAACGGTCCTTCTCTACATAAAGTAACGAACTCGGTATTGGAATATGGCTGATTTGTCGAGCATTTTCCTTCATGTGACCATTTTCCGCATTTGTGACATCTTTCAAGGTGTCGTGCTCTTCTTTTCGCTGCGGATTTTGATTTTCCTTTACCAAAATGTAACTTATTATGATCGTTCCTGAGTTCTTTTCTTACTCCGTCCAATTTGGCTCTTATTACTGACACCAGGTCACTCGGAAGGGTGTCATTATTACGTTTAGTAATCAAAGCGTGTAGCATTAGACCATGGTTTAGTTCACAGGAATTCTTCATCTCGTAAAACCTAAAAAAAATAAAAATTCAGAAATGGGGGGAGAAGACTAGCTCTTTAGGGTCCGCTAGGGAAAGACCATTCGGATTCCATTCTCGAGAACTACACGAAAACAGAATATCTAACTCTAACAGAAATACATATTACTCTTAAAAAGATTCAAATCTCCCCACACTTAGTTAGCTGTGGTGTCGAAATTATGATTAACTTCGTTGTCAACTTCCATCGGATCATGTACGTAATATTTAACTCTGTGACCATTAACTTTAAATTCAATCCCATTTGAATTTATCAACTCTACTGTTCCATATGGGAAAACTCTTTTGACTAAGAATGGTCCAGACCATCTTGTTTTCAATTTTCCAGGAAATAGCTTGAATCGTGAAATGAAAAGAAGAACCTTATCTCCTTCCTTAAATTCTTTTGAACTTCGAATTCTTTTATCATGCCATTTCTTTGTCTTTTCTTTATAGATTAACGAATTTTCATATGCTTCATGTCTTAATTCTTCTAATTCATTTAGCTGACTTAATCGTAGACGTCCGGCTTCATGTAAATCAAGATTACATGTCTTCAAAGCCCAAAATGCTTTGTGCTCAATTTCTACTGGAAGATGCCATGCTTTTCCGTAAACGAGTTTAAAAGGTGTGGTTCCAATTGGAGTTTTGTAGGCTATTCTAAAAGCCCAGAGTACATCCTCCAATTTCATGGACCATTCCTTCAGATTTGATCCTACGATTTTCTCTAGAATACGTTTTAAAGCTCGGTTGGTATTTTCAACTTGTCCACTTGTTTGTGGATGATAAGCGGTTGAGATTTTATGAGTTACACTATATCTTTTGAGAACTTTCTCAAGTTAATTGTTACAAAAATGAGTACCCCGATCACTTATTAAATCTTTCAGTGTTCCAAACCTTGCAAAAAGACGTTTTAAAAAGTTGACTACAACTCATGCATCGTTAGTTGGGAGAGCTTGTGCTTCCGCCCATTTAGATACATAATCAATGGCAACGAGAATGTAGAGATTATTATGAGATTTTGGAAATGGACCCATAAAGTCAATACCTCAAATGTCAAATACTTCACATACTTGAATGACATTTTGTAGCATTTCATCATGTTGACTTATTTTTCCGGCCCTTTGACAAGCATCACAGGATTTGCAAAGAAGGTGTGCGCCTTTGAAAATTGTAGGCCAATAGAATCCAGCGTCGTAGACTTTTCTTGCTGTGAGTTGTAGCCCATAATGCTCTCCTGTTGGTCCTGTGTGACAATGGTTTAAGATTTGACTAGCTTCATCTCCGAATACACATCGGCGTATTATTCCATCGGGACAACTTTTAAACAAATGTGGATCTTCCCAGAAATAGTGTTTTATATCACTAAAGAATTTCTTTCGTTTTTGGTACGATAACCCTTTTTAAAGGAATCCACATACTAAGTAGTTTGCATAGTCTGCAAACCATGGAATTTTATTATAATTGATTTTCAAGAAATATTCATCAGGAAAGTTATCTTGTATGGCCGATTCATTTAGAACTTCTAATTCGGGATTTTCAAGACGAGAAAGATAATCAGCTGCGAGATTTTCTGCTCCCTTTTTATCTCAGATTTCAATATCGAATTCTTGTAAGAGTAAGATCCAACGGATTAATCTTGGTGTAGCATCTTGTTTTGAAAATAGGTATCTAAGAGCAGAATGATCGGTATAGACCATCGTTTTAGCTAGAACGAGATATGAACGAAATGTGTCAAAAGCAAAGACAATGGCAAGGAGTTCTTTTTCAGTAGTTGTGTAATTTGTTTGTGCTCCTTGTAATGTCTTACTAGCATAATAAATAGGTTGAAATCGTTTTTCAATCCTTTATCCTAAAACGGCTCCCATTGCAAAATCACTTGCATCGCACATAAGTTCAAACGGTAGATTCCAATTTGGAGTTATCATGATTGGTGCATTAGTGAGTTTCTCTTTAAGAATATTAAAAGAATTGATGCATTCATCTGAAAAGATAAATGGAGCATCTTTTTCAAGGAGTTTGTTCATAAGAGTGGTAATTTTAGAAAAATCTTTTATGAAACGTCGGTAAAAACCGGCATGCCCTAGAAAACTTCTAACTTCTCTAACATTAGCGGGATGTGGAAGTTTAGCAATTACATCTACTTTAGCTCTATCCACTTCAATTCCTTCCTTTGAAATTTTATGACCAAGAACGATGCCTTCTTTAACCATGAAATGGCATTTCTCCCAATTAAGTACTAGATTTGATTGCTCGCATCTAATAAGCATTCGTTCAAGATTAACTAGACATGATTCAAATGTATCACCGAAGACTGAAAAGTCATCCATGAAAACTTCCATGCATTCTTCTATCATGTCGTGAAAAATCGCCATCATGCACCTTTGAAAGGTTGCAGGGGCGTTGCAAAGTCCAAATGGCATGCGTTTGTAAGCAAAAGTACCATAAGGGCACGTGAACGTGGTTTTCTCTTGATCCTCGGGTATGATTGGAATTTGAAAATATCCGAAGAAACCGTCAAGAAAACAATAGTAACTGTTTCCGGCTAATCTTTCCAACATTTGATCAATGAAAGGTAAGGGAAAGTGATCTTTTCTGGTGGCGTCATTTAATTTTCTATAATCAATACAAACACGCCATCCTGTTACAGTCCTAGTAGGAACAAGCTCATTTTTTTCATTTGTGATGACAGTCATGCCACCCTTCTTAGGTACACATTGAACTGGGCTTACCCATGGACTATCAGAAATTGGATAAATTAAACCTGCATCTAGCAGTTTAATTATTTCTTTCTTAACAACATCTTACATATTTGGATTTAGTCTTCGTTGGCATTGCACATAGGTTTTATGATCTTCTTGCATAAGGATTTTATGTGTGCAATATGAAGGACTTATTCCTTTAATGTCATGAATCTTCCATGCAATAGCTGGTTTATGAGCTTTTAGCACAGAAATGAGTTGAGATTTTTCATTTTCAGTAAGAGAAGACGATATTATTACAGGTAATTCATATTCACCATGTAAATAAGCATATTCCAAATGGTTTGGAAGTGGCTTTAACTCTAATGTCGGTGGTTCTTCTATCAATGATTTGTATCGATATATGTCTTCCTCTTTTAGCATTTGAAGTTCTTCTGTTGTTGGTTCATAATTATTAGCCATAAGTGTAGCTAACATTTCACCTTTATCAATTGGTTCAGTTCCTTCTCCTAAAGAACATTCTCCTGTTCCTTGTAATTCTGGAAATTCTTCTAACAATTCTGCATGTGAATCTATAGTTTGAATATAATAACATGTATCATCTGCAGATTGAGGTTGTTGCATGGATCTATCAACAGAAAAGGTAACACTCTCGTCCTCTATACTTAGGGTCAGTTTCTTACCGAACACGTCTATTATTGCTTTAGCCGTGTTTAAGAATGGTCTTCCTAATATGAGAGGAACTTGAGAATCTTCTTCCATGTCTAAAATAACAAAATCTACTGAAAATACTAAACTACCAACTTTAACTAGCATGTTCTCCATTATCCCTCTAGGATATTTTACTGATCGATCGGCTAGTTGTATGCTTATTCGTGCTGGTTTCAATTCTCCAAGGTCTAGTTTAGCGTATAGTGAATACGGCATTAAATTTATACTAGCACCTAAGACTACCAAGAAAACATGGAATCGTGAAACTTCCTGGATCTGATAATTTTTCTGGTATCTTATTCAACAGCACTGCAGAACAATTAGCATTCATAGTAACAGCCGAGAGTTCTTCCATTTTCTTTCTATTTGTGATTAAATCTTTCAAGAATTTAGCATATCTAGGCATTCCTAAAATCACATCAATGAAAGGAAGATTGACATTTATCTGTTTAAACATATCCAAGAATTTGGATTGCTCAGCTTCAAGTCTTTCTTTTCTTATTTTACTCGGCTAAGGAAGTGGTGGTTGGTATGGTTTAACATAAGGTTTAGCTTTAACTGTGTTATCTTCATTAACCTTTTCAACTAACGATTCTGTTTCCTTATCTTGCTCAGATTGTGGTTCTTGTGGAGTTGGAATAGCTTCTTGTGGTAATGGCTTTAGCTATTTCATTCCGGGGGTTAGCATTTGTATCACTAGGTAGACTTCCCAGTTTTCTTTCACCTATTAACCTTGCAAGGTTACTCACTTCTTGTTCCAAATTTTAAATAGAAGCTTGTTGATTTCTAAATGCTTGAGCATTTTGTTCATTCCTTTGTTTCTGAGATATGAAAAACTGCGTTTGATATTCAACTAGCTTTGACATCATGTCTTCAAAATTTGGCTTTTTATCATCGGTTTGTGGTGGTTTGTTTTGAAAATTAGGTCTTTGCTGATTGTAAGTATTATTGGATACTTGTTGATTGCTAGGACCTTGTTGGTTGTTATATGGAACATTTCGGTTAAATTCTGATTTTGATTGTAAATTGGTCTTGGCGGTTGATAATTATTCTGATAATTATTTCCAGGCCTTTGGTTTATGTATGAAACATTCTCTCTTTGTTCCATTGTTAGTTCAATACTGAGACAATCTTTTGTCAAATGTGGTCCTCCACACTGCTCACAACTAATTCGTATTGAGTGAATATCTTTAGTCATCTTTTCCATTTATCTCTCAACAGCATCTATCTTTGCAGAAATGGAATCAAAATCATGGCTAGAATCGGCTCTAGCTGCTTTAGATGATCTAACGATATCTTTTTCTTGGTGCCACTCATGTGAGTGAGAATCAGTGTTATCAATAATTTTGTAAGCATCAGTTGCGGTTTTCTTCATAATGGAACCACCAGCTGCTATATCGATATCTTTTCGTGTAGTGATGTCGCATCCTTGGTAGAATATTTGTACTATTTGACAAGTGTCTAAACCATGTTGCGGACATCCTCTCAATAACTTTCCAAATCTTGTCCACGCCTCATATAGAGTTTCATTTGGCTTTTGTGTGAACGTAACAATTTCTCCTTGAAGTCTCACGGCTTTAGATGCCGGAAAGAATTGTTTAAGAAAATTTTCAACTAAAACATCCTATGTATCAATCGCCCCTTCAGGTAACGATTCTGACCAATCTTTGGCTTCTCCCTTTAAAGTCCAGGGAAATAACATGAGATAGATCTGTTCATCCTCCACTTCCCTTATTTTAAATAGAGTATAGATCCTATTAAAGGTTCGAAGATGTTCGTTTGGATCTTCCTTCGGCGCACCACTAAATTGGCATTGATTAGTTACCATGTGTAGGATTTTCTCTTTGATTTCATAATCTGGCACATTAATGTCTGGTTGAGTAATTGCGTGACCTTGGCCAGTGCGTTTAGCTCTCATTCGGTCTTCCATACTTAGAGGTTCCAGATTTTCCATGATTGAGTTTGTTGAATCTGAATCACTAAAGGATTCTGACTTAATGGTTTCTTACTCGACAATCTCTGGATGAGTGATTTGTGGTTCAGGAGGAATGATTAGTGGTTCAAGATCTCTGAATTGTCCTTGAATATCTTCCGGATTCTCAATTGTGAGGTCGGGTTCAAAAAATGGATTATCGGAAATTTGTATTGGAGTACTTGGTCGACTTGATGACAATTCTAAAGAAAAATCAACGGCGACAATATTGGCTTGATGTCTTGATCGAGTTACAGGTGGTGAACGTATAAAAGGTGGTGAACGTTTTGCTCGGTGCATTCACTGAATATCCTATTAGTTATAAAAGATAAAAATTATATAAGTTATTAAATTAATAGACTTTTCTGATTTTGCCCACGTTTCGAATAGCCAATAGATGCAGCAGGTAGCCAGGACCCTTTAAATCGGAAGCCCACAACTCGCCACTAACAAATCCAACTATTACTACGAACCAGAAAATTTAGGATGTCTATCAATTTAACCACTTAAAATAATTTTACGTTTTAATTTTAAAAAAAAAAATTTATATTTTTTTTAAATTTTTTTTTATTTTAAAAAAAACACGAGCTCCTCGGCAGCGGCGCCAAAAATACTTGATGTGCGTAGAGGTGTATACGAAATAGTTATATTTTTGTTACGAAATACTATTAAATACGATACAATTTTACACAAGTTATTTATTTATTTATAGAGTGGATATACATAAACCTTGCTACAACACTTATAGGCAGTATACCTAATCGTACAGTAGTGTAGTTTTTAGTAAGTCCGGTTCGTTCCACAGGGAGCTAGCCAAGTTTAATGCTATATTTTTAAAACAATATTTGTAAATAAATAAATATATATATAAGTAGTATTATTATTATAAAAGGGGATTTTTTATCGTTTAATGACCGGTTTGTTGATTTTAAAACTTTAGTCGCAGTTAAAACCTAATGTAAAATATTAAAAATAAAAATAACTTAATTTAAAGCGTAAAGTAAATGACAAAAATTAAAGTGCGATAAATAAAAGTGCGATAAATAAAATGACAATAAATAAAATTGCGATAATTAAAAAGTACGATAATTAAAAGTGCAATTAAATAAAATGACAGTAAATAAAAGTGCGATAATTAAAAGTGCAATTAAATATGAAATAAAGGAATTATGCTTATTTAAACTTCCGTAATCATGATGTTTGACGTGTTGATTTTAGTTTATTACCATGGGTTAATTGTCCTTTGTCCTGGATTATTCAATATGTCCATCTGGTTTTTGTCCATAACAGTCCATCAGTCATAAATATAAAGTGCGAGTGTCCTCGTCAAATTATCCTTATATCCGAAGTCAAATATTCCAACTAATTGGGGACTTAAACTATAATTACACCAATTTTCCTTGTATATAATTCACCCCTATTTTAATAAGTCCATTGACTATTAATCCATCCCCGTGTCCGGTTAAATGAACGATTATTAGTACTTATAAATATCCCGCCCATCGTGTCCGATCGAGTGTATATGGTTCTTTATAGGTACGTCCAATTGTAAATCTTTATATTAAATTAACAAACTATCATTTAATTAAACAAATATAAAGCCCATTAATAGCCCATAGTCTAATTTCCACAAGTGTCGTTCTTTTGTCCAAACCCCAATTATGGTACAAAGCCCAATTACCCCGTCTTAATATTTTTAGCCCAACATCATGATTACTTCGGCTTAAATAAGTATAATAATAACTTAGCTACAAGACATTAATGAAAATAATATAATCATAACTTACAGTGGGTATTAATAGCGTAGTGGTACACGGACAGAGTTCCGACTTACAAAACCTTAAAACACTCAACTAACCCAACCTTATTATTATCACTAACTTAAAATTAAAATTGCAAATTGAGATTACTAATTGGAGTGATAATTGATACATAAATATAAGGGAAAGAAAAATATAGAGAAAGGTGTGTCATTTTCCTCCGTGATAGCTTCCTTTTATAGGCCATTTTTAACACTGTATTTGAGTTGAATTTTGGTTGTAGTTGAAAAGATCAACTTGTTTGCCAATTTCCTAAGAAATCACGAGCACTTGATATATTTGTTTAATATTATTATTATTATATTATTATTATTATTATGAATTATTTATATATTATATTATATTCTTGTGCATAGTTGACTAGTAATTTTTGCTCTGTTGACTTGTACGTTGATGCTTGGTTTATGTCTCGGTTCCGGATTTTTGAATGTCCTTTCGTACGCTTAGATATCTTGTACTTTGCGTTTCGCGGCTTGTACTCTTGTCATTTTTAGACGTTATTCATCAATAAATTGAACCACTTGGATTGTATCTTGTACATTTGAGCATTTTGGACGTTCTCGTCTTTCAAATTTTCGTTTTCGTCTTTAAATCTTCATTTTTGAGCAATTTTCGTCTTTCGTCTTCGCACTTATTTATTTAAACTATTACAACTAAAAATAAGGAAATTACAATTAAAAACATTACATTTTGGAATGATATTGCGTCTAAATATATGATCATTTTAGGCAATATCAGATGTATTTTGGGGATTATTTCTTAAATAATCGCCTACTTGTTTAAAACATGCATTATGTATAATAATGATGTGCTTTTTAAGAAACGAATGCAATATTTTCTAAAATGTATCATATAGAGGTCAAATACATCGCTATAGGACCAATGAGAACGTACTGCGTTTATAGTAATATGGACAGGTCCTTTCAGTTGGTATCAGAGCGTTGGTCTTAGCAAACCAGAATTTGCATTAGTGTATCTAACCAGTAGTTGTTAGGATGCATTAGCGAGTCTGGACTTCGACCGTATCTGCATATTATAAATTTTGCTTATCATTTTTGTCAGAAATTACCTGCCTATCAATTTTTAATCTAGACACGTTTTACTGCAATTATTGCATAGATAGTGTATGCACATATTCATATCTTATCATATCTATCACGGTAGACTTTGCCTGACATTTTCCGTAAATTCCTTTATAACTTATGGGATTTTGGTATTAAATATACATATGTAAATGATGTATTAAGAATATCAATCTAAGTCTTTCATATCAACAATCATTCCTTTGAACGTGTAAGGTGGATTCTTCACAAAGCTCGAGTTCATCAGATTCTAAAAGCTATTCTGATATGGAATTTCATTTAAGCTCCGAGAGCAGTCTAACATTAATGAACCAACCAATTAATCATCACCTCTTTTGGATGAATTGGGGGTGAGTTCATGGATGAATTAATCAATTTAGACAATAAGAAGCTGATCTATTTCATGAATCTAATCCGCCTCTCGGTGGAGAACATGTGGCACTTACCGGCGAACCCGTTCGTAACACCGTTTTCTCTCTCATTTCAAGGATATGCCGCAACGAGTATAATATTTCTAATATTATTGAGGCTATCCGACCTTTACTCCGTATCTTGCATGGTGAATTATTTAGTAAAAAAAAAATTTACTGTCATGAAAAGCAAAACTTCATTAGCAAGTGCATCCTACATCATTTCATTCCCTTTATAAGCTCTTGACCTCTCTTTTTATTCAAGAAACTTTAACCATCTTCTTTCACAATACAAAACAAAACAAATTCTCATCATCTATACTTACATCAAACCACTACCAGCACCAGCACCAGCAGTACCAACAACATCACAAGCCTCAACATCGCAAGCCGCATTACGAGCATCAACATCATACGCACCGCATGTAGTGACCCGAACTTTTCCATGTTTATATATATATATTAAATGAAATTGTTATTTACATGATTAAGTGTTTCCAACATGTTAAGCAATCAAACTTGTTAAGACTTGATTAATTGAAATAGGTTTCATATAGACAATTGACCACCCAAGTTGACCGGTGATTCACGAACGTTAAAACTTGTAAAAACTATATGATGACATATATATGGTTATATATATAGTTAACATGATTTTATTATAAGTATGTATCTCATTAGGTATTTTAACAATGAGTTATATACATAAAAATGAGACTATTAATTTAAGAAACTCAAAAACGATATATATAACGATTATCGTTATAACAACGTCTTACTAGGTACATATGAATCATATTAAGATATTGATACACTTGGTTAATTATGTTAAATGATAAGTAAATATATTATTAAGTGTATTAACAATGAAATAGATATGTAAAAATAAGACTACTAACTTAATGATTTCGAAACGAGACATATTTGTAACGATTATCGTTGTAACGACATTTAACTGTATATATATCATACTAAGATATATTATATATCATAATATCATGATAATATAACAATTTAACATCTCATTTGTTATAATAAACAATGGGTTAACAACATTCAACAAGATCGTTAACCTAAAGGTTTCAAAACAACGTTTACATGTAACGACTAACGATGACTTAACGACTCAGTTAAAATGTATATACATGTAGTGTTTTAATATGTATTCATACACTTTTGAAAGACTTCAAGACACTTATCAAAATACTTCTACTTAACAAAAATTCTTACAATTACATCCTCGTTCAGTTTCATCAACAATTCTACTCGTATGCACCCGTATTCGTACTCGTACAATACACAGCTTTTAGATGTATGTACTATTGGTATATACACTCCAATGATCAGCTCTTAGCAGCCCATGTGAGTCACCTAACACATGTGGGAACCATCATTTTGCAACTAGCATGAAATATCTCATAAAATTACAAAAATATGAGTAATCATTCATGACTTATTTACAGGAAAACAAAATTACATATCCTTTATATCTAATCCATACACCAACGACCAAAAACACCTACAAACACTTTCATTCTTCAATTTTCTTCATCTAATTGATCTCTCTCAAGTTCTATCTTCAAGTTCTAAGTGTTCTTCATAAATTCCAAAAGTTCTAGTTTCATTAAATCAAGAATACTTCCAAGATTACAAGTTTACTTCCAAGTTTTCTAAATCCATTCCAAGTAATCATCCAAGATCAAGAAACCTTTGTTACTTACAGTAGGTTATCTTTCTAATACAAGGTAATAATCATATTCAAACTTTAATTCAATTTTTATAACTATAACAATCTTATTCGAGTAGAAATCTTACTTGAAATTGTTTTCGTGTCATGATTCTGCTTCAAGAACTTTCAAGCCATCCAAGGATCCTTTGAAGCTAGATCTATTTTTCTCATTTCCAGTAGGTTTATCCAAGGAACTTGAGGTAGTAATGATGTTCATAACATCATTCGATTCATACATATAAAGCTATCTTATTCGAAGGTTTAAACTTGTAATCACTAGAACATAGTTTAGTTAATTCTAAACTTGTTCGCAAATAAAAGTTAATCCTTCTAACTTGACTTTTAAAATCAACTAAACACATGTTATATATCTATATGATATGCTAACTTAATGATTTAAAACCTGGAAACACGAAAAACACCGTAAAACCGGATTTACGCCGTCGTAGTAACACCGCGGGCTGTTTTGGTTTAGTTAATTAAAAACTATGATAAACTTTGATTTAAAAGTTGTTATTCTGGGAAAATGATTTTTATTGTGAACATGAAACTAAAATGGTCATCTAGACGTCGTTCTTTCGACTGAAATGACTACCCTTACAAAAACGACTTGTAACTTATTTTTCCGACTATAAACCTATACTTTTTCTGTTTAGATTCATAAAATAGAGTTCAATATGAAACCATAGAAATTTGATTCACTCAAAACGGATTTAAAATGAAGAAGTTATGGGTAAAACAAGATTGGATAATTTTTCTCATTTTAGCTACGTGAAAATTGGTAACAAATCTATTCCAACCATAACTTAATCAACTTGTATTGTATATTATGTAATCTTGAGATACCATAGACACGTATACAATGTTTCGACCTATCATGTCGACACATCTATATATATTTCGGAACAACCATAGACACTCTATATGTGAATGTTGGAGTTAGCTATACAGGGTTGAGGTTGATTCCAAAATATATATAGTTTGAGTTGTGATCAATACTGAGATACGTATACACTGGGTCGTGGATTGATTCAAGATAATATTTATCGATTTATTTCTGTACATCTAACTGTGGACAACTAGTTGTAGGTTACTAACGAGGACAGCTGACTTAATAAACTTAAAACATCAAAATATATTAAAAGTGTTGTAAATATATTTTGAACATACTTTGATATATATGTATATATTGTTATAGGTTCGTGAATCAACCAGTGGCCAAGTCTTACTTCCCGACGAAGTAAAAAATCTGTGAAAGTGAGTTATAGTCCCACTTTTAAAATCTAATATTTTTGGGATGAGAATACATGCAGGTTTTATAAATGATTTACAAAATAGACACAAGTACGTAAAACTACATTCTATGGTTGAATTATCGAAATCGAATATGCCCCTTTTTATTAAGTCTGGTAATCTAAGAATTAGGGAACAAACACCCTAATTGACGCGAATCCTAAAGATAGATCTATTGGGCCTAACAAACCCCATCCAAAGTACCGGATGCTTTAGTACTTCGAAGTTTATATCATGTTCGAAGGAGGATCCCGGAATGATGGGGATATTCTTAAATATGCATCTTGTTAATGTCGGTTACCAGGTGTTCACCATATGAATGATTTTTATCTCTATGTATGGGATGTGTATTGAAATATGAAATCTTGTGGTCTATTGTTACGATTTGATATATATAGGTTAAACCTATAACTCACCAACATTTTTGTCGATGTTTAAAGCATGTTTATTCTCAGGTGAACACTAAGAGCTTCCGCTGTTGCATACTAAAATAAGGAAAAGATTTGGAGTCCATGTTTGTATGATATTGTGTAAAAACTGCATTCAAGAAACTAATTTCGATGTAACATATTTGTATTGTAAACCATTATGTAATGGTCGTGTGTAAACAGGATATTTTAGATTATCATTATTTGATAATCTACGTAAAGCTTTTTAATCCTTTATTTATAAAATAAAGGTTATGGTTTGTTTTAAAAATGAATGCAGTCTTTGAAAAACGTCTCATATAGAGGTCAAAACCTCGCAACGAAATCAATTAATATGGAACATTTTTAATCAATAAGAACGGGACATTTCAGTTGGTATCTGAGCATTGGTCTTAGAGAACCAGAAAATTTGCATTAGTGTGTCTTATCGAGTTTGTTAGGATGCATTAGTGAGTCTGGACTTCGACCGTGTTTTCTTTAAAAATGATTGCTTAATATTTTTGTTGGAAACTATATATTATTAACATGTATATATTATGTGATATATTAATCTCTTAACATGTTTGATATTGTGTGATAGATGTCTACCTCTAGCACAAATCCCATTGACTCACCTAATAATAACGAAGAGTCGAATATATATTGTACTGATTCACAAGTTCCCGAAGAAGAACCGGAAGAAGAATCAGAACCGGAAGAGGAGGAACCGGAGGAGGAAATAGAACCGGTGGGGGAAATAATAAAACGGTTAAGTAAATGAAAATCCTCAACCAACCGACCAAGGTTAATTATGGTCAATGGTGTTTCCGCCAAGGAAGTAAAATATTGGGAGGATTACCAATTCTCCGATGAATCGGATTCCGACGAGAATTCCGATGATGTTATAGAAATTACCCCAACTGAATTTAAAAAGGCAAAAGAAAATAATAAGGGAAAGGGCATAAAAATAGAGAAATCTAATTCCAACCCCGATGAACTTTATATGTATCGTCAACCCCCGAAGCCCTTAAGTTGTAACAATGACCCGAGAACCTCTAAACCACCAGGTTTTTCTAAATCGTTGTGGAAAACGACAGCTCGTATTAGGGGAACATCATATATCCCTAGAAACTAGGAAAAATGAACCAAAACTGAAGAAGTAGAAACGAGCGAGTCGGAATAATATAGTTGTATTCGTGTGGTGTAATATATGTAATATAGTGTGCTTATGCTTTATGATATATGTAAAAATTGCTTGTATTAATATGTATTTTTTTTATGAATCTAACTCTTGTCTATTTTACAGTATAAAAACACAAAATGGATAGACAACCCAATATTTTAAGAGACCTACCCGGAGACATGATTGATGAAATCTTGTCTAGAGTCGGTCAGAATTCTTCGGCACAACTATTTACGGCGAAATCAGTTTGTAAGACATTCGAAGAACGTTCCAAGAATGTCTTGGTTTATAAGAGACTTTCGTTTGAAAGATGGGGGATATCACATTGGGAAACCCATAAGTTACGATGTGTTTACTTTGACGCATATATTGCGGGGAACCAAAATGCTATTTTACGCAACGGGTTAAGAAATTGTTTTGACTCAATGTATCCGAATATAGGACTTCATGATTTAGAAAAAGTGGCTAACATGTAACATAAAGAAGCATGCTATGCTTACGGGTTAGTAATGTTCGCTTCTCACCAAAGTGAGAAAAAGAACATCGGGCTACAACTATTAGACAAAACGTTCCCACAAGTGACGGAGTCGGTAATTGGGGTAAGAAATGAGGTTTTTAGGTTATTACGAGACTGTTGGTCATTACGTAACCCTTGTCCCTTTGACGACGTTACAACACGCTGTCTTATCAACGGCCATAATGGTTATGTTCCACAAGACCAAGGATGGGAAGTAGTCCTAGTAAAACCAGAATGCATGACTTGTTTCTGGACGTATGAATTACGTGTCTTTATTGCATTTGCTGAACGACTTGTGTACTAGCTAGAATTATCTTCACAACTATCTTGTATCAAAGTTATTGTGTGCTATATTTCATGCTTTATGTAAAATAAACGGTATTTTTAAGTTTGTAAAATATTGTATAAAAGTTTGAACGCGAAATATTATTATAATCAGTTTTTCATATAGAATTGTAGTAGTTGAATTGTATATTAGCTACTAAGTATGAACTTAACGGGTAGGTACTACCCGAATTTAAACTTATAAAATGCTAATATGAAGAAAAAGCTTTTATAAATGAGTTCATATTATGCTACGAAATACTATTAACTACTCTTAATATTCTGTATGATTAACTTGTTCCATTTGACTATTTTGAAGGAAATGGCACCGACTACTCGACACACCGTGAATATGAATGAAGAGAAATTCCGTACTTTTCTAGCTTTAAACATAGCCACAGTACAGGCTGCGCTACATACCCACAATAACCTTGGATCTAGCAGTACAGGAAATCGTGTAGGATGCACCTACAAAGAATTCACTGCCTGCAAACCTTTAGAATTTGATTGAACCGAAGGACCGATCGGATTGAAACGGTGGACCGAGAAGGTCGAATTGGTGTTTGCCATAAGTAAGTGTACTGAAGAGGACAAAGTGAAGTATGCTACGCATACCTTCACAGGTTCTGCGTTAACATGGTGGAATATCTATCTAGAGCAAGTGGGACAAGATGATGCGTACGCACTACCGTGGTCAGCATTCAAGCACTTGATGAACGAGAAGTACCGTCCCAGAACCGAGGTCAATAAGCTCAAGACAGAACTTAGAGGGTTACGAACCCAAGGATTTGATATTACCACGTACGAAAGATGATTCACAGAATTGTGCCTATTGTGTCCGGGAGCGTTCGAAGATGAAGAAGAGAAGATCGACGCGTTTGTGAAAGGATTACCGGAAAGAATCCAAGAAGATATAAGTTCACACGAGCCCGCCTCCATACAACAGGCATGTAGAATGGCTCACAAACTAGTGAACCAGATTGAGGAAAGAATTAAAGAACAGACGGCTGAAGAGGCCAATGTGAAGCAAGTCAAAAGAAAGTGGGAGAAAAACGGTGATAAGAATCACCAATACAACAACAACAGCAATTACAATAATAATCGCAACAATTATCCCAACAATCGCAACATCAATCGCAACTACAACAAACGGCCCAACAACAACAACAACAACAACAACAACAACAACAACAACAACAACAGTAACTACAACAATCATCCCAACAACAATAACAACCGCAACAACAACAACAACAACAACAACAACAATCAGAAGCAGCTATGCCAATGGTGTGAAAAGTATCACTCGGGGTTCTGCACCAAATTTTGCAACAAGTGTAAAAGAAATGGTCATAGCGCGGCGAATTGTGAGGTCTACGGACCAGGGGTTAACAGAACGAAAGGAACAAATGGTGTCGGAACGAGTAATGGCGGAGCAAGTAGTGTCGGAGCAAGTTATGCCAATGTAGTTTGTTATAAATGTGGAAAACCGGGCCACATTATTAGAAATTGCCCGAACCAGGAGAACACGAATGGACAAGGCCGCGGAAGAGTTTTCAATATTAATGCGGCAGAGGCACAGGAAGACCCGGAGCTTGTTACGGGTACGTTTCTTATTGACAATAAATCTGCTTACGTTTTATTTGATTCGGGTGCGGATAGAAGCTATATGAGTAGAGATTTTTTTGCTAAATTAAGTTGTCCATTGACGCCGTTGGATAGTAAATTTTTACTCGAATTAGCAAACGGTAAATTAATTTCAGCAGATAATATATGCCGAAATCGAGAAATTAAACTGGGTAGCGAAATATTTAAGATTGATTTGAAACCAGTAGAGTTAGGGAGTTTTGATGTAATAGTTGGCATGGACTGGCTGAAGAAGGTGAAAGCAGAGATCGTATGTTATAAAAATGCAATTCGCATTGTACGAGAAGAAGGAGAACCCTTAATGGTGTACGGAGAAAAGGGCAACATGAAGCTACATCTTATTAGTAATTTGAAGGCACAAAAACTAATAAGAAAAGGTTTCTATGCTGTTCTAGCACACGTCGAGAAAGTACAAACTGAAGAAAAGAGCATCAATGATGTTCCCGTCGCAAAAGAATTTCCCGATGTATTTCCGAAAGAATTACCGGGACTACCTCCACATCGATCTGTTGAATTTCAAATAGATCTTGTACCAGGAGCTGCACCAATAGCTCGTGCTCCTTATAGACTCGCACCCAGCGAGATAAAAGAACGGCAAAGCCAACTGTAAGAACTATTAGAACGTGGTTTCATTCGACCAAGCACATCACCATGGGGAGCTCCTATTTTGTTTGTCAAGAAGAAGGATGGTACATTTAGGTTGTGTATTGACTACAGAGAGTTGAACAAACTTACCATCAAAAACCGTTATCCACTGCCGAGAATTGACGACTTATTTGATCAACTACAAGGCTCGTCGGTTTATTCGAAGATCGATTTACGTTCTGGATATCATCAAATGCGAGTAAAGGAGGATGATATTCCAAAAACTGCTTTTAGGACGCGTTATGGTCATTACGAGTTTATGGTTATGCCGTTTGGATTGACTAACGCACCAGCTGTGTTCATGGACCTTATGAACCGAGTGTGTGGGCCATATCTTGACAAGTTTGTCATTGTTTTCATCGATGACATACTTATTTACTCAAAGAATGATCAAGAGCATGAAGAACATTTGAGAAAAGTGCTAGAAGTGTTGAGGAAAGAAAAACTGTAAGCTAAGTTTTCAAAGTGTGCATTTTGGTTGAAAGAAGTTCAATTCCTCGGTCACATAGTGAACAAAGAAGGTATCCAGGTGGACCCGGCAAAGATCGAAACCGTTGAAAAGTGGGAAACCCCAAAAACTCCGAAGCATATACGTCAATTTTTAGGATTGGCTGGTTACTACAGAAGATTCATCCAAGATTTCTCCAAAATAGCAAAACCCTTGACTGCATTAACGCATAAAGGGAAGAAATTTGAATGGAAGGATGAACAAGAGAAGGCGTTTCAATTATTGAAGAAAAAGCTAACTACGGCACCTATATTGTCATTGCCTGAAGGGAATGATGATTTTGTGATTTATTGGGATGCATCAAAGCAAGGTCTCGGTTGTGTATTAATGCAACGGACGAAGGTGATTGCTTATGCGTCTAGACAATTGAAGATTCACGAGCAAAATTATACGACGCATGATTTGGAATTAGGCGCGGTTGTTTTTGCATTAAAGACTTGGAGGCACTACTTATATGGGGTCAAAAGTATTATATATACCGACCACAAAAGTCTTCAACACATATTTAATCAGAAACAACTGAATATGAGGCAGCGTAGGTGGATTGAATTGTTGAATGATTACAACTTTGAGATTCATTACCACCCGGGGAAGGCAAATGTGGTAGCCGACGCCTTGAGCAGAAAGGACAGAGAGCCCATTCGAGTAAAATCTATGAATATAATGATTCACACTAACCTTACTACTCAAATAAAGGAGGCGCAACAAGGAGTTTTAAAAGAGGGAAATTTAAAGGATGAAATACCCAAAGGATCGGAGAAGCATCTTAATATTCGGGAAGACGGAACCCGGTATAGGGCTGAAAGAATTTGGGTACCAAAATTTGGAGATATGAGAGAAATGGTACTTAGAGAAGCTCATAAAACCAGATACTCAATACATCCTGGAACGGGGAAGATGTACAAGGATCTTAAGAAACATTTTTGGTGGCCAGGTATGAAAGCCGATATTGCTAAATATGTAGGAGAATTTTTGACGTGTTCTAAGGTCAAAGCTGAACATCAGAAACCATCTGGTCTACTACAACAACCTGAAATCCCGGAATGGAAATGGGAAAACATTACCATGGATTTCATTACGAAATTGCCAAGGACTGCAAGTGGTTATGATACTATTTGGGTAATAGTTGATCGTCTCACCAAGCCAGCACATTTCCTGCTAATAAGAGAAGATGACAAGATAGAGAAGTTAGCACGACTGTATTTGAAGGAAGTCGTCTCCAGACATGGAATACCAATCTCTATTATCTCTGATAGGGATGGCAGATTTATTTCAAGATTCTGGCAGACATTACAGCAAGCATTGGGAACTCGTCTAGACATGAGTACTGCCTATCATCCACAAACTGATGGGCAGAGCGAAAGGACGATACAAACGCTTGAAGACATGCTACGAGCTTGTGTTATTGATTTCGGAAACAGTGGGATCGACATCTACCATTAGCAGAATTTTCCTACAACAACAGCTACCATTCAAGCATTGAGATGGCGCCGTTTGAAGCACTTTATGGTAGAAAGTGCAGGTCTCTGATTTATTGGAGTGAAGTGGGGGATAGACAGATTACGGGTCCGGAGATAATACAAGAAACTACCGAGAAAATCATCCAAATTCAACAAAGATTGAAAACCGCCCAGAGTCGACAAAAGAGCTACGCGGACAGTAAAAGAAAAGATATAGAGTTTGAAATTGGAGAAATGGTCATGCTTAAGGTTTCACCTTGGAAAGGCGTTGTTCGATTTGGTAAACGGGGAAAACTAAATCCATGGTACATTGGACCATTCAAGATTATAGATCGTGTCGGACCAGTAGCTTACCAACTGGAGCTACCTCAATAACTCGCGGCTGTACATAACACTTTCCACGTCTCAAATTTGAAGAAATGTTTTGCTAAAGAAGATCTCACTATTCCGTTGGACGAAATCCAAATCAATGAAAAACTTCAATTCATTGAAGAACCCGTCAAAATAATGGATCGTGAGGTTAAGAGACTTAAACAAAACAAGATACTGATTGTTAAGGTTTGATGGAATGCTCGTAGAGGACCCGAGTTCACCTGGGAGCATGAAGATTAGATGAAGAAGAAATACCCGCATTTATTTCCAGAAGATACGTCAACACCTCCAAATGCTTAAAATTTCGAGACGAAATTAATTTAACGGGTAGGTACTGTAGTGACCCAAACTTTTCCATGTTTATTTATATATTAAATGAAATTATTATTTACATGATTAAGTGTTTCCAACATGTTAAGCAATCAAACTTTTTAAGGCTTGATTAATTGAAATAGGTTTCATATAGACAATTGACCACCCAAGTTGACCGGTGATTCACGAACGTTAAGACTTGTAAAAACTATACGATGACATATATATATGGTTATATATATAGTTAACATGATTTTATTATAAGTATGTATCTCATTAGGTATTTTAACAATGAGTTATATACATAAAAATGAGACTATTAATTTAAGAAACTCGAAAACGATATATATAACGATTATCGTTATAACAACGTCTTACTAGGTACATATGAATCATATTAAGATATTGATACACTTGGTTAATTATGTTAAATGATAAGTAAATATATTATTAAGTGTATTAACAATGAAATACATATGTAAAAATAAGACTACTAACTTAATGATTTCGAAACGAGACATATATGTAACGATTATCGTTGTAATGACATTTAACTGTATATATATCATACTAAGATATATTATATATCATAATATCATGATAATATAATAATTTAACATCTCATTTGTTATAATAAACAATGGGTTAACAACATTCAACAAGATCGTTAACCTAAAGGTTTCAAAACAACGTTTACATGTAACGACTAACGATGACTTAACGACTCAGTTAAAATGTATATACATGTAGTGTTTTAATATGTATTCATACACTTTTGAAAGACTTCAAGACACTTATCAAAATATTTCTACTTAACAAAAATTCTTACAATTACATCCTCGTTCAGTTTCATCAACAATTCTACTCGTATGCACCCGTATTCGTACTCGTACAATACACAACTTTTAGATGTATGTACTATTGGTATATACACTACAATGATCAGCTCTTAGCAGCCCATGTGAGTCAACTAACACATGTGGGAACCATCATTTGGCAACTAGCATGAAATATCTCATAAAATTACAAAAATATGAGTAATCATTCATGACTTATTTACATGAAAACAAAATTACATATCCGTTATATCTAATCCATACACCAAAGACCAAAAACACCTACAAACACTTTAATTCTTCAATTTTCTTCATCTAATTGATCTCTCTCAAGTTCTATCTTCAAGTTCAAAGTGTTCTTCATAAATTTCAAAAGTTCTAGTTTCATAAAATCAAGAATACTTCCAAGATTACAAGTTTACTTCCAAGTTTTCTAAATCCATTCCAAGTAATCATCCAAGATCAAGAAACCTTTGTTACTTACAGTAGGTTATATTTCTAATACAAGGTAATAATAATATTCAAACTTTAATTCAATTTCTATAACTATAACAATCTTATTAGAGTGGAAATCTTACTTGAAATTGTTTTCGTGTCATGATTCTGCTTCAAGAACTTTCAAGCCATCCAAGGATCCTTTGAAGATAGATCTATTTTTCTCATTTCTAGTAGGTTTATCCAAGGAATTTGAGGTAGTAATGATGTTCATAACATCATTCGATTCATACATATAAAGCTATCTTATTCGAAGGTTTAAACTTGTAATTACTAGAACATAGTTTAGTTAATTCTAAACTTGTTCGCAAATAAAAGTTAATCCTTCTAACTTGACTTTTAAAATCAACTACACACATTTTATATATCTATATGATATGCTAACTTAATGATTTAAAACCTGGAAACACGAAAAACACCGTAAAACCGGATTTACGCCGTCGTAGTAACACCGCGGGCTGTTTTGGGTTAGTTAATTAAAAACTATGATAAACTTTGATTTATAAGTTTTTATTCTGGAAAAATGATTTTTATTATGAACATGAAACTATATCCAAAAATTATGGTTAAACTCAAAGTGGAAGTATGTTTTCTAAAATGGTCATCTAGACGTCGTTCTTTCGACTGAAATGACTACCTTTACAAAAACGACTTGTAACTTATTTTTCTGACTATAAACCTATACTTTTTCTATTTAGATTCATAAAATAGAGTTCAATATGAAACCATAGCAATTTTATTCACTCAAAACGGATTTAAAATGAAGAAGTTATGGGTAAAACAAGATTGGATAATTTTTCTCATTTTAGCTACGTGAAAATTGGTAACAAATCTATTCCAACCATAACTTAATCAACTTGTATTGTATATTATGTAATCTTGAGATACCATAGACACGTATACAATGTTTCGACCTATCATGTCGACACATCTATATATATTTCGGAACAACCATAGACACTCTATATGTGAATGTTGGAGTTAGCTATACAGGGTTGAGGTTGATTCCAAAATATATATAGTTTGAGTTGTGATCAATACTGAGATACGTATACACTGGGTCGTGGATTGATTCAAGATAATATTTATCGATTTATTTCTGTACATCTAACTGTGGACAACTAGTTGTAGGTTACTAACGAGGACAGCTGACTTAATAAACTTAAAACATCAAAATATATTAAAAGTGTTGTAAATATATTTTGAACATACTTTGATATATATGTATATATTGTTATAGGTTCGTGAATCAACCAGTTGCCAAGTCTTACTTCCCGACGAAGTAAAAAATCTGTGAAAGTGAGTTATAGTCCCACTTTTAAAATCTAATATTTTTGGGATGAGAATACATGCAGGTTTTATAAATGATTTACAAAATAGACACAAGTACGTGAAACTACATTCTATGGTTGAATTATCGAAATCGAATATGCCCCTTTTTATTAAGTCTGGTAATCTAAGAATTAGGGAACAGACACCCTAATTGATGCGAATCCTAAAGATAGATCTATTGAGCCTAACAAACCCCATCTAAAGTACCGGATGCTTTAGTACTTCGAAATTTATATCATGTCCGAAGGAGGATCCCGGAATGATGGGGATATTCTTAAATATGCATCTTGTTAATGTCGGTTACCAGGTGTTCACCATATGAATGATTTTTATCTCTATGTATGGGATGTGTATTGAAATATGAAATCTTATGGTGTATTGTTACGATTTGATATATATAGGTTAAACCTATAACTCACCAACATTTTTTTTGACGTTTAAAGCATGTTTATTCTCAGGTGAACACTAAGAGCTTCCGCTGTTGCATACTAAAATAAGGACAAGATTTGGAGTCCATGTTTGTATGATATTGTGTAAAAACTGCATTCAAGAAACTGATTTCGATGTAACATATTTGTATTGTAAACCATTATGTAATGGTCGTGTGTAAACAGGATATTTTAGATTATCATTATTTGATAATCTACGTAAAGCTTTTTAAACCTTTATTTATGAAATAAAGGTTATGGTTTGTTTTAAAAATGAATGTAGTCTTTGAAAAACGTCTCATATAGAGGTCAAAACCTCGCAACAAAATCAATTAATATGGAACGTTTTTAATCAATAAGAACGGGACATTTCACCGCATGCACTGAGGGATACCAACAATAATGAGTGATGAAGTATTAATTCATTATTTCATTTACGTTGAAGAAATATTCCGCGGCGATTATGTAATCTCTAAAGTTTTAGGGATTATTCATTTCTAGTTCCAACCGTAAACCAAATGAGATTAATATAATATTAACTCATTAAATCCATATTACATCTGAAGAAAATATACATACATATATTTTCATAAAGAATGTAATAAAAATTCTTTTGTACAAAATATTACTTGTGAAATTTTATTTTAACGGGTAGGTAATACCCGAAAAATACTTAAGTTCACATTAATATGTTACATTGTACATTTTCAATGATGTTTCGACAATCGTTAATTATACTATCTCCTTTCATAGCAATATACATCATTTCACAAAATTCAAGACAACCATTTTCCATACCAATTCAATTACATATTCTTATTTTGACAGATCAAAATCCAAGTCAAGATTTAAGAAGTGCCATCAATCTTAAATTCCTGCATCCTTCAAAATCATACTTTAAATTCAAACTATTCTAGAGCATCACTTTCATTCACAGAGCTTATAAAGATATTCGTATCATTCAAGATTCATGACAAATTCATTATACGGATATTGACGATGACAACCTGCGTCTAAACCCTTCAAAATTCTTGAAAACATCACAACTAAGGAACAATCGAGAGAATGAACCATTCACACGATACATATGAAGAATATATGCATATAGATATGCATTCGGAGGACACTTGAACCTAAGCAAAGGTTCAACACGTATCCGTGTCAGATCCTTTAGCATTATTATTACCCAAAATAACTTTACAATCCCTTTTCAAAATAGCGAATTTTGTCACAGCTCCAAAAAGACAACTTCGACTTTTCTTCCGGAGTAGCCTTATTATAACCTTGATATATACGTTGTCTTTTAGCCATCATTACTGGGGAACCTTTTATATTCCACCATATTAGTAGTAAGCTTACCAGCAACTTTATTGCTCTTTGACTTAAATCTCTCTGAAAGATCACTATAAAACCTTGTCATGTACCCATCTACATCTTGTAACAATAATTGTCATACCAAACCCCAGGAAGCATCAATAATTATTCTTGACTCTCACATCATTTCTGCATATACATATAACATTATCTCCTGGAATTATAATTCTGAAATCCGGAATATCACTTCAGCCTACGAATCAGTACTATGAAGTTTTGAAAAAGCTGAATGAAGCAGCACAAACTGTAGACAACCGTAACAGTCAAAAATTGATGATAAAGAATATTGTGTTAGCAAAGCACGAAAAAAGAGAAGGTTTGGAACTGGAAAACGGATTGAGCAAACCCTGAAGGAGGCTGTGGACAAATCACAAGGACTAAATCTTCCTTCAAAGAATCCAAATGATTTGGTGTCTGCTAAAATCCTTAGCAAATACCTTGCTCCTTACTCTAAAACCCTTGCGGATAATATTCTTCATCATCTTCTTATCTTAAATATTCTAAGATATCATCTTATCTTCCATTATAAATATCCTTCATATTTCTGAAGATATTTTCATAACCATTCTTATCTGAAATCATTTATTCCTTCGCGTTATCTTTATCACATCATAAAGAAAACTGTTTTAGTTTCTAAACATCTGAAACCTCTGAGTGTAAAGTATGAATGTTTTTAAAGTAATGTTGGGAACTGAAGCATGAGTTGGTATAATATAATGACACTTGATCATCGTGATTATATTACAAGTAAGTCATGCTGACTTTCTAAATGGAACGTAATGATTTACAGACCATAACGTCATCATGTGCCATGTTACATGACTCTTACATTCAATATAATCTCTAAACATATCAAGAACATATTCTATTGATAGTTCTATCTTTTTCTTTGGATTCTGGTAATTTCACAAGTCAAATTGTGCTATTACAATTTCTCTCTTAGAGCATTAGCTATGTTCATTCCGAATTTCATATCTATGAATTCTAGACCATTATTCGCTTGACTTGAAGTCGGAAAAAGAAGACGGAAGCATGAAACTCCAAAATATAAGGAAAAATATAAGCACGAAGACAACGCAGAAATTACAAACCGTGTATATCGATGCGTATAGCAATATAAAGACACGGAAAAACTAAGAATACTATAAACCCAAGAGTATAGTAGAAATTAACGGATTCCTCCGGTGGAAGATGAAAAAGAAGAATGACAGATGTGATAGTCAAGAATATATCAAGAATTAAAACTAGATGGAGCATATTGATGAATGTTTTGAAAGTACGAAGAAAGGAAGAAAGTATAAAAGATGGGAGATGTGAAAATAAGGAAACATAGGAGGTTGATTTATAGTAAAATATCTGACACAGAAATCGAGACAGATTATTGCATTAAATTGAAGAGGATCATAATTTCCTTAATCGTCGAAGAATCAAATCTTATATAGATTACAAAGATTTTCTTTAATCCGGAGATCAATCGTGATGACGTCAAAAAAAAAAGACGAATCCCTATTTTCTCATTTCACTCTTTTACGTTCACTCTTTTACGATAGCTTCACTCATATGTTTCGAGTAATCGAATTATTTTATCCATATTTCTCAATCATGATAAAACCCTATGAATCAACTTATATTCATCATAATAACATTCTTATTGTTATCCATGACGACCTCGGTCAAATTTCGGGACGAAATTTCTTTAACAGGTAGGTACTGTGACGACCCGGAAATTTCCGACCAAATTTAAACTTAATCTTTATTCTAACTTGATAAGCAATGAATTTTAATAAATCTTGAACCTCTGAAAAGAGTTTTACACAAGCTTTTGGTCACCCTTTTATTCCGACGATTCACGAACGTCATAACTTGATTTAATTATTTAATTGTTTAATTATAGTGTATATATATGGATTTATATATATTTAACTTGAAAATATGATAATTAAATATCTCATTAAGTATATTAACAAAGTATTATATATATATTTTCATACTACTAATTTAAAGAGTTTTCAAACAATATATATATTACTATTTAAACGACGTAATTAACTTATGTTAAAATGTATTTACATATAATATATTACGAGTGTAAATACATCCTTACAAGTATTGAATACACTTTATAATATACCAATACATATAAAGGATAGCTATACTCGTATTTCCGTTCAATTTCCTCAAGAATTCTACTCGCATTCATACGGTATTTTTACCCATATTATACACAGCTTCTAGAAGTATTTACTATTTTTATATACCAATAGAAATCTGCAATTATTTGTATAATATGTCATCCATGACCTAATCAATTTAATATGTCATTCATATCTTAATATAATTTAACTTATCTTAGATATTTTCACTAAAAGCCAAAATTATAAGCTTATAAATAAGGACCATTTTAACTCATTTTTACTCCACATTTTCTTAAACTAAAAACACACACTTGAATGCTCTCATATCATACTTTAATCTCAGAAACTTTCCTCTTCATAATCAAGGTAAAATACTTCTCAAAATCCTTGTTCAATTCCTTGTATAGTTGCTATCTTATTATACTTATAAAACTTGTAAAAACTAGAACTTGTTTTGGTGAACACCAAGCTTGTTTGAAAAACTAATCTAATCTTTCTAACTTAACTCTAATAACACTTATTTATATGTATTATGACATTATGTTAAGTTAATATAAGAACTTATAACTTGTACATATGAAGAACACCTTGAAACTTAACATATATCCTTTAATCACCATTCGGTAAAAAGCGGGCTGTTTTGGGTTGGGAATTAAAAACCTATCTTAGACTTCGGGTTCGCAGCTAAGACTTTGGAAATATGTTAATATATGTAAATAAGACTTCCAGTATTTTTTTAATGATTTTCGACAAAGTGGAAGTATTTTATCAAAAATCATATATTGGGTGGATGCCGGGATTTTTCCAAATCTGTCCACCGACAGAAAAAGAGGGTAAAGCTCTAAAAATTACTACTTAGGATGAACGTTTTGAATTGGTTTTGTAAAATTTACTTCTTAATGAATCCATAGCAATTTCATTCACTTTAAATGGAGTTGTAATGAATATTTAATGAGCAAAACAAAATCTTCTAAAATTAACGTTGTATGGACGAAATTTATATTATAAAAACTATATTAACCATATCCTTGTTAACTTTTCCTATATCCTATATATATTTGGACATGTTATCAGTAGTATAACAAAATATTATAATCTTGGTTAATTCTGTGATTGTATATATGTATAATAATATTCTTAGTACGTCCTAACACAATAAGTATACAATACGTTTTGATAAATCCTAAGACAATACGTACACAATACGTCTTAGTTAATTCTAAGACAATATGTATACAATACATCTCTGGGTTGATGCAAAGACAATACGTATACAATACGTCGTGGGGTAAATCTATGATTATATATATACTGATTATTGGACTGTTGGACTTTTCGGACTATTTTGGACTACTAACAATGGACTAATAACATAAAATGTTAAAAATTATTATATAAGTATTCTATGAACTTGCTTTATTTTATTCATATGTCGTATTATTATCTGAATCATTATTATTGTTATAGGTTCGTGAATCCAAGGACGACGGTCATATTTTTAATAAGTTGAAAACTTATTATTAATATACTTTTACTACTGTGAGTATATAGTCCCATTTTTAAACTCTAAAAATATTTTCGAATGAGAATACATGCATTTTATGTTTTACGTCATGGACACAAGTACTTAAAATATATTCTACGTTGAGTTTTACCACCTTGCATATCTACCCTAATAGCTTGGTAACTAATATTTATATGTTGTAAGAACATGTAAGCGCGCATCCTATTGATAGATCTATCGGGTTTGACAACCCCAACCGGGCTAGTCGCTCTAGTATCGTAAACGGCTGCATAGTACTTCGTTTTTACTACACTTGGTACAGTGTAGGGAGATTTCATAATAAAGGGAATATGCTACATTAATGGTTAAGTATGGTTACCGAAGCGCTCAACAACATATAGAATACTTTTATACACTTGGGAGTGTACATATATTTATAACTATGAAATCTTGTGGTCTATATTTATATCGATGATAAACCTATATATCTCACCAACCTTTGTGTTGACTGTTTACGCATGTTTATTCTCAGGTCCTTAAGAAAGTCTTCCGCTGTTGCATTATCTGAGCAAGCTGTGCATGGAGTCTCATACTTTTATTTAAATAAAGTGTTGCATTCAATAAAACCTTTGTCATGTATTATATTCGACTGTTACGTTACGTGTGTAGTATTTGGAAACTGATGTATTTTGGGGATTATTTCTTAAATAACCGCCCACTTGTTTAAAACATGCATTATGTATAATAAGGATGTGCTTTTTAAGAAACGAATGCAATATTTTTTAAAACGTATCATATAGAGGTCAAATACATCGCTATGGGACCAATGAGAACGTACTGCGTTTATAGTAATATGGATGGGTTGTTTCAGATAAGATATATGATATGCATGTTGTTGGAAAGCTGATGAAAAATTAATAACTTTTCATTTAGAACTCATGTGATTTCGATGAACGGATTAAAAGATATAATCAACTGAATTATTATTACTTTTAGTATATTTGTTGTTAAAATGATTATTATCACTATCATCATTATTATCGTCGTTATAATTATTTAATTATTATTATTATTATCATTATCATTTTTAATAAAAGGTATTATCATTAAAAATTATTATTTTTATTATTTTTACTATCGTTATTATCGTTAAGATTGTAATTAGTATTATTAATATTATTATTATTATTATCATTAAAATAGTTATTAGTATTATCATCATAAAATATATTATTAGTATTATTGTAATTAAAACTAATATTAGTAACATCTAATTATTATGATTACTATTATTATCATTAGTATGAACGCGATGTAAAAGACGACTAAAAGCTATTAACAAATTGATTAGGAAATAATGAGTATAAGTAGCATGATGAAATAAAATTATTGTTAGATACTGATTTAGGTAAAAATATCACTTTCATTATTTTTATCACTATTATTAATATTAAAAGTTTTATAAATATTAAAACTAACATTTTTACTAAAATTATTATTTGTAATAGAAATATCATTGTTATTATAAAATATCATTATTATTATCATTTTATCATAATATTATTTTTAGTAAATATAAATACTATTATTTTTATTAGTAGAATGATAATAAATGTTATTACAAAATAATACAACTTTTACTTACTATTGTTATTATCAATATTATTTTATCAAATAAATATGTGATACAAAGATATTTTACTACGTGTAATATAACTACATTAATAATACCTATCATATTATTTTTATGATATTAAATGAACTTTATAAATTTTACTACTTAAGATATATAAAAGTATATTTTTATTATATAAATTTTAATATAAAATTTCATTTATTAATAAAGGAATTATATTATTTGACTATATTTAAACTATATAATAATCACGTATAAATTTTGGAAGTCATTTTGGTCAAGATGACTTTTGTTGACTTTTGCATATTTAGTCTCGAGCATTAGGATTGTGATACACTACGACTTGACTTAAATTGTTAAACCAATATTGACCAACATATAAATATATATACTTAATTTAGGTTCGTGAATCTGAGGCCAACCTTGCACTTGTTCAATGCCATCATATGCTTAATTACTACGAAATACAATATTGTGAGTTCATTTGATTCCCTTTTTCTCCTTACATTTTTGGGACTGAGAATACATGCGCTGTTTTTATAAATGCTTTATTAAATGTTTTTGAGATATATTTTTTTAACTGAGAATACATGAACTGCTTTTATAAATGATTGACGAAATAGACACATGTATATAAAACTACATTCTATGATAGAATTATTTGGATTCAGAGGTTCAATTTCTATAAAGATTGTATTATCGACCATCGGTGAGATGATTTTGCATTGCACTACGCACTAGCTACCGAAATGGTTCGATTTAGTAGTTAGTAACGGTGAGATGATTTTGCATTGCACTACGCACTAGCTACCGTTTTAGCTACCCTCGGTTAGATGATTTTGCATTGCACTACGCATTAGCTACCATTGTAAAATTATATTGTATTAACTACCACGGTGAGATGATTTTGCATTGCACTACGCACTAGCTACCATTGGTGAGTTGTTTTGAAAGCTTCCGGTGTTCTTCATATGAATGATTTTATAGCAGGAGTAGACCTGCACAGATTGTTTTTCTAAATATGAGTATCTTGTGGTCTATTATATTATTGAAAATAATTGTTTATGATAAACTAATGAACTCACCAACCTTTTGGTTGACACTTTAAAGCATATTTATTCTCAGGTATTAAAGAAATCTTCCGCTGTGCATTTGCTCATTTTAAAGATATTACTTGAAGTCATTCATGGCATATTTCAAAAGATGTTGCATTCGAGTCGTTGAGTTCATCAAGATTGATAATAAGTCATTCATAGTTTGAATATATATTATGAGATGTTTGCATGTCTGTCAACTTTCATTGAAATGAAAGTTTATCTTTTAAAAAACGAATGCAATGTTTGTAAAATGTATCATTTAGAGGTCAAATATCTCGCGATGTAATCAACTATTGTGAATCGTTTATAATGTATATGAACAGATCCTTTCAGTTGGTATCAGAGCGGTGGTCTTAGCGAACCAGGCATGCATTAGTGTGTCTAACTGATAGTCGTTAGGATGCATTAGTGAGTCTGGACTTCGACCGTGTCTGCATGTCAAAAGTTATTCTTATCATTTCTTGTCGGAAATTACAAATTTATCATTCTTTGTCTAGGCACGTCTTACTGCATTGATTTCATGAATAGTATATAGACAAAATTCATATCTTAGCATATCTGCTAATTCATATCTTAACATATCTATTAATGTAAACTTTTCCCGACATATTCCGTAAATTCCTCCGTAATCTACGAAATCTTTTGCTCTATATATATAGATATTCTATGTAATTAAAATACCACCCGATAGCCAGAAAATCATTTCATATCGAAAATTCCTTTTCAATCGTACGAAATGGAATTCGTCATTAGTTCAAGTCCCTCGGATTCCGAAATGGAATCCCTCTCAAGCTCCAAAAGCAGTGTGACTGGAATGGACCAACCAATCAGCCATCATCTATTCTGGATGAATTTGGGATGGGTTCGTAGCCTCCTTAATCATTGGAGACAAAAAGAAGGCGATCCCTTCCATCCACCACATTGCCCTCTTGGTGAAGAACCTGAAGCACTTACCGGCGAACCTGTTCAAAACACCATTTTCTCTCTCATTTCCTGAGTATCTCGTCACGATTATATACTGTACCAAATTCTAGATCTTATTAATTCGCTCGTCCGAACCGATAATCACCTCAGTGTAATAGAAGAAGTCAACGAGCTTCGCGCTCGGGTAGTGGCTTTGGAGAATATGGTGCAAAGGTTACAAACACCAGCAGCAGCACCAGCAGCATAACCAGTACCACCATCATCAACGCCAACAGTACCATTATCACCCCACCCACAACCGCGTCGTAAACCTCAACTTTACAATCTGTTCCACGAGCACCAATTTCATACGCTCTATAGATACCAAGGAATACCAACAACAACAATAATCGATGAAGTATTGATTCATAACTTCATTGGAGAAATATTCTGCGACGATTATGTAATTTCTAAAGTTTAGAGATTATCTATAGCTTTAACCGTAAATCAGATGAGTGGATAGAAGATAGAGTAAAAACCCTGACTGGGATAATGCGTGATTTACAAGCTTGAATTGTTTTATCAATAGCGTCAATAGTACCGTTAGCATCACTAGCACAGTCAGTGCCGCCAGCATTGTCAGAATCAGCAGCACCTATAACATCACAAAACCGTCAGTTCAAGAATCATCGTGGACATCATTACAAATCAACAACAAGTATGTCATATCAATGAGTTATGAAGTATTAACTCATTTCCACTGAAGGATTTATATGTATATCTTATATATATAAATTTTTAAACCATAAGAAATCTTTCCGTACTAAGCTATTATGTGTGAATCTTAACTACTCGATTAATTCATATTACTAATATGCTATGATGTACGTCTTTCGTCAGCAACTTAACCATCGTTAACTACAATCTCTGTTTTAATTCAATGAATTCCATTTCATAAAAAATCAGGTGTATTATTCACATATATGTTGATTTTACACTTTCATCATCGATGTACTCGAAACTTTTCAGATAACATCATTCGTACCTTGCGAAATTCACAAGAATTCCACGAACACCAACATCATGCAAAGTATTGATTCATAATTTTAATTACATTGAAGAAATACTAAATTGGTAGGGATTATTCAATTCTAGTTTCAACCGTAAATCAAATAAGTTTAATATTAACTCATTACATCTAGATTACATCTGAAGAAAATATACACATATATATTTTCAGAAAGACTGTAATAAAATTCTTTTGTACAAAATATTAATTGTGAAATTTTTTTTCAACGGGCAGGTAATACCCGAAAGATATATAAATTCACAATTAATATGTTACATTCTTCGAAACTGATTCAGCAATCATCAACTATACTCCCTACTTTCACAACAATATACATTCTTTCATAGAAATCAAAACAACCATACTCATTCAAATTCAATTACATATTCTGATTTTGAAATTGCAGAATTCAAATCAAGATATAATCGGTATCATCACTCTTAGATTCCTACATCTTTCAAAGTTATACTTTGACTTCAAAACTGTGTTAGAACATCATATGTATATTAATGATTACAATCGGTGTTCAAACCCTTCAAAATTCCTGAAGACACTTCAGATAATGAACAATCGAGATGATGATCCAACCACATGTTACCCACAGTTATGTACCTGAAAGACTCTTGAAACTAAAGTCATAGTTTAACATGTATTCGTGTCAGACCCTTTGGCATTTATTAGCTAAAATAACCTTGCAATTCCTTTCCAAAGTAGTCAGTTTTGTCATGGCTCCAACAAGTCAACTTCAACTTTTCAGTCGAAATAGCCTTACTATAGCCTTGATATATACGTTGCCCTTTCGCCATCATTACCGGGGAACCGTTTATGTTCCACCACATTAGCGATAAATTTACCAACAACTTCACTGATCTTTGACTTTTCGAGAAATCATTATATATTTATCGAGACTCATCCGCACCTTGTAACAAGAATTGTCATGCCAATTATTGAGAATCAGCAATCAGTATTTTGAAATCTCGCAGCATTGTCTACATCAACAGTATATATACATATAACGTCTACCTCCAAGACTTACATACTTCGAATGTGAAGTTTCTGAAAAAACACCCTGAACTGTGAACTAGTTCTCGAAATGCTAATGAAGCAGCAAAAACTATAAACGACCTTAACAGTAAAAAGTTGATGATAAAGAGTAGTGTGTTGGCAAAGCTCAGAAAAAGAGAAGGTTTGGAATTGGAAAACGGATTGAGCAAACTATGAAGGAGGCTGTGGACAAATCACAAAGACTAAACCTTCCTTCAAAGAATCCAAATGATTCAGTATCTGCTAGAGTTATTAATGAATACCTTGGTTCTGACTCTAAACTCTTCCGGACAATATTCTTCATCATCCTCTGATATTAGAAATTCTAAGATATCATCGTATCTTTCATTATAAATATCCTCCATATTTCTGAAAATATTTCCATAATTATTTTTATCTAAAATCATTTACCTCTTCGCGCTATCTGTATGACATCATAAAAGAAACTATTTTAGTTTCTAAATTTTGAAACCTTCGAGTTTAAAATAAGAATATTTTTTAAGTAGTGTTGGGAACTGAAGCATGAGTTAATATAATATAATGACACTTGATCAATGTGATTATATTACAGTAAGTCATGCTGAGTTTCTAAATGGAATATGATGATTCACAGACTATACCGTCAACATGTGCCATGTTTCACGACTCTGGTATTCTATTTAACCTCTAAGAATATCAAGAAAATATTTTCTTGACGATTCGGTCTTTTCCGAGGTATTCTGGTAATTTGACAAATCAAGATCGTGCCATTACAATTTTCTTCTTAGAACATTAACTATGTTCATTCCGAAATCCATACCTACAAATTCTGGACCATTACATACGGTGCTTAATCGCAAGAAGAGGAAACAAAAGAATGAAACTCCGACATAGAAATTGGAGTATAAATCGCATCAAATAGGAGAGAGCGTTAACTGTGGATGACAATGATTAAAGAAGACATAAACAAGAACCTTTAAATATAAGAAAAGATATAAAGCCCAACAACAACCCAGAAATTACAAACCATAAATATCGATGCATATGGCAAAATAAAGACACTGGAGAACTAAAAACACTATAAAACCAAGTGTATAGTAGAAGTAAATAGATTCTTCTGGCAGTAGATGAAAAAGAAGAATGACAGATATGAAAGTGAGGAATATATCAAGAAGCAGAACTGGATGAAGCATATGGATTAATGCTTTAAAGTATGAATTGAGGAGAAAGAATAGAAGGTGTAAGTTATAAGCAAACGAAGGGAGTGGATTTATAGTAAAATATCCGATAGAGGAATCAAAACGGATGGACGCATTTAAAGCGGATCCTAATTTCCTTGATTACCGAAGAATCAAATCTTATTACAAAAATTTTCTCCAAATCCCTTGAACTCTGGAAAATCAATCCTATCTACATCAAAAGATATGACGAATCTACACTTACTTATTTCACTCTTTTGTAATAACTTCACTTGTACTCTTCACAGAAATCGAATTGTTTTATCTATATTACTCAATGATGATAAAACTTTAATTTCCAGCCCATATGTGTCACAAAGACATACTTATTGTCAACCATGACCATTCCAATCAAATTTCGGGACGAAATTTCTTTAACGGGTAGTGTAGCGCCCTGTATAAAATTAACGTGTACGGATCATCGACAACAGGATCATTACAAAGTCAAACACTATATGATGTTTTAAAATAAGTTTGCATTCTTAAAAAGGGGTAACGTCTTTACCGACGTCAAATGTTTTATAAACAATAGTGTTCTTCTACGAATAGAAAGCAATAACATAAGTACGAGACTCAGAGGTCATTAAAAATTCATTGTTCAAAAGTAACATAGTTCGTGAATGCAAAGTAAAAGTTTCATGCAGAGACATCTCTAAACAAAAGCAGCGGGAGTCTACACAGCAAGTCTAACAGCGAGACTAATACAGCGGAAGCATCAAACGTCTAAGCACCTGAGAAATAACATGCTTAAAAGTCAACACGAATGTTGGTGAGCTATAGTTTAATTGTAACAATAATTTAATGTAGGCCACGAGATTTCGTATTCAAAACAGTATGCAAAGTATATGCTTAACCGTGGGCACTTGGTAACTAACTTAACGTAAATATCACCCCCTAAAAGTACACTTGGCTAGTGCGTAAGTCAATGAAGTATTAAACACCCGTTAAATGCTTGCCCGAGTGGGGATGTCAAACTCTATGGATCCATATCTAAGATTCTCGTTCACAGGTTTAAAATCCAATGACTAAACGTTACCGAGCTAAGGGGAAAGTTTATGCCGTTATATAACCCACACATATAAAAGTTTAAGTACTCGTGACTAGTAAGTAAAACATAAAAAGCGCATGTATTCTCAGTCCCAAAAATAGTTGAAGTAAAAAGGGAAGCTATAACTCACATTGAATAAGCAGTAAAAGTCGATACGAGATAAGTAAGTAAGTAGTTGGTCCGAAAGGTCCTCAACCTAAGTCAAAAGTTACTAAGTTAGTAAATCGTTCCCAAAGGTCTGAAAGTACGTAAATTAAGTCTTAAGTATCATCATCATTAATCATCAATCAAAAAGAGTAAAGTAGGTGTCAATCAAGAATAGAGATCAAAACAAAGGCTGACTTTGTTCAGCTGCTACGACCTCTATACAAATCGAAAAGATGCGTAGTCAGTGGCCATGCTCCGTATGTGAGTCCTCCAACCAATGACCAATTTTCAGAACCAAACTCATCTTCGTTTGACCGTGGCGACGATTTAAGTGCGAGTAGGTCAGAAATTTCAGCACAACATTACAAAGACGTAGTGACTTTCGGAAGGCTATAAATCCTAAACTGTATATCGGATTAAGACGAGTCTTAAACAAAAAGTCATCTACTCGAACCAAAATATCTAGAAATCAACTTTTCCAGTAGCCCAAGTGATTGATCAGATCCAGAAAACAGTAAGCAAGGTGCTCCAGTGGGATTCTTGGTGCTTGATGCTCATCACGGTTCTCATCCTTGATGCTTATAGCTTCAAGTGTACAACTCGTTGATGTGTGTGCATCACTTTTGACCAAGGTTCTACCATCAACACACTACAATTAAAACTAAGAATTAAGACACAACTCATGTGAGAGTTTGAGCAAGGTGATGAACCAAAGTTGCATCACTTTTCTTAGTTTCAACATAAATACAAGTCTTATAAAGCTATAAACTTTGAATCAACTAAATAATCAAGACCTTGAGCTAGAGAGCTTAGAACTTAACTAGATATTAAAGATCTTAGACTAAAAAGTCTAGATCTCATGTTATTGGTGAAACCCTAAGTCAAAACACTTAGACCTTCAACTTTACACAACCATAAGCTATGAAACTTAAATTTTGTAAAGTAAAGTGAACACAAATAAATGAATTCTTGTTTTAACGAGTTAGATGACCATAAGTTATATATCTTAGATCAATCTTACATGTGTGAAAGTTGTAAACTAGTATGCTTAAACTTTATTGTTCTTGAACTTTCAAAGTTAGACTTTGGTTACAAGATTTATGAGATCAAAGTTTAACAAGTAATCTTTGACCAAGCCACTTAAACAAATCGAAATCCATAAACATAAATGATAGATTTAAAGTCAAAAATAAACAAGTTCAAGTAAGGATTCTTTATATAAAAAGATATCAAGTCATAAACTTGAATCTTCATGAAATGAACTTTAAAGATTCAATACTTGAACATGAAGAAGATCATAAAGTAATTTAATCTTAAAAATTTGTCACAAGTTCATGTAGAACCAAAAGCTACAAAGCTTTGATTCTTGTTCTTGCTTCTTTATCATAAAAGAGATCAAAGATTGTAAGATAACATGAGGATTGAAGTTATAAAAACCAAAATCCAAAAATAACAATGATGATGATGATGCTACGATTTTGAGAAGAAAAAGAAGAGAAAAAGAATCAAAACCTTCAAGTTTCTTCAAGAAAAGATGAGAGAAAAGTAGAGAGAAATTTGAGAGAATAAGTGTGTCTGTTTTTGAAATGAGAATGAGATGTTTAAAATGAAGTGGTAGTGTTAGTGGTGACCCTTAGGCTGACGGTTAGCATGGGGGTGAGGGGGACCATTTACTGGCTATTGGATGGTGGTACATGGTGGTGGTTGTACATGTTGGGTGGCATGGAACAAAAGGCTAAAAAGTGTAAGTATATGGTACCAAGCATGCTTAATCTTGTCTAATTAACTAATTGGGTTTTGTCTTATGCTTAATGGGCTAAATTAGTCCATTAACTAGTCCATTAAGTGAGCCCATCAAGTAAGTAGGGTGGGCCTTGGAAGTCCACTAAGATAAAGTCCATTAAGGTGACTAGTAAGCCTTAGTAACACTAAGCTTAATTAAGGGACCATAAAACCAAGTAATTGCCATTAATAATTAACAATTACGTTTACGCAGTCATAATATTCCAATTATGACGAAAGTTTAACGTGTACCAAGTACGTATCTCGCTTTAATCCTTAAGTGACACAAACGGTCGTAAATTCAATCAAGGATCACGTTAAGTAATTAAGTACTTAAAAGCACGTTGCAAGGCATTAACGAAAGTAATTAACATAATTAATGATCCCAGAATATAATCTATCACAGTACGCACAAATATGCAGTTTTGTGAAAGCAACAAGTAAAAACATTAGTCGAAAAAGGTCGGGTCGTTACAGGTAGGTACTGTGACAACCCAGAAATTTTCGACCAAATTACAATGATTCACGAACCATTATATGAACGAGTATGATTATATATGTATATGTGTATATGTTATAACTTGAAAACGTTAACAAAGTATTAGACGTATAATACTTTACATGAACGTATTTGTTTCATTATGTTCATCGATGGAATTAGAAGATTATATCAAATGATTAATTTATCATATACATTGAATTATGATTATGAGGCTCTGTTGAGAGGTCCACATTGATTTGAGAAATCTTTTCCATTTTAACAATATTCGGAAAAATGGTAAAGTGATTTACAAGTAAGAACAAATAGGTCAATTAACGATAACTGGACAAAGGTTAGTAGAGATTAACTTTCGACACAATGATTGTCTCGAGTCTTTTGATAAAACAATTATTAGTTTTCATAATATTGAAAACGTTTTATTACATAGTTGAAATCTTTTAAAGAATGAATTTGGATATATACAATAAGTCGAAATGTTAATTGTTAGAACTAAACATATATAGATAACTTGCAATGTGAATTTAAAACGTGTTCATTAAATATATATGTTTTCAAATTAGTTAAGAACACGATAGTAACACTCGCTTAGTGATGCGATTGATATTTAAAACGTTAGTACGTAAATGAATTATATCTATTTAAGTTTTAAAATGAAAACGTTATATGATATAATGATTTTTATTATGTAAAAGATCTAAATTATACTTTGAAATATAGTTAGTATTTGAAAAACTAAATATTATATTATTAAATAAATATTCCTAATATATATAAATTAATATTTCTAAATGAATATGTATGTAAATATATATATATATATATATATATATATATATATATATATATATATATATATATATATATATATATATATATATATATATATATATATATATATATATATATATATTACAAAATGATTAAATATAATATTAACGTTAATATATAAACGTTTTGATACTATTTTATATATATGTACATATATCAAAACGACGATTTAAAGAAGCAAACGACCAAAACACTCAAATGAATAAGTTACACTTTGAGTTGGATTGTTTTTCATTGATTTAAGTCTTGTTATGTATAAAGGTACTCTACACGAAACATAAAGTATTAGTTTTCTAAGCGTACGAGAATGAGTTTGAGAAACTGAAACCGAGACTATAGTCATGTGACAACGTACGAGTCTTTGGAACTAAAATTACAGGTTATCTACGCACATAAATATAATATAATATATAATTAATTATATAAATTAATTATATTATATATTAAATAAATATATAAACCGTCAGTAGCCTCAAATAATTGAAGCGTGAGCTGGAAACAGTACCTCCGCAATCGCGGAGCCTTGCCCCTCAATTTTATCGCAGTCGCGGAGCAGTAATTAACCAAACGGGGCTATAAAGCTTGAGCTCTTCTGCGATTCTTTTCACAAAAATATTACTCCGTATATTTATTATATATTATTATTATTATTATTATTATTATTATTATTATTATTATTAAGCCTAATATTAATATTATTAGTATTACTATTATTAGGAGCGATATTATTAGTATTATACATAAACTACTACGACGAGGTTCTGCCCGCGTGTTTTCTAAATGAATTTTTCGAGTAGGATAGATCTAAGGAAATTATGGGTTATGGCTTTGGAGGTTATGGGTATGGATCATGGGTATGCTCGTGAGATCAAACTAGTGTTTATCGTCTCCGTTGCGTCTACGTACTTTCCTGCAATATTAAATCTCAATATTGATACGTGAGTACTCATAACTTAACTTTTATATATTATTAGTGTATCCCTGACTAGTGCTCGAGTATATAAGATTATGCATGCTTGTACGTTTGATATTGTCGTTAGATAGGTTATGTTGAATCCTGAATTAGACACATATACTACTAGGATAAGATATATGATATGCATATCGTTGGAAAGCGGATGAAAAATTAATAACTTTTCATTTAGAACTCGTGTGATTTCGAAGAACGGATTAAAAGATATAGTCAACTGAATTATTATTACTTTTAGTATATTTGTTGTTAAAATGATTATTATTACGATCGTCGTTATTATCGTCGTTATAATTATTTAATTATTATTATTATTATCATTATCATTATTAATAAAAGGTATTATCATTAAAAATTGTTATTTTTATTATTATTACTATCGTTATTTTCGTTAAGATTGTAATTAGTATTATTAATATTATTATTATTATCATTAAAATAGTTATTAGTATTATCATCATAAAATATATTATTAGTATTATTATAATTAAAACTAATATTAGTAACATCTAATTATTATGATTACTATTATTATCATTATTATGAACGCGATGTAAAAGATGACTAAAAGCTATTAACAAATTGATTAGGAAATAATGAGTATAAGTAGCATGATGAAATAAAATTATTGTAAGATACTGATTTAGATAAAAATATCACTTTCATTATTTTTATCACTATTCTTATTATTAAAAGTATTATAAATATTAAAACTATCATTTTTACTAAAATTATTATTTATAATAGAAATATCATTATTATTATAAAATATCATTATTATTATCATTTTATCATAATATTATTTTTAGTAAATATAAATACTGTTATTTTTATTAGTAGAATGATAATAAATGTTATTACAAAATAATACAACTTTTACTTACTATTGTTATTATCAATATTATTTTATCAAATAAATATGTGATACAAAGATATTTTACTACGTGTAATATAACTACATTAATAATACCTATCATATTATTTTTATGATATTAAATGAACTTTATAAATTTTACTACTTAAGATATATAAAAGTATATTTTTATTATATAAATTTTAATATAAAATTTCATTTATTAATAAATGAATTATATTATTTGACTATATTTAAACTATATAATAATCACGTATAAATTTTGGAAGTCATTTTGGTCAAGATGACTTTTGTTGACTTTTGCATATTTAGTCTCGAGCATTAGGATTGTGATACACTACGACTTGACTTAAATTGTTAAACAAATATTGACCAACATATTAATATATATACTTAATTTAGGTTCGTGAATCCGAGGCCAACCTTGCACTTGTTCAATGCCATCATATGCTTAATTACTACGAAATATAATATTGTGAGTTCATTTGATTCCCTTTTTCTCCTTACATTTTTGGGACTGAGAATACATACTTTATTAAATGTTTTTGAGATATATTTTTTGAACTGAGAATACATGAACTGCTTTTATAAATGATTGACAAAATAGACACAAGTATTCCAAACTACATTCTATGATAGAATTATTTGGATTCAGAGGTTCGATTTCTATAAAGATTGTATTATCGACCATCGGTGAGATGATTTTGTATTGCACTACGCACTAGCTACCGAAATTGTTCGATTTAGTAGTTAGTAATGGTGAGATGATTTTGCATTGCACTACGCACTAGCTACCCTCGGTGAGATGATTTTGCATTGCACTACGCATTAGCTACCGTTGTAAAATTATATTGTATTAACTACCACAGTGAGATGATTTTACATTGCACTACGCACTAGCTACCATTGGTGAGTTGTTTTGAAAGGTTTCGGTGTTTTTCATATGAATGATTTTATAGTAGGAGTAGACCTGCATACATTGTTTTTCTAAATATGAGTATCTTGTGGTCTATTATATTATTGAAAATAATTGTTTATGATAAACTAATGAACTCACCAACCTTTTGGTTGACAATCTAAAGCATGTTTATTCTCAGGTATTAAAGAAATCTTCCGCTGTGCATTTGCTCATTTTAAAGATATTACTTGGAGTCATTCATGGCATATTTCAAAAGACATTACATTCCAGTCGTTGAGTTCATCAAGATTGATAATAAGTCATTCATAGTTTGAATATATATTATGAGATAGTATGCATGTCTATCAACTTTCGTTGAAATGAAAGTTTATCTTTTTAAAAAACGAATGCAATGTTTGTAAAATGTATCATTTAGAGGTCAAATACCTCGCGATGTAATCAACTATTGTGAATCATTTATAATGTATATGAACGGGTCCTTTCATTTATGTTTTTTTTAACTTCCATCACATGACTTACAACCTCTTCAACTTGCTATGCTTATGTTAATTTTTTTGAACCTTTAGAATTATGGTGTGTGAAATAGTTTGTTGTGCTTAACTCCCATTGATCCTTTTTTTGGTGATCATGCTTGTGTTTTTTTAACTTCCATTGCAAAAATCGTAACCTGTTTTTGGTCAGCATGTTTGTGTTTTTTAACTTCTATTGCAGAAATCCTGAACAATATCAATTAAAAATAGCACCATTATATTATGGTGTGTGAAATAGTTTGTTGTACTTAACTCCTATTGATCCTTTTTTTGGTGATCATGTTTGTGTTTTTTTAACTTCCATTGCAGAAATCCTAACCTGTTTTTGGTCAGCATGTTTGTGTTTTTTTAACTTCCATTGCAGAAATCCTGAACAACATCAGTTAAAAATAGCACCATTATGTGCAAATTAGTATGAATAGTTAACATAAATTTGTTACTTAGTTAATATAAAATTGTATTTAGCCCTTCCTGCACTTTAGTTTGCAAACAACATATTATGTACATATTGGTGGAAATAGTTAGCATAAATTTGTTATTTATAGGGATTATTAATTCATATTAACATCTTTAAAAATGATTGTCTTAAATTCAGGCTCGTGCATTTGCAGATCATCGTTCCAGGTAATTTCTTTGGTTTTTTTGTTATTAAATATGTTGTTACCTTGGTCTATGTTGTTCCTTCGATAGTATGTGCTACCATTCGTTGATGCAATGCTTCATCTCTATAGTGCTGTTAATTTTTTTTTGTCTTCATAATTGTGTTGCTGATTATAATGGTGAGAGCTGTGCGAAAAAGAAAAAAAAGGATGACAAAACAGATGCACCCGATGATGTAGTCTCCGTACACCAAATGAAAAGGCGGGCATTCCTGCGTAGGTGTAATTTGGAAGCATCGTCATCGGCAACTTATAATACTACTTTAGGTATGTTTGGGAGTGTTATAAATTTGGGTTCTCTTTTTGCTGTGACTGTTGCATGTTTTTAGGTATTATTTGTAATGTTGTAATTTTCCTTTTTTACCAGGCGTCGTTGATTCTGGGCAGACCCTACAGTTAACTACTCCATTACTTCAGCATGGAGTTACACCCATATATAGTTTGTCTGTAGCTTTTGATTCTTCAGGTGTTGTATGTTCCTAAATGTATTCATTGGTATTTTTTTGTATATCTCTAGAAGTTCTCTAACAAGTACTTTTATGCACACTTTGCCAACATTGTTGTATCTTTGCTATTCTTACCCTGTTGTTTCTACCTTTTTTGGTATCTTTAAAGCCGTATTGCGATCGTTGTATTTGTTGCCTCAATTGTTTTTTCACTTTTTTCAGCCTTCTCTCCTCTGTATCGTGACTGCGGTGATTGCACATACGTCTGTAGCCATTGTGGAGTGCTATTTTAGCATGACGAATGTATAAAAAAAACCTTTAAGGATAAAATAGTCCACTATCACTGTTGCTGTGAAAATGGGGGTGTCCGGTTACCGGCTTATGAAGAACCTCCGGGCGCTTTGAAGGAGCTTTTAGAAATGCGTGGTTTCATGGATAACATCCGTGCTTACAATCAGATGTTTAGTATGACCTCTTTTGGCACGAGCATTGATGAGACCATAAATGACGGCCGGTCTCCGTATGTTTTCAAAGTTTCGGGGCAGATTTACCACTGGATTGGTTCCCTATGCCCTCAACCGGGAACACGTCCACAATTCCTGCAGCTTTACATCTACGATACGAACAGTGAAGTTGAAAATAGAATGTCCCATTTTGGTGGCGGGAATTCAGATCTCATCTGTAAAGATATTGTTCGCAGACTTATTATGTTGCTCGATTCGCATAATGAACTTGTAAGGCTGTTCCGGATAGCCAGAGATAAATGTAATGCTGCTGAGATACCAACTTTCAACATTCAGTTGTTCAGTGTCACCGGATTAAAACAACATAGCCTTCCTACTTCTGATGCAATAGGGGCTATTGTCTTTGATACTGGTCCGCAGGCACTTTCGAATTACGATGTAATAATCCACCCAAGGTCTGAGTACCCAAAGCGAGTTAACAAACTTCATCCGTCGTATATGTCGCTACAATTCCCATTGATGTTCTTTTTTGGCAAAACAGGCTTCCATCCTGATTTAAAGTTGGTTGATGCTCCAGGTTCCACTGGTAGCCGGGTTAGAAAAATGACAATGAATATGTTCTATTGCTTCCAACTTCATGATAGGCTAAATTCTTACAGTCTCATGATGAGGCTCGGGCGACTCTTTCAGCAGTACGTTGTCACGGTGTATTGCAGTATTAAATTAGATCGGATGGATTACATTAGGAAGAAACAGAAAGACATCAGGAAAGATTACCTCTCGGGTTTGTACGACGCCATTAACAGGGGTGATCAGACCGGTTCAGACGTGGGCAGTAGAACTATCCTCCCAGCTTCTTTCACCGGTGGTTCCCGTTATATGTACAGCCACTATCTTGATGCCCTGGCGATTTGTCGTGTTTTTGGGAATCCACAGTTCTTTATCACTTTTACTTGCAACGTTAGGTGGCCATAAATAGCTCGATATCTGCAGCCTTTTCCTCTGCTTACTGCATCAGACCGTACTGATATTGTCGCGAGAGTATTCTGCTGTGAAGACCCGTCCTTATCCACCTGGACGAAGTCATCAACATCTGGTCCCATTGCGAGGTGCTGTCCAAAATATGCCATGAAGGACTCCAAGTAATATCTTTAAAATGAGCAAATGCACAGCGAAAGACTTAGTTCGTACCTGAGAATAAACATGTTTAAAAGTGTCAACCAAAAGGTTGGTGAGTTCATAGGTTTATCCTAATAATCATTTCAATATATTAATAGACCACAAGATTTCATATTTATAAACATAATACACTCGCAAGTGTATGTAAAGCATTCTAAGTGGTTGAGCACTTGGTAACCATACTTAACTATTAATCAACGTTGCATATTCCCTTTATTATGAAATCTCACTACACTGTACCAAGTGTAGCCTACAAAACAAAGTAATGTGCAACCGTTGAATACTGGTCGTCCAGTCCGGTTGGGGTTGTCAGGCCCGATAGATCTATCAACAGGATTCGCGTTTACAATACCCATGTAAATAGTAGTTACCAAGCTACAGGGAAGTATGCCAGTGGTACAACTCAACGTAGAATGTATTTTTAAGTACTTGTGTCTATTTCATAAACATTTATAAAAGCAGCGCATGTATTCTCAACCCAAAAATATATATATTGCAAACGCAATTAAAAAGGGAGCAAATGAAACTCACTTTTGCCTTGAAGGTATTTAACACGACTTGGTCTTCGATAGATATCACGAACCTAACCATATATATAATATATCAACATATTTTCTTTTCAAGTAATCATTATATATATATATATATATATATATATATATATATATATATATATATATATATATATATATATATATATATATATATATATATATATATATATATATATATATATATACTTATAATACTTTTAATGTTTTCTTAGTCCGTAGTTAGCAGTCCGATGTTAGTGGTCCACAATTAGTTGCTCAATAAAATAAATAAAGACCCCATCGTATTCGTATTGATCAGAATTAATCTCGACCCATGGTACCATGTTGTCAAATGACGTGTTGCGTACATAAAGTACCGTGTTGTCAAATGACGTGTTGCGTACAATCATGAGGTCTTATGATTAATCTCTCGTGTTGTTTACGGGTGGTCCTGAAATATATAAAATCAAATCATAAGTAATTATATATATAAAATATTATATTAATTAGAAAAGATATGATTAATTTACTTTTTCTTCAAATATTTTCGTAGCTAAACTAGCTTCGGATACCCAATCTTGTTTTAGTCGTAGTTTCTTCATTACAACTCCGTTTTTGTTGGTTCAACTTACCACTTCCTTGGATCGAGTCAAATTTTAAGAATATGAACTGAAAATACCTTAGTTTGTATTCGAAATCACAGGTTATAGGTCAAACTTTGATGAAACTTATGAAAGTGATCATTTTCCATCATATAAACAACATTTAATGATCATTTTTCTAAAAATACTTACACTTTGAGTTAAACCATGAAATTTTTATGTGTTAATATATTCATAAGAAATATCATTTTTCCAAAACATGAACTTCCAATTCAAAGTTCAAGATAGTTTTTAATTATCCAACCTAAAACAGCCCCCGGTTGCACTCCGACGATGTAGATTCAGTTTTTAAGATGTTTTTTGTAAAACCAAGTTATATCTTGTTAAGTTAGCATATCATTATGATATATTACAGGTCTTGAAGTGTTTTAAAAGTTAAGTTCGAAGGATCTATTTAGTTTGCAAACAAGTTTGAAATCATTCAAACTATGTTCTTGTTGTTAAAATTTTACAACATAAAATAAGATAGCTATATAAATATGAATCGAATAAAATTATGAACAAGGTTACTACCTCAAGTTACTTGGACAAAGTTACTGTAAGAGATAAAAAAAAATCTTGGAATCAAAGAGTGGTGGAGTTAGATCAAAAGGTTGGAAGTATACTTCTTCAAATGGGTGGTTATTTTGATATGTTCTTGAAAGAGTTTTCTTATGGTGTTTAGGGCTTGTAATTGAAGCTAAATGATGGGAAAAATGCTTGGAGATGATCAAGTATGAAGTTAGGAGTATTTTGAGAGAGAAATGAGGGTGTAGGTATGAGAAAATGGAGTGAAGAAATGGTGTTCATTCATAAAAACGTTTTTAGTTTATAAAGAAAGAAAAGGATTCCTAATTTTGTTTTCTTACTAATAATTCATGCTACTTGACAAATCCTAGTTACCTCATATCTAGGGCAGTAATAATGTTGATTAGGATATTGATTTGATGTGTATATACCAATAGTAAATACGTATAGAATCTGGGTATGATACGGGTACATATACCCTAGATATACGTATAGAAATCTTGAGGAAACGGAACGAGGATTCAAATATAGCTATCTTTTGTAAATATACTTATATTATTTTATGTATAAAAGCCCTTTAAAAGTGATTAAATACATATCTATACGATACATGTATAAACATTATAAGTTTTAAGTCAAAGAACGTTACGTATAGTTATTGTTTTGAAAACTTAAGTTAGTAGTTTCAAAATATAGTTATAACTCATTGTCATTAGTACACAATGAGATGTTAAACCATCCTTAAATCATGTTAAATTTATATAAATACATATATATACACAAACGTATAATTATCGTATGTTATATAGTTCGTGATATCATCGGTCAAATTGGACGGTCAAACGTTGTGTAAAACTCTTTTTCAAAAACACAAGTCTCAACAATTTGGATTGCTTATCATGTGGTTAAGGTTTAATTTATGTAAATATTAATCTCATAGGTATAAAATGATCGAAAAAATCCGGGTCGTTACATCTGCTTCAAAGTCAAACAATTTGTTGCTTTTTTAAAAGACGGGAAACCGCTGGGTGATTTTAGAGGAGGTAATTCTACAACATGATTTCCCCTTACTTTTGTATTAAGTTTACTCTGCTGTTTATATCTTTTTTTATCGATACCAACATAATTTTTTTAGAAATTTTTGCAGTTCTGTATACCATTGAGTTCCAGAAAAGAGGGTTGGCCCATTGCCACACATTGTTGTGGTTGTATTCCTCAGCCTCATCACCTATAAGCGAAAGAATAGATGATTACATATCTGCTGGACTTCCTGACCCTAGAACTGACCTCGCTGGTTACACGGTGGTCTCCGCGACTATGATACATGGGCCCTGTGGCATTCCCAACTTACGTGCACCGTGCATGGAAGGGCCCACTTGCACAAAAAATTTCCCAAAAAAATACAACGACAAAACCTTCTTTGATGCAGATGGCCATGCACACTACTGAAGGCGTAATACTGGTGTGTATACAACGCGTTCCGGGGTCAATCTCGATAACAGCTATGTAGTTCCTTACAACAGACTACTTTGTATGACTTTCCAAACTCATATAAATGTTGAGTGCTGTGGATCAACAACCCTGATCAAATACCTGTTCAAGTACATTTTGAAGGGTACCGACCGCATTGCTGCTCGCATATCCAAACCAGTTGGTAGTAACAGCCGTGCGAGGCCACAAGTCTCTCAACCAGTAGATGAAGTTCAGAATTTTATAGATGCCCGGTTCATTTGCCCACAGGAGGCTTGCTGGCATATTTTTAACTTCCCAATTCATCATCGTGAACCGGCAGTTCAGATCATGTCTGTCCATTTAGAGAATATGCAGCTTATGAAGTTCCGTGGTAAGCAATCGCTTCAAGAAATAGTCGAAAACACATAAAAGAAGATAACTACTTTGACTGAGTGGCTATGTTATAACGCCTCTTCTTCGGCTGGCAGGCACCTGACATATTTGGATTTCCCATCTGAATTTGTTTGGTATCAAGCACAGAAAAGCTGGAAACGTAGGGCGAATATTAACAAGTCTTCGATTGGAAGGATGTCATCAAAAGGGGTGCACAAGCTTTGTAGATAATAGAACCGTGAACCAATTTGAATACCAGACATATCGTTCTACTTGCAAGGTTGTTGGGCTTCTTCATGATGATAAAGAATGGACTATAGCACTGGAGGAAGCATCGGCATCCACCACTGCTTCTCAGTTGTGGTTGCTTTTTGCACACATCCTAGTGTATTCTGAAGTCTCAAATCCACTTGCTCTTTGGGAAAAGCACTGGGAAATGATGTCTGACGACATACCTTTGCGAGCAGCGGCCTCTCTGAAGATGGTGAAGCTGCACATAAACAGAGATGACCTTCATAATTATGTTCTTTATGAGGTTGAAATCCTCCTAAACCAGTGTGGAAAGACACTCAGTGACTTCGCATTGCCATCTCTGCCAGATGACCTTCTACTAGATCTTGCAAACCGTTTGATCATGGAGGAGAGAAACTACAATCGTGAATCGCTTAATGAGGAGCTGAGCCATCTAGAATCTAGGATGAATGTGAAGCAGAGAAGAATCTACGAACTGATACGTGATTCTTCCTCGAACAATAGGTTAGATCTTGTGTTCATTTATGGTCATGGTGGCACCGGTAAGACATTCTTATGGAAGGCCATAATCATGTGTCTAAGGGCCAAGGGAAAGATTGTTCTTGCTGTGGCATCATCCGAAATCGCATCTTTGTTACTGCCTTTGGGCAGAACTGCTCACTCTCGATTCAAACTCCCTATTGACCTTACTGATGAGTCGATGTGCAATATAAACAAAAACACACAAATGGCGAAACTACTTGAAAGCACAGATCTTATTGTGTGGGACGAGGCACCGATGAATAATAAGTGATGCTTCGAAGCTCTTGATCGCAGTCTGCGAGACATTCTTGGTAACAAAAACTCGCCATTCAGAGGTAAATCTATGATTCTCGGTGGTGACTTTAAACAAACATTACCCGTTCATAAAAAAGGAAAGAAATCGACTATAGTCTGTTCTTGCATTACATCTTCATATTTGTGGCAGGAATTCAAGGTGTTTGTCTTACTGAAAATATGCGCTTAATGCAGCCAGGGCTGACGCCATTAGAAAAGGAGAGAAACACTTATGTCTCCGCCTGGTTACTGGATATTTGGAATGGCGAGGTTGGTGTGACGACCCAGAAATTTCCGATCAAATTTAAGCTTTATTCTTTCATGATTTCAGCACGATAAGCAAAGTCTGTTAGGTTGAGTCTCAAAAATTTTTGAACTGTTTCATTTCATTCATTTAACCTCGACCAGTTTCGACGATTCATGAACAATTCATTGTAAATAGATATGTGTGTGTGTGTGTGTGTGTGTATATATATATATATATATATATATATATATATATATATATATATATATATATATATATAATAATTTGAAATATAATTTGATGTATTATATTTTGTTATTATTAAAATAAAAATAGGATATTATAATAATTATTATTTAAAATATATCTATATATATAAATAAAGTATATTAAAAATAAATATTAAATGATTGTAATACTCGTTTGATGATCTTGTTGATAATAAGCAAGTTAAATTCAAACTTATATGATTTTAAAATAAACGTCGATCTGAAAATGAGTTATATAAATTATAGGCTTATTAAAAGTATATTTAGGATCTAATTATTAAATTTTAACACTTTTTATATTTTACCCAGGATCGAGCGCGAACAGTTGAGTTAATTTTTATTTAATAAAATTTAACAATTAATGATCAGTTTTTATACCATAATGACTAAAATAAATAAATATAATTACTGTAAAAATTTGAGATTTTTCGAAGACTTTTAATCATCACTAATTTATCAACGGAGTACGAAATAATATCCTAATATTACTGTCGGTAGTTAAAAAAAACCCGAGAGGCGGCTTAACTATTTAATTAGTTACTGTAACTGTTTCTTGTTTCATGGGGTCGACATTTAACAACTCTTTTTATATATATTACATATACATAACACAGAACATTATATAGATATAAATATGCAGTTGCATATCGAACTTCAACCATTACCATATTCATCCATCACCACACACACTCACCATCTTATGATCCCGCCACCGGTTATCACCATCACTACACCATCGTGTTTCTACTCCATGGTTCAAACCACCACCATATTCTAAACCCATCAACTAAGCAACATCTATTATTTGATATTCACCTTAAAAACACTTATGCTAGTACTCATCTTTCGTTTGCACAGCTCAAACACCACTACAACCCCATCGATAATCACCTTGTGCGGACTACTGTTGAAGTGCACAAGACCACCACCATTGAAGCAAGAACAACATCACCAAACCATGTTATCTATTGCTACTATTCGGTATTCTGTTTCAGTTCAAGAACAACCCAAACATCATCGATCACCATCACCCTTATCACCACCTTCGACCACCAAAACAACCGACTACCACCACCATAAAAACCATCGTGGCACCCACCTCTCTTTTTTCTTCGATAAACCATCACCATTTTTCTTTTTCTTTTTTACCTAGATTCATAAGTGAACCACCCAAAATAACCATAACCGTCACCCCTTGATACAACCCACCACCATCATCATGTTCGAGTCACCACCTTTCTTTCCCATCACCACCTTAGCTCCACCACCAAACGAGCCATCAAGAACAACCAGCCACCTTTCTCTCCCTCCTATTCCCATCGTGATCACCCACGATTTAACCACCACACCCGTATACCAATCACCACCATTGCTGCGTTTATTTTCTGTTCTAACAGGAAATTATGCTCACCATCACCATTGCTAAACTTTTACTGTTGTAGTTCGTCTACCACTACTGCTAAGCTATTTCAATTATATTTTGAGCAAACCCATACATGACACAAACGCGATAAAAAAAAGAGTGAATATGTAGTCTACAAATAACAATACCTTATAAACATGATGGTGCGTGTCTTTTCTCTTTTTATTTTGTTGGCCGACAATCATCATACAAATAACCCCACCACCCATCAGTTTTTGAATTAAAAAAAATGCTGTTGGAGTTTGAATTCATATACATGAAACGTGGGCCGCTTAAACTTAGGTTGGGCCGATGTATATATGGCTGAATTCAATGGTTGGATTGCTGCAACTTGTTTATTCGTAATACTATTAATGAGATAAGATGAATTGATGATGTACATACTATTATGGATATCATGGTAATGATTAAAGAGATACAATGTTAATAAGATCAGTTATGAGGTTGTGATGTGAGGATGGTGAATAAAAAATGATGATGATGAGGGTTACAATTATTATGATGACGGATCACTAGATTGATAATGATACATGAAATATTGATGCATGATAATAATATGATAATGATACCGAATGATTATGTGATGATATTTATGATGGTATAACGGTGATGATGAGTGTGTTAGACAAATGGTGATGATGAAAATGGTTGATGATCGATGACTTTGGTATGATGATGATAACGGTATGACGATGATGATGATTAACATGATGATGATAATGGTATAACTCTAGTATTATTATTATTGCTATTATTATTAATTTTATCATTTTTATTATTAAATTAAGTATTATTATTATTATCATTATAATTACTAATATAAGCATTGTTCTTGTTATTATTATTATTATTATTATTATTATTATTATTATTATTATTATTATTATTATTATTATTATTATTATTATTATTATTATAAGTATTATTATTATCATTTTTATTAAAATAGTCATTATTGGTAAAAGTATTATTTTTAATATTATTATCATTATTATTATTATTATTTTATCGTTATTATTCTTAATATTATTAAGTATCATTATTATCAATATTAGTATTAGAATTATGATTTAACTTTGATATTGGTATTAGAATTATCATTTAACATTAATATTAGTAGTATTATTAAAATGATTATTAACATTATTATCATTAATAATTATTATTATTATTATTATCATTATTATTAATCATTCTTATTAAAAATATAATTATTATTAAAATTATTAATACTAGTACTATTATCATTATTTTTATTAGTACTAAAATATTTTAATAAAAAAATTTAACATATTAACATTAATGATTTACCTTTTAAATTAAAATTAATAATATATATTAATTAATTATTTAAAATATTGAGAAAAATTATATTTAATTTAAATGTTAACATAACATATATCTATATATATAACAATTGAAATAACAAATATATTGCTAATTTAAATAAGTAATATATTATATAAAAACTTGTTTAATTGTTATTATATGTATTAATATATATAATTGATATAGGTTCGTGAATTCGAGGCCAACCCCACACTTGTTCAATGCCGTCATATGTATTTTTACTACAAAATACAGTATTGTGAGTTTCATTACTCCCTTTTTAAATGCTTTTGCAATATATATTTTTGAGACTGAGAATACATGCGCTGCTTTTATAAATGATATACGAAATAGACACAAGTAATCGAAACTACATTCTATGGTTGGATTATCGAAATTGAATATCACCCTTTGGCTTGGTAGCCTAAGAATTAGGGAACAGACCCCCTAATTAACGCGAATCCTGAAGATAGATCTATGGGTCTAACGAGCTCCATCCAGGTTATGGATGCTTTAGTACTTCAATTTTATATACAGATGAGTATACCTGTATATTTGGGGATATTCTATATGTATTTGTTAATGTCGGTTACCAGGTATTCACCATATGAATGATTTTTATACAGATGAGTGTTCCTATATTATATTTTTTTGCAGATGAGTGTTCCTGCAGTTAACTATAAAAATTAAATCTTGTTGTCTATTAAAATTATTGAAATGATTGATTACGATAAACCTATGAACTCACCAACCTTTTGGTTGACACTTGAAAGCATGTTTATTCTCAGGTATGAAAGAAATCTTTCGCTGTGCATTTTCTCATTTTAGATATATTACTTGGAGTCATTCATGACATATTTCAAAATACGTTGCATTCGAGTCATTAAGTTCATCAAGAATATTATTAAGTCAATTATAGTTGGATATATTATGAAATGGTATGCATGCCGTCAACTTTTGATGTAATGAAAGTTTGTCTTTTAAAAACGAATGCAATATTTGTAAAATGTACCATATAGAGGTCAAATACCTCGCAATGTAACCAATTATTGTAATTCATTTTTAATCGATATGAACGGGTCCATTCAGTTGGTATCAGAGCGGTGGTCTTAGCGAACCAGGTCTTGAATTAGTGTATCTAACTGATAGATATTAAGATGCATTAATGAATCTGGACTTCGACCTTAGGTGCATGTCAAAAAGTTTTGCTTATCATTTTTGTCAGAAATTACATGCTTATCATTCTTAGTCTAGACACATCTTACTGCATTGATTGCATGAATAGTGTATAGACAAAATTCATATCTTAGCGTATCTGCTAATCCATATATTAGCGTATCTATTACTGTAGACTGTGCCTGACATATTCCGCAAATTCCTCCGTAATCTGCGAAATCTTTTGTTATATATATATATATATATATATATATATATATATATATATATATATATATATATATATATATATATATATATATATATATATATATATATATATAATTAGAATACCATCCGATAGCAGAAAATCACTTCATATAGAAAAATTCTTTATTTAATCGTACGAAATGGAACTCGTCACTAGTTCAAGTTCCTCGAATTCCGATATGGAGTTTCACTCGAGCTCTGAAAGCAGTGTGACCGGAATGGATCAACCAATAAGCCATCATCTATTCTGGATGAATTGGGAATGGGTTCGTAACCTACTTAATCACTGGAGACAAGAAGAAGGTATCCCTTCCATCTACCACATTGCCCTCTTGGCAAAGAACCTGAAGCACTTATCGGCGAACCTGTTCGAGACACCATTTTCCCTCTCATTTCCAGAGTATCTCGTCATGATTATATACTATCTCAAATTCTAGATCTTATTCACCCGTTCGTCCGAACCACCGATCATTTAGGTGTACTAGAAGAAGTCACCAAGCTTCGCACTAGAGTGGTGGCTTTGGAGAATATGATGCAGAACTTACAAGCATCACAAGCCCCACAAATGCCAACTATACCACCGACAACAACACTGATGTGCGTAGAGGTGTATACAAAATAGTTATATTTTTACTACAAAATACTATTAAATACGATACAATTTTACACAAGTTATTTATTTATTTAAAACTATATTTGTATAAATATATAAATATATATATAAGTAGTATTATTATTATAAAAGGGGGTTTTTACCGTTTAATGACCGGTTTGTCGATTTTAAAACTTTAGTCGCAATTAAAACCTAATGTAAAATATTAAATATATAAAAGACTTAATTTAAAGTGTAAAGTAAATGAAAATAATGAAATTACGATAAATAAAATGACGATAAATAAAATGACAATAAATTAAATTGCGATAATTAAAAGTGCAATTAAATATGAAATAAAGGAATTATGCTTATTTAAACTTCCGTAATCATGATGTTTGACGTGTTAATTTAGTTTATTACCATGGGTTAATTGTGCTTTGTCCTAGATTATTCAATATGTTCGTCTGGTTTTGGTCCATAACAGTCCATCAGTCATAAATATAAAGTGCGAGTGTCCTCGTCAAATTATCCTTATATCCGAAGTCAAATATTCTAACTAATTGGGGACTTAAACTATAATTACACCAATTTTCCTTGTATATAATTCACCCCTGTTTTAATAAGTCCATTGACTATTAATCCATTCCCGTGTCCGGTTAAATGAACGATTATTAGTACTTATAAATATCCCACCCATCGTGTCCGATCGAGTGTATGTGGTTATTAATAGGTACGTTCAATTGTAAATCTTTATATTAAATTAACGAACTATCATTCAATTAAACAAATATAAAGCCCATTAATAGCCCATAGTCTAATTTCCACAAGTGTCGTTCTTTTGTCCAAACCCCAATTATGGTACAAAGCCCAATTACCCCGTCTTTAATATTTAGCCCAACATCATGATTACTTCGGCTTAAATAAGCATAATAATAACTTAGCTACGAGACATTAATTTAAAAAGGTTGAATATAACTTACAATGATTAATAATAGCGTAGCGTTACACGGACAGAATTTCGACTTACACACTTACAACATTCGCTAACATACCCTTATTATTATTAAAATTAAAATTAAAATTAAAATTAAAATTATAATATATATATATATATATATATATATATATATATATATATATATATATATATATATATATATATATATATATATATATATATATATATATATATATATATATATTACGTTGAGATAGAGAGATAGAGAAAAGATGTTTTATTCGGCCAAAAACTGCGAAATTTATAGATGTGTCCTGACATTTTAGGTCATGCGACCGCATGAAATTCCTTCTTCCTGGCCATGCGATCGCATGGCCAGCTGGGACAGCTCCCAATTGGGTAATAGAGGTGAAAACTTTGATCCCGAGAATAAATGGAAGGAAATGTTAGGAATTGTCCACTCTATAGAAATATGTATGTCGGTGTATAACGATCCATTTGACCAAGAACCAGAAAAGAGACATATTCATTTAATAAAAGCTACACTTAAAAAGGAATTAAGTAGTGACGATCGGGTAAGTCTAAACTTTAAACCCATTGATATATTATACACCACCCGAGATGTAAATAACTGGCTCACTATTCTAATTCGTGGAACTTATTCTACTGACTTCACATGTCGTCAGCTAAGTGTGGGGAAGTCTAACCCCACTTAACGTTAAATTCGGGGTTCGGGTTAGTACATAACTCGTTAATAAACATGCATAATAAGTTAGGGTAAAAGACGCATTTTCAAAGATTAGCAAACAGTTCAGAAAAGCAACCATTTTTTAAGAAAAACATGTGTGATAAAACAAGAAGGAATGAATGATGAGGCGTGCCATCTATCATTCGACGAGCTTTGTAATTACAAACTGGGTATTTTTAATCACTTTTCTACACTTATCACCCTCGTGAATTTATAATTATAGTCTGATTTCATGCAAATGAGGGCATTGCATGATCTCAAGTGTGGGGAAGGGTTATAAATTCTCTCGAGTTTGCACTTGGTTTATTTACCAAATTTTGTGAAAATTTTAAAAATTTTCAAATAAATGAATTCAAAATCATGTTTATACATATTTATGAACGATGAAAACTAGGTGTTAATACCGAAATTATTGTTACCTCGAAAAGGACATAAATTGAGAAACAACTAAAACGCTTGAATTTATTTATTAGGATATAAAAAGACGCATGAAAAAAGCCAAGTGTGGGGAGAATTGAAATGTCCCGTTCTTATTGATTAAAAACGTTCCATATTAATTGATTTCGTTGCGAGGTTTTGACCTCTATATGAGACGTTTTTCAAAGACTGCATTCATTTTTAAAACAAACCATAACCTTTATTTCATAAATAAAGGTTTAAAAAGCTTTACGTAGATTATCAAATAATGGTAATCTAAAATATCCTGTTTACACACGACCATTACATAATGGTTTACAATACAAATATGTTACATCGAAATCAGTTTCTTGAATGCAGTTTTTACACAATATCATACAAACATGGACTCCAAATCTTGTCCTTATTTTAGTATGCAACAGCGGAAGCTCTTAGTATTCACCTGAGAATAAACATGCTTTAAACGTCAACAAAAATGTTGGTGAGTTATAGGTTTAACCTATATATATCAAATCGTAACAATAGACCACAAGATTTCATATTTCAATACACATCCCATACATAGAGATAAAAATCATTCATATGGTGAACACCTGGTAACCGACATTAACAAGATGCATATATAAGAATATCCCCATCATTTCGGGACACCCTTCGGATATGATATAAATTTCGAAGTACTAAAGCATCCGGTACTTTGGATGGGGTTTGTTAGGCCCAATAGATCTATCTTTAGGATTCGCGTCAATTAGGGTGTCTGTTCCCTAATTCTTAGATTACCAGACTTAATAAAAAGGGGCATATTCGATTTCGTTAATTCAACCATAGAATGTAGTTTCAAGTACTTGTTTCTATTTTGTAAATCATTTATAAAACCTGCATGTATTCTCATCCCAAAAATATTAGATTTTAAAAGTGGGACTATAACTCACTTTCACAGATTTTTACTTCGTCGGGAAGTAAGACTTGGCCACTGGTTGATTCACGAACCTATAACAATATATACATATATATCAAAGTATGTTCAAAATATATTTACAACACTTTTAATATATTTTGATGTTTTAAGTTTATTAAGTCAGCTGTCCTCGTTAGTAACCTACAACTAGTTGTCCACAGTTAGATGTACAGAAATAAATTGATAAATATCTTGAATCAATCCACGACCCAGTGTATACGTATCTCAGTATTGATCACAACTTAAACTATATATATTTTGGAATCAACCTCAACCATGTATAGCTAACTCCAACATTCACATATAGAGTGTCTATGGTTGTTCCGAAATATATATAGATGTGTCGACATGATAGGTTGAAACATTGTATACGTGTCTATGGTATCTCAAGATTACATAATATACAATACAAGTTGATTAAGTTGTGGTTGGAATAGATTTGTTACCAATTTTCACGTAGCTAAAATGAGAAAAATTATCCAATCTTGTTTTACCCATAACTTCTTCATTTTAAATCCGTTTTGAGTGAATCAAATTGCTATGGTTTCATATTGAACTCTATTTTATGAATCTAAACAGAAAAAGTATAGGTTTACAGTCAGAAAAGTAAGTTACAAGTTGTTTTTGTAAAGGTAGTCATTTCAGTCGAAAGAACGACGTCTAGATGACCATTTTAGAAAACATACTTCCATTTTGAGTTTAACCATAATTTTTGGATATAGTTTCATGTTCATATTAAAAATCATTTCCTAGAATAACAACTTTTAAATCAAAGTTTATCATAGTTTTTAATTAACTAACCCAAAACAGCCCGCGGTGTTACTACAACGGCGTAAATCCGGTTTTACGATGTTTTTCGTGTTTCCAGGTTTTAAATCATTAAGTTAGCATATCATATAGATATAGAACATGTGTTTAGTTGATTTTAAAAGTCAAGTTAGAAGGATTAACTTTTATTTGCGAACAAGTTTAGAATTAACTAAACTATGTTCTAGTGATTACAAGTTTAAACCTTCGAATAAGATAGCTTTATATGTATGAATCGAATGATGTTATGAACATCAGTACTACCTCAAGTTCCTTGGATAAACCTACTGGAAATGAGAAAAATAGATCTAGCTTCAAAGGATCCTTGGATGGCTTGAAAGTTCTTGAAGCAGAATCATGACACGAAAACAATTTCAAGTAAGATTTCCACTCGAAATAAGATTGTTATAGTTATAGAAATTGAATTAAAATTTGAATATGATTATTACCTTGTATTAGAAAGATAACCTACTGTAAGTAACAAAGGTTTCTTGATCTTGGATGATTACTTGGAATGGATTTAGAAAACTTGGAAGTAAACTTGCAATCTTGGAAGTATTCTTGATTTTATGAAAATAGAACTTTTAGAATTTATGAAGAACACTTAGAACTTGAAGATAGAACTTGAGAGAGATCAATTAGATGAAGAAAATTGAAGAATGAAAGTGTTTGTAGGTGTTTTTGGTCGTTGGTGTATGGATTAGATATAAAGGATATGTAATTTTGTTTTCATGTAAATAAGTCATGAATGATTACTCATATTTTTGTAATTTTATGAGATATTTCATGCTAGTTGCCAAATGATGGTTCCCACATGTGTTAGGTGACTCACATTGGCTGCTAAGAGCTGATCATTGGAGTGTATATACTAATAGTACATACATCTAAAAGCTGTGTATTGTACGAGTACGAATACGGGTGCATACGAGTAGAATTGTTGATGAAACTGAACGAGGATGTAATTGTAAGCATTTTTGTTAAGTAGAAGTATTTTGATAAGTGTCTTGAAGTCTTTCAAAAGTGTATGAATACATATTAAAACACTACATGTATATACATTTTAACTGAGTCGTTAAGTCATCGTTAGTCGTTACATGTAAATGTTGTTTTGAAACCTTTAGGTTAACGATCTTGTTAAATGTTGTTAATCCATTGTTTATTATAACAAATGAGATGTTAAATTGTTATATTATCATTATATTATGATATATAATATATCTTAGTATGATATATATACAGTTAAATGTCGTTACAACGATAATCGTTACATATATGTCTCGTTTCGAAATCATTAAGTTAGTAGTCTTATTTTTACATATGTATTTCATTGTTAATACACTTAATAATATATTTACTTATCATTTAACATAATTAACCAAGTGTATCAATATCTTAATATGATTCATATGTACCTAGTAAGACGTTGTTATAACGATAATCGTTATATATATCGTTTTCGAGTTTCTTAAATTAATAGTCTCATTTTTATGTATATAACTCATTGTTAAAATACCTAATGAGATACATACTTATAATAAAATCATTTTACCTATATATATAACCATATATATGTCATCGTATAGTTTTTACAAGTTTTAACGTTCGTGAATCACCGGTCAACATGGGTGGTCAATTGTCTATATGAAACCTATTTCAATTAATCAAGTCTTAACAAGTTTGATTGCTTAACATGTTGAAAACACTTAATCATGTAAATAACAATTTCATTTAATATATATATATAAACATGGAAAAGTTCGGGTCACTACAGTACCTAGCCGTTAAATAAATTTCGTCCCGAAATTTTAAGCAGTTGGAGGTGTTGACGTATCTTCTAGAAATAAATGCGGGTATTTCTTCTTCATCTGATCTTCACGCTCCCAGGTGAACTCGGGTCCTCTACGAGCATTCCATCGAACCTTAACAATCGGTATCTTGTTTTGTTTAAGTCTCTTAACCTCACGATCCATTATTTCGACGGGTTCTTCAATGAATTGATGTTTTTCATTGATTTGGATTTCGTCCAATGGAATAGTGAGATCTTCTTTAGCAAAACATTTCTTCAAATTTGAGACGTGGAAAGTGTTAAGTACAGCCGCGAGTTGTTGAGGTAGCTCCAGTTGGTAAGCTACTGGTCCGACACGATCTATAATCTTGAATGGTCCAATGTACCTTGGATTTAGTTTCCCCCGTTTACCAAATCGAACAACGCCTTTCCAAGGTGAAACCTTAAGCATGACCATTTCTATTCAAACTCTATATCTTTTCTTTTACTGTCCGCGTAGCTCTTTTGTCGACTATGGGCGGTTTTCAATCTTTGTTGAATTTGGATGATTTTCTCGGTAGTTTCTTGTATTATCTCCAGACCCGTAATCTGTCTATCCCCCACTTCACTCATACAAATCGGAGACCTGCACTTTCTACCATAAAGTGCTTCAAACGGCGCCATCTCAATGCTTGAATGGTAGCTGTTGTTGTAGGAAAATTCTGCTAACGGTAGATGTCGATCCCAACTGTTTCCGAAATCAGTAACACAAGCTCGTAGCATGTCTTCAAGCGTTTGTATCGTCCTTTCGCTCTGCCCATCAGTTTGTGGATGATAGGCAGTACTCATGTCTAGACGAGTTCCCAATGCTTTCTGTAATGTCTGCCAGAATCTTGAAATAAATCTGCCATCCCTATTAGAGATAATAGAGATTGGTATTCCATGTCTGGAGACGACTTCCTTCAAATACAGTCCTGCTAACTTCTCCATCTTGTCATCTTCTCTTATTGGCAGGAAGTGTGCTGACTTGGTGAGACGATCAACTATTACCCAAATAGTATCATAACCACTTGCAGTCCTTGGCAATTTAGTAATGAAATCCATGGTAATGTTTTCCCATTTCCATTCCGGAATTTCAGGTTGTTGTAGTAGACCTGATGGTTTCTGATGTTCATTTTTGACCTTAGAACACGTCAAACATTCTCCTACATATTTAGCAATATCGGCTTTCATACCTGGCCACCAAAAATGTTTCTTAAGATCCTTGTACATCTTCCCCGTTCCAGGATGTATTGAGTATCTGGTTTTATGAGCTTCTCTAAGTACCATTTCTCTCATATCTCCAATTTTTTTTTGGTACCCAAATTCTTTCAGCCCTATACCGGGTTCCGTCTTCCCGAATATTAAGATGCTTCTCCGATCCTTTGGGTATTTCATCCTTTAAATTTCCCTCTTTTAAAACTCCTTGTTGCGCCTCCTTTATTTGAGTAGTAAGGTTAGTGTGAATCATTATATTCATAGATTTTACTCGAATGGGTTCTCTGTCCTTTCTGCTCAAGGCGTCGGCTACCACATTTGCCTTCCCCGGGTGGTAACGAATCTCAAAGTCGTAATCATTCAACAATTCAATCCACCTACGCTGCCTCATATTCAGTTGTTTCTGATTAAATATGTGATGAAGACTTTTGTGGTCGGTATATATAATACTTTTGACCCCATATAAGTAGTGCCTCCAAGTCTTTAATGCAAAAACAACCGCGCCTAATTCCAAATCATGCGTTGTATAATTTTGCTCGTGAATCTTCAATTGTCTAGACGCATAAGCAATCACCTTCGTCCGTTGCATTAATACACAACCGAGACCTTGCTTTGATGAGTCACAATAAATCACAAAATCATCATTCCCTTCAGGCAATGACAATATAGGTGCCGTAGTTAGCTTTTTCTTCAATAATTGAAACGCCTTCTCTTGTTCATCCTTCCATTCAAATTTATTCCCTTTATGCGTTAATGCAGTCAAGGGTTTTGCTATTTTGGAGAAATCTTGGATGAATCTTCTGTAGTAACCAGCCAATCCTAAAAATTGACGTATATGCTTCGGAGTTTTTGGGGTTTCCCACTTTTCAACGGTTTCGATCTTTGTCGGGTCCACCTAGATACCTTCTTTGTTCACTATGTGACCGAGGAATTGAACTTCTTCCAACCAAAATGCACACTTTGAAAACTTAGCGTACAGTTTTTCTTTCCTCAATACTTCTAGCACTTTTCTCAAATGTTCTTCGTGCTCTTGATCATTCTTTGAGTAAATAAGTATGTCATCGATGAAAACAATGACAAACTTGTCAAGATATGGCCCACACACTCGGTTCATAAGGTCCATGAACACAGCTGGTGCGTTAGTCAATCCAAACGGCATAACCATAAACTCGTAATGATCATAACGTGCCCTAAAAGCAGTTTTTGGAATATCATCCTCCTTTACTCGCATTTGATGATATCCAGAACGTAAATCGATCTTCAAATAAACCGACGAGCCTTGTAGTTGATCAAATAAGTCGTCAATTCTCAGCAGTGGATAACGGTTTTTGATGGTAAGTTTGTTCAACTCTCTGTAGTCAATACACAACCTAAATGTACCATCCTTCTTCTTGACAAACAAAACAGGAGCTCCCCACGGTGATGTGCTTGGTCGAATGAAATCACGCTCTAAAAGTTCTTGTAATTGGCTTTGCAGTTCTTTCTTCTCGCTGGGTGCGAGTCTGTAAGGAGCACGAGATATTGGTGCAGCTCCTGGTACAAGATCTATTTGAAATTCAACAGATCGATGTGGAGGTAGTCCCGGTAATTCTTTCGGAAATACATCGGGAAATTCTTTTGCGACGGGAACATCATTGATGCTCTTTTCTTCAGTTTGTACTTTCTCGACGTGTGCTAGAACAGCATAGCAACCTTTTCTTATTAGTTTTTGTGCCTTCAAATTACTAATAAGATGTAGCTTCATGTTGCCCTTTTCTCCGTACACCATTAAGGGTTCTCCTTCTTCTCGTACAATGCGAATTGCATTTTTATAACATACGATCTCTGCTTTCACCTTCTTCATCCAGTCCATGCCAACTATTACATCAAAACTCCCTAACTCTACTGGTATCAAATCAATCTTAAATATGTCGCTACCTAGTTTAATTTCTCGATTCCGGCATATATTATCTGCTGAAATTAATTTACCGTTTGCTAATTCGATTAAAAATTTACTATCCAACGGCGTCAATGGACAACTTAATTTAGCACAAAAATCTCTACTCATATAGCTTCTATCCGCACCCGAATCAAATAAAACGTAAGCAGATTTATTGTCAATAAGAAACGTACCCGTAACAAGCTCCGGGTCTTCCTGTGCCTCTGCCGCATTAATATTGAAAACTCTTCCGCGGCCTTGTCCATTCGTGTTCTCCTGGTTCGGGCAATTTCTAATAATGTGGCCCGGTTTTCCACATTTATAACAAACTACATTGGCATAACTTGCTCCGACACTACTTGCTCCGCCATTACTCGTTCCGACACCATTTGTTCCTTTCGTTCTGTTAACCCCTGGTCCGTAGACCTCACACTTCGCTGCGCTATGACCATTTCTTTTACACTTGTTGCAAAATTTGGTGCAGAACCCCGAGTGATACTTTTCACACCTTTGGCATAGCTGTTTCTGATTGTTGTTGTTGTTGCAGTTGTTATTGTTGTTGGGATGATTGTTGTAGTTGTTGTTGTTGTTGTTGTTGTTGTTGTTGTTGTTGGGCCGTTTGTTGTAGTTGCGATTGATGTTGCGATTGTTGGGATAATTGTTGCGATTATTATTGTAATTACTGTTGTTGTTGTATTGGTGATTCTTATCACCGTTTTCCTCCCACTTTCTTTTGACTTGCTTCACATTGGCCTCTTCAGCCGTCTGTTCTTTAATTCTTTCCTCAATCTGGTTCACTAGTTGGTGAGCCATTCTACATGCCTGTTGTATGGAGGCGGGCTCGTGTGAACTTATATCTTCTTGGATTCTTTCCGGTAATCCTTTCACAAACGCGTCGATCTTCTCTTAATCATCTTCAAACGCTCCCGGACACAATAGGCACAATTCTGTGAATCGTCTTTCGTACGTGGTAATATCAAATCCTTGGGTTCGTAACCCTATAAGTTCTTTCTTGAGCTTATTGACCTCGGTTCTGGGACGGTACTTCTCGTTCATCAAGTGCTTGAATGCTGACCACGGTAGTGCGTACGCATCATCTTGTCCCACTTGCTCTAGATAGGTATTCCACCATGTTAACGTAGAACCTGTGAACGTATACGTAGCGTACTTCACTTTGTCCTCTTCAGTACACTTACTTATGGCAAACACCGATTCGACCTTCTCGGTCCACCGTTTCAATCCGATCGGTCCTTCGGTTCCATCAAATTCCAAAGGTTTGCAGGCAGTGAATTCTTTGTAGGTGCATCCTACACGATTTCCTGTACTGCCAGATCCAAGGTTATTGTTGGTATGTAGCGCAGCCTGTACTGCGGCTATGTTTGAAGCTAGAAAAGTACGGAATTCCTCTTCATTCATATTCACGGTGTGTCGAGTAGTCGGTGCCATATCCTTCAAAATAGTCAAATGGAACAAGTTAATCATACAGAATATTAAGAGTAGTTAATAGTATTTCGTAGCATAATATGAACTCATTTATAAAAGCTTTTTCTTCATATTAGCGTTTAATAAGTTTAAATTCGGGTAGTACCTACCCGTTAAGTTCATACTTAGTAGCTAATATACAATTCAACTACTATAATTCTATATGAAAAACTGATTATAATAATATTTAGCGTTCAAATTTTTATACAATATTTTACAAACTTACAATACCGCTTATTTTACATAAAGCATGAAATATAGCACACAATAACTTTGATACAAGATAGTTGTGAAGATAATTCTAGCTAGTACACAAGTCGTTCAGCAAAGGCAATAAAGACACGTAATTCATACGTCCAGAAACAAGTCATGCATTCTGGTTTTACTAGGACTACTTCCCATCCTTGGTCTTGTGGAACATAACCGTTATGGCCGTTGATAAGACATCGTGTTGTAACATCGTCAAAGGGATGAGGGTTACGTAATGACCAACAGTCTCGTAATAACCTAAAAACCTCATTTCTTACCCCAATTACCGACTCCGTCACTTGTGGGAACGTTTTGTTTAATAGTTGTAGCCCGATGTTATTTTTCTCACTTTGGTGAGAAACGAACATTACTAACCCGTAAGCATAGCATGCTTCTTTATGTTGCATGTTAGCCGCTTTTTCTAAATCATGAAGTCCTATGTTCGGATACATTGAGTCAAAATAATTTCTTAACCCGTTGCGTAAAATAGCATTTGGGTTCCCCTCAATATATGCATCAAAGTGAACACATCGTAACTTATGGGTTTCCCAATGTGATATCCCCCATCTTTCAAACGAAAGTCTCTTATAAACCAAGACATTCTTGGAACGTTCTTCGAATGTCTTACAAACTAATTTCGCCGTAAATAGTTGTGCCGAAGAATTCTGACCGACTCTAGACAAGATTTCATCAATCATGTCGCCGGGTAGGTCTCTTAAAATATTGGGTTGTCTATCCATTTTGTGTTTTTATACTGTAAAATAGACAAGAGTTAGATTCATAAAAAAAATACTTACTAATACAAGCAATTTTTACATATATCATAAAGCATAAGCACACTATATTACATATATTACACCACATGAATACAACTATCTTATTCCGACTCGCTCGTTTCTTCTTCTTCGGTTTTGGTTCGTTTTTCCAAGTTTCTAGGGATATATGATGTTCCACTAATACGAGCTGTCGTTTTCCACAACGGTTTAGAAAAACCTGGTGGTTTAGAGGTTCTCGGGTCATTGTTACAACTTAAGGGCTTCGGGGGTTGACGATACATATAAAGTTCATCGGGGTTGGAATTAGATTTCTCTATTTTTATGCCCTTTCCCTTATTATTTTCTTTTGCCTTTTTAAATTCAGTTGGGGTAATTTCTATAACATCATCAGAATTCTCGTCGGAATCCGATTCATCGGAGAATTGGTAATCCTCCCAATATTTTGCTTCCTTGGCGGAAACACCATTGACCATAATTAACTTTGGTCAGTTGGTTGAGGATTTTCTTTTACTTAACCATTTTATTATTTCTCCCACCGGTTCTATTTCTTCTTCCGGTTCCTCCTCCTCCGGTTCCGATTCTTCTTCCGGTTCCGATTCTTCTTCCGGTTCCTCTTCGGGAACTTGTGAATCAGTCCACGAATCATTCCAATTTACATTTGACTCTTCATTATTATTAGGTGAGTCAATGGGACTTGTTCTAGAGGTAGACAATTATCACATAATATCAAACACGTTAAGAGATTAATATATCACATAATATTCACATGTTAAAAATATATAGTTTCCAACAAAAATGTTAAGCAATCATTTTTAAAGAAAACACGGTCGAAGTCCAGACTCACTAATGCATCCTAAAAAACTCGATAAGACACACTAATACAAATTTTCTTGTTCTCTAAGACCAACGCTCGGATACCAACTGAAATGTCCCGTTCTTATTGATTAAAAACTTTCCATATTAATTGATTTCGTTGCGAGGTTTTGACCTCTATATGAGACGTTTTTCAAAGACTGCATTCATTTTTAAAACAAACCATAACCTTTATTTCATAAATAAAGGTTAAAAAGCTTTACGTAGATTATCAAATAATGATAATCTAAAATATCCTGTTTACACACGACCATTACACAATGGTTAAAATACAAATATGTTACATCGAAATCAGTTTCTTGAATGCAGTTTTTACACAATATCATATAAACATGGAATCCAAATCTTGTCCTTATTTTAGTATGCAACAGCGGAAGCTCTTAGTATTCACCTGAGAATAAACATGCTTTAAACGTCAACAAAAATGTTGGTGAGTTATAGGTTTAACCTATATATATCAAATCGTAACAATAGACCACAAGATTTCATATTTCAATACACATCCCATACATAGAGATAAAAATCATTCATATGGTGAACACCTGGTAACCGACATTAACAAGATGCATATATAAGAATATCCCCATCATTCCGGGACACCCTTCGGATATGATATAAATTTTGAAGTACTAAAGCATCTGGTACTTTGGATGGGGTTTGTTAGGCCCAATAGATCTATCTTTAGGATTCGCGTCAATTAGGGTGTCTGTTCCCTAATTCTTAGATTACCAGACTTAATAAAAAGGGGCATATTCGATTTCATTAATTCAACCATAGAATGTAGTTTCAAGTACTTGTGTCTATTTTGTAAATCATTTATAAAACCTGCATGTATTCTCATCCCAAAAATATTAGATTTTAAAAGTGGGACTATAACTCACTTTCACAGATTTTTACTTCGTCGGGAAGTAAGACTTGGCCACTGGTTGATTCACGAACCTATAACAATATATACATATATATCAAAGTATGTTCAAAATATATTTACAACACTTTTAATATATTTTGATGTTTTAAGTTTATTAAGTCAGCTGTCCTCGTTAGTAACCTACAACTAGTTGTCCACAGTTAGATGTACAGAAATAAATTGATAAATATCTTGAATCAATCCACGACCTAGTGTATACGTATCTCAGTATTGATCACAACTCAAACTATATATATTTTGGAATCAACCTCAACCATGTATAGCTAACTCCAACATTCACATATAGAGTGTCTATGGTTGTTCCGAAATATATATAGATGTGTCGACATGATAGGTCGAAACATTGTATACGTGTCTATGGTATCTCAAGATTACATAATATACAATACAAGTTGATTAAGTTATGGTTGGAATAGATTTGTTACCAATTTTCACGTAGCTAAAATGAGAAAAATTATCCAATCTTGTTTTACCCATAACTTCTTCATTTTAAATCCGTTTTGAGTGAATCAAATTGCTATGGTTTCATATTAAACTCTATTTTATGAATCTAAACAGAAAAATAAGTTACAAGTCGTTTTTGTAAAGGTAATCATTTTAGTCGAAAGAACGACGTCTAGATGACCATTTTAAAAACATACTTCCACTTTGAGTTTAACCATAATTTTTGGATATAGTTTCATGTTCATAATAAAAATCATTTTCCCAGAATAACAACTTTTAAATCAAAGTTTATCATAGTTTTTAATTAACTAACCCAAAACAGCCCGCGGTGTTACTACGACAGCATAAATCCGGTTTTACGATGTTTTTCGTGTTTCCAGGTTTTAAATCATTAAGTTAGCATATCATATAGATATAGAACATGTGTTTAGTTGATTTTAAAAGTCAAGTTAGAAGGATTAACTTTTATTTGCGAACAAGTTTAGAATTAACTAAACTATGTTCTAGTGATTACAAGTTTAAACCTTCGAATAAGATAGCTTTATATGTATGAATCGAATGATGTTATGAACATCAGTACTACCTCAAGTTCCTTGGATAAACCTACTAGAAATGAGAAAATTAGATCTAGCTTCAAAGGATCCTTGGATGGCTTGAAAGTTCTTGAAGCAGAATCATGACACGAAAACAATTTCAAGTAAGATTTCCACTCGAAATAAGATTGTTTAGTTATAGAAATTGAATTAAAGTTTGAATATGATTATTACCTTGTATTAGAAAGATAACCTACTGTAAGTAACAAAGGTTTCTTGATCTTGGATGATTACTTGGAATGGATTTAGAAAACTTGGAAGTAAACTTGTAATCTTGGAAGTATTCTTGATTTTATGAAACTAGAACTTTTGGAATTTATGAAGAACACTTAGAACTTGAAGATAGAAATTGAGAGAGATCAATTAGATGAAGAAAATTGAAGAATGAAAGTGTTTGTAGGTGTTTTTTGGTCGTTGGTGTATGGATTAGATATAAAGGATATGTAATTTTGTTTTCATGTAAATAAGTCATGAATGATTACTCATATTTTTGTAATTTTATGAGATATTTCATGCTAGTTGCCAAATGATGGTTCCCACATGTGTTAGGTGACTCACATGGGCTGCTAAGAGCTGATCATTGGAGTGTATATACCAATAGTACATACATCTAAAAGCTGTGTATTGTACGAGTACGAATACGGGTGCATACGAGTAGAATTGTTGATGAAACTGAACGAGGATGTAATTGTAAGCATTTTTGTTAAGTAGAAGTATTTTGATAAGTGTCTTGAAGTCTTTCAAAAGTGTTTGAATACATATTAAAACACTACATGTATATACATTTTAACTGAGTCGTTAAGTCATCGTTAGTCGTTACATGTAAATGTTGTTTTGAAACCTTTAGGTTAACGATCTTGTTAAATGTTGTTAACCCATTGTTTATTATAACAAATGAGATGTTAAATTGTTATATTATCATTATATTATGATATATAATATATCTTAGTATGATATATATACAGTTAAATGTCGTTACAACGATAATCGTTACATATATGTCTCGTTTCGAAATCATTAAGTTAGTAGTCTTATTTTTACATATGTATTTCATTGTTAATACACTTAATAATATATTTACTTATCATTTAACATAATTAACCAAGTGTATCAATATCTTAATATGATTCATATGTACCTAGTAAGACGTTGTTATAACGATAATCGTTATATATATCGTTTTCGAGTTTTTTAAATTAATAGTCTCATTTTTATGTATATAACTCATTGTTAAAATACCTAATGAGATACATACTTATAATAAAATCATGTTACCTATATATATAACCATATATATATATCATCGTATAGTTTTTACAAGTTTTAACGTTCGTGAATCACCGGTCAACATGGGTGGTCAATTGTCTATATGAAACCTATTTCAATTAATCAAGTCTTAACAAGTTTGATTGCTTAACATGTTGAAAACACTTAATTATGTAAATAACAATTTCATTTAATATATATATAAATATGAAAAAGTTCGGGTCACTACAAGAATGTACCAAGTTATTCAATTAAAAACTATCTATCACATGTTTCTGTAAAGTTTATTGCAGGTGCTTTTGTTTTGGACTAAATTAACTATTTTACCCGATTTATTGTAATACTTTTGAAAGAATAGATGGATCTACACGATGAATCAATTCCATCATTAAAAGGAATTAAAGTCTTCCGAAAAAAACACGCGCTTCTTGATTTAGGTCAAGAAGTTGTCGTCCAGACCAGCTGTAGGTTGACGAAAAATCTAGAAAAGTCATCTCTAAAATCAGCAGGAAATTCACGGACCTCAGCATCAAACAGGGTCGCCATGTGGTCAGACTTATCCTAACCATGAGAGGATCTGTCTTGTAAAATGGGGAGGGCTCCGTGCAAATTAGCTTGATAAGACTAATGAATCAGACCCCCAGAAAGGATAATCTCATTAAAGATTAAAAATCAGCTTTTAAGCCTGATATTACTCAATCCTTGAGATTGACCTTAAAGATTGAGAATTACAAACTCATGGAATTCAAGGATATCTAAACTCGAGCTTGAACGAGAAAATATTTTGATCAAAATACAAACCAATTTGTTTTCTGAAAACCTATTTTCAATGCGTTCATTACCATTGAACGTAAAATCCTGAGAATTCATCAGAATTCATTAGGTCACCTGAACCAAATCGGGTATCAACCGTAAGAACGGTGGTTGCATAGCATGGTCAGAGACAGGACCTTGTGCCAGACCAAAAAATCATAGGATGATCTTTACTATTGCTCCTACAAAGGATAGTAATAGCATCCGACACTTTTTAGACCATGAACAAATGCATGTCATTAGACATTGCCTTAACAGTTTCTTGTTCATCGCTTTCCTTTACAACCGGACGGTAGTTTACCGAAAGGTAATATACGGGACAAGTAAACTGAACGTGTTGCTTTCCTAATATAAGGTTAGCAAGTGGGTAACACAAAACCGCAAGTGTTGAGCTAAAATTTTCAAATCTGAAACCCACAAAACCCACAAAAATATTTTGCAACACCGGTGAAGGGTTATTCCGGAAAACTTATCTAGGGTAAAAGCTAGAATGAATTTTAAAAAGATCAAATATTTTCATAAAGATCCAATTTCCTTAAGGATCTAAATTTTCATTGTCACGTGGGACTTTAAACCGCCTTTCAAATGTGCACTTTGCTTTGGAAACCGAAAGTAAATCGGCTATTTAATTGCAAGTGTCGTTGACCTAGACCCGAGGCAATTGTGGATGGCACACCCACCTTTAACCATGGTGTAGTGACCCGAACTTTTCCATGTTTATATATATTAATTGAGATTGATATTTACATGATTAAATGTTTCCAACATGTTAAGCAATCAAACTTGTTAAGACTTGATTAATTGAAATATGTTTCATATAGACAATTGACCACCCAAGTTGACCGGTGATTCACGAACGTTAAAACTTATAAAAACTATACGATGACATATATATGGTTATATATATAGTTAACATGTTTTTATTATAAGTATGTATCTCATTAGGTATTTTAACAATGAGTTATATACATAAAAATGAGACTATTAATTTAAGAAACTCGAAAACGATATATATTACGATTATCGTTATAACAACGTCTTACTAGGTACATATGAATCATATTAAGATATTGATACACTTGGTTAATTATGTTAAATGATAAGTAAATATATTATTAAGTGTATTAACAATGAAATACATATGTAAAAATAAGGCTACTAACTTAATGATTTCGAAACGAGACATATATGTAACGATTATCGTTGTAACGACATTTAACTGTATATACATCATACTAAGATATATTATATATCATAATATCATGATAATATAATAATTTAACATCTCATTTGTTATAATAAACAATGGGTTAACAACATTCAAAAAGATCGTTAACCTAAAGGTTTCAAAACAACATTTACATGTAACGACTAACGATGACTTAACGACTCAGTTAAAATGTATATACATGTAGTGTTTTAATATGTATTCATACACTTTTGAAAGACTTCAAGACACTTATCAAAATACTTCTACTTAACAAAAATGCTTACAATTACATCCTCGTTCAGTTTCATCAACAATTCTACTCGTATGCACCCGTATTCGTACTCGTACAATACACAGCTTTTAGATGTATGTACTATTGGTATATACACTCCAATGATCAGCTCTTAGCAGCCCATGTGAGTCACCTAACACATGTGGGAACCATCATTTGGCAACTAGCATGAAATATCTCATAAAATTACAAAAATATGAGTAATCATTCATGACTTATTTACATGAAAACAAAATTACATATCCTTTATATCTAATCCATACACCAATGACCAAAAACACCTACAAACACTTTCATTCTTCAATTTTCTTCATCTAATTGATATCTCTCAAGTTCTATCTTCAAGTTCTAAGTGTTCTTCATAAATTTCAAAAGTTCTAGTTTCATAAAATCAAGAATACTTTCAAGTTTGCTAGCTCACTTCCAATCTTGTAAGGTGATCATCCAACCTCAAGAAATCTTTGTTTCTTACAGTAGGTTATCATTCTAATACAAGGTAATAATCATATTCAAACTTTGGTTCAATTTCTATAACTATAACAATCTTATTTCAAGTGATGATCTTACTTGAACTTGTTTTCGTGTCATGATTCTGCTTCAAGAACTTCGAGCCATCCAAGGATCCATTGAAGCTAGATCCATTTTTCTCTTTTCCAGTAGGTTTATCCAAGGAACTTAAGGTAGTAATGATGTTCATAACATCATTCGATTCATACATATAAAGCTATCTTATTCGAAGGTTTAAACTTGTAATCACTAGAACATAGTTTAGTTAATTCTAAACTTGTTCGCAAACAAAAGTTAATCCTTCTAACTTGACTTTTAAAATCAACTAAACACATGTTCTATATCTATATGATATGCTAACTTAATTATTTAAAACCTGGAAACACGAAAAACACCGTAAAACCGGATTTACGCCGTCGTAGTAACACCGCGGGCTGTTTTGGGTTAGTTAATTAAAAACTATGATAAACTTTGATTTTAAAGTTGTTATTCTGAGAAAATGATTTTTATTATGAACATGAAACTATATCCAAAAATTATGATTAAACTCAAAGTGGAAGTATGTTTTCTAAAATGGTCATCTAGACGTCGTTCTTTCGACTGAAATGACTACCTTTAAAAAAACGACTTGTAACTTATTTTTCCGACTATAAACCTATACTTTTCTGTTTAGATTCATAAAATAGAGTTCAATATGAAACCATAGCAATTTGATTCACTCAAAACGGATTTAAAATGAAGAAGTTATGGGTAAAACAAGATTGGATAATTTTTCTCATTTTAGCTACGTGAAAATTGGTAACAAATCTATTCCAACCATAACTTAATCAACTTGTATTGTATATTATGTAATCTTGAGATACCATAGACACGTATACAATGTTTCGACCTATCATGTCGACACATCTATATATATTTCGGAACAACCATAGACACTCTATATGTGAATGTTGGAGTTAGCTATACAGGGTTGAGGTTGATTCCAAAATATATATAGTTTGAGTTGTGATCAATACTGAGATACGTATACACTGTGTCGTGGATTGATTCAAGATAATATTTATCGATTTATTTCTGTACATCTAACTGTGGACAACTAGTTGTAAGTTACTAACGAGGACAGCTGACTTAATAAACTTAAAACATCAAAATATATTAAAAGTGTTGTAAATATATTTTGAACATACTTTGATATATATGTATATATTGTTATAGGTTCGTGAATCAACCAGTGGCCAAGTCTTACTTCCCGACGAAGTAAGAATCTGTGAAAGTGAGTTATAGTCCCACTTTTAAAATCTAATATTTTTGGGATGAGAATACATGCAGATTTTATAAATGATTTACAAAATAGACACAAGTACGTGAAACTACATTCTATGGTTGAATTATCGAAATCGAATATGCCCCTTTTTATTAAGTCTGGTAATCTAAGAATTAGGGAACAGACACCCTAATTGACGCGAATCCTAAAGATAGATCTATTGGGCCTAACAAACCCCATCCAAAGTACCGGATGCTTTAGTACTTCGAAATTTATATCATATCCGAAGGGTGTCCCGGAATGATGGGGATATTCTTATATATGAATCTTGTTATTGTCGGTTACCAGGTGTTCACCATATGAATGATTTTTATCTCTATGTATGGGATGTGTATTGAAATATGAAATCTTGTGGTCTATTGTTACGATTTGATATATATAGGTTAAACCTATAACTCACCAACATTTTTGTTGACGTTTAAAGCATGTTTATTCTCAGGTGAATACTAAGAGCTTCCGCTGTTGCATACTAAAATAAGAACAAGATTTGGAGTCCATGTTTGTATGATTTTGTGTAAAAACTGCATTCAAGAAACTGATTTCGATGTAACATATTTGTATTGTAAACCATTATGTAATGGTCGTGTGTAAACAGGATATTTTAGATTATCATTATTTGATAATCTACGTAAAGCTTTTTTAAACCTTTATTTATGAAATAAAGGTTATGGTTTGTTTTAAAAATGAATGCAGTCTTTGAAAAACGTCTCATATAGAGGTCAAAACCTCGCAACGAAATCAATTAATATGGAACGTTTTTAATCAATAAGAACGGGACATTTCAGTTGGTATCAGATCGTTGGTCTTAGAGAACCAGAATTTTTCATTAGTGTGTCTTATCGAGTTTGTTAGGATGCATTAGTAAGTCTGGACTTCGACCGTGTTTACTTGAAAAATGATTGCTTAACAAATTTTGTTGGAAACTATATATTTTTAACATGTGAATATTATGTGATATATTAATCTCTTAACGCGTTTGATATTATGTGATAGATGTCTACCTCTAGAACAAGTCCCATTGACTCACCTAATAATAATGAAGAGTCAAATGTAAATTGGAATGATTCGTGGACTGATTCACAAGTTCCCGAAGAGGAACCGGAAGAAGAGTCGGAACCGGAAGAAGAATCGGAACCGGAAGAAGAATCGGAACCGGATGAAGAAATAGAACCGGTGGGGGAAATAATAAAACGGTTAAGTAAAAGAAAATCCTCAACCAACCGACCAAGGTTAATTATGGTCAATGGTGTTTCCGCTAAGGAAGCAAAATATTGGGAGGATTACCAATTCTCCGATGAATCGGATTCCGACGAGAATTCCGATGATGTTATAGAAATTACCCCAACTGAATTTAAAAAGGCAAAAGAAAATAATAAGGGAAAGGGCATAAAAATAGAGAAATCTAATTCCAACCCCGATGAACTTTATATGTATCGTCAACGCCCGAAGTCCTTAAGTTGTAACAATGACCCGGGAACCTCTAAACCACCAGGTTTTTCTAAACCAATGTGGACAACGACGGCTCGTATTAGGGGAACATCATATATCCCTAGAAACTTGGCAAAATGAACCAAAACCGAAGAAGAAGAAACGAGCGAGTCGGAATAAGATAGTTGTATTCGTGTGGTGTAATATATGTAATATAGTGTTCGTATGCTTTATGATATATGTAAAAATTGCTTGTATTAATAAGTATTTTTTTATGAATCTAACTCTTGTCTATTTTACAGTTTAAAAAAAACAAAATGGATAGACAACCCAATATTTTAAGAGACCTACCCGGAGACATGATTGATGAAATCTTGTCTAGAGTCGGCCAGAATTCCTCGGCACAACTATTTAAGGCGAGATCAGTTTGTAAGACATTCGAAGAACGTTCCAAGAATGTCTTGGTTTATAAGAGACTTTTGTTTGAAAGATGGGGGATATCACATTAGGAAACCCATAAGTTACGATGTGTTTACTTTGACGCATATATTGCGGGGAACCCAAATGCTATTTTACGCAACGGGTTAAGAAATTATTTTGACTCAATATATCCGAATATTGGACTTCGTGATTTAGAAAAAGCGGCTAACATGCAACATAAAGAAGCATGTTATGCTTACGGATTAGTAATGTTCGCTTCTCACCAAAGTGAGAACAAGAACATCGGGCTACAACTATTAAACAAAACGTTTCCACAAGTGACGGAGTCGGTAATTGGGGTAAGAAATGAGGTTTTTAGATTATTACGGGACTGTTGGACATTACGTAACCCTCGTCCCTTTGACGACGTTACAACACGCTGTCTTATCAACGGTCATAACGGTTATGTTGCACAAGACCAAGGATGGGAAGTAGTCCTAGTAAAACCAGAATGCATGACTTGTTTCTGGACGTATGAATTACGTGTCTTTATTGCCTTTGCTGAACGACTTGTGTACTAGCTAGAATTATCTTCACAACTATCTTGTATCAAAGTTATTGTGTGCTATATTTCATGCTTTATGTAAAATAAGCGGTATTGTAAGTTTGTAAAATATTGTATAAAAGTTTGAACGCGAAATATTATTATAATCAGTTTTTCATATAGAATTGTAGTAGTTGAATTGTATATTAGCTACTAAGTATGAACTTAACGGGTAGGTACTACCCGAATTTAAACTTATAAAACGCTAATATGAAGAAAAAGCTTTTATAAATGAGTTCATATTATGCTACGAAATACTATTAACTACTCTTAATATTCTGTATGATTAACTTGTTCCATTTAACTATTTTGAAGGAAATGGCACCGACTACTCGACACACCGTGAATATGAATGAAGAGGAATTCCGTACTTTTCTAGCTTCAAACATAGCCGCAGTACAGGCTGCGCTACATACCAACAATAACCTTGGATCTAGCAGTACAGGAAATCGTGTAGGATGCACCTACAAAGAATTCACTGCCTGCAAACCTTTGGAATTTGATGGAACCGAAGGACCGATCGGATTGAAACGGTGGACCGAGAAGGTTGAATCGGTGTTTGCCATAAGTAAGTGTACTGAAGAGGACAAAGTGAAGTACGCTACGCATACCTTCACAGGTTCTGCGTTAACATGGTGGAATACCTATCTAGAGCAAGTGGGACAAGACGATGCGTACGCACTACCGTGGTCAGCATTCAAGCACTTGATGAACGAGAAGTACCGTCCCAGAACCGAGGTCAATAAGCTCAAGACAGAACTTAGAGGGTTACGAACCCAAGGATTTGATATTACCACGTACGAAAGACGATTCACAGAATTGTGCCTATTGTGTCCGGGAGCATTCGAAGATGAGGAAGAGAAGATCGACGCGTTTGTGAAAGGATTACCGGAAAGAATCCAAGAAGATATAAGTTCACACGAGCCCGCCTCCATACAACAGGCATGTAGAATGGCTCACAAACTCGTGAACCAAATTGAAGAAAGAATTAAAGAACAGACTGCTGAAGAGGCCAATGTGAAGCAAGTCAAAAGAAAGTGGGAGGAAAACGGTGATAAGAATCACCAATACAACAACAACATCAATTACAACAATAATCGCAACAATTATCCCAACAATCGCAACATCAATCGCAACTACAACAAACGGCCCAACAACAACAACAACAACAACAGCAACTACAACAATCATCCCAACAACAATAATAACCGCAACAACAACAACAATCAGAAGCAGCTATGCCAAAGGTGTGAAAAGAATCACTCGGGGTTCTGCACTAAATTTTGCAACAAGTGTAAAAGAAATGGTCATAGCGCGGCGAAGAGTGAGGTCTACGGACCAGGGGTTAATAGAACGAAAGGAACAAATGGTGTCGGAACGAGTAATGGCAGAGCAAGTACTGTCGGAGCAAGTTATGCCAATGTAGTTTGTTATAAATGTGGAAAACCGGGCCACATTATTAGAAATTGCCCGAACCAGGAGAACACGAATGGACAAGGCCGCGGAAGAGTTTTCAATATTAATGCGGCAGAGGCACAGGAAGACCCGGAGCTTGTTACGGGTACGTTTCTTATTGACAATAAATCTGCTTACGTTTTATTTGATTCGGGTGCGGATAGAAGCTATATGAGTAGAGATTTTTGTGCTAAATTAAGTTGTCCATTGACGCCTTTGGATAGTAAATTTTTACTCGAATTAGCAAATGGTAAATTAATTTCAGCAGATAATATATGTCGGAATCGAGAAATTAAACTGGTTAGCGAAACATTTAAGATTGATTTGATACCAGTAGAGTTAGGGAGTTTTGATGTGATAATCGGTATGGACTGGTTGAAAGAAGTGAAAGCGGAGATCGTTTATTACAAAAATGCAATTCGCATTATACGAGAAAAAGGAAAACCCTTAATGGTGTACGGAGAAAAGGGCAACACGAAGCTACATCTTATTAGTAATTTGAAGGCACAAAAACTAATAAGAAAAGGTTGCTATGCTGTTCTAGCACACGTCGAGAAAGTACAAACTGAAGAAAAGAGCATCAATGATGTTCCCGTCGCAAAAGAATTTCCTGATGTATTTCCGAAAGAATTACCGGGATTACCCCCACATCGATCCGTTGAATTTCAAATAGATCTTGTACCAGGAGCTGCACCAATAGCTCGTGCTCCTTACAGACTCGCACCCAGCGAGATGAAAGAACTACAAAGCCAATTACAAGAACTTTTAGAGCGTGGTTTCATTCGACCAAGCACATCACCGTGGGGAGCTCCTGTTTTGTTTGTCAAGAAGAAAGATGGTACATTCAGGTTGTGTATCGACTACCGAGAGTTGAACAAACTTACCATCAAGAACCGCTACCCACTACCGAGAATCGATGACTTATTTGATCAACTACAAGGCTCGTCTGTTTATTCAAAGATTGACTTACGTTCCGGGTATCATCAAATGCGGGTGAAAGAAGATGATATTCCAAAGACTGCTTTCAGAACACGTTACGGTCATTACGAGTTTATGGTCATGCCGTTTGGTTTAACTAATGCACCAGCTGTGTTCATGGACCTTATGAACCGAGTGTGTGGACCATACCTTGACAAGTTTGTCATTGTTTTCATTGATGACATACTTATTTACTCAAAGAATGACCAAGAACACGGTGAACATTTGAGAAAGGTGTTAGAAGTATTGAGGAAGGAAGAATTGTACGCTAAGTTTTCAAAGTGTGCATTTTGGTTGGAAGAAGTTCAATTCCTCGGTCACATAGTGAACAAAGAAGGTATTAAGGTGGATCCGGCAAAGATAGAAACTGTTGAAAAGTGGGAAACCCCGAAAACTCCGAAACACATGCGCCAGTTTTTAGGACTAGCTGGTTACTACAGAAGGTTCATCCAAGACTTTTCCAGAATAGCAAAACCCTTGACTGCATTAACGCATAAAGGGAAGAAATTTGAATGGAAGGATGAACAAGAGAAAGCGTTTCAGTTATTGAAGAAAAAGCTAACTACGGCACCTATATTGTCATTGCCTGAAGGGAATGATGATTTTGTGATTTATTGTGACGCATCAAAGCAAGGTCTCGGTTGTGTATTAATGCAACGAACGAAGGTGATTGCTTATGCATCTAGACAATTGAAGATTCACGAGCAAAATTATACGACGCATGATTTGGAATTAGGCGCGGTTGTTTTTGCATTAAAGACTTGGAGGCACTACTTATATGGGGTCAAAAGTATTATATATACTGACCACAAAAGTCTTCAACACATATTTAATCAGAAACAACTGAATATGAGGCAGCGTAGGTGGATTGAATTGTTGAATGATTACGACTTTGAGATTCGTTACCACCCGGGGAAGGCAAATGTGGTAGCCGATGCCTTGAGCAGGTAGGACAGAGAACCCATTTGATGTCGAACGAGGTGTATATAAAATAGCTTATATTTTACTAGGAAATACTATTAAATACGATACAATTTTACACAAGATATTTATTTATTTATAGAATGGATATACTTAAACCTTGCTACAACACTTATAGGCAGTGTACCTAATCGTACAGTAGTGTAGTTTTTAGTAAGTCCGGTTCGTTCCACAGGGAAATCTTTAAACAAAGCTCAACGCTATATTAGTTTATTTTTATAAAAATACAAATATATATATAGGTAATATTATTATTATAAAGGGGGGTTTTTACCGTTTAATGACCGGTTTGTCGATTTTAAAACTTTAGTCGCAGTTAAAACCTAATGTAAAATATAAAATAAATACAAGACTTAAATTAAAGCGTAAAGTAAATAACGATAATGAAATTGCGAATAATAAAAATGCGATAAAATAAAATTGCGATAATTAAAAAGTACGATAATTAAAAGTGCGATAAAATAAAATAACAATAAATAAAAGTGCGATAATTAGAAGTGCAATTAAATATAAAATAAAGGAAATTAAATATGAAATAAAAGAATTATGCTTATTTAAACTTCCGTAATCATGATGTTTGACGTGTTGATTTTAGTTTTATGCCCTTGGGTTAATTGTCCTTTGTCCTGGATTATTCAATATGTCCGTCTGGTTTTTGTCCATAACAGTCCATCAGTCATAAATATAAATTGCAAGTGTCCTTGTCAAATTATTATTATACCCGAAGTTAAATATTCCAACTAATTGGGGATTCGAATTGTAACAAGGTTTTAATACTTTGTTTAATGAATACACCAGGTTATCGACTGCGTGTAAACCAAGGTTTTACCACTTTGTTAACAATTACACCAATTACCCTTGAATGTAATTTCACCCCAGTTTTAATTATTCTAGTGGCTATTAATCCATTCCCGTGTCCGGTTAAATGAACGATTATTCGTACATATAAATACCCCGCCCATCGTGTCCGATCGAGTGTATATGGTAATTTATAGGGACGCCCAATTGTAAATCTTTATATTAACATTAACAAACTTTCATTTAGTTAAACAAATATAAAGCCCATTAATAGCCCATAGTCTAGTTTCCACAAGTGTCGTTCTTTTGTCCAAACCCCAATTATGGTACAAAGCCCAATTACCCAATTTTAGTAATTAGCCCAACATCATGATTACTTCGTTTTAAATAAGCATAATAATAACTTAGCTACGAGACATTAATATAAAAAGGTTGAACATAACTTACAATGATTAAAAATAGCGTAGCGTTACACGGACAGAATTTCGACTTACACCCTTACAACATTCGCTAACATACCCTTATTATTAGAATTATAATTAAAATTAAAATATAAATTATAAATATAAATATATTTACGTATGAAGAGGAAGAGAAAAAGATGATAGATTTTGATCAGAATTCGGTTGGCTTTATAGCCAGACTTGATTTTTGGGGCTCCGCGACTCGCGGCAAAATGCCCTTAAAACTCCGCGAGTCGCGGAGAGGTATTTACAGCTCACACCCTTGGAGTTTCTTGCTGCCGACGGTTTTTATTATATATATATAATATATATATAATTAATATAATTAATTATATATTATATTATATTTATATACATAGTTAACTTGTAATTTTTAGTCCGTTGCGTCGAGCGTTAAGAGTTGACTCTGGTCCCGGTTCCGGATTTCCGAACGTCCTCGCGTACAATTTAATATCTTGTACTTTGCGTTTTGAATCTTGTACTCTTGTGATTTCGAGACGTTTCTTATCAATAATTGGAACCTTTTTGATTGTCTTTTGTTCTTTTGAGCTTTTTGGTCGTTTGCGTCTTCAAATCGTCGAATCTGTCTTTTGTCTTCACCTTTTATTATTTAAACGAATATCACTTGTAAATAGAACAATTGCAACTAAAAGCTTGTCTTTCTTGAGGAATAATGCTATGAAATATATGTTCGTTTTTAGCATTATCAAATATTCCCACACTTGAGCGTTGCTTGTCCTCAAGCAATATTGTCTTGAAATACTAGAATCACTTTTTTTATTCTTCACACTTTGTACATCAGTGATTTCTATACGGCGGTATAAACAATGGTAGTAACGATATGGTTTACAGTCCCACATGACTATAAAAATTTAGATCCATTAAGGAAATTGGATCTTTATGAAAACATTTGATCTTTTGAAAATTAAATCTAGTTTTTACCCTAGATAAGTTTTTCGGAATAACCCTTTACCGGTGTTTGAAAAATATTTTTGTGGGTTTGGTGGGTTTCAGATTTGAAAATTTTAGCTCAAAACTTGCGGTTTTGTGTCACCCACTTGCTAACCTTGTATTTGGAAAGCAACACGTCCAGTTTACTTGTTCCGTATATTACCTTTCGGCAAACTACCGTCCGGTTGTAAAGGAAAGCGTTGAACAAGCAACTGTTAAGGCAATGTCCCGTGACATGCTTTTGATTATGGTCTATAACGCGTCGGACGCAATTACTATCCTTGGTAGGAGTAATAGTAAAGCTCACCCTTATAATTTTTCCGGTCTGGCACAAGGTCATGTCTTTGACCACTATGCAACCACCGTTCTTACGGTTGACACCCGATTTAGTTCAGGTGACCTAATGAATTCCAGGTGAATTCCTAGGATTTTACGTTCAATGGTAATGAACGCATTGAAATTAGGGTTTTCAGAAAACAAATCGGTTTATAATCAAAATATTTTCTCGTTTAAGCTCGAGTTTAGATATCATTGAATTCCATGAGTTTGTAATTCTCAGTCTTTAAGGTCAATCTCTAGGATTGAGTAATATCAGTCTTAAAAGCTGATTTTTAATCTTTAAGGAGATTATCCTTTCTGGGGATCTGATTCATTAGTCTTATCAAGCTAATTTGCACGGTGCCTCCCCATTGTACGAGATAAATCCTTCTCATGGTTAGGATAAATCTGACCACTTGGCGACCCTGTTTGATGCTGAGGTCCGTGGATTTCCTGCTGATTTTAGTGATGACTTTTCTAGATTTTTCGTCAACCTACAGCTGGTCTGGACGACAACTTCATGACCTAAATCAAGAAGCGCGTTTCTTTTTCGGAAGACTTTACTTCCTTTTAATGATGGAATTGATTCATCGTGTAGATCCATCTCTTCTTTTCTTTCATCGGGTAAAACAGTTTAGTTTAGTTCAAAGCAAAAGTATTTTCAGTTATTTGTTACAAATATATGTGACATATGTTTAAAATAACTTGGTAAATTTTCCCACACTTGGCTTTTTATTTTTCTTTTTATCGTCCTCTATTCCATTTTAAATGAATTTTAACATTTTAGTTTGTTTCTCAATTTATGTCCTTTCCGAGGTAACAATAATTTCGGTGTTAAAACCTAGTTTTATCGTTCATAAATATGTATAAACATGATTTTGAATTCATTTAATTGAAATTTTTTTTGAAAATTTTTACTAGAATTGGGTAGTTAGTATATAAGACTAGGGCTGTTCTTTTTTATCAGAGAGCACTAGATTCTAATACAACTACTGCTTTACTAGTATTTTTAATGGTAACCAAGTGTATAAAGTAAAAATTTTTAAAATCCGAAAGAATTTAACCCCTTCCCACACTTAAGATCTTGCAATGCCCTCATTTGCAAGAAATCAGTAACAATTTAAATTATTGAGGGTGATTTGTGTGAAAATGATTAAATTTTTACCAAAGTTTCCAAATATATTGGCGTTTGTTTGCTGAATGATAAATGGTGCACATCATTTGTTCATTCCGTCTTGTTGTTATTTCACATGTATTTTGCATCTTGTCGTCAAAATTAGTTGCTTTTGCTGAACTTAATGCCAGTCTTTGAAAATGCGTTGTTTTACCCTGTTTTGTACATAAGATAAACTGCAAACATATATACATATTTTTGAAGTTTGGTTTATTACCCCACATTCAAAAATTATTAAAATCTAAGAATAAAAGTTAGATAATTATAAAAATGATTACAATATTAACAAAAATATTAAATGTATCAATAATTACAAATTACAAAATAATAAAAAAAAATAATAAGTAAACTAAGGATGATATTGGTACCAATAGGGGTTCCACGCATAACCATAAGTGCTATAGAATGCTTCGGCAGGGTCATACGTAGGATATGGTGGCTGCATCTCTATCGACCAAGGAGGGAAGACGGGTTTCGGTGTAGGAATATAGTTTCTACCTATATGTTAGCAATGCGCTATGATCTGGTTCTGATGAACTTGCCAATCTTCAAATGCTCTCTGTCTAGCATTTTCGTATTCCTGAGAAGCTATAAACCTATGCATTTCTTGCATCTCATTCCCCCCTCCTACATTACCTTGTTCCTGGTTTCTCTCTACCTGTGGATGTCTACCATTGTATCGTACTGCGGCGTTATTTCGCCGCTTCAAAACTTTCGCACCATGGTATACATTTAAACCTATAGTGTCGCGGGGTTCCGGCTCTTCTACTAATAATCCCCCCCGACTTATATCCACACCGAGATATTCACCAATCAAAGTAATAAAAATACCACCTCCTATTATGCTATGTGGACGCATCCCCCGAACCATAGCTGATAAATAATAACCCACACAATATGGTATACTTACAGCGCTGTGTGGGTCTCGAATACACATATGGTAAAACAAATCTTGTTCATTTACCTTTTCTTTGTTTTTACCCCTTTGTGTAATCGAATTAGCTAAAAACCTATGTATTACTCTTAATTCGGCTCTATCTATATCCAAATAAGAGTAGTTTCCCCCTTTGAAACGGTGATGGCTTGTCATTTGACTCCACACACCGTGTGTATCAAAATTCTCATCTATCTTTCTACCGTTTAGTATCAATCCTCTACAATCGGCAGACGCTAATTCCTCAGGCGTATATATACGTAAAGCCTGAGCCATGTCCAGTAAAGACATGTGGCGCATCGAACCGCCTAACAAAAATCTAATAAAAGAACGATCGGTTAAACTAGCTACCCGATCATTCAACTCTATACTACATAACAACTCTTCACACCATACTTTATATACAGGTCTGCGTATGGTGAATAAACATATCCAGTCATTAAAAGAAGAATTACCATACCTCTGTACCAGTAATTCCCTAATTGGCCCGGCCAATTCTACAGCTTCCAAGGGTCCCCATTCTATGACCCTTGGTACCTCAACAACCTTGGAATAAAGAGTATGCAAACCCCGTTGATATTTTGGATAATCTATCCAAAGTCTGTCAAATCTCAGGTTCGGGTGCAACTGTTCCAAGTGCATATCTGAAAAGGTCATGACTGGATGAGGTACATCCTGCTTGTAGTAGTTATCTACCTCCTGTTGTTCCAAGTTCTCAGCAGGAGCATGGCGGGCTTGGGATGAAGATTCACCCCTTTCATTCTGCAAAACACATCAAACACAAATTTTGTGCATCCAAATATGCATTAGTGTCAGCAAAATCATCAATCAAAATAATTACAATGACATTATCAATTTATATCAAACTTAAGCTCATTTTCACATTTTTATCAAATCTACACTTTTTCAAATAAGCATATACGAAAATTTTCGCCAAGTTCATAAGCATTCAACTCAAATAACATGTCAAAATAATCATTACTAGCAAATAAACAAGTCTCAAATGGCATTATCTTTCAAAAATCAAGTTCATGAATTTTGGACTTGAAAAAGTCCACTTTAATTCTCAAAATCATGTTTAGGCTCAAAGTTTGGATCATTTAACTACCTAGACATGTTACACTACTCAATTTAGCAACAATTCATGACAAAAATCGGCCATAACCTGTTTATATCAAAAAGCCCCAAATTTGCTCAAGAACACAAACCCTAGATTATTCAAAATTTGAAGTTTAAGGCTTCTAATCATGTTAAACAGCATCAATCTAGGTTATACAAGCATAATACATAAACAATTTAAGCTTAATTACACTAAAAAGCATCAAAATCAAATTGGGAAAAAAATAGCTCAAGAACACAAAATTTCGAATTAAATGGTGTTTAGGTGTAGAAATTTACCGTTTTTCTTGAGTAGTTCTTAGATATCATCCTTCTCAACATGATTTTAGCAAAAAATTTGGTGATTAACGGTTAAAAATTGAGATTTTTGGGGGTGATTTTCGTGGGTTTTCGCAGTATTTTTCGGGTGTTTATGCAGTGTGTTTGTGTGTGGGAGCTGATCAGTTCGTGTGCAGCTCTTATTTTTTTTTCTGTAATCCGGTCTCTCCGCGACTCGCGGAGATTTACCCTCCAAACTCCGCGACTCGCGGAGTTTGGTATTTTTTTTTTTTTTTTTTTTTTTTAGCATAATATTTAACTTATAAATCAATTAAGTATTTAATTTTAAAATTTTGTTTCCCTTGTTATTTAGGACGAGGTCGTTTCGGATCGATGTCCTAGTCCGTCCTTCGACAAAATTTTAAAATTTGTCTTTTTGTAGCGATTGTTTTAAAAGCTAAGATTTTTGGGTTTTTTTTTTTTTTTTCAATGTTTTTGGCATACTTTAAATCAATAAGATTAAAAATAATGATAATAAAAGTTCTCGTCCCTTCCTTGGGCAAAGCAATTTCGGTTCAAAGACCTAGTCTTCAACTTACGACGAATTTTAAAAATCATATTTTTAACTTAATGAGATAAAGTAAATTTTTGTTTTTAAATTCACACAACTTAAATATAAAATTCAAAATTAATATTAAAAATTCAAAATTCACACCAAACTTAAAATTTGAAATGCATAAAATTAAAATTTCATATTTTAAAAATTAAAAATTCACACCAAACTTAATTTAAAAATTCATAAATTCATACCAAACTTATATTAATTTTTCAAATATTTACAATTTTAAATATATTGTTTTTACAAAATTTACAATATTAATTTAAGATTTAAATATTAAGATTAAAAACATGGTAAAAATAAAATTAAAAATCTTTTTGTCTTTTTATCCCACTTTAATCAATCAAATATTAAAAAATATTCGCCCCTCTTTTCGGTAAAGTAATTTCGGTTCCAAGACCTAATTTAACTCATGACGAATTTTTGAAATATTTTGGTTTGATTGATTAAAGATATTTATACCTTAAGAATAAACGTTAAATTTCGCAGTGATGTAATAAATTTTTGAACGATATCAATAATTTCGGTCGCCAAACCTAATTTTATTCAATACCAATTTAATACTTTTTAGCGAACAAATTAGCGTTTATTATCAAAAGGTTAAAAATAAAAATAAAAATAAAAACTGTACAGACATACCTGTGAAATAGATTTCTTAGTTATATGATCTATTATATTCATAAGATAGTCGGTTTAATTGGTTTTCCATGGCTGCATAGGCGTAACCTCGAGCATTCATTGTCTTTTCTTCTAAACATATGAACGGTCCGTCTCTGCATAAAGTAACAAATTCGGTATTTGAATAGGTTTGATTATTTGAACATTTACCTCCATGTGACCATTTTCCGCATTTGTGACATCGTTCTAGGTGTCGTGCTCTTCTTTTCGCTGCGGATTTTGATTTTCCTTTACCAAATTGTAACTTATTATCTTCGCATCTGGATCCTTTTCTAACTCCGTCCATTCTTTCTCTGATTACTGATACTATTTCACTCGGGAGTATGTCATTATTACGTTTAGTGATCAAAGCGTGTAGCATTAGACCATGGTTTAGTTCACAGGCAGTCTTCATTTCGTAAAAACCTAAAAAAAATAAAAATTCAGAATGGGGGGAGAAGACTAGTTCTTTAGGGTCTGCTAGGGAAAGACCATACGTGTTCCATTTTCGAGAACTACACGAAAACAGACAATCTAACTCTAATAGAAATACATATTATCCTTTAAAGACTTGATTCTCCCCACACTTAGTTAGCTGTGGTGTCGAAATTGTGAGTAACTTCGTTTTCGACTTCCATCGGACCATGTATGTAATGTTTAACTCTGTGACCATTAACTTTAAATTCAATCCCATTTGAATTTATTAATTCTATCGTTCCGTATGGGAAAACTCTTTTGACTATGAATGGTCCAGACCATCTTGATTTCAATTTTCCAGGAAATAGCTTGAATCGTGAATTGAAAAGAAGAACTCTGTCTCCTTCTTTAAATTCTTTTTAACTTCTGATTCTTTTATCATGCCATTTCTTCGTTCTTTCTTTATAGATTAACGAATTTTCGTATGCTTCATGTCTTAATTCTTCTAATTCGTTTAGTTGACTTAATCGTAGACGTTCGGCTTCATGTAAATCAAGGTTACATGTCGTCAAAGCCCAAAATGCTTTGTGTTCAATTTCTACTGGAAGATGACATGCTTTTCCATACACAAGTCTAAAAGGTGTGGTTCCAATTGGAGTTTTGTAGGCTGTTCTAAAAGCCCAGAGTGCATCCTCCAATTTAATGGACCATTCCTTCGGATTTGATCCTACGGTTTTCTCTAGAATACGTTTTAAAGCTCGGTTTGTATTTTCAACTTGTCCACTTGTTTGTGGATGATATGCGGTGGAGATTTTATGAGTTACTCCATATCTTTTAAGAACTTTCTCAAGTTGATTATTACAGAAATGAGTACCCCGATCACTTATTAAATCTTTCGGTGTTCCAAACCTTGCAAAAAGACGTTTTAAAAAATTGACTACAACTCGTGCATCGTTAGTTGGGAGAGCTTGTGCTTCCGCCCATTTAGATACATAATCAATGGCTACGAGTATATATAGATTATTATGAGATTTTGGAAATGGACCCATAAAGTCAATACCCCAAATGTCAAATACTTCACATACTTGGATGACATTTTGTGGCATTTCATCACGTTGACTTATTTTTCCGGCCCTTTGACATGCATCACAGGATTTGCAAAGAAGGTGTGCGTCTTTGTAAATTGTAGGCCAATAGAATCCAGCTTCATAAACTTTTCTTGCTGTTAGTTGAGGCCCATAATGCCCTCCTGTTGGTCCTGTGTGACAATGGTTTAAAATTTTACTAGCTTCATCTCCAAATACACATCTGCGTATTATTCCATCGGGACAACTTTTAAACAGATGTGGATCTTCCCAGAAATAGTGTTTTATATCACTGAAGAATTTCTTTCGTCTTTGGTACGATAATCCTTTTTCAAGGAATCCACAAACTAAGTAGTTTGCATAGTCTGCAAACCATGGGATTTCTTTATAATCTATCTTCAATAGATATTCATCAGGAAAGTTGTCTTGTATGGCCGATTCATTCAGAACTTCTAATTCGGGATTTTCAAGACGAGAAAGATGATCAGCGGCGAGATTTTCTGCTCCTTTTTTATCTCGGATTTCAATATCAAACTCTTGTAAGAGTAAGATCCAACGGATTAATCTTGGTTTAGCATCTTGTTTTGAAAATAGGTATCTAAGAGCAGAATGGTCGGTATAGACCACCGTTTTTGCTAGAACGAGATATGATCGAAATTTGTCAAAAGCAAAGACAATAGCAAGGAGTTCTTTTTCAGTAGTTGTATAGTTCGTTTGTGCTCCTTGTAATGTCTTACTAGCATAATATATAGGTTGAAATCGTTTTTCAATCCTTTGTCCTAAAACGGCTCCCATTGCAAAATCACTTGCATCGCACATTAGTTCAAATGGTAGATTCCAATTTGGTGTTATCATGATCGGTGCATTAGTGAGTTTTTCTTTAAGAATATTAAAAGATTTGATACATTCATCTGAAAAGATGAATGGCGCATCCTTTTCTAGGAGTTTATTCATAGGAGTGGCAATTTTAGAAAAATCTTTTATGAAACGTCGGTAAAAACCGGCATGCCCTAGAAAACTCCTAACTCCTCTAACATTGGTGGGATGTGGAAGTTTAGCAATTACATCTACTTTAGCTCTATCCACTTCAATTCCTTCTTTTGAAATTTTATGTCCAAGAACGATGCCTTCTTTAACCATGAAATGGCATTTCTCCCAATTAAGTACTAGATTTGATTTTTCGCATCTAATTAGCATTCGTTCCAGATTAACTAGACATGATTTAAATGTATCACCGAAGACTGAAAAGTCATCCATGAATACTTCCATGCATTCTTCTATCATGTCATGAAAAATCGCCATCATACACCTTTGAAAGGTTGCAGGGGCGTTACAAAGTCCAAATGGCATGCGTTTGTAAGCAAAAGTACCATAAGGGCACGTGAATGTGGTTTTCTCTTGATCTTCGGGTGCTATTGGAATTTGAAAATATCCGGAAAATCCATCTAGAAAACAATAGTAACTATTTCCGGCTAATCTTTCCAACATTTGATCAATGAAAGGTAAGGGAAAGTGATCTTTTCTGGTGGCGTCATTTAATTTTCTATAATCAATACATACACGCCATCCTGTTACAGTCCTAGTAGGAATAAGCTCATTTTTCTCATTTGTGATGACAGTCATGCCACCCTTCTTAGGTACGCATTGAACTGGGCTTACCCATGGACTATCAGAGATTGGATAAATCAAACCTGCATCTAGCAGTTTAATAATCTCTTTCTTAACTACATCTTGCATATTAGGATTTAGTCTTCGTTGACGTTGCACATACGTTTTATGACCTTCTTCCATAAGGATTTTATGTGTGCAATACGAAGGACTTATTCCTTTAATATCATGAATCTTCCATGCAATGGCTGGTTTATGAGCTTTCAACACAGAAATGAGTTGTGATTTCTCATTTTCAGTAAGAGAAGACGATATTATTACAGGTAATTCAGATTCACCATGTAAATAAGCGTATTCCAAATGGTTTGGAAGTGGCTTTAACTCTAATTTCGGAGGTTCTTCTATCGATGATTTATATCGGTATCTGTCTTCTTCTTTTAGCATTTGAATTTCTTCTGTTGTTGGTTCATATCCATTAGCTATAAGTGTAGCTAACATTTCAGCTTCATCAATTGGTTCATTACCTTCTCCTAAAGAACATTCTCCTGTTCCTTGTAATTCTGGAAATTCTTCTAATAATTCTGCATGTGCATCTATAGTTTGAATATAATAACATGTATCATCTGCAGATTGTGGTTGTTGCATGGCTCTATCAACTGAAAAGGTAACACTCTCATCCTCTATACTTAGGGTCAGTTTCTTACCGAACACGTCTATCATTGCTTTAGCCGTGTTTAAGAATGGTCTTCCTAATATGAGAGGAACTTGAGAATCTTCTTCCATGTCCAAAATAACAAAATCTACTGGAAATACTAAAGTACCAACTTTAACTAGCATGTTCTCCATTATCCCTCTAGGATATTTTATTGATCTATCGGCTAGTTGTATGCTTATTCTGGTTGGTTTCAATTCTCCAAGGTCTAGTTTAGCGTATAGTGAATACGGCATTAGATTTATACTAGCACCTAAGTCTGCCAATGCTTCTATTGAACTAAGACTACCCAGAAAACATGGAATTGTGAAACTTCCTGGATCAGATAGTTTTTCTGGTATCTTATTCAACAGCACTGCTGAACAATTAGCATTCATAGTTACAGCCGAGAGTTCTTCCATTTTCTTTCTATTCGTGATTAGATCTTTCAAGAATTTAGCATACCTTGGCATTCCTGAAATCACATCAATGAAAGGAAGATTTACATTTATCTGTTTAAACATATCCAGGAATTTGGATTGCTCGGCTTCAAGTTTTTCTTTCTTCATTTTACTCGGATAAGGAAGTGGTGGTTGGTATGGTTTAACATAAGGTTTATCCTTAACTGTGTTATCTTCATTAACCTTTTCAACTACCGGTTCTTTTTCCTTATCTTGATCAGGTTGTGGTTCTTGTGGAGTAGGAATAATTTCATCAGAAGTTACAGGTATTTCAGGTGGTTTAAGTGTTGTACCACTTCTTGTGGTAATAGCTTTAGCTGTTTCATTCCGGGGGTTAGCATTTGTATCACTAGGTAAACTTCCCAGTTTTCTTTCACCTATTAACCTTGCTAGGTTACTTACTTCTTGTTCCAGATTTTGAATAGAAGCTTGTTGATTTCTAAATGCTTGAGCATTTTGTTCATTGGTTTGTTTTTGAGATGTGAAAAACTGCGTTTGAGTTTCAACTAGCTTCGTCATCATATCTTCTAAATTTGGCTTTTTATCATCGGTTTGTTGTGGTGGTTTGTTTTGAAAATTCGGTCTTTGCTGATTATAAGTATTATTGGATACTTGTTGATTGCTAGGACCTTGTTGGTTGTTGTATGGAATATTTCGGTTATAATTCTGGTTTTGATTGTAAATCGGTCTTGGCGGTTGATAATTATTCTGATAATTATTTCCAGGCCTTTGGTTTATGTATGAAATATTCTCTCTTTGTTCCATTGTTAATTCAATACTTAGACAATCTTTTGTCAAATGTGGTCCTCCACACTGCTCACAACTAATTCGTATTGCATGAATATCTTTAGTCATCTTTTCCATTCGTCTTTCGAAAGCATCTATCTTTGCCGAAATGGAATCTAAGTCATGGCTAGAATCGGCTCTAGCTGCTTTAGATGATCTAATGATATCTTTTTCTTGGTGCCACTCATGTGAGTGGGAAGCAGTATTATCAATAATTTTGTAAGCATCAGTTTCGGTTTTCTTCATAATAGAACCACCAGCTGCTATATCTATGTCTTTTCTTGTAGTGATGTCGCATCCTCGGTAAAATATTTGTACTATTTGACAGGTGTCTAAACCATGTTGCGGACATCCTCTTAACAACTTTCCATATCTTGTCCACGCCTCATATAGAGTTTCATTTGGCTTCTGTGTGAACGTAACAATTTCTGCTTGAAGTCTTACGGCTTTAGATGCAGGAAAGAATTGTTTAAGAAATTTATCAATTAAAACGTCCCATGTATCGATCGCCCCTTCAGGTAACGATTCCAACCAATCTTTGGCTTCTCCCTTTAAAGTCCAGGGAAATAACATGAGATATATCTGTTCATCCTCCACTTCTCGTATTTTAAATAGTGTGCAGATCCTATTAAAGGTACGTAGATGTTCATTTGGATCTTCCTTCGGCGCACCACTAAATTGGCATTGATTAGTCACCATGTGTAGAATTTGTCCTTTGATTTCATAATCTGGCGCATTAATGTCTGGATGAGTAATTGCGTGACCTTGGCCAGTGCGTTTAGCTCTCATTCGGTCTTCCATACTTAAAGGTTCCAGATTCTCCATAATTGAATTTGTTGAATCGGTATCACTAGATGATTCTGTTTTAATGGTTCGTTCCTCAACAATCTCTGTTTGAATGATTGGTGGTTCCGGAGGAAAGTTTAATGGTTCAGGATCTATGAACCGTTCCTGAATATTCTCTGGATTCTCAATTGTGAGGTTTGTTTCAAAAACTGGATTATCGGAAATTTGAACTGAAGTACTTGGTCGACTGGATGACGATTCTAAAGAAAAATCAACGGCGGTTATATTTGTTAAACGATGTCTTGATCGAGTTACAGGTGGTGAACGTACAAAAGGTGATGAACGTCTTGCTCGGTGCATTCACAGAATATCCTATTAGTTTTTAAAAGGAAAGAAAAATTATAATAAGTTATCCAATCAATAGACTTTTCTGATTTTGCCCACGTTTCGAATAGCCAAAAGATGCAGCAGAGGGGCAGGATTCGTTTGGTCTCAATATAATTGAGGACTGTTTGGCTCCAATAACCCGGTCCACGTACAAATCCAACTATTACTACGAACCAGAAAATTTTGATGTCTATTAATTTAACCACTTAAAATAAATTTTCGTAATTTTAAGAAAATTTAGATAAGAAGTAGAAAAAATTCTAAGTCCTAAAAACTAGAATGGCCAGAAATAAGAAAGAAATAGATTGCGCGTCGAAAAAGGTCGAAAAAGAAAAAATGGTTGAAAAATAAAAGGTGACGGAAAAATAAAAGAAACTTATAAAAACTTAAAAATACTTAACTAACCTAACCTTATTACTACAACTAACTTAAAATTATAATCGCAAATTGAAATTACTAATTGGAATGATAATTGATACATAGTAAAAGGTCTAAAAATATTAAAGCTTACAAGGAAAAACTAAATCCCAAATGGAAATAACTTAAAAAGAAACTAAAACTTAAAAAGGCGTCGCAAAATTCTAAAGCACCTAAATCTTAGTCTAAAGAAAAAGCACTTAAGAAATTCTACGGCAAAGCCTAAAAATATAGGAGTAAAAATAACTATAGCAAAAACTAAGTTTAAAATTAAATATGAGCTAAAAAAAAAAATACAAATATTACACTACAACGATTAAAAAGGTACAAAATATAAAAATATACAAAAAGTTGTAAAAAGTACAATTTTTATAAAAATATTATTTTTATATTATTTATTTTATAAAACTATTAATTTTACAATTTTATAAAACTAATTTAACTAAAATATATAAATAAAAAGTAAAAGTAAAATTAAAACTAATAATAATAATAATAATAATTAGGTTTTAATAATAATAATTAAAAATACCCGTAATCAATGCTTGATTAGGGTTTTTGTCCGTGTGTCAGAAGGTCTCCGCGAGTCGCGGCAAATAAAGAAGAAATCCCCGCGAGTCGCGGGGTTCCAGAATTCAGTTGACAGCTTTGTGTTTTTACGCGTTTTTCTTTATTTTTTTTTTTTTTTTTTTATGTTTTCTGTTTTTAATTTAAATAAACGATTTTAAAATAAAACTTATATTTTTATAAACTAAAATAGAAATAAAGAAACTTATAAAACTTAAATATTTACAAAATCTTAAAAATACATATATTTTTGTTTTTCTTTTTATATTTTTGAATATTTAAAACGTATTTTTACAAAAACGACTTTTAATAAAAGTAACTAAAAATCTTTTTTTTTTTTTTTTTTATATATTAGCGTTGCGCTTCCGGTTTTTAAGATAGTTCCCCGGCAGCGGCGCCAAAAATACTTGATGTCGAACGAGGTGTATATAAAATAGCTTATATTTTACTAGGAAATACTATTAAATACGATACAATTTTACACAAGATATTTATTTATTTATAGAATGGATATACTTAAACCTTGCTACAACACTTATAGGCAGTGTACCTAATCGTACAGTAGTGTAGTTTTTAGTAAGTCCGGTTCGTTCCACAGGGAAATCTTTAAACAAAGCTCAACGCTATATTAGTTTATTTTTATAAAAATACAAATATATATATAGGTAATATTATTATTATAAAGGGGGGTTTTTACCGTTTAATGACCGGTTTGTCGATTTTAAAACTTTAGTCGCAGTTAAAACCTAATGTAAAATATAAAATAAATACAAGACTTAAATTAAAGCGTAAAGTAAATAACGATAATGAAATTGCGAATAATAAAAATGCGATAAAATAAAATTGCGATAATTAAAAAGTACGATAATTAAAAGTGCGATAAAATAAAATAACAATAAATAAAAGTGCGATAATTAGAAGTGCAATTAAATATAAAATAAAGGAAATTAAATATGAAATAAAAGAATTATGCTTATTTAAACTTCCGTAATCATGATGTTTGACGTGTTGATTTTAGTTTTATGCCCTTGGGTTAATTGTCCTTTGTCCTGGATTATTCAATATGTCCGTCTAGTTTTTGTCCATAACAGTCCATCAGTCATAAATATAAATTGCAAGTGTCCTTGTCAAATTATTATTATACCCGAAGTTAAATATTCCAACTAATTGGGGATTCGAATTGTAACAAGGTTTTAATACTTTGTTTAATGAATACACCAGGTTATCGACTGCGTGTAAACCAAGGTTTTACCACTTTGTTAACAATTACACCAATTACCCTTGAATGTAATTTCACCCCTGTTTTAATTATTCTAGTGGCTATTAATCCATTCCCGTGTCCGGTTAAATGAACGATTATTCGTACATATAAATACCCCGCCCATCGTGTCCGATCGAGTGTATATGGTAATTTATAGGGACGCCCAATTGTAAATCTTTATATTAACATTAACAAACTTTCATTTAGTTAAACAAATATAAAGCCCATTAATAGCCCATAGTCTAGTTTCCACAAGTGTCGTTCTTTTGTCCAAACCCCAATTATGGTACAAAGCCCAATTACCCAATTTTAGTAATTAGCCCAACATCATGATTACTTCGTTTTAAATAAGCATAATAATAACTTAGCTACGAGACATTAATATAAAAAGGTTGAACATAACTTACAATGATTAAAAATAGCGTAGCGTTACACGGACAGAATTTCGACTTACACCCTTACAACATTCGCTAACATACCCTTATTATTAGAATTATAATTAAAATTAAAATATAAATTATAAATATAAATATATTTACGTATGAAGAGGAAGAGAAAAAGATGATAGATTTTGATCAGAATTCGGTTGGCTTTATAGCCAGACTTGATTTTTGGGGCTCCGCGACTCGCGGCAAAATGCCCTTAAAACTCCGCGAGTCGCGGAGAGGTATTTACAGCTCACACCCTTGGAGTTTCTTGCTGCCGACGGTTTTTATTATATATATATAATATATATATAATTAATATAATTAATTATATATTATATTATATTTATATACATAGTTAACTTGTAATTTTTAGTCCGTTGCGTCGAGCGTTAAGAGTTGACTCTGGTCCCGGTTCCGGATTTCCGAACGTCCTCGCGTACAATTTAATATCTTGTACTTTGCGTTTTGAATCTTGTACTCTTGTGATTTCGAGACGTTTCTTATCAATAATTGGAACCTTTTTGATTGTCTTTTGTTCTTTTGAGCTTTTTGGTCGTTTGCGTCTTCAAATCGTCGAATCTGTCTTTTGTCTTCACCTTTTATTATTTAAACGAATATCACTTGTAAATAGAACAATTGCAACTAAAAGCTTGTCTTTCTTGAGGAATAATGCTATGAAATATATGTTCGTTTTTAGCATTATCACCATTCGAGTAAAATCTATGAATATAATGATTCATAATAACCTTACTACTCAAATAAAGGAGGCGCAACAAGGAGTTTTAAAAGAGGGAAATTTAAAGGATGAAATACCCAAAGGATCGGAGAAGCATCTTAATATTCGGGAAGACGGAACCCGGTATAGGGCTGAAAGGATTTGGGTACCAAAATTTGGAGATATGAGAGAAATGGTACTTAGAGAAGCTTATAAAACCAGATACTCAATACATCCTGGAACGGGGAAGATGTACAAGGATCTCAAGAAACATTTTTGGTGGCCGGGTATGAAAGCCGATGTTGCTAAATACGTAGGAGAATGTTTGACGTGTTCTAAGGTCAAAGCTGAGCATCAGAAACCATCAGGTCTACTTCAACAACCCGAAATCCCGGAATGGAAATGGGAAAACATTACAATGGATTTCATCACTAAATTGCCAAGGACTGCAAGTGGTTTTGATACTATTTGGGTAATAGTTGATCGTCTCACCAAATCAGCACACTTCCTACCAATAAGAGAAGATGACAAGATGGAGAAGTTAGCACGACTGTATTTGAAGGAAGTCGTCTCCAGACATGGAATACCAATCTCTATTATCTCTGATAGGGATGGCAGATTTATTTCAAGATTCTGGCAGACATTACAGCAAGCATTAGGAACTCGTCTAGACATGAGTACTGCCTATCATCCACAAACTGATGGGCAGAGCGAAAGGACGATACAAACGCTTGAAGATATGCTACGAGCATGTGTTATTGATTTCGGAAACAGTTGGGATCGACATCTACCGTTAGCAGAATTTTCCTACAACAACAGCTACCATTCAAGCATTGAGATGGCGCCGTTTGAAGCACTTTATGATAGAAAGTGCAGGTCTCCGATTTGTTGGAGTGAAGTGGGGGATAGACAGATTACGGGTCCGGAGATTATACAAGAAACTATCGAGAAGATCATCCAAATTCAACAACGGTTGAAAACCGCCCAAAGTCGACAAAAGAGCTACGCTGACATTAAAAGAAAAGATATAGAATTTGAAATTGGAGAGATGGTCATGCTTAAAGTTGCACCTTGGAAAGGCGTTGTTCGATTTGGTAAACGAGGGAAATTAAATCCAAGGTATATTGGACCATTCAAGATTATTGATCATGTCGGACCAGTAGCTTACCGACTTGAGTTACCTCAACAACTCGCGGCTGTACATAACACTTTCCACGTCTCGAATTTGAAGAAATGTTTTGCTAAAGAAGGTCTCACTATTCCGTTAGATGAAATCCAAATCAACGAAAAACTTCAATTCATCGAAGAACCCGTCGAAATAATGGATCGTGAGGTTAAAAGACTTAAGCAAAACAAGATACCAATTGTTAAGGTTTGATGGAATGCTCGTAGAGGACCCGAGTTCACCTGGGAGCGTGAAGATCAGATGAAGAAGAAATACCCGCATCTATTTCCAGAAGATTCGTCAACACCTTCAACAGCTTAAAATTTCGGGACGAAATTTATTTAACGGGTAGGTACTGTAGTGACCCGAACTTTTCCATGTTTATATATATTAATTGAGATTGATATTTACATGATTAAATGTTTCCAACATGTTAAGCAATCAAACTTGTTAAGACTTGATTAATTGAAATATGTTTCATATAGACAATTGACCACCCAAGTTGACCGGTGATTCACGAACGTTAAAACTTATAAAAACTATACGATGACATATATATGGTTATATATATAGTTAACATGTTTTTATTATAAGTATGTATCTCATTAGGTATTTTAACAATGAGTTATATACATAAAAATGAGACTATTAATTTAAGAAACTCGAAAACGATATATATAACGATTATCGTTATAACAACGTCTTACTAGGTACATATGAATCATATTAAGATATTGATACACTTGGTTAATTATGTTAAATGATAAGTAAATATATTATTAAGTGTATTAACAATGAAATACATATGTAAAAATAAGGCTACTAACTTAATGATTTCGAAACGAGACATATATGTAACGATTATCGTTGTAACGACATTTAACTGTATATACATCATACTAAGATATATTATATATCATAATATCATGATAATATAATAATTTAACATCTCATTTGTTATAATAAACAATGGGTTAACAACATTCAACAAGATCGTTAACCTAAAGGTTTCAAAACAACATTTACATGTAACGACTAACGATGACTTAACGACTCAGTTAAAATGTATATACATGTAGTGTTTTAATATGTATTCATACACTTTTGAAAGACTTCAAGACACTTATCAAAATACTTCTACTTAACAAAAATGCTTACAATTACATCCTCGTTCAGTTTCATCAACAATTCTACTCGTATGCACCCGTATTCGTACTCGTACAATACATAGCTTTTAGATGTATGTACTATTGGTATATACACTCCAATGATCAGCTCTTAGCAGCCCATGTGAGTCACCTAACACATGTGGGAACCATCATTTGGCAACTAGCATGAAATATCTCATAAAATTACAAAAATATGAGTAATCATTCATGACTTATTTACATGAAAACAAAATTACATATCCTTTATATCTAATCCATACACCAACGACCAAAAACACCTACAAACACTTTCATTGTTCAATTTTCTTCATCTAATTGATCTCTCTCAAGTTCTATCTTCAAGTTCTAAGTGTTCTTCATAAATTTCAAAAGTTCTAGTTTCATAAAATCAAGAATACTTTCAAGTTTGCTAGCTCACTTCCAATCTTGTAAGGTGATCATCCAACCTCAAGAAATCTTTGTTTCTTACAGTAGGTTATCATTCTAATACAAGGTAATAATCATATTCAAACTTTGGTTCAATTTCTATAACTATAACAATCTTATTTCAAGTGATGATCTTACTTGAACTTGTTTTCGTGTCATGATTCTGCTTCAAGAACTTCGAGCCATCCAAGGATCCATTGAAGCTAGATCCATTTTTCTCTTTTCCAGTAGGTTTATCCAAGGAACTTAAGGTAGAAATGATGTTCATAACATCATTCGATTCATACATATAAAGCTATCTTATTCGAAGGTTTAAACTTGTAATCACTAGAACATAGTTTAGTTAATTCTAAACTTGTTCGCAAACAAAAGTTAATCCTTCTAACTTGACTTTTAAAATCAACTAAACACATGTTCTATATCTATATGATATGCTAACTTAATTATTTAAAACCTGGAAACACGAAAAACACCGTAAAACCGGATTTACGCCGTCGTAGTAACACCGCGGGCTATTTTGGGTTAGTTAATTAAAAACTATGATAAACTTTGATTTTAAAGTTGTTATTCTGAGAAAATGATTTTTATTATGAACATGAAACTATATCCAAAAATTATGATTAAACTCAAAGTGGAAGTATGTTTTCTAAAATGGTCATCTAGACGTCGTTCTTTCGACTGAAATGACTACCTTTACAAAAACGACTTGTAACTTATTTTTCCGACTATAAACCTATACTTTTCTGTTTAGATTCATAAAATAGAGTTCAATATGAAACCATAGCAATTTGATTCACTCAAAACGGATTTAAAATGAAGAAGTTATGGGTAAAACAAGATTGGATAATTTTTCTCATTTTAGCTACGTGAAAATTGGTAACAAATCTATTCCAACCATAACTTAATCAACTTGTATTGTATATTATGTAATCTTGAGATACCATAGACACGTATACAATGTTTCGACCTATCATGTCGACACATCTATATATATTTCGGAACAACCATAGACACTCTATATGTGAATGTTGGAGTTAGCTATACAGGGTTGAGGTTGATTCCAAAATATATATAGTTTGAGTTGTGATCAATACTGAGATACGTATACACTGGGTCGTGGATTGATTCAAGATAATATTTATCGATTTATTTCTGTACATCTAACTGTGGACAACTAGTTGTAGGTTACTAACGAGGACAGCTGACTTAATAAACTTAAAACATCAAAATATATTAAAAGTGTTGTAAATATATTTTGAACATACTTTGATATATATGTATATATTGTTATAGGTTCGTGAATCAACCAGTGGCCAAGTCTTACTTCCCGACGAAGTAAGAATCTGTGAAAGTGAGTTATAGTCCCACTTTTAAAATCTAATATTTTTGGGATGAGAATACATGCAGATTTTATAAATGATTTACAAAATAGACACAAGTACGTGAAACTACATTCTATGGTTGAATTATCGAAATCGAATATGCCCCTTTTTATTAAGTCTGGTAATCTAAGAATTAGGGAACAGACACCCTAATTGACGCGAATCCTAAAGATAGATCTATTGGGCCTAACAAACCCCATCCAAAGTACCGGATGCTTTAGTACTTCGAAATTTATATCATATCCGAAGGGTGTCCCGGAATGATGGGGATATTCTTATATATGCATCTTGTTATTGTCGGTTACCAGGTGTTCACCATATGAATGATTTTTATCTCTATGTATGGGATGTGTATTGAAATATGAAATCTTGTGGTCTATTGTTACGATTTGATATATATAGGTTAAACCTATAACTCACCAACATTTTTGTTGACGTTTAAAGCATGTTTATTCTCAGGTGAATACTAAGAGCTTCCGCTGTTGCATACTAAAATAAGGACAAGATTTGGAGTCCATGTTTGTATGATTTTGTGTAAAAACTGCATTCAAGAAACTGATTTCGATGTAACATATTTGTATTGTAAACCATTATGTAATGGTCGTGTGTAAACAGGATATTTTAGATTATCATTATTTGATAATCTACGTAAAGCTTTTTTAAACCTTTATTTATGAAATAAAGGTTATGGTTTGTTTTAAAAATGAATGCAGTCTTTGAAAAACGTCTCATATAGAGGTCAAAACCTCGCAACGAAATCAATTAATATGGAACGTTTTTAATCAATAAGAACGGGACATTTCACATGGTTCTATTGTTACTATCATTGTTCATACCGCCATATCAAAATCACTGATGTACAAAGTGTGAAGAATAAAGAAGTGATTCTAGTATGTTTATTTCAAGTTCTATATTGCTTGAGGACAAGCAACGCTCAAGTGTGGGGATATTTGATAGTGCTCCAAATGAACATATATTTAGGCGCAATATCCTTCCAATATGAAAAGTTTTCAGTTACAATTGTTCTATTTTCAAGTAATATTCGTTTAAATAAATAAGTGCGAAGACAAAAGGCGAAAACGAAGATTTGAAGACGCAAACGTCCAAAAAGCTCAAATGTACAAGATACAATCCAAGTGGTTCAAATTATTGATGAGAAACGTCTAAAAATGACAAGAGTACAAGTTGCGGAACGCAAAGTACAATATATTAAATTATACAAAAGGACGTTCGAAAATTCGGAACCTGGACCTGAGCCAACTATCAACGCCCGACTCAACGGACCAAAAATTACAAGTCTACTATGCACAAGAATATAATATAATATTTAAATAATAATATAAATTATTTATATATTATATATTATATTAAATAACGTCGACAAAGAAGAAACAAAGCAAAGTGGCTGGATCCAGCTGGCCATGCGATCGCATGGCCTGGAAGAGCAAATTCCATGCTATCGCATGGCTTCAGAAATCAGGCCACATCTATAAAAGGCAAGTTGGCCAGTTTAAAACACCAAAAAATATATTACTCCCTCTGTAAGATAGTATATATATATATAATATATATATATTAGTTTAGTTTTATATTAGATTAGTTTGGGTAATGTAAAGGTTATTTTACGGGTTCTAAAGTCAAAGTTCTGTCCGTGTAACACTACGCGATAAATAATCAATGTAAGTTATGTTCTCCTTTTTAAATTAATGTCTTGTAACTAAGTTATTATTATGCTTATTTAAATCGAAGTAATCGTGATGTTTGGCTAAATATTAAAGATGGGGTTATTGGACTTTGGACCATAATTGGGGTTTGGACAAAAGAACGACACTTGTGGAAATGGGACTATGGGTTATTAATGGACTTTATATTTGATTAATATAGAGATTTACAATTTGATGTAGTTATATATAACCACATACGCTTGATCGGGTACGATAGGCGGGATATTTATAAATACGAATTATTGTCATTTGACGTGACACGGGGATGAATTAATAGTCACTGGACTCATTAAAACAGGGGTGGATTACATTCAGGGGTAATTGGTGTAATTGTTAACAAAATATTAAAACCTTGGATTACACACAGTTGATAACCTGGTGTATTCATTAAACAAAGTATTAAGACCTTGTTACAGTTCGAATCCCCAATTAGTTGGAATATTTGACTTTGGGTATAAGGTTAAATTTGCCGAGCATTTTATAATTATAACCGATGAACTATTATGGGCAAAAACCAGATTTGTTTCAAATAATCCAGGACAAAGGACAATTAACCCAGGATAATTAATTCGAAATCAAAAAGTCAAACGTCATGATTACAGAAGTTGAAATAAGTATAATACTTTTATCTTATTTCTTATCGTATTTTATTTTACGCACTTAAATTATCGTCATTTATATTTTTCATTAGGTTTTAATTGTGACTTAAAATATAAAATCGACAAACCGGTCATTAAACGATAAACCCCCTTTTATATTATTATTATATATATAAATATATATTTTGTACAAATATAGTTGTTTAAAATATAGTGTAAAATAAGTCGTCTCCCTGTGGAACGAACCGAACTTACTAAAAACTATACTACTCTACGATTAGGTACACTGCCTATAAGTGTTGTAGCAAGGTTTAGGTATATTCCATCTGTAAATAAATATTTAAAACTTGTATCATATTTCGTTTTCGTAATAAAAATATAACTATTTTGTATACGCTGTCACCCACATCAGTCACCCACTTGCTAACCTTGTATTGGGAAAGCAACACGTCTAGTATACTTGTTCCGTATATTACCTTTCGGTAAACTACCGTCTGGTTGTAAAGGAAAGCGTTGAACAAGCAACTGTTTAGGCAATGTCCCGTGACATGCTTTTGATTATGGTCTATATCGTGTCGGATGCAATTACTATCCTTTGTAGGAGCAATAGTAAAGATCACCCTATAGTTTTTTGGTCTGGCACAAGGTCCTGTCTTCGACCATGCTATGCAACCACCGTTCTTACGGTTGACACTCGATTTGGTTCAGGTGATCTAATGAATTCCAGGTGAATTCCTAGGATTTTACGTTCAATGGTAATGAACGCATTGAAAATGGGTTTTCAGAAAACAAAACGGTTTGTAATTTGATCAAAATATTTTCTCGTTCAAGCTCGAGTTTAGATATCGTCGAATTCCATGAGTTTGTAATTCTCAATCTTTAAAGTCAATCTCAAGGATTGAGTAATATCAGTCTTAAAAGCTGATTTTTAATCTTTAAGAAGATTATCCTTTCTGGGGATCTGATTCATTAGTCTTATCAAGCTAATTTGCACGGCGCCCTCCCCATTTTATGAGACAGATCCTCTCATGGTTAGGAAAAGTCTGACCACTTGGCGACCCTGTTTGATGCTGAGGTCCGTGGATTTCCAGCTAATTTTTGAGAAAACTTTTCAAGGTGTTTCGTAGACTCTACAACTGGTCTGGACGACAACTTCCTGACCTAAATCAAGAAGCGCGTTTCTTTTTCGAAAGACTTTACTTCCTTTTAATGATGGAATTGATTCATCGTGTAGATCCATCTTTCTTTCAAATATATTACAATTTACCGGGTAAAACGGTTAATTTTGTCCAAAACAAAAGTATCTTCAGTTATTTGTACAAAAATATGTGATATATTTAACGCCCCGTCCTAATCCATCCGGACGAAGTCCATATCGATTATAAACGATTCATAATAGTTGGTTACATCGCGAGGTACTTGACCTCTATATGATACATTTTACAAACATTGCATTCGTTTTTAAAAGACAACCTTTCATTTCATCGAAAGTTAACAAGTATGCATACCATTTCATAATATCCAAACTATAAATGACCTAATCCGTCATTTACTTAATAATAATCTCTAATGAACTTCAACGACTCGAATGCAACATATTTTGAAATATGTCATGAATGACTCCAAGTAATATCCTTAAAATGAGCTAATGCACAGCGGAAGATTTCTTTCAAACCTGAGAATAAACATGCTTTCAAGTGTCAACCAAAAGGTTGGTGAGTTCATTAGTTTATAGTAATCATTTCATTTTCATCATTTTAATAGACCACAAGATTTTAAATATTATAAAACGTGCAGAAGTCCCATTCCAACTACACAAAAAAAATATCTTCCATATGAAGAACACCTGGTGAGGATTCAAAATATAATAGTAACCATCTGTACCGGTCTTTCACCCCACGGCTGAATACATGTGCCTTCAAAATATAGAACCTCTGTGCCGGTCTTTACACCCCACGGCTGAACACATGTTTATAAAGTATAGGACAACCGGTGCCAAAATGTCGTAAATAATAAACCATCCACCCGGCTCGGGAGCTCACACGCTCTAACGGAAACCGGGGACTAATTCGTGTCATAATAATCAACCCCCCCCCCCCAATACCAGATAATTCTATCATAGAATGCAGTTAAGGTACTTGTGTCTATTGCGTCAAACATTTATAAAAGCGCATGTATTCTCAGTCCCAAAAATGTAAAGAGTAAAAGGGCAAATGAAACTCACCTAATGTATTTTGTAGTAAAAATACATATGACGACATTGAACAAGTATAGGGTTGGCCTCAGATTCACGAACCTATATTATTTGTATATATTAACACATGTAATGTTAATCGAATAATTAATATATTATTAGTGATATACTTGTTATTTTAATTAATTATATGTTATATGTATTTAATATAGTTTTATGACACTAATTGTTATTTGATAAAATAATATTAATAATAAATAAAAAGTTGTATTATCTTATAATAATAATAATAATAGTAAGAATACTTTTTAATAAAAATAATTATAGTAATACTAAAAATTATGATAATAATATTATTAATAATAATCAAAATAATGATAATAATCATGTATTTTTATAAATCATGATAATGATATTACTAACAATAATAACAATAATAATAATAATAATAATAATAATAATAATAAATATAATAATAATAATAATAATAATAATAATAATAATAATAATAATAATAATAATAATAATAATAATAATAATAATAATAATAATAATAATAATGATAATATATGATAATAATATTATTCATAATAATAATATTTATCTTTAATCATGATAATGATGGGATAATAATAATAATAATAACAATAAATAATTAGAATTTTTACCTCAAAAAGAAAATGGCTTAAAAATAATGACTCAGCCCGGACTCGAACCCGCGACCTCTCGCTAAACCCACAACACTCCAAACCAGCCCTCTGCTCGTTGCCTTTCTTATTTAACACCCAACTATATCTATATATCCAATATATCTTTCTGTTTTCCTCCATCATAAGCATCATCATAATAAATATTATATATCCCGTTCTTTTCTATATAATCTGGCCCAATCTCCCTCGACCCAACAGCTTTCTAAATAACCCAGATTTTAAAACAAGCCCAATTAGTATACAATGGTGAAGGCCCGTCAATGTTAATTGTATGATTAATAATTCGGTTCAAAAAAATGACAGGAACATTACAAGTGTATCATGTCCACGTCCAAGTGGCTTCTTAACTTTTTACTTGTCGACCACAAAATTCTAACCCATCCAACATGTATTATTTTACTTTTAAAACTAAGTGGGTTTTAACTTTCGAGTGACGGTTTATAGCAGTAAAACAGCAGCTTTAATGGTGGCGATGGAGGCTGTTTATGTGGTGGTTTTAATACTGTAGCAGTGGAGCAAAATGGTTCGGTTTTAGGTTTGAGCACGAAACAAAACAGAAACATAACAGTGGTTGCGGTTAACAATAGAAACAAAAAGACAATCAACTAGTGGCGAGTTACAACAGTGAAATAGGAGCGGTTTATGGTGAGTCTAGGTGGTTAAATGGGTGTCTTCGAGCTTAATGGGTGGCGGCTGCAACATGAACCGAATGATGGTGACATAATAGTAGCAAGTTGAATGGTGGATGTGATGGGGTCTGTCTAAAGGAAAACTAATAGGTTCAGTTTATAATTAGTATCTTTTTCATACTTGCCATAACATCATAATCATAACGATTATCATCTAATAATATCATCATTAACCATGATCATAAGATCATCATCAATACCATCTACACCGTATATCATCACCCTCTTTATTTTCCTATTTTCGATTATCATTATATCACCCATTGTTATCACAGCGTATCATCATAATAACCTTTATCACCATTTAATCATATCGCCATGTTCATAAATAAAATCACTAGAGTATAATATGATAATGGTAGTCCAACTTATTGCTCATAAGCCTATAATTACGTCCAACTCATTACCAAGAGACCCTACAATGATTTTTAACATCCCACTAGGCTACTAACTTGTTTAAATTATGATAACCAAGAATCCCGTTTCTAATTCTAATCAATCTATTTCATTTCCATATGTGGTGACCCTACAATAATCTTTAACATCCCACTAACAAAAGAAGTTCTTTTAATATAACAAATCTAATTCAATTCCAATATGTCGACCATAGGCTTTTAGTTGTCCAACGTATTATATAATAATGTCACTAGTATTCAATTTATCACAACTTAAACTAGGAGCATATTAAACTCTTTTTGATTCGATACCTGCCCCACAGAATAATGATAACGTGATGTTTGGTTCCTCCATGGCTTGAGCAGAAACATCAAGTGATTTGAAGTATTAACCGGCTTTTAACAGAAACGTAAATATGATACAGCAGGTTGATCTTTAGTGATTGTTTTCTTGCGTACTTGTTCGAACAGAAATGAAAGGATAGCAGATATAGAATGCAACAGTGATGATCTTAATGGGTTGCTATGAAGAAGAAGAAAATGGAGAGATGGTAAGGAGAGAGGTGAAGATTAGTGGTGATGGTTTTTGTTCTCGGTTATGATCAAAACAGAAGATAGAAAGAACAAATATATAAACACATATAGCGAGGGATGGTGGTACAAAGGTAGCGGTGGTTCCTGGTTGTGTTGTTAAGAAGGTTGTCAAAGTGATGAGTGGTTGATTGATGGTGTAAATGGTGACGGTTTACATGGTAATAGAAGGTGATGAAGTGATGTCTATATCCGACGGGTTATCGTAGTAGAATGAAAAGGATTGAATGATTTCCATCTATTGATATAATTGCTTGTTATAATGAAGATAGTCGACAGAAGGTACCAATTAAGAACAGAAAAATGAATAAAGAATAAAAAGGAGAAAGAAGCTGCTAACTGATTTTGGCTACATCTGTTTGATTTCAAATCTTTGTACAGAAATTGGAGACACGAATCAAATTAGAAAAAGTGTGATGGTGAGATGAAACAGAATACAAAATCTCTGTATTTGTTTGTTTATTTAATCGTATATTCTTATATATTTTTATAATTTGTAAATGTAACTGTATATATATGAGTTTATACATTTGTATTTATGTAATCGTATATATATATCCATATTTGGTATATGTATAAGTATTTAATTATCATTTATATATAATTTCATAAATCTGTTATTATGTCCGTATTTATACTTATACATTACAATATGTATATATTAATAACAATTTATTAATAATATTAATAATAATACTACTAGTGAGCATACTAATATTAATATAACAACTATATTCACTTGTTAATTAAGTTTAATATACTTCCATTTATTATATCATATATACAAATTATATGATTTATTGAATCTTTAATATTTATTAATAGTATTACTTGTATATAGAATTTAGTTATACATATATGTTTACATATTTATATACACCCATGTGTTCGTGAATCGTCGGAAATAGTCAGAGATCAAATGCATTCGTGAATAATAGTTCAAACATTTTGGAACTCGGTTTAATAGACTTTGCTTATCATGTAAGAATCTTATAAAGATCAAGTTTAAATTTGGTCGAAAATTTCCGGGTCACTACAATATATGTTTTAAATAACTTGGTAAATTTTTCCCACACTTGGCTTTTATTTTCCTTTCTTTGCCTTTTTATTGTCCTCTATTCCATTTTAAATGAATTCTAACATTTTGGGTTGTTTCTCAATTTATGTCCTTTATGAGGTAACAATAATTTCGGTGTTAACACCTAGTTTTATCGCTCATAAATTTGTATAAACATGATTTTGAGTTCATTTAATTGAAAATTTTGATAAATTTTACTAGAATTGGGTAGTCAGTATATAAGACTAGGGCTGTTCTTTATTATCAGAGAGTATTAGATTCTAATACAACTACTGCGTTACTAGTATTTTTAATGGTAACCAAGTGTTTAAATTAAAATTTTAAAAATCTGAAAGAATTTAACCCCTTCCCACACTTAAGATCTTGCAATGCCCTCATTTGCAAAAAAATCAGTAACAATTTAAATTATTGAGGGTATTTAGGGTAGAGAAATGATTAAATTTTACCAAAGTTTCCAAACATATTGGCGTTTGTTTGCTGAATGAAAAATAGTGAACATCATTTGTTCATTCCGTCTTGTTGTTACATCACATTTGTTTTTCGTTTTGTCATCAAAATTAGTAGCTTTTGCTGAACTTAATGCCAGTATTTGAAAATGCGATGTTTTACCCTGTTGTGTACATGAAATAAAATACATACAATACAAATATAAACATGCATGGTAATTTGAAATGGGACTTAACATCCCACTTTCAAATCAAATATGAAATATTAGTATAACATAATAAAAATGTTAAAACTTACATAAAGTATCACAATATTATATGTTTAAACATAAATAAATAAAAATCATAAAAAGATAAAAATCATAAAAATCACCAACGAAACTATATCAATCTGGATAGGGGTTTCAGTTCATGTCGTCGGGCGGGTTCCATGGTTGGTTATAGGTGTACTGATAGGCCTGGTTAGGGTCATAGAGAGTAAATGGTGAGTCGCATATCGGGATAGTGTGGAGGATAGTAAGCAGGTAGGGTCGGTACATAGTGATCCTGAGGTGATAGCTGGCTCATGATCTGATGCTGATAATAGTGCCATCTATCATGCTGTCGTTGCCTGGAATGCTCGTACTCATTCCGGGCTTGCCACTGCTCGTATCGACTATGTCTATCATGGTTTATCATTTCTACCTCATCTATACGCTGGTAGACGTCAGTCATAGCCTCCCTAATGACATCCCTAATGTCATCTGCTTCCTCCATTTCCTCATCTGAACCTCTCTCTACCTGTGGATGATGACCAACATATGGTACTGCCTGATTGCGTCTGCTCTTCAATACCTTAGCACCCTGATAGACCTTTAATCCTAAGGTATCATCCTGTTCCCTACATACCATAAGTGGACCCCCTTGATCCCTATCTACACCCAAATACTCTCCAATGAGGGTAACAAAAATACCTCCTCCTATTATTCCCCCTTCCTGTATTCCTGCTACCACTTTGGACAGATAAAAACCAACACAGTAGGGAATATTAACAAAGCTTCTATTGTTTCGAATACACTTAAGGTAAAATAAGTCATGTAATGTCATCTTCTCCTTATTTTTACCCCTTTGTGTAATCGAATTAGCTAAAAATCTATGTAAAATACGTAGCTCTGCTTTGTTAATATCTAAGTAGGAGTGTCTTCCTCCTAGTGAAAAAATATTATAATTTGACATACTCCTCCAGATGGCGTTCGCGTCAAAATTCCTATCTACCCTTTCACCATGATAAATCAAATTTATACAATCAGGTAGTAGTAATTCACTAGGAGTGTAAATCTGTAAAGCCCTGGCCATGTCCAGCATGGACATCCTGTACATCCTATGGCCAAGTATAAATCTAAGAAAACTTCTATCATCTAACCTAACTACATCCGCATTAAGTGAAATAGTACTCATAAGCTCAACACACCATTCCTTATATACAGGCCTACGAATGGTGAATAAACGCTCCCAATCGGGAAAGGAAGAGCTTCCATACCTTTGGATCAGATGCAGTCTAACTGAGTTAGCTAGTTGGACCCTTTCCAAAGGCTCCCAATAGATTACCCTCGGCACTTCTACATTTTTCGTTACCAATTTGAATTTGTTACTTTGGTATGTTGGGTAATCTCTCCAGCTTCGATCAAATCTCAAATTTGGATGCAACTGTGCTTCATGAATCGTTGGGTGTTCTACTATCGGATGAATCAGAAAAATTACGTAGGCATTAATATATTCTTGCTGCGAATCATAATATGGTACGTGTTGATCAGGTTGTTGTTGTTGTTCCTGTTGTTGCTCTGGTTCATATTGCATTTCTGGTTCAGGTTCTGGAGCAGGTTGCCTAGATGATGATGATGCACCATCAGTATCGGTAAATCTCTGTAAAACACATTAAACACAAAATTTGTGCATCCAAATATGCATTAGTGTTAGCAAAATAACAAATTAACACAATTACAATAACATGTTTAATCAAAATTAAACTTATACACATTTTCACAATTTTAACAATTCTACATTTTTTCAAATAAGCATTTATGAAAATGTTTACAAAGTTCATAAGCATTCAACTCAAATAACATGTTAAAATAACCATTACTAGCAATTAAACAAGTTTCAAATGGCATTTACATCAATTTAATCAAGTTCATGAATTTTATACCTAAAAAGTCCACTTTAATTCTCAAAAATCATGTTTAGGATCAAAGTTTGGATCATTTAGCTATCTAAACATGTTACACTACTTAATTTAGCAATAATTCATGACAAAAATTGGTCATAACCTGTTTATATCAAAAAGCCCCAAATTGCTCAAGAACACAATGTAGAGACCCGTCCTAATCCATCTGGACGTAGTCCATATCGATTACAAACGATTCACAATAGTTGATTACTTCGCGAGGTACTTGACCTTTATATGATACATTTTACAAACATTGCATTCGTTTTTAAAAGACAAATTTGCTTTACATTGAAAGTTGACGGCATGCATACCAATTCATAATATATCCAACTATAATTGACTTAGTAATAATCTTGATGAACTCGACGACTCGAATGCAACATCTTTTGAAATATGCCATGAATGACTCCAAGTAATATTTCTAATATGAGCAAATTCACAGCGGAAGACTTCTTTCATACCTGAGAATAAACATGCTTTAAAGTGTCAACCAAAAGGTTGGTGAGTTCATTAGTTTATCATAAATAATCATTTCATCATTTTAATAGACCACAAGATTTCATATTTCCATTTCTCATAAATATACATCCCATGCATAGAGACAAAAATATCATTCATATGGATTGAACACCTGGTAACCGACATTAACAAGATGCATATAAGAATATCCCTTATCATTCCGGGAAATCCTTCGGACATGATAAAAACAACATCGAAGTACTAAAGCATTCGGTACTTTAGATGGGGTTCGTTAGGCCCAATAGATCTATCTTTAGGATTCGCGTCAATTAGTAGATCAGTTTACTAATTCTTAGGTTACCAAGCAAAAGGGGCATATTCGGCTTCGATCATTCAACCATATAATGTAATTTTGATTACTTGTGTCTATTTCGTAAAACATTTATAAAAATTGCGCATGCATTCTCAGCCCAAAAAATATAAAGGGTAAAAAGGCAAATGAAACTCACCTAATGTATTTTGTAGTAAAAATATATATGACTATATTGAACAATGTGTGACGACCCGGGAATTTTCGACAAAATTTAAACTTAATCTTTGTATGTTTTCGGCACGATAAGCAAAGTCTGTAATGTTGAATCTCAAATATTTTGAAGTGTTTTCATTTATACATTTACCCTTAGACTATTCTAACGGTTCACGAACCATTAAATCGTAAATAGAAATGTATATATATAAATAACTATATATGTAAATAATTATATATTATAAATTTAATATACTAATAAACTACCATACAATTTAGTTATTATGAAAGAAAACTTAAACTTGATATTTAAAACTGTTTATTTAAAATAGAGAGTAGATTAAATATACATGATTTGTCCATGTTAACAAAGTATTACATAACTAATAAAATGTAATATTATTATATTAAATTTAATTATGAGATAGAATATAATTGTTATATCAACATTTGTATCATCAATATTATTATATAAAGTATATATATGAAATTTGACATGTACAAATATTGTTATTTATATTAGTATTATTATCATTATTAATACTATTGATATTATTAATATCTGTTTCATGAATATTAGATATTAAAATTGGTATAAATTAATGTTATTATGATTCTTTATATATATTTAATATACAGATATATGGATATATATGAAATACAAAATTTGATATAAGTTATTATAGTATCAAAATTAATAATATTATTATCAACAGTATTATGATAAATAGAATTATTATTAGTAAACTTATTAAAATTATCAATTTCATGATTTGTAACATCACTACTATTTATGATTAATATCGATACAATTATTAGTATTATCTCGATATTATTATTAATAAAAATTATTAATTCTATTATTATTTATAGAATGGTTATTATTAATGTATTTTTGCATAATTACTTTTAAGGATAATATTACAGTGATTGAATAATGGAACCTGTTTTGTATTGCTTGCCAACTGTAATTAATCCTTGAGTTTGTCCAAAATTTGTTATATATCAATTTCAGTCGTACAATTCTGGTGAAATTAAATCTGCTTTTACATAATTTATTCAATTGAAAATATTCTTGTCAACTAATAAAGCCAACGAATTGTTTATGTCATTGATAACCTATTCCACTCACTTTATCATTATCAAATATCAACTAAAAACTGGTTACATCGATTGAACTATAAACAGAAAAACCTTTTACAGCTCGCCACCATCTTAAACAACCACCTTAAAATCTACCATCACACCAACTGATTTTGTTTTCCTTTATTCGATCAAACTACTGCTTCTATACCTGCTAATACGCTGCTATTGCTGCTGCCAATTAATTTCTGCTTTCAGTCGGGAACAACCAACTACCACCACCTGCTCTTCTTCTTACTACTGTCCACTATCCCCCATAACCCCATCATCAAACACGTTGAACTGTTGCTGCTGTACACATCTGCAAACCAAACACAACCTGCACATTTGTCACCATAATTAAAACCACTTCCTAGTTATTGTTTCAATCATCAACATAAACCATCAAAGTTTAAACATCTTTTGTCTTTATCAATTGTTACATAACTCTAATTAAAAATCAACCTCTCTCATATAATTTCCATCAAGAATACTACCAAAGATCTTAATATAGTTAATGAAAGCAATCTTGGACAAAGATTTAGTTGCAACACATACCTTTGATTTAGTTGCTGCAGCTCTTATCCTGATGCTAGCGAGGATTAGACCCAAACCATCACTACTTTTGCTGTTTCCAATTTGTATTCTGTTTCATTCAGCCCAAGATCGAACTCAATTGTCAAATTATAATCATCAAATTGATGTTACTGTGTATACTATTAGTTTCCTTCTATCCTTTGTTACCATCGAAACCTTAAAGTCAATTACATACCTGTTACAGTCAAGAATAACCTGTTATTTTCACTAAACGATTACTGGTTCTATTTTTACAAGAACAACAGCTCGATCTTACCTGCAACTGCTACGGTTCTCTGTTATTTTCCGGTTCAAGCTTCACCTCAAAACCCAATCGGTTTAGCCATCACCAAAACCCTTTGATTGTTTAGATTGATGATGATGATAATGAATTTCGTAATAATGAACGAGGGTAAAAATTGATATAGATGAGGATGAGTGGGATGATGCTACTCTGATAAATTCGATTTGATGAAGAATTAGGGATCGAATTAGGTTTCTTCTTGTTCTGTCGAGCTACAAACCCACCCGGTTCTTTTTTAGGTATAATAAAGTTAATTAATTATTATTATTATCATTATTATTATTATTTTTTTTATTATTAGGATATTTATTATAAATATAATTAAGGGTTATAAAGGTATAGTTGTATTACATAACAGAAAAATCGAAACAGCATAGTTGGTTAACATTCTCATGTACAACGTAAGGGGCTCAGGTTCGATCCTAGGCCCCAACATGTTTTTTTTTATTTTTTTTATTTTAATGTTTCATATTATCCCTAAACAATGTATTAAAGTTATAATTCCTATCAAATTTATTTTTTTGTTTTGTTAAAATTATTATTATTAGTATTGGTATTAGCATCTAGAATAATATTAGTAATATCCTTATTATTAAAATTATCATTTTTATGAAAAATTATCATTTTTAGAAGTATTATTATTAACAAAAGTATTATTATAGATATTATAGTTAATATTATAATTACTATTATTATTATAAAATAAAACAACTTTTTATCTGTTATTATCAATGTGATTTTATCAAATAACTATTAGTTAGATAAAACTATATTTACTACATATAACATGACTATATAAAATTTTCCTTAAACATTGACTATTTGTATAAAGTATATAAAACAAATATATTTAACTAGGTTATTAATGAAACACAAAATTTATTAAGATAACATTTAAAATATATAAATCTGTTCGAATACAATTATAGGTGTTAATATATATACAAATGATATAGGTTCGTGAATCCAAGGCCAACCCTGCATTTGTTCAATGTCGTTATATGTATTTTTACTACAAAATACATTAGGTGAGTTTTCATTACTCCCTTTTTATATATATTTTTGGGACTGAGAATACATGCGCTGCTTTTATAAATGTTTTACGATATAGACACAAGTAATCGAAACTACATTATATGGTTGGATTATCTAATCGAATATGCCCTTTTTATTAAGTCTGGTAATCTAAGAATTAGGGAACAGACACCCTAATTGACGCGAACTCTAAAGATAGATCTATCGGGCCCAACAAGCCCCATCCAAAGTATCGGATGCTTTAGTACTTCGAAAATTTATATCATGTCCGAAGGAGGATCCCGGAATGATGGGGATATTCTTATATGCATATTGTGAATGTCGGTTACCAGGTGTTCAATCCATATGAATGATATTTTGTCTCTATGCATGGGACGTTTTTTTATGAGAACTGGAAATAAAAATCTTGTGGTCTATTAAAATGATGGAAATGTTTTATTTATGTTAAACTAATGAACTCACCAACCTTTTGGTTGACACTTGAAAGCATGTTTATTCTCAGGTACGAAAGAAATCTTCCGCTGTGCATTTGTTCATTTTAGAAACATTACTTGGAGTCATTCATGGCATATTTCAAAAGACGTTGCATTCGAGTCGTCGAGTTCAACAAGATTATTATTAAGTCAATTATAGTTGGATATATTCTGAAATGGTATGCATGCCGTCAGTTTTTGTTGTAAAGAAAGATTGTCATTTAAAATTGAATGCAATGTTTGAAAAATGTATCATATATAGGTCAAATACCTCGCAATGAAATCAACTGTTGTGAATCGTTTATAATCGATATGGACTTCGTCCGGATGGATTAGGACGGGTCATCACACAATGCAGGGTTGACCTTAGATTCACGAACCTATATCATTTATATATTCATTAATACATATAATCGTAATCGAGCAAATATTTATATTATTATTAGTAATAATTTCTATATTACTAACTTATATATTATTATATATTCATTTTGTATATTTTAAGTAAAGTATTTATATATTTAGGTTATGATTATTATATTTATTTTTATATACATAATCTTTTGTTTACAAAATAATTGTTATAGTAATACTAGCGTAATAATAATAATAAAAATGATAATAATTATAATACGTAATACTATTAATTAAGATAATAATGGTTATGATTTCATTAGTGATAAAAATAATGATATTAATACTAATAATGTACTTATATTAATATTAATGATTCTAATATTTATAAAGTCATAATAATACTAATATTTATGAAGATAATAATAATTTGTAATATTTTTACAATATTAATAATAATAATAATCATAATCATAATCATAATAAAGATAATAATACTAAAATGATAAAAATTAATAATAATAGTAATGATATTAATAATACTTATGAAAATTTCTATTAATAATGTTTCTATTACTTATAAACATAATTATGATATTAGTAATAATAATAACTATAATACTCACAAAGATAATAATCAAATAATAATAATAATACTACTTAGAATGATAATATAATCATAAAGATAACACTTGTCATATTTATATTAATAATGATAATAATAGTTATAACAGTAATAATCAAAACCATAATAATAACATTAATAATTAATAATAATAATTATAACAACAACAATAATAATAATAATAATAATAATTATAATGATAATAGATATAAAAAAATAATGGTTATACCCTTTATTAAGCTTCCTGAAAAGAATTGTCCACAATGGGACTCGAACCCATGACCTCTCGAATACTCATAACACCTTAGACCATCACGCTGTCACCTACTTTTCTGTTTTATCTTGTGATTTATTTGTATTTAACCCACTTTTAACTGTCTTTCTTCTCCATCTCCTTAATCAACATAATAAGTCGACCAGAGATGAATCCCATTATCATAATCAATCTTTATTTTTCAACATCATCACCTAACCTATTGTTTTCATAATCACTATTATCTTAACCCACATAAAATCATGATCATAATATCACCTATCATCACTAAATCATCATCAATATCTTCTTGTATCAACATGTTTTTAGTTCACAACTTTTAACTGAACAAAAGAGGGATACCCTATCGGCTATAGCATCAACATTTATACAATCATCATTACATGGATCATCTTCATTTACTACATCATCAGATATCAGCTAATCGAAATATAGAAGATGGGTCTAGCTCAATAATACGAATAGAACATGGCTCAAATGGGAAACTTAGCAGCCCAAACTTAACTTAGTTCAATAATGGCCCCAAACCACAGCCCGTAAATCAGTAAATCAAAGTTAAAATCGAATAGCAATCCATTTGTGATTTAATTCGGTAAAAAAAATCTGGAACAAGTACCACATATAAAATAGGCTAAGTGGTTTTGGTTTTTGGTGGAACTTTAAACGACAAATAGAAGTGGAAACAGGAAGTAACCACACAATCATCATCATGTCACCCTCCATTATAATGAAACACCATCATTTAATAAATAATCCTGGTCCCCAACTTCTATATCTTACTAATATATAATACCAACTTGTACCTATCATTAACATTAATGTGGTTTTTAAATTAGAAAGAAACTCAGCGGAGCTGCAGTAAACACTCTTAACCAGAAAAGAAAAAATAGCATTTTGTGAGGTGGTTTGATCAATGAATAGCAGCAACAATATAGAAGGTTTTGATAGTGGTTTGGTGGGTTGCATTTTAAATAAAAGAAAGCAATCGAACATCAAGGTTTTAGTAATAGTTTCAATATGGTTCTTCATCTTATTTGCTACACAATGAACAGATGCACACAAGTGGGTGTTCTTTCGGCCAAAACAGAAAGCAAGAAGATATTGCAGTAGTATGTTCGATGAAAATGATGATGGTAGTTTATAGCGTTCGAATGGTGAGCTGAACAAGTGGCAGTTTAGAGTAGTATGAAGGTGATGATGGAACCATAAAGTAGAAGATAGAAGTGGCAGCAGAAAGAAGAAAGAGTTGGAAGTAGAAGTTGGGGTGTATTATAGTGTGGTGTTACGTTTAGAACAGAAAGATAAGAACAAGGTAACTGGGTTTGTGGATTTTATAAGCATACCTAAATGTATATGTATACAAAGATAATTGAAGGAATGAGGAACAAGCGTTAATAGGTGTCACCAACAATATCAATCAAACAGAAAATTTAGAAAGTTAGAAAAGGACATGAAACAAATAAAGGAGAAAATAAAAGTGGAAAGAGATGTCAAATGGATTTTGTTATTATCCTGTGATTGAATTCGATGGATAACAAACTTGGAGACAGGATTCAATCAGTAGCAGGGAATGAAAGATACATCAAACTTATTTTGATTCTATATTTGTGCATAAGGATTTTTATATAATTAATATTAATAAAATTTATAATTATAATCATATTAATAATAATTAAAATACTAATAAAAATAATAATAATGATAATAATATCAACTTACTAATAATAATAATTATTATATTAATAATAATGATACAAATATTAAAAATAAATAATGATAGTTATAATAATAAAAATGATAATAATAATGATTTTTAATGATAAAGGTAATAATAATATCTGATAATTATACAAATAATAATTAAGATATAACAAGTTATATATATCAAATTTCATATCTGTATTATTATTTTACAAATAATAATATTAATAATACATATATTAATATTAGTAATAATAATAATATTAATATAACATTTATCTTAACTTGTAATTAAATATATTAATATTATAATTTATTAATTAGGTAATATTTAATAATTATATAACATATGTATATAATAACCTATATTTAATATTTATATAGCTTAATATAAAACAATATACATATAATCCTTAATTATATAAAAAAAATCATATTCATATATATATATATATATATATATATATATATATATATATATATATATATATATATATATATATATATATATATATATATTAATTACACCCAATTGTTCGTGAATCTTCGGAAATGTTCAAGGTCAATTGCGTTCATGAAAAATAGTTCAAATATTTTGAGACTCGGTTTAATAGACTTTGCTTATCGTGTCGAAACTATATAAAAATTAAGTTTAAATTTGGTCGGAAATTTCCGGGTCGTCACAGTACCTACCTGTTAAAGAAATTTCGTCCCGAAATTTGAGTAAGGCAGTCATGGCTAACAATAAAAATGTTTTCATAACGAATATGTGCTGATAAATAGAATTTTATTACTGTTGAGTAATATGGATAAGATAGTTCGACTACTCGAAGAATACGAGTGAAGCTATTACAAAAGAGTGAATTGAGAAATAAAGGTTCGTCTTGACTTTTGATGTAATCACTGTTGAATTCCGGAATTCAAGAGATTTAAAGATAATCTTCGAAATCTATAAGATCTGATTCTTCGGGAATTAAGGAAATTAAGATCTCTATAATTAAATACGGTGATCTGCCTCGATTACTCTGTTTGATATTCCCATTATAAATTAAACTTTTACCGTTCCATTATTTTCACCATTCCTATACTTTCTTTCTTAATTCTTACCTCCAAACGATTGTGAAAATGCTTAATCCCATTCTAATCCTTGATATTTTCCTAATTATCATTTCTGTCATCCTTCTTTTCGATCTTCCTCCAGAAGAATCTGTTTACTTCTACTATTACCTTGGGATGATACTATTCTTAATTATACCGTGTCTTTATATTGCTATTCGTATTAATATGCATGGTTTGTAATCTCCGTGTTGTTATTGAGCTTTATATTTTCTCTTATATTTTGGAGCTCTTTTGCCTTTTTATTCTCTTCTCGACCTCTAGTAAAGCGAGTAATGGTCCAGAATTCGTAAGTATGGAGTTTCGAATGAACTTAATGTTCTAAACGAGAAAGAACGTAATAGCATGATTTGATTTGCCAAATTACCAGAATCACTGAGAATAGAACTATCAAGAATATATTTTCTTGATATGTTCAGAAGTTAATCAGAATGAAAGAGTTATGTAACATGACACATGATGACGTTATAATCTGTGAATCATCATGTTCCATTTAGAAACTCAGCATGACTTACTGTAATATAATCACGTTGATCAAGTGTCATTATATTATACTAACTCATGCATCAGTTCCCAACATTACTTCAATAACATTCATATTTTAAGCTCGAAAGTTTACAGAATATAGAAACTAACAGTTTCTATATGATGTAACACTGATAGCACGAAGAGATTAATGATTTCAGATAACAATAGTTATAAAAATATCTTCGGAAATATGGAAGATATTTATAATGAAAGATACGATGATATCTTGGAATTTCTAATATCGAAGGATGGTGAAGAAAATTTGTCCGCAAGAGTTCGGGGTCAGAAGCAAGGTATTCGCTAAAGATTTTATCAGAAATAGAATCATCAGGATTCTTAATGTACAAGTTTAGTCCTTGTGATATGTTCAGAGACTCCTTCGTAGTTTGCTCAATCAGTTTTTCAGTACCAAATTTTCTATCGAGCGTTCCCAACATTCCACTCTTTATTATCAAACTTCTGGCCGTTTAGACCATCTACGATTTTGCTGTTTCCTCTGCATTTAATGCTATCATATATGAATCATTGGTTATCAATTCAAGGTGGTTTCAAGAGAATTGTGTTCTAGATGATTAAACGCTGATGGTAATATGGTGGAATATCAAAGGTTCCCCGGTAACAATAAAGAGCACGCATATATATCAAAGTTATAATAAGGATGTTTCGCACGAAAAGTCGAAGTTGATTTGCTGGAGCTGTGACAAAATTTGCTATTTTGCAAAAGAATTTCAATGTTATTTTTGGTAATAACAATGCCAAAGGAGTTAGCACAGATACGTGTTAAACGTTTACTCAGTTTCCGAGAGTTTTTCAGGTGCACAACTATATGCATAAATCTTTTTCTTCCGTAGATGAAGTGCGGTTGATTCATCCTCTCGATTGAGGTGTTTTCAAGAATTATGAAAGGTTTAAACGCAGATCGTAATCGTCAAGATACAAATGAGGTTTAAGACGAAATCAAGTGGCAAACTTGAAGAATTGTTTAGTTTCATATGTTATAATCAATATTTTAATTTATTTTAATTGTCCAATGTTGGCTGTCCACAGTTGATAGTCCATAGTTAGCAGTTCAATAATTCATATATAGTTTAATATATAATATTCGAATTAATTAATACGTATCGTGACCCGTGTACATGTCTCAGACTCGATCACAACTCAAAGTATATATATTATTGTAGAATCAACCTCAACCCTGTATAGAGAACTCGATCATTACTGCATATAGAGTGTCTATGGTTATTCCAAATAATATATATAGATGCATCGATATGATATGTCAAAACCTTGTATACGTGTCCCGATATTTAAAGTGCGTAAAATAAACAATAGAAATTAAATGACGATAAATAAAGTGCATAAGTAAATAACAGAAATTAAATGACGATAAATAAAATTGCGAGAATTAAAATTACGATAATTAAATTGCGATAATTAAAATGTAATACGGAATTAACAGTTAGCTAGGAACAGTTAGCTAGGATTTCGTTAGCGTGGATTCTTAACAAAATTTCTCATAGTTAATTTGTTTGTTTCTAACAAATTTTATTTTGTCTAACGTTTTCTTCATTATGCCACTTGTTGGATTCTGATAGATCAAAATCCAAATATGAAATTTGAATGAAAATGGTTATTCTGTGGTGAACGAATACGTATGTCTGTGGATGTAAGTAGGATATTAAATGATCGTCGAATCAGATTCGAAGAATGTACAGTGTAACTTATTAATGTGGAATCTAAATATTCCTCGGGTATTACCTACCCGTTAAAATATTTTCACCATTAACAGTTTGTACAAAAGAATTTTTAATTACAATCTTTATGAAAAAAATATATATACCTATATAGTTTCTTCAGATGTAATCATGGATTTAATGAGTCAATATGATATTAAACTCATTTGATTTTCTGTTAGAACAAGAATATATAATCTCTAAAACATTAGAGATTACATAATCGCTATGTCGAACGAAGATAAATGATGTAGAACGTCATGTAGAACGATGATTATACTTGAGGTACAGAATGAGATGTCGAAGCTGGTGACACGGATGTTGTTGTTGGTGGTATTAGTGTTGTTGGTGTTGAGGCTGGTGATGTTACTGGTGTTGGTGATACTGCTGGTGCTTGCAAATTGTGTACCGTGCTCTCTAAAGTTAACACTCGAGCTCGGAGTTCTTTAACTTCTTCTACTAACCCTGGTTGGTTATCAGTGTGAGGTAGAGGTCGGATATCTTCTCTAGTTTCGTTAATGGTAGCCTCACGGCAAAAAAATCTTGCAAAAAGGGTATAAACGGTGTTGCGAACAGGTTCTCCGGTGAGCGGGTCGAGTACTCCAAGGTTAGGTGGTAGATTCGGTACATGATATGGAGTACCTTCTTCCCTTCTCCATAGGGTGAGTATGTCGTGAACCCACCCCCATTTTATCCAGTAATCACGGTAGTTGATTGGTTGGTGTGCTCCTGTCACGCTGTCTTCGGAGTCAGAGGAACGTGGTCGATTCGTAGAGGCCATCTTACGCGATCACAGAAAAGATTTTTGGTATGAAGAGTTTAGTGACAGAAATTGATAGTTGAATGTATTCTCAATGCATAATATGCATAGATATATATAGTACCAGGATCCCTTAAATTACGAAAAAATTTACGAGAGATATCAGGCAAGGTCTACAGTAACAGATACGCTAAGATATGAACTTGTCAGATACGCTAAGATATGAACTTTGTCTATACACTATTCATGCAATCAATGCAGTAAAACGTGTCTAGACTAAGAATAATGAGCAGGTAATTTCCTAAGGATGATAAGCAGATGATTTCCGACAAAAACGATAAGCAAAACTTTTGACATGCAGACACGGTCGAAGTCCAGACTCACTAATGCATCCTAATGACTATCAGTTAGACACACTAATGCAAGACCTGGTTCGCTAAGACCATCGCTCTAATACCAACTATAGAGACCCGTCCTAATCCATCTGGACGTAGTCCATATCAATTACAAACGATTCATAATAGTTGATTACTTCGCGAGGTACTTGACCTCTATATGATACATTTTACAAACATTGCATTCGTTTTTAAAAGACAAATTTGCTTTACATCAAAAGTTGACGACATGCATACCAATTCATAATATATCTAACTATAATTGACTTAGTAATAATCTTGATGAACTCGACGACTCGAATGCAACGTCTTTTGAAATATGGCATGAATGACTCCAAGTAATATTTCTAATATGAGCAAATTCACAGCGGAAGACTTCTTTCATACCTGAGAATAAACATGCTTTAAAGTGTCAACCAAAAGGTTGGTGAGTTCATTAGTTTATCATAAATAATCATTTCATCATTTTAATAGACCACAAAATTTCATATTTCCATTTCTCATAAATATACGTCCCATGCATAGAGACAAAAATATCATTCATATGGATTGAACACCTGGTAACCGACATTAACAAGATGCATATAAGAATATCCCCTATCATTCTGGGAAATCCTTCGGACATGATAAAAATAACATCGAAGTACTAAAGCATCCGGTACTTTGGATGGGGTTCATTAGGCCCAATAGATCTATCTTTAGGATTCGCGTCAATTAGTAGATCGGTTTACTAATTCTTAGGTTACCAAGCAAAAGGGGAATATTCAGCTTCGATCATTCAACCATATAATGTAGTTTCGATTACTTGTGTCTATTTCGTAAAACATTTATAAAAATTGCGCATGTATTCTCAGCCCAAAAAATATAAAGGGTAAAAAGGCAAATGAAACTCACCTAATGTATTTTGTAGTAAAAATACATATGACTATATTGAACAATGCAGGGTTGACCTTGGATTCACGAACCTATATCATTTGTATATTCATTAATACATATAATCATAATCGAGCAAATATTTATATTATTATTTGTGATAATTTCTATATTACTAACTTATATATTATTATATATTCATTTTGTATATTTTAAGTAAAGTATTTATATATTTAGGTTATGATTATTATATTTATTTTTATATATATAATCTTTTGTTTACAAAATAATTGTTATAGTAATACTAGAGTAATAATAATAATAAAAATGATAATAATTATAATACTTAATACTATTAATTAAGATAATAATGGTTATGATTTCATTAGTGATAAAAATAATGATATTAATACTAATAATGTACTTATATTAATAGTAATGATTCTAATATTTATAAAGTCATAATAATACTAATATTTATGAAGATAATAATAATTTGTATTATTTTTACAGTATTAATAATAATAATAATAATCATAATCATAATAATGATAATAATACTAAAATGATAAAAATTAATAATAATAGTAATGATATTAATAATACTTATGAAAATTTCTATTAATAGTGTTTCTATTACTTATAAACATAATTATGATATTAGTAATAATAATAACTATAATACTAACAAAGATAATAATCAAATAATAATAATAATAATAATACTTAGAATGATAATTTAATCATAAAGATAACACTTGTCATATTTATATTAATAATGATAATAATAGTTATAACAGTAATAATCACAACCATAATAATAACATTAATAATTAATAATAATAATTATAACAATAACAACAACAATAATAATAATAATAATAATAATAATAATAATAATAATAATAATAATAATAATAATAATAATAATAATAATAATAATAATAATAGATATAAAAAAAAATAGTGGTTATACCCTTTATTAAGCTTCCTGAAAAGAATTGCCCACGACGGGGCTCGAACCCATGACGTCTCGAATACCCATAACACCTTAGACCATCATGTTGTCACCTACTTTTCTGTTTTATCTTGTGATTTATTTGTATTTAACCCGCTTTTAACTATCTTTCTTCTCCATCTCCTTAATCAACATAATAAGTCGACCAGAGATGAATCCCATTATCATAATCAATCTTTATTTTTCAACATCATCACCTAACCTATTGTTTTCATAATCACTATTATCTTAACCCACATAAAATCATGATCATAATATCACCTATCATCATTAAATCATCATCAATATCTTCTTGTATCAACATGTTTTTAGTTCACAACTTTTAACCGAACAAAAGAGGGATACCCTATCGGCTATAGCATCAACATTTATACAATCATCATTACATGGATCATCTTCTTTTACTACATCATCAGATATCGGCTATTCGAAATATAGAAGATGGGTCTAGCTCAATAATACGAATACAACATGGCTCAAATGGGAAACTTAGTAGCCCAAACTTAACTTAGTTCAATAACGGCCCCAAACCACAGCCGTAAATCAGTAAATCAAAGTTAAAATCGAATAGCAATCCATTTGTGATTTAATTCGGGAAAAAAAATCTGGAACAAGTACCACATATAAAATAGGCTAAGTGGTTTTGGTTTTTGGTGGAACTTTAAACGACAAATAGAAGTGGAAACAGGAAGTAACCACACAATCATCATCATGTCACCCTCCATTATAATGAAACACCATCATTTAGTAAATAATCCTGGTCCCCAACTTCTATATCTTACTAATATATAATACCAACTTGTACCTATCATTAACATTAATGTGGTTTTGAAATTGGAAAGAAACGCAGCGGAGCTGCAGTAAACACTCTCAAACAGAAAAGAAAAAATAGCATTTTGTGAGGTGGTTTGATCAACGAATAGCAGCAACAATATAGAAGGTTTTGATAGTGGTTTGGTGGGTTGCATTTTAAATAAAAGAAAGCAATCGAACATCAAAGTTTTAGTAACAGTTTCAATATGGTTCTTCATCTTATTTGCTACACAATGAACAGATGCACACAAGTGGGTGTTCTTCCGACCAAAACAGAAAGCAAAAAGATATTGCAGTAGTATGTTCGATGAAAATGATGATGGTAGTTTATAGCATTCTAATGGTGAGCTGAACAAGTGGCAGTTTAGAGTAGGATGAAGGTGATGATGGAACCATAAAGTAGAAGATAGAAGTGGCAGAAGAAAGAAGAAAGAAGAAAGAGTTGGAAGTAGCAGTTGGGGTGTATTATAGTGTGGTGTTACGTTTAGAACAGAAAGAGAAGAACAAGGTAACTGGGTTTGTGGATTTTATAAGCATACCTAAATGTATATGTATACAAAGATAATTGAAGGAATGAGGAACAAGCGTTAATGGGTGTCACCAACAATATCAATCAAACGGAAAATTTAGAAAGTTAGAAAAGGACATGAAACAAATAAAGGAGAAAATAAAAGTGGAAAGAGATGTCAAACGGATTTTGTAATTATCCTGTGATTGAATTCGATGGATAACAAACTTGGAGACAGGATTCAATCAGTAGCAGGGAATGAAAGATACATCAAACTTATTTTGATTCTATATTTGTGCATAAGGATTTTTATATAATTAATATTAATAAAATTTATAATTATAATCATATTAATAATAATTAAAATACTAATAATAATAATAAAAATAATAATAATGATAATAATATCAACAATACTAATAATAATAATTATTATATTAATAATAATGATACAAATATTAAAAATAAATAATGATAGTTATAATAATAAAAATGATAATAATAATGATTTTTAATGATAAAGGTAATAATAATATCTGATAATTATACAAATAATAATTAAGATATAACAAGTTATATATATCAAATTTCATATCTGTATTATTATTTTACAAATAATAATATTTATAATACATATATTATTATTAGTAATAATAATAATAGTAATATAACATTTATCTTAACTTGTAATTAAATATATTAATATTATAATTTATTAATTAGGTAATATTTAATAATTATATAACATATGTATATAATAACCTATATTTAATATTTATATAGCTTAATATAAAACAATATACATATAATCCTTAATTATATAAAAAAAATCATATATATATATATATATATATATATATATATATATATATATATATATATATATATATATATATTAATTACACCCAATTATTCGTGAATCTTCGAGAATGTTCAAGGTCAATTGCATTCATGAAAAATAGTTCAAATATTTTAAGACTCGGTTTAATAGACTTTGCTTATCTTGTCGAAACTATATAAAGTTTAAGTTTAAATTTGTTCGGAAATTTCCGGGTCGTCACACACAAACCCTAGATTCCTAAAAATTTTGAAGTTTTTAGCTTCAAATCATGTTAAATAGTATCAATCTAGGTTATACATGTATAATAGACTAACAATTTAACTCTAATTACACTAGAAATTAACAAAATTAAATTAGGTAAAATATTGGTAATTATCACAAAAACTAGGAAATTTAAGAGTTTAGGGGTGTAATTTTTACCTTCTTGCTAAAAAATCCAAACCTAGGCATGATTGTAGTGAAGTTTTGTGAGAAATTTGGTGAAATTTAGGTGAAAATTGGTGATTTTTGAGTGATTTGTGTGTGTATGTTCGTGTGTTTATGTGTGTGTGGAGTGAGATAGAGAGCACAGCTCGTGCCCTTTTGTTCCTGAGCTGATTTTCCTTTCCATGCGACCGCATGGATATTGTGAAGGAACCCCATGCGATCGCATGGGGTCTGTTTCTTTTTTTTTTTTTATAAAAACCTTATACTTTTAAAACATAAATCAATAAATTTTAAAAATTTGTTTCTTTTTAGGAGTGAGGGCATTTCGGATCGTTGTCCTAGTCCATCCTTCGATAAAGTTTTAAAATTTGTTACTTTTTAAGTGTCGTTTTAAAAGCAAAGATTTTTGGGTTTTTTAAATGTTTTTGGCATACTTTAATTCAATAAGATTAAAAATAATGATAATAAAAGTTCTCGTCCCTCCCTTGGGTAAAGCAATTTCGGTTCAACGACCTAGTTTTCAACTCACGATGAATTTTAAAAATCATATTTTTATCTTAGTGAAATAAAGTAAATTTTTGTTTTTAAATTCACACCAAACTTAAATTTAAAATGCATAAAATTAAAAATTCATATTATTAAAATTAAAAATTCACACCAAACTTATATTATATTTTTGTTTTTTTATACATACAAACTTATATTAAAAATATTAATTTTTCAAATATTTACAAACTTAAATATTGATTTTAAAAAGTTTACAATATTAATTTAATATTTATATATTAATTTTAAAAACATGGTAAAAATTAAAATTCAAAATCTTTTTGGTATTTTATCCCACTTTAATCAATCAAATATTATCAAAAATATACGCCCCTCTTTTCGGTTAAGTAATTTCGGCTATATTACCTAGTTTTACTCCTGACGAATTTCTGAAATATTTTTGGGTTGATTGATTAAATTTATACTTTAAGAATAAACGGTAAATTTCGCAGTGATGTAATAAATTTTTGTATGATATCAATAATTTCGGTTACGCATACCTAATTTTATTGAATACCAATTTAATACTTTATAGCGAACGATTCAGCGTTTATTATCAAAAGGTTAAAAGCAATAAAAATAAAAATAAAAACTGTACATATTTACCTGTGAGATAGAATTCTCAGAGACCTGCTTTAGCCGACTCATAGGAGAGTCGTGTGATTTGGTTCTCCGTAGCTACGTAAGCATAACCTCGATTCTTCAATATCTTTTCTTCTAAACATATGAATGGTTCTTATCTGCATAGTGTAACAAATTTGGTATTTGAATATGTTTGATTATTTGAACATTTACCTTCATGTGACCATTTTCCGCATTTATAACATCTTTCAAGGTGTCATGCTCTTCTTTTTGTTGCGGATTTTGATTTTCCTTTACCAAAATGTATCTTATGATGATCTTTTCTGAGTTCTTTTCTTACTCCGTCCATTTTGCCTCTTATGAATGATACCAGTTCACTCGGAAGTGTGTCATTATTACGTTTAGTAATCATAGCATGTAGCATTAGACCATGGTTCAGATCAAAGGAATTCTTCATCTCGTAAAACCTTAAAAAAAATAAAAATTCAGAATGGGGGGAGAAGACTAGTTCTTTAGGGTCTGCTAGGGAAAGACCATTCGGATTCCATTCTCGGAAACTACACGAAAACAGAATATCTAACTCTAACAGAAATAACTATTACCCTAAAAAGATTCGAATCTTCCCACACTTAGTTAGCTGTGGTGTCGAAATTGTGATTAACTTCATCTTCAACTTCCATTGGACTATCTATGTAATGTTTAACTCTGTGACCATTAACCTTAAATTCAATCCCATTTGAATTTATTAATTCTACTGTTCCGTACGGGAAAACTCTTTTAACTATGAATGGTCCAGACCATCTTGATTTCAATTATCCAGGAAATAGCTTGAATCGTGAATTGAAAAGAAGAACTCTGTCTCCTTCTTTAAATTCTTTTGAACTTCTGATTCTTTTATCATGCCATTTCTTCGTTCTTTCTTTATAGATTAACGAATTTTCATATGCTTCATGTCTTAATTCTTCTAATTTGTTTAATTGGTTTAACCGTAGACGTCCGGCTTCATGCAAATCAAGATTACATGTCTTCAAAGCCCAAAATGCTTTGTGTTCAATTTCTACGGGAAGATGACATGCTTTTCCGTAAACGAGTCTAAAAGGTGTGGTTCCAATTGGAGTTTTGTAGGCTGTTCTAAAAGCCCAGAGTGCATCCTCCAATTTCATGGACCATTCCTTCTGATTTGATCCTACGGTTTTCTCTAGAATACGTTTTAATGCTCGGTTGGTATTTTCAACTTGTCCACTTGTTTGTGGATGATAAGCGGTTGAGATTTTATGAATTACTCCATATCTTTTGAGAACTTTCTCAAGTTGATTATTACAAAAATGAGTACCCCGATCACTTATTAAAGCTTTTGGTGTTCCAAACCTTGCAAAAAGACGTTATAAGAAGTTGACTACAACTCGTGCATCGTTAATCAGGAGAGCTTGTGCTTTCACCCATTTAGATACATAATCAATGGCAACGAGAATGTAGAGATTATTATGAGATTTTGGAAATGGACCCATAAAGTCAATACCCCAAATGTCAAATACTTCACATACTTGAATGACATTTTGTGGCATTTCATCACAGGATTTGCAAAGAAGGTGTGCGTCTTTGAAAATTGTAGGCTAATAGAATCCAGCATCGTAAACTTTTCTTGCTGTGAGTTGAGGCCCATAATGCCCTCCTGTTGGTCCTGTGTGACAATGGTTTAATATTTGACTAGCTTCATCTCCGAATACACATCGGCGTATTATTCCATCGGGATAACTTTTAAACAAATGTGGATCTTCCCAGAAATAGTGTTTTATATCACTAAAGAATTTCTTTCGTTTTTAGTACGACAACCCTTTTTCAAGGAATCCACATACTAAGTAGTTTGCATAGTCTGCAAACCATGGAATTTCACTATAATCTATCTTCAATAAATATTCATCAGGAAAGTTGTCTTGTATGGCCGATTCATTCAGAACTTCTAATTCAGGATCTTTAAGACGAGAAAGATGATCAGCGGCGAGATTTTCTGCTCCCTTTTTATCTCGAATTTCAATATCGAACTCTTGTAAGAGTAAGATCCAATGGATTAATCTTGGTTTGGCATATTGTTTCGAAAATAGATATCTAAGAGCAGAATGGTCGGTATAGACCACCGTTTTAGCTAGAACGAGATATGAACGAAATTTGTCAAAAGCAAAGACAATAGCAAGGAGTTCTTTTTCAGTAGTTATGTAATTCTTTTGTGCTCCTTGTAACGTCTTTCTAGCATAATAAATAGGTTGAAATCGTTTTTCAATCCTTTGTCCTAAAACGGCTCCCATTGCAAAATCACTTGCATCGCACATAAGTTCAAACGGTAGATTACAATTTGGAGTTATCATAATCGGCGCATTAGTGAGTTTCTCTTTAAAAATATTAAAAGATTTGATGCATTCATCTGAAAAGATGAATGGAGCATCTTTTTCTAGGAGTTTATTCATAGGAGTGGCAATTTTAGAAAAATCTTTTATGATACGTCGGTAAAAACCGGCATGCCCTAGAAAACTCCTAATTCCTCTAACATTGGTGGGATGTGGAAGTTTAGCAATTACATCTACTTTAGCTCTATCCACTTCAATTCCTTCCTTTCAAATTTTATGGCCAAGAACGATGCCTTCTTTAACCATGAAATGGCATTTCTCCCAATTAAGAACTAGATTTGATTATTCGCATCTAATAAGCATTCGTTCAAGATTAACTAGACATGTTTCAAAAGTATCACCGAAGACTGAAAAGTCATCCATGAAAACTTCCATGCATTCTTCTATCATGTCGTGAAAAATCGCCATCATGCACCTTTGAAAGGTCGTAGGGGCGTTGCAAAGTCCAAATGGCATGCGTTTATAAGCAAAAGTACCATAAGGGCACGTGAATATGGTTTTTTCTTGGTCCTCGGGTGCTATTAGAATTTGAAAATATCCGGAAAAACCATCAAGAAAACAATAGTAACTATTTTCGGCTAATCTTTCCAACATTTGATCAATGAAAGGTAAGGGAAAGTGATCTTTTCTGGTGGCGTCATTTAATTTTCTATAATCAATACAAACACGCCATCCTATTACAGTCCTAGTAGGAATAAGCTCATTTTTTTCATTTGTGACGACAGTCATGCCACCCTTCTTAGGTACGCATTGAACTGGCCTTACCCATGGACTATCAGAGATTGGATAAATTAAACCTGCATCTAGCAGTTTAATAATTTCTTTCTTAACAACATCTTGCATATTAGGATTTAGTCTTCATTGGCGTTGCACATACATTTTATGACCTTCTTCCATAAGGATTTTATGTGTGCAATACGAAGGACTTATTCCTTTAATGTCATGAATCTTCCATACAATAGCTGGTTTATGAGCTTTTAGCATAGTAATGAGTCGAGATTTTTCATTTTTAGTAAGAGAAGACGATATTATTACAGGTAATTCAGATTCACCATGTAAATAAGCGTATTCTAAATGGTTTGGAAGTGGCTTTAACTTTATTGTCGGTGGTTCTTCTATCGATGATTTGTATCGATATTTGTCTTACTCTTTTAGCGTTTGAATTTCTTCTGTTGTTGGTTCATATCCATTAGCCATAAGTGTAGCTAACATTTCAGTTTCATTAATTGGTTCAGTTCCTTCTCCTAAAGAACATTCTCCTGTTCCTTGCAATTCTGGAAATTCTTCTAACAATTCTGCATGTGAATCTATGGTTTGAATGTAATAACATGTATCATCTGCAGATTGCGGTTGTTGCATGGCTCTATCAACTGAAAAGGTAACACTCTCGTCCTATATACTTAGGGTTAGTTTCTTACCGAACACGTCTATTATTGCTTTAGCCGTGTTTAAGAATGGTCTTCCTAATATTAGAGGGACTCGAGAATCTTCTTCCATGTCCAGAATAACAAAATCTACTAGAAATACTAAAGTACCAACTTTAACTAGCATGTTCTCCATTATCCCTCTAGGATATTTTACTGATCGATCGACTAGTTGTATAATTATTCGTGTTGGTTTCAATTCTCCAAGGTCTAGTTTAGCGTATAGTGAATACGGCATTAAATTTATACTATCACCTAAATCTGCCAATGCTTCTATTGAACTAAGACTACCCAGATTAGTGGTTCAGGATCTCTGAATTGTCCCTGAATATCCTCCGGATTCTCAATTGTGAGGTCGGGTTCAAAAAATGGATTATCGGAAATTTGAATTGGAGTACTTGGTCGACTGGATGACGATTCTAAAGAAAAATCAACGGCGACAATATTGGCTAGATGTCTTGATCGAGTTACAGGTGGTGAACGTATAAAAGGTGGTGAACGTTTTGCTCGGTGCATTCACTGAATATCCTATTAGTTATAAAAATAAAAATTATATAAGTTATCAAATTAATAGACTTTTCTGATTTTGCCCACGTTTCGAATAGCCAATAGATGCAGCAGGTAGCCAGGACCCTTTAAATCGGAAGCCCACAACTCGCCACTAACAAATCCAACTATTACTACGAACCAGAAAACTTTGGATGTGTATCAATTCAACCGCTTAAAATAATTTTTCGTTGAAATTTAAAGAAATTGTAGAGAAGAAATAGAAAATTCTATGTCTTAAAAACTAGAGCGTCGAGAAATAAGAAAGAAAAAGAGAAAGTGCGTCGAAAAAAATAAGAGGTCGAAAAAAATAGGCGTCGAAAAATAAAAATAAGAAAGTAGCGCGTCGAAACTTAAAAAGGAACTAAAATTTATAAACAGCGTCGCAAAATTCTAAAGCACCTAAATCTTAGTCTAAAGAAAAAGCACTTAAGGAATTTTACGGCAAAGCTTAAAAATCTAGAAATAAAAATAACTATGGCAAAAACTATGACTTAAAACTAAATACGAACGAAAAATACAAATATTACGCTAAAACAAATAAAAATATATAAAAATAAATTTAAAGTTGTAAAAAGTACAATTTTTATAAAAATATTATTTTTATATTATTTATTTATAAAAGTATTAATTATATAATTTATTAAAAATAATTAAAACTAAAAATACAAATTAAATAAATAAAACTAAAACTAATATTAGAAATTAATTAATTAATTAAACCCTAATTAGGGTAAGTGATTAATAATAATAATTATTATTAACTAACCCTAATTCGATCAGCTTATGTACCAGGCCTGTCAAATCAAGCCATGCGATCGCATGGGTTGATAGTTAAAATCTTATGCGATCGCATGAGCCTCGGATACAGGCCAAATATTGGGCTGCTACAGTACCGGGCCGAGTTCTTTTATTTTATTTTTTTTTCTGTTTTTAATTTTCTGTTTTATAATTATATAAATTATTTATATAAGATAAATAAAAACTTAAATTTTAAAAAAACTAAAATTGAAATAAAAATACTTTATAATTTATATATTTTAAACAACTCTTAAAAATATAAAAAAAATTAATTTTTGTATTTTTAATATTTAAAACGTATTTTTACAAAAGTAAATTAAAAATCTTTTTTTTATATATAATGTTTCGCTTTCGGCGTTGTTTTTCCCCGGCAGCGGCGCCAAAAATACTTGATGTGCGTAGAGGTGTATACGAAATAGTTATATTTTTACTACAAAATACTATTAAATACGATACAATTTTACACAAGTTATTTATTTATTTATAGAATGGATATACCTAACTTGCTACAACACTTATAGGCAGTGTACCTAATCGTACAATAGTGTAGTTCTTAGTAAGTCCGGTTCGTCCACAGGGAACTAGCCAAGTTTAACGCTATATTTTTAAAACTATATTTGTATAAATATATAAATATATATATAAGTAGTATTATTATTATAAAAGGGAGTTTTTACCATTTAATGACCGGTTTGTCGATTTTAAAACTTTAGTCGCAATTAAAACCTAATGCAAAATATTAAATATATAAAAGACTTAATTTAAAATGTAAAGTAAATGACAATAATGAAATTGCGATAAATAAAATGACCATAAATAAAATGACAATAAATTAAATTGCGATAATTAAAAGTGCAATTAAATATGAAATAAAGGAATTATGCTTATTTAAACTTTCGTAATCATGATGTTTGAAGTGTTGATTTTAGTTTATCACCATGGGTTAATTGTCCTTTGTCCTGGATTATTTAATATGTCCGTCTGGTTTTTGTCCATAACAGTCCATCAGTCATAAATATAAAGTGCGAGTGTCCTCATCAAATTATCCTTATATCCGAAGTCAAATATTCCAACTAATTGGGGACTTAAACTATAATTACACCAATTTTTCTTGTATATCATTCACCCCTATTTTAATAAGTCGATTGACTATTAATCCATTCCCGTGTCCGGTTAAATGAACGATTATTAGTACTTATAAATATCCCGCCCATCGTGTCCGATCGAGTGTATGTGTTTATTTATAGGTACGTCTAATTGTAAATCTTTATATTAAATTAACGAACTATCATTCAATTAAACAAATATAAAGCCCATTAATAGCCCATAGTCTAATTTCCACAAGTGTCGTTCTTTTGTCCAAACCCCAATTATGGTACAAAGCCCAATTACCCCGTCTTTAATATTTAGCCCAACATCATGATTACTTCGGCTTAAATAATCATAATAATAACTTAGCTATGAGACATTAATTTAAAAAGGTTGAACATAACTTACAATGATTAATAATAGCGTAGCATTACACGGACAGAATTTCGACTTACACACTTACAACATTCGCTAACATACCCTTATTATTATTAAAATTAAAATTAAAATTAAAATTAAAATTATAATATATATATATATATATATATATATATATATATATATATATATATATATATATATATATATATATATATATATATATATATATATATATATATATATATATATATATTACATTGAGATAGAGAGATAGAGAAAAGATGTTTTATTCGGCCAAAAACTGATAAATTTATAGATGTGGCCTGACATTTTGGGTCATGCGACCGCATGAAATTCCTTCTTCCTGGCCATGCGATCGCATGGCCAGCTGGGACAGCTCACATTTGGTTGTTTTCTTCTTGCCGATGGTTTTATTAAATATATATATAATATATAAATAATTTTAAGAATTATTTATATATTATATTATATTTACGTGCATAGTTGACTTGTAATTTTTAGTCCGTTGCGTCGAGCGTTGAGAGTTGACTCTGGTCCCAGTTTCGGATTTTCGAACGTCCTTTCGTACAATTTAATATCTTGTATTTTGTGTTTCGCGGCTCGTACTTTTGTAATTTTGAGACGTTTCTTATCAATAATTTGAACCACTTTGATTGTACTTTGTACTTTTTAGCTTTTTGGTCATTTGCGTCCTCAATTCGTCAAATCTGTCTTTTGTTTTCACCTTTTATTATTTAAACGAATATCACTTGTAAATAGAACAATTGCAACTAAAAGCTTGTCTTTCTTGAGGGATAATGCTATGAAATATATGTTTGTTTTTAGCATTATCAAACACCAACAGTACCATTACCACCAACAGCAACGTCCGTATCCCACACCTCAACATCACACTCTGTACCACGAGCATCAACGTCATACGTACCATAGATACCAAGGAGTACTAATACAAATCAACGATGAAGTATTGATTCATAACTTCATTGGAGAAATATTAAGCGACGATTATGTAATCTCTAAAGTTTTAGAGATTATTCATTCTAATTCAAACCGAAAACCAAATGAGATTAATATCATATTAACTCATTAAATCCATGATTTCATCTGAAGAAAATATATATGTATATATATTTTCATAAAGATTGTAATTGAAAATTCTTGTGTACAAACTGTTAATGGTGAAAATATTTTAACGGGTAGGTAAAACCCGAGGAATATTTAGATTTCACATTAATAAGTTACACTGTACATTCTTCGAATCTGATTCAACAGTCATTTACTATCCTACTTACATCCACAGATATACGAATCCGTTCATTACAGATAACCATTTTCATTCAATTTCATATTTGGATTTTGACTTATTAGAATCCAACAAGTGGCATAATGAAGAAAACATTGGACAAAATAAAATTTGTTAGAAACAAACAAATTAACTATGAGAAATGTTGTTAAGAATCTACGCTAACAAAATCCTAGCTAACTGTTCTTAGCTAACTGTTAATTCCTTATTACATTTTATTTATCGCACTTTATTTATCGCAATTTTAATTTTCGCAATTTTATTTATCGTCATTTAATTTCTGTTATTTATTTTACGCACTTTAATTATCGTCATTTAAATACTGTTATTTACGCATTTTAAATATCGAGACACGTATACAATGTTTTGACATATCATATCGACGTCATCTATATATATTATTTGGAATAACCATAGACACTCTATATGCGGTAATGTTCGAGTTAGCTATACAGGGTTGAGGTTGATTCTAAAATAATATATATACTTTGAGTTGTGATCGAGTCTGAGACATGTATACAATGGGTCACGATACGTATTAATTAATTCGAATATTATATATATGAATTATTGAATTACTAACTGTGGACTACTAACTATGGACTACCAACATTGGACAATTAAAATGAATTAAAATATTGATTATAACATATGAAACTAAACATTTCTTGAAGTTTGCCACATGATTTTATCTTAAACCTCAATTGTATCTTGACGATTACAATCTGCGTTCAAACCTTTCATGATTCTTGAAAATACCTCAATCGAGAGAATGAATCAACTGCACTTCATCGATGGAAGAAAAGATTGATGTATATAGTCATGCACCTGAAAACACTCGAAACCTGAATAAATGTTTAACACGTATCCGCGCTAGCTCCGTTGGCATTGTTATTACTGAAAATAACATTGCAATTCCTCTTCAAATTAGCCAATTTTGTCACAGCTCCAGCAAGTCAACTTCGACTTTTCAGTCGGACTAGTTTTATTATAACCTTGATATATACGTTGTCTTTTCGCCTTTGTTACCGGAGAACCTCTTATATCCTATTACATTAGCAGTAAACTTACCAACAATTTTGTTAATGTTTAACTTTCTGAAAAATCATTATCTGTATCGAGATCCTATCATATACTCATCCGCACCTTGTAACAAAAATTGCCATACCAATTACCAGAAATCAACAATCAGTATTTCGAATCTCGCAGTGTTTCTACATCAATAGATATATGTATACATATAACATTTATCTCTTAGAATTATGATCTTCCATTCTGAAATTTTAAAAAGCACCCAGTCTGCGAATCAATACTCGTATGTTGAAAAAGCTGAATGAAGCAGCAAAAACTGTAAACGAACTTAACAGCCAAAAAGTTTGATGATAAAGGATTTTATGTTGGCAAAGCTCAGAAAAGCTAGAACTGGAAAACGAATTGAGCAAACCATGAAGGAGACTGTGGGCAAATCACAAAGACTAAACCTGCCTTCAAAGAATCCAAATGATTCAGTATTAGCTGAAGTCACTAACGAATACCTTGTTCCTGAATCTACACTTTTACGGAAAATCTTCATCATCATCCATCGATATTAGAAATTCTAAGATATCATCGAATCTTTCATGATAAATATCCTCGATATTTCTGAAGATATTTTCATTACTATTCTTAGTTGAAATCATTTATCTCTTCACAATATCAGTGTTACATCAGAAAAGAAACTCTTTTAGTTTCTAAATTCTGAAAAACAAATTTAAAATATGAATGTTTTTGAAGTAATGTTGGGAACCGAAGCATAAGTTAGTATAATATAATGACACTTGATCAGCGTGATTATATTACAGTAAGTTATGCTGAGTTTCTAAATGGAATGTGATGATTCACAGACTCTACCGTCGTCAAGTGCCAAGTTACACAACTCTTACATTCTATCTAATCTCCAAACATATCAAGAACATATTTTCTTGATAGTCCTATCTTTTCTCTTGAATTCTAGTAATTTAAACAATCAAGATCGTACTATTACAATTTCTCTCAGAACATTAGTCATGTTCATTCAAAACTACATACCTACGAATTCTGGACCATTATTCGCTTGACTTAAAGTTGGGAAGAGAAAACAAAAGGATGGAACTCCAAAATATAAAGGAAACGAAGAGGGTGGATTTAAAGTGAAATATCAGACAGAGCAATCAAAGCAGATTATCGCATTCAACCAAAGAAGATCCTATTTTCTTAATTACCAAAGAATTAAATCTTATTACGAAGATTTTCTCTAAATCCCTTGAATTCCGGAAATCCACCGTGACTACGTCACCAGTTGAGACGAACATGCATTTATTCATTTCACTCTCTTGTGATAGCTTCACTCGTACTCTTTACGAAATTAAATTATTTTATCTCTATTACTCAATGGTGATAAAACTCTATTTATCAACTCATATACGTCATGAAAACATACTTATTGTCATCCATGACGATCTCGATCAAATTTCGGGGACAAAATTCTTTAACGGGTAGGTACTGTGACGACCCGGAATTTTCCGATTAAATTTAAACTTTATTCTTTCATGATTTCGTCACGATAAGCAAAGTCTGTTAGGTTGAGTCTCAAAAATTTTTTAACTGTTTCATTACATTCATTTAACCTCGACCAGTTTCGACGATTCACGAACAATTAATTGTAAATAGATATGTGTGTGTGTGTGTGTGTATATATATAAATAATAATTTGAAATATAATTTGATGTATTATATGTTGTTATTATTAAAATAAAATAGGATATTATAATAATTATTATTTAAAATATATCTATATATATAAATAAAGTATATTAAAAATAAATATTAAATGATTGTAATACTCGTTTGATGATCATGTTGATAATAAGCAAGTTAAATTCAAACATATATGATTTTAAAATAAACGTTGATCCGAAAATGAGTTATATAAATTATAGGCTTATTAAAAGTATATTTAGGATCTAATTATTAAATTTTAACACTTTTTATATTTTACCCAGGATCGAGCGCGGACAGTTGAGTTAATTTTTATTTAATAAAATTTAACAATTAATGACCGGTTTTTATACTATAATGACTAAAATAAATAAATAAATATAATTACTGTAAAAATTTGAGATTTTTCGAAGACTTTTAATCATCACAAATTTATCAACGGAGTACGAAATAATATCCTAATATTACTGTCGGTAGTTAAAAAAATGAGAGGCGGCTTAACTATTTAATTAATTGAATTCATGATTTATTACTGTGCATTACTGTAACCTTTTCTTGTTTCATGGGGTCGACATTTAACAACTCTCTTTATATATATTACATATACATAACACAGAACATTATATAGATATAAATATACAGTTTCATATCGAACTTCAACCATTACCATATTCATCCATCACCACACACTCACCATCTTATGATCCCGCCACCGGTTATCACCATCACTACACCATCGTGTTTCTACTCCATGGTTCAAACCACCACCATATTCTAAACCCATCTGTAAGGACTCCGTCAAAACACTTAACGGCTCCGTCACTTGGTCCCACAGCTTGATCCAAACTCTATATGAATTTAATAAAACAACCTTGCATTCTTTATTTAAAAATGATTTCCTATAAAGGAAATCTACTAAAATGTATAAGTTTAGAAAAACTATACAATAATACTTTAACCAAAAGTTGACCAAAACAAAGTCAACAAACAACCACTATTTAATGTAACAAAATAGAATGCAAGTTAATGTTTAACAAAAGCTGCCATCATAAATATGCAGACTCTCTAAGCACAGCGGAAGCAATCAATCATGAACCTGAGAATAAAACATGCGAGTAACTGTCAACAAAAATGTTGAGTGAATTATAGGTTTAATATTGCAAACAATATTTAATTTAAACAACAAAAATTTATGTTTGAAAACATAAAAACTCCTTTTTGGACCACCAAATTATATGCTAGAAAACATATAATAAAACATTATTCCATTTTTCGTGAGCCACCTGGTAACCACTTAACCATTTATTTACCCTTTGCCAAACACAATAAATAATATACACCGAACAAGTGTATCTACAACAAAATACGAAGTACTAAACATTCCGATTATAAATTGCTAGCGCGACTAGCTCGAAATGGGGTTGTCAAACCCGATAGATCTATCCGTAGGATTCGCGTTCACCAGTAGAAACCAGTGATTACAGTTACCAGACTAGGGAATATTTTTGTTCAACTCACAATGAATAATTTAAACCAACTTTCACTTGTGTCCAAAATATAAAATAAATTGCATGTATTCTCATCCCAAAAGATTTAAAATAGAAAAATGGGACTATAACTCACCTTAATAGCAAACGAAGTAACCACACAATTGTGCGAACAGCAAATGAAGTAAAGTGATCATGAATGATCACAACGCCGACCTATAAATAAAGCAGGTCGATATAAATAACTAACTTAGGTCAAGTCTTAGTATGATAGCTATTGTACATGTTGCAAGTAGACATAGAATAACACTCAACATGCATCGGTTTGATCGGAACAGCGTACGGACACACACTTTCTATTTTTAGAAAGTTTCTATTTTTAGCAGGTTTCCATTTTTGGAAAGTTTTCTATTTTAGGAAAGTTTCTATTTTTGGAAAGTTTCTATTTTAGGAAAGTTTCTATTTTTGGAAAGTTTCTATTTTTGGAAAGTTTCTATTTTAGGAAAGTTTCTATTTTTGGAAAGTTTCCAAATTTAGAAAGTTCTATTTTTAGAAAGTTTTGAAGTTAGGAAAGTTTCCTTATTTAGAAAGTCAACAGAAGTCAACTGAAAGTCAAAGTCAACCGAAAGTCAACTCAAAAGTCAACCTTGGTCAAACATAGTCAACATTAATTTTAAAAGTGTAAAGTATAATAATAACATAAGTTATAATGTTAATTAAAGTGAAATATGTATAATTATGTCATAACATAAGTTTAATTAAATAAAAATGAATTATTAAAGTTAAGATAAGTTTAAATGATATAATTAATATAACATAAGTATTTAATTAATTAATTAAATATTAGTCATAATATAAGTATTATTAATTAATAATAAATTTTAAAACATATCATAAGTATTATTAATTAATAATGAATTATTAATCATTTCATAAGTTTCTAATTAAAATTATTAAATCATAAGTATTTAATAATTAGATCATAATTAAATAATACTTAAGTCTTATAATAACTAAATAATTATTTAATCTTTATTATAAGTCTTAAAATAATATTCTCATAAAATAAATTTAATACTTATCATAAGTATTTTTCATTAATAATAAAAGTATTATTAATCATAAGTTTAATTAAAACGTTAATTAAATCATAAGTAATAATTAAATGATATAATAAATATATATCATAAGTCTTAAATGATAATAATTACTTCTTATATCATAAGTAATTAATCAATAATGAAAATCATTATTTTTATCATAAGTTTCAATATTTAACCATAAGTTTTAATTCAAAAGTTCATCGGGTCATAACTTGAGCCCCGGGAATCAGTTTTCGGCGAGCCTTATATATATCTTCGCCTAACCAACCCGCCCGACACATTAGTGTGCTCAAGAACATCCCAAGAACAGTCACCAAGTCGTGACTTACAGCTCTAAATCAGTTTGTACCTTTAATCCGCTCAAAAACGTATTTTAGTCATAACGGGTGATCCGTGGCTCGGATTTTGATGACCCAAACATGAAAGTTCATCCCATCATCAATCCTAACACACTAGTACACCCTAAAGACTCCAAAAATGGTCACAAAGTCGGACCATAACTGAACCAATTCGTTTTCACCATTTAATCTTTACAAAACACCATTTTAATCATATCTTAAGCTCCGGGAATCGAAACGACATGAATCCGGAGTCTAAAATTAATGTCTTGATGAGAGGAACTCATCTAAACACTTTAATTTCACTTTTATATCAGTTACATAACCAGAAAAGAACGAATAAGCTGCTGTCCCAAACTAATCAAACCGAAAACATGTATAATCGAGTAATTCTACGCATACAATCAACAATACAATAACACATAATCATCATACTACTAATATAACATGTAAAATCAGAAAAATAAATGAAAAATTGAAAAGTTAGGGTTAGGGTTTATACCCTAATCAAGAATCGAAGGATATGAACGTGTAGAGAACGATTAGTAGAATCCGATTGTGTTGAAAGCCCTAATTTCCAAGCAAGAAATCAATTGATGTTGATGATGTTTTGGGTGGTGGTAGGCGACGGCCTAGAGAGGAAGGAGAGGAGAAAACACAAAAAAATTAGAAGGTGAAATGAGGGAAATGAAGAGTGAAATTAGGTTTTGTTCCATAAAACTCCAAGTTTAGAAAAATGGCACAATACCCCCCTCCATGAGGGTTTAGGCCGGCTCTAGCAAGAGGGTGGGCCCCTTTTATGGCCCAAAATTGATAAATGACTAATTGCTTGTGGCCCGAATGCCCGATCGAAGCCCGAAACGCGAAAACGCTACTACGCGATTGATTTTTCGGAGAGATAACAACTACGCGACGGATAAAATATATAAACACTATATATGATCATATGACATTAAAATATCATATTTAAAATATTTAGGACTTAAAAATCCCAAAAGCTCGACCGTTGGTTTGAAAACTGAAAAGATTCGCCGGATAGAAATCCGCGACACGTAGAAACGTACAACTTGAAATATGAATACAAATATTCATATAACACATAATAATTAATATATTATTACAAAAATAATAATATAGGTCATAGAAATGACGTGTCACGAATAACAATTAACGGTCATTAAATAATTAACGGCAAAAGATAACGGAAAAAGTAGGGTCGTTACAGTACCTTCCCGTTACGGAAATTTTGTCCCGAAATTTAAGCAGGTGCAGGGGTTGACTCAGCATCTGAGAACAAATGCGGGTACTTCTGCCTCATCTAGTCTTCATGCCCCCAAGTGAACTCGGGATCGCGTCTGGCGTTCCATTGAACTCGAACAATAGGAATTTTGCTCTGCTTGAGAGTCTTAACCTCTCGGTTCATAATTTCGACAGGTTCCTCAATAAAATGGAGTTGTTTATCAACATGAAGTTCCTCCAAAGGAATTGTTTCACCGGCCTAGGCCAAACACTTCTTCAAATTTGATACATGAAAAACATCGTGAACTGCACTGAGTTCTCGTGGCAACTTCAAACGATAAGCCGCCGGTCCAACTCTCTCAATAATCTCAAAAGGTCCAACAAAACGAGGACTCAACTTTCCCCTTTTACCAAAACGTATCACACCCTTCCAAGGTGAAACCTTTAACATAACACGGTCACTGACCTGAAATTCAATATCGTTCCTTCTCTTATTGGCATAACTCTTTTGCCGACTTCTGGCGGTTCTCAATCTTTCCTTAATCTGTACGATCTTCTCGGTAGTCTCATGAATAATTTCTGGACCTGTGAGTTGAGCATCCCCAACCTCATTCCAGCAGACAGGAGACCTACACTTTCTACCATACAGAGCTTCAAATGGTGCGGCTTTAATACTTGCATGATAACTGTTATTATAAGAAAATTCAACCAGTGGAAGGTACTTATCCCAACCATTACCAAAATCAATGATGCATGCTCGTAACATGTCTTCCAACGTTTGAATGGTCCTTTCACTATGACCTTTCGTCTGAGGATGATAAGCGGTGCTCACATCCAACTTAGTTCCCAAAGCTTCCTGTAAGGATCGCCAAAACCTCGATGTAAATCGACTGTCTCGGTCCGAAATAATAGATACGGGAACACCATGTCTAGAAACAATCTCCTTCAAATACAAACGGGTAAGCTTCTCTATCGAATCTGTTTCCTTAATTGGCAAGAAATGAGTTGACTTAGCGAGTCGGTCAACAATCACCCAAATGGTATCATAACCACCCACAACTCTTGGTAACTTCGTAATAAAATCCATTGTAATACCTTCCCACTTCCACTCGGGAATCTCAGGTTGTACCAACAGTCCTGATGGTTTCTGATGTTCAGCTTTAACCTTAGCATAGGTCAAACACTTAGCCACATACGTAGCCACATCAGCTTTCAAATCAAGCCACCAATACAGCTCCTTAAGATCATGATACATCTTTCCTGAACTAGGATGAATAGAGTACCTAGACTTATGAGCCTCATCTAAAACTAGTTTTCATAGATCACCAAACTTCGGAACCCAAAGGCATCCCGCAAAGTACCGAGTACCATCGGTTTGTACCTCTAACTGTTTACTCAAGCCTCGGACCTTCCCGTTACAAAATTTTCCTCTTTCAAGGCTTCTTGTTGTGCCTCAAGAATCTGCCTTGTGGGGTTTGTTCGAATGGTCATATTTAAGGCTCTAAACCTACGAGGTTCAACTCTCTCCTTTCGACTCAAAGCATCAGCCACAACATTGGCCTTTCCAGGATGATATAAAAGTTCGAAATCATAATCATTCAACGTCTCAACCCGTCATCGCTGCTTCATGTATAGCTGTTTTTGATCAAGAATATGTTGACGACTCTTGTGATCAGTGTACACTGTACATTTGACCCCATATAAGTAATGTCTCCAATTCTTGAGTGCGAACACAACAACTCCCAACTCTAAATCATGGGTTGTATAATTCTGTTCATGGATCTTCAACTGACATGACACATAAGCGATGACTTTCTTTTGTTGCATCAAAATGCAACCAAAGCCCTGACGCGATGCATAATAATAGACAACAAAATCGTCATTACCCTCAGGTAGTGACAATATCGGAGCGGAAATTAACTTCTCCTGCAGAGTTTGAAAAGCTGCATCTTGTTCATACTTCCACTCATACTTTTTCCCTTTGTGCGTTAAAGCAGTCAGAGGTTTAGCTATTTGAGAGAAATCTTGAATGAACCTTTTATAATGGCCTGCTAATCCTAGAAACTGGCGAATTTGAGTAGGAGTTTTCGTAATTTCCCACTTTTCAATTGCCTCAATCTTGGCGGGATCAACTAGTATTCCCTGTTTACTAACAATATGTCCGAGGATATTGAACTTCTCTTAATCAGAAAGCACACTTAGAGAACTTAGCGTACAATTCTTCTTTTCTCAATAGATCAAGCACTAACTCCAAATGTTCTTCGTGCTCTTCATCACTCTTAGAATAAATAAGGATGTGGTCGATGAAAACAATAACGAATTTGTCCAGATAGGGTCTACACACACGGTTCATGAAATCCATGAACACAACAGGTGCATTTGTCAATCCGAACGGCATAACAAGGAATTCGAAGTGACCATAACGGGTGCGAAAAGTAGTTTTCGGAACATCAGATTCTTTAACACGCAGTTGATGATAACCAGAACGAAGATCAATTTTAGAATAAAAAGACGAACCTTGAAGCTGATCGAACAGATCATCAATTCTTGGAAGAGGGTAACGGTTTTTAATAGTAAGCTTGTTCAATTCACGATAATCAATCCACAAATGAAACGAACCATCTTTCTTCTTAACAAACAAAACAGAAGCTCCCAAAGAGGAACATATAAGGACGAATTAGGTATAGTTGCAGCCAACAAAGGAAGAAATATAGAGAGTAACCATATCAGTGGTAACGGTGTTTAAGACAATTCCTTCAAAGGGAATAACGAGGATCATGAACTTCAAAGTAAATTTTCATTACATTTCTGAAAGTAAGATGTACAAAAGGTGTGATATTTCAACGACAATAAACTTCCTCGCACAATGAGCGAGTCAATCTAGGATTCATCCTTATTCTTCAATTTATATGCGGATGAAAGGAAACGTGAATCATGGGTTATAAAGAATGGCCGACTCCAGGTGAGATGAATCTCCAAAAGAAATTTCGTGTACCTCAAAGTATTGAGTCCTAGGATTGATGTTTACGAGGGTGTTGCGGTTGACAGCGAAAATTGAGAGTAGAAACTCCTCAAACGGTCTAGTGTAATATATATCCATGATACCCATTAGAATAACAGTTGGGGTAGAAACCCACCTAGCGCCTTTTCTACAATAGGGTGAACACCGAGTTGTACCCCAGAAAATTGATTTATCGGTCCGCGTTTCGTCCACGTCCAACCATAAGAGGGAAAATTTTATGAGCGCAAAGACTTTCCAACAGATTTTATAAAACCGACATCTAAAGTGGTGTAATAGTTTCTATCAATGAACTTAATGGTAGGTTTCATCCTTAAACGGGTGATGAAAAGAACTGTGATCCAAACACTCTGTAGAGTAATGCGAAAAATTTTAATATAATCAATCAAAGAAGTTTTGAAAAAGCTTTAAACGTCTGATGTGACCCCATAAATGGAACCAAGTTCTTAGTAAATTTAGAAGTATGCACGACGTGTAAAATAATTTGACTTAATTAAGCAACTCAATAAAGGATTGGTTTTAAAATAAATTTGAAGGTATAATTTAGAATAGTAGCCAAAATGAGTTAAGGGTAAATTTATTAATTTGATTTTATATGTACAAATATGATTTTGTAAATTGCATACATGACAGACAATCTTACTACTTCTATTTGCCCATAATCCCATGAGGACCGCCCAATTAAACAAATGTGTAAAATTTTTGATGAAAAGCAGGGTATCCGTATACCAGGAGTTGAAGTAAGATCGTTGAAGATCGGGTGAAGGACTTGAATCGCCTTGCGACATCTAGTCAACAAATGCTACGAGGTCATGGAAACCAATGAGTTAAATATTGTCTTGACTATTATCAGGACATAAGTCCTTGGGCCAAAACTGTTCCCGAGCGAAGCTGTTGCTAACGAGCGAGTTATGAAGGATAGAGCACGAGATAGATAATCTGGTTAAAATGAGCTTCTCGTATATCAACAAATGAGATAATTAATATTTTCCCCACCCATGTAATACATCGGAATTTCTGAATGAGTGGTGTAAAAATTTTCTTTGACTCGCTTTCTATTCCTCATGTCACAATATTGGGACTTCCTTATGAATTAATGTAATATAATCACGTTGGCCTGACGCCATTATATTTCGCTAATTCATAGTTCCATTCCAATAGCACTACATGAGGTCAGGACACGCGATCAACCTCGAATTTCAACACAATTTCCCTAAAACAATTTCTTAACAATGTGCTAAGGATAGCACAAGAGACAAAGACATCGAAAGTAATGAATAGGAGTAACGATGACATAAAAATGTCTTCGAAGTACCAAGAATCTCTAAAAGTCAAGAATTACGTTTTTCGTTTCAAAAACCAAAGCACATGGGCACAACGGCACAAAGGCACGTAATATAACAAAAATGTTATATACCCAAACACAATAGCTGACATTGAAATGCCGAGCCTTTAGAAGTCAAGAATGACATCTCGCGTAATATAACTCAAACGTTATATACATAACCCTAATAGATGACATAGAAATGCCTAGAATTCTAGAACACGTAATGTAACTCAAACGTTATATCAATAAACACAAATTATGACATAGAAATGTCGAGAATTTCAGAAGTCAAGAATGACACCCCCTCGGTTTCACTAACCGAGGCGTTCCTATAAAAGATGAACTCGCATGAGTCGGAGAATACGTTTAAATCAGAATGGGAGTTCCTCCCGGATTCAGAACATAATAGAAATGTATGTGTGATAACCATATACATACCAATACGATACAAATAATCACATATAATAATATATAATAGGCCGGGCTGTAGACTAGACTCACTAATGCACCCTATTGACTCGGGTAACGACATCAATGCAGCCTAATTCCCTACAACCAACGCTCTGATACCAACTGTAACGACTCCGTCAAAACACTTAACGGCTCCGTCACTTGGTCCCACAGCTTGATCCAAACTCTATATGAATTTAATAAAACAACCTTGCATTCTTTATTTAAAAATGATTTCCTATAAAGGAAATCTACTAAAATGTATAAGTTTAGAAAAACTATACAATAATACTTTAACCAAAAGTTGACCAAAACAAAGTCAACAAACAACCACTATTTAATGTAACAAAATAGAATGCAAGTTAATGTTTAACAAAAGCTGCCATCATAAATATGCAGACTCTCTAAGCACAGCGGAAGCAATCAATCATGAACCTGAGAATAAAACATGCGAGTAACTGTCAACAAAAATGTTGAGTGAATTATAGGTTTAATATTGCAAACAATATTTAATTTAAACAACAAAAATTTATGTTTGAAAACATAAAAACTCCTTTTTGGACCACCAAATTATATGCTAGAAAACATATAATAAAACATTATTCCATTTTTCGTGAGCCACCTGGTAACCACTTAACCATTTATTTACCCTTTGCCAAACACAATAAATAATATACACCGAACAAGTGTATCTACAACAAAATACGAAGTACTAAACATTCCGATTATAAATTGCTAGCGCGACTAGCTCGAAATGGGGTTGTCAAACCCGATAGATCTATCCGTAGGATTCGCGTTCACCAGTAGAAACCAGTGATTACAGTTACCAGACTAGGGAATATTTTTGTTCAACTCACAATGAATAATTTAAACCAACTTTCACTTGTGTCCAAAATATAAAATAAATTGCATGTATTCTCATCCCAAAAGATTTAAAATAGAAAAATGGGACTATAACTCACCTTAATAGCAAACGAAGTAACCACACAATTGTGCGAACAGCAAATGAAGTAAAGTGATCATGAATGATCACAACGCCGACCTATAAATAAAGCAGGTCGATATAAATAACTAACTTAGGTCAAGTCTTAGTATGATAGCTATTGTACATGTTGCAAGTAGACATAGAATAACACTCAACATGCATCGGTTTGATCGGAACAGCGTACGGACACACACTTTCTATTTTTAGAAAGTTTCTATTTTTAGCAGGTTTCCATTTTTGGAAAGTTTTCTATTTTAGGAAAGTTTCTATTTTTGGAAAGTTTCTATTTTAGGAAAGTTTCTATTTTTGGAAAGTTTCTATTTTTGGAAAGTTTCTATTTTAGGAAAGTTTCTATTTTTGGAAAGTTTCCAAATTTAGAAAGTTCTATTTTTAGAAAGTTTTGAAGTTAGGAAAGTTTCCTTATTTAGAAAGTCAACAGAAGTCAACTGAAAGTCAAAGTCAACCGAAAGTCAACTCAAAAGTCAACCTTGGTCAAACATAGTCAACATTTTTTTTAAAAGTGTAAAGTATAATAATAACATAAGTTATAATGTTAATTAAAGTGAAATATGTATAATTATGTCATAACATAAGTTTAATTAAATAAAAATGAATTATTAAAGTTAAGATAAGTTTAAATGATATAATTAATATAACATAAGTATTTAATTAATTAATTAAATATTAGTCATAATATAAGTATTATTAATTAATAATAAATTTTAAAACATATCATAAGTATTATTAATTAATAATGAATTATTAATCATTTCATAAGTTTCTAATTAAAATTATTAAATCATAAGTATTTAATAATTAGATCATAATTAAATAATACTTAAGTCTTATAATAACTAAATAATTATTTAATCTTTATTATAAGTCTTAAAATAATATTCTCATAAAATAAATTTAATACTTATCATAAGTATTTTTCATTAATAATAAAAGTATTATTAATCATAAGTTTAATTAAAACGTTAATTAAATCATAAGTAATAATTAAATGATATAATAAATATATATCATAAGTCTTAAATGATAATAATTACTTCTTATATCATAAGTAATTAATCAATAATGAAAATCATTATTTTTATCATAAGTTTCAATATTTAACCATAAGTTTTAATTCAAAAGTTCATCGGGTCATAACTTGAGCCCCGGGAATCAGTTTTCGGCGAGCCTTATATATATCTTCGCCTAACCAACCCGCCCGACACATTAGTGTGCTCAAGAACATCCCAAGAACAGTCACCAAGTCGTGACTTACAGCTCTAAATCAGTTTGTACCTTTAATCCGCTCAAAAACGTATTTTAGTCATAACGGGTGATCCGTGGCTCGGATTTCGATGACCCGAACATGAAAGTTCATCCCATCATCAATCCTAACACACTAGTACACCCTAAAGACTCCAAAAATGGTCACAAAGTCGGACCATAACTGAACCAATTCGTTTTCACCATTTAATCTTTACAAAACACCATTTTAATCATATCTTACGCTCCGGGAATCGAAACGACATGAATCCGGAGTCTAAAATTAATGTCTTGATGAGAGGAACTCATCTAAACACTTTAATTTCACTTTTATATCAGTTACATAACCAGAAAAGAACGAATAAGCTGCTGTCCCAAACTAATCAAACCGAAAACATGTATAATCGAGTAATTCTACGCATACAATCAACAATACAATAACACATAATCATCATACTACTAATATAACATGTAAAATCAGAAAAATAAATGAAAAATTGAAAAGTTAGGGTTAGGGTTTATACCCTAATCAAGAATCGAAGGATATGAACGTGTAGAGAACGATTAGTAGAATCCGATTGTGTTGAAAGCCCTAATTTCCAAGCAAGAAATCAATTGATGTTGATGATGTTTTGGGTGGTGGTAGGCGACGGCCTAGAGAGGAAGGAGAGGAGAAAACACAAAAAAATTAGAAGGTGAAATGAGGGAAATGAAGAGTGAAATTAGGTTTTGTTCCATAAAACTCCAAGTTTAGAAAAATGGCACAATACCCCCCTCCATGAGGGTTTAGGCCGGCTCTAGCAAGAGGGTGGGCCCCTTTTATGGCCCAAAATTGATAAATGACTAATTGCTTGTGGCCCGAATGCCCGATCGAAGCCTGAAACGCGAAAACGCTACTACGCGATTGATTTTTCGGAGAGATAACAACTACGCGACGGATAAAATATATAAACACTATATATGATCATATGACATTAAAATATCATATTTAAAATATTTAGGACTTAAAAATCCCAAAAGCTCGACCGTTGGTTTGAAAACTGAAAAGATTCGCCGGATAGAAATCCGCGACACGTAGAAACGTACAACTTGAAATATGAATACAAATATTCATATAACACATAATAATTAATATATTATTACAAAAATAATAATATAGGTCATAGAAATGACGTGTCACGAATAACAATTAACGGTCATTAAATAATTAACGGCAAAAGATAACGGAAAAAGTAGGGTCGTTACACCATCAACTAAGCTACATCTACTATTTGATATTCACCTTAAAAACACTTCGGCTAGTACTCGTCTTTCGTTTGCACAGCTCAAACACCACTACAACCCCATCGATAATCACTTTGTGCAGACTACTGTTGAAGTGCACAAGACCACCACCATTGAAGCAAGAACAACATCACCAAACCATGTTATCTATTGCTACTATTCGGTGTTCTATTTTGGTTCAAGAACAACCCAAACATCATCGATCACCATCACCCTTATCACCACCTTTGACCACCAAAACAACCGACTACCACCACCATAAAAACCATCGTGGCACCCACCTCTCTTTTCTCTTCGATAAACCATCACCATTTTTCTTTTTCTTTTTTTCCTAGATTCATAAGTGAACCACCCAAAATAACCATAACCGTCACCCCTTGATACAACCCACCACCATCATCATGTTCGAGTCACCACCTTTCTTCGCCATCACCACCTTAGATCCACCACCAAACAAGCCATCAAGAATAACCGGCCACCTTTCTCTCCCTCCTATTCCCATCGTGATCACCCACGATTTAACCACCACACCCGTATACCAATCACCACCATTGCTGCGATTATTTTCTGTTCTAACAGGAAATTATGCTCACCATCACCATTGCTAAACTTTTACTGTTGTGGTTCTTCTACCACTACTGCTAAGCTATTTCAATTATATTTTGAGCAAACCTATACATGACACAAACGTGATAAAAAAAAGAGTGAATATGCAGTCTATAAATAACAATACCTTTTAAACGTGATGGTGCGTGTCTTTTCTCTTTTTATTTTGTTGGCCGACAATCATCATACAAATAACCCCATCACCCATCAGTTTTTGAATATAAAAAAAAATGCTGTTGGAGTTTGAATTCATATACATGAAACGTGGGCCGCTTAAACTTAGGGTGGGCCGATGTATATATGGTCGAATTCAATGGTTGGATTGCTGCAACTTGTTTATTCGTAATACTGTTAATGAGATAAGATGAATTGATGATGTACATACTATTATGGATATCATGATAATGATTAAATAGATACGATGTTAATAAGATCAGTTATGATGTTGTGATGTGAGGATGGTGAATAAATAATGATGATGATGAGGGTTACGATTGTTATGATGACGGATCACTAGAATGATAATGATACATGAAATATTGATGCATGATAATAATATGATAATGATACCGAATGATTATGTGATGATATTTATGATGGTATGACGATGATGATGAGTGTGTTAGACGAATGGTGATGATGAAAATGGTTGATGATCGATGACCTTGGTATGATGATGATAACGGTATGACGATGATGATGATTAACATGATGATGATAATGGTATAACTCTAGTATTATTATTATTGCTATTATTATTAATTTTATCATTTTTATTATTAAATTAAGTATTATTATTATTATCATTATAATTACTAATATAAGCATTGTTATTGTTATTATTATTATTATTATTATTATTATTATTATTATTATTACTATTATTATTATTATTATTATAAGTATTATTATTACCATTTTTATTAAAATTGTCATTATTATTAAAAGTATTATTTTTAATATTATTATCATTATTATTATTATTTTATCATTATTATTCTTAATATTATTAAGTATCATTATTATCAATATTAATATTAGAATTATGATTTAACTTTGATATTGGTATTAGAATTATCATTTAACATTAATATTAGTAGTATTATTAAAATGATTATTAACATTATTATCATTAATAATTATTATTATTATTATCATTATTATCAATCATTCTTATTAAAACTATAATTATTATTAAAATTATTAATACTAATACTATTATCATTATTTTTATTAGTACTAAAATATTTTAATAAAAAAATTTAAGATATTAACATTAATGATTTACCTTTTAAATTAAAATTAATAATATATATTAATTAATTATTTCAAATATTGAGAATAATTATATTTAATTTACATGTAAACATAACATATATCTATATATATAACAATTGAAATAACAAATATATTGCTAATTTAAATAAGTAATATATTATATAAAAACTTGTTTAAGTGTTATTATATGTATTAATATTAATATATATAATTGATATAGGTTCGTGAATCTGAGGCTAACCCCACACTTGTTCAATGTCTTCATATGTATTTTTTGTCACACCCCGTCCTAATCCATCTGGACGAAGTCACCAACATCTGATCCCATTGCGATGATCGACTCCAAACAATGTCTTTAAAATGAGCAAATGCACAGCGGAAGGATTCTTTCATACCTGAGAATAAACATGCTTTCAAGTGTCAACAAAAAGGTTGGTGAGTTCATAAGATTCTACGTAACAGAGCACCTTGGTAACTAAACTTGGTAACTAAACTTAACGCTATAGTGATAACTAAACTTAAACTTGGTAACTAAACGTAACAGAGCATCAATAGATTCTACGTAACAGAGCACCTTGGTAACTAAACTTAACGCTATAGTGATAATTACCCCATTCGTTTTAATACACGCAAACCAACGTGTCTTAAACTCAAATAACATACGTCCGTTAAAAGGCTAGCGCTCTAGCTCGGACGGACGTATGTTATTTGAGTTTAAGACACGTTGGTTTGCGTGTATTAAAACGAATGGGGTAATTATCACTATAGCGTTAAGTTTAGTTACCAAGGTGCTCTGTTACGTAGAATCTATTGATAAACTTCTGATGAAATCTTGTGGTCTATCTTTATATATGTTTATGACTCGAGCAATTAAACCTATAACTCACCAAAATTCGTGTTGACTTTTTAGCATGTTTTATTCTCAGGTCCTTAGAATGCTTCCGCTGTGATGTGCTTGTTGCCTGCATGGAGTATCTCATGCTTTGTACAAAGTTTATTGCATTCAAAATAAAACTGCATTGTGTAATAAATAATTGGACTGTGATGTCAACCTGTAAATTAAAGACTTATGTATTTCGGGGTTTTGCTTATACCTAAGCACTCGCCCACATGTTTATAACTTTCTATGTTTAGAAAGTCACTTATTTTAATGAATGCAATATTTTATCAAAAATGTATCATATAGAGGTCAAAACCTCACTGTGGAATCAATGATTAACGTGCCGCGTCAATAGCGATTTTGACGGGTCGTTACAGTTTATGATTAGGAAATCTTGTGGTCTATTAACATATTGAAATGATTGTTACGATAAACGTATGAACTCACCAACCTTTTGGTTGACACTTTTAAGCATGTTTATTCTCAGGTACGAATTAAGTCTTCCGCTGTGCATTAGCTCATTTTAAGGACATTACTTGGAGTCGATCATCGCAATGGGACCAGATGTTGATGACTTCGTCCAGGGGGATAAGGACGGGTTGTTACAGGTGGTATCAGAGCAGTGGTCATAGCGAACCATGTCTTGCATTAGTGTGTCTAACTAGTAGTTGTTAGGATGCATTAATGAGTCTGGACTTCGACCTAGTAGTTGTTAGGTTATATTAATGAGTCTAGACTTGAACCTGGTCTGCATGTTAAAAGTGTTTGCTTACCACCATTTGTCGAAAAATATCTACTTGTCATTTTCAGTCTCGACGCGTCTCATTGCAATTATTGCATAGACATTGTACAGACAAATTCATATCCCATCACATTAAATCTTGTCTGATACGTTTCCTTAATTCCCTCCGTAATCTACGAGATCTTATGTACTATATACAGATAGTCTATGTAATTAGGATATCATCCAATATTCAGCCCTCAATCCATATCAAGAATCATTTTATAACTTTCTGCGATCGCGTAAGATGGCCTCTCCGAATAGACCAAGTTCCTCCAGCTCCGAAGACAGCGTGACTGGAGCGCACCACCCAATCAAATACCGTGATTATTGGAGAAAATGGGGGTGGGTTCGTGACATACTCACCCTATGGAGAAGGGAAGAAGGTACTCCATATCATGAGCCGAATCTACCGCCTAATGTCGGAGTACTCGACCCGCTCACCGGCGAACCTGTTCGCAACACTGTTTATACCCTCTTTGCGAGAATCCTTCGTCTTGAGGCTACCATTAACGGAACTAAAGAAGATATACAACCTCCACCTTACACTAATAACCAGCCAGGGTTAGTAGAAGAAGTCAACGAACTTCGTGCTCGAGTAGTAGCTTTGGAGAATATGGTGCAAAACTTACCAGCTTCGGCAGCATCACCGGCACCAACAGTACCACCAGTATCAACAGCTATACCATCAACAACACAAGCCTCAACATCTCATTCTGTACCTGAGCATAATTTTCGTTTAACGTATCGTTCTACACCGACTATATTTGTTCTACATATCGTTCTATATCAACTACCTTTGTTCTACATGACGATTATGTAATTTTTAATGTTTTAGAGATTATATATTCTTATTCTAACGATAAATCAAATGAGTCTAATATCATATTGACTCATTAAATCCATGATTACATCTGAAGAAAATATATATGTAAGTATATTTTCATAAAGATTGTAATTAAAAATTCTTTCGTACGAACTGTTAATGATGGAAATATTTTAACGGGCAGGTAATACCCGAGGAATATTTAAGATTTCGCATTAATAAGTTACACTGTACATTCTTCGAATCTGATTCAAAGGTCATTTACTATCCTATTTACATCCACCGATATACGTATTCGTTCACCACAAAATGACCATTTTCATTCAATTTCATATTTGAATTTTGATTTATCAGAATCCAACAAGTGGCATAATGAAGAAACATTGGACAAAATAAAATTTGTTAGAAACAAACAAATTAACTATGAGAAATTCTGTTAAGAATCCACGCTAACTGTTCCTAGCTAACTGATTACATTTTATTTATCGCAATTTAATTATCGCAATTTACATTCTAGCAATTTTATTTATCGTCATTTAATTTCTGCTATTTATTTTACGCACTTTAAATATCGGGACACATGTACACAATACGTCGAATTAATTCTGAGACAATAAGTTGTACACAGGTCATGATACGTATTTATTAATTCGAATATTTAGTATATCCTAACACAATGAGTATACAATACGTTTTGATAAATCCTAAGACAATACGTACACAATACGTCTTAGTAAATTCTAAGACAATACGTCTACAATACGTCTCTGGATTGATGCAAAGACAATACGTATACAATACGTAGTGGGATAATTCTAAGATTATATATATATATATATATATATATATATATATATATATATATATATATATATATATATATATATATATATATATATATTGATTATTGGACTATCAACATTGGACAATTAAAAATGAATTTGAAATATTGATTATAACATATGAAACTAAACAATTCTTCAAGTTTGCCACTTGATTTCATCTTAAACCTCATTTGAATCTTGACGATTCCAATCCATGTTCAAATCTTTCATGATTCTTGAAAACACCTCGATCGAGAGGATGAACCAGCCGCACTTCATCTACGGAAGAAAAGATTGATGCATATAGTTATGCACCCGAAAACACTCGAAACCTGAGTAAATGTTTAACACGTATCTGTGCTAGCTCTTTTGGCGTTGTTATTACCAAAAATGACTTTATAATCCCTTTTCAACGTAGCCAAGTTTTGTCACAGCTCCAGTAAATCATCTTCATTGGTTCATATGAATAAGCCTTATTATAACGATTTCCTTTTCATCATTATTACCAGAGGACCTTTTATATTCCACTATATTATCGACAGATGTACCCGCAACTTCGGCTTTAATCTCTCTGTAAAATATCTATATTATTCATGAAACCCCATCATGTACTCACCTACATCCGTAATAATAATTGCCATATCAAAAAACTTGAATCATTATTCTCGAAAACTGCAGTGATTCTACGCCAACAGTTATATGAATATATATAACGTCTATCTCCAAGATTTATATACTTCGAATGTGAAGTTTCTGAAAAACATCCCAACTGCGAACTAGTTCTCGAAATGCTGATGAAACAGCAAAAACTGTAAATGACTTTAACAGTCAAAAGTTTGATGATAAAGAATAGTATGGTGGTAAAGCTGAGAAAAAGAGAAGGTTTGGAACTGGAAAACGGATTGAGCATAGTATGAAAGAGGCTGTGGATAAATCACAAAGACTAAACCTGCCTTCAAAGAATATAAATGATTCAGTACATGCTGAAGTCATTAACGAATACCTTGCTCCTGACTCTAAACCTTTACGGATCTTATTCTTCATCATCATCTTATCCTAAATATTATAAGAAATCTTTGTATCTCTCATTATACATATTCTCCATATTTCTGGAGATATTCTCATAACTATTCTTATCTGAAATCATTTATCTTTCCGTAATATCTGCAACATAAAAGAAACTGTGTTAGTTTCTAAATTCTGAAAAATTAAAATATGAAGGTTTTTGAAGTAGTGTTGGGAACTGAAGCATGAGTTAGTATAATATAATGACACTTGATCAACGTCATTATATTACAGTAAGTCATGTTGAGTTTCTAATGGAATGTGATGATTCACAGTACCATCATCATGTGCCATGTTACACGACTCTTACATTCTATTTAATTTCTAAAAATATCAAGAAAATATTTCTTGATGATTCGGTTTTTTCAGGATATTCTGGTAATTTGACAAATCAAAATCGTGCCATTACTATTTTTTTTAAGGCATTAGCTATGTTCATTTCGAATTTTCCTACCTACGAATTCCGGACCATTGCTTGCCTGACTCAAGGATGGGTAGAGGAAACGGAAGAATGAAGCTCCAAAATAGAAATTGGAGTATAAATCATAGCAAATAAGAGAGAGTATTAAATATGGATGACAACGATTATAGAAGACAGAAGCAGGGACATCGAAGTATAAGGGAAGATATAAAACTTAACAACCACCCAGAAACTACAAACCATGTATATAAATGCGTATAGCAATATAAAGACACGGGAGAATGAAAAACACTATAACCCCAAGGTAATGGTAGAAGAAAGTAACTTCCTCCGGTGGTAGATGAAAGAGAAAAATGAAAGATATAAAAGTTAGAAGTATAACAAGAATCAGAACGGGATGGAGCATTTTGAAGAATACTTTAAGGTATGAATTGAGAAAGAAAGAATAGAAGATGTGAGATATGGAAATAAGGAAGGGAAGGGGGTGGATTTATAGTAATATATCCGACAGAGAAATCAGAACAGAGTATTGCATTTAATCAAAGAAGATTCTGATTTTCTTAATCGCCGAAGAACCAAATCTTATTACGAAGATTTTCTTTAAATCTCTTAAATTCCGGAAATCAATCATAACTACGTCATCGGTTAAATGAATATACGAATACTTATTTCACTCTCTCACGATAGCTTCACTTATACTCTTCGCATAATCAAATTGTTTTATCTATATTACTCAATAATGATAAAACTCCATATTCACCTCATATTCGTCATGAAAACATTCTTATTGTTAACCATGACGACCTCTATCAAATTTCGGGGGCGAAATTTCTTTAACGGGTAGGTACTGTAATGACCCGGAAATTTCCGACCAAATTTAAACTGTAATCATTATATGTTTCCGACACGATAAGCAAAATCTGTAATGTTGAGTCTCGAAAATTTTGGAACAGTTTACATGAAGTCATTTAACCCTTGACTACTTTTGACGATTCACGAACTATTTGTTAAGTTTTAATTTTTATATATATATATATTTTACCTGGGATCGGGAGTGGACAATGAGTTAATTTTTGTTTAATAATTTTAAATTTGTTAATGATCGAATTTTATACCATAATGACTAAATTAAATAAATATAGTTAATTTAAAAATATGGGATTTTTCTGAACACTTCAATTCGTCACTGATTAACAACGGGGTACGAAATTCAGTCCGTGGAGGGTGACGGCTAATATTATCACACATTTTATATTTATAATATATTATAATTATTATTTTATTATTATTATTAAATATCCTAACAACCACTTGATTAATCTCATTCATCCGTGATTTAATAGTATGGAACACTGTACTTGATTGATTGAAATTGAGTTATGGTTTCCATTCTTTTCTTATCCACTAACACTTGTATGAATATATATAGTTAACTTAATGCACACATATATATCTATTATATACATACATATAGATAGTGAGAGAACATCCATCACTTTCCACTTGCCTTTTTCTTAGACTAATATCATATTGCTTCTGTTTCTTTTCCATTTTTGTTCCTTTTTCGAAGACTAATGCATCTTCATCAAACAACTAAACTTAAAACACTTGATGATTTGTGATTAAACCGATTAAACATCAAGAAACCCACCTCTCTTTATATATATACAAGTATACACATGTACAACACCACCTTCAACCATTACCGCCACCGTTTACTTCACCATGAACCTCCTTCGATCAACCTTTCACCACCTTCTTCGTTGTTCAAAACCATCACCAACTAATCACACTGCTACAGTTTCCGGTTGTAACCAAGTCATCACCTTCATCGTTTTAGTTGATCATCAAAACAACCACCACCGCTATAACCATCTCTCTCTCTCTCTCTCTTCTCTCTCTCTCTTCCCTTCCTTTTCGTAAAAAACAAAGAACATCACTACCCAACTACTTTTCTACTGCTCGATCCTTATGTTTCTACTTCTATATTCTATTTCCTAATCGCTGTTACCTGCTCATCCTTCTTGCTCCTGGTTTTGACCCATCATGAACCCAAAACACCGCCATCCATCACCTCAGTCATTATTACTTTGCTACTGTTCCGACAACCCCAACCGGACTGGACGATCAGTATTCAACGGTTGCACAGTACTTCGTTTTGTTACTACACTTGGTACAGTGTAGGGAGATTTCATAATAAAGGGAATATGCGACGTTGATTAAATGTTAAGTATGGTTACCAAGTGTTCAACCACTTAGAATGCTTTACATACACTTGCGAGTGTATTATGTTTATGATTAGGAAATCTTGTGGTCTATTAACATATTGATGTGATTGTTACGATAAACCTATGAACTCACCAACCTTTTGGTTGACACTTTTAAGCATGTTTATTCTCAGGTACGAATTAAGTCTTCCGTTGTGCATTAGCTCATTTTAAGGACATTACTTGGAGTTGATCATCGCAATGGGACTAGATGTTGATGACTTCGTCCAGGGGGATAAGGACGGGTTGTTACAAAAACTCATCATTTTGATAGACCACAAGATTTAAATCCTGCATGGTACAAATGGGCCCGAATCCAATACCCACCTATAATGTATGTAGTGACCCGAACTTTTCCATGTTTATATATATTAATTGAGATTGATATTTACATGATTAAATGTTTCCAACATGTTAAGCAATCAAACTTGTTAAGACTTGATGAATTGAAATATGTTTCATATAGACAATTGACCACCCAAGTTGACCGGTGATTCACGAACGTTAAAACTTGTAAAAACTATATGATGACATATATATGGATATATATATATATATAGTTAACATGATACTATGATAAGTAAACATATCATTAATTATATTAACAATGAACTACATATGTAAAAACAAGACTACTATCTTAATGATTTTTAAACGAGACATATATGTAACGATTATCGTTGTAAAGACATTTAATGTATATATATCATATTAAGAGATATTCATACATGATAATATCATGATAATATAATAATTTAAAATCTCATTTGATATTATAAACATTGGGTTAACTACATTTAACAAGATCGTTAACCTAAAGGTTTCAAAACAACACTTACATGTAACGACTAACGATGACTTAACGACTCAGTTAAAATGTATATACATGTAGTGTTTTAATATGTATTTATACACTTTTGAAAGACTTCAATACACTTATCAAAATACTTCTACTTAACAAAAATGCTTACAATTACATCCTCGTTCAGTTTCATCAACAATTCTACTCGTATGCACCCGTATTCGTACTCGTACAATACACAGCTTTTAGATGTATGTACTATTGGTATATACACTCCAATGATCAGCTATTAGCAGCCCATTTGAGTCACCTAACACATGTGGGAACCATCATTTGGCAACTAGCATGAAATATCTCATAAAATTACAAAAATATGAGTAATCATTCATGACTTATTTACATGAAAACAAAATTACATATCCTTTATATCTAATCCATACACCAACGACCAAAAATACCTACAAAAACTTTCATTCTTCAATTTTCTTCATCTAATTGATCTCTCTCAAGTTCTATCTTCAAGTTCTAAGTGTTCTTCATAAATTCTACAAGTTCTAGTTACATAAAATCAAGAATACTTTCAAGTTTGCTAGCTCACTTCCAATCTTGTAAGGTGATCATCCAACCTCAAGAAATCTTTTTTTCTTACAGTAGGTTATCATTCTAATACAAGGTAATAATCATATTCAAACTTTGGTTCAATTTCTATAACTATAACAATCTTATTTCAAGTGATGATCTTACTTGAACTTGTTTTCGTGTCATGATTCTGCTTCAAGAACTTTGAGCCATCCAAGGATCCGTTGAAGCTAGATCCATTTTTCTATTTTCCAGTAGGTTTATCCAAGGAACTTAAGGTAGTAATGATGTTCATAACATCATTTGATTCATACATATAAAGCTATCTTTTTCTAAGGTTTAAACTTGTAATCACTAGAACATAGTTTAGTTAATTCTAAACTTGTTCGCAAACAAAAGTTAATCCTTCTAACTTGACTTTTAAAATCAACTAAACACATGTTCTATATCTATATGATATGCTAACTTAATGATTTAAAACCTGGAAACACGAAAAACACCGTAAAACCGGATTTACGCCGTCGTAGTAACACCGCGGGCTGTTTTGGGTTAGTTAATTAAAAACTATGATAAACTTTGATTTAAAAGTTGTTATTCTGAGAAAATGATTTTTATTATGAACATGAAACTATATCCAAAAATTATGGTTAAACTCAAAGTGGAAGTATGTTTTCTAAAATGGTCATCTAGACGTCGTTCTTTCGACTGAAATGACTACCTTTACAAAAAAGACTTGTAACTTATTTTTCCGACTATAAACCTATACTTTTTCTGTTTAGATTCATAAAATAGAGTTCAATATGAAACCATAGCAATTTGATTCACTCAAAACGGATTTAAAATGAAGAAGTTATGGGTAAAACAAGATTGGATAATATTTCTCATTTTAGCTACGTGAAAATTGGTAACAAATCTATTCCAACCATAACTTAATCAACTTGTATTGTATATTATGTAATCTTGAGATACCATAGACACGTATACAATGTTTCGACCTATCATGTCGACGCATCTATATATATTTCGGAACAACCATAGACACTCTATATGTGAATGTTGGAGTTAGCTATACAGGGTTGAGGTTGATTCCAAAATATATATAGTTTGAGTTGTGATCAATACTGAGATACGTATACACTGGGTCGTGGATTGATTCAAGATAATATTTATCGATTTATTTCTGTACATCTAACTGTGGACAACTAGTTGTAGGTTACTAACGAGGACAGCTGACTTAATAAACTTAAAACATCAAAATATATTAAAAGTGTTGTAAATATATTTTGAACATACTTTGATATATATGTATATATTGTTATAGGTTCGTGAATCAACCAGTGGCCAAGTCTTACTTCCCGACGAAGTAAAAATCTGTGAAAGTGAGTTATAGTCCCACTTTTAAAATATAATATTTTTGGGATGAGAATACATGCAGGTTTTATAAATGATTTACAAAATAGACACAAGTACGTGAAACTACATTCTATGGTTGAATTATCGAAATCGAATATGCCCCTTTTTATTAAGTCTGGTAATCTAAGAATTTGGGAACAGACACCCTAATTGACGCGAATCCTAAAGATAGATCTATTGGGCCTAACAAACCCCATCCAAAGTACCGGATGCTTTAGTACTTCGAAATTTATATCATATCCGAAGGGTGTCCCGGAATGATGGGGATATTCTTATATATGCATCTTGTTAATGTCGGTTACCAGGTGTTCACCATATGAATGATTTTTATTTCTATGTATGGGATGTGTAATGAAATATGAAATCTTGTGGTCTATTATTATGATTTGATATATATAGGTTAAACCTATAACTCACCAACATTTTTGTTGACGTTTTAAGCATGTTTATTCTCAGGTGATTATTAAGAGCTTCCGCTGTCGCATACTTAAATAAGGATGAGATTTGGAGTCCATGCTTGTATGATATTGTGTAAAAACTGCATTCAAGAAACTTATTTTGTTGTAACATATTTGTATTGTAAACCATTATGTAATGGTCGTGTGTAAACAGGATATTTTAGATTATCATTATTTGATAATCTACGTAAAGCTTTTTAAACCTTTATTAATGAAATAAAGGTTATGGTTTGTTTTAAAAATGAATGCAGTCTTTGAAAAACGTCTCATATAGAGGTCAAAACCTCGCAACGAAATCAATTAATATGGAACGTTTTTAATCAATAAGAACGGGACATTTCAGTTGGTATCCGAGCGTTGGTCTTAGAGAACTAGAATTTTGCATTAGTGTGTCTTATCGAGTTTGTTAGGATGCATTAGTGAGTCTGGACTTCGACCGTGTTTACTTGAAAAATGATTGCTTAACAAATTTTGTTGGAAACTATATATTTTTAACATGTGAATATTATGTGATATATTAATCTCTTAACGCGTTTGATATTATGTGATAGATATCTACCTCTAGAACAAGTCCCATTGACTCACCTAATAATAATGAAGAGTCAAATGTAAATTGGAATGATTCGTGGACTGATTCACAAGTTCCCGAAGAGGAACCGGAAGAAGAGTCGGAATCGGAAGAAGAATCGGAACCGGAAGAAGAATCGGAACCGGATGAAGAAATAGAACCGGTGGGGGAAATAATAAAAAATCCTCAACCAACCGACCAAGGTTAATTATGGTCAATGGTGTTTCCGCCAAGGAAGCAAAATATTGGGAGGATTACCAATTCTCCGATGAATCGGATTCCGACGAGAATTCCGATGATGTTATAGAAATTACCCCAACTGAATTTAAAAAGGCAAAAGAAAATAATAAGGGAAAGGGCATAAAAATAGAGAAATCTAATTCCAACCCCGATGAACTTTATATGTATCGTCAACCCCCGAAGTCCTTAAGTTGTAACAATGACCCGGGAATCTCTAAACCACCAGGTTTTTCTAAACCAATGTGGAAAATGACGACTCGTATTAGGGGAACATCATATATCCCTAGAAACTTGGCAAAACGAACCAAAACCGAAGAAGAAGAAACAAGCGAGTCGGAATAAGATAGTTGTATTCGTGTGGTGTAATATATGTAATATAGTGTGCTTATGCTTTATGATATATGTAAAAATTGCTTGTATTAATAAGTATTTTTTTTATGAATCTAACTCTTGTCTATTTTACAGTATAAAAATACAAAATGGATAGACAACCCAATATTTTAAGAGACCTACCCGGAGACATGATTGATGAAATCTTGTCTAGAGTCGGTCAGAATTCTTCGGCACAACTATTTAAGGCGAGATCAGTTTGTAAGACATTCGAAGAACGTTCCAAGAATGCCTTGGTTTATAAAAGTCTTTCGTTCGAAAGATGGGGGATATCACATTGGGAAATCCATAAGTTACGATGTGTTTACTTTGACGCATATATTGCGGGGAACCCAAATGCTATTTTACGCAATGGGTTAAGAAATTATTTTGACTCAATATATCCGAATATTGGAATTCGTGATTTAGAAAAAGCGGCTAACATGCAACATAAAGAAGCATGTTATGCTTACGGATTAGTAATGTTCGCTTCTCACCAAAGTGAGAACAAGAACATCGGGCTACAACTATTAAACAAAACGTTCCCACAAGTGACGGAGTCGGTAATTGGGGTAAGAAATCAGGTTTTTAGATTGTTACGGGACTGTTGGACATTACGTAACCCTCGTCCCTTTGACGACGTTACAACACGTTGTCTTATCAACGGCCATAACGGTTATGTTCCACAAGACCAAGGATGGGAAGTAATCCTAGTAAAACCAGAATGCATGACTTGTTTCTGGACGTATGAATTACGTGTCTTTATTGCCTTTGCTGAACGACTTGTGTACTAGCTAGAATTATCTTCACAACCATCTTGTATCAAATTTATTGTGTGCTATATTTCATGCTATATGTAAATTAAGCGGTAATGTAAGTTTGTAAAATATTGTGTAAAAGTTTGAACGCGAAATATTATTATAATCAGTTTTTCATATAGAATTGTAGTAGCTGAATTGTATATTAGCTACTAAGTATGAACTTAACGGGTAGGTACTACCCGAATTTAAACTTATAAAATGCTAATATGAAGAAAAAGCTTTTATAAATGAGTTCATATTATGCTACGAAATACTATTAACTACTCTTAATATTCTGTATGATTAACTTGTTCCATTTGACTATTTTGAAGAAAATGGCACCGACTACTCGACACACCGTGAATATGAATGAAGAGGAATTCCGTACTTTTCTAGCTTCAAACATAGCCGCAGTACAGGCTGCGCTACATACCAACAATAACCTTGGATCTAGCAGTACAGGAAATCATGTAGGATGCACCTACAAAGAATTCACTGCCTGCAAACCTTTGGAATTTGATGGAACCGAAGGACTGATCGGATTGAAACGGTGGACCGAGAAGGTCGAATCGGTGTTTGCCATAAGTAAGTGTACTGAAGAGGACAAAGTGAAGTACGCTACGCATACCTTCACAGGTTCTGCGTTAACATGGTGGAATACCTATCCAGAGCAAGTGGGACAAGACGATGCGTACGCACTACCGTGGTCAGCATTCAAGCACTTGATGAACGAGAAGTACCGTCCCAGAACCGAGGTCAATAAACTCAAGACAGAACTTAGAGGGTTACGAACCCAAGGATTTGATATTACCACGTACGAAAGACGATTCACAGAATTGTGCCTATTGTGTCCGGGAGCATTCGAAGATGAGGAAGAGAAGATCGACGTGTTTGTGAAAGGATTACCGGAAAGAATCCAAGAAGATATAAGTTCACACGAGCCCGCCTCTATACAACAGGCATGTAGAATGGCTCACAAACTAGTGAACCAGATTGAAGAAAGAATTAAAGAACAGACTGCTGAAGAGGCCAATGTGAAGCAAGTCAAAAGAAAGTGGGAGGAAAACGGTGATAAGAATCACCAATACAACAACAACAGCAATTACAACAATAATCGCAACAATTATCCCAACAATCGCAACATCAATCGCAACTACAACAAACGGCCCAACAACAACAACAACAACAACAACTACAACAATCATCCCAACAATAATAATAACCGCAACAACAACAACAACAATCAGAAGCAGCTATGCCAAAGGTGTGAAAAGTATCACTCGGGGTTTTGCACCAAATTTTGCAACAAGTGTAAAAGAAATGGTCATAGCGCGGCGAAGTGTGAGGTCTACGGACCAGGGGTTAATAGAACGAAAGGAACAAATGGTGTCGGAACGAGTAATGGCGGAGCAAGTAGTGTCGGAGCAAGTTATGCCAATGTTGTTTGTTATAAATGTGGAAAACCGGGCCACATTATTAGAAATTGCCCGAACCAGGAGAACACGAATGGACAAGGCCGCGGAAGAGTTTTCAATATTAATGCGGCAGAGGCACAGGAAGACCCGGAGCTTGTTACGGGTACGTTTCTTATTGACAATAAATCTGCTTACGTTTTATTTGATTCGGGTGCGGATAGAAGCTATATGAGTAGAGATTTTTGTGCTAAATTAAGTTGTCCATTGACGCCTTTGGATAGTAAATTTTTACTCGAATTAGCAAATGGTAAATTAATTTCAGCAGATAATATATGTCGGAATCGAGAAATTAAACTGGTTAGCGAAACATTTAAGATTGATTTGATACCAGTAGAGTTAGGGAGTTTTGATGTGATAATCGGTATGGACTGGTTGAAAGAAGTGAAAGCAGAGATCGTTTGTTACAAAAATGCAATTCGCATTATACGAGAAAAAGGAAAACCCTTAATGGTGTACGGAGAAAAGGGCAACACGAAGATACATCTTATTAGTAATTTGAAGGTACAAAAACTAATAAGAAAAGGTTGCTATGCTGTTCTAGCACACGTCGAGAAAGTACAAACTGAAGAAAAGAGCATCAATGATGTTCCCATTGCAAAAGAATTTCCCGATGTATTTCTGAAAGAATTACCGGGATTACCCCCACATCGATCCGTTGAATTTCAAATAGATCTTGTACCAGGAGCTGCACCAATAGCTCGTGCTCCTTACAGACTCGCACCCAGCGAGATGAAAGAACTGCAAAGCCAATTACAAGAACTTTTAGAGCGTGGTTTCATTCGACCAAGCACATCACCGTGGGGAGCTCCTGTTTTGTTTGTCAAGAAGAAAGATGGTACATTCAGGTTGTGTATCAACTACCGAGAGTTGAACAAACTTACCATCAAGAACCGCTACCCACTACCGAGAATCGACGACTTATTTGATCAACTACAAGGCTCGTCTGTTTATTCAAAGATTGACTTACGTTTCGGGTATCATCAAATGCGGGTGAAAGAAGATGATATTCCAAAGACTGCTTTCAGAACACGTTACGGTCATTACGAGTTTATGGTCATGCCGTTTGGTTTAACTAATGCACCAGCTGTGTTCATGGACCTTATGAACCGAGTGTGTGGACCATACCTTGACAAGTTTGTCATTGTTTTCATTGATGACATACTTATTTACTCAAAGAATGACCAAGAACACGGTGAACATTTGAGAAAGGTGTTAAAAGTATTGAGGAAGGAAGAATTGTACGCTAAGTTTTCAAAGTGTGCATTTTGGTTGGAAGAAGTTCAATTCCTCGGTCACATAGTGAACAAAGAAGGTATTAAGGTGGATCCGGCAAAGATAGAAACTGTTGAAAAGTGGGAAACCCCGAAAACTCAGAAACACATAAGCCAGTTTTTAGGACTAGCTGGTTACTACAGAAGGTTCATCCAAGACTTTTCCAGAATAGCAAAACCCTTGACTGCATTAACGCATAAAGGTAAGAAATTTGAATGGAATGATGAACAAGAGAAAGCGTTTCAGTTATTGAAGAAAAAGCTAACTACGGCACCTATATTGTCATTTCCTGAAGGGAATGATGATTTTGTGATTTATTGTGACGCATCAAAGCAAGGTCTCGGTTGTGTATTAATGCAACGAACGAAGGTGATTGCTTATGCGTCTAGACAATTGAAGATTCACGAACAAAATTATACGACGCATGATTTGGAATTAGGCGCGGTTGTTTTTGCATTAAAGACTTGGAGGCACTACTTATATGGGGTCAAAAGTATTATATATACCGACCACAAAAGTCTTCAACACATATTTAATCAGAAACAACTAAATATGAGGCAGCGTAGGTGGATTGAATTATTGAATGATTACGACTTTGAGATTCGTTACCAACCGGGGAAGGCAAATGTGGTAGCCGATGCCTTGAGCAGGAAGGACAGAGAACTCATTCGAGTAAAATCTATGAATATAATGATTCATAATAACCTGACTACTCAAATAAAGGAGGCGCAACAAGGAGTTTTAAAAGAGGGAAATTTAAAGGATGAAATACCCAAAGGATCGGAGAAGCATCTTAATATTCGGGAAGACGGAACCCGGTTGATGTCAAAGCTAAGGTGTACGAAATAGTTTATATTTTACTAGGAAATACTATTAAATACGATACAATTTTACACAAGATATTTATTTATTTAGAGAATGGATATACTTAAACCTTGCTACAACACTTATAGGCAGTGTACCTAATCGTACAGTAGTGTAGTTTTTAGTAAGTCCGGTTCGTTCCACAGGGAAATCTTTAAACAAAGCTTAACGCTATATTAGTTTACTTTTATAAAAATACAAATATATATATATATAAGTAATATTATTATTATAAAGGGGGGTTTTTACCGTTTAATGACCGGTTTGTCGATTTTAAAACTTTAGTCGCAGTTAAAACCTAATGTAAAATATTAAATAAATAAAAGACTTAATTTAAAGCGTAAAATAAATAACGATAATGAAATTGCAATAAAAGTGAGATAAAATAAAATTGCGATAATTAAAGAGTACGATAATTAAAAGTGCGATTAAATAACAATAAATAAAAGTGCGATAATTAGAAGTGCAATTAAATATAAAATAAAGGAAATTAAATATGAAATAAAAGAATTATGCTTATTTAAACTTCCGTAATCATGATGTTTGACGTGTTGATTTTAGTTTTATGCCCATGGGTTAATTGTCCTTTGTCCTGGATTATTTAATATGTCCGTCTGGTTTTTGTCCATACCAGTCCATCAGTCATAAATATAAAGTGCGAGTGTCCTCATCAAATTATTCTTATACCCGAAGTTAAATATTCCAACTAATTGGGGATTCGAATTGTAACAAGGTTTTAATACTTTGTTTAATGAATACACCAGGTTATCGACAACGTGTAAACCAAGGTTTTACTACTTTGTTAACAATTACACCAATTACCCTTGAATGTAATTTCACCCCTGTTTTAATTATTCTAGTGGCTATTAATCCATTCCCGTGTCCGGTTAAATGAACGATTATTCGTACATATAAATACCCCGCCCATCGTGTCCGATTGAGTGTATATGGTAATTTATAGGGATGCCCAATTGTAAATCTTTATATTAACATTAACAAACTATCATTTAGTTAAACAAATATAAAGCCCATTAATAGCCCATAGTCTAATTTCCACAAGTGTCGTTCTTTTGTCCAAACCCCAATTATGGTACAAAGCCCAATTACCCAATTTTAGTAATTAGCCCAACATCATGATTACTTCGTTTTAAATAAGCATAATAATAACTTAGCTCTGAGACATTAATGTAAAAAGGTTGAACATAACTTACAATGATTAAAAATAGCGTAGCGTTACACGGACAGAATTTCGACTTACACCTTACAACATTCGCTAACATACCCTTATTATTAGAATTATAATTAAAATTAAAATATAAATTATAAATATATATATATATATATATTACGTATGAGAAGAAGAAGAAAAAGATGATTGAAAATGATCAGAATTCGGTTTGCTTTATAGGGAGTTTCAAAACTGGGGGCTCCGCGACTCGCGGTGAAATCCTCTTCAAACTCCGCGAGTCGCGGAGAATGAATTTACAGCTCAGTCCCTTTGGAGTCTTTCTCTGCCGACGGTTTTTATTTATAAATATAATATATATATAATTAATATAATTAATTATATATTATATTATATTTATATACATAGTTAACTTGTAATTTTTAGTCCGTTGCGTCGAGCATTAAGAGTTGACTCTGGTCCCGGTTCCGGATTTTCGAACGTCCTTGCGTACAATTTAATATCTTGTACTTTGCGTTTTGAATCTTGTACTCTTGTAATTTCGAGACGTTTCTTATCAATAATTGGAACCTTTTTGATTGTCTTTTGTACTTTTGAGCTTTTTGGTCGTTTGCGTCTTCAATTCGTCGAATCTGTCTTTTGTCTTCACCTTTTATTATTTAAACGAATATCACTTGTAAATAGAACAATTGCAACTAAAAGCTTGTCTTTCTTGAGGAATAATGCTATGAAATATATGTTCGTTTTTAGCATTATCAAATATTCCCACACTTGAGCGTTGCTTGTCCTCAAGCAATATTGTCTTGAAATACTAGAATCACTTCTTTATTCTTCACACTTTGTACATCAGTGATTTCTATACGGTGGTATAAACAATGGTAGTAACGATATGGTTTACAGTCCCACATGACTATAAAAATTTAGATCCATTAAGGAAATTGGATCTTTATGAAAACATTTGATCTTTTGAAAATTAAATCTAGTTTTTACCCTAGATAAGTTTTCCGGAATAACCCTTTACCGGTGTTTGCAAAATATTTTTGTGGGTTTGGTGGGTTTCAGATTTGAAAATTTTAGCTCAAACTTGCGGTTTTGTGTCACCCACTTGCTAACCTTGTATTTGGAAAGCAACACGTCCAGTTTACTTGTCCCGTATATTACCTTTCGGTAAACTACCGTCCGGTTGAAAGGAAAGCGTTGAACAAGCAACTGTTAAGGCAATGTCCCCTGACATGCTTTTAATTATGGTCTATAACGTGTCGGACGCAATTACTATCCTTGGTAGGAGCAATAGTAAAGCTCACCCTTATAATTTTTCGGTATGGCACAAGGTCCTGTCTTTGACCACTATGCAACCACCGTTCTTACGGTTGACACTCGATTTAGTTCAGGTGACCTAATGAATTCCAGGTGAATTCCTAGGATTTTACGTTCAATGGTAATGAACGCATTGAAAATGGGTTTTCAGAAAACAAATCGGTTTATAATTTTGATCAAAATATTTTCTCGTTCAAGCTCGAGTTTAGATATCATTGAATTCCATGAGTTTGAATTCTCAATCTTTAAGGTCAATCTCTAGGATTGAGTAATATCAGTCTTAAAAGCTGATTTTTAATCTTTAAGGAGATTATCCTTTCTGGGGATCTGATTCATTAGTCTTATCCAACTAATTTGCATGGTGCCCCCCATTGTACGAGATAAATCCTTCTCATGGTTAGGATAAATCTGACCACTTGGCGACCCTGTTTAATGCTGAGGTCCGTGGATTTCCTGCTGATTTTAGTGATGACTTTTCTAGATTTTTCGTCAACCTACAGCTGGTCTGGACGACAACTTCATGACCTAAATCAAGAAGCGCGTTTCTTTTTCGGAAGACTTTACTTCCTTTTAATGATAGAATTGATTCATCGTGTAGATCTATCTCTTCTTTTCTTTCATCGGGTAAAACAGTTTAGTTTAGTCCAAAGCAAAAGTATTTTCAGTTATTTGTTACAGATATATGTGACATATGTTTAAGATAACTTGGTAAATTTTCCCACACTTGGCTTTTATTTTCCTTTTTATCGTCCTCTATTCCATTTTAAATGAATTTTAACATTTTAGTTTGTTTCTCAATTTATGTTCTTTCCGAGGTAACAATAATTTCGGTGTTAAAACCTAGTTTTATCGTTCATAAATATGTATAAACATGATTTTGAATTCATTTAATTAAAAATTTTGAAAAATTTTACTAGAATTGGGTAGTCAGTATATAAGACTAGGGCTGTTCTTTTTTATCAGAGAGCACTAGATTCTAATACAACTACTGCTTTACTAGTATTTTTAATGGTAACCAAGTGTTTAAGATAAAAATTTTAAAATCCGAAAGAATTTAACCCCTTCCCACACTTAAGATCTTGCAATGCCCTCATTTGCAAGAAATCAGTAACAATTTAAATTATTGAGGGTGATTTGTGTGAAAATGATTAAATTTTTACCAAAGTTTCCAAATATATTGGCGTTTGTTTGCTGAATGATAAATGGTGCACATCATTTGTTCATTCCGTCTTGTTGTTATTTCACATATATTTTGCATCTTGTCGTCAAAATTAGTTGCTTTTGCTGAACTTAATGCCAGTCTTTGAAAATGCGTTGTTTTACCCTGTTGTGTACATAAGATAAACTGCAAACATATATACATATTTTTGAAGTTTGGTATATTACCCCACATTCAAAAATTATTAAAATCTAAGAATAAAAGTTAGATAATTATAAAAATGATTACAATATTAACAAAAGCATTAAACGTATCTATAATTACAAATTACAAAATAAATAAAACTAAGTATACTAGGGATGATACTGGTACCAATAGGGGTTCCAGGCATAACCATAGGTGCTATAGAATGCTTCGGCAGGGTCATACGTAGGATACGGTGGCTGCATCTCTATAGGCCAGGGAGGGAAGATGGGTTTCGGTGTAGGAATATAGTTTCTACCTATATGTTGGCAATGAGCTATGATTTGGTTCTGATGAACTTGCCAATCTTCAAATGCTCTCTGTCTAGCATTTTCGTATTCCTGAGAAGCTATAAACCTTTGCATTTCTTGCATCTCATTCCCCCCTCCTACATTACCTTGTTGTTGGTTTCTCTCCACCTGTGGATGTCTACCATGGTATCGTACTGCGGTGTTATTTCGCCTCTTCAAAACTTTCGCACCATGGTATACATTTAAACCTATAGTATCGCGAGGTTCTGGTTCTTCTACTAATAATCCCCCCTGACTTATATCCACACCGAGATATTCACCAATCAAAGTAATAAAAATACCACCTCCTATTATGCTATGCGGTCGCATCCCCCGAACCATAGCTGATAAATAATAACCCACACAATATGGTATACTTACAGCGCTTTGTGGGTCTCGAATACACATATGGTAAAACAAATCCTGTTCATTTACTTTTTCCTTGTTCTTACCCCTTTGTGTAATCGAATTAGCTAAAAACCTATGTATCACTCTTAATTCGGCTCTATCTATATCCAAATAAGAGTAATTTCCCCCTTTGAAACGGTGATGGCTTGTCATTTGACTCCACACACCGTGTGTATCAAAATTTTCATCTATCTTTCTACCGTTTAGTATCAATCCTCTACAATCGGCAGACGCTAACTCCTCAGGCGTATATATACGTAAAGCCTGAGCCATGTCCAGTAAAGACATGTGGCACATCGAACCGCCTAACAAAAATCTAATAAAAGAACGATCGGTTAAACTAGCTACCCGATCATTCAACTCTATACTACATAACAATTCTTCACACCATACTTTATATACAGGTCTACGCATGGTGAATAAACGTACCCAGTCATTAAAAGAAGAATTACCATACCTCTGTACAAGTAATTCCCTAATTGGCCCGGCCAATTCTACAGCTTCTAAGGGTCCCCATTCTATGACCCTCGGTACCTCAACAACCTTAGAATGAAGAGTATGCAAACCCCTTTGATATTTTGGATAATCTATCCAAAGTCTGTCAAATCTCAGGTTCGGGTGCAACTCTTTCAAGTGCATATCGGAAAAGGTCATGACTGGATGAGGTATATCCTGCTTGTAGTAGTTATCCACCTCCTGTTGTTCCAAATTCTCAGCAGGAGCATTACGGGCTTGGGATGAAGATTCACCCCTTTCATTCTGCAAAACACATCAAACACAATTTTTGTGCATCCAAATATGCATTAGTGTCAGCAAAATCATCAATCAAAATAATTACAATGACATTATCAATTTATATCAAACTTAAGCTCATTTTCACATTTTTATCAAATCTACACTTTTTCAAATAAGCATATACGAAAATGTTCGCCAAGTTCATAAGCATTCAACTCAAACAACATGTCAAAATAATCATTACTAGCAATCAAACAAGTCTCAAATGGCATTATCTTTCAAAAATCAAGTTCATGAATTTTTAGACTTGAAAAAGTCCACTTTAATTCTCAAAATCATGTTTAGGCTTAAAGTTTGGATCATTTAACTACCTAGACATGTTACACTACTTAATTTAGCAACAATTCATGACAAAAATCGGCCATAACCTGTTTATATCAAAAAGCCCCAAATTTGCTCAAGAACACAAACCCTAGATTATTCAAAATTTGAAGTTTAAGGCTTCTAATCATGTTAAATAACATCAATCTAGGTTATACAAGCATAATACATAAACAATTTAAGCCTAATTACACTAAAAAGCATCAAAATCAAATTGGGGAAAAAATTGCTCAAGAACACCAAATTTCAGATTAAATGGTGTTTAGGTGTAGAAATTTACCGTTTTTCTTGAGTAATTCTTAGATAGCATCCTTCTCAACATGATTTTAGCAAAAAATTTGGTGATTAATGGTTAAAAATTGTGATTTTGGGGGTTTTTTTCGTGTTTTTGCGGAGTGTTTTTCGCAGTTATTTTGCTGTTGGGGGTGTGGACTGATCAGTTTGCAGCTCTTTATTTTTTTTTCTGATTTCCGACCCCTCCGCGAGTCGCGGGGATTAACCCTCCAAACTCCGCGAGTCGCGGAGTTTGGTAAATATTTTTTTTTTTTTTTTATAAACTTTAACTTATTAAAACAATTAAGTAATTAATTTTAAAATTTTGTTTCCCTTGTTATTTAGGACGAGGTCGTTTCGGATCGATGTCCTAGTCCGTCCCTCGACAAAATTTTAAAATTTGTCTTTTTGTAGCGATTGTTTTAAAAGCTAAGATTTTTGGGGTTTTTTAATGTTTTTGGCATACTTTAATTCAATGGGATTAAAAATAATGATAATAAAAGTTCTCGTCCCTCTCTCGGGTAAAGCAATTTCGGTTCAATGACCTAGTCTTCAACTTACGACGAATTTTAAAAATCATATTTTTAACTTAATGAGATAAAGTAAATTTTTGTTTTTAAATTCACACAACTTAAATATAAAATTCAAAATTAATATTAAAAATTCACACCAAACTTAAAATTTGAAATGCATAAAATTAAAAATTTATATTAAAAAAAATTCACACCAAACTTAATTTAAAAATTCATATTATAAATTCACACCAAACTTATATTAATTTTTCAAATATTTACAATTTTAAATATATTGATTTTACAAAGTTTACAATATTAATTTAAGATTTAAATATTAATTTTAAAAATATGGTAAAAATAAAATTAAAAATCTTTTTGTCTTTTTATCCCACTTTAATCAATCAAATATTATCAAAAATATGCGCCCCTCTTTTCGGTAAAGTAATTTCGGTTCCAAGACCTAATTTAACTCATGACGAAATTTTGAAATATTTTGGGTTGATTGATTAAAGATATTTATACCTTAAGAATAAACGTTAAATTTCGCAGTGATGTAATAAATTTTTGAATGATATCAATAATTTCGGTCGCCAAACCTAATTTTATTTAATACCAATTTAATACTTTTTAGCGAACAAATTAGCGTTTATTATCAAAAGGTTAAAAATAAAAATAAAAATAAAAACTGTACAGACATACCTATGAAATAGATTTCTTAGTTATATGATCTATCCCATTCATAAGATAGTCGGTTTAATTGGTTTTAAATGGCTACATAGGCGTAACCTCGAGCATTCAGTGTCTTTTCTTCTAAACATATGAACGGTCCGTCTCTGCATAAAGTAACAAATTCGGTATTTGAATAGGTTTGATTATTTGAACATTTACCTCCATGTGACCATTTTCCGCATTTGTGACATCTTTCTAGGTGTCGTGCTCTTCTTTTCGCTGCGGATTTTGATTTTCCTTTACCAAATTGTAACTTATTATCTTCGCATCTGGATTCTTTTCTAACTCCGTCCATTCTTTCTCTGATTACTGATACTAATTCACTCGGTAGTATGTCATTATTTCTTTTAGTGATCAAAGCGTGTAGCATTAGACCATGGTTTAGTTCACAGGCAGTCTTCATTTTGTAAAAACCTAAAAAAATAAAAATTCAGAATGGGGAGAGAAGACTAGTTCTTTAGGGTCTGCTAGGGAAAGACCATTCGGGTTCCATTTTCGAGAACTACACGAAAACAGACAATCTAACTCTAATAGAAATACATATTATTCTTTAAAGACTTGATTCTCCCCACACTTAGTTAGCTGTGGTATCGAAATTGTGATTAACTTCGTTGTCGACTTCCATCGGACCATGTATGTAATGTTTAACTCTGTGACCATTAACTTTAAATTCAATCCCATTTGAATTTATTAATTCTATCGTTCCGTATGGGAAAACTCTTTTGACTATGAATGGTCCAGACCATCTTGATTTCAATTTTCCAGGAAATAGCTTGAATCGTGAATTGAAAAGAAGAACTCTGTCTCCTTCTTTAAATTCTTTTGAACTTCTGATTCTTTTATCATGCCATTTCTTCGTTCTTTCTTTATAGATTAACGAATTTTCGTATGCTTCATGTCTTAATTCTTCTAATTCGTTTAGTTGACTTAATCGTAGACGTCCGGCTTCATGTAAATCAAGATTACATGTCTTCAAAGCCCAAAATGCTTTGTGTTCAATTTCTACTGGAAGATGACATGCTTTTCCATAAACAAGTCTAAAAGGTGTGGTTCCAATTGGAGTTTTGTAGGCTGTTCTAAAAGCCCAGAGTGCATCCTCCAATTTAATGGACCATTCCTTCGGATTTGATCCTACGGTTTTCTCTAGAATACGTTTTAAAGCTCGGTTGGTATTTTCAACTTGTCCACTTGTTTGTGGATGATATGCGGTGGAGATTTTATGAGTTACTCCATATCTTTTAAGAACTTTCTCAAGTTGATTATTACAGAAATGAGTACCCCGATCACTTATTAAAGCTTTCGGTGTTCCAAACCTTGCAAAAAGACGTTTTAAAAAGTTGACTACAACTCGTGCATCGTTAGTTGGGAGAGCTTGTGCTTCCGCACATTTAGATACATAATCAATGGCTACGAGTATATATAGATTATTATTAGATTTTGGAAATGGACCCATAAAGTCAATACCCCAAATGTCAAATACTTCACATACTTGGATGACATTTTGTGGCATTTCATCACGTTGACTTATTTTTCCGGCCCTTTGACATGCATCACAGGATTTGCAAAGAAGGTGTGCGTCTTTGTAAATTGTTGGCCAATAGAATCCAGCTTCATAAACATTTCTTGCTGTTAGTTGAGGCCCATAATGCCCTCCTGTTGGTCCTGTGTGACAATGGTTTAATATTTTACTAGCTTCATCTCCAAATACACATCGGCGTATTATTCCATCGGGACAACTTTTAAACAGATGTGGATCTTCCCAAAAATAGTGTTTTATATCACTGAAGAATTTCTTTCGTCTTTGGTATGATAATCCTTTTTCAAGGAATCCACAAACTAAGTAGTTTGCATAGTCTGCAAACCATGGGATTTCATTATAATCTATCTTCAATAGACATTCATCAGGAAAGTTGTCTTGTATGGCTGATTCATTTAGAACTTCTAACTCGGGATTTTCAAGACGAGAAAGATGATCAGCGGCGAGATTTTCTGCTCCTCTTTTATCTCGGATTTCAATATCAAACTCTTGTAAGAGTAAGATCCAACGGATTAATCTTGGTTTAGCATCTTGTTTTGAAAATAGGTATCTAAGAGCAGAATGGTCGGTATAGACCACCGTTTTTGCTAGAACGAGATATGATCGAAATTTGTCAAAAGCAAAGACAATAGCAAGGAGTTCTTTTTCAGTAGTTGTATAGTTTGTTTGTGCTCCTTGTAACGTCTTACTAGCATAATATATAGGTTGAAATCGTTTTTCAATCCTTTGTCCTAAAACGGCTCCCATTGCAAAATCACTTGCATCGCACATTAGTTCAAATGGTAGATTCCAATTTGGTGTTATCATGATCGGTGCATTAGTGAGTTTCTTTTTAAGAATATTAAAAGATTTGATACACTCATCTGAAAAGATGAATGGCGCATCCTTTTCTAGGAGTTTATTCATAGGAGTGGCAATTTTAGAAAAATCTTTTATGAAACGTCGGTAAAAACCGGCATGCCCTAGAAAACTCCTAACTCCTCTAACATTGGTGGGATGTGGAAGTTTAGCAATTACATCTACTTTAGCTCTATCCACTTCAATTCCTTCTTTTGAAATTTTATGTCCAAGAACGATGCCTTCTTTAACCATGAAATGGCATTTCTCCCAATTAAGTACTAGATTTGATTTTTCGCATCTAATTAGCATTCGTTCCAGATTGACTAGACATGATTTAAATGTATCACTGAAGACTGAAAAGTCATCCATGAAAACTTCCATGCATTCTTCTATCATGTCGTGAAAAATCGCCATCATACACCTTTGAAAGGTTGCAGGGGCGTTACAAAGTCCAAATGGCATGCGTTTGTAAGCAAAAGTACCATAAGGGCACGTGAATGTGGTTTTCTCTTGGTCCTCGGGTGCTATTGGAATTTGAAAATATCCGGAAAATCCATCTAGAAAACAATAGTAGCTATTTCCGGCTAATCTTTCCAACATTTGATCAATGAAAGGTAAGGGAAAGTGATCTTTTCTGGTGGCGTCATTTAATTTTCTATAATCAATACACACACGCCATCCTGTTACAGTCCTAGTAGGAATAAGCTCATTTTTTTCATTTGTAATGACAGTCATGCCACCCTTCTTAGGCACGCATTGAACTGGGCTTACCCATGGACTATCAGAAATTGGATATATCAAACCTGCATCTAGCAGTTTAATAATCTATTTTTTAACTACATCTTGCATATTAGGATTTAGTCTTCGTTGGCGTTGCACATACGTTTTATGACCTTCTTCCATAAGGATTTTATGTGTGCAATACGAAGGACTTATTCCTTTAATATCATGAATCTTCCATGCAATGGCTGGTTTATGAGCTTTCAACACAGAAATGAGTTGTGATTTCTCATTTTCAGTAAGAGAAGACGATATTATTACAGGTAATTCAGATTCACCATGTAAATAAGCGTATTCCAAATGGTTTGGAAGTGGCTTTAACTCTAATTTCGGAGGTTCTTCTATCGATGATTTGTATCGATATCTGTCTTCTTCTTTTAGCATTTGAATTTCTTCTGTTGTTGGTTCATATCCATTAGCTATAAGTGTAGCTAACATTTCAGCTTCATCAATTGGTTCATTACCTTCTCCTAAAGAACATTCTCCTGTTCCTTGTAATTCTGGAAATTCTTCTAATAATTCTGCATGTGCATCTATAGTTTGAATATAATAACATGTATCATCTGCAGATTGTGGTTGTTGCATTGCTCTATCAACTGAAAAGGTAACACTCTCATCCTCTATACTTAGGGTCAGTTTCTTACCGAACACGTCTATCATTGCTTTAGCCGTGTTTAAGAATGGTCTTCCTAATATGAGAGGAACTTGAGAATCTTCTTCCATGTCCAGAACAACAAAATCTACTGGAAATACTAAAGTACCAACTTTAACTAGCATGTTCTCCATTATCCCTCTAGGATATTTTATTGATCTATCGGCTAGTTGTATGCTTATTCTGGTTGGTTTCAATTCTCCAAGGTCTAGTTTAGCGTATAGTGAATACGGCATTAGATTTATACTAGCACCTAAGTCTGCCAATGCTTCTATTGAACTAAGACTACCCAGAAAACATGGAATTGTGAAACTTCCTGGATCAGATAATTTTTCTGGTATCTTATTCAACAGCACTGCTGAACAATTAGCATTCATAGTAACAGCCGAGAGTTCTTCCATTTTCTTTCTATTTGAAATTAGATCTTTCAAGAATTTAGCATATCTAGGCATTCCTGAAATCACATCAATGAAAGGAAGATTTACATTTATCTGTTTAAACATATCCAAGAATTTGGATTGCTCGGCTTCAAGTTTCTCTTTCTTCATTTTACTCGGGTAAGGAAGTGGTGGTTGGTATGGTTTAACATAAGGTTTATCCTTAACTGTGTTATCTTCATTAACCTTTTCAACTACCGGTTCTTTTTCCTTATCTTGATCAGGTTGTGGTTCTTGTGGAGTAGGAATGGCTTCATCAGAAGTTACATGTATTTCAGGTGGTTTAAGTGTTGTACCACTTCTTGTGGTAATAGCTTTAGCTGTTTCATTCTGGGGGTTAGTATTTGTATCACTAGGTAGACTTCCCGGTTTTCTTTCACCTATTAACCTTGCTATGTTACTTACTTCTTGTTCTAGATTTTGAATAGAAGCTTGTTGATTTCTAAATGCTTGAGCATTTTGTTCATTGGTTTGTTTCTGAGATGTGAAAAACTGCGTTTGAGTTTCAACTAGCTTCGTCATCATATCTTCTAAATTCGGCTTTTTATCATCGGTTTGTTGTGGTGGTTTGTTTTGAAAATTCGGTCTTTGCTGATTGTAAGTATTATTGGATACTTGTTGATTGCTAGGACCTTGTTGGTTGTTGTATGGAATATTTCTGTTATAATTCTGGTTTTGATTGTAAATTGGTCTTGGCGGTTGATAATTATTCTGATAATTATTTCCAGGCCTTTGGTTTATGTATGAAATATTCTCTCTTTGTTCCATTGTTAATTCAATACTGAGACAATCTTTTGTCAAATGTGGTCCTCCACACTGCTCACAACTAATTCGTATTGAGTGAATATCTTTAGTCATCTTTTCCATTCGTCTCTCCACAGCATCTATCTTTGCGGAAATGGAATCTAAGTCATGGCTAGAATCGGCTCTAGCTGCTTTAGATGATCTAATGATGTCTTTTTCTTGGTGCCACTCATGTGAGTGGGAAGCAGTGTTATCAATAATTTTGTAAGCATCAGTTTCGGTTTTCTTCATAATAGAACCACCAGCTGCTATATCTATGTCTTTTTCTTGTAGTGATGTGGCATCCTTGGTAGAATATTTGTACTATTTGACAGGTGTCTAAACCATGTTGCGGACATCCTCTTAATAACTTTCCATATCTTGTCCACGCCTCATATAGAGTTTCATTTGGCTTCTGTGTAAACGTAACAATTTCTGCTTGAAGTCTTACGGCTTTAGATGCAGGAAAGAATTGTTTAAGAAATTTGTCAACTAAAACATCCCATGTATCAATCGCCCCTTCAGGTAACGATTCTAACCAATCTTTGGCTTCTCCCTTTAAAGTCCAGGGAAATAACATGAGATATATCTGTTCATCCTCCACTTCTCGGATTTTAAATAGTGTGCAGATCCTATTAAAGGTACGTAGATGTTCATTTGGATCTTCCTTCGGCGCACCACTAAATTGGCATTGATTAGTCACCATGTGTAGAATTTGTCCTTTGATTTCATAATCTGGCGCATTAATGTCTGGATGAGTAATTGCGTGACCTTGGCCAGTGCGTTTAGCTCTCATTCGGTCTTCCATACTTAAAGGTTCCAGATTCTCCATAATTGAATTTGTTGAATCGGTATCACTAGATGATTCTAATTTAATGGTTCGTTCCTCAACAATCTCTGTTTGAATGATTGGTGGCTCCGGAGGAAAGTTTAGTGGTTCAGGATCTACGAACCGTTCCTGAATATTCTCTGGATTCTCAATTGTGAGGTCGGGTTCAAAAAATGGATTATCGGAAATTTGAACTGAAGTACTTGGTCTACTGGATGACGATTCTAAAGAAAAATCAACGGCGGTTATATTTGCTAAATGTCTTGATCGAGTTACAGGTGGTGAACGTACAAAAGGTGGTGAACGTCTTGCTCGGTGCATTCACTGAATATCCTATTAGTTTTTAAAAGGAAAGAAAAATTATAATAAGTTATCCAATCAATAGACTTTTCTGATTTTGCCCACGTTTCGAATAGCCAAAAGATGCAGCAGAGGGGCAGGATTCCTTTGGTCTCAATATAATTGAGGACTGTTTGGCTCCAATAACCCGGTCCACGTACAAATCCAACTATTACTACGAACCAGAAAATTTTGATGTCTATTAATTTAACCACTTAAAATAAATTTTCGTAATTTTAAGAAATTTAGATAAGAAGTAGAAAAAATTCTAAGTCCTAAAAACTAGAATGGCGAGAAATAAGAGAGAAAAAGAGTTCGTCGAAAAAGGTCGAAAAAGAAAAATGGTTGAAAAATAAAAGGTGACGAAAAAATAAAAGAAACTTATAAAACTTAAAAATACTTGACTAACCTAACCTTATTACTACAACTAACTTAAAATTATAATCGCAAATTGATATTAGTAATTGGAATGATAATTGATACATAGTAAAAAGTCGTCTAAAAATATTAAAGCTTACAGGAAAAACTAAATCCCAAATGGAAATAACTTAAAAAGAAACTAAAACTTAAAAAGACGTCGCAAAATTCTAGAGTACCTAAATCTTAGTCTAAAGAAAAAGCACTTAAGGAATTCTACGGCAAAGCCTAAAAATCTAGGAGTAAAAATGACTATGGCAAAAACTAAGTTTAAAATTAAATATGAGCGAAAAATACAAATATTACGCTACAACGATTAAAAAGGGACAAAATATAAAAATATACAAAAAGTTGTAAAAAGTACAATTTTTATAAAAATATTATTTTTATATTATTTATTTAATAAAACTACTAATTTTACAATTTAATAAAACTAATTAATACTAAATACATAAATTAAATAAAAAGTAAAAGTTAAAATAAAATTAATTATAATAATAATAATAATTAGGGTTAATAATAATAATAATTATTAAATAACCCGTAATTAATGCTGAATTAGGGTTCTGTCGCGTGTCAGAGTCACTCCGCGAGTTGCGGTAATTTATAAAGAAAACCCCGCAAGTCGCGGGGTTCAGAAATTCAGATGACAGCTTATTAAATTCGACGCGTTTTTCTTTATTTATTTTTTTTTTATTTTCTGTTTTCTGTTTTTATATAAATAAAATATATTTAAATAAAACTTATATTTTTATAAACTAAAATAAAAATAAAGAAACTTATAAAACTTAAATATTTAACAAAATCTTAAAAATACTTATATTTTTGTTTTTCTTTTTATATTTTTGAATAATTAAAACGTATTTTTACAAAAACGAATTTTAATAAAAGTTAACTAAAAATCTTTTTTTTTTATATATATTAGCGTTGCGCTTCCGGCGTTTAAGAGTGTCCCCGGCAGCGGCGCCAAAAATACTGGATGTCAAAGCTAAGGTGTACGAAATAGTTTATATTTTACTAGGAAATACTATTAAATACGATACAATTTTACACAAGATATTTATTTATTTAGAGAATGGATATACTTAAACCTTGCTACAACACTTATAGGCAGTGTACCTAATCGTACAGTAGTGTAGTTTTTAGTAAGTCCGGTTCGTTCCACAGGGAAATCTTTAAACAAAGCTTAACGCTATATTAGTTTACTTTTATAAAAATACAAATATATATATAAGTAATATTATTATTATAAAGGGGGGTTTTTACCGTTTAATGACCGGTTTGTCGATTTTAAAACTTTAGTCGCAGTTAAAACCTAATGTAAAATATTAAATAAATAAAAGACTTAATTTAAAGCGTAAAATAAATAACGATAATGAAATTGCAATAAAAGTGCGATAAAATAAAATTGCGATAATTAAAGAGTACGATAATTAAAAGTGCGATTAAATAACAATAAATAAAAGTGCGATAATTAGAAGTGCAATTAAATATAAAATAAAGGAAATTAAATATGAAATAAAAGAATTATGCTTATTTAAACTTCCGTAATCATGATGTTTGACGTGTTGATTTTAGTTTTATGCCCATGGGTTAATTGTCCTTTGTCCTGGATTATTTAATATGTCCGTCTGGTTTTGTCCATAACAGTCCATCAGTCATAAATATAAAGTGCGAGTGTCCTCATCAAATTATTCTTATACCCGAAGTTAAATATTCCAACTAATTGGGGATTCGAATTGTAACAAGGTTTTAATACTTTGTTTAATGAATACACCAGGTTATCGACTGCGTGTAAACCAAGGTTTTACTACTTTGTTAACAATTACACCAATTACCCTTGAATGTAATTTCACCCCTGTTTTAATTATTCTAGTGGCTATTAATCCATTCCCGTGTCCGGTTAAATGAACGATTATTCGTACATATAAATACCCCGCCCATCGTGTCCGATTGAGTGTATATGGTAATTTATAGGGACGCCCAATTGTAAATCTTTATATTAACATTAACAAACTATCATTTAGTTAAACAAATATAAAGCCCATTAATAGCCCATAGTCTAATTTCCACAAGTGTCGTTCTTTTGTCCAAACCCCAATTATGGTACAAAGCCCAATTACCCAATTTTAGTAATTAGCCCAACATCATGATTACTTCGTTTTAAATAAGCATAATAATAACTTAGCTACAAGACATTAATGTAAAAAGGTTGAACATAACTTACAATGATTAAAAATAGCGTAGCGTTACACGGACAGAATTTCGACTTACACCTTACAACATTCGCTAACATACCCTTATTATTAGAATTATAATTAAAATTAAAATATAAATTATAAATATATATATATATATATTTTACGTATGAGAAGAAGAAGAAAAAGATGATTGAAAATGATCAGAATTCGGTTTGCTTTATAGGGAGTTTCAAAACTGGGGGCTCCGCGACTCGCGGTGAAATCCTCTTCAAACTCCGCGAGTCGCGGAGAATGAATTTACAGCTCAGTCCCTTTGGAGTCTTTCTCTGCCGACGGTTTTTATTTATAAATATAATATATATATAATTAATATAATTAATTATATATTATATTATATTTATATACATAGTTAACTTGTAATTTTTAGTCCGTTGCGTCGAGCGTTAAGAGTTGACTCTGGTCCGGGTTCCGGATTTTCGAACGTTCTTGCGTACAATTTAATATCTTGTACTTTGCGTTTTGAATCTTGTACTCATGTAATTTCGAGACGTTTCTTATCAATAATTGGAACCTTTTTTATTGTCTTTTGTACTTTTGAGCTTTTTGGTCGTTTGCGTCTTCAATTCGTCGAATCTGTCTTTTGTCTTCACCTTTTATTATTTAAACGAATATCACTTGTAAATAGAACAATTGCAACTAAAAGTTTGTCTTTCTTGAGGAATAATGCTATGAAATATATGTTCGTTTTTAGCATTATCACCGGTATAGGGCTGAAAGGATTTGGGTACCAAAATTTGGAGATATGAGAGAAATGGTACTTAGAGAAGCTCATAAAACCAGATACTCAATACATCCTGGAACGGGGAAGATGTACAAGGATCTCAAGAAACATTTTTGGTGGCCGGGTATGAAAGCCGATGTTGCTAAATACGTAGGAGAATGTTTGACGTGTTCTAAGGTCAAAGCTGAGCATTAGAAACCATCAGGTCTACTTCAACAACCCGAAATCCCAGAATGGAAATGGGAAAACATTACCATGGATTTCATCACTAAATTGCCAAGGACTGCAAGTGGTTTTGATACTATTTGGGTAATAGTTGATCGTCTCACCAAATCAGCACACTTCCTACCAATAAGAGAAGATGACAAGATGGAGAAGTTAGCACGACTGTATTTGAAGGAAGTCGTCTCCAGACATGGAATACCAATCTCTATTATCTCTGATAGGGATGGCAGATTTATTTCAAGATTCTGGCAGACATTACAGCAAGCATTAGGAACTCGTCTAGACATGAGTACTGCCTATCATCCACAAACTGATGGGCAGAGCAAAAGGATGATACAAACGCTTGAAGACATGCTACGAGCATGTGTTATTGATTTCGGAAACAGTTGGGATCGACATCTACCGTTAGCAGAATTTTCCTACAACAACAGCTACCATTCAAGCATTGAGATGGCGCCGTTTGAAGCACTTTATGGTAGAAAGTGCAGGTCTCCGATTTGTTGGAATGAAGTGGGGGATAGACAGATTACAGGTCCAGAGATTATACAAGAAACTACCGAGAAGATCATCCAAATTCAACAACGGTTGAAAACCGCCCAAAGTCGACAAAAGAGTTACGCTGACATTAAAAGAAAAGATATAGAATTTGAAATTGGAGAGATGGTCATGCTTAAAGTTTCACCCTGGAAAGGCGTTGTTCGATTTGGTAAACGAGGGAAATTAAATCCAAGGTATATTGGACCATTCAAGATTATTGATCGTGTCGGACCAGTAGCTTACCGACTTGAGTTACCTCAACAACTCGCGACTGTACATAACACTTTCCACGTCTCGAATTTGAAGAAATGTTTTGCTAAAGAAGATCTCACTATTCCGTTAGATGAAATCCAAATCAACGAAAAACTTCAATTCATCGAAGAACCCGTCGAAATAATGGATTGTGAGGTTAAAAGACTTAAGCAAAACAAGATACCAATTGTTAAGGTTCGATGGAATGCTCGTAGAGGACCCGAGTTCACCTGGGAGCATGAAGATCAGATGAAGAAGAAATACCCGCATCTATTTCCAGAAGATTCGTCAACACCTTCAACAGCTTAAAATTTCGGGACGAAATTTATTTAACGGGTAGGTACTGTAGTGACCCGAACTTTTCCATGTTTATATATTTAAATTGAGATTGATATTTACATGATTAAATGTTTCCAACATGTTAAGCAATCAAACTTGTTAAGACTTGATGAATTGAAATATGTTTCATATAGACAATTGACCACCCAAGTTGACCGGTGATTCACGAACGTTAAAACTTGTAAAAACTATATGATGACATATATATGGATATATATATATATAGTTAACATGATACTATGATAAGTAAACATATCATTAATTATATTAACAATGAACTACATATGTAAAAACAAGACTACTAACTTAATGATTTTTAAACGAGACATATATGTAACGATTATCGTTGTAAAGACATTTAATGTATATATATCATATTAAGAGATATTCATACATGATAATATCATGATAATATAATAATTTAAAATCTCATTTGATATTATAAACATTGGGTTAACTACATTTAACAAGATCGTTAACCTAAAGGTTTCAAAACAACACTTACATGTAACGACTAACGATGACTTAACGACTCAGTTAAAATGTATATACATGTAGTGTTTTAATATGTATTTATACACTTTTGAAAGACTTCAATACACTTATCAAAATACTTCTACTTAACAAAAATGCTTACAATTACATCCTCGTTCAGTTTCATCAACAATTCTACTCGTATGCACCCGTATTCGTACTCGTACAATACACAGCTTTTAGATGTATGTACTATTGGTATATACACTCCAATGATCAGCTCTTAGCAGCCCATGTGAGTCACCTAACACATGTGGGAACCATCATTTGGCAACTAGCATGAAATATCTCATAAAATTACAAAATATGAGTAATCATTCATGACTTATTTACATGAAAACAAAATTACATATCCTTTATATCTAATCCATACACCAACGACCAAAAACACCTACAAACACTTTCATTATTCAATTTTCTTCATCTAATTGATCTCTCTCAAGTTCTATCTTCAAGTTCTAAGTGTTCTTCATAAATTCTACAAGTTCTAGTTACATAAAATCAAGAATACTTTCAAGTTTGCTAGCTCACTTCCAATCTTGTAAGGTGATCATCCAACCTCAAGAAATCTTTATTTCTTACAGTAGGTTATCATTCTAATACAAGGTAATAATCATATTCAAACTTTGGTTCAATTTCTATAACTATAACAATCTTATTTCAAGTGATGATCTTACTTGAACTTGTTTTCGTGTCATGATTCTGCTTCAAGAACTTTGAGCCATCCAAGGATCCGTTGAAGCTAGATCCATTTTTCTATTTTCCAGTAGGTTTATCCAAGGAACTTAAGGTAGTAATGATGTTCATAACATCATTTGATTCATACATATAAAGCTATCTTATTCGAAGGTTTAAACTTGTAATCACTAGAACATAGTTTAGTTAATTCTAAACTTGTTCGCAAACAAAAGTTAATCCTTCTAACTTGACTTTTAAAATCAACTAAACACATGTTCTATATCTATATGATATGCTAACTTAATGATTTAAAACCTGGAAACACGAAAAACACCGTAAAACCGGATTTACGCCGTCGTAGTAACACCGCGGGCTATTTTGGGTTAGTTAATTAAAAACTATGATAAACATTGATTTAAAAGTTGTTATTTTGAGAAAATGATTTTTATTATGAACATGAAACTATATCCAAAAATTATGGTTAAACTCAAAGTGGAAGTATGTTTTCTAAAATGGTCATCTAGACGTCGTTCTTTCGACTGAAATGACTACCTTTACAAAAATGACTTGTAACTTATTTTTCTGACTATAAACCTATACTTTTTCTGTTTAGATTCATAAAATAGAGTTCAATATGAAACCATAGCAATTTGATTCACTCAAAACGGATTTAAAATGAAGAAGTTATGGGTAAAACAAGATTGGATAATATTTCTCATTTTAGCTACGTGAAAATTGGTAACAAATCTATTCCAACCATAACTTAATCAACTTGTATTGTATATTATGTAATCTTGAGATACCATAGACACGTATACAATGTTTCGACCTATCATGTCGACACATCTATATATATTTCGGAACAACCATAGACACTCTATATGTGAATGTTGGAGTTAGCTATACAGGGTTGAGGTTGATTCCAAAATATATATAGTTTGAGTTGTGATCAATACTGAGATACGTATACACTGGGTCGTGGATTGATTCAAGATAATATTTATCGATTTATTTCTGTACATCTAACTGTGGACAACTAGTTGTAGGTTACTAACGAGGACAGCTGACTTAATAAACTTAAAACATCAAAATATATTAAAAGTGTTGTAAATATATTTTGAACATACTTTGATATATATGTATATATTGTTATAGGTTCGTGAATCAACCAGTGGCCAAGTCTTACTTCCCGACGAAGTAAAAATCTGTGAAAGTGAGTTATAGTCCCACTTTTAAAATCTAATATTTTTGGGATGTGAATACATGCAGGTTTTATAAATGATTTACAAAATAGACACAAGTATGTGAAACTACATTCTATGGTTGAATTATCAAAATCGAATATGCCCCTTTTTATTAAGTCTGGTAATCTAAGAATTTGAGAACAGACACCCTAATTGACGCGAATCCTAAAGATAGATCTATTGGGCCTAACAAACCCCATCCAAAGTACCGGATGCTTTAGTACTTCGAAATTTATATCATATCCGAAGGGTGTCCCGGAATGATGGGGATATTCTTATATATGCATCTTGTTAATGTCGTTTACCAGGTGTTCACCATATGAATGATTTTTATTTCTATGTATGGGATGTGTAATGAAATATGAAATCTTGTGGTCTATTATTATGATTTGATATATATAGGTTAAACCTATAACTCACCAACATTTTTGTTGACGTTTTAAGCATGTTTATTCTCAGGTGATTATTAAGAGCTTCCGCTGTCGCATACTTATATAAGGACGACATTTGGAGTCCATGCTTGTATGATATTGTGTAAAAACTGCATTCAAGAAACTTATTTTGTTGTAACATATTTGTATTGTAAACCATTATGTAATGGTCGTGTGTAAACAGGATATTTTAGATTATCATTATTTGATAATCTACGTAAAGCTTTTTAAACCTTTATTGATGAAATAAAGGTTATGGTTTGTTTTAAAAATGAATGCAGTCTTTGAAAAACGTCTCATATAGAGGTCAAAACCTCGCAACGAAATCAATTAATATGGAACGTTTTTAATCAATAAGAACGGGACATTTCAATGTACATGTGATATCTTTTAAATACAGTACACATTTCTCGTGTACGAAATCATCTTTCATAAATCTTAAGTAGCCGTACACATATCATGTGCACAAAAATAACATACACATAACCTGTGTATAAAATCATTCTCTCGATACATAATATTCATATCAATTGGTGGCAATTATCATGTCCACATAATTCAATGGTGGCAATTATCATGTCCACATATTTCAATGGTGGCAATTATCATGTCCACATAATTCAATGGTGGCAATTATGATGTCCACATAATTCAATAATAATCCGCAGAACTTCTGTCTACATAATAATTCATTCGAGGAATGTTTTGCTTGTGTCTATCTCATCAAACATTTATAAAAGCATTTCATGTATTCACAGTTCAAAATATATTTCAAAAGCATTTAATAAAGCAGTTGTAAAAACAGCGCATGTATTCTCAGTCCCAAAAATATAAAGAGTAAAAGGGAGCAAATGAACTCACAATCCAATATTTTGTAGTAAAATATTCATACGACGAAACTGAATAATGCAGGGTTGGCCTCGGATTCACGAACCTATATTATTCATATATTTATTAAAACATATACTTGTAATCGAACAAGTTTATATATATATGAATTTATTTGTCATCTCATTTTTATATTAATAACCTATATGTTTCATATATTCATTTTTATGTATTTAAAATAAATAAAAATATAAATTTTGTTATGTTATATGTATATATATATCGTTTGTTTGTTAAAATTAAGACAATACTAAAATAATATTAGAAATGATAAAAATAATAATTATGATAATAGAGTTAAAAATGATACTTTTAATATTAATGATAAAGATGATATCTTTCATAAAAAATGATACTTTTTAAAAATAATGAATACTAATAATAATAACTATAAAGATAATGGTTTTACTAATACTAATACTACTATTTATATTAATAACTATAATGATAACAATATTACTAATAAAAATACTAATACGTATGATAATAATAATAAAAATAATATTGGTAATAATAATAATCCTAATGATAATCTTAATAAAAATGTTAATTTTAAGGAAAATATTACTTTCAATAAAAGAAAAATGATAATCTTTATAATTTTAACTATAATGATAATTTTTGGAATAACATTAATAATAATAATAATAATAATAATAATAATAATAATAATAATAATAATAATAATAATAATAATAATAATAATAATAATAATAATAATAATAATAATAATAATAATAATAATAATAATAATAATAATAATAATAATAATAATAATAATAATAATAATAATAATAATAATAATAATAATAATAATAATAATAATAATAATAATAATAATAATAATAATAATATTACTACCTTAAGAGAAAAGGCTTCAAAAAAAGAAATAAACTGCCTTAGCCCGGGTTCGAACCCACAACCTCTCACTCCACACAAACACCCCTAGCCGTCCCTCTGTTTACATTTTTCTGATCTAATTTTTGGCTTAATTTATTTAACCAATTTTACTGCTTCCTTAAAACCCACTTATTAAAACTAGCCCATGGTCACTTCGGCCCAACAGAGAAAACACTATGGATATCGGCCCAACATCTAAAAGTCCAATATGGTTAACTGGTAAGCCCGTTGAATTCTGAATTTGTGAAAAGGATATTTTCGTTTGTAATGATATAACAAACAGCAGAAAAACTACGGCTACCTTTAACATTATTTCATCATCAATATAAATACAATCATGATCATCATCATACCGTCATCTCTAATCATCGATAACATAACCTCATCACCATTATCATACCTTATTTTTTTTCATTTTCATAATCATCTCACTAACCGTATCTATACCATTGTCTCTTACATAACATCACAGCATCATCGATCGGTATTCATTTACTTATTATGGAATCATCATTATATTTGTAACTTATCATCCCTTGCCATAATCTATGTCTAAGCGTTACAGCATAATCATACCCAAATCCTACGGCCCAACTTCATGAAGTAAATTGGCCCAACAATATATATATATATATATATATATATATATATATATATATATATATATATATATATATATATATATATATATATATATATATATATATCCCACGGCTTCAAAAAGGAAAACAGCAACCTGTGGCCCCTTACGATTAATTCCCTAATCAGGTCTTTATCAAAAATCTATCTGACAGATTGACAGCACTTTTTATAAAGTTGTGAATTAAATAAGTCAACAGGAAATAAAGGGGTGGGGTAATCGGTTCCACTAAAACATCATATTCATCATCATTGTTTTATCTTTTACTCGTGTTTAATCAAAACAGAAACAGCAATGGTGCAGTAGCAGAAACCATTCAGCGAAGAGAAAAGAGAAGAAGAAAAATTAATGGCGGTTTGGTTGGTTGATAAAGATTAAACAGAAAAACAATTACGAGTATGTGGTGATGGTTGTGGTATTCCCGAAACAGAAGGTGACTTGTTTGTGATGGTTGTGAGGGTTGTTCATGGTTGGTCTACGAAATAGAACAGGAAGCAGAAGTAGTTTCGGTGGTGGGTTATTTAGAAGAGTGGTTAATGGGTTGTGGTTATTCAATTATTTTAGCAACGAGAAGAAGAAGAAAGAAAAAAAAATAAAAATGACGGAATGGTGGGATTTAGGGTGATGATTCTGTCGAACTAATCAGAAAAATAATAGCAGTAACATAAGTTCTTTGTGGGTTTTGGTTGAACAAAATGATGAGTAGTAACTGGATCTGGTTGTCAAAAAAAATAAATGGTTAGTTTGGTGATCTAAGGTGGTGGCGGTTGTGTATGGGGACAGTGTGTGGGTTTACATGGGTTAACCTGAACAGAAGCTGGAGAAGTCTCTCGATGATAGCATGGTTTTGGTAATGATGAGGTTGGGTTGGTTATCGAATAAACTAGGAACATAAGGTATCAACTATAGGATGAACAGAAGGGTTCGACAATAATATTCGATGGTGATCTTGGTGTTACTCAAAAACAGAAAATCATAGATGATTAAATGGAGGTGGTTGATGTGGGTTTTATGGTGGTTGTTGATGGTAACAGAATCATGGGTAATCAAAAGCAAACAACAACAACAAAAAGAAGTTGCAAGTTGTGGTGTTTATCGAACAAGAAGAGAAGCAGGTTACCTGAGTTTGATTAGGGTCTGTGGTTGCAGAGAAGAGAAAATAAATCAAATGTGGTATGGGTGTTAGTGAAAGGGATGATTTTTAGTCGTACAAGAGCAAGAGGGAGAGAAGTGGAGATGGTTGTGATGAATATTCATGTTCTGCATTGTATGAGTAATGTATGAATATATAGTACATATCATGTTTTAGTTGTAAGGAAATAAGTGGAGAAAACAGTAAACGAATATCTCATAGAGTAAATTAATAGTGGAGACAATCATAGATTCATAGTACAATCATTCATAAATCACGGACAACAATTGAAATTCATATCTATATAATAATATAAATAATAATAAACGTGCACATTGATAAATATCTAACTTCTATTCTACCGACAGTTTTAACGAACCATTATTTCGTACCCCGTTGTTAAATTAGTGGTGGATAAAAAGTCTCAGAAAAATCCCAAAATTTTAGATTAACTATATTTATTTATTTTAGTCATTATGGTATAAAATTCAGTCATTAATTTAATAAATAAAAATTACATCGACTGTCCCTCTCATTTATGGGTAAAATATAAAAAGTGCTAAAATCAAATAACTAGATCCTAAATACAATTTTAGTAAGCCTAAAAATCATAGAACTCAATTTCGGATCACCGTTTATTTTAAAATCATATAAGTTCGAATTAAACTTCTCTAAATAATAATCGAAACGTCCAACGAGTATTACAATCATTAAATATTTATTTTTAATATACTTTTATTTATATATATAGATATGTTTTAAATAATAATTATTATTATATTTTGTTTTATTTTACATAGATAAATTTTGGTAACAATAACATACAATATTTAAAATTATATTTCTAATTATTATTTATATATATAGATATATATTTAATATATATATATATATATATATATATATATATATATATATATATATATATATATACACACACACACATATCAAGTTACAAATAATTGTTCGTGAATCGTCGGAACTTGGTCGAAGGTCAAATGATTTCATGAAATAGTTCAAAAATTTTGAGACTCGGTTTAATATATTTTGCTTATCGTGTCAAAACTATATAAAGATTAAGTTTAAATTTGGTCGGAAATTCCCGGGTCATCACAGTACCTACCCGTTAAAGAAATTTCGTCCAGAAATTTGATAAAGATGGTCATGGCTGACAATAAGTATGTTTTTATGACGTTTATGAGTTGATAAATAAAGTCTTATCAACATTGAGTAATATTGATAAAATAATTCGATTACTCGAAACGTACGAGTGAAGCTATCATAAAAGATTGAGATAGAAATTTAACTTTTGACATAATCACGGTGGATTTCCAGAATTCAAGGGATTTAGAGAAAATCTTTGTAATAAGATTTGATTCTTTGATAATTAAAGAAATTAAAATTTTCTTTTCTTAAATGCAATAATATGTCTCGAATGTTTGGCCTAACTTTTCAAATTACCAGAAGTCACGAGAAAAGATAGAACTATCAGGAAGATACGTTATTGATATGTTTAGAAATTAGATAGAATGTAAGAGTCGTGTAATATGCACATGATGACGGCATAGTCTATGAATCATCACGTTCCATTAGAAACTCAGCATGACTTACTGTAATATAATCACGTTGATCAAGTGTCATTATATTATACTAACTCATGCATCAATTTCCAACACTACTTCAAAATCATTCATAACTCAAACTCGAAGGTTTCAGAATTTAGAAACTAAAACAGTTTCCTTTATGATGTAACACAGATAATGCGAAGAGATAAATAATTTCGGATGAGAATATTTATGAAAATATCTTCAGAAATATCGAAGATATTTATGATGATATTTTGGAATTTGATGGTTGATGAAGAAAGATATTCCACAAGATTTTAACATGAGTACTGAGCAAGATATTCGTTGAAGGTTTCATCGGATCTAGAATTACCTGAGTTATTTGAATATAGGGTATGATCCTTGTATTTGTCCTTGGTCTCCTTCATGGTTTGCTCAATCCGTTTCTCAGTACCAAATTTTCTATCGAGCGTTCCCAACATTCCATTCTTTATTATTAAACTTTTGGCCGTTTAGACCATCTATAATTTTGTTGTTTCCTCTACATTTAATGCTACCATATATGAATCATCGGTTATCAATCCAAGGTGGTTTCAAGAGAATTTGTGTTTTTAGATGATTAAACGCTGATGGTAATATGATGGAATATGAAAGGTTCCCCGGTAACAATAAAAGAGCACGCATATATATCAAAGTTATAATATGGTTGTTTTGAACGAAAAGTCAAAGTTGTCTGGCTGGAGCTGTGACAAAATTTGCTACTTTGAAAGGAATTATCAAGTTATTTTGGGTAATAGTAACACTAAAGGAATTAGCACAGCTAGGCGTTAAACGTTTACTCAGTTTCCGAGAGTTTTTTTTTTCAGGTGCATAACTATATGCATCAATCTCTTCTTCCGTAGATGAAGTGAGGTTGATTCATCCTATCGATTGAAGTGTTTTTCAAGAATTATGAAAGGTTTAAACGTAGATTGTAATCGTCAAGGTACAAATGAGGTTTAAGATGAAATCAAGTGGCAAACTTGAAGAAATGTTTAGTTTCATATGTTATAATCAATATTTTAATTCATTTTAATTGTCCAATGTTATTAGTCCACAGTCGATAGTCCACAGTTAACAGTCCAATAATTCATATATAGTTTAATATATAATATTCGAATTAATTAATACGTATCGAGACCCGTGTACATGTCTCAGACTCGATCACAACTCAAAGTATATATATTATTATAGAATCAACCTCAACCCTGTATAGCTAACTCCTACATTACTGCATATAGAGTGTCTATGGTTATTCCAAATAATATATATAGATGCGTCGATATGATATGTCAAAACCTTGTATATGTGTCCCGATATTTAAAGTGCGTAAAATAAATAACAGAAATTAAATGACGATAAATAAAATTGCGAGAATATAATTAAATTGCAAAAAATAAAATGTAATCAATTAGCTAGGAACAGTTAGCGTGGATTCTTAACAAAATTTCTCATAGTTAATTTGTCTATTTCTAACAAATTTTATTTTGTCATATGTTTTCTTCATTATGCCACTTGTTGGATTCTGATAGGTCAAAATCCAAATATGAAATTGAATGAAAATGGTTATTCTGCGGTGAACAGATACGTATATCGGTGGTTGTAAGTAGGATAGTAAGTGACTGTTGAATCTGATTGGAAGAATGTACAGTGTAACTTATTAATGTGAAATCTAAATATTCCTTGGGTATTACCTACCCGTTAAAATATTTTCATCATTAACAGTTTGTACAAAAGAATTTTTAATTACAATCTTTATGAAAATATACTTACATATATATGTTCTTCAGATGTAATCATGAATTATTAAACTCATTTGATTTACTGTTAGAACAAGAATATATAATCTCTAAAACATTAGAGATTACATAATCACCATGTCGAACGAAGATAAATGATATAGAACGATTCGCAGATTGATGATTATGCTTGAGGTACAGAATGAGATGTTGAGGCATGGATTGTTGATGGTACTGGTGCTGTTACTGATGGTACTGTTGGTGCCGGTGATGTTGTTGAAGCTGGTAAATTTTGCACCATATTCTCCCAATTGTTTACTTGAGCGCGAAGTTCACTAACTTCTTCTATTATTCCAGGATGATTGTCGGTCAGAACGAGCGGATGAATAAGGTTTAGAATTGTGGATAGAATATAATCGTGTCGAACTACTCTGGAAATGAGGCTGAAAATGGTGTTTCGGATAGATTCGCCGGTAAGTGCTTCAGGTTCTTCGCCAAGAGGGAAATTTGGTTGGTGGAAAGGAATTGCCTTCTTCTCGTTTCAGTTGATTAAGTCGACTACGAACTCATCAGATGAATTGGGGATGGCTGATTGATTGATTCATTCTGGTGACACCGCTTTCGGAGCTTAGGTGAATATCCATGTCGGAATAGCTGTCGGAATAACTATCAGAATAGCTATCGAAATCTGAGGGACTCGAACTGGTTGAGGGATTCATCTCGTACAATCAGATGAAGGATTTTTGATAAGAAATAGATTATAGGATGTAGATTAGTACCTTGCAATACATAATTTACATATGTATATATAATACTAAAATCCCATAAGTTACGGAGGAATCTACGGAAGCTGTCAAGTAAAGGTAACAATAACAGATACGCTAAGATATAAATTATCAGATACGCTAAGATATGAATTATCAGATACACTAAGATATGAATTTTTGTCTATACACTATTCATGCAGTCAATGCAGTAAAACGTGTCTAGACTAAGAATGATAAGCAGGTAATTTCCTAAGGATGATAAGTAGGTAATTTTCGACACGAAATGATAAGCAAAACTTTTGACATGCAGATACGGTCGAAGTCCAGACCCACTAATGCATCTAAACAACTATCAGTTAGACACACTAATGCAAGACCTGGTTCGCTAAGACCACCGCTCTGATACCACATGTAGTACAGTTGGGGACAATCACCGTCCCACCCAGTGCCTTCCCAGCTAATCGCCTGGTGACCACTGAGTGTACCTCAGATACTGATTTTAGGGCCTGCCTCTCGGCTACTGCTAACCCTCGTAAGGGATCGCAAGGAGTAAGAGCCAATGCTTCGTCACAGGTAACACTGTGAGAACCTCATTTACGACTAACCCGCCACACATGGACGGCATTATACCAGCTCTGATACCACATGTCATACCCCGTCCTAATCCATCTGGATGAAGTCACCAACATCTGGTCCCATTGCGATGATTGACTCCAAACAATGTCTTTAAAATGAGCAAATGCACAGCGGAAGGTTTCTTTCATACCTGAGAATAAACATGCTTTCAAGTGTCAACAAAAAGGTTGGTGAGTTCATAAGTTTATCGTAAAACAATTAAATTCATCATTTTGATAGACCACAAGATTTAAATCCTGCATGGTACAAATGGGCCCGAATCCTATACCCACCTATAATGAACATGCGATATCTTTTAAATACAGTACACATTTCTCGTGTACGAAATCATCTTTCATAAATCTTAAGTAGCCGTACACATATCATGTGCATAAAAAAAACATACACATAACCTGTGTATAAAATCATTCTCTCGATACATAACATTCATATCAATTGGTGGCAATTATCATGTCCACATAATTTAATGGTGGCAATTATCATGTCCACATATTTCAATGGTGGCAATTATCGTGTCCACATAATTCAATGGTGGCAACTATCATGTCCACATAATTCAATAATAATCCGCAGAACTTCTGTCTACATAATAATTCATTCGAGGAATGTTTTGCTTGTGTCTATCTCGTCAAACATTTATAAAAGCATTTCATGTATTCACAGTTCAAAATATTTTTCAAAAGCATTTAATAAAGCAGTTGTAAAAACAGCGCATGTATTCTCAGTCCCAAAAATATAAAGAGTAAAAGGGAGCAAATGAACTCACAATCCAATATTTTGTAGTAAAATATTCATACGACGAAACTGAATAATGCAGGGTTGGCCTCTGATTCACGAACCTATATTATTCATATATTTATTAAAACATATACTTGTAATCGAACAAGTTTATATATATATGAATTTATTTGTCATCTCATTTTTATATTAATAACCAATATGTTTCATATATTCATTTTTATGTATTTAAAATAAATATAAATATAAATTTTGTTATGTTATATGTATTAAATATATTTTTGTATGTATATTTATATATCGTTTGTTTGTTAAAATTATGACAATACTAAAATAATATTAGAAATGATAAAAATAATAATTATGATAATAGAGTTAAAAATGATACTTTTAATATTAATGATAAAGATAATATCTTTCATAAAAAATGATACTTTTTAAAAATAATGAATACTAATAATAATAACTATAAAGATAATGGTTTTACTAATACTAATACTACTATTTATATTAATAACTATAATGATAATAATATTACTAATAATAATACTAATACGTATGATAATAATAATAAAAATAATATTGGTAATAATAATAATCCTAATGATAATCTTAATAAAAATGTTAATTTTAAGGAAAATATTACTTTCAATAAAAAAATGATAATCTTTATAATTTTAACTATAATGATAATTTTTGGAATAACATTAATAATTATAATAATAAATAATAATAGTAATAATAACAATAATAATAATAATAATAATAATAATAATAATAATAATAATAATAATAATAATAATAATAATAATAATAATAATAATAATAATAATAATAATAATAATAATAATAATAATAATAATAATAATAATAATAATAATATTACTACCTTAAGAGAAAAGGCTTCAAAAAAAGACATAAACTGCCTTAGCTCGGGTTTGAACCCACAACCTCTCGCTCCACACAAACACCCCTAGCCGTCCCTCTGTTTACGTTTTTCTGATCTAATTCCCAGCTTAATTTATTTAACCAATTTTACTGCTTCCTTAAAACCCACTTATTAAAACTAGCCCATGCTCACTTCGGCCCAACAGAGAAAACACTATGGATATCGGCCCAACATCTAAAAGTCCAATATGGTTAACTGGTAAGCCCGTTGAATTCTGAATTTGTGAAAAGGATATTTTCGTTTGTAATGATATAACAAACAGCAGAAAAACTACGGCTACCTTTAACATTATTTCATCATCAATATAAATACAATCATGATCAACATCATACCGTCATCTCTAATCATCGATAACATAACCTCATCACCATTATCATACCTTATTTTTTCATTTTCATAATCATCTCACTAATCGTATCTATACCATTGTCTCTTACATAACATCACAGCATCATCGATCGGTAATCATTTACTTATTATGGAATCATCATTATATTTGTAACTTATCATCCCTTGCCATAATCTATGTCTAAGCGTTACATCATAATCATACCCAAATCCTACGGCCCAACTTCATGAAGTAAATTGGCCCAACAATATATATATATATCCCACGGCTTCAAAAAGGAAAACAGCAACCTATGGCCCCTTACGATTAATTCCCTAATCAGGTCTTTATCAAAAATTTATTCGACAGATTGACAGCACTTTTTATAAAGTTGTGAATTAAATAAGTCAACAGGAAATAAAGGGGTGGGGTAATCGGTTCCACTAAAACATCATATTCTTCATTATTGTTTTATCTTTTACTCGTGTTTAATCAAAACAGAAACAGGAATGGTGCAGTAGAAGAAACCATTCAGCGAAGAGAAAAGAGAAGAAGAAAAATTAATGGCGATTTGGTTGGTTGATAAAGATTAAATAGAAAAACAATTACGAGTATGTGGTGATGGTTGTGGTATTCCTGAAACAGAAGGTGACGGGTTTGTGATGGTTGTGAGGGTTGTTCATGGTTGGTCTACGAAATAGAACAGGAAGCAGAAGTAGTTTCGGTGGTGGGTTATTTAGAAGAGTGGTTAATGGGTTGTGGTTATTCAATTATTTTAGCAACGAGAAGAAGAAGAAAGAAAGAAAAAAATAAAAAATAAAAATGACGGAATGGTGGGATTTAGGGTGATGATTCTATCGAACTAATCAGAAAAAGAATAGCAGTAACATAGGTTCTTTGTGGGTTTGGGTTGAACAAAATGATGAGTAGTAACTGGATCTGGTTGTCAAAAAAAAATAAATGGTTAGTTTAGTGATCGAAGGTGGTGGCGGTTGTGTATGGGGACAGTGTGTGGGTTTACATGGGTTAGCCCGAACAGAAGCTGGAGAAGTCTCTCGATGATAGCATGGTTTTGGTAATGATGAGGTTGGGTTGGTTATCGAACAAACTAGGAACATAAGGTATCAACTATAGGATGAACAGAAGGGTTCGACAATAATATTCGATGGTGATCTTGGTGTTACTCAAAAACAGAAAATCATAGATGATTAAATGGAGGTGGTTGATGTGGGTTTTATGGTGGTTGTTGATGGTAACAGAACCATGGGTAATCAAAAGCAAACAACAACAAAAAGAAATTGCAAGTTGTGGTGTTTATCGAACAAGAAGAGAAGCAAGTTACCTGGGTTTGATTAGGGTCTATGGTTGCAGAGAAGAGAAAATAAATCAAATGTGGTGTGGGTGTTAGTGAAAGGGATGATTTTTGGTCGTACAAGAGCAAGAGGGAGAGAAGTGGAGATGGTTGTGATGAATATTCATGTTCTGCATTGTATGAGTAATGTATGAATATATAGTACATATCATGTTTTAGTTGTAAGGAAATAAGTGGAGAAAAACGGTAAACGAATATCTCATAGAGTAAATTAATAGTGGAGACAATCATAGATTCATAGTACAATCATTCATAAATCACGGACAACAATTGAAATTCATATCTATATAATAATATAAATAATAATAAACGTGCACATTGATAAATATCTAACTTCTATTCTACCGACAGTTTTAACGAACCATTATTTCGTACCCCGTTGTTAAATTAGTGGTGGATAAAAAGTCTCAGAAAAATCCCAAACTTTTAGATTAACTATATTTATTTATTTTGGTCATTATGGTATAAAATTCAGTCATTAATTTAATAAATAAAAATTACATCGACTGTCCCTCTCATTTATGGGTAAAATATAAAAAGTGCTAAAATTAAATAACTAGATCCTAAATACAATTTTAGTAAGCCTAAAAATCATAGAACTCAATTTCGGATCACCGTTTATTTTAAAATCATATAAGTTCAAATTAAACTTCTCTAAATAATAATCGAAACGTCCAACGAGTATTACAATCATTAAATATTTATTTTTAATATACTTTTATTTATATATATATATATATATATATATATATATATATATGTTTTAAATAATAATTATTATTATATTTTGGTTTATTTTACATAGATAAATTTTGGTAACAATAACATACAATATTTAAAATTATATTTCTAATTATATATATATATATATATATATATATATATATATATATATATATATATATATATATATATATATATATATATACACATATCAAGTTACAATTAATTGTTCGTGAATCGTCAGAACTTGGTCGAAGGTCAAATGATTTCATGAAACAGTTCAAAAATTTTTAGACTCGGTTTAATATATTTTACTTATCGTGTCAAAACTATATAAAGATTAAGTTTAAATTTGGTCAGAAATTCCCGGGTCGTCACATTTTTACTACAAAATACAGTATTGTGAGTTTCATTTCTCCCTTTTTAAATGCTTTTGAAATATATATTTTTGGGACTGAGAATACTTGCGCTACTTTTTTAAATGATTTACGAAATAGACACAATTAATTAAAACAACATTCTATGGTTGGATTATCAAAATTGAATATCACCCTTTAGCTTGGTAGCCTAAGAATTAGGGAACAGACCCCCTAATTGACGCGAATCCTAAAGATAGATCTATGGGCCTAACGAACTTCATCCAGGTTATGGATGCTTTAGTACTTTGATTTTATATACAGATGAGTGTACCTGTATATTTGGGGATATTCTATATGCATTTGTTAATGTCGGTTACCAGGTGTTCACCATATGAATGATTTTTATAAAGATGAGTATTCATGTATTATATTTTTTGCAGATGAGTGTTCCTGCAGTTAACTATAAAAATTAAATCTTGTGGTCTATTAAAATTATTGAAATGATTGATTACGATAAACCTATGAACTCACTAACCTTTTGGTTGACACTTGAAAGCATGTTTATTCTCAGGTATGAAAGAAACCTTCCGCTGTGCATTTGCTCATTTTAGAGATATTACTTGGAGTCATTCATAACATATTTCAAAAGACGTTGCATTCGAGTCATTGAGTTCATCAAGAATATTATTAATTCAATTATAGTTGGATATATTATGAAATGGTATGCATGCCATCAACTTTCGATGTAATGAAAGTTTGTCTTTTAAAAACGAGTGCAATGTTTGTAAAATGTATCATATAGAGGTCAAATACCTCGCAATGTAACCAACTATTGTAATTCGTTTATAATCGATATGAACGGGTCCCTTCAGTTGGGACACGTGATTTGGAAGACCCGGTTAATAGTAGTTGGGTACAAATTCTTGACACCTACTGTGTTCCAAATGATGATAATGGGTTGGCGAATCTAATTTCGTTTATCTACCCCCCAGAAACGTTACAGAATCCAAGTGCTGCAGAGTTACAACAAAAAGCGATTATTTGCCCGAAAAATGATGCAGCAGACACCATAAATAAGATGGTGGTTGATATGGTTGGTGGCCCTGTTACATCCTACGCAAGTTATGATACTGCTACACCGCAAGGGAATGACGGTGGCAAGTCGGAACTATTATATCTAACAGAATACTTGAACACGCTAAATTACCCTGGCCTGCCACCACACCTGCTCGAGCTAAAAATAGGGGTGCCAGCTATTTTGTTGCGGAATATTAGCGTCGCATGCGGCCTTTGTAATGGTACCAGGATGATAGTAACTCAGCTCCTAACAAAAGCAGTTGAAGCGGAGATTATCACGGGCACAAGGGTTGGTGAAAAAATCTTCTTCCCGAGGATGAACCTCATCCACAAAGAACCAACATTACCTTATGTTTTTAAAAGGCAGCAGTTCCCGCTGAAAGTTTCGTATGCAATGACCATAAATAAGAGCCAGGGCCAGTCGCTGAACAAAATAGGCATTTATCTACCTAAACCAATTTTTAGCCACGGACAACTGTATGTTGCACTCTTACGGGCTACATTACCAGACAGTTTGAGAATACTGATTAGACAGCATGAAGGCCAACAGGAAAACGTCATGAAAAATATCGTGTACACAGATTTCCTTTCCACAATAGCTGACTTCGATGCAACTACGGTTGCTCATACTATCGATTAAAACAATAAATCCACAAGAACATTATGTATATAGTAAATAGTTTTTTTAGAATTATAATATTTTTTTCTTTTGGGTTTGACAGTATGGCACAGATTACAGCGTTGGCACAACTTGCAGCAGGCGATAGAAATAGGACTATCGCTGTCAAGAATTTACCGAAAGTGGGTAACTTACAATTTTCACACTCAAGCACCAAATGGGTACTGCTGCATGCTAATCGATGAGATGGTATTCTTTCATCAACCCTTTAGACCACTATTTTTTTAGCTTCATTTAAAAAGTGTGCCTGACATTTTTATGTATACTCCTGTAGAGCTACCCTATGCTTGTCAACATGCGCTATTCTGACAAGGAATTTTTGGATGAACGGATGAATTTAAATTCAGTGTATATGATAGGGAAATTCTCTTGCCACGCAACAACTAGGTGGGAGAAGGTTCTACACGGGCCAACGACCCTTTCTTTTGATAGGAATACAACTTTTGAGCTTATGCCTGGGGCACTGTTTCCGGAGCACTATTTCCAGTTCGTGGCCTACAATCAGTTGCCTACACGCTTGCCAAACTGAAACAACCCAACCCGTATTAAACACGAGTAAAAGTAATTAAACATTTACGCGCCATTCAACGATGTAAACCATTCCATACGATCCATTAAAACAATACCACAAGTTTAATGTTTACAAAAAGGCACGAAGGCCATTAATCAAAGGTAATACAAGTTCGACCCACTTAAAATGATAGTTTTAATCCAAACTACACCCGAGCATGGTTTGGGGCTAAACTACCCAAAACGCTAGGTCGGCTTCAAAAGCTTCAATACAAATCTAACATGGGGAACTAGTATCCAACAACCCCCTTTCCCTTCTCCGCACCTGCATCTAAAAAGATAAATAACGAGAGGGGTAAGCTAACGCTTAGTGAGTGCAATAAGTATACATATGCATATATAACCTACTTACTTGCAATCTCAAACACAATACCGCATACAAGCTAGCAATTCGATAACCATACAAACATCATGCATAAACTACTATCCGCGATTCACAATAAGCTAGCAATAACAATAGCATATGGTTCACAATTTAATATACTAAATACAAATTCACACAACCATGGTTAACCAATCGAACAAGGGAACGGTACTTGAAAGACCGTCGGAGTTCATAACATCCATTAGTGTACATTACTCCCCGTATTCACTAATCCCCCCGGGTGATGTCTTAAACACCATGACTAACTCACCCCTATGACAATGTGGTGTCTTGAACACCGCGACAATTCCACATGTCAATCAAACCAATGAGTGGTGTCTTAAACACCGCGACAATTCCACTCCCATGACAATGTGTTGTCTTAAACACCGCGACTATTCCACATGTCAATCAAATCAATGAGTGGTGTCTTAAACACCGCAACAATTCCACTCGTTACGTAGAATGTGGTATCTTGAACACCGTGACAATTTCACATTCCACACTACACAAATAAATACATTATATACGTATACGCATAATTATTCCACTCACCTTAACACATCGTTGGTGATTAAACACTTCCGTATGCTTCAAAGCAAAGTACCTAATACATTAAGTACACATTCAAAACACAACTTGTGGAACTAACCACAATACTTGCACTTGAGCATTTAATGACCCAATTGCATTAAATAACTCAACTACACCAAAACCGCCCATAAATGGCCAAGACTCATCTTTAATCACTAAAGCTAGTGATTTGAAGTCTACTAACTCTAACTAACACCAACTTAAGGTATTTCATACCCATTTCACCCAATTAGGTCAACCATTACTCATTTGACCACATTTAACACTTAGACTCACAAATCAAGTCAACTTAAATCATTAACAATTCTTTCATCATTTACAAGTGTAATTGTGACTAACAACACCATTTAACACTTACAACCTCAATTCATAAGACCAAAACCCTAAATTATAGCTATTAGGGTTTTCTTACATCAATATAACCCAAATTCACCCATTAAGTCCCCAAATGGGTCTTACAAGACTCAAATGGCCAAACCCTAGCCATAAAAATAACTAAAACTCAAAATACAGAGTTAAGACTTACCAACACTATCCACTCGAAGCTAAGAACGAGGGGAACAATATTACTTCTTGCTCCAAGGATCAAATCTCAAGTCTTCACTCTCAAATTTCACTTTGAATTCAATTGGGTTTTATGTTTTGAGAGGAAATAGAGAAAAAAATAGAAAAGAAATGAATTAAATGAGATAAGTGGTGGAAATTAAATGCCCCAATCAGATCTACATGCAAAAGGACGAAATTTCCCTTGGACCACTTATTTTAAAAACAAATTTCGGAACCAGGCTGCCCAGATGGTCGCGGTGCGACCCTGTTTTGCCGCGGCGCGGCGTTTCACGTGGAATTCGGGCTGTTTGATCCACCTCCTGATTCTGGTTTACGTTGTTTATCGCGGCGCGGCCATCATCATCGCGGCGCGGCATTTGCCCACAACTAACCCGTTCGACAATTTTAAACCAACTATAGATTTACGCGACTTTTATGCTTTGTTCTCGCTTCTCATATACACCTAATCTTCATCCTAAGGCCTCGCCCAACTTAACACCATCAAAAACTCATGCATATACTTATACATGCATACATTCTTAAATATATATAGATATATATATATATATATATATATATATATATATATATATATATATATATATATATATATATATTTACACAAAAACTAACACTTTAATTTGTTTATCAGATAACGAACGAGTTATAAGCATACTAACGGTTAAATATGTACCTTAAATCACGTGTGGGAAAAACGGGATGTTACAACTCTCCCCCACTTGAATTGGAGCGCGTCCTCGCGATCCAATCCGTATGACAAGCTGGAAGATAAACCAAAACAAACTCTTCGGATTCCCACGTAAACTCGAAACCCTTTCGATGTCGCCATTGCACTTTGAAAGTTCTAACTTCCTTGTTTCGCAACGTTCTAACCTTCTCATCAAGAATGGCTATCGGTTCTTCAATGTACTCTAGCTTATTATTCAACGCAATCTCATCTAATGGTACCCAAGTCGAGTCGTCCGCAAGACACCTACGGAGATGGGAAACAAGGAACATGTTATGGATCCCCGCAAGCTCTTCGGGCAACTCTAGTCTATAAGCAACCTCACCAACACGAGCCAAAACCTTGAAAGGACCAATAAACCGAGGAGCTAACTTTCCTCGCTTTCGGAACCGGATAACGCCTTTCCATGGCGAAACTTTAAGCATCACCATGTCACCTTCTAGAAACTCAATCGGTCTCCTACCTTTATTGACATAAGATTTTTGTCTATCTTGCGCCGCCTTAAGTCGAGCCGGAATCATCTCAATCTTACTATTCATTTCTAGAACCAAATCGGTACTCCTGATTTCTCGTTGACCCACTTTTCCCCAACAAATAGGAGTTCGACATCTACGCCCATAAAGCATCTCATAAGGTGGAATTCCAATACTAGTGTGGTAACTATTATTGTACGAGAATTCCACCAATGGTAAGTGCTCATTCCAACTACCACCGAAATCAATAACACACGCCCTTAACATATCCTCCAACGTTTGGTTCGTACGCTCGGTTTGACCGTCCGTTTGTGGATGATACGCCGTGCTCATTTTCAATTGAGTACCCATATCTTCATGAAACTTATTCCAAAACCGAGAAGTGAAACGAGTATCTCGATCTAAAACAATAGATAAAGGAACCCCATGTCTCGATATCACCTCCTTGATAAATAACTTGGACAAAGTCTCCGAAAATATTTTCTCGAATGGGAAGAAACAAAGCACTATTCGTCAATCTATCAACTATCACCCAAATCGTATCATATTGGGTTCTCGCCGTCTTTGGTAACTTGGTAATGAAGTCCATGGTAATGTGCTCCCATTTCCATTTCGGGACTTCCAATGGTTGTAACTTACCATACGGCTTTTGGTGTTCGGCTTTAACTTGCAAACACGTGACACATTGTTCAACATACTTAACAACATCACGCTTCATACCGAGCCACCAATACTCTTTCTTCAAATCATAGTACATCTTCGTTGCACTCGGATGAATGGAATACTTTGACTTATGTGCTTCATCAAGTAGCACTTGTCGGTAACCACCCATCTTAGGCACCCACACTCTTCCTTGAAAAGACAACAAACCATTCGAGCCTAAAGTAATAGACTCCGTTTGCCCCACAATCCGCTCTTCATGCTTGTTGTGAACGTACACTTCTATTTGAATCTCACCAAGCTTTACAAGAAAATCTTTAGTAATGATCATGCGTAACGACCTGAAACGTCCGCGACTAATCCTCCCGGACGAAATCTTCAACAGTTGGTTCCATCGCGATGATCGAATCTAAGTAATGTCCTTAACATGAGCTTATGCACAGCGGAAGACTAAATTTGTACCTGAGAATAACATGCTTTAAAATGTCAACATAAAGTTGGTGAGATATATAGGTTTAATGCTAGCAGCGTTATAACTATGGACCACAAGATTTCATATGTAAACATTTAAAAAAAATATTCTAAGTGGTTGAGCACTTGGTAACCATACTTAACATTTAATCACGTCGCATATTCCCTTTATTATGAAATCTTACTACACCGTACCAAGTGTAGTCACGAAACGAAGTACTGTGCAACCGTTGAATACTGGTCGTCCAGTCCGGTTGGGGTTGTCAGGCCCGATAGATCTATCAACAGGATTCGCGTTTACAATACCGCTGTAAATATTAGTTACCAAGCTACAGGGAAGTATGCCAGTGGTACAACTCAACGTAGAATATATTTTTCAGTTACTTGTGCCCATAACGTAAAACATAAAATACATGTATTCTCATCCCGAAATATTTAGAGTTTAAAGTGGGACTATATACTCACCTAATGTATTTTGTAGTAAAAATACATATAACATCGTTGATCAAGTATAGGGTTGGCCTCGGATTCACGAACCTATATCAAATATATATATATTAACACATAATCCATTTAATCAACTAAGTTTACTTATATTTTATAATTTATTATAATTAATATCTTTAAATATAATTATACTTATAATAAATATATGATATATATTTTAATTAAAGTTTTATCAATCTAATTGGTAATACATTAGTTAAATACATATTAGTATGTAGTATTAGTTGTTTTGTAATATATTTTTATATATATAACATTCGTTTGCTACAAATAATAAATGTAATAATACTAAAAATAATAATAGTGATATTAATGATAAAACAATAATAATACTAATAAAAATAATAGTTTTCTTTTTTTTTTTTATAAAAATGATAACTTTATTAACAATAAAAATTTTAATAAAAATGTTATCTTTAATAATCAATGTTAAGTTTAATAATAATAATAATAATAATAATAATAATAATAATAATAATAATAATAATAATATACCTTTGTAGCATTAAAAAGACTTAAGCTGTCCAGGACGGGACTCGAACCCAAGACCTCTAGGTTACCCATACCAACACAACCATTCCGCCAGTTCGATTTTTACTGTAATGTGTTATGCCAAATTATCTTTAACCCGTTTTTTTTTATTTTGGCCCAACTGGACACCAATCAATTTTCGGTCCAATATCAATTCAAGAGTCCAACCAAAAATAAATAATTTCGGCCCACCTAATAGGATTTTGGCCCATCAATACATTGCAATATAATCCCATAGCAACAACTTGGTCCACGTTTTTTCCTTTTACCTAGGATTCGAAACAACAACAAAAATATAAAAGAAAAGCCGTCACTTTCATCATGCTTCTTCCACATCGATATCTTTCTGTCGCCTATTCTTTAACCATCTTCGTGTGTACGTGGGTTGGGTCCCGAAAATAAAACAGCTATAGCAGCAGCAAAACGAAACAAAAATACCGTCATTATTCATCGTCTTCGCGAACAGGAAAAATAAATAGATGGGTTTCCATGGTGGCTGTTGGAGCTCAAGTTGTAAATTCTTGAATATTTAGATGGAATCCAAAAACAATTAAATCAAAACAGCCCAGTAGCAACCAATAAAAGTCCATGGTGCTTTGTAAGGTTTGAGGTTAAACAAGAGGGTTGCGTGAGTTGTTCCAGAAAATAGAAATCGAATAGCAGAAACAATAATAGTAGTAGTTAATGATCGATGATGGTTTTGGGTTTGATCATATAAAAAAACAGAAAAAGAAAGAAGGAAAAGTGAGGTTGATTGTAGTTGTGCTTGAGTAACAATCAATAGTGGTTTATGATGGGGCTTGAGGGAGTTTGATCGTCACATATATAAACAAGAAATAAAATAAATTGATGATAGTGGTGGTCTTTGGTAGCCGGTGCTGGTGGTGATTAGAGTCTTGGTGGTGGTGATGATTGTTTTTAGTTCCTCACAACAAATAAACCACAAATGGGTTTTGGAGGTAAGGGCTTGGTATTCTAAAATGGTCATGGTTTAAAGTGGTGATCGGTGTGGGTTGCAAAACAGAAAGTGAGCAGTGACCTGTGGAGTTTGTGGTGGTGCTCCGGTGACTTGGTTCTAGATGATAGTGGCGTGTGATCTTTGTAGACAGGAAACAAGAAATTTTAAGTAGTAGCAAAAGATAGTGACAAGTGGATGATTGGTGATTACTTTGTGAAGGAAAACAAATTGGAAACAGTAAATATAGTGGTGGTTTGTAAGTTGTTTAATACCCGTATGATTTGAAACAAAAGCTTAGAAACAACATTAAACGAAAGTGGTAACATGGCGGTTGATTCGTGGGTTCTTGGGTTTCTCTTTGAGCAGAAACAGAAATGAAATAAAGAGAGAGATATGAGAGAAAAGTGGTGGTGCGTGGTGGTTCGAGACCGTGATGGTGAACAACAAAGGAGATGGACGAAGGTGACGGATTGATCATAAATCAGAACAGTGACTTGGTGAATTAAGAAAATGCATTCATAACGTATCATATATATATATATTAAAATCATAAGCATTTAAATCTTGGAGACTCATGTTTGTATTATATAAGTGCAAGGGTTGTTGGTTTGTAAATAAAATAAAATAAAAAAAAATAAGGAATGAAGTCATGACTTACGTAAATATGGATACATACAAATGCAACTTGTGTAATATCAACAATATAAAGTATTTTATCACTTTCCTTGTCTTGTGGAACAACAATAGTAATATAAGTGAAATGAATTTCAACAAATATACAGTAATGTTAATATTTTATTATAAATCATAAATCAAAGTTTTAAGAACGTGTATTGACAACAGTACCCGAATAGTATAGCTGCCATTGATTTTGTTTATTAGTACCGACAGTCTATCATGGGCTATATCGTGTCCATTGCTAAACAGTTGACGTATAAAGTTGTTCCTAAAAATCCCAAATTTTTAGATTGAAAACATTTAATCATTTCACTCATTAACTGTTTGAAACCTGATCAAAAAGGTTCGAAAATTATTTATTTTCTGTTCCGATTTATATATACGGAGTACTAATATTTAAACTTAAAAGGATAAAAATATATATATATATATATATATATATATATATATATATATATATATATATATATATATATACCTATTTACAAATAGTGGTTCGTGAATCGTTAGGCATGGCCAAAAAGGTAACTGATTATCCGAATATAGATTTCAAACTTTCTAGACTCAACCTTAGGGTTTTTGCTTATCGTGTCGGAAACCTATAGAGATTAAGGTTCAAATTTGGTCGGAAATTTCCGGGTCGTTACAGTACCCACTCGTTAAAGAAATTTCGTCCCCGAAATTTGATAGAGGTTGTCATAAATAACAATAGGAATGTTTTCATGACGAATTTGAGGTAATAATGGAGTTTTATCATTATTGAGGGATATAGATAAAACGATTCAATCATATGAAGCGCACGAGTGAAGTTATCACAAAAGAGTGAAATGAGTAAATAAATATATTTGTTTCAACCGATGACGTATTTGTTATTGACTTCCGAAATTTAAGGAATATAAAGGAAATCTTACGTAATAAGATTTGGTTTTTCGGCGATCAGAATCTTCTTTGGTCTAATGCGGCAAATCTGTTTTGATTTCTTTGTCGGATATTTCACTATAAAACTAACCCCCTTCGTTTCCTTATTTCCATATCCCATATCTTCTACTCTTTCTCCTTAATTCCTACTTTAAGACATTCGCCAATATGCTCCATCCCATCCTAATCCTTGATATACTCTTAATTTTTACATCTGTCATCCTTCTTTTTCATCTTCCACCAGAAGAATCTATTTACTTCTACTATACTCTAGCGTTGATAGTGTTTCTAGTTCTTCCGTGTCTCTATATTGCTATCGGCATCGATACACACGGTTTGTAAATTCTGGGTGGTTGTTGAGTTTAATACCTTCCCGTCCTCAAGCCAAGCGAGTAATGGTTCAGAATTCGTAGGTATGAAATTCGTAATGAACATAGTTAATGTTCTAAGAAAGAGATGGTAATGGCACGATTTTTATTTGTCAAATTACCAGAATGTCCAGGAAGATAGAACTATCAAGATGATATGTTCCTAATACGTTTCGGAATTGGATAGAATGTAAGAGCCGTGTAACATGGCACATGATAACGGTAATGTGAATCATCATGCTTCATTAGAAACTCAACATGTATTACTGTAATATAATGAAGTTGATCAAGTTTCATTATATTATACTAATTCATGCATCAGTTCCCAACACTACTTCAAAACATTTCTATTTTAAACTCGAAGGTTTCAGAATTTAGAAACTAACACAGCTTCTTTTATATTGTAACGCAGATATTACAGAGAGATAAATGATCGCAGATAGGATTAGTTGTGAAAATATCTCCAGAAATATGGAGAATATGTATAACAGAAGATATGAAGATATCTTATAATATTTAAGATAAGATGATGATGATGAATATCATCTGGAAAGGTTTAGAATAAGGATTAGGGTTCTTACTAACGGTTTCAGCAGGCACTGAATCGTTTGGATTTTTTGAAAACAGGTTCAGTTCTTGTGATTTATCCACAACCTCTTTCATACTTTGCTCAATCCATTTTCCAATTCCAACCCCTTCTATTTTTCTGAGCTTTACCAACACACTATACTTTATCATCAAACTTTCGACTGTTAAAGTCGTTTATGGTTTTTTTTTTTTGCTGCTTCATCAGCATTCCAAGAACTACTTCGCAGTTCAGGGTGTTTTTCAAAAACTTCACATTCGGAGTATGAAATTCTTAGGGATATACGTTTTCGATATAACTGGGAGAATTTCTACGAGGTTTTCAAAATACTGATTGCGGATTTCGCCAAAGAGATAACGAGTTGCTGGTACATCTGATGATGATATCGTGGAATATAAAAGGTTCTTTGGTAACAACGGCGAAGGAACAAGGTATAAATATCGAGATTATAATAGGAACGAAGTGGAGCTGTGACAAAATTAGCTTCCTGAAAAGAAATTGTAGGGTTGTTTTTGCTAATAAATGGCAAAGGATTCAACACGGTATGTGTTAAACTATGAATTTGGATTCGAAAGTTTTTCAGGTGTATAAATCTTTTCTTCCGTAGATGAAGTGCGGTTGGTTCATCTTTCTGATCGAGGTGTTTTCAAGAATCATGAAATGTTGTGAATGAGAATTGTAATCGTCAAGATACGAATGAGGTTTGAGATGATATCAAGTGGCAAACTTGAAGATTAGTTTTAGTTTCATATGTTATAATCAGCATTTTAACTCATTTTAATTGTCCAAAGTTAGCAGTTCAATGGTCCGATTGTGCAATGATTCAATAGATTCATATATAAGTTAGGTATATAATATTCGAATTACTTAATACGTATCGTGACCCGTGTACCGGTCTCGGTGTCGATCACAACTCAAAGTATATATATATTTTGGAATCCACCTCAACCCTGTATAACCAACTATAGAGTGTCTATGGTCATTCCGAAATATATATATATAGATGGGTCAATATGATAGGTCGAAACCTTGTATACGTGTCCCGTTATTTAAAGTGCGTAAAAGTAAATAACAGAAATTAAATGACGATAAATAAAATTGCGAGAATGTAAATTGCGGAAATTAAATTGCGATAAATTAAATGTTAATCAGTTAGCTGGGAACAGTTAGCTAGGAACAGTTAGCGTGAAATCTTAACAATATTTCAATTAGTTAATCTGTTTGTTTCTAACAAATTTTATTTTGTCCAATGTTTTCTTCGTTATGCCACTTGTTGGATTCAGATAGGTAAAAATCCAAATATGAAATTTAAATAAAAATCGTTAATCTGGGGTGAACGGATACCTTTATCGGTGATTGTAAGTAGGATAGTAAATGATCGTTGAATCAGATTCGAAGAATGTACAGTGTAACTTATTAATGTGAATTCTAAATATTCCTCGGGTACTACCCACCCGTGAAAATATTCTTATCATTAACAGTTTGTACGAAAGAAGTTTTAATTACAATCTTTATGAAAATATACTTGCATATATATTTTCTTCGCATGTAATTATGAATTTAATGAGTCAATAGAATATTATACTCATTTGATTTATTGTTGGCACTTGATTACATGATCCCTAAAACATTAGAGATTACATAATTGCCATGTCGAACGAAGGTAAATGAGGTAGAACAATATGTAGAACGAAATTAATCGATGTAGAACGATATGTAGAACGAAGATCATACTCTAAATACAGATGGTAATATTGAGGCGTGTGGTGTTGATATTCGAGGTACAGATTATGAGGTTGAGAATTACGGCGCGGTTATGGTTTAGAGATGATAAGGGTACTGTTGACGTCGATGATGTTGGTAATGATTATGCTGCTGGTGCTGCTGCTGGTGTTTGTAACATTCGCACCGTGTTCTCCAAAGCCGTCACACGAGCGCGTAGTTCATTAACTGCTTATGCCGGGATGATTGACGGTTGAAGCGAGCGGATGAGTAAGATTTGAAATATAGGATAATATATAATCGTGACGAGATACACTAGAAAGGAGAGAGGAAATGATGTTTCGAACAGGTTTGCTGGTAAGCGCTTCAGATTCATTGCCAAAAGAGCAATTTGGTGAATGGAATGGATCTTCGATGTGAAATAATTTTTGAATATAGAATGATATTCTATCTTCATAGAATATCAAAGATTCTGTAGATTACGGAGAAATTTACGATATGCGTCAGGAAATTCTACAGTAACAGATACGCTAAGATATGAATTTTTGTCTATACACTATCGATGCACTAAATGCAGTAAGACGTGTCTAGACTAAAGAATGATAAGCAGACAATTCCCTAAGGATGATAAGCAGATGATTTCCGACTAGAAATGATAAGCAAAACTTTTGACATGTAGACATGGTCAAAGTCCAGACTCACTAATGCATCCTAACAGCTTATCAGTTAGACACACTAATGCAGACCTGATTCGCTAAGACCACCGCTCTGATACCAACTGAAACGTCCGCGACTAATCCTCCCGGACGAAATCTTCAACAGTTGGTTCCATCGCGATGATCGAATCCAAGTAATGTCCTTAACATGAGCTTATGCACAGCGGAAGACTAAATTTGTACCTGAGAATAACATGCTTTAAAATGTCAACATAAAGTTGGTGAGATATATAGGTTTAATGCTAGCAGCGTTATAACTATGGACCACAAGATTTCATATGTAAACATTTAAAAAAAATATTCTAAGTGGTTGAGCACTTGGTAACCATACTTAACATTTAATCACGTCGCATATTCCCTTTATTATGAAATCTTACTACACCGTACCAAGTGTAGTCACGAAACGAAGTACTGTGCAACCGTTGAATACTGGTCGTCCAGTCCGGTTGGGGTTGTCAGGCCCGATAGATCTATCAACAGGATTCGCGTTTACAATACCGCTGTAAATATTAGTTACCAAGCTACAGGGAAGTATGCCAGTGGTACAACTCAACGTAGAATATATTTTTCAGTTACTTGTGCCCATAACGTAAAACATAAAATACATGTATTCTCATCCCGAAATATTTAGAGTTTAAAGTGGGACTATATACTCACCTAATGTATTTTGTAGTAAAAATACATATAACATCGTTGATCAAGTATAGGGTTGGCCTCGGATTCACGAACCTATATCAAATATATATATATTAACACATAATCCATTTAATCAACTAAGTTTACTTATATTTTATAATTTATTATAATTAATATCTTTAAATATAATTATACTTATAATAAATATATGATATATATTTTAATTAAAGTTTTATCAATCTAATTGGTAATACATTAGTTAAATACATATTAGTATGTAGTATTAGTTGTTTTGTAATATATTTTTATATATATAACATTCGTTTGCTACAAATAATAATTGTAATAATACTAAAAATAATAATAGTGATATTAATGATAAAACAATAATAATACTAATAAAAATAATAGTTTTCTTTTTTTTTTATTTATAAAAATGATAACTTTATTAACAATAAAAATTTTAATAAAAATGTTATCTTTAATAATCAATGTTAAGTTTAATAATAATAATAATAATAATAATAATAATAATAATAATAATAATAATAATAATAATAATAATAATAATAATAATAATAATAATAATATACCTTTGTAGCATTAAAAAGACTTAAGCTGTCCAGGACGGGACTCGAACCCAAGACCTCTAGGTTACCCATACCAACACAACCATTCTGCCAGTTCGATTTTTACTGTAATGTGTTATGCCAAATTATCTTTAACCCGTTTTTTTTTATTTTGGCCCAACTGGACACCAATCAATTTTCGGTCCAATATCAATTCAAGAGTCCAACCAAAAATAAATAATTTCGGCCCACCTAATAGGATTTTGGCCCATCAATACATTGCAATATAATCCCATAGCAACAACTTGGTCCACGTTTTTTCCTTTTACCTAGGATTCGAAACAACAAAAAAAATATAAAAGAAAAGCCGTCACTTTCATCATGCTTCTTCCACATCGATATCTTTCTGTCGCCTATTCTTTAACCATCTTCGTGTGTACGTGGGTTGGGTCCCGAAAATAAAACAGCTATAGCAGCAGCAAAACGAAACAAAAATACCGTCATTATTCATCGTCTTCGCGAACAGGAAAAATAAATAGATGGGTTTCCATGGTGGCTGTTGGAGCTCAAGTTGTAAATTCTTGAATATTTAGATGGAATCCAAAAACAATTAAATCAAAACAGCCCAGTAGCAACCAATAAAAGTCCATGGTGCTTTGTAAGGTTTGAGGTTAAACAAGAGGGTTGCGTGAGTTGTTCCAGAAAATAGAAATCGAATAGCAGAAACAATAATAGTAGTAGTTGATGATCGATGATGGTTTTGGGTTTGATCATATAACAAAACAGAAAAAGAAAGAAGGAAAAGTGAGGTTGATTGTAGTTGTGCTTGAGTAACAATCAATAGTGGTTTATGATGGGGCTTGAGGGAGTTTGATCGTCACATATATAATCAAGAAACAAAATAAATTGATGATAGTGGTGGTCTTTGGTAGCCGGTGCTGGTGGTGATTAGAGTCTTGGTGGTGGTGATGATTGTTTTTAGTTCCTCACAACAAATAAACCACAAATGGGTTTTGGAGGTAAGGGCTTGGTATTCTAAAATGGTCATGGTTTAAAGTGGTGATCGGTGTGGGTTGCAAAACAGAAAGTGAGCAGTGACCTGTGGAGTTTGTGGTGGTGCTCCGGTGACTTGGTTCTAGATGATAGTAGCGTGTGATCTTTGTAGACAGGAAACAAGAAATTTTAAGTAGTAGCAAAAGATAGTGACAAGTGGATGATTGGTGATTACTTTGTGAAGGAAAACAAATTGGAAACAGTAAATATAGTGGTGGTTTATAAGTTGTTTAATACCCGTATGATTTGAAACAAAAGCTTAGAAACAACATTAAACGAAAGTGGTAACATGGCGGTTGATTCGTGGGTTCTTGGGTTTCTCTTTGAGCAGAAACAGAAATGAAATAAAGAGAGAGATATGAGAGAAAAGTGGTGGTGCGTGGTGGTTCGAGACCGTGATGGTGAACAACAAAGGAGATGGACGAAGGTGACGGATTGATCATAAATCAGAACAGTGACTTGGTGAATTAAGAAAATGCATTCATAACGTATCATATATATATATATATTAAAATCATAAGCATTTAAATCTTGGAGACTCATGTTTGTATTATATAAGTGCAAGGGTTGTTGGTTTGTAAATAAAATAAAATAAAAAAAAATAAGGAATGAAGTCATGACTTACGTAAATATGGATACATACAAATGCAACTTGTGTAATATCAACAATATAAAGTATTTTATCACTTTCCTTGTCTTGTGGAACAACAATAGTAATATAAGTGAAATGAATTTCAACAAATATACAGTAATGATAATATTTTATTATAAATCATAAATCAAAGTTTTATGAACGTGTATTGACAACAGTACCCGAATAGTATAGCTGCCATTGATTTTGTTTATTAGTACCGACAGTCTATCATGGGCTATATCGTGTCCATTGCTAAACAGTTGACGTATAAAGTTGTTCCTAAAAATCCCAAATTTTTAGATTGAAAACATTTAATCATTTCACTCATTAACTATTTGAAACCTGATCAAAAAGGTTCGAAAATTATTTATTTTCTGTTCCGATTTATATATACGGAGTACTAATATTTAAACTTAAAAGGATAAAAATATATATATATATATATATATATATATATACCTATTTACAAATAGTGGTTCGTGAATCGTTAGGCATGGCCAAAAAGGTAACTGATTATCCGAATATAGATTTCAAACTTTCTAGACTCAACCTTAGGGTTTTTGCTTATCGTGTCGGAAACCTATAGAGATTAAGGTTCAAATTTGGTCGGAAATTTCCGGGTCGTTACACGACCCTACTCGTATTGCCGGATGTTGACTCTTTCGACTTAACGCATCCGCGACCACTTTCGCCTTACCCGGATGATAAAGTATTTCACAATCATAATCCTTTACCACATCCATCCACCTACGTTGACGATAATTCAAATCTCATTGATTAAAGAGGTGTTTCAAACTCTTGTGATCCGAATAAATCATACACTTGACACCATACAAGTAGTGGCGCCAAATTTTCAACGCATTTACCACCGCCGCCAATTCAAGATCATGAGTCGGGTATCTCTTTTCGTGTTCCTTTAATTTTCGGGAGGCGTAAGCGATGACTTTATCCCTTTTCATTAGAACACACCCGATTCAATTTAATGAGGCATCACAATATACCGTCATATCTTCAATTCCCTCCGGTAATACCAACACCGGAGCTTGACACAACTTCTCCTTTAACAATTGGAAAGTAATTTCTTGATCATTTTCCCAATTAAACCTCACGTTCTTCCTTGTCAATTTCATCAAAGGAGATGCAATTTTAGAAAAGTCTTGGATAAACCGACGATAATAACCGGCCAACCCGAGAAAACTTCGAATTTCCGTAGGTGTAGTCGGTTTCCCCAATTCTTCACCGTTTCAATCTTCCCTGGATCTACTTGAATACCTTCTTTATTCACAATATGGCCAAGGAATTGAACTTCCCTTAGCCAAAATTCACATTTAGAGAATTTAGCATACAACTTCTCCTTCCGCAACGTCTTCAACACTTCGCGCAAATGGTGTTCATGTTCCTTCATACTCTTAGAATAAACAAGTATATCGTCAATGAACACAATTACTGATTTGTCCAACATTGGTTGACACACTCGGTTCATAAGATCCATGAATGCCGACGGTGCATTCGTAAGACCAAAAGGCATAACTACAAACTCAAAATGCCCGTAACGAGTTCGAAAAGCCGTTTTCTCTATGTCTTCCTCACGGACCCGCACTTGATGATAGCCGGAACGCAAGTCAATCTTAGAAAAATACGTTGCACCTTGGAGTTGATCAAACAAATCGTCAATCCGAGGCAATGGATAACGATTCTTGATCGTCACTTTGTTCAACTCCCGATAATCGATGCACATCCGCATACCACCATATTTCTTTTTCACAAACAAAACCGGAGCACCCCATGGCGAGGAACTCGGTCGAATAAAACCCTTTTCAAGTAACTCTTGGGTTTGACTTAACAACTCTTGCATTTCCATCGACGCTAAACGATAAGGAGTTTTAGCAATGGGAGTAGCTCCCGGAACCAACTCAATGCGAAATTCGACTTGTCTTTCCGCCGGAACACCCGGTAACTCATCCGGAAAAACGTCTTCAAATTCATTAACCACCAGAATTTCACGAATGGATGGTAGCTCATCACGAGTATCAATGACATGGGCAAGAAAAACCATACCACCACTCTTAAGAAAACGTCTCGCCCGTGCATAAGTGCACAGTTGTACGAGTCTTCTTCGTTTATCGCAATGAATAATCAACTCTCCCCCACTTGGGGTCTTGACACGAATAAACTTTTCATGACATGCAATATTGGCTCTATAACGATCGAGCCAATCCATACCAACAACAATATCAAACTCACCCAAGGTCATCGGAATGAGATCGATTTTAAACATTTCGGTACCAAACACAACATTACAATCTTTACACACGTCAACCCCTAGCACCGTCTTACCATCCGCTATTTCAACTTCTATCGGATAACTTAACTTAGCTAGTGATTTGTTAAGCTTAGGCACAAATCGAAGTGACATAAAAGACAAATTAGCACCGCTATCAAATAATATCCTTGTCGGATTAGAGTTAACCATGAAAGTACCTGAGACAACTTCATTGGATTGCTTGGCCTCATCATTGGTCATCAAATAGTTTCGCCCCTTAGCAGTGCCCGCCGCCTTCTCCAACCTCTTAACATTATCATTATTCAAATCGGGACACTCCGGCCTTCGGTGCCCTTCTTTACCACAATTGTAACAAGTAAGTTTGGTTGTAGTATATGGTTTGGTGCAATCACGGGCCATATGCCCCTTTCATCCACAGTTGTGACAAGAATAAGGAAAATCTCTGGAAGCACCTTTCTTCACACTACCAACACTCTCGGAGCCCTTCTTGTTCTTCTTGTTTGAAAAGTTCGAATGACTAGTAGCTTCAAACTTCCTTTTGCCAAAAGTAAAGCCACTCTTTCTCAACACAAGCGCCTCAAAACCTTTGGCCATATTGAACAACTCATCAAAACTCTTCACCACATTTACGCTACTCTTCTCTTGATAACTATCGTTCAAGATTTGATAGAAGTCTTCCTTCAACATTTTATCATTCCCGACATACTCTGGCCAAAATTGGGTCTTGGACAAGAAAACGGATTTGAGAGTGTTCAAATCCATTGACCCTTGCATCAAGGAACGTAATTCGTCCTTAAGCCTTGTAAGATCGGCCGAAGTTCGGTATTCGTCGAAAAATTCCACCTTGAATTCATCCCAAGTGAATTTCATGCATTGTTCTTCACCATAAACTTGGATCTTTGCGTCCCACCATAACTTGGCATCGCCCCTCAACATTCTACAACTGTACCTCGTCTTTTTATCAAGAGGGCATTCACAAGTACGAAAAGCGCCCTCCATATCGGAGATCCATCAGGCACTCTTAAGTGGGTCCCGTTCGCCCTCAAAAGTAGGAGGTTGAGCATCTTTGAAATTCTTATAGAAAAAGTCTCATCTTTCAACATTGTCCTCTTGAAGGACAACTTTAATTTGCTCCTTTACTACGTTGACTAATTGCTCTTCAATCGCATCTAGAAACATCTTCTTAACATCTTCTAGGAAAGACGCATGATGACTTTTCAAAATGGCCTCAACCTTGGCCGTGAACTTGGGGTCCTTGCTCGTGCACCCATTATCAGTGTCGTGTCCGTTTCTCATCTTCATTCTATAAAACGGAAGAGGTTAAACATAGAAACGAAAAGACATGACATATATATATATATATATACACATATACACCTCAACACCTCATCTTGCTCAACAATCATTGTACATCGCTTGTTTGACACGAATTGCACCCGTAATAACGGTAACTAGTCATTATTACGCGAGCACTTCGCATTAACTCACTAGTACAACATCTGTCTCGCTTGATGATTGCAAATAAAACACAAAACACTTAACGCAAGGGTAGATCACATAAACCTAAGCACTAACGATTCCCGATCTGACCCGAAGTCCTACAAGTCCCGTATAAAGCGCACACACAATAAAGTCTAAGTCTAGGCACCTATCTCAAGTCACCTAAATCCCTTAGAGCATGCTCTGATACCACTTGAAACAACCCAACCCGTATTAAACACGAGTAATTTTTTATTTTTTAAAGTAATTAAACATTTACGCGCCATTCAACGATGTAAACCATTCCATACGATCCATTAAAACAATACCACAAGTTTGATGTTTACAAAAAGGCACGAAGACCATTAATCAAAGGTAATACAAGTTCGACCCACTTAAAATGATAGTTTTAATCCAAACTACACCCGAGCATGGTTTGGGGCTAAACTACCCAAAATGCTAGGTCGGCTTCAAAAGCTTCAACACAAATCCAACATGGGGAACTAGTATCCAACAACGAGAGGGGTAAGCTAATGCTTAGTGAGTGCAATAAGTATACACATGCATATATAACCTACTTACTTGCAGTCTCAAACACAATACTGCATACAAGCTAGCAATTCGACAACCATACAAACATCATGCATAAAATACTATCCGCGATTCACAATAAGCTAGCAATAACAATAGCATATGGTTCACAATTTAATATACTAAATATAAATTCACACAACCATGGTTAACCAATCGAACAAGGGAACGGTACTTGAAAGACCGTCGGAGTTCATAACATCCATTAGTGTACATTACTCCGCGTATTCACTAATCCCCCCGGGTGATGTCTTGAACACCGCGACTAACTCACCCCCATGACAATGTGGTGTCTTGAATACCGCGACAATTCCACATGTCAATCAAACCAATGAGTGGTGTCTTAAACACCGCGATAATTCCACTCCCATGACAATGTGTTGTCTTAAACACCGCGACTATTCCGCATGTCAATCAAATCAATTAATGATGTCTTAAACATCGCGACAATTCCACTCGTTACGTAGAATGTGGTGTCTTGAACACCGCTACAATTCCACATTCCACACTACATAAATAAATACATTATATACGTACACGCATAAGTATTCCACTTACCTTAACACGTCGTTGGTAATTAAACACTTCCGTATACTTCAAAGCAAAGTACCTAATACATTAAGTACACATTCAAAACACAACTTGTGGAATTAACCACAATACTTGCACTTGAGCATTTAATGACCAATTGCATTAAATAACTTAACTACACCAAAACCGCCCATAAATGGCCAAGACTCATCTTTAATCACTAAAACTAGTGATTTGAAGTCTACTAACTCTAACTAACACCAACTTAAGGTATTTCATACCCATTTCACCCAATTAGGTCAACCATTACTCATTTGACCCATTTTAACACTTAGACTCACAAATCAAGTCAACTTAAATCATTAACAATTCTTTCATCATTTACAAGTGTAATGGTGAATAACAACACCATTTAACACTTACAACCTCAATTCATAAGACCAAAACCCTAGATTATAGCTATTAGGGTTTTCTTACATCAATATAACCCAAATTCACCCATTAAGTCCCTAAATGGGTCTTACAAGACTCAAATGGCCAAACCCTAGCCATAAAAATAACTAAAACTCAAAATACGGAGTTAAGACTTACCAACACTATCCACTCGAAGCTAAGAACGAGGGGAACAATATTACTTCTTGCTCCAAGGATCAAATCTCAAGTCTTCACTCTCAAATCTCACTTTGAATTCAATTGGGTTTTATGTTTTGAAAGGAAATAGAGAAAAAAAAAAGAGAAAAGAAATGAATTAAATGAGATAAGTGGTGGAGATTAAATTCCCCAATCAGATCTATACGCAAAAGGATGAAATTGCCCTTGGACCACTTATTTTAAAAACAAATTTCTGAACCAAGCTGCCCAGATGGTCGCGGTGCGGCATTTCACGTGGAATTCGGGCTGTTTGATCCACCTCCTGATTCTGGTTTGCGTTGTTTATCACGGCGCGGCCATCACCATCGCGGCGCGGCATTTACCCACAACTGACCCGTTCGACAATTTTTAACCAACTATAGATTTACGCGACTTTTATGCTTCGTTCTCGCTTCTCATATACACCTAATCTTCATCCTAAGGCCTCGCCAGACTTAACACCATCAAAAACTCATGCATATACTTATACATGCATACATTCTTAAATATATATATATATATATATATATATATATATATATATATATATATATATATATATATATATATATATATATATTTACACAACAACTAAGACTTTAATTTGTTTATAATATAACGAACGAGTTATAAACGTACTAACGGTTAAATATGTACCTTAAATCACGTGTGGGAAAAACGGGATGTTACACAAACACTACCGTACTTGCTGGTAAGTACACCGTAATAACAAGTAGGCTTAAAAGAAATTGTGTAGCAACTAATGTGTTATTGACACAAACAGACTACTTTGGTTGCATTGAACGACTAGAAGATCCGATAGTGATAGGAGATGTTAACCGTAATCAAGTTATACGAAGAACGATTGACCTCACAAACCTGAAGTAAGTTGCACCTACATTTTACAAAAAACATGCTTAAATTACTTAGCTGGAATTTGTATATACAATTCTAACTATTATTAATTGTATACCACTTTGTTTGCACAAAACAATTCTAAACAATGTGGCCTTTGTTCAGCGGAGATACAATTCAACTCACCCTCTGGAATGACCTGGCTATGGCTTTTGATGCGGACATGTACGAATCTATGGAAAAACCGGTCATCTTAGCGATCAGTTCGTGTCGACCAAAGGTCTATCGTGGTATGCATAAAAATCCAAAATCCTTTACATAATTACTAACAAATACCATGTTTTACTCACGCTTTTGTAACTGCTCGAGCACTAACTATTATCATGGTTTGTGTGATGTAAAGGAGAGGTCCAGCTGAGCGCTTCTCAGGCCACCCACTGTTACTATAACCCACGTATACCAGAATTTCTCGATTCAATACATGAGTGAGTACCTATGCAGGCTTAACCTTATTACTGCTTATGTAATAACACTGATGACAATTTCCTGCGATGTCTGCATACAGGCACCGCGATCGGTACCTAGCAAGCCCACCTTTGGACATCAATTGGATTAGGCTGACTGAATTGTCAATTGAACGGTACCGCAATAGGATTCCTATCAGAGAACTGCTAACACACAACCTCAACAACTATCGGGTAAGTGTGACGACCCGGAAATTTCCGACCAAATTTAAACTTAATCTTTATATGATTCTAACACGATAAGAAAAGTCTATAATGTTGAGTCTCAAAATTTTTGAACTGTTTTAATATATTCATTTAACCATTGACTATTCCTGACGATTCACAAACCTTTAAATTGTAAACAGTGGTATATATATAAATAATCATAATGAACTAATATGTGATTTAGTTATTTTAAAATAATTGAAACTTCTTATTTTGAATATATAGGGTATATTGAATATAAAGGATTTCGAACATAATTGGTCAACAAAATATTAAATGAATAATGTTATACTTTGAATTTAATTGTTTCAATTATTAAAATTTATTCAAATAATAAAATTTATTATTTAAAACATAATTATATATATATATATATATATATATATATATATATATATATATATATATATATATATATATATATATATATATATATATATATATATATATAAGTTTTGTACATAATTATCATTATAGGTATATTGTAAAAAAAAGTATAAATGTTAAAGTATATTTAATATAGATTATATAAACATTTAATATTAGATAACTAAAAATATATAATATTAATATATGTAATTACAAGTTAAAATATAATTATTATATTAATATTGTTACTTTTACTTTTCTATTTAAAATGAATATTAATATTAATATCATTATTATCATTATTAAAATTAATATAATTATAACTAATAAGATCATTATTATTTTTATTATTATTATCATTATTAGTGTGACAACCGGGAAATTTTTGACCAAATTTAAACTTTATCTTTAAATGATTTAATGTTTTTGACACGATAAGCAAAGTCTGTAATGTTGAGTCATGAAAGTTTTGGAACTATATTCATGTAATCAATTATTCTTTGACTGTTCTCGAAGATTCACGAACAATATATATATAACTTAATGTTCATATATATATATATATATGATTTCAAATTATTTAGTAAACGATAGTAACATTCGATTATTGATTCGATTGATATTTAGATAAGTTAACTAAAACGTTTAAGATGAATCACTAAAACACTAATTTGCTACAGTATTTTCGAATTGCTACAGTACCCGAAAAGCTACCGTATTTTCAAAAATCACTATTTGCTACAGTAAAAAAACTTTGATGCTGTAACTTTGGTACAGTAAAACACTATTTTAAAATGAAATGTATATATGTATATGTATATACTACGAGACGATGATTTATAGAAGCAAATAACCAAAACACTTAATTGATTAAAGCTACACTTCGAGTGACATAGTTTATCAATGATTAAGTTTAATTTTTGATAAAGGTACACGTCGCGTAACGAAAAGTACTAGTTTTCTAAGCGTACGAAAATGCATTCGAGAAACCGGAACCGGGACATAAGTCGAGCAACAACGTACGAGTCAACGGACCAAAAATTACAAGTCAACTACGCACGTGAATATAATATAATATATAATTAATTATATAAATTAAATATATTATATTTATATTATAATAATATATCGACAAGCTAGTGTACAAAACGATTGTGAGCTGGATCCCATAGCCATGCGATCGCATGGCCAAGGAGGCTAAACCCCATTCGATCGCATGGGGTACTGTTTCAAGTCAGGTACTATAAAAGCTCGATCTGGTTCCAGATGAATCTATCTATCCCTCTTTCTCTAATATTACTCCGTATATTTATTTAATTTATTTTATTATTATTATTATTATTATTATTATTATTATTATTATTATTATTATTACTATTATTATTATTATTATTATTATTAAGATTAATATTATTATTAATCTTATTATTATCATTAGTAGTATAATAACTATTAGTATTATACATAAAATACTACGACGAGGTTATGTCCAAATGATTTCAAAATGGTTTTCGAGCAAGATAGAGCTAAGGAAACTATGGGTTATAACTATGGAGGTTATGGGTAATGTTCGAGGGTATTGTTCGCAAGTCAAACCTAGTGTTTATCATCTTCGTTGCGTCTACGTACTTTCCTGCAATATTGAATCACAATATTGATACGTGAGCATTCATATCTTATCTTTTATATATTAAAAGTGTATCCATGTCTAGTGCTCGAGTATATATGTTTATGCATGCTTGTATGCTAAATTTCGTCGTTAAACAGTTTATGATGAATCACGAATTAAATACATAAATTACTGATAAAAGGTATATGATATGCATGTTTTTGGAAAGCTGGCGAAAAATCAATAACTTTTCATTTAGAAATCGCGTAATTTCGATGAATGAATTTAAAGATATGGTCAACTGAATTATGATTGACATTAATTGAAAAGCTTTTGAATCTGCAATTGATATTTAAACAACTATTTATAAGATTGATAAATTAGATTTTCAAATATTACTAATCGAGTAAATGAATTTCTATATAAGGCACGTCTCGTCTTGTTGAGCAATTGTCAAAATTGATTGTTTTATCATATTTTAAAGCCTTATAAAAACTATAGTTTAATTTTACAAGAATTGGGAAAGTATGTAAAATGTTAGAATGTTTCGATTGCCATGATCATTTAACTTTAGTATTGAGTCAGATTGACTTTTTGAAACGACTTTTGATAACTTTTGTATGTCGGTCTCGAGCATTAGGATTGTGATACACTATGACCTGACCTAGCTTGATCGACATTTACTGACCAACATATGTTCTCTAGGTTGAGATCTACGATTATTTGGTATTCCGAGTTTCGGTCACATTTCAGTGAACGACTTTATGTGCTGCTAAGGTGAGTTTCATTTGCTCCCTTTTTAAGTGCTTTTGCAATCTATATTTTTGGGCTGAGAATACATGCACTTTATTTTAAACGTAATGGATACAAGTACATACTAAATTCTACACCGAGTTTGAACCGAAATCCCTTAGCTTTGGTAACTAGTAACTGCCGGTTATAAGAACTGGTGGGCGCGAGTAGTTAAATATGGATCCATAGGGCTTGACATCCCCTTCTGTTCCTGGTATAGAAACCCTAGCCTGAACTATAAAACAAACGTATACTATTTGAGTTTAGTACACGTTGGTTTGCGTGTATTGTAGATGTTGGTTGCATGTATGTTAAAACAGGGGTACTTATTATATAGACGTTAAAGTTTAGTTACCAGGGTGCTCAATCTTGTAGAATATTTTGATAAACGTTTCTGGATAAAACAACTGAAATCTTGTGATCCACCTTTATATACAGATTATACGAAACATTAAAACTATGAACTCACCAACCTTTGTGTTGACACTTGTTAGCAGTTTATTCTTAGGTTCCCTAGAAGTCTTTCGCTGTTTGCTTATATGTTATACAAGATATGTGCATGGAGTCATACATGCTTTATTCGAGAAAACGTTGCATTCACAAATCATCACCATCTATCTTATTTTGACTGCATTGTCAATAGAAGTACTATTGTAAACTATTATATTACGGTGATTGTCTATATGTAGAAATCATCAGATGTCGAAAACCTTTGATTTAAATATTCATTTATGGTGTGCCTTTTCAAAAGAATGCAATGTTTACAAAACGTATCATATAGAGGTCAAATACCTCGCAATGAAATCGATGAATGACATGTTCGTCCAAGTGGATTTGGTGCGATCGTCACAATTAGTAATTAAATTTATTAAAATTATCATTATTGATATTATCATATTATTATTTATTATTACTAGTCACTTTATAAATGATATTATTACTAATAATATTATTATTAGTATTATTAATTGTATTAATATAAATATACTTATTAGTTATCAAAAATTAAGAATTATATATATATATATATATATATATATATATATATATATATATATATATATATATATATATATATATATATATAACATATACATATATAAAATATATAGATATTTATATATAAATACATATTCAGATGTATAATACGATTATATATAATTAAATATAGATAAATACGTAATTCAGTTTCACATCGTAATCTTTCTGTTTAATTTGTCTGCTTGATTGTTAAACCAGACGATATCAAGTATTGATTCCATCCAAATTCTGTTACACATCAACTTTTAGTTTTTGTCTGATCTTAATTTTTTTTTATTTAAATACAACTCGATCATTAATTCTATAAAGGAAACAAGTTGCTCACATTATTGAAGAACCATTCAATTCATTCCAACACCAATTATCAATTATCACTTGCATCAACATTTGTTAATTTAAATTAGCAGAAGATTTAAATAAAAATAGGCAGTCCCCTGTTCTTGAACTCGAATTTTAAAAATCACGAATTTGAATTCAATTTCAAAATGTATTAACGTGATCTTGTTAGGAAACCTCTAAGCAATCTTTCTGGAAAATTTGAGCTTCTAATTTCTCTTATTCATTTCGAATTTCGAAGTCAAAGGTAATTTCTAAAAAAGTCAAAAATCGTGTTCATCGCAAAATTTGTGATTGTGTTGAAGTTTTCAGTTGAATTGATGATTTGAAAAGATTCTAGGAGTTTTTTTAAACTTAATTTGTGTTGTAACTTTTGTCCAAATCGTTCTCAAAATCATGAATCAAATTTTTTTTTAAAAGAAAGCAGCGCCAATAGCTTTTGCTTTTATTATTTTTTTTTATTATTAAATCAAACACCCACAGCAAATTGATTCTGTTTCAAATTCAAACTCTAAACTGACTTCATATTCATTGTTATGATTAAGTTTTGTATCTGGTCATTTGAAGTTCTGTAAAGAAGAAGGATTAGAGAACGGAAATAGGAAACATGTTATAAGTTAGCAGATGGGTTATAAAACAGATAAACTAGAATGGTCAGATGGCTAAGGGTGTTAGCGGTGAGCGGGAGGTCTAGGGTTCGAGCCTGGTCTCAGCCATTCTTTTTTTGGGGAAATGCTTAGAAGGTAGTTTTATTACCAAGTTATTATATTTATTATTATTAGTATAATTATAATTATTATTATTATTTATTATTATCATTTAGTGTTAATAAAATTATTTCTAATAAGAACTAATACAAGTATTATCATCCTTATATTAATATTATATTATTAATATTAATATGATTATCAATATCATTAATATAATTTATATTACTATTATTAATATGATTGTTATTATTAGTATCGTTATTATTATTATTATTATTATTATTATTATTATTATTGTAATTATTATTAAAATGATTTAGAACAAGTTAGAACAAAAGTATAATGATTTGTAGCATTAAATTATAAAAATTATAATTAAAGTTGATATGATAAAATTTTGGAACATAGTTAAAAAGTTACATGAATACATGTACAATTATAAATATGACTACGAAATCAAATTATAGGAACTATAGTTATAAGTTTAGAAATTAAAAGTTTATAATATAATTTGATTATTATTATTAACACCTTTATTATTATCATTATATCATAAAAGCAAAATATCATCTTATTATTATTACTATTAGAACTATTATTATTATTATTATCACTTTATTAAAAGTATCATTATAATTAAAAATTTCAAAATTATTATTTTTATTAAAACTATCATTAGCATTATTATCCTTAATAGAATTATCAATATTATTATTATTATTAATATTTTAGTATTATTATAATATTTTAACAAACAAATAATATATATATATATATATATATATATATATATACACACATAACATAACTATATTAATATTATATATATATATATATATATATATATATATATATATATATATATATATAATGAAAATATATAAATAAACAAGGAAACTTATAAATTATTAAAGATATAGATTATATTATTACTAATAATATATAATATATGTTCGATTAAGATTATATATTTTAATATATAAATGAATGATATAGGTTCGTGAATCCGAGGCCAACCCGCATTGTTCAGTTCCGTCGTATACATATTTTTACAACAAAATATCGTATAGTGAGTTTCATTTGCTCCCTTTTTAAATGCTTTTTCAATATATACTTTTGGGACTGAGAATACATGCGATATTTTTATAAATGTTTTACGAAATAGACACAAGTAATCGAAACTACATTCTATGTTGGATTATCGAATCGAATATGCCCCTTTTTAGCTTGGTAACCTAAGAATTAGGGAACAGTACCCCTAATTGACGCGAATCCTAAAGATAGATCTATGGGCCTAACAAACCCCATCCGAGGTACGGATGCTTTAGTACTTCGATTTATTATTATACAGACGAGAGGATTCTGTTTTGGGGATATTCTATATGCATCTTGTTAATGTCGGTTACCAGGTGTTCACCATATGAATGATTTTTATCTCTATGCAGTTTGCGAAATGCCTGATAAGAGATGTATATTTATGGAAAAATGAAATCTTGTGGTTGTTGGAATTCATCATATTAACAAGTTTCATGTAGTGCATGTCAAAACCGATTTGAACATAAAGCGGAAGCATATTAATATAAACAAATTAATATAAAGTTTAACCTTCTAAACATGAATTCCAAAACCATATCAAGTCAAGAAAATATGCTTACAAATGTAAAAGAGCTAGATTAGGATGTACCTACTCCAAGTTAGGAGGTAAAAGTGGATGAAGATGAAAATGATGAAGATGATGAACTAGCAAGCTTCTTACTTGAAGCCTCAAGTTTTGTATACCCACAAGCCTTTTGTATCAACACCCTTGAAACTAGGTTAGGATTTAAACACCAAATGCAAGTAAAATCAAAATGAAGAACACCTTGTTCTTCCTCCCTAAATTTCGGCCAAGAAGAGAAAAGGAAGAGAGATTTTGATTTTCAAAAATCTAGTAAATGTGTATGTGAGAGAGTGCAAGTAAGCATGCATGTAGGTAGAGTGTGTTATTAACTAAAAGCAAGCATGGGGTGGCTCTCTTGGAGTCCCCAAAACCGCCACCACCATCATCATTCTTTTTTTTTTTTTTGCTTTTCCTTTTAATAACATTAAACTTGCACTCTTTGTTTATTTAAATACATGCACATAATTTTATCTTTATAAACCACTTATAAAGTTCAATATGTTACTTGCACGTTTAAATATAATTTTATAAACCACTTTATAAAATTATAACACACATATAAGTTTAATCATATAAATAATTAAACTTGCACTTATAATTATCCAAATAATTATTTCTTGCATTTTATCTTTAGAAAACCAATTTCTAAAGTCTAAGTGTCAAGTATTCATTTTAAATATCCACTCATTAAAACAAATACATAAAAGTGTTGACGGCTTGTTATTGGGTATGACCCGACTTGGATCATAACATATTGGCCACATTAATTTATTATGTCTCTCGGGCATATGAAATACCTTCAATCTCCCACTTGCACGAGAAACATAAGGAATTAATGCAAGTGACGGATACCACCTAACGAGCGTCCATCACCCCCAATGTGTTATGACTTGGTGCCATTCAATAACATCATCCCTTTCGAGTTCCCATCTCGAACATGATTAGGTGAATTTTTCAATATATCCTTTTATCCTAGATGTCATGTTAAACCCAAGAGGCATAGAGCGATCACCCTCTTATAGATTTAACTTTATCAGGCCTTAGACATCTGACTCTCAATGAATAAGAGGGACAAATTCCATCTTGACTACATACGTCCTAGACACTACACTTCGTACCATACCTGAAGCCTCCCTTATGAGATACCTTTTCAGAATAGCGAAGGAAAGAATCAAGGCACGATATTCGGTGAATATCTGAACCCAATATGTATCTCAGGTCAGAGGATATAATGATATTCTCCTTTACTCAAGATTACATGTGATCAACCACAAAGGCTCCATACTGTAAATCTTGAGAGCGGGTCTTCCAATATTTGTGTCCCACAAATATCTATGAACCTTGGTTGCAACCTTGCCCCACATTCATCATTTGAATGTTAACCAATCCAAGTTCATAATAGTCTAGACCTCACACTTGTTCCCACAAATGTGATCAACTACGGAATTTAGAATAATTGTTTATTCTTGGATAAAATATGCAAAATTGGAACATAACTCAAAATTAAATTAATACCATAATTATATTAATGAGTTTGAACTAATTCGTTCCGTTACAATACATAAAATAGATCATGTCTAATCACTAGAATATCGAAGCCCTAATGCACAAACATGTCCCTCATGTTTTGGCCCATGTAAAAGCTTCGTGAGTGGATCCGCAACATTATGATCTGTGTGAACCTTGTGAATACATATCTTTCCCTTTTCAACCTCATCCCTGATGTAGTTGAATCTCTGCTCAATGTGACGAGTCTTTTGATGAGCACGAGTTCCTTGATTTGAGCAATCGCACCCTCGTTGTCACAAAAGATCTCAAGAGGGTCCTGAATGGAAGGGACCACTCCTAAGTCGTCGATGAATTTCTTCATCCATGCAGCTTCCTGAGCTGCCAGTGAGGCGGCAATGTACTCCGACTCTATAGTGGATAACGCAACAACATCCTGTTTTGAACTCTTCCAAGAGACCGCACCACCATTTAACATGAAGACATAACCGAATTGTGATCGAGAATCATCTCGGTCAGTTTGGAAGCTCGCGTCCACGTAACCTTTTACAGCGAGTTCCTCCTCACCAGACCCATATATTAGAAACATATCCTTAGTTCTCCTAAGGTATTTCAATATACTTTTAACAGCAACCCAATGACTGTTCCCTGGGTTATTCTGGTATCTACTTGTCAAGCTTAGAGCGCATGACACATCCGGTCTAGTACATATCATTGCATACATGATAGACCCAATAGCATATGCGTATGGGACATTTTTCATCCTCTCTTGTTCATCTTTTGTGGTGGGACACTGAGATGAACTGAGAATGGTTCCTCTTTGAATAGGTACCAAACCTTTCTTAGAGTTTTCCATCTTGAACCTTTTCAAGACCTTATTAATGTATGTACTTTGACTTAAACCTATCAATATCTTGGATCTATTCCTATAGATCCCTATCCCCAATATGTATTGTGTGTCTCCAAGATCCTTAATGGAGAAACAACTCTTTAGCCAAGTTTTGACTTCTTGCATTGTGGTTATATCATTCCCAAATAATAATATATCATCCACATATAGCACAAGGAACATAACAGAGCTCCCACTAGCTTTCTTGTATACACAGGCTTCAACACCATTTTTAATGAAGCCAAATTTCTTCGCCTCCTCATTAAAATGATGATTCCACATTCTAGATGCTTGTTTCAATCCGTAGATTAATTTCTTTAACTTGCATACCTTTTTAGGATGTTTTGGATCAACAAAACCTTCGGGCTGCACCATATAGACATCTTCCTCAAGATATCCATTTAGGAAAGCGGTTTTGACATCCATTTGCCATATTTCATAATCATAATGAGCAGTAATGGCAAATAATATCCTAATAGACTTTAGCATTGCCACAGGCGAGAAGGTTTCATCATAGTCAACCCCTTGAGTTTGAGTGAAACCTTTTGCCACAAGTCTAGCTTTGTATGTATCCAAGTTTCCATGTATGTCGGTTTTCTTCTTGAAAAGCCATTTGCAATTAACTAGCTTAGAGCTAGGAGGTTGCACAACAAGTTCCCAAACTTGGTTTTCATACATGGATTGCATCTCGGTGTTCATGGCTTCCTGCCATTTGTCTTTATCAATCCTTGATAAAGCATCTTCGTAGTTTGTGGGTTCATCCAAATCCACCGTATAGAAACCATCCACGAGAAAACCATATCTCCCAGGAGGATTACTAATCCTACTAGATCTTCGAACGTCTTGTGTACTTTGATCAACCACTTGATCATTCTCAACATTTTCATGTTGAGTGCTAGGGTCAACCAATTGTGTATCATCTATTTGATCTTGAACCTCTTCAAAATCTATCTTCCTTTCACTATTTCCTTCCATTAGGAACTTAGCTTCAAGGAATTCCACCTTTCGAGCAACAAATACATTTTGCTCGGTCGGATCATAGAAATAGTATCCCATATCATCCTTGGGATATCCTATGAAGATCCACTTCGTGGATCGAGCATGCAACTTATTAGCATTATAGTGCTTTGGGTAAGCTTCACATCCCCATACTTTCAAGTATGAAAGAGAAGGAGGTTTACCAAACCACATCTCGTGAGGAGTTCGTTCCACTTTCTTGGTTGGGGCCATATTTAAAATACGGGCCGCGGAGCTTAGACAATAACCCTAAAATGATAAAGGTAACGAGCTTCTTGCCATCATAGATCGAACCATATCCATTAGGGTTCGGTTCCTCCTTTCGGAAACTCCATTTAGTTGGGGTGTTCCGGGTGGAGTAAGTTGTGAGATAATCCCACAACTCCTAAGATGATCTTGGAAAGCATCGCTTAGGTATTCACCTCTTCTATCGGTACGAAGTACCTTAATTGTCTTATTGAGTTGATTTTGTACTTCGTTTTGATATTCTTTGAATGCTTCAAAAGTTTCGTCCTTGTGTCTTAATAAGTAGACATATCCGAAACGACTAAAGTCATCAATGAAGGTAACAAAGTATCTTTCACCATTCCTTGTCATGGGCTTAAAGGGTCCACACACATCCGAATGTATTAATCCCAATAAGTCTTTAGCCCTTTCATAGGTTCCTTTGAAAGGTGCTTTAGTCATCTTGCCTTGTAAACAAGACTCACATACATCAAACGAATCCATTTCATTTGATTTCAAAAGTCCATTCTTTTGAAGTGTATGCATTCAGTTCTTGTTTATGTGACCAAGGCGACAATGCCATAAGTAGGAATCACTCAAATCCCTTTTGAGTTTCTTGGTGCTAGTATGGTATATTGAGCTACTAGATGATGTGTCATCATGAACCAATTCATAAATTCCATTTGAAGGCGAAGCCTTGAAATAGAATACATTATCTAAATAAACATGGATATCATCATTAACAAAATTAAGATTAAAACCACATTGTTTCAAACGGGAAACAGAAATAATGTTTCGACATAAATCGGGTGCATACAAAACATCATTCAAAATAAGTTCCAAACCACTTGGAAGTTTTAACACAAAGTCTCCTTGAGCCTTCACTTGCACTTTAGCTCCATTACCCATGTAGAGACTTGATGTTCCCGTTTGCTTGCTACTTCTTTTGAACCCCTGCAATAAATTGCAAATGTGAGTTCCACATCCAGTGTCTAATACCCATGTATTAGAAGAAGTAATACTAAGCTCTATATATACCATATATATATTACCTGAGGATTGCCCCGCATCCCTCTTTTCCTTCAACTCCTTAAGGTAGACCGGGCAGTTTCGTTTCCAGTGACCCATTTCACCGCAACCGAAACATGGGTCTTCCTTGGGGTTTGCTTGTCCGGCAACCTTTTACTTCTTGTTCTTGTTTTTGGTTGGGGTAACCATCTTCCCCTTTCCCTTGCCTTGATGGGCGGGTCCTTTCCTCTTAGCCGCCTTAGGCTTAGAGGTGTTATTACCTTTGGACCTACCATCATTGATCATTAGCACGGGTGAAGCCCTTTTACCCATGCTAGTTTCGGCCGTCCTTAACATGCCATGAAGTTCACCAATGGTCTTATCCATCCCATTCATATTGTAATTAATTACAAATTGGTCAAACCTCTTTGACAAGGAGTTTAGGATAAGATCGGTGGCTAGCTCATTAGAAATGTTAAGGTTAAGATGGTTTGCGCAATCAATGAGGCTTTTCATTTTGAGGACATAAGAGGAGATGGATTGGGTGTCATCCATACGACATGCATGTAGCGCTCGAACCGTTTCGAAGTGCTCGACACGTGCTTGTTGAAGGAACATCTCCTTCAATTGTGTAATCATGTCATATGCACTATGATGTTCGAAATCCTTTTGGAGTTCGGGTATCATAGTCCCAAGCATTAGACAAGCGACTTGCACCGAATCGGCGCAATACTTGTCATAATAAGCCATGCCCTCTAGATCTTCCTCATCCGGTTGGTCGGGAATAGGGTCCTCCAACACATACGCTTTATCCTCAAGTTTGAGGACAATCCTAAGATTACGGAACCAATCCATAAAGTTCGTATGGTTGAGTTTGTCTTTCTCGAGGAGAGACCTTAATGATAGGTTGTTTAGGTTAAGTGGCGCATTTTGCATGTTGTTGTTATTGGCGGCCATCTACAAAATTTAACAAAGTTCATTTAAGTATCGATTTTAAATTTAATAAACAATACCCTTTTATATTATAATTGTCTTATTAAATATTAGAATCCAACGGTAAATCAAATTCCGGTTAGGTGACCTTTATCCCGTTATTTGATTTAGCTAGGTAGTCATTTATATGACAATTGCAATCCTTTTGCAACTTCTAAATTATGGGATCTTGCAATCCTTTTGCATGGCATATTTATCCCATCAACGCCTATTTGTTCCTCATGCTTCGGTGACCCTAAGTTCATGATTCCCAAATCAAGTCGTCCTACTTGTGAAAACATGTAAAATTAACACACAAGTGGTTAGGTGACCTTTATCCCACAAGCATGCGAATTTTACCTTAACCATATTAGTTAGCTCATAACGGTTAGGTGACCTTTATCCCATCATGAGTTTCCTACTATGTTCAAGTGTCCCACAAAAGGATGGCGTTTAACTTGTTTACCTTGTTTTAGTAAAGGGATTTTAAGTTTTCATAAATTCTAGTTTAAGAAAACATTTGCCATACACCAACATGCATTTGGTGTATAGTATATTATGAAAAACCAATTTTCATGTCATATTAGTAAAGCCAATTACTTGATATAAACCATTTTATATACATTGTCATCATGTCCTTAATAACCATTTATTAATGTCCTTTTGTTGTTTTAATTATAACCAATTATAATGTCATTTTGTAAGTTGTTTTATGTGATATTCATGTATCAACCAAGCATACAAACACAATAATCATACAAGCATGCAAAACAAGAATGTCCACAATCAAGCCAAAGTGGTGAACACTTGTTTAGCCGAAAACAAGTGTTACCGGTAAAGGGTTAATACACAAAGTAAGAGATTTACAAATCTCCCACTAGCTCTTGCATCCTTCTTGTGTTCTTCATTCATCTTCTTGAATCTTCTTTTCTTTTACAAAAAATATACAACCTAATACATTTTTCTAGGAAAAGAAATTACAACCTAATCTATTTTACATACCAAATATAAAATAAATTACATTGCCAAATTACAAGATTATTACAAATCAAATGAATGAATAATTATTACAAACCATAAGAATGAATAAATCAACCAAATCATACACACATGCAACCACAAGGCCAAGGCTTGATTGTGAACAACAACTAACAACAAAACTAGACCAAACTTGAAGTTCCAAACCCATTTTGGAACCCCATAAATTCGGCCCTTTTGACATCCCACCCAAAACCCAAAATTTTTACATTCTAGTTTCATGCATGTTACTAGATTGTAGTCAAAATGGGTTTTCAAGCCAAATACAAGAAGCAGATTTCTATGACCTCGGCTCTAGATACCATTGTTGGAATTCATCATAATAACAAGTTTCATGTAGTGCATGTCAAAACCGATTTGAACATAAAGCGGAAGCATATTAATATAAACAAATTAATATAAAGTTTAACCTTTTAAACATGAATTCCAAAACCATATCAAGTCAAGAAAATATGCTTACAAATGTAAAAGAGCTAGATTAGGATGTACCTACTCCAAGTTAGGAGGTAAAAGTGGATGAAGATGAAAATGATGAAGATGATGAACTAGCAAGCTTCTTACTTGAAGCCTCAAGTTTTGTATACCCACAAGCCTTTTGTATCAACACCCTTGAAACTAGGTTATGATTTAAACACCAAATGCAAGTAAAATCAAAATGAAGAACACCTTGTTCTTCCTCCCTAAATTTCGGCCAAGAAGAGAAAAGGAAGAGAGATTTTGATTTTCAAAAATCTAGTAAATGTGTGTGTGAGAGAGTGCAAGTAAGCATGCATGTAGGTAGAGTGTGTTATTAACTAAAAGCAAGCATGGGGTGGCTCTCTTGGAGTCCCCAAAACCGCCACCACCATCATCATTCTTTTTTTTTCTTTTTTTTTTTGCTTTTCCTTTTAATAACATAAAACTTGCACTCTTTGTTTATTTAAATACATGCACATAATTTTATCTTTATAAACCACTTATAAAGTTCAATATGTTACTTGCACATTTAAATATAATTTTATAAACCACTTTATAAAATTATAACACACATATAAGTTTAATCATATAAATAATTAAACTTGCACTTATAATTATCCAAATAATTATTTCTTGCATTTTATCTTTAGAAAACCAATTTCTAAAGTCTAAGTGTCAAGTATTCATTTTAAAGATCCACTCATTAAAACAAATACATAAAAGTGTTGACGGCTTGTTATTGGGTATGACCCGACTTGGATCATAACATATTGGTCACATTAATTTATTATGTCTCTCGGGCATATGAAATACCTTCAGTGGTCTATTAAAATGATGGAAATGAATGTTTACGATAAACTAATGAACTCACCAACCTTTTGGTTGACACTTGAAAGCATGTTTATTCTCAGGTATTAAAGCAATCTTCCGCTGTGCATTTGCTCATTTTAGATATATTACTTGGAGTCATTCATGACATATTTCAAAAGACGTTGCATTCGAGTCTTTGGATTCATCAAGATTATTATTAAGTCAATTAGAGTTGGATGTATTATGAAATGGTATACATGTCGTCAACTTTTGATGTAAAGGAAGTTTGTCTTTTAAAAACGCATGCAATGTTTGTAAAATGTATCATATAGAGGTCAAATACCTCGCAATGTACCATGTATTATTGTATTCGTCCTTATGGATTAGGATGGGTCGCTTCAGTAAGCAAGATGTTAAGAAATATTTGTGCATCTGTATATACAATTTGTAAAACATGTACGTTGTCCAAAAAAGTATATGTACATATATGAAAACAAACCAACGTTAACTTGTGATGAATAAAAAACAAATAAAAATTTCTTTCACATTTACATAAAGGCATTTTCTATCATCGCAGACATAGCAGCAGGTATTACTACTTTCAAATTATACTTCGCATTACATCATCGTATACATCTAAAATGTTTAAACCACAGGCTGTAGAATTCACCTGCGAAGCTATTATTGAGCAAGTGGGTGGCAACAGGGATTGGTTCTACAAATGCTGTAATGATTGTTCATTGAAAGTGACAGAGGATGTAAATGACCCTACCAAATTCACTTGCAGGACCCACAAGACCCAGATAACCTTTAAACCCACGTAAGGAAAAAAAATAAAATAATACCACCTGCGCATCGCAGCTGCATCCTGTAACTATATTGTTTTTACATATTTCAGCTACTGTTTCAAGACAATTGTCAACGACACGACAACACCAGCATTCTTCACGTTCTTCTCAGATGCTGGTACCCAAATTGTTGGCCACACATGTGAAGAGTTGGTCACATTCCAAGGGTATGATTAGGCTAATGAACTACCACCACTCATACAGGAAATTACAGGACAAAAACATACATTTCAGTTCCGCTACAACCCACAATCAAGGAAAAACTACCCAGAGTTCATCATTGTGCGCCTCTTAGATGACATTCCGGAACCCGTTCCGAACACACCTCCAGCTAACATACCGAGAACTGCTCAGACACCAGGTTTGCCTCTTAAAAACACTAGCCTCATTCTTTTTTAGCACTCTAATATTTGAATACTGCTATTATATATTATGAGGTATACTTTTCAGACCGTATAATTGCCAACTTATTCTGAAATTACATTGTTTGCGATTTACTGCGTCTTCAATTGTTGTAAACACCTGCGCTAACTGTTCAAACAATGTAACTCTGTTTCTGTTTTGAGGTTTCTATCATGTTATCATTATTCATGGTTGTTTATGACAAAATTATCATATTAAAAGTCATTATTTTGCCTAATGCAGACTCAGAATCCATAATGACTCCACAACCACAACCGTCAGAACAATGAGAAGAAGGCCTGGAAACCATGGTGACTCAACCGCCACAGGAGTTGGAACAGCAACCAAAAACAAAACAAGGAACATCAAAGAAAACGGCTAGGCGCGCTATAATATTTACTGAGGATTCGGATGAAGGAAAGGCCACAACAAAGAAGACTCGCAGTGAACAAGGACAGAAGAAGTAGGTTGTTGGTGCCAATCTTTTGGGATTAACATGTAATCCTGAACAACTCAAGTACCTTCATATATATTGAAGGGCTTTTCTAATGTATGTAAATTATGTGTGGCGTAACTATGTATGACTGAATTTATAAACTATCGTCAACCGCTCTGTGCTGTAAATTATGGTACTTTATTAGGTTTGTAATCCTTCCTAAAACAATTGGTTGTGAAAAATATGCTTACTTTGTCACCTTAGTGTGCTTGCCTTTTTAATCGGAATATGCAGCATGTTTAAGGAATCTTAGTAATTTGTTAGATTTGTAATTGATACTAAAACACTTGATCATGTGGCTATTTCACAACTATGCAATCCTTTAAGTACACTAGAATTTTGCACTCTAACATACCAAGGAATCAAACAAAACAAGTTAAATAACATATAAACCAAAACATTTTGTTTGAGCCCTAAAAAGTAGTTCACCAATTGCAAATTCCACTAAAATAAAGGGTTGCAATTTGTATACGCTAGAAATATCTAATTTAGAGGGAAACTTGGAACCGGTTCCTTTAAAAAAATCTACCTACAAATAAACCGAGCATTTAAAAGACCATCCCTTCATTTGCTCAAGTAAGATACGCACTTGATTACAAAGATCTCTTCAACTGCTACCATCTCTTTCCTTGCAAAGCCATCTCAAACGCCATCATTTAGTTCCAGACAAATGTCATCTACACTCAACCCCTTGAATGGCAAATCCAGGTTATTACTTTTTCTCAAACAACATTTAGGTTACTTCATGCACTCTGATTTCATATGAGTGATTGTTGATATGAAACCCTAAAATCATTTAATCAAACTTTATAATATCATATGTGCTGTTAATTTACACATCCATTTAGTGTTTGTATTACACTTTCTTAGTAAACTAAACTTATAGGAATGTTTAGTGTAGGAATACTGATTTTACAAGTTTTACACATGCAAATAGGACAAATTAATGCCTTTTGTCAAGCACCATTTGTCTTACTCACCAATTGCCCATAGCCTTTACATTCAAACCAGTTTTTGCAGATATGAAACCCTAAAAAATTTGAGTCGACTTTTATAATTCGATTAATGCATTTTGTGTCCTTAAGTTACATACAAAATAGCTGCCAGTATTTACCTTTCAGTATAAAATAAACCTATAGCTAAAACTGACTAGGTGTTGGTTTAGTTTCTGTTTTTAACACATTATTATTTAACTAGCCTACATGTTACAACACTCAGAATTCCTGAAAAGGCTACCGTGAATTTAATTGTACATCAAATATAATTATAAATTACAATAGCTGAAAAAACATTTGTGGGTCCAGGCAATCAAGCATCTTCAAGCGTGTCTCAAACCCGTGCTCTAGAACAACTAGCATTTTCTTAGCGATACAACGTCTGGGATACTGTCAATGTGACCTACGTTTTCTGCAAAATCCCACAAGGAACATTTTGGGTGAGTTACTTCCATTTCAGGAAAGATTACTTAATAACATCAGTTTATTTTATTTATTTTGCTAAACGTTTATTCAAGTAAGATAGCGGAGTTTAGAATGTGGTTGTTTTTGTATGGTGATATTTAGAAAATTTATTTTCAAAAAAATGAACAATTTTAAGATGGTCGCTTTTGCTTTAAGAAATAAATATGAAATCAATTCGTTTTGGTTGCAAGTTAGCATCAATTTATTGCCAATTTAGTAATTATTAGTTTTGAGCATCTATCTAAAACATTTAATGCATGTGTGGTTTAGGAACTACCTGCAGAATTGAATCAGCTTAGAGAGCTCAGAGCTGGATGTAGCTATGAATGTCTGGATCTCAAAGGCGAGTTCCATACATGGGGTTTGATTCAGGCCAGAGGTGCAAGGAAGAAGGAACTGTTGGTCTATGTGGGTTGGCAATTGTTTCTGGCTAACACTGGGTACGTTGCAGGCGATACATTGATGATCGGGTTCTCGAGAAGACTGCAGACTTTTTCCCTTGTCCTGGATGGAAAGCACGCGCTTTAGAAATCTGTTTCAGGTAGATTGTCTTTTGGTGGATGAAGTTTAGGTTTCTTTTGTTCATAATGTTCATCAGCGGTTTGGGTTTAACATTTTGTGTGTAAGTATCTTGTAAATGGAAACTTGTAATAGGTACTTGCACCATAATATGTTTGTAATTGTAACTTTTGTTGTAGCAGCTGAATATTTTACGTTTTAACTTATGTTTCTCACTAACATCCGAGTTTTGGTAACTTTTACGGCCTGCAGTACTTTCTCATGTAAATGAGATGCGCGATACATAACTATCGTACTATTTTTATACAGAAATCCATATACTATCTGTATTTGCATATACTATTTATATTTGCAATCAGCAAATAAGCCCTTTTTTAAGCACTTAAAAGTGCTAAATTATTCAAACACAGACATTTGAAATCTAAAACAAAATTCCAACACCCGATTGAAATATAAGCATACTTATGGACCAAAAAAAAAAAGATTTAGCATGTTACAATAATTTGGTGCAGGCCCAATTTTGCCACATTGAACACTTGATCAAACCATTTAATACGGCCCAAAAAAGAACATCGGGAAAAGCGTTGATAGTGAAGAAAGCTAGGGTCTGGGTAAGTCACTTTTACTCTCAAACACTGTTTAGTTGAATCATTGTAATTTAATTGTTTTAAAATTCTGTGCATGAGTGCGCTAGACAATGTTGTGTTTATTTTACATACTATTCTGCATTGTATAACAATTTTGATGTCAATGTGATGCAGTGTCTGCCTCAAGAGTTTGTGACACTACCAAAGCCGCAGAGCAGTCAGACGTACGATTGTGTTGACATTGAGGACAGAATTTATAGATGGAAGCTGTTGGAAGAAAAATCCAAAAGAAAACCAAATCTATCGGTTTCATCAGGGTGGCTCAGATTTGTGAACAACAATGGGTATGTTCCTCAAGATGAAGTGTGGATCGTGTTTAACCGTGAGAGGCACAGGTTTGAGGTTGCATGCGATGATTACCAGAATGTATAGGGAGAATGTTGTAAGGTCTTTTGGATTTCAGTCTTTTGTTGGCCCATAGAAGCTGTTGATGGTTAGCTGCTGTAAATAGAAGTATGTAATGGTTAGGTATGGGTAAATGTAAATGATGGCAGGCTTCTGAACTTTAATTTTTTGGTGATGTAACTTAACTAGTAACTTTAATTCATGTTACTGTATGTAGTTAGCGTTTGCGTACAATATAATTCTTTTTGGTTGTAGTTTGCGTGCCCCAAAAAACAACTCAAATGTGCCGTGTGATTTGCTAGCTAACATTAAAATCGCATAAACCTTAGAGCAGCAACGCGCGAACCCTCAATTCTTGTTTAAGACCAATACTAACCATGTGTTAGTTACTTTTGTCAGATTAAATAGACAAAATTGACAAAGCCTAACGGTGCGTCAGTCAGTTTTGTCAGTTAGACTTGTGACTCAAAACAAAATTTGTCACTTTTACCTTCAATCAATAAGATTTTTTTCTGATTTAATAAATATACATTTTTATAATTAATTTTTTTGCCCACACAATTTCTAATCAGATTTTAACACATCAGTGTACTCAATATTTAACATTAAAAACTGACACAACGGTTATAAAATGTCAAAAACTGACACTGCCTCTAATCACATCACAGACCGTTAGTACTTTTTGACCAAAAAGTGCACTACCTTCCCCACAGGCAGGCACTAGTTAGAAATTGTCTAAGAATACTCTTATCAATGACACAAGTCATGACAACCACATTGTGCCACATCAGCGCCACCTCAGCAACTTCTTCATTTCACTTAACCCATCACACTCACTAATATACATCACTACAACCACATTGACCCCACTTAAAATATTATTTATTATTATAATTATTATTATAATTATTATTTTTATTATCTTAATTTTTAAATTTATTTTTTAAATCCAACGGCTTGTTTTTGAAACTGATATTTTTAAAGGGTCGAAAAAACGGCCAGTTTTTCAAATTTTCACTATAAATACTCCTACATAACTCAAATCATAACACATACTTCACTTCTCAACTCAAAATCAAAACACATCTTTCTTACTCAAAAATGTTAACCTTTCCCCCCATGATTGTCGCATTCGACGTTCATTACGGAGGTGACTTCCGTAATGAAATGAAAGTTTCCGATTACAAGCGTGGTTCGAAAGTGTCATTAGAAGGAATTGACATTCGCGACTTTGGTCTACATGACCTTTTAGCGTTTTTGAAAGAAAAGGTTCCGTTCGAACACACGGATGTCTTGGATTTTGAAGGATGATTCTGATCCGGAATTGTCCGCTACATATCTCTGTACTGACGAACGGTGGTATGGTATAAAAGATACCTTGGAAGCACGTTCTAATCGCATTTCTCTTTATTTGATTTTTGAAGATGAAGAGAGCCTGGCTTGGCGTTACGTCGTTGAAAAGGTCGAACGTGAAAAGGATTAACCGGGTGGGCCTTTTTACGATATCAATGGTCATTATTTTGGAGATTCTGAATATTAAGTTGTTGGTGTTGTTTTTAATGTTTTATTGTGTTTCAGTTTATTTATCTTGTAGTTCAAAAAAATTGTAACCGTATTTGTGTTTATAATAAAAGTGTTGTTTGAAAAAAAGATTATATTCTACTTGTAATAATAATAATAATAATAATAATACTAATGATAATAACTAAAAATAATATTACATTAAACTTGAAATCATTACATTACATTAAACTTAAAAACATAACTTAATTAAAAATACAATAAACATAAACTACTCTTCGTCGCATTCTTCATCTTCATCCGCTTCTTCATCCTCTTCTTCATCATCTTCTTCATCAAATTCTTCATCAGCCACGTGTTCGGGAATGTTTGAAGGTCCCATTTTCGGATCATATTGAACACGATGGTTTGGTGGAAGATTCCATACATGTTCGATAAGATTATCTCGAAGAAAATGATGACTGCTTCTATCTCGTAGTTCTTTGTCCATTCGAAGATGTAGTTCAACCCGTTCTTGAATGTTTAATTGTTGTAGATGACGCGCCGATGGTAAATCTTCTTAAAGTCCACAAAATGCAAACCCGTTGTCTTCGATAATCATATTATGTAAGAGCACACTAGTATACATAATACTTTGAATTTTGCTTATATAGAATTGTCTTGCCAGATTTTTAATAATTGCAAATCGACCTTGAAGTATAGCGAAAGTTCGTTCAATATCTTTTCTTGCGGACTATTGGAATCTTCTAAATTTATTTGCCTTTAGATCTATGGTATTATTAAAAGATTTAACTAGAGTTGACCATTCAGGATAAATTCCATCAGCCAAATAATACCCCCTAATAATTCGTTAAATAAATCCGACTGATGTAGTACGTTTATGTTGTTGTTTGATCCTGTGGGATAAAAAAAAGAATTCCAAATCCATGTATAATACGAGGTCACTGCCTCTAACATAATTGTTGGGTAACCATGATCACCTCGTGTATATTGCTCTTTCCAAGCAACTGGACAATTTCTCCAACCCCAATGCATAAAATCGATGCTCACTAGCATACCCGGAAAACCATGTATTTCTTCATGTTTTGAAATTAAACGTTGAACATCATGTGCATTTAGTCTTCTTATGTATTCGGCCGAATATAAATGTAACACACTTTTGCAAAAGTTTTCCAAACATTATAAGATGTTGATTCACCCATATGTAAATATTCGCCAAATATATCGGGCGCAACACCGGACGATAATTGTCTTATAGCGGACGTACATTTTTGAAAATATTAAAACCATATAAACCGGTTGCATATTATTTTTGGTGAAAATAAGTAATGTAATCGGGAATAGGTTGTTGATTAAAATTAATTATACCTCGACATAAACGGATGAACAAAAACTTGCTTATACGAAAGCGTCTCCGAAACTTATCAAGCGGGAAAGTGTGCGTGTCTGAAAAATAATCGTCGAACAATTGTTTAGCTTTTCTTTGTTGATCTCGTGAAAAATGTCTCCTGGGAGCTCTATGTATTGATACAACTTCGTATTCGACTTCATCTTCTTCTAAAAAATCGATAGCATCGAGTGCTTGAAGTAGGTTATATGCATTTACAATAGCTAACGCTTATTTTCATCTCGATTCATACTCGAAAGTTTATTAAATTATATTTTTTTAAATAGTTGGAGTGGTAGTTTGAAGTATAAAATGTATGAAAAAGGGTAGTAATATATGTGAAATATTCAAATGAATCCAACAATCTGCTTGAAATCCAAGGGACCAATGAGAGCGCGACAATCACTTGTTCTCACATATAGTCAAAACTACTCCATCACATGTGATTGAGTTCCCTAACCCTTAACCCTAAACCCTATATCCAGGGTTTAGGGTTTAGAAATTAGGGTTTAGAAATTGGGGTTTAGGAATTAGGGTTTAAGGTTTAGCAATTAGGGTTTGAAAAGTAGGGTTTAGAAATTGGGGTTTAGAAATTAGGGTTTAGATTGAGTTTTTAACGCGAACGATTTAAAGTTTAGGGACTAAACTAATAACCCCAAACTCTAAATCGGGAAAAAAAATTTGAAAAGCAAAAAAAAAAAATTATGAAAAGAAAACTTTTGGGGAAAAAATGTTTTTTTTTAAAAGAAAAAAAAATTCGAATTTTTTTTTTTTTGTTGGCAAAAAGAAATTTTTTGAAATTTTTTTTAAAAAAAATACTTTTTTTGAAAGGAAAAAAAAAAGAGGAGTCAATCACATGTGATTGTCGTTCTCTGATTGGTCCCTTAAATTTCAAACAAATTGTTGGATTCACATGATTACAACTCAGTAATATATATAGGAAAATATATTGTAAAAGAAAACACGACGGCTATTTTACGACGGATCGTTTTGTTTTTCCATATATATATTTTTACTTAATATCAACGTCGTGAAAAATGTCAAAGTTGGACACATTAGACCACGGGCTTCCAACGGCGGGCTCAATGGTGGCCGCTAGCATCCGCGTCGTTGAACCACAATGCCGACCGTTCCCCACGACGATACCGTTGCTAACAGTCTAAGTAAATAGAAGTTAGCACATGAATCACCATCCTGCTATCTTTACAAAATTAAGAATGATTGGTATGATTATCAAAAAATTAGATTAAGTATACAACAACAACAACAAAAACAATGTAGATAAGCCTTTCCCTATCTAAAAATAAAAATAATTCATTTCTCCATCCAGAGTAAAACACTCTTAAATATAGAGAAAGTCATCAATTTCTCTATTCGACAGATAAAGATATTGTTTCCGAGTAGACCTCCGACCAATAAGTAGAATTTTTTTTTAAAAAATAGTAAAATAAAATTGGTACGTCATGAAAATAGTAGAATCAAATTTATATAGTTTTTAAATCATATCTGGAATTCAATTTAAATTCTAAATGACAATCAAACGACAATCAAGAGGTTAATAAACCGAAGCTTTCTTGTTGACTAGGTATTATTTTTTGCTTTAAGAGTAGTTAATCTAACTTATTCGGCTTACTCCTATAATCCAATTTCCAAAAATAATTTGATCTGATATTGAATCCGTGTAACTATCCAAATCAAAGTTTTTGAACAGCAGGTGATTTTGGTTCGTAATTCTCTTGAAAAACCTTCTACAATCGAATCGAGCAATCTATATCAGATCCAGGACGCATTTAGGGTTCCCAATGGGGCTCCTCAGCATCATTAGGAAGATCAAGCGGAAAGAAAAGGAAATGCGCATTCTTATGGTGTATGCATTCCCTTAAATTTATACATATAAATAATGTATATGTATATATACTTTATTTTTAAGTGTTAATCTGTACTGATAATCCCTTTATATTGTTTAATGATTGATTGATTGATTGATTATGAACAGGGGACTTGATAATTCAGGGAAGACAACAATTGTACTAAAACTTAACGGTGAAGACACAAGTGTTATTAGCCCTACTCTTGGCTTCAATATCAAGACCATGATCTATAATAAGTATATACTCCCTCTCTATTGCACACAGTTACAAATAGTTTACATTTTTGTTTGTGATTTGGTGCTATTTTACATTTAGGGTTTTAGTTTTTGATTGTGATTAAAATACTGGAGTTGTAGTTTAGATTGGAAAATGTAGTGTTCTTATTGAAAATTTTCCATTTAAGCTAGTTTAAAGTGATCTGACTTGCAATCTTCTAACTATATTTTTGTTGTATTGGAGATTAAAAAGGCGGTACCAGGGAGGGGGCAGTGTGGGCAGCTGCCCCTTCAAGCTTTTACTGTAAAATTTTTTGGAGAAGGTGACCTGTTTCAAATTTGTTCACATATAATTGTTTATTGTATCTTAGCTTCTTTCCAAGTTCGTTTTTTTTTTTTTTTTTTTTTTTTTTTTGTATGTTTGATAATCGTTTGTTTAGCGCTAGGATTTTGGATATCTACTAATAGGAAATATTCATTAGCATCCTTAATTTTGCTTGAAAACCAAGGGATAAATCTCAACCCTTGGATCAATATAATCAATTGCTACGATTAAAAACGCGGGACAATCACGTGTGATTGTCATGACTCATGACAATCACATGTGATTGTAAGATTCAATCACATGTGATTGTAAGATCTCAAGCAAAATTATGGATTCAAATGAATATTTCACATCTACTAATAATTAATATTAATATTAATATTAATATTCATGATAATAAGAACTTGAGCATGAATTTAAATTTTTTCTATGTTTATTAAGACTTAAATGATTAAATTGTTTTTACGTTTTAATCTGAAAACACAATCAATTTCAAGACTCGACTCGAGTAACCATTAAAATTTGCCTCATATGAATCTTTTCCCGGTACCGCCTCTTTGTTGTGCCATGAAATTTATGAACTAGAGTGGTTATCTTGCTTAAGGGCCTGTTCCAGAGTGTAATTGTGAAAGAAAAGAAATGAAGTGAAGAGGAGTGAAAGAGAAGGAAGCTTGATCATCCCAATTTGGAAGGAAAGTTTGAAGGGAAAATTAGGCTAAATCTATCAATTCCCTTCCTTCCACTTCTTTTATGTTAAAACTCTCGAAAACCAATTTCATTTACCTTCTTTCTCGTTCTTTTCTCTTCTCTCCAAACTTAGACTCTGGAACAGAGCCTATGTTTTGGTGTTCTCTACAGCTTGAGTGTTGTTTTTCTCTTTGTTAAGATGTTGGTGGAATGCTTGTCTTCAAATCAAGTGCTATTGTTTTATTTTCATTTAGCGGATTATTAAATTTGATAGGCATATGTAATAAACTTGGATTCTAGTCATATATTTGGATATACCCTTTATTAGATATATTGTTTATAAACAAGTAACATACTTATGAATATATAAAAGTTTAGTATGCCAGCTTCTGTGCGTTACTATTTTTTACAAGTATGTTGCTTGTTTGGAATTTTATTTTTTTGGTAAAGGGTTTTACCCGTTAAATATTATTTAAAAAATTAACAAAAGTACAAATAGGAACAAACGACCACAAGCGCATCTTGTGGCCTCACATAAAATCAAAGACCCAGCTAGATCATACACACATAACTAGGACTAGTAAAACCTACAAAACCTAGCGACTCATCTAGACAAGGAGAAAATCTACAACCAGCCCGACTTCATTCTAAACGGAGTCTATGCCTTAGTAACCTTTTTCCCCGCCATAAACTCAGCCGTTCATCTTTATCAGATTCAACATTGCTCGGTTTATTCATTAAGTTATATATGAGTCATTATGAAGAGCTCTGAATGAATTTGTAATCTTTACTTGAGAAGCCTTACTTGTCCTAGCTTTTGACCTATTTGTATCCACCTGTGCAACCTTCGGCAAGCCTTTATTAGAATCACTTTGAGCCACATTCTTCTATAGACCAATGTATGTTTTCCTCACCCCACATTAAACCCCTATGTCTGCCTTCTCTTTTGACCCAGATTCTTTCTTTTAATTTGAACTGTTTGAAAGCCATCATTATCCACTATTTTAGTGACTACTGGAGGAGTAATATTTTTTTCCTACTTATTGGCCGGAGGTCCACTCGGAAGCAATCTCTCTATCCGTCGAATAGAGAAAGGGATGACTTTCTCTACTTTTGAGAGTGTTTTCCACTTTGGGTGGAGAAATGACTTGTCTTTATTCTCGGATAGGGAAACGATTGTCTACATCTCACCTCCCCCATACACCACTTATGTGGTATTGGATTTTGTTGTTGTTGTTGTTGTTGTTGTATTGCGCATCTTGATGACCAAAAACTTTGCATCCCGAGCAGCGTGGAGGTCTCCACTCATACTCTATCGTGACCGTATCCGCCGTGCTTCTTTCTCCATTAATTCCAGAGGTAGCTACATTTAGTTTCGATTTCAACTCATGCTATTTTAATCATTGCACGTGCATAGTTTGGCCGACCCCATGCCTCAACACACATGGTACTTGCTTGTTTGGAAATTAAGTAACAAGTGTACACATATTATTATTACTTGCTCATTCCTTAAAAGGTTTTTAATGTTTTTGTGAGAGTTTGTATATTTTTTTTTAGTATTAGCTGAGAGTTAGTTACTGGCAGGTACACACTCAACATATGGGACGTTGGTGGTCAAAAGACGATACGGTCTTACTGGAGAAATTACTTTGAGCAAACTGATGGATTGGTTTGGGTTGTTGACAGTTCAGATCTTAGAAGGCTCAATGACTGTAAATTTGAACTTGATAATCTATTAAAAGAAGAGGTAATCTTGACTCCTACTGTGAATTTCGTCATACCAAAATTATCATTGCACGTGAATATGATTCTTGAATTTTACACCTCCATCGAGCCTAATTAACCATATTGTTGTTTGCTTATTATGCCTATAACTACATCACTTGTAGTAGAAGAGGTTACAAAGTGTATTATATGGGCGTTCTATGTTAACTTGTACTCTAACTCTCTAAGTACATGCTCGAACAAAAAAGAACCTTGGGTGACACACTTATACTATCATTATCACATCAATTGTTGTTGTCTGTTTCTGCCCACAACATAAATTTTTTATTAGAACTATGCATTTTATAAGAAAACGTATATGTAATGGGTCATATCTGCAAAAGTTTGTCAGTATAAAGATCATTCATAATACATACAAGTAAGGTACTTTTTGGTATGCATCATTATATGTATATTTTTGCCGTTTCTTATAATTATCTATATCAAACATAGGATTTATAATCTTCTATTCCCTATGCTTATAACTTTGACTTTGTATATGTTTCTTTGATTTTTTGAATATGATATATTTATCATTTTGATGGTAAATCTCATTTTAGACGAACTGACCTATTCGTTTCTGGTGGTGGGGATAGTTCATTATTGCATTAGTTGAAACTGTCACTTGCAAAGCTATATAATTATGCGATATCATCGAGCCAAAACTAAATAGCCTGTTTTATGTGGAATATTGTATCGTATCTTTCAAACTTCTACTTTTCCATCTCTTGTTTTTATTCTTTTTATTTTTTTATATTTTTTTTTTTATTTTTTTTTGTTGCGATGTTAATTCAGAGGCTATCAGGAGCATCACTACTCGTTTTTGCTAATAAACAGGACATCCAAGGTGCACTTTCACCAGATGAAATAGCTAAAGTAAGGATTTTTTTTTTTTTTTAAACAAATCTGGGATGCATAAAGACTGAGATAATTAATTAAGGATTTTTCTAATGTTAGCCTTTAGGGCTATCCTTAAGGGACTAACTTCCAACTAAATATTATAACTTCCATCTAGATGTCGATAACTGCTCATATATTTTATTATTTAATATTGATTGAAAAATTTTCCTCTCAGTAAATTACAAACCACGTTCATATATTAGAAAGTCAAATCTCTTTTGTATTTTTCCCGATTCGCTGTTTACAAACAAAATACACAAACAAATCGTAATATTCAAAAATAAAGGAAACTCGTACAGTATTATACAGTAATCGAAGGAGATAAAAGTTAAGAATAAACAATGATATCGGATTACAGTTAACACTAAACAATTATACGGATGAATGTAATGTGGCAGTTAACAAGGACATGTATTGATTATATTTATAAATCCATATAATAATATACACAACGATCTGAATTGTAATAATGTCATTTACTTGTTGAGAATGAATCAAGTTGGTCTTGATTTTAACATATCTGTATCTTAAAATTGTGAATGCGTTTAGTAGAGAGACTATTTTCTCCTTTTTGCTTTTATCTAATCGGAAAAAAGGAAGTTAATAAAATCATTTTGACTTTGGTTGGTTATTAAACGTGTGTAGTATTTAGAGATTTTTTCATTTTTTATTTAATTTGTGGTAGTTGGAAGTTAATCCCTTAAGGATAGCCCTAAGGGCTAACATTAGAAAAATCCATTAATTAATACATATCAATTGAAAAAACTGAAGTTAAGTGGGTTGGCTGTGTTGTCAAACTTCTTAAAGCGTGTTCTGGGCGAAATGAGTCATTTTCTTGCATGGGCTGAAACGGGTCAGGTCAAGTTTGGTTGACATGCAGCCACTTTGTGTGCCCATATACAAAAGTTTTTTTAAATAGTTATTGTGGTATCCATGTCTACTTAAACATTATTACAATGATAATCTAAATATCTGGAAACGAAAATCTTTGAGGTTTTAGGCGTTAAAACTAGCCTTCGGATGACTTTAACTGTCCGACACATTTGTCCCCTTTCCCATTTAGATTAAATTGTTTACATGACCCATTTGACCCGTGCTTAAAAAACCAAAATCAATCCATTTATAAACAAAACTGCGTTTAATAAATCCAAACTAGAGCTCCTAAGGTGTGTAGCAGCTGATCTTATCTTTGACTTTTTTTTCAGGTACTAAATTTGGATGCCATGGATAAAACACGGCATTGGCGGATCGTTGGGTGCAGTGCATATACTGGAGATGGACTGCTGGAGGGATTTGATTGGTTGGTTCAAGACATTGCTTCACGAATTTATGTTCTTGATTAGTTTTGTATGTGCTAATGTTTGTACAACCTTAAATTGGAATTAGTGAATTATTATACAACATTGGGTCCAAAAACTAAAATTTAACCCTCAAGACTAAAATGTTTGTAAAACCTTTTATATAGTTACAAAGTTTTCAAGTAATTATGTCCTAAAACTAAAATGTATAAAATATATAAAATATGGCGTTGTTACTTACATTATAAACAAACTAAAACGATTAATTATTGGTAATTATGTATTTTGAATCTCTAGTTTGGGAGAGTTAGATCTCACCACTATCAATATTAAACTCGTTTCTTTTGAACATATTCAAAAATAAATATTGTAACTCTCCAACCATAAACTCTATTTTTTCAATATAAGAACATATTTTTGTTCAATTGCAAGTGTGTTCATTCAATAACCATTTCAACATAGCTTAATGGCTGAAATCATGATACCATAACAAAATTTTGGGTGATCACTAAAAAGGCCTAAAATCGGCATTTTTTCAGTTTTACATTAGAGTGCTCTCAACCATGACAAGTTTCCACACCAGGATTAGCTGTCACATCAGCCACATCAACGCTTCCTCACCAAAAATAACCAATGACTAAACACTATCAACCATGACATACTTATTTAAATTAATTGGCATTCAATATATATATATATATATATATATATATATATATATATATATATATATATATATATATATATATATATATATATATAATCCAGTGAGAACGTTCTCACAGATATATAACAATGAGAACAGGGGTATATGTGTAACTTTACCCTTCTTAATTTTGATGCTTTTCTTATATATTAAAAAAAATTCTCTATTTAAAAGTGAGATGTCCAACAAATATAACTGAATCCAACATATCATTCTTTTAATTTGATACTCTGTATCTATCATGTTGCATATCAATATATGTTTTCATCAGTTTGGTGAATCCAATTTATACACTTAATTAATACAACTTGATCTTCAATAATGTGGATACATGACATCAAAATTTATGTATACGTTTGGTTATTTATAACTAAAATTACTATCAAGCAATAAAACATGAAAAAATGATGAATCTTTTGCATCCACATTCTAGATTTCATGGGACGAGCACACTCTAGATTTCATGCGATGAGCATGGATGCACCCTAAGACTTCGAGCGATGAACATGGATGAACCAAAGATTTCGAACGATGAACGTGGATGCACAAGAGAGTTCAAGAGCGATGAATGCAATGCACCCGATTGTTCAAGCGATTGAACATAGATGCATCCGAGAGTTTCGAGTTGTTAGCGTAAATGCAACCGAGACTTCAAGCGATGACCCGTATGCACTCATTTAATCACATGTTTTATATGAAAAATCATGAACCACTATTTTTTACCAGGTTATAAAAATTAGATATTGACAAAATAGTTGAAAAAAGAAATGCAGAGATGAGGACGTGTTATTGTTTGACCGAAAATGATGGTTAACATGATGGGGTGGTTATAGATTTATTATTGGAGTAATGAGAAGTTTAAGGAACGAAATTTTCCATATATGCCCTTTTCATTTACTTTTTAGATTTAAATAACTCTAAACATTCATAACCATTGATTAAAAGTTTGTCCGGTCTAGATCTGTTCTCACCATAAATATAAATGAGAACATTCTCACATGATTACATGTGTATATATATATATATATATATATATATATATATATATATATATATATATATATATATATATATATATATATATATATATATATATATAATTGTGTGGTACAAATATATCAACTAAATGTGTAAGTGTTTCTTCCAATAACTTCGTAGTGCTATTTGCTTGAGATAAATGAAAAATGGCGAGGATGGCTAGACGGATGTAGGGCGGCGAGGATGGCGTCGGTGAAGGTGATACCGTTTGGACCCCTCTTATAAAAGCGAATGTGTCTGGTTGTCTGCACGCATACTGTAACACCCCGTTTTCCCCGTATATGATATGGAGGTGTGTCGTGTATGTACGACTAGTGTATGAAAGATTTGAGGCGTATTCGGGTGTTAAAGTTCATGTACGTGGGAAATGATCAGACCACGCTTTGGGTCGCGGCGCGGCAGAAGGGGCCGCGGCGCGGCATACAACTTGTTTCAGTTTTCAGAAAGCACGTTAAGACAGGCACCAGACCACGGCCAAGGTCGCGGCGCGACAGAATAGGCCGCGGCTCGGCAATGAACTGAAATCAGGATCAGATGGCATGAAAAACTGATCCAGACCGCGTTATATGTCGCGGCGCGAGGAAGAGGGCCGCGGCGCGGCACCTCTGACGAGTTGGTTCCAATTTCGTGATATTAAGGGGTTTTAGGGGCATTTAGGTCATTTTGCGTATGTGCCAGATTTGGGATCTTAAATCCCATCCACCCATTTCATTTCCTTATTTCTTTTTCCTTTTTCTTCCTCATTTTCTCTCTTTTCTTCATTTCTTCAAATCATTCTAGAGGGATTTTGGAAAGGAAGATTCGTGATTCGATCTTTGGCGTAAGAGGCAACTTTGTTCTCCTCGTTCTTAGCTACAAGGTGATATTAGCGGTAAGCTCTAACTCTGAATTTCATTTTCGTGTTCATCATCTAAATTTGGGGCTTTTGATTGCATGTTCATAAATGAAACCCCATTAGTTGTTAATTGAAGATTAACACCAAGATTCGGGTTTATAGTTGTTGTTGGCGGGTTTGGGGTTTGGTGAGCAAGTGTAAGCTTGTAAGACTTGTAAACGGGTGTAATCACTAGTATTTAGTGATTATTGAGGTGTTGGAAGCCTTTTGGGCTCGATTGGTTGACTAATTTTGAATAGAGTCAAAATTAGGGTTTTATGATATTTATGCCCGATTGTCAATTTAGTTGAGTTTATAAACTTAAAATGAGTTAAGTGGAAGTATAAACTTGTGTTAATGGCGATTTAAAGTCAAATCTAGCAAATGGTGAAATGTTGACTTTTATGGGTCAAAATTAGGGTTTATGTGCCAATTTGGGCAAGATAGGTGTTTAACACTTATGATTGGGTTCAATTAGCGTATTAGGACCATTCACACTTGTGTTAGTGATTATTGGTTAGTTTGGGCGCGGTTTGTGCTTGGAAGTGCATTTGGGTCGAATTTGCACTAAGTGTCAATTTGGGTTGGTTTGTAAGTCCACCCTACTTGTGTTGTTTGTATTGTGATAATGGAATAGGTACTTTCCATTGACGTGTTGCAGAATTGTTCGGTTGCTTTCATCAAGACGATAAGGTGAGTGTTAATATCCTATGTGCATATGTATGTGTAGGATGGGTGCGGGTCGTGTGAAGTGATTCTCGGCCATAGAGCTCACTTCACATATAGGTGGATTTGATGGACTTGTGTATGGGTCCAATTGGCACGATTATGCATTTTGGTTGACCACCTTTGGCGAGGTGCACACTTTGTGTGTACGTTATCACTTGTGCTTGTGATGTGGATTACATAACCCCAATGGCGAAGGGTTGATATGGAGTTGTGAATTGGATGACCCCGATGATGTGGATTTGTATAATCCCGGGATCGTGGGTTTTGATATTGGGAAGTGAGTCACGTGTGGATGCGAATTCACGATGATACGTGTAGTTCGGTCATCTTACTGAGGTAGTGATCTCGTGTGGTTGTGGATTACTGAGGCTCGTGTAGTTCGGCCAACCTCGATGTTGTTGTATTATTGAAGATAGTAGTCTCGTGTGACAACCCGGAAATTTCCGACCAAATTTAAACTTTAATCTTTATATATTTCTGACACGATAAGCAAAATCTGTAATGTTGAGTCTCGAAAGTTTTGAAATCTATATTCAAGTCATCAATTACCCTTCGACTATGCTCAACGATTCACGAACATTTATGTGTATATTGATATGTATATATAATATATACTTATTAGTTGAAAACATTAACAAAGTATTAAATATATAATACTTTACATGAACGTATTATGTTTCAATATAAGTTATTATAGTTATCGAAGAGATTAAAAGATAATATCATATGATTGAATTATCAGATACATTGAATTATGATTACGAGTCTCTGTTACGAGGCCCACGTTGATTTAAGAAATCATTTCTTTTTAACAGTATTCGGAATAAATGATAAAGTGATTTACAAGTAAGAACAAATGTATCAACTGACGAAGGTTAGGCAAAAGTTAGTGGAGAACTGGATTTCATAATATTCGACTGATCTATTTTCAAACGTGCGAAAACGTTTTTTTCGATATAATAGAACCTGTTTATTAAAATGTCTTTGTTTAATTAACGTAAGTTGGATTATTGGTTGTTAAATTTATAGATAACTTGCAACGTGTATTTAGAACGTGTTTATATATATTAGATGTATTTGATTTTAAATTAATTAAGTAAACGATTGTAATACTTGTTTATTCGATTTGATTGATGTTAAGATATATTATTTAGAAGGTTTGAGGAAATTAAAATAAACAAGGGCGCGTAAATGAATTATATCAAATTAAGTTTTAAAGTGTAAACATTACGTGTTATCAGATTTTCTAAATGAATTTAAAATAAACTTTGAAACATTATTTTCAAAAAACTAAATATTATATTATTACATAAATATTTCTATTATATGTACAAGTTTATATTTTTAAATGAAAATATATTTATATTTTACAAAGTGATAAATTATAATATCAAATTAGTCATAAAACGTTTTGGATTTAAGTTTATGTTATTAAATATACTTTGATGAATAACGAGGATATGATTTATAGAAGTAAATGACCAAAACACTCAAAAGATTAAGTTACACTTTGAGTGGGGTAGTTTTTCATTAATTTAAGTCTAATTATTAATAAAGGTACGTGTCACGAAACGTAAAGTGCTAGTTTTCTAAGCTTACAAAAATGCGTTCGAGAAACCGGAACCAACATGTAAGTCGAGCGTCAACGTACAATTCATCGGTGCTAAAATTACAAATCAACTATGCATGAGAATATAATATAATATTTAATTAATTCTAAAGATTAAATATATTATTTATTAAATACTATATATATTAATCATAAGAGAGTGTCGGTAGCTAGTAATTTGTGAGTGTAAACTGGAATGATGGGGGTTGGTGGCTCATATCCTATAAAAACCAAACTAGTTGCATTATGTAATCCATTCTCATATCTCTTCCATTTTACGGAGTATTAATTATATTATTTAAATTATTATTATTATTATTATTATTATTAATATTATTATTATTAATCTTATTATTATTATTATTATTATTATTATTATTATTATTATTATTATTATTATTATTATTATTAATATGAGTATTATTAGTATTATACATAAAATACTACGACGAGGTTCTGCTCGCGTGTTTTCAAAACGAGTTTTATGAGCGGGATAGAGCTAAGGAAATTATGGGTTATAGCTATGGAGGTGATGGGTATGGTTCATGGGTATGCTCGCGAGGTCAATTTAGTGTTTATCATCTCCGTTGCGTCTACGTACCTTTCCTGCAATATTGAATCTCAATATTGATACGTGAGTACTCATAAATTAACTTTTATATATTAATAGGGTATCCCTGACTAGTGCTCGAGAATATAGGATTATGCATGCTTGTACTTTTGATATTGCCATTATATAGGATATGTTGAATCTTGAATTAGTTACGTATGCGGTTGAGATAAGGTATAAGATATGCATGTCGTTGGAAAGCTAGCGAAAAATTAAGAACTTTTCATTTAGAACTCGAATGATTTCGATGAACAGATTAGAAATTATAGTCAACTGAATTTTAGTATTATTGTTAAAATGATTATTATTACTATCGTCGATATTATCGTCGTTACTATTTTTATCTATTAATTATTATTATTATTATGATTAATAATATTATCATTTTTAAGTATAATTAGTAAAAGAATTTTTTTGTTTGTTATTATTATTATTATTATCATTATTAATATTATCATTATGATTAAAAAAAATTTAAATAGTTATTAGTATTATCATTATGATAATTATTATTATTAGTATTATTATCATTAAAAATTAATATTAGTATCATCTAACCATTATGACTAATATTATTATCATTATTATGAATGCGATATAAAAGATGACTAAAAGATATTTTACAAATTAATTAGGAAATAATGATTATGAGTATCATGATGAAATTAAAATATTATAAGATATTGAATTAGATAAAATTATCGTTCTTATTATTTTTATCAATTCATTAAAAGAATTATTAATATTAAAACTATCATTTTTACTAAAATTATCATTTTTAATAGAAATATCATTGTTATTATAAAATATCATTATTATTATCAGCTTAGTACTATTATTAATAAAAATTATCATTTTAATATCATTTTTAGTAAATATAAATATAAATATTTTATTAGCAGAACAATAATAACTATTATTACAAAATAATACAACTTATAATTATTATTGTTATTATCGATATTATTTTATCAAATAAATATATAATACAAAGATATTTTATTACACGTAATATAATTACATGAATAAAACCTATCATTATATTTCTATGATATTAAATGAACTTTATAAATTTATTTACTTAAAATACATAAAAGTATATTCTTATTTTAATATAAAATTTTATTAATAAATGACTTTTATTAATTACTTTAACAAAATCTAATAAATATATTTAAATATATATAAGTTTAATATATTTAAGTTAAATAATAATCATGTATGGATTTTGGAAATCATTTTGGGTCAAATTGATTTTTGTTGACTTTTGCATATTAGTCTCGAGCATTAGGATTGTGGTACACTATGACTTGACTTAATTTGTTAGACAAATATTGACCAACATATAAATATATATATAATTAATTTAGGTTCGTGAATCTGAGGCCAACCTTGCACTTGTTCAATGATGTTATATGTATATTTACTACGAAATGCAGTATGGTGAGTTTCATTTGCCTTTTTACCCTTTATATTTTTGAGCTGAGAATACATGCGAAATTTTTATAAATGTTTTATGAAATAGACACAAGTAATTGAAACTACATTATATGGGTGAATGACCGAAGCCGAATATGCCCCTTTTGCTTGGTAACCTAAGAATTAGTAAACCGATCTACTAATTGAAGCGAATCCTAAAGATAGATCTATTGGGCCTAACGAACCCCATCCAAAGTACTGGATGCTTTAGTACTTCGATATTATTTTATCATGTCCGAAGGATTTCCCAGAATGATAGGGGATATTCTTATATGCATCTTGTTAATGTCGGTTACCAGGTGTTCACTATATGAATGATTATTTTTGTCTCTATGCATGGGACGTATATTTATGAGAACTGAAAATGAAAATCTTGTGGTCTATTAAAATGATGGAAATGATTATTTATGTTAAACTAATGAACTCACCAACCTTTTGGTTGACACTTTAAAGCATGTTTATTCTCAGGTGTTAAAGAAATCTTCCGCTGTGCATTTGCTCATTTTAAAGATATTACTTGGAACCTTTCATGGCATATTTCGAAGAACGTTGCATTCGAGTCATTGAGTTCATCAAAGATTATTATTAAGTCAACTTATAGTTGGATAGTGGATATTAAGAAATGGTATGCATGCCTGTCAAATTTCGATGTAAAGAAAGTTTGTCTTTTAAAAACGAATGCAATGTTTGTAAAATGTATCATATAGAGGTCAAATACCTCGCAATGTAATCAACTATTGTGAATCGTTTATAATGTATATGAACGGGTCCTTTCAATTGGTATCAGAGCGGTGGTCTTAGCGAACCAGGTCTGCATTAGTGTGTCTAACTGATAAGTCGTTAGGATGCATTAGTGAGTCTGGACTTCGACCGTGTCTGCATGTCAAAAGTTTTGCTTATCATTTCTAGTCAAAAATCATCTGCTTATCATCCTTAGGAAATTACATGCTTATCATTATTAGTCTAGACACGTCTTGCTACATTAATTGCATGAGTAGTGTATGGACAAAATTCATATCTTAGCGTATCTGCTAAATCATATCTTATCGTATATGTTACTTTAAACTTTGTCTGACATATCCCGCAAATTCCTCCGTAATCTACGAAATCTTTTGATCTATATATATAGATATCCTATGTAAATGGAATATCACCCGATAGCCGGAAAATCATTTTATATCGAAAAATCCTGTATCCAATCGTACGAAATGAAATTTGTCATCAGTTCAAGTCACTCGGATTCCGAAATGGAATCTTACTCAAGCTCCGAAAGCAGTGTGACCGGAATGGATCAACCAATCAGTCATCACCTATTCTGGATGAATTAGATATGGGTTCGTAGCCTCCTCAATCATTGGAAACAAGAAGAAGGCGATCCTTTTCATCCACCACATTGCCCTCTAGGCGAAGAACCTGAAGCACTTACCGGTGAACCTGTTCGAAATACCATTTTCTCTCTCATTTCCAGAGTATCTCGTCACGATTATATACTACATCAAATTCTAGATTTTATTTATTCGCTCGTCCGAACCGACAATCACCCTGGTGTAATAGAAGAAGTCAACGAGCTTAGCGCTCGGGTAGTGGCTTTGGTAGAATATGGTGAAGAGATTACAAACACCAGCAGTAGCACCAGCAGCATAACTAGTACCACCATCATCAACGCCAACAGTACCATTACCACCTCCAACCACAACCGCGTCGTAAACCTCAACTTCACAATCTGTCCCACGAGCATCAACGTCATACGCACCATAGATACCAAGGAGTACCAACAACAATAACTGACGAAATATTAATTCATAACTTCATTGGAGAAACATTCCGCAGCGATTATATAATCTCTAAAGTCATAGAGATTATCTAATCTAGCCCTAACCATAAATCAGTTAAGCGAACCAAAATGATAGAAGGAAGAGTAGAAACCCTGACAAAAATGGTGTGTGATTAACAAGTTAAACTTATTTTACCAACAACATCAACAGTACTGTCAACGTCACCAGCATCATCAGTACAGTTAACATCAGAATCAACAACACCTATAACATCATAAACTCCGTCAGTTCAAGAATCACTGTGGATATCATTACGAATCAATAACGCGTATATTGTATCAACTAGTTATGAAGAATTAACTCAATCCTTCTGAAGAAATTATATGTATATTATATATATATATATATATATATATATATATATATATATATATATATATATATATATATATATATATATATATATATATTTTAAAAAAATAATAAATCTTTCCGTGCTAAGCTATTGTGTGTGAATCTTAACTAATCGGTTAATTCATATTACAAATATGCAATAATGTACGTCCTTCGGCCGCAACTTAACCAGTGTTAACTACAATCTCTGTCTCAATTCAACAAATTCCAATTCCTAATAAATCAAGTATATATTTGATTTTACACTTCATCATTGATGTAGCCGAAACTTTTCAGATAACATCATTCGTACTTTGCGAAGTTCACAAGAATTTAACAAAAACTAACATCACGCCTCAACAAATAACGAGGTATTGATTCATAATTTCAATATTATTGAAGAAATACTTATGTAATCTCTAAAGCCTTCAAGGGATTATTCAATTCTAGTTCCAACCGTAAATCGAATGAGTTTAATTTAGTATTAACTCATTAAAATCTATGTTACATCTGAAGAGAATATATACATATATATTTTCATAAAGATTGTACAAAATATTAATTGTGAATTTTTTTTAACGGGTAGGTAATACCCGAGATATATGTATATATATATATATATACATGTATATATATATATATATATATATATATATATATATATATATATATATATATATATATATATATATATATATATATATATATACATGTATATATATATATATATATATATATATATATATATATATATATATATATATATATATATATATATATATATATATATATATATATATATATATATATATATATATATATATATTCACAATTGATATGTTACATTCTTCAAATCAGATTAAGCAAATTATCAACTATACTTCATACTTTCACAATAATATACATTCTTTCATAGAAATCAAAACAACCATACTCATTCAAACTCGATTACATATTTTGATTTTGAAACCTCAGAATTCAATTCGAGATATAACTGGTACCATCACTTTTTAATTCCTACATCTTTCGAAATTATACTTTGACTTCAAAACTATGTTAGAACATCAAATGTATATTAACGATTACAATCTGTGTTCAAACCCTTCAAAAATTTCTGAAGACACTTCAATTAATGAGCAATCGAGATGATGATCCAACCACATATTACCCGCAGTTATGTACTTAAAAAGCTCTCGAAACCAAAGTCTTAATTCAACACATATCTGTGTCAGATCCTTTGGCATTTATTAGCAAAAATAACTTTGCAATTCCTTTTTCAAAGTAGCAAATTCTATCACAGCTCCAGCAAGACAACTTCGATTTTTCATTCGGAGTAGCCTTATCATAATCTTGATAAAAATGTTGCCCTTTCGCCATTGTTACCGGGGAACCTTTCATATTTCACCACATTAGCTGTAAACTTATCAGCAACCGTAATGATCTGAGATTTTTCCAAAAAAAATCATTATATTTATCAAAACCCCATCATTTACTCATTCGCATCTTGTAACGAGAATTGCAATACGAATCATCGGGAATTAGCAATCAGTATTTTGAAATCTCGCAGCATGTCCACGCCAACAGTTATATGTGTATATATAACGTCTATCTCCTGGACTTACATACTTGAATGTGAAGTTTCTGAAAAACACCCTAAACTGCGGAATAGTTCTCGAAATTGATGAAGAAGCAGCAAAAACTATAAAACGACCTTAACAGTAAAAAGTTTGATAATAAAGAGTAGTGTGTTGGCAGAGCTCAGAAAAATAAAAGAGTTGGAACTGGAAAACGGATTGAGCAAAGTATGAAGGAAGCTGTGGACAAATCACAAAGACTGAACCTAACTTCAAAGGATCCAAATGATTCAGTACCTGCTGAAGTCATTAACGAATACCTTGCTTCTGACTCTAAACCCCTGCAGACAATATCCTTCATCAACCTCTGATATTAGAAATTCTAAGATATCATCGTATCTTTCATTATAAATATCCTCCATATTTCTGAAGATATTTTCATAATGATTCTTGTCCGAGATCATTTACCTCTTCGCGCTATTTGTATTACATCATAAAAGAAACTATTTTAGTTTCTAAATTCTGAAACATTCGAGTTTAAAATAGGAATATTTTTGAAGTAGTGTTGGGAACTGAAGCATGAATTAGTATAATATAATGACACTTGATTAACGTGATTATATTACAGTAAGTCATGATGAGTTTCTAAATGGAACGTGATGATTCACAGATCATAACATCATCGTGTGCCATGTTATACAACTCTTGTATTCTATTTAACCTCTAAAATATCAAGAAAATATTTCTTGATGATTCGGCCTTTTCCAAGGTATTCTGGTAATTTGACAAGTCAAGATCGTGCCATCACAATTTCCTTCCTAGAACTTTAACAATGCTCATTCCGAAATTCATATCTGCGAATTCTGGACCATTACAAGCGGTGCTTAATTGCTAGAAGAAGAAACGAAAGGACAAAACTCCGAAGTAGAAATTGGGGTATAAATTGCAGCAAATAAAAGAGAGCATTAACTGTGAATGACAATAATTATAGAAGACAGAAGCAGAGACTTTGAAATATAAGGGAAGATATAAAGCCCAACGACAAACCAGAATTTATAAACCATATATATCGATGCATATAGCAATATAAAGATACGGGAGAACTAGAAACACTATAAACCCAAGAGTATAGTAGAAGTAAATAGATTCTTCCGGCGGTAGATGAAAAAGAAGAATGACCGATGTGAAAGTTAGAAGTATATCGAGAATCAGAACTGGATGGAGCATATTGATGAATACTTTAAAATATGAGTTGAGGGGGAAAGAATAGAAGGTGATGAAACATGACTAGGAACTTAGAAATCAACAGATTTAACTCACACAATGGCGGAATAAGTGAATCAAACCCTCTAGTGAATAGGTTAAGTTTTTTTTGTATTAATTTAGTCAAACCACAACTAAATCAAGTGTGATTAGATCAACACCTAGAGCTATTATTCACCACCTGGGTGATTTGGACTGAGAGAGAATCGGAGGAGCTCACCAGATCTGAGTGTGTGTAACAAATGAGAGCCTTAACCTAAAAATGAAGAATATAAGACTTTATATACCCCTGCTATTGACTCACCCGTACAATTCATCCATCACACGTACGAGTTGGCTTCATCAGCCGTACGGGTGATCACTCACTCGTGTCTTCTCATTTAGGTTGTAATTGTGCTTAGCTCAGCATCAACCGTGCGTATGAGCCTGTCAGCCGTACTAGTGAGGCTTCACTCGTACGTCTGACTAAGTCTAACATAGTCAAACATCTAAATCTCGTTCCTGCCGTTCCTTTAATCACATACAAACACGGATTGGATAATAACGAGCAATCATGGTGGCCTATAAACTGTTGTACCTGCAATGGACGTGGGTAGATGTCTAGGGACTTGCATAAAATGCATCAACAGAAGGTGTGAGTTGTAAGGAAACGAAGGAGGTGAATTTATAAGAAAATCTCCGACAAAACATTTAAAATGGACGATCACATTTAAAGCGGATCCTAATTCCCTTGGTTACCGGAGAATCAAATCTTATTACGAAGATTTTCTTCAAATCCCTTGAAATCTGGAAATCAATCATATCTACGTCAAATGATAAGATGAATCTACACTTACTCATTTCACTCTTCTATGTTAGCTTCATTCATACTCTTCATATAAATGGATTGTTTATCCAAATTATTCGTTGATGATAAAACTATAATTTTCAGCCCGTATGCATCATAAAAACATACTTATTATCATTCATGACCTTTCCACTCAAATTTCGGGACGAAATTTCTTTAACGGGTAGGTACTGTGACAACCCGTAAATTTCTGACTAAATTTAAACTTTAATCTTTATATATTTCTGACACGATAAGCAAAATCTGTAATGTTGAGTCTCGAAAGTTTTGAAATCTATATTCAAGTCATCAATTACCCTTCGACTATGCTCAACGATTCACGAACATTTATGTGTATATTGATATGTATATATAATATATACTTATTAGTTGAAAACATTAACAAAGTATTAAATATATAATACTTTACATGAACGTATTATGTTTCAATATAAGTTACACTGCCTATAAGTGTTGTAGCAAGGTTTAGGTATATCCATTCTATAAATAAATAAATATCTTGTGTAAAATTGTATCGTATTTAATAGTATTTCGTTGTAAAAATAATACTATTTCCTAGTACACCTCGCACACATCAAGTATTTTTGGCGCCGCTGCCGGTTTGTTAATAGTCTAATTTCCATCTCTCTATCTATACGTAAATATATTTATATTTATATTATAATTTTAATTTTAATTTTAATTTTAAATTCTAATAATAAGGGTATGTTAGCGAATGTTGTAAGGGTGTAAGTCGAAATTATGTCCGTGTAACGCTACGCTATTTTTAATCACTGTAAGTTATGGTTAATGTTATTTTTAAATTAATGTCTCGTAGCTAAGTTATTATTATGCTTATTTAAGACGAAGTAATCATGATGTTGGGCTAAATATTAAAATTGGGTAATTGGGCTTTGTACCGTAATTGGGGTTTGGACAAAAGAACGACACTTGTGAAAATTAGACTATGGGTTATTAATGGGTCTTATATTAACTAAATGATACCTCGTTAAATTAATATATAGACTTATAATTTGACGTATTTATATATAACCACATACGCTTGACTGGGTACGGTGGGCGGGATATCTATAAATACCAATAATTGTTCATTTTACCGGACACGGAACTGGATTAATAGTTAATAGACTTGTTGAAACAGGGGTGGATTACATTCAAGGGTAATTGGTGTAATTGTTAACAAAGTAGTAAAACCTTGGTTTACACGCAGTCGATAACCTGGTGTATTCATTAAAAAAAGTATTAAGACCTTGTTACAATTCGAATCCCCAATTAGTTGGAATATTTGACTTCGGGAATAAGAATAATTTGACGAAGACTTTCGCACTTTATATTTATGCCTGATGGACTATTATGGACAAATCGGTATGGACATATCGAATAATATAGGACAAAGGACAATTAACCCATAGGAATAAACTAAAAACAACACGTCAAACATCATGATTATGGAAGTTTAAATAAGCATAATTCCTTTATTTCATATTTAATTTCCTTTATTTTATATTTAATTGCACTTTTAATTATCGTTTGGTGTGTGCGATACTTGATGTGTGCGAGGTGTACCTAAACCTCATAGGATTATACTTTTAATTTGACATTCGTTAAGACAGGCACCAGACCACGGCCAAGGTCGCGGCGCGACAGAATAGGCCGCGGTGCGGCAATGAACTGAAATCAGGATCAGATGGCATGAAAAACTTATCACAGACCGCGTTATATGTCGCGGTGCGATGAAGAGGACCGCGACGCGGCACCTCTGACGAGCTGGTTCCAATTTCGTGATATTAAGGGTTTTTAGGGGCATTTTGGTCATTTTGCTATGTGCCAGATTTGGGATCTTAAATCCCATCCACCCATTTCATTTCCTTATTTCTTTTTCCTTTTTCTTCCTCATTTTCTCTCTTTTCTTCATTTCTTCAAATCATTCTAGAGGGATTTTAGAAAGGAAGATTCGTGATTCGATCTTTGGCGTAAGAGGCAACTTTGTTCTCCTCGTTCTTAGCTAGAAGGTGATACTAGCGGTAAGCTCTAACTCCGAATTTCATTTTCGTGTTCATCATCTAAATTTGGGGCTTTTGATTGTATGTTCATAAATGAAACCCCATTAGTTGTTAATTGAAGATTAACACCAAAATTCGGGTTTATAGTTGTTGTTGGCGGGTTTGGGGTTTGGTGAGCAAGTGTAAGCTTGTAAGACTTGTAAACGGGTGTAATCACTAGTATTTAGTGATTATTGAGGTGTTGGAAGCCTTTTGGGCTCGATTGGTTGACTAATTTTGAATAGAGTCAAAATTAGGGTTTTATGATGTTTATGCTCGATTGTCGATTTAGTTGAGTTTATAAACTTAAAATGAGTTAAGTGGAAGTATAAACTTGTGTTAATGGCGATTTAAAGTCAAAACTAGCAAATGGTGAAATGTTGACTTTTATGGGTCAAAATTAGGGTTTATGTGTCAATTTGGGCAAGATAGGTGTTTAACACTTATGATTGGGTTCAATTGGCGTATTAGGACCATTCTCACTTGTGTTAGTGATTATTGGTTAGTTTGGGCGCGGTTTGTGCTTGGAAGTGCATTTGGGTCGAATTTGCACTAAGTGTCAATTTGGGTTGGTTTGTAAGTCCACCCTAATTGTGTTGTTTGTATTGTGATAATGGAATAGGTACTTTCCATTGATGTGTTTCGGAATTGTTCGGTTGCTTTCATCAAGACGACAAGGTGAGTGTTAATATCCTATGTGCATATGTATGTGTAGGATGGGTGCGGGTCTGGTGAAGTGATTCTCGGCCATAGAGCTCACTTCACATATAGGTGGATTTGATGGACTTGTATATGGGTCCAATTAGCACGGTTGTGCGTTTTGGTTGACCACCTTTGGCGAGGTGCACACTTTGTGTGTACATTATCACTTGTGCTTGTGATGTGGATTACATGACCCCAATGGCGAAGGGTTGATATGGAGTTGTGAATTGGATGACCCCGATGATGTGGATTTGTATAATCCCGGGATCGTGGATTTTGATATTGGGAAGTGAGTCACGTGTGGATGCGGATTCACGATGACGCGTGTAGTTCGGTCATCTTACTGAGGTCGTGATCTCGTGTGGTTGCTGATTACCGAGGCTCGTGTAGTTCGGCCAACCTCGATGTTGTTGTGTTATTGAAGATAGTAGTCTCGTGTGGATGCGGATTTACTAAGGCTCGTGTAGTTCGGCCAATCTTCATTTTGGTAATTGGTAGTTGGTTTTGGTATTGGGTTAAGGGGTTAACCTTGGACGTTTATATATTGTCGTATTGTTGTGTTGTATCTAACCCTCCGGGTATAGCTTATTGGCGTTGTTCACATCGTCGTTGGTGAACTTATATTTGTTGTTATTTTAGCTTGTTGTTTAGTGATCGTGCGGTATACTTAGCTTAGCTTGCCTTTATGCTTGGATGCTCCGGTATGCGTTGTTTGATTACTTGTGTGGCGTGTCCATTTTATGCATATATATGTATGTAGTATATTCTCACTCAGTAAGCGTTAGCTTACCCTCTCGTTGTCTACATTTTTATAAATTTGCATGGAGGCGGTGGCACGGGTAAGCGTGGAAACTAGTGGACTCGCGTAGATTGCTTTAGAAGACGTGCTTTTGTATTGATTAGGATTGGGTAGCGTATCCCCAATCACCATGCTCAGTTATGTTGGAAATTAAAATAGTCGGGTCGTGTTTGCCCGTTCGGATATTTAAACTATGTATTACATGTTTTAAAGCTTATTGAACTTATTATTGTGTTAAAGATGTTTTTGGAAACATAAATGAGACCTAAATATTAATGTATTAAAGAAAGAAAAAAAATACGGGCCGGTTTAAATACGGGTTGTGTTGTTTCACATACAGTGGTTGTACCTTAAGCCTTAGCAACTTGCAAGGTTGGAGAACTCGGATCTCGAGGAGATTTCGTTTGGACTTTTTAGGGAGATCTCGGTATCTCAGAATAATCTCGGGGAGATTTCGGACGTTGACTTATGTTGACTTTATAGCTTTTTTAATAAGAATATACATAAAAACATAAATATATGTATATTTATATACGTTTTTACGAGATTTTACAAAAATATCCGAGAAGTGAGCGAGAAAATCTTAGAAATTGTGAATTTTACAAGAAAATCTCACAAATTAGCAAGAAAATCCGAGAAATCGTGACTTTGACTAAGTTTGACCCCATTGACCGAGAAATCTCGGGAGATGAACATCTCGTCTCAGTTGCCTTCTAAAAATGAGATCTCGTCGGGAGATCTCGCTGTCAACTTGTATGAAACTAACCGCCATTTTAATCATATCTGTCAGTTATATGGAGGTAAAATACATGCCAAAAGCGTCGTCGTTTTACAAACAACAATAACAAACATCAACCGGAGCTCAGAATTTGAAAAGAAAAAAAAAAAAAAAACATCACGAAAATGGTGCACACAGCATACGATTCAATCGAATTACTCAATGATTGCCCTGAAAAAATCAATGCCGTTGAATACTACGGTTCAAATATCCTCATAGCTTGTTCCGATGGATCTCTACGAATCTACGGTACAGAATCCATTTCTCAAACCCTAGAACTCAAAAAACAGGCGTATGTTCTTCAACGAACCATTAATGGATTCTCGAAGAAACAAGTGTTGGCAATGCAAGTGCTGACGTCGAAAGGCCTTTTGCTTTGTTTATCCGAATCAATTGTATTCCATCGGTTACCGAATTTGGAGACCGTTGCTGTTATTTCAAAGGCGAAAGGAGCGAATTTGTATGTATGGGATGATCTTCGAGGCGTTTTGTGTTTCGCCAGGCAAAAGAGAGTTTGCATTTACCGACATAATGGTGATCTTTTCGTGACGAACTTTTCATTCATATTGCTTTGATGAAATGTATATGTCATTATTTAGAAAGTTAAATGTTGTAGCTGGTTATATAATTGTGTTTCAGGTTTAGGTAGCACAAAATTATAATTTAAAATAAATATGAAAGAATTAGAGTCCGAATGTGTGTGTGCATCAATATGCATAGAAAAGTGATGCACACCGCGCAAACAATTGTTGATTGTCTTCATCGCATCACATTGTTTTTTTATTTATCTTGCCTTAAGGTTTGTTTTATACTACTTTTTACAAGCTAAATGTCCATTTTCTTTTTTTGATATACATTTTTTGTCAAAATGTGTAAGGAAGGATTAAATGGGAAAGATGGTAATTTACTTTTTTAGTGGACAACAATTTTGTGATAAACTAATATAAGATGAGGACACTTTAGCTGGTATTACACTTAGATTTCTTTATTGTTTTTATTATTATTGTTTTTTTTTTATTTTTATATTTTAATTTGTAGGAGGGAGGGGATTTGTGGAGGTGAAAGAATATGGTGTTCCTGATATAGTGAAGTCAATGTCATGGTGTGGGGAAAATGTATGTATAGGAATACGAAGAAGTTACATAATATTGAATACAACAAATGGTGCGTTGTCAGAGGTTTTCTCACCGGGGAGGATTGCTCCACCTTTAGTAGTGTCTATACCATCCGGTGAACTTTTACTAGGGAAGGTACTTTGCGCTGTTACAATGTTTCTTTAAATCATGTTTGATATGTAAAAGTTGAATGTTTTTTAGATTATGTTATTAGATAGGTATCACTCGTGAAGGATTATGAGGATTATGTCATGGGTAAAGAAAGTTGAATCATGAAATTAAACGTAGAAAAGTCAAATAGTAGTTTGTGATTGTTTCAACAATTAGTTACTAACCAATATTTGTGAAGGGTAAATAAAAGCAATGATTTTTGTATCTGCAGTGCTCAATTAGATTAAAAATTTCAGGGGTAGTTCTGTAAATGCCATTCTTTTGGCAGGATAATATTGGCGTCCTTGTGGATCGAAATGGCAAACTCATTCCAGAAGGCAGAATATGTTGGTCGGAGGCCCCTGCAGCAGTTGTTATTCAGAAGCCATATGCAATTGCACTTTTACCAAGACATATTGAGGTATCTGAACAATGTAACTCGCCAAGATGAATACTACTGTCTTATTTGGTTATTATAACTTAGACATCGCGGTCCATTGAGTCTTGCAGGTCCGGTCTTTACGGGTCCCTTATCCACTGATACAAACTATTGGTGTACGCAATGCACGAAGTATTCAAAAAGAAAATAATTCAATAATTGTTTCGTTAGACCAATCTATATATGGATTGTTTCCTGTTCCTCTTGGTGCACAGGTTTGTCCAAAACTATGCTAATCTTTTGTCATGTTTGGTAACCCTCAAAACTTGCTTAACGGGCTACAAAACTAGTTTCACATGTTTTATGCCTTTGGCTAAACTATATTATCGGATTCGCCCCTGTTAGCTAAATACTCTCCTTATAACAAAATTTTTGAAAAAAATAAACCATGATCTTTAATAAATTTTCACTGTAAGCACAAGAATCAATGTATGCATGTTAAATGCAGATTATACAATTGACAGCATCTGGAAATTTTGAGGAAGCCTTGGTATTATGTAAGTTGCTTCCACCAGAAGATGCAAGTCTACGTGCCTCAAAGGAGCAGTCAATTCATATTAGGTAATTTTAATCTGGATTCTTCTCATTATGGGTAATTTTATTAGACAATTGAAGCTTATTTATTGCTTTATTCACATAATCACATCTTGAATATCAACTTATGCACTTTTAGATTATAGTTATTTCCTTATAGACAATGAGTATATTCTGTTGAATCCATCTAATTGTGTTGATCTGATTCTAATCACACATTTATCAATGAATATATCCATTTTTCTTTTCATTCGACTTCTTTCATAGAATTCAACATTGTGTAACATCATAAATGTTTAATTTTATAGTTGCACTATTTACAGTTGAAGTTATGTTCAAATGTTACTTTTAGGATACTTACATTTGATACACATAACCACAAAGCTGAGGTCAACATAATGTGACTGGTTGCAAGCAGGTCGTTCGTTGCTTAACGTTGACTTTTTGTAATAAATAAATTATACATATATATTACACATAAATATATCAAACATAAAAACATAAATATAGAGCAAAAATTCTAATTATAAAAAATATTAACATTTTGACCAACTTTGACTTTGACCGACTCGGACCGAATTTGACCGGACTTTTTAGCGTTGATTGTTCATTTGAAAAGTTATACTGTTTGACCATAGAAGTTGCACTATGCCACAAATGTGGATTTTAAAATGATTTTGATTGTTCAAATTTATAGATATGCACACCATCTCTTTGAAAATGGAAGTTACGAGGAGGCCATGGAGCATTTTGTGTCATCTCAAGTAGTAATAACCCATGTGCTCTCATTATATCCATCTATTGTGCTTCCTAAGTTAGATCGTCCAATTGAACCGGATAATAACGTTGATCTAACCGGGGACTCATGTTTATCAAGAGGCTCATCTATGGCATCAGATGAAATGGAATCATCTGTAACTTGTGTACTCGAATCTGATGAGAGTTTGGCTTTAGAACCTAAGAAAATGAGCCACGGTACTTTAATGGCTCTGATCAAATTCTTGCTTAAAAAGAGGCCCAACATAGTTGGAAAGGCAGCTGCCGAGACCACAGAGGAGGTTGTTTCGGAAGCTGTTGGCCATGCGTTCGATGCTTACGAAAGTAGCCGGTCTAAGCGATTATCCAAGGTAACAGTTAAGTTCCCTGTATATGTTTCTTGTTTGGAGCTCAAATTTGTTTGTTTCCATGTATATATCCTGTTTTATTATAATACCGTGTAATATTATAGTTCAGTACTACAGTCCTAGTCCATGATAATAAATAGATGAACAAAAAAAATCAACAAATAAGGCCGGTTGGCATTGGTGGATCCAGAAATTTTTTTCGACGGGTGCAAAACCTTAAAAATTTGAAAACAAAACGAAGGCAAAACGTCAAAGTTTAACATATAAATACACTAATAAAATTTCAAACGTCGGGCTCGGGGGCGGTCGACCCCGGCTGCCCCTTCTTAGTCAGGACCAAATCAATCTCTTTTTCGCTATGAAAGGACCAAGTTCTATCAATTGGTCGTAAGCACCTGTTGGTGTATGCATGTATATGTGGGTAGAGAAGTCATAAAGGAAGACTTCCCTACATCTAGTTCTACTTCTAACAATGGTTTCAAATTTCTATGAATACTCTTTCCTGAATGTTTGACTGTCAATTCTTGGTTTTATATTAATTATTATAAATTATAATTAAATAGATAGAATGAGTTACTGGGAATGTTTGTTTGGATATTCATATGGAGTATCTATTAATTAGTTTTAAATAACAACGTGGGGGGCTAAAGGTATAATTTTTCATAGAACTAACATCCATCCTGCTATGTGTTCTATTTATTCAACACAACAAGACGTGCTAGTTTCATAATAATAGCCTGTAATTAATTTTGATAGACGACACATGATATAAAAGCGTATAGAGATCCATGTTGAATGCTGTAATTAATTTTAGTTACTGTTGGTTCTTCAGGGAAGAATTAATCATACGGACTCAGGTGCAAGAGAAATGGCAACAATATTGGACACTGCACTTCTGCAGGCTTTTATTCTGACTGGCCAGTCTGCTGCTGCTTTAGATTTACTAAAAGGTTTTAACTATTGTAATGTCAATATATGTGAAGAGATATTTCAGAAAGGAAATCACAATGCGTGTCTGATAGAGCTGTACAAATACAACTCCATGCATCGTGAAGCTCTCAAACTTTTGCATCAATTAGTGGATGATCCAAAATCAGATGAACCTAAAACTGGACACCACCCCCAAAAGTTTAAACCTGAGATGATAATTGAGTATCTTCGAGTAAGTTCATGTAAATATTATCACATTGTTTTTTTTAAAAGGCAAGTTGTCGGCATTGAATACTCTCATTTGCCACGCATGCACGCGCTTTTGGGAGGAAACCTGAATCGCATTGCAGGAACCCGATCCTTAAACCATCCCGAGGGGCGGGCGGACCGGGTTTGAATCCTGAATGGATCCGGGAGAAACCCCCTTGGGGTCAATCTGGTATTTCAGGCAGATTGATTAATAGGATGGGCAGAGCAAGGCTCGAACCCATGACTTAAACCCAAGCCCCGCAGATAAGGTGTGGGGATACCATTGAGGCAAGCCTGCAATGGTATTATCACATCGTTTTACATTCTCAGTTTGGTTTAAGATGGCTAAATGGGCTGGTTTGGGTAACGAGCAAGGTTGCAGAACTCGGAATTACTTGTTGAGTACTTGAATTTTGAGAGCTCGGAGCCGAGTAACCAAACTCGGTCAAAACTTGGTCAAACTCGACCAAAACACAGGATTACTCAGAAAATCAATCAAAACTTGGGATTACTGGGAAAATCGGTCAAAGTCAAACCTGATCAATATCCGAATACTCCCCGAGTAGCGAGATCTGCATCTCTGGTAACAAGTCATAATGGAATTGGTTCAAAACGGGTCATTTTTACATGCAGGCTTTAGAAGAATGTGTATCTCAGACATTTAAGTTGTCTTGTGCAGCCTCTGTGTGGGATTGACCCGATGCTTGTCCTCGAATTCTCAACGTTTGTTCTTAAAACTTGTCCAACACAAACTGTCGATCTCTTTATATCTGGAAATATACCCGCAGACATGGTTAATTCTTACCTAAAAGAACATGCCCCAAGCATGCAGGCCACGTATTTGGAACTTATGCTCTCCATGAATCAAAACTATATATCGCCACATCTTCAGAATGAAATGGTAACATTAATATATACATTTTTGTACAACTGTCAACTGATACAAATTTATTTAAAAGGAAGTAATTTTTTTCTTGCAGTTGCAAATTTATCTTTCAGAAGTTCTTGATTGGTATGTGAATTTGTCTGCTCAGAGGAAATGGGATGAAAAAGCTTATAGCCCAACTAGGAAAAAATTCATACCTGCATTGCAGGGTATGTCAGAATATACTCCCGAGGTTTTATTGAAACAAATCCCGGAAGATGCTTTGTTTGAAGAACGGGCAATCTTGTTAGGGAAAATGAACCAGCACGAACTTGCGTTGTCCATTTACGTTCAGAAGGTATTATCTAAAGTGACATTGGTTTATAATAGTTTATTGAGAATGTGAACATGTCTATTCAAAGTCAAACAGATGGCATGACGGTATGATTTAACATGTTGACTTTTTGAAAATTATCTCCTGAAAATCAATTGAACTACGTTGTAACCTTGAATTTAATTTTTTGAAAGTTATCACATTATGTGGGTGATAACAACAAGCTCTTATATTCGCGAGTTGCGGACGAGTTGGTCGGGACCTTGGAGGGACTACTCGATGGGGTCGGGGAGGAGTTGGACATTGACCAACGTTGACTTTTAGTAATAAGTAAATTAAACACATATATATTACACATCAATGTTAAACACAAAAACATAAGTATTTCAAACACAGATATAGGTCACAAAATCTAATTCTAAAAAATATTAAAACCTTGTGACCTAACTTTGACCAACTTTGACTTTTTTTTTTACCGAAGGCCCGACTCAGCCCGACTGTGACCGACTTTGACCCGAATTTTTCAGTGTTGGCCGAACTTTTAGGCCTTTTTAGGTTTTTAACAGGATGGGCTAGTCCTCAAACCGACGTGTCGGCCGACTCAACCGACTTTCACAACAATGGATAACAAAGATGCTCACCCACACAGGAGTTAACCTATTTTAAGTTTTTACGCAATAACCCCAATCAAAATGCACTTGATGAATTTTACTAATTGTTGGTCTCATTATAATATGAATTTATTGAATCAGTGAAAATTTTAATCATTTTAGTTTGTCAAATCCTATTGATATTTCAGCTTCATCTTCCTGAACTGGCACTATCCTATTGTGATCGGGTTTATGAAGCTGGACTTAATCAACAGTATGCAAAAGCTCAGGGAAATATTTACCTAACATTACTACAAATATATATAAATCCTCGAAGAACAAACAAAAATATTGAAAAGAAAATGAATACTTTAGTAACTTCATCAAGTAGTGGGAATTTAAAGGTTGGTTGGTCATCAGTTAAAGCTAAAGCTAAAGGAAGAAGATTAGGAAAGAAAATTGTTGAGATTGAAGGTGCAGAAGATACCAGAATCAAGGCAAGTTTTAGTAGTGATGATGTCAGAAGTGATGTCGATTCAGATGATCCTATTGAGGAAGTTAGTTCCAACATCATGGTTGATGAGGTCCTTGATGTATTGAGCCGTAGGTGGGACCGTGTTCACGGAGCTAAGGCCTTGAGACTCTTGCCTAGAGATACTAAGTTACAGGTTACTTTTAGACCTTTTCTCATATCTATGGATGTACATTTTCTCGCACGTATGTTAACTATAAAAGGTTGCAATTTTGAACTGCATACTTACAATGCCCAAAGAGTCCCATGCCTTTCTTGGTCGGACCATGCCAACTGGCGATTTTCGACAAGTCTTTTCCAATTTTAGAGCAAGAAGCGGACCTACAGGGATAAAATGAAACGTGTTTCTTACGATTATGCCCAACAGCCTACAACAACAACAACAAAACCCAATACCACATGAGTGGTATATGGGGAGGTGAGATGTAGAAAATCCTTCCCCTATCCGAGAATAAAAACAAGTCAATTCTCCACCCAGAGTGAAACACTCTCAAAAGTAGAGAAAGTCATCCCTCTCTCTATTCGACGGATAAAGAGATTGCTTCCGAGTGGACCTCCGACCAATAAGTAGATATTTTTTTTTAAAAAAAATAGTAAAATAAACTTAAAAATAAAATTGAGACGCCATGAAAATGGTAGAATCAAATTTCCATGAGTTTTAATCCTGATTAGAATTCAATTTAGGCTCTAAACGGCAGTCAAGACCCCAACAGCCTACTTGAGCAATTTTCCATTTTCCCATTGATTCCTATGAAAATAGGAAACTTGTATCTATCATTCACATAATCATATTTGTTTATGCTGCTAACTCTCAGTCTGGTCATACTTCGGATTCATTTTGTTACTAAACAAAGAGGGGGAAACTTAGTACCAAATGCTTGGCAATCCTTGGTAGAGCTTATTTATGCGAGTTACATTTAGGTCCACTTGGGTTATGGTTTATCTCAGACGAGTAACTGGGTTAGATTTTAGCAAATATATTTAAAACGAAATAGGTCAAACGTGGGTTAGATTTAGGTCCACTTGGGTTATGTTTTATCTCAGACGAGTAAGTGGGGTAGATTTTAGCAAATACAATTTAAAACTAAATAGGTCAAACGTGTCAAAAGTTGCCAAGAGTGTTTGTATGAATTTATAATGGATATAACCTCCAGCCTCATAACTCATTTTATTAAAATATATCGATCATTATTGTAAAATTTTGTTATTGCAATCGTGCTCAACGTGTTAATTAATACAGTAAAAAGTACAAGAAATGCCAAAATGTTCGTGTGTCACTTGAACTATTTCGATCTGTGCTAACATTTGCCTTTTATGACTTAAACCAACTTTGAGCTGTTACGTTTGTGCACATAGCAGTCTTAACATTTATTTGGCCAATGACCTACTTCCTCTATTATTTGTTGCATCTTCTTTTTGTAGAGATTCCATGTTTTGAAGGTATCTTTGTTACGTACCACGATAAACGTTGTAATTTAATTAAATGAAGTGATGAGCAAATGACATATAATCATTTGTTAGTAACGCTTAAATATTAATTTGATATCTACTCAGCTTTTAGATTCAGTCTGTTCTTGAATTGTTTCTGGTCTATTGCTGTATATGAACAATGATGCTAAGTATACTCGTCTGCTGCTTTAAAAAATTTTCGGCTTTTGAGTGTTTCTTTTTACTGTTTAACTGTTCAGAAGTTGTATCCATTTCTTGGACCTCTCATGAGAAAAACCAGTGAAACATATCGAAACTTTTCGGTCATCAAGAGCCTGAGACAATGTGAGAGCCTAGAGGTATGTTTATGATATAAAATCCAGTGAAACTGTTTCTTTACGCCTATGCATTTTAATCAACTAATCTTAACAAAAATAATGAACAGGTTAAAGACGAACTGTATATTCAAAGAAAAACAGAGCTAAAGATCACAGGTGAGAGCATGTGTTCTCTTTGCAACAAAAAGATAGGAACAAGTGTTTTCGCAGTGTATCCAAACGGGAAAACAATTGTCCATTTTGTTTGCTTCCGAGACTCCCAATCCACCAGAAAAGGAATGCCCCTAAGGAGACGATAAAAGCGTATTTATACACGTCATCCTCGAAACGTTTTTAAGTATCTTTCGCTTTTTAGTTGAGCTGTTATTTGTTTCTTAATTAATTTTTCTCTCCCTCAATACGCCTGTAAATTTTATCTTTCTTCAAAAAGTTTATTTACAAGTGTTACAAATTTTTTTGTAAAAGGAAAAAATATTATCCATTTACACGTACCAATTTTATTAAATTTAATCATTAGCCCCCAACCTCTCCAAATGAGGTGCATCAGAGACTCAAGGTACTGGAAGCTGTAAATATCAAGACAGCCCAAATGTGACAATATAGTTTCCGTATAAAAATAAAGCTCAGGTAGTTGATGTGAAAAGTGTCTTGAAGCCATCCAAATCAAACCAAAATAATGTTCGTTAAAAAAAGAGAGAAAGTTGCAATCTTACCATAAGATAACAACAACAAACTTGATATGATAAAACCTACAATGGCCAATAGCAACTTCATTCTTGTTGCATGAAAAAGAATGTTTTTGTGCCAAATAAAATAAAAAAAATAAATAAATAAAAACAGTTGGCCCACGGTTAGCCATAGCAGAAGTGACTTGATGCACATACAACAGATGACTCTTGAAAAAATCAGGGAAGTGCACATTTCTGAACCGAAGGACTATGCATCAAAGCATATGAAGACGATCTCAATGGTTATCAAAAAATACATTTCAGCCTTTGATGTCCTCAATAACCACACGAGCCGCGTTGCGCCCAGGTGCACCCATGACACCACCACCAGGATGGGCTCCACTCCCGCATAGATACAATCCTCGCAATGGGGTTCTATAATTTGACCTGATATTGCATCCCAAAGTAACGATTAGCTTATCATGCAAAACAGAGTTGTGTATAATATAAAATATAAAATATAAATAAAATTGTTGAAGTTTACCATCCTTTAACAGGTCTCATGAGGAAAAGAGAATCTAACCCCATTGCACCATGAAAGATGTTCCCTCCTGTCATACTAAATATTTAGCTACATATGCATACGAATTAAGAAACGCTGAAAACCAGTTTTAAACATTTATTTGTCCAGATAAATTTTAATATTGAAAATGTATAGAGGGGTGATTACCAGTGAGACCAATTATCTTTTCAAGGTCTGGGGGAGCCAACATGTCATAACCAATAACTGATGAACTGAAGCCAGGGGCGTACTCGTCAATTAAGCTGAAACATCTTTGTGCAAATGATTCCTACACAAACGTGTTACTAATGTATAAGGGTTGAGAAACCAAATGTAAAACAAAAACAATATGTTAAGATCGATAACAATAGAAACACTCGGAGTAAGTTAGTGATATAAACAACTATTATATTATATTATATTATATTATATTATATACTTTAGATAGATGACACAACCAGTTTACAAGAGAAATTACAACTTTAGTATTTCGAATTTCTTAAGAAGCTTTCAATTGTGTCGAAATGCCATATTAATATATCACTCCCATCATTATATTTTCATGCTCTCACATGTTCAGCTCTCCAAGAAGATACAAAATCTATGTACTCCCCCGTCTTAAAATAATTATCCCGTTTTGACTTTTGAAAGTCAAATAATTGTCCCGTTTTGACTTTTGGGATGAAGGGATTAATTAGTAGTATTTAATAAAACAAGAAAAACTATAGATGAAATAGAGACCAAACTTACTCTATATGCAGCATCTTCCCAGCTGCCATCATTAGGTTTATATGGAGTAAACTGAACAAACAAATTAATAACATGTTTTCCTGCAAAAATTGGTTCACTTTTTATCACTTTGAAGCTCATGACAAATAAAATGCATTGAACAAACGTGTTCTAATATACGGAGCTCAATAGCTTGTGAACTAAACTTATCAAAACGTTTGAAATTACAAATAAGTACCCGGTGGAGATATAGTCTTGTCCAAGACTGAAGGTATTGTCATTTCAATAACAGGCCTTTTTGATGGCAAGCCATTCATAGCATCCAAACATGCAGAGTCAATCTCCTCTATACTGACAAACAAGAATGAAAACACATAAGTTCTTCGCTTATTTAATCTGTAAAAAAGGTAATAAATATAATAAAAATAATAAAGAACACTATATGTAACAATTCATAAAAAAAATACCTCTCTGAACCAATGTGAATTGTACCCATATGTTGAGGACCAGCTTCAGGGTACGCGATATCACAGCATTTAAACTGTGGCAGTTTGTCAACTGCTAAGTTGATTTTGGTAGTTGCCTGTAAAACAGAGTAACATTTAGTGTTTAATATAATTAACAAAAAAAGAAAACATGTCAAACGGTTGAAAGTAAGAGTGCAATTGAATGCATAAAGCATCTCAATATTTCAATTCAATGTAATGATGAAATTATTATTGAAATTGTTCAACTTTCATAATCACATAATATATTACAATGTCAAGTATATTTCTGATAACAAGGATGATGAATTGCTTACAGAGCTATAGTCGGAATGCTTAATTGCACGAGAGAAATCATCCGGAAGAACATTTTCAGGTACTAAGTCCTGTGTAAGACGAACAAATTGAAAAACCCAAAACAGTTGGTTGATGTTATTTACTTATTTATGGCCAAAAAAGATTATCAGCGTTGAATATTATACCATGAAAGTCTTGTAAGGAGTAGCATTTGACAAAACAGCTGAACTATGAACATGTGTACCATCACCCAAGATAACCTAAGAAAGTCAAAGTTAGTTTGACCATATATTGTATCATGACTCACAACAGTGATTGTCAATTGCATAATATAGCTCACCCCAGTTACTGTGCCTGAATCGTCCATCATCAGCTTCGATACCTGAATAACAATGACTCGATGAGTAACGACTTTAGTTCTGGTTAAATCTTAGTCGAACATGTTTAAATTGTTCAGTAGTATAAAATAATGATACTACGACACTACGTGATAAATTATAGAAGCTAAAAAATGTAAACTATGTAACAATATTAAACATTCTTGTCCATTGAAGAGACCAGCCAGAAGACTAAATGAGATGTAAACATATCACATATCCCTTATTATGCAACTCTTTCTCTAAATTTAAAAATTAAAATAAACAGAATCAGCAAAATTCGTTTTATAACAATCATAAACTAATAGTTTTACATTAAAATCATTCTATCAATAACTAATTATTCTTTTTATTATTAAAATTTATGGATCACAAGAAGTTACCTCTGCATTGGTAACTATGGTGGCACCAGCTTCCTTAGCAGCATTTCCAATGGCCATAGACACTGAACCCATTCCACCTTCAACATACCTAAACCCATATCAGCTACTGATACAGTAGGATATATACTTTGTATATATTAATCAAACAATGTAACAATTATGCATAAAAAGAAAATTAAATACAATAAGTATTGATCTAGTAATAAATAATAAATATTACATGTTGTAGCAGATACTTACGACCAAATTCCACGATCGCCATCAGTTTCTCCCATTACATGATGTAGCAGAACATATCCACTTCCTGGTGTGTTGGCACTTGCCTACAATACAGCAAAGCTAGCAGAGTTCATATTTTAGAACCATATCATGTTTATATTTAGAAACGAATGTTAATTCATTTAGTTGGTTGTCGAAGTACTTATGTTAATCCATGTTATACTTCGCAGTGAACATAAAAATATGACCAAAAAGTTATGTTTGCAGAAAGATGTAAAAAGATATAGAAATGGAGGACTTACAGTGGTTCCTATGACTGCATCAGTAGCAAGTGTAGCTTTCAACACCTCACTCTGCAATTATAAAGGAATTCATTAAAACATTGAAATTATATATCATATAATGATCATACCCTCAAAATTTTCAGGTACAAGAAGCAAATGATCTTCTAAGATTAAACAGTGCAAAAGAATAATATACAGCATTGATGAATGAGTATCAAGTAACAACCTCAAACCAGTTATTTAAAACCTTCGAGGCTGGTGAAAGTAAAAGGTCCATGAAATCCCTGTAATAAAATAAAAACTACATACGTTAAGAAAGTATGTAACACAGATCAAACCTTGAAGGTTATTAGTTGTATCTGAATTATTAATCCATTTTAGTAAAAATAAATCCAACAAATTCATCTGATAAAGGTTGCATTCTGCAGTTTGTTCCAGAATATGAGATCTTACACCAGCCCTTGTTGGCCCATCGAGACAGACTGATGCAAACAATGGGCCCAAAATTCTGATTTCTGTAACTTATGTTTCAAACGTGAATTGAAAGACGAAACGCCTTGGTGAGCTTCAGGCGGTGATGAATCTATTAATGGATCCATGAACTTGCAAAAGTTCTCCAGTTGCTTCTCGTACCTACGTATAAGCAACAGTAAACGATAAAACAAATAACAAATAAATATATAACTTATGATGGACATGAGCAAACGATAAAGATATAAACTGATTGTAAGAAAAAGTTATAGTATGTCAAGATACAATTACAAACACTTGGTGTGCATTACAATGTGACCAAAATTGATAGCACGTGCTATGCGAAACACCTCATATGCATATTATCAAACACTTGGTGTGCATTGCAGAGTGTAATATGCTCACAAATATTTTAAATAAGATCACAAATTTATACAAACAACCTCGGATAAGCATCCGCATCGTGTTTCGAAAACTTCGAAATTTCGGAATGATTTAAGACAGCATCAGGCCCTAACAGAAGATAACGTCCGTCCAAACACGGCGTAAACGATGACGGACTCCTTTTCAACAATTTCAATCCGTGTCTATGCAACTCCAGATCTCTACAATTTCATCAAATCAATTGATTAAACGATACAGGCATGCCAGTAGATAGAATTCAATAAACAGTATTAGAGATATTGTTTATTTATTGATTATAGATTAATAAAAAACCTAATGATAGAAGGACGAAGGAGGCTTTGAAGGTAGCTGCAACGGGAGAATTTGAAACCAGGAATGAGTTCTTCGGTGACGGCGGCGCCGCCGATGAGGTGACGGCGTTCGAGGACGGCGACGGAGAGACCTGATTGAGCAAGGTAAGCAGCGGCGGTAAGACCGTTATGACCACCGCCGATTACTATTGCGTCCCATTTTTTGCTTGTTAAGGAGGTGGTGCAAAAGCCTCTTCTCCACATTATTGATGATTTCGAGACACTTTTTAATTATTGATTGACTGTAACTGTATACTGTAGTGTGAGGCTTTAGCAAAGACGGGGTTGCCTCTTTCAAACAGTTTGTTCACACAAAGACGCTTGCTACATTTTTAAAAAATATATTAATTTTAATAAACGAAACAAAACGAATGAACTTGAATTAAAAAGACAAAGTTACACCGATAGTACTCGTGGTTTGCTCCAACACACACAGATAGTCTAAACTTGATTTTTTTAATAAAGTAATTCAAAGGTATGGACTTATTCTACGGATAATTCAATTTTTAACGTCTGTTAAGTCATGACATATGACATGTGCTAGCACATGAGGGTTTATTTGTCATATGACTTCTATTTTTTCTCTTTTATTTTTTCATTTATCTTTCTGAAATAATTGTGCCGTTGGTCCCTCTATTTTACCCCAAAAAGCTAACAGCGTCCCTCGAGTTTTTTTTTTGGCTTTCAGCATCCCTCTATTATAACTTTTATTGTTTACGCATCCCTCCGTCACTCAGCCGTTACTCTTGGACGTTAAGTGCCATCACGTGCATAAAACGTGATGGCTATTTTGATCATTTTACAGATTTAAAGATATTAACCCGGTTTGAAAAGGTTGGTATCGACATTTAATTAACACACTCACAACTCATCCTCTCATTTTACACGAACAAAATCCACAAAACCCTAAATCGATCGATCGATTGAAGCAATGTCTTGGCAGATTCGCACACCTGATACCGATCCTAAGTCCATCAATGATATATACGGTATGTATTTCTATACTTTAATTTTTTTTTTTTTTTTTTGCAGATTTATAACCCTAGAATCGAATTTCGCCTGATTTTAAGTTTACAAAATTAAATGCAGATTGTTACCCTGATTTGTTCACTGTTATCTTACATCATGGTGGTAGTCTAATGAAAAAAGGTAGTGAACTAGTTTACAGTGGACAAACAACCTACATTGATTGTTTTGATGTAGACAAGTTTAAATTTTATCAATTTAATCAAGTATTAACAGAGTTGGGTTATGATCCTCAAGAACCTGTAGTATTGAGGTATCTGCAACCGAATACAGAGTTGAATGTTGGGTTACATCTGTTAGATAATGATGAAGATGGTTTTATGATGCTTACTTACATGGATAGTGATAATACTAGGGAGTTTAATGTCTATGTTGAGCATCCAAATAAAACTGGGAAGAGGGTACTTATTCAAGAAATTGATGAGAATGTTAGTGAAGGTAATGCAGGTAGTGAAGCTAGTGAAGGTAGTGAAGATGGTGATTATATTGAAACAGATGAGGAAAATCGAATTGATGATGATGATGTAGACATGAGAGACTTCACCTTCAACATTGATAAAGATATTGAGTTTATGGGTAATGGTTCTAAGGTTTTCAACACATATGTTGTAGAAAATGAGGATGATCATGAGCTAGAAGAATTGAATAATGATGGGGTTGAGAGTTATGATTTTGAAAGTGATGAAGAAGCTTTAAGGAAGAAGAAAATTTGTGGGATTAGAGCACATGTGGAATCAAATGCGGAGATTGGAAAGACCTTTTTCTATCTTGGGCAGAAGTTTGAATCAAAAGCTGAGGTTAAGGAAGCAGTTCATTTACATGCTATTGAAACAAGAAGGAAGCTTGTGTTTGTTAAGAATGATAAAAAAAAAAGGATTAGGGTTCGATGTGAAGGGCTTATTACTAAACCAGAAGTTACTAAACCAGTAGATGCTGATGGTGGTAGTCAAGAGTGCAATAAAGAAATTGTTGGTCATAAGTGTGGTGAGGGGCCCAGCAGAGTAAAAACATGTGGTAAAAAAGGTAGTTTAGGTGGGAAAAGTAAAGACAAACGTTTAAAGGGTAAAGACAAACAAGTCAATGGGGATTCCAATAAATGTGATAATGGGGAATCTTGTGCACCTGCGAAAAGGGAGTGGGTGAAAAGAAAATTGATTATTAAATGTGACTTTGTCTTATTGATATCCAAACAACCAGATTGTCATGAATGGGAAGTGAAAACCTACAAACCCCATCACACTTGCAAACAATCCAGAAAGCTACCTTTCTGCACTTACAAATTCTTATCAACCAAGGTGTTGCCCAAATTAGCCACAAATCCCAAAATACCTATTAAAGCTGTTAAGGCTTTTTTGGAAACAGATCTGGAACTTGTAATCTCTGAATATAAAGCATATTGTGCTTTAAAAACTGCAACTAAGGTAATGCAAGGTGATTATCAATCACAGTATGGGGAACTTAGAGATTATATCTTAGAACTGCAGAGGTCTAATCCTGGTACAACTGTGAAACTTGATGTGGAACCTGGTAACCTTAAATCTAAAACTAGGGTTTTCAAAAGAATTTATGTATGTCTGGGAGCACTAAAGAAAGGATTCAAGGCAATTGGTAGAGATTTGTTGGGATTAGATGGTTGTTTCATGAAGGAACCTGCAAAAGGTTGTATTTTAACTACTGTTGGTGTTGATTCCAACAATGGCATTTATCATGTAGCATATGCCATTGTTGAGCTAGAATGTGGAGCTTCTTGGACTTGGTTTTTAAAATGTTTGGGTGAAGATCTTGATTTATGCAGCAACTCTAACTTTACATTCATATCAGACAGACAAAAGGTATTGTTTGTTTACATTCATATTTAATTATTCATTCATATCTAATTAATTGTTATTAGGGTTTGGTTAATGTTACTTTGATTAATTTATGTTATTAGGGTTTGGTACATGCTGTAGAGAATTTGTTTCCATGTGCTGAGCTCATACATTGTTTAAGGCATATTCATGGCAATATGAAAGGTTCATTTAGAGGAGTGGCATATAAAAATCGCTTGTGGAGGTGTGCCACTGTGACAACTGTACCTGAGTTTGAACATGCAATGAACCAGTTAAAAGAATTTGATAATGCTGCTTATGTTTGGTTGAGTGATATCTGTAGTGACCCGAACTTTTCCATGTTTATATATATATTAAATGAAATTGTTATTTACATGATTAAGTGTTTCCAACATGTTAAGCAATCAAACTTGTTAAGACCTGATTAATTGAAATAGGTTTCATATAGACAATTGACCACCCAAGTTGACCGGTGATTCATGAACGTTAAAACTTGTAAAAACTATATGATGAAATATATATAGATATATATATATATATAGTTAACATGATATTATGATAAGTAAACATATCATTAAGTATATTAACAATGAACTACATATGTAAAAGCAAGACTACTAACTTAATGATTTTGAAACGAGACATATATGTAACGATTATCGTTGTAACGACATTTAATGTATATATATCATATTAAGTGAAACAACCCAACCCGTACTCCGTACGATAAATTTTTTTTTTTTTTTTATAATACACATTTACGCGCCAATTAAATATGTAGACCAAATCACAAGTTCCATTAAACCATACAACCATTACCAATGTTTACAAAAGGGCACAAAGGCCATTAGTTAAGTAAATATAAGTTTGACCGAATACAATGATAGTTTATAAACCAAACGACCCAACGAGCATGGTTTGGGACTAAACTACCCAAAAGGTGGTCAACTTCCAGAAGCTCCTACAAGCACATCATCAAGGACATCTAGTGTCCGACAATCCCCTTCCCTTTATCCTCGCCTGCAACTAAAAAGATAAACAACGAGAGGGGTAAGCTAACGCTTAGTGAATGCAATAATTATACATGATCATATATAACCTACTTACTTGCATACACTTACACAATACCACATACGAGCTAGCAATTCAACAAACATGCAATCCATCATGCATAAACTACTATCCACGTTCCACATTACGCTAGCAACAATAATAGCATATAGTTCACAATATAATATGCTAAGTACAATTCGCACAACCATGGTTAACCAAGTATACAAGAGAACGGTACATGTAAGTCCGTTGGAGTTCATAACATCCACTAGTGTTACTTATACACCGCGTAATCACTAGTCCCCCGGGTGATGTCTTAAACACCGCGACTAACTCACCCTTACAACAATGTGGCGTCTTAAACACCGCGACGAATCCACACTTCATTCAATACAATGAGTGGTGTCTTGAACACCGCGACACTTCCACTCTCACGACATTGTGGTGTCTTAAACACCGCGACAATCCCACAAGTCAATTACACAAGGAGTAGTGTCTTAAGCACCGCGACAATACTACTCGTTACCTAGAATGTGGTGTCTTGAACTCCGCGACACTTCCACATTCATACCACACAAATAAATACATTATATACGTTCACGCATAATTATTCCACTCACCTTGACACAAGGATGATGAATATTCGCTTCCAAACTCAAAGCCAAGTACCTAATACGTTAAGTACCAATTCAATACATAAACTAGTGGAATTAACCACATTACAATTACTTGGGCATTTAATGACTCAATTCACATTAAATGACCCAACTACATCACAACCGCCCTCTTAATGGCCAAGACTCGACTTTAGTTACCAACATTAGTGCATTAAAGTCTACTAGCCTCAATTGACATCCACCTAGGGTAATTTACACCCATTTTACCCAAACTAGGTCAACTAGTACATTCTTGACCCATTTTGACACTTTCACATCCAAACTAGTCAAACATAACCCAAATGACATCTCTTTTAATTTTAACAAATGTTTAATGCTTTTAATATCATTAACACTTTCAACTCACAATTACAAGGCCAAAACCCTAGATTATGGCCATTAGGGTTTCATTACAACAACCTAACCCAAATTCACCCATTTTACTCCCAAATGGGTCATACAAGCTTCTATTAACCAAAACCCTAGCCATAATCAATTAAAACTCGAAACTTAGAGTTAGAACTTACCGAGACTATCACCACGTAGCTAGAGTCACAAGGAACAACTTTAATACTTGCTCCAAAGATCAACCCTAAATCCTTCCTCTCTCAATCTCACTTTGAATCCAAATAGGTGTTAGAGTTTTGGGAGAGAAATTGAAAGAAAATGAAAAAGGAAAATGAAATAAATGAACTAGTGGACCAGATTTAATGCACCCATCTGATCTATACGTCCATTTACCATTTTGCCCCTCAAAATCTCTTAATTTAACCTAAAACCGGGACCTGGCCAGCAGGCCTGCCGCGGCGCGGCACTAAACGTCGCGGCGCGATGAATCAAAGTAAAATTCACCATGCTTAAGTCCTGTTCTGATCTGGAAACGCTTGTTGGGTCGCGGCGCTGACCCGTTTGTCGCGGCGCGACATACGCCTGGGTCCGGCCACTTCGACTAGTTAGTCAAATTTCCAAGGTTTCCACAACTAATTCCTTCATTCTCGTTCCCAATACACGTCTAAGCCTCACATCTAAGTCTCACGAGACCTAACACTACACAAGCTCATTTGTACACTTATATACGCACATGTTAACTAGCACACAATAAATTATATATATACGTTTATCTATACAATTACGCATAAGCTTCCGAATCATAACGTACAAATGGTTAAATATGTACCTTTAGTCACGTACGGGAAAAACGGGATGTTACAACTCTCCCCCACTTAGATCGGAGCGCGTCCTCACGATCCAAGCCGCATGACAAGCCGGAAGATAAACCAAAGCAAACTCTTCGGATTCCCATGTAAACTCGGAACCCTTTCGATGTCGCCATTGCACTTTGAAGGTTCTAACTTCCTTGTTCCGCAACATCTTAACCTTTTCATCAAGGATTGCAACCGGTTCTTCCGCATACTCTAACTTGTTATTCAAAGTAATCTCATCCAATGGCACCCAAGTCGAGTCATCCACAAGACACTTGCGAAGATGGGAAACATGGAACGTATTATGAATTCCCGCAAGTTCTTCGGGTAACTCTAATCGATAAGCAACCTCACCAACACGTGCCAATACCTTGAAAGGACCAATAAACCGAGGAGCTAACTTTCCTCGCTTTCTAAACCGAATCACACCCTTCCATGGAGAAACCTTAAGCATCACCATATCACCTTCTTGAAACTCAATCGTTCTTCTACCTTTATCGGCATAAGAATTTTGTCTATCTTGCGCCGCTTTAAGTCGAGCCCGAATCATTTCAATTTTACTATTCGTCTCCAAAACCAAATCGGAACTTCCGATTTCTCGTTGACCCACTTCTCCCCAACAAATGGAAGTTCGACATCTACGCCCATAGAGCATCTCGTATGGTGGCATCCCAATACTAGCGTGGTAACTATTATTGTATGAGAATTCCACCAAGGGTAAGTGCTCGTCCCAACTTCCACCAAAATCAATAATACACGCCCTCAACATATCCTCTAGCGTTTGGTTAGTATGCTCGGTTTGACCGTCCGTTTGAGGATGATACGCCGTGCTCATTTTTAATTGAGTACCCATATCTTCATGAAACTTGTTCCAAAACCGAGATGTAAAGCGAGTATCTTGATCCGAAACAATAGATACCGGAACCCCATGTCTTGATATCACCTCCTTTATAAACAACTTAGCTAAAGTCTCCGATGATATCGTTTCCCGAATGGGAAGAAACAAGGCACTCTTCGTCAATCTATCAACAATCACCCAAATCGTATCGTATTGGGTTCGCGCCGTCTTCGGTAACTTGGTAATAAAGTCCATGGTAATGTGCTCCCATTTCCATTTCGGGACTTCCAATGGTTGTAACTTACCGTAAGGCTTTTGGTGTTCGGCTTTGACTTGCAAGCACGTGACGCATTGTTCAACATACTTAACCACATCACGTTTCATGCCGGGCCACCAATAATCTTTCTTCAAATCATAGTACATTTTCGTTGCACCCGGATGAATGGAATATTTGGACTTATGTGCTTCATCAAGTAGCACTCGCCGGTAATCCCCCATCTTAGGTACCCATACCCTTCCTTGAAAGGACAACAAGCCACGCGAGCCCATTGTAATGAACTCCGATTGGCCAACGATTCGTTCCATGTGCTTATTGTGAACATAAGCCTCTATTTGATCTTCACCCATCTTTTCAAGAAAGTCATTAGTGATAATCAAACGTAATGATCCCACCTTTATCGCCGGATGTGTACTCTTTCGACTCAAGGCGTCCGCAACAACGTTCGCCTTACCCGGATGATAAAGTATCACGCAATCATAATCTTTCACCACGTCCATCCATCTACGTTGACGATAATTCAAATCTCGTTGAGTGAAAAGATGTTTCAAATTTTTGTGATCCGAATATATCGTACACTTGACACCATACAAGTAATGGCGCCAAATTTTCAACGCGTGCACTACCGCCGCCATCTCAAGATCATGAGTCGGGTATCTCGTTTCGTGTTCTTTTAATTGTCGAGAGGCATAAGCGATGACTTTACCTCTTTGCATCAGAACACACCCGAGCCCATTCAACGAAGCATCACAATAAACCACCATGTCTTCAATCCCTTCCGGTAACACCAACACCGGAGCTTGACATAACTTTTCTTTCAACAATTGAAAGGCGACTTCTTGTTCTTTTTCCCAATTAAATTTAACATTTTTCCTCGTCAACTTCGTCAAAGGAGAAGCAATCTTAGAAAAGTCTTGAATAAACCGACGATAATAACCGGCCAATCCGAGAAAACTTCGGATTTCCGTAGGCGTAGTCGGTCGACTCCAACTTTTCACCGTTTCGATCTTCCCCGGGTCTACCATAATACCTTCTTGATTCACAATATGACCAAGGAATTGAACTTCCCTTAGCCAAAATTCACATTTGGAGAACTTAGCATACAATTTATCCCTTCGCAACGTCTTCAACACTTCACGTAGATGGTGTTCATGTTCCTTCATACTCTTGGAATAAACGAGTATGTCGTCAATGAACACGATTACCGACTTGTCCAACATAGGTTGGCACACTCGGTTCATTAGATCCATGAATTCCGCCGGTGCATTCGTGAGACCAAAAGGCATAACCACAAACTCATAATGCCCGTAACGCGTCCGAAAGGCCGTTTTCTCGATGTCTTCCTCACGGACCCGCACTTGATGATAGCCGGACCGTAAATCGATCTTAGAAAAATACGTGGCACCTTGGAGTTGATCAAATAAATCGTCGATCCGAGGTAATGGATAACGATTCTTGATCGTCACTTTATTCAACTCCCTATAGTCGATGCACATTCGCATGCTTCCATCTTTCTTTTTCACAAACAAAACCGGAGCACCCCACGGCGAGGAGCTTGGTCGAATGAAACCCTTCTCAAGCAACTCTTGGGTTTGATTAAGCAATTCTTGCATCTCCGTCGGCGCTAAACGATAAGGGGTTTTAGCAATGGGAGTAGCTCCCGGAACCAACTCGATGCGAAATTCGACTTGTCTTTCCTCCGGAACACCCGGTAATTCATCCGGAAAGACATCTTCAAATTCGTTAACCACCGGAATCTTACGAATAGGTGGTGGCTCATCACGAGTATCAACTACGTGAGCAAGATAAAACAAGGCACCGCTCTTGCGAAAACGTCGTGCCCTTGCATAAGTGCACAATGGTACGAGTCTTCTCCGTCTATCGCCATGAATAATCAACTCTCCCCCACTTGGGGTCCTAACACGAATGAACTTATCATGGCATGCAATATCGGCTCTATAACGATCGAGCCAATCCATACCAACAACAATATCGAACTCACCCAAAGTCATCGGAATGAGGTCAATTTTAAACGTTTCGGTACCAAACACAACATCACAATTCTTACAAGCATCAACCACTAGCGCTGTCTTGCCATCCGCTATTTCGACTTCAACCAGACGACTCAACTTAACTAGCGGTTTATTTAACTTAGATACAAATCGAGGCGACACAAAAGACAAATTAGCACCGCTATCAAATAATATCTTGGCCGGTTTAGAGTTAACCAAGAAAGTACCTGAGACAACTTCGTTCGATTGTTTAGCTTCATCATTAGTCATCAAATAATTTCGACCCCGGCCCGTACCCGCCGCCTTCTCTAACCGCTTGACATGATCATTAACCAACTCGGGACACTCGGTCTTCTTGTGTCCTTCCTTCCCACAATTGTAACAAGTGAATTTTGTAGTAGAAGATGGTTTGGTGCAATCACGGGCCATATGTCCCCTTCGCCCACAATTATGACAAGAATAGGGGAAAATCCCCCGAAGCACCTTTCTTCACACTCCCCACACTCTCGGAGCCTTTCTTAAACTTCTTGCTAGAAAAATTAGATTGACTAGTAGCTTCAAACTTTTTCTTGCCCAAGGTAAGGCTATTCTTCCTCATCACAAGCGCCTCGAAGCCCTTGGCCATGTTAAACAATTCATCAAAGCTTTTCACCACATTCACACTTATCTTCTCTTGATAACTATCATTCAAGATCCGATAAAAATCTTCCCTTAACATCTTATCATTCCCGACATACTCCGGGCAAAATTGAGTCTTAGACAAAAACACGGATTTGAGAGTGTTCAAGTCCATCGACCCTTGCCTCAAGGAACGTAACTCGTCCTTTAGCCTAGTGAGATCAGCCGAAGTTCGGTATTCTTCGAAAAATTCCACCTTAAACTCATCCCAAGAAAAGTCCATGCATTGTTCTTCGCCATAGACTTGAATCTTTGCATCCCACCATAGCTTGGCATCACCTCTTAGCATGCTACAACCATACCTTGTCTTTTTATCGTTAGGGCACTCACATGTACGAAAAGCCCCCTCCATATCGGAGATAAACCGGGCACTCTTAAGTGGGTCCCGTTCACCATCAAAGGTAGGAGGTTGAGCATCCTTGAAGTTCTTAAAGAAAAAGTCTCGCCTCCCCACATTCTCTTCTTGAAGAACAATTTTAATTTGTTCCTTAACCATATCGACGACTTGTTCTTCAATAGTGTCTAGAAACATCTTCTTAATATCAACAAGAAAATCCGCCCTTTGGCGTTGAAAGATGGCCTCAACCTTGGCCGTGAACTCGGGGTCCTCGCTCGTGCCCCCATTATCGGTGTCGTGTCCGTTTCTCATCTTCATTCTATAAAACGGGAAAGATTAAACAACGAAACCAAAGACATGACACATATATACCATACCACCCCATCTCGCTCAACAATCGTCATACATCGCTCGTTTGACACGATTTGCACCCGTAGCAAGGGTAGCTAGTCATTGCTACACGAGCACGTCGCATTAACTTGCTAGTACAACGTCTATCTCGCTTGATGATTCCAACTACAACACAAAACAATGAGTGCATGGTTAGTTCATATAAACCTACGCACTACCATTCCCGATTCGACCTGAAGTCGTACAAGTCCCGCCTAAAAGCGCATACACATAAAAGTCTAAGTCTAGGCACCTATCTCAAGTCGCCTAAATCCCTTAGACCATGCTCTGATACCACTTGAAACAACCCAACCCGTACTCCGTACGATAATTTTTTTTTTTTTTATAATACACATTTACGCGCCAATTAAATATGTAGACCAAATCACAAGTTCCATTAAACCATACAACCATTACCAATGTTTACAAAAGGGCACAAAGGCCATTAGTTAAGTAAATATAAGTTTGACCGAATACAATGATAGTTTATAAACCAAACGACCCAACGAGCATGGTTTGGGACTAAACTACCCAAAAGGTGGTCAACTTCCAGAAGCTCCTACAAGCACATCATCAAGGACATCTAGTGTCCGACAATCCCCTTCCCTTTATCCTCGCCTACAACTAAAAAGATAAACAACGAGAGGGGTAAGCTAACGCTTAGTGAATGCAATAATTATACATGATCATATATAACCTACTTACTTGCATACACTTACACAATACCACATACGAGCTAGCAATTCAACAAACATGCAATCCATCATGCATAAACTACTATCCACGTTCCACATTACGCTAGCAACAATAATAGCATATAGTTCACAATATAATATGCTAAGTACAATTCGCACAACCATGGTTAACCAAGTATACAAGAGAACGGTACATGTAAGTCCGTTGGAGTTCATAACATCCACTAGTGTTACTTATACACCGCGTAATCACTAGTCCCCCGGGTGATGTCTTAAACACCGCGACTAACTCACCCTTACAACAATGTGGCGTCTTAAACACCGCGACGAATCCACACTTCATTCAATACAATGAGTGGTGTCTTGAACACCGCGACACTTCCACTCTCACGACATTGTGGTGTCTTAAACACCGCGACAATCCCACAAGTCAATTACACAAGGAGTAGTGTCTTAAGCACCGCGACAATACTACTCGTTACCTAGAATGTGGTGTCTTGAACTCCGCGACACTTCCACATTCATACCACACAAATAAATACATTATATACGTTCACGCATAATTATTCCACTCACCTTGACACAAGGATGATGAATATTCGCTTCCAAACTCAAAGCCAAGTACCTAATACATTAAGTACCAATTCAATACATAAACTAGTGGAATTAACCACATTACAATTACTTGGGCATTTAATGACTCAATTCACATTAAATGACCCAACTACATCACAACCGCCCTCTTAATGGCCAAGACTCGACTTTAGTTACCAACATTAGTGCATTAAAGTCTACTAGCCTCAATTGACATCCACCTAGGGTAATTTACACCCATTTTACCCAAACTAGGTCAACTAGTACATTCTTGACCCATTTTGACACTTTCACATCCAAACTAGTCAAACATAACCCAAATGACATCTCTTTTAATTTTAACAAATGTTTAATGCTTTTAATATCATTAACACTTTCAACTCACAATTACAAGGCCAAAACCCTAGATTATGGCCATTAGGGTTTCATTACAACAACCTAACCCAAATTCACCCATTTTACTCCCAAATGGGTCATACAAGCTTCTATTAACCAAAACCCTAGCCATAATCAATTAAAACTCGAAACTTAGAGTTAGAACTTACCGAGACTATCACCACGTAGCTAGAGTCACAAGGAACAACTTTAATACTTGCTCCAAAGATCAACCCTAAATCCTTCCTCTCTCAATCTCACTTTGAATCCAAATGGGTGTTAGAGTTTTGGGAGAGAAATTGAAAGAAAATGAAAAAGGAAAATGAAATAAATGAACTAGTGGACCAGATTTAATGCACTCATCTGATCTATACATCCATTTACCATTTTGCCCCTCAAAATCTCTTAATTTAACCTAAAACCGGGACCTGACCAGCAGGCCTGCCGCGGCGCGGCACTAAACGTCGCAGCGCGACGAATCAAAGTAAAATTCACCATGCTTAAGTCCTGTTCTGATCTGGAAACGCTTGTTGGGTCGCGGCGCGGACCCGTTTGTCGCGGCGCGACATACGCCTGGGTCTGGCCACTTCGACTAGTTAGTCAAATTTCCAAGGTTTCCACAACTAATTCCTTCATTCTCGTTCCCAATACACGTCTAAGCCTCACATCTAAGTCTCACGAGACCTAACACTACACAAGCTCATTTGTACACTTATATACGCACATGTTAACTAGCACACAATAAATTATATATATACGTTTATCTATACAATTACGCATAAGCTTCCGAATCATAACGTACAAATGGTTAAATATGTACCTTTAGTCACGTACGGGAAAAACGGGATGTTACATTAAGAGATATTCATACATCATATTATCATGATAATATAATAATTTAAAATCTCATTTGATATTATAAACATTAGTTTAACAACATTTAACAAGATCGTTAACCTAAAGGTTTTAAAACAACACTTACATGTAACGACTAACGATGACTTAACGACTCAGTTAAAATGTATATACATGTAGTGTTTTAATATGTATTCATACACTTTTGAAAGACTTCAAGACACTTATCAAAATACTTCTACTTAACAAAAATGCTTACAATTACATCCTCGTTCAGTTTCATCAACAATTCTACTCGTATGCACCCGTATTCGTACTCGTACAATACACAGCTTTTAGATGTATGTACTATTGATATATACACTCCAATTATCAGCTCTTAGCAGCCCATGTGAGTCACCTAACACATGTGGGAACCATCATTTGACAACTAGCATGAAATATCTCATAAAATTATAAAAATATGAGTAATCATTCATGACTTATTTACATGTAAACAAAATTACACATCCTTTATATCTAATCCATATACCAACAACCAAAAACACCTACAAACACTTTCATTCTTCAATTTTCTTCATCTAATTAATCTCTCTCAAGTTCAATCGTCAAGTTCTAAGTGTTCTTCATAAATTCTACAAGTTCTAGTTTCATAAAATCAAGAATACTTCCAAGTTTGCTAGCTTACTTCCAATCTTGTAGAGTGATCATCCAACCTCAAGAAATCTTTATTATTTACAGTAAGATATCTTTCTAATACAAGGTAATACTTATATTCAAACTTTGATTCAATTTTTATAACTATAACAATCTTATTTCGAGTGGAAATCTTACTTGAACTTGTTTTCGTGTCATGATTCTGCTTCAAGAACTTTCAAGCCATCCAAGGATCCTTTGAAGCTAGATCCATTTTTCCCATTTCCATTAGCTTTATCCAGAAAACTTGAGGTAGTAATGATGTTCATAACATCATTCGATTCATACATATAAAGCTATCTTATTCGAAGGTTTAAACTTGTAATCACTAGAACATAGTTTAGTTAATTCTAAACTTGTTCGCAAACAAAAGTTAATCCTTCTAACTTGACTTTTAAAATCAACTAAACACATGTTCTATATCTATATTATATGCTAACTTAATGATTTAAAACCTGGAAACACGAAGAACACTATAAAACCGGACATACGCCGTCGTAATAATACCGCGGGCTGTTTTGGGTTAGTTAATTAAAAACTATGATAAACTTTGATTTAAAAGTTGTTCTTCTGGTAAAATGATTTTTCTTATGAACATGAAACTATATCCAAAAATCATGGTTAAACTCAAAGTGGAAGTATGTTTTCTAAAATGGTCATCTAGACGTCGTTCTTTCGACTGAAATGACTACCTTTACAAAAACGACTTGTAACTTATATTTCCAACTATAAATCTATACTTTTTCTGTTTAGATTCATAAAATAGAGTTCAATATGAAACCATAGCAATTTGATTCACTCAAAACGGATTTAAAATGAAGAAGTTATGGGCAAAACAAGATTGGATAATTTTTCTTGTTGTAGCAACGTGAAAATTGGTAACAAATCTATATTAATCATATCCTAGCTAACTTATATTGTATTATACATGTATTCTAAAATATTATGTAATCTTGGGATACCATAGACACGTATGCAAATGTTTTGACATATCATATCGACCCATGTGTATATATTATTTGGAACAACCATAGACACTCTATATGCAGTAATGTGGGAGTTAGCTATACAGGGTTGAGGTTGATTCCAAAAATATATATACTTTGAGTTGTGATCTAGCCTGAGACGTGTATACACTGGGTCGTGGATTGATTCAAGATAATATATATCAATTTTTTCTGTACAACTAACGTTAGACAACTAGTTGTAGGTTACTAACGAGGACAGCTGACTTAATAAACTTAAAACATCAAAATGTATTAAAAGTGCTGTAAATATATTTTGAATATACTTTGATATATATGTACATATTTATTATAGGTTCGTGAATCGACTAGTGGCCAAGTCTTACTTCCTGACGAAGTAAAAATCTGTGAAAGTGAGTTATAGTCCCACTTTTAAAATCTAATATTTTTGGGATGAGAATACATGCAGGTTTTATAAATGATTTACAAAATAGACACAAGTACGTGAAACTACATTCTATGGTTGAATTATCGAAATCGAATATGCCCCTTTTTATTAAGTCTGGTAATCTAAGAATTAGGGAACAGACCCCTAATTGACGCGAATCCTAAAGATAGATCTATTGGGCCTAACAAACCCCATCCAAAGTACCGGATGCTTTAGTACTTCGAAATTTATATCATATCCGAAGGGTGTCCCGGAATGATGGGGATATTCTTATATATGCATCTTGTTAATGTCGGTTACCAGGTGTTCACCATATGAATGATTTTTATCTCTATGTATGGGATGTATATTGAAATATGAAATCTTGTGATCTATTGTTACGATTTGATATATATAGGTTAAACCTATAACTCACCAACATTTTTGTTGACGTTTAAAGCATGTTTATTCTCAGGTGAATATTAAGAGCTTCCGCTGTTGCATACTAAAATAAGGACAAGATTTGGAGTCCATGTTTGTATGATATTATGTAAAAACTGCATTCAAGAAACATATGTCGATGTAATATATTTCTATTGTAAACCATTATGTAATGGTCGTGTGTAAATAGTATATTTTAGATTATCATTATTTGATAATCTACGTAATGCTTTTGAAACCTTTATTGATAAAATAAAGGTTTTGGTTGTTTTAAAAATGAATGCAGTCTTTGAAAAACGTCTCATATAGAGGTCAAAACCTCGCAACGAAATCAATTAATATAGAACGTTTATAATCAATATGAACGGGACATTTCAGTTGGTATCCGAGCGTTGGTCTTAGAGAACCAGAAAATTTGCATTAGTGTGTCTTATCGAGTTTGTTAGGATGCATTAGTGAGTCTGGACTTCGACCGTGTTTTCTTTAAAAATGATTGCTTAACATTTTTGTTGGAAACTATATATTTTTAACATGTGAATATTCTGTGATATATTAATCTCTTAACGTGTTTGATATTATGCGATAGATGTCTACCTCTAGAACAAGTCCCATTGACTTACCTAATAATAATGAAGAGTCAAATGTAAATTGGAATGATTCTTGGACTGATTCACAAGTTCCCGAAGAGGAACCGGAAGAAGAGTCGGAACCGGAAGAAGAATCGGAACCGGAAGAAGAAAAACAACCAGTGGGGGAAATAATAAAACGGTTAAGTAGAAGAAAATTCTCAACCAACCGACCAAAGTTAATTATGGTCAATGGTGTTTCCGCCAAGGAAGCAAAGTATTGGGAAGATTACCAATTCTCCGATGAATTGGATCCCAACAAGGATTCCGATGATGTTATAGAAATTACCCCAACATAATTTAATAAGGCAAAAGAGAACAATAAGGGAAAGGGCATAAAAATAGAGAAATTTGATTCCAAACCCGATGAACTTTATATGTATCGTCAACACCCGTATTTCTTAAGTTGTGACAATAACCCGGGAACCTCTAAACCACCAGGTTTTTCTAAACCAATGTGGAAAACGACGGCTCGTATTAGGGGAACATCATATATCCCTAGAAACATGGCAAAACGAACCAAAACCGAAGAAGAAGAAACGAGCGAGCCGGAATAAGATAGTTGTATTCGTGTGGTGTAATATATGTAATATATTGTGCTTATGCTTTATGATATATGTAAAAATTGTTTGTATTAATAAGTAATTTTTTTATGAATCTAACTCTTGTCTATTTTACAGTATAAAAACACAAAATGGATAGACAACCCAATATTTTAAGAGACCTACCCGGAGACATGATTGATGAAATCTTGTCTAGAGTCGGTCAGAATTCCTCGGCACAACTATTTAAGGATTGATCAGTTTGTAAGACATTCGAAGAACGTTCCAAAAATGCCTTGGTTTATAAAAGGCTTTCGTTCGAAAGATGGGGATATCACATTGGGAAATCCATAAGTTACGATGTGTTTACTTTGACGCATATATTACGGGGAACCCAAATGCTATTTTACGCAACGGGTTAAGAAATTATTTTGACTCAATATATCCGAATATAGGACTTCGTGATTTAGAAAAAGCGGCTAACATGCAACATAAAGAAGCATGTTATGCTTACAAGTTAGTAATGTTCGTTTCTCACCAAAGTGAGAACAAGAACATCGGGCTACAACTATTAAATAAAACGTTCCCACAAGTGACGGACTCAGTAGTTGGGGTGAGAAACAAGCTTTTTAGATTGTTACGGGACTGTTGGACATTACGTAACCCTCGTCCCTTTGACGACGTTACAACACGCTGTCTTATCAATGGCCATAACGGTTATGTTCCACAAGACCAAGGATGGAAAGTAGTCCTAGTAAAACCAGAATGCATGACTTGTTTCTGGACGTATGAATTACGTGTATTTATTGCCTTTGCTGAACGACTTGTGTACTAGCTAGAATTATCTTCACAACTATCTTGTATCAAAGTTATTGTGTGATATATTTCATGTTATATGTAAAATAAGCGGTATTGTAAATTTGTAAAATATTGTGAAAAAGTTTGAACGCGAAATATTATTATAATCAGTTTTTCATATAGAATTATAGTATTTGAATTGTATATTAGCTACTAAGTATGAACTTAACGGGTAGGTACTACCCGAATTTAAACTTATAAAACGCTAATATGAAGAAAAAGCTTTTATAAATGAGTTCATATTTTGCTACGAGATACTATTGACTACTCTTAATATTCTGTATGATTAACTTGTTTCATTTGACTATTTGAAAGAAATGGCACCGACTACTCGACAAACCATGAATATGAGCGAAGAGGAATTTCGTACCTTTCTTGCTGCAAACATAGCCGCAGTACAGGCTGCGCTACATACCAACAATAACTCCGAATCTAGCAATGCAGCTAACGGCACAAGAAATCGTGTAGGATGCACCTACAAAGAATTCACTGCCTGCAAACCTTTGGAATTTGATGGAACCGAAGGACCGATCGGATTGAAACGGTGGACCGAGAAGGTCGAATCGGTGTTTGCCATAAGTAAGTGTACTGAAGAGGACAAAGTGAAGTACGCTATGCATACCTTCACAGGTACTGCATTAACATGCTGGAATACCTATCTAGAGCAAGTGGGACAAGATGATGCTTACACACTACCGTGGTCAGCATTAAAGCACTTGATGAACGAGAAGTACCGTCCCAGAACCGAGGTCAATAAGCTCAAGACATAACTTAGAGGGTTACGAACCCAAGGATTTGATATTACCACGTACGAAAGATGATTCACAGAATTGTACCTATTGTGTCCGAGAGCGTTCGAAGATGAGGAAGAGAAGATCGACGCATTTGTGAAAGGATTACCGGAAAGAATCTAAGAAGATATAAGTTCACACGAGCCCGCCTCCATACAACAGGCATGTAGAATGGCTCATAAACTAGTGAACCAGATTGAGAAAAGAATTAAAGAACAGGCGGCTGAAGAGGCCAATGTGAAGCAAGTCAAAAGAAAGTGGGAGGAAAACGGTGATAAGAATCACCAATACAACAACAACATCAATTACAACAATAATCGCAACAAATATCCCAACAATCGCAACATCAATCGCAACTACAACAAACGGCCCAACAACAACAACAACAACAACAACAACAACAACATCAACTACAACAATCATCCCAACAACAATAACAACCGCAACAACAACAATAATCAGAAGCAGCTATGCCAAAGGTGTGAAAAGTATCACTCGGGGTTCTGCACCAAATTTTGCAACAAGTGTAAAAGAAATGGTCATAGCGTGGCGAAGTGTGAGGTCTACGGACCAGGGGTTAACAGAACGAAAGGAACAAATGGTGTCGGAATGAGTAATGGTGGAGCAAGTAGTGTCGGAGCAAGTTATGCCAATGTAGTTTGTTATAAATGTGGAAAACCGGGCCACATTATTAGAAATTTCCCGAATCAGGAGAACACGAATGGACAAGGCCGTGGAAGAGTTTTCAATATTAATGCAACAGAGGCACAGGAAGACCCGGAGCTTGTTACGGGTACGTTTCTTATTGACAATAAATCTGCTTACGTTTTATTTGATTCGGGTGCGGATAGAAGCTATATGAGTAGAGATTTTTGTGCTAAATTAAGTTGTCCATTGACACCGTTGGATAGTAAATTTTTACTCGAATTAGCAAACGGTAAATTAATTTCAGCAAATTATATATGCCGGAATCGAGAAATTAAACTGGGTAGCGAAATATTTAAGATTGATTTGATACCCGTAGAGTTAGGGAGTTTTGATGTAATAGTTGGCATGAACTGGCTGAAGAAGGTGAAAGCAGAGATCGTATGTTATAAAAATGCAATTCGCATTGTACGAGAAGAAGGAGAACCCTTAATGGTGTACGGAGAAAAGGGCAACACGAAGCTACATCTTATTAGTAATTTGAAGGCACAAAAACTAATAAGAAAAGGTTGCTATGCTGTTCTAGCACACGTCGAGAAAGTACAAACTGAAGAAAAGAGCAACAATGATGTTCCCGTCGCAAAAGAATTTCCTGATGTATTTCTGAAAGAATTACTGGGACTACCTCCACATCGATCTGTTGAATTTCAAATAGATCTTGTACCAGGAGCTGCACCAATAGCTCGTGCTCCATATAGACTCGCACCCAGCGAGATGAAAGAACCGCAAAGCCAACTGCAAGAACTATTAGAACATGGTTTCATTCGACCAAGCACATCACCATGGGGAGCTCCTGTTTTGTTTGTCAAGAAGAAGGATGGTACATTTAGGTTGTGTATTGACTACAGAGAGTTGAACAAACTTACCATCAAAAACCATTATCCACTGCCGAGAATTGACGACTTATTTGATCAACTACAAGGCTCGTCGGTTTATTCGAAGATCGATTTACGTTCTGGATATCATCAAATGCGAGTAAAGGAGGATGATATTCCAAAAACTGCTTTTAGGACGCGTTATGGTCATTACGAGTTTATGATTATGCCGTTTGGATTGACTAACGCACCAGCTGTGTTTATGGACCTTATGAACCGAGTGTGTGGGCCATATCTTGACAAGTTTGTCATTGTTTTCATCGATGACATACTTATTTACTCAAAGAATGATCAAGAGCACGAAGAACATTTGAGAAAAGTGCTAGAAGTATTGAGGAAAGAAAAACTATACGCTAAGTTTTCAAAGTGTGCATTTTGGTTGGAAGAAGTTCAATTTCTCGGTCACATAGTGAACAAAGAAGGTATCCAGGTGGACCCGGCAAAGATCAAAACCGTTGAAAAGTGGGAAACCCCAAAAACTCCGAAGCATATACGTCAATTTTTAGGATTGGCTGGTTACTACAGAAGATTCATCCAAGATTTCTCCAAAATAGCAAAACCCTTGACTGCATTAATGCATAAAGGGAAGAAATTTGAATTTAAGGATGAACAAGAGAAGGCATTTCAATTATTGAAGAAAAAGCTAACTACGGCACCTATATTGTCATTGCCTGAAGGGAATGATGATTTTGTGATTTATTGTGACGCATCAAAGCAAGGTCTCGGTTGTGTATTAATGCAACGGACGAAGGTGATTGCTTATGCGTCTAGACAATTGAAGATTCACGAGCAAAATTATACGACGCATGATTTGGAATTAGGCACGGTTGTTTTTGCATTAAAGACTTGGAGGCACTACTTATATGGGGTCAAAAGTATTATATATACCGGCACAAAAGTCTTCAACACATATTTAATCAGAAACAACTGAATATGAGGCAGCGTAGGTGGATTGAATTGTTGAATGATTACGACTTTGAGATTCGTTACCACCCAGGGAAGGCAAATGTGATAGCCGACGCCTTGAGCAGGAAGGACAGAGAACCCATTCGAGTAAAATCTATGAATATAATGATTCACAATAACCTTACTGCTCAAATAAAGGAGGCGCAACAAGGAGTTTTAAAAGAGGGAAATTTAAAGGATGAAATACCCAAAGGATCGGAGAAGCATCTTAATATTCGGGAAGACGGAACTCGGTATAGGGTTGAAAGAATTTGGGTACCAAAATTTGGAGATATGAGAGAAATGGTACTTAGAGAAGCTCATAAAATCAGATACTCAATACATCCTGGAACGGGGAAGATGTACACGGATCTTAAGAAACATTTTTGGTGGCCAGGTATGAAAGCCGATATTGCTAAATATGTAGGAGAATGTTTGACGTGTTCTAAGGTCAAAGCTGAACATCAGAAACCATCAGGTCTACTACAACAACCTGAAATCCCGGAATGGAAATGGGAAAACATTACCATGGATTTCATTACTAAATTGCCAAGGACTGCAAGTGGTTATGATACTATTTGGGTAATAGTTGATCGTCTCACCAAGTCAGCACACTTCCTGCCAATAAGAGAAGATAACAAGATAGAGAAGTTATCACGACTGTATTTGAAGGAAGTTGTCTCTAGACATGGAATACCAATCTCTATTATCTCTGATAGGGATGGCAGATTTATTTCAAGATTCTGGCAGACATTACAGCAAGCATTAGGAACTCGTCTAGACATGAGTACTGCCTATCATCCACAAACTGATGGGCAGAGTGAAAGGACGATACAAACGCTTGAAGATATGCTACGAGCATGTGTTATTGATTTCGGAAACAGTTGGGATCGACATCTACCGTTAGCAGAATTTTCCTACAACAACAGCTATCATTCAAACATTGAGATGGCGCCATTTGAAGCACTTTATGGTAGAAAGTGCAGGTCTCTGATTTGTTAGAGTGAAGTGGGGGATAGACAGATTACTGGTCCGGAGATAATACAAGAAACTACCGAGAAGATCATCCAAATTCAACAACGGTTGAAAACCGCCCAAAGTCGACAAAAGAGCTACGCCGACATTAAAAGATAAGACATAGAATTTGAAATTGGAGAGATGGTCATGCTTAAGGTTGCACCTTGGAAAGGTGTTGTTCGATTTGGTAAACGAGGAAAATTAAATCTAAGGTATATTGGACCATTCAAGATTATTGATCGTGCCGGACCAGTAGCTTACCGACTTGAGTTACCTCAACAACTTGCGAATGTACATAACACTTTCCACGTCTCGAATTTGAAGAAATGTTTTGCTAAAGAAGATCTCACTATTCCGTTGGACGAAATCCAAATCAATGAAAAACTTCAATTCATTGAAGAACCCGTCGAAATAATGGATCGTGAGGTTAAGAGACTTAAACAAAACAAGATACCGATTGTTAAGGTTCGATGGAATGCTCGTAGAGGACCCGAGTTCACCTGGGAGCATGAAGATCAGATGAAGAAGAAATACCCGCATTTATTTCCAGAAGATACGTCAACACCTCCAACTGCTTAAAATTTCGGGACGAAATTTATTTAACGGGTAGGTACTGTAGTGACCCGAACTTTTCCATGTTTATATATATATATATTAAATGAAATTTTTATTTACATGATTAAGTGTTTCCAACATGTTAAGCAATCAAACTTGTTAAGACTTGATTAATTGAAATAGGTTTCATATAGACAATTGACCACCCAAGTTGGTCGGTGATTCATGAACGTTAAAACTTGTAAAAACTATATGATGACATATATACGGATATATATATATATATTTAACATGATATTATGATAAGTAAACATATCATTAAGTATTTTAACAATGAACAACATATGTAAAACCAAGACTACTAACTTAATGATTTTGAAACGAGACATATATGTAACGATTATCGTTGTAACGACATTTAATGTATATATATCATATTAAGAGATAATCATACATCATATTATCATGATAATATAATAATTTAAAATCTCATTTGATATTATAAACATTGGTTTAACAACATTTAACAAGATCGTTAACCTAAAGGTTTCAAAACAACACTTACATGTAACGACTAACGATGACTTAACGACTCAGTTAAAATGTATATACATGTAGTGTTTTAATATGTATTCATACACTTTTGAAAGACTTCAAGACACTTATCAAAATACTTCTACTTAACAAAAATGCTTACAATTACATCCTCGTTCAGTTTCATCAACAATTGTACTCGTGTGCACCCGTATTCGTACTCGTACAATACACAGCTTTTAGATGTATGTACTATTGGTATATACACTCCAATGATCAGCTATTAGCAACCCATGTGAGTCATCTAACACATGTGGGAACCATCATTTGGCAACTAGCATGAAATATCTCATAAAATTACAAAAATATGAGTAATCATTCATGACTTATTTACATGTAAACAAAATTACACATCCTTTATATCTAATCCATACACCAACGACCAAAAACACCTACAAACACTTTCATTCTTCAATTTTCTTCATCTAATTAATCTCTCTCAAGTTCTATCTTCAAGTTCTAAGTGTTCTTCATAAATTCTACAAGTTCTAGTTTCAAAAAATCAAGAATACTTCCAAGTTTGCTAGCTTACTTCCAATCTTGTAGTGTGATCATCCAACCTCAAGAAATCTTTATTATTTACAGCAAGATATCTTTCTAATACAAGGTAATACTCATATTCAAACTTTGATTCAATTTCTATAACTATAACAATCTTATTTCGAGTGGAAATCTTACTTGAACTTGTTTTCGTGTCATGATTCTGCTTCAAGAACTTTCATGCCATCCAAGGATCCTTTGAAGCTAGATCCGTTTTTCTCATTTCCAGTAGCTTTATCCAAAAAACTTGAGGTAGTAATAATGTTCATAACATCATTCGATTCATACATATAAAGCTATCTTATTCGAAGGTTTAAACTTGTAATCACTAGAACATAGTTTAGTTAATTCTAAACTTTTTCGCAAACAAAAGTTAATCCTTCTAACTTGACTTTTAAAATCAACTAAACACATGTTATATATCTATATGATATGCTAACTTAATGATTTAAAATCTGGAAACACGAAGAACACTGTAAAACCGGACATACGCCGTCGTAGTAACACCGCGGGCTATTTTGGGTTAGTTAATTAAAAACTATGATAAACTTTGATTTAAAAGTTGTTATTCTGGGAAAATGATTTTTCTTATGAACATGAAACTATATCCAAAAATCATGGTTAAACTCAAAGTGAAAGTATGTTTTCTAAAATGGTCATCTAGACGTCGTTCTTTCGACTGAAATGACTACCTTTACAAAAACGACTTGTAACTTATATTTCTGACTATAAACCTATACTTTTTCTGTTTAGATTCATAAAATAGAGTTCAATATGAAACCATAGCAATTTGATTCACTCAAAACGGATTTAAAATGAAGAAGTTATGGGCAAAACAAGATTGGATAATTTTTCTTGTTGTAGCAACGTGAAAATTGGTAACAAATCTATATTAATCATATCCTAGCTAACTTATATTGTATTATACATGTTTTCTAAAATATTATGTAATCTTGGGATACCATAGACACGTATGCAAATGTTTTGACATATCATATCGACCCATGTGTATATATTATTTAGAACAATCATAGACACTCTATATGCAGTAATGTGGGAGTTAGCTATACAGGGTTGAGGTTGATTCTAAAAATATATATACTTTGAGTTGTGATCTAGCCTGAGACGTGTATACACTGGGTCGTGGATTGATTCAAGATAATATATATCAATTTTTTCTGTACAACTAACGTTAGACAACTAGTTGTAGGTTACTAACGAGGACAGCTGACTTAATAAACTTAAAACATCAAAATGTATTAAAAGTGTTGTAAATATATTTTGAATATACTTTGATATATATGTACATATTTGTTATAGGTTTGTAACACCCCGTTTTTCCCCGTACATGATTTACAGGTGTATTGTGTATGTACGACAGGCGTATGAAGGGTTCGATACATGTTTGGGTGTTAAAATCTTGTATGCGAGAAAATGTGTCAGGCCACGTTGGGTGTCGCGGCGCGACAAAGGGAGCCGCGGCGCGGCGTTTCGAATAAATCCAGATCAGAAAGCTTGTTAACAAAGTCACCAGTTCGAGGCAATCGTCGCGGCGCGACGAATTAGGCCGCGGCGCGGCAAATGGTGCGAACTGGCACCAGATTCTTATAAATTTAAATGAAGTTCAAGGGCAATTTGGTCTTTTCGCGTTTGAGCCAGATTTGAGGATTTAACCTCATCCATTCATTTCATTTCTTATTTTTCTTTTCCTTTTTCTTTCATTTTCTCCCAAGAAACTCAAATACCCCAAGTGATTCAAGTGGGATTTTGGAAAGGAAGAAGCGGGTTTTGATCTTTGGCGTAGTTGACAAGTTTGTTCTCCTCGTTCTTAGCTACACGGTGATACTAGTGGTAAGCTCTAACTCCGAAATTCATTTTTGTGTTCTTCATTCAATTTTGGGGCTTCTGATTGTATGATTCATAGATAGAACCCATTTAGTTGTTAATTGGAGATTAACGCCAATATTCGGGTTTATTGTTGTTAATGTCGGGTTTTGGGTTTGGTGTGCAAGTTCATGCTTGTGAGACTTGCAATTGGGTGAAATCACTAGTATTTAGTGATTATTGAGGTGTTGGATGAAATTAGGGTTCTTTTGGTTGACTAATTTTGGCTCTAGGTTTGATGATGATTTTGACCTGATTGTTGATTTAATAAGGTTTATAAACTTAAAATGGATTAAGTTGAAGTATAAACCCGAGTTAAATGTGTTTTGGTGTCAAGACTTGTAAATGGTGAGATTTTGACCTTATGGGTCAAAATTAGGGTTTATGGGTAAATTTTGAGATTGATAAGTGTTTAACACTTAAGATTGGGTTCATTTGGTTTATTAGGGCCATTGTCACTAGTGTTAGTGATTATTGGTTAGTTTGGGCGCGTTTTGTGCTTGGAAGTGCATTTGGGTCAAAATGGCACTAAGTGTTGAATTGGGTTGGTTTGTAAGTCAACTCTAATTGTGTATTGTTGTATTTGTGATAATGGAATAGGTACTTTCCATTGACGAGTCGCGGATTACTTGGAAGCATTCATCAAGGCGACAATGTGAGTGTTAATATCCTATATGCATATGTATGTGTAGGATGGGTGCGGGTCGGGTGAAGGGGTTCTCGGTTATAGAGCTCACTTCTCATATAGGTGGAATTGTTGGACTTGTGTATAGGTCCAATTGGCACGGTTGTGCGTTTTGGTTGACTACCTTTGACGAGGTGCACACTTTGGGTGTACGTTATCACATGGGCGTGTGATGTGGATTATATAACCCCAATGGCGAAGGGTTAATTTTGTGAGTGGAATAATTATGCGTGAACGTATATAATGTATTTATTTGTGTGGTATGAATGTGGAAGTGTCGCGGTGTTCAAGACACCACATTTTAGGTAACGAGTAGTATTGTCGCGGTGCTTAAGACACTACTCATTGTGTAATTGACTTGTGGAATTGTCGCGGTGTTTAAGACACCACAATGTCATGAGAGTGGAAGTGTCGCGGTGATCAAGACACCACTCATTGTATTGAATGAAGTGTGGATTCGTCGCGGTGTTTAAGACGCTACATTGTGTAAGGGTGAGTTAGTCGCGGTGTTTAAGACATCACCCGGGGGACTAGTGATTACGCGGTGTATAAGTAACACTAGTGGATGTTATGAACTCCAACGGACCTTCATGTACCGTTCTCTTGTATACTTGGTTAACCATGGTTATTGTGTTGTAAGCGTAAGCAAATTATGTTATTCGAGATATATATACATATGTATATTGTATACATATAATGTTGTATTGTCGTGTTGTAGCTAACCCTCCGGGTGTAGCTTATTGGCATTGTTCACATCGTTGTTGGCGAACTTATATTTTGTTGATGTATCTTAAGCTCATTGCTTAGTGATCTTACGGTATGCTTAGACTAGCTTGCCTTTATGCTTGGATGCTCCGGTATGCGGTATTTGATATTTTGTGGCGTGTCCATTTTATGCATATATATGTATGTAGTATATTCTCACTCACTAAGCGTTAGCTTACCCTCTCGTTGTTGATATTATTATAGGTTCGCATGCTTGGCGGCTCGGGTAAGCTTGGGGATTAGAGATCTCGGCTAGGTTGCTTTAGAAGATCTTGCTTTTGGACTCGATTAGGATTTGGGTAGCGTAGTCCCAAATCACCATGCTCGGTTTGGTGTAAACGTAACTAGTCGGGTCATAATGATTATAACCGGTTTACGATTTAATTAATGAACCATTGTATTAAGGAGTTTAAATCATTAATGTATGTTTTAAGTTCGATGAACTTACCTTGATAACAAATACGTTTTGGAATATGTGTAATGGGACCTAAAGTATTATTTAACGCGTATTAAAAGGAAAAAATTTTATGGGCCGGTTTTAATACGGGTTGGGTTGTTTCAAGTGGTATCAGAGCATGGTCTATGGGATTTAGGTGACTTGAGATAGGTGCCTAGACTTAGACTTTTGTGTGTGCTTAATTTGTTGCGGGACTTGTAGGAGTACGGGTCGGAATAGGTTATAGTTAGTGCCTTGTTTGTAGGTGGACTAACGTTTATATTAGTAATGCGGATATTATTAATATATTATTGTGTTGTGATAATAATTCTTGCGGGTGCTTATATCGCGTAGAATTTGCGTTGTGTTGGTTTATATCATCGAGCGAAGCGGTCGTTGTACTAACGAGTCGATACGGCGTGTGTGCGTAATAAGGACTTGCAAACCTTATTACGGGTGCAAATCGTGTCAAACAAGTGATGTATGATGGGTGTTGAGCAAGATGGGGCGGTGTTGTGCGTATGGTGTTATACATTCGTGGACTAATCATTTTGCATTCTTTAGAATGGCGACGCGAAACGAGATCGAGACGAATGACGAAGAGTTTAATACTAGAGTTGCGGCCGCCGTTGCGGAGCAAATGAGTGCGTTGGATGAAAGAATGGATAGGAGGTATTCCGAATTTCGGGGTAGTAGTGAAATGGAGCGTTGTCTTAAGGGCTTCATGAGGACTAAACCCCTGATGTACGATGGAAAACCGGATCCTTTGGTAAGCACAACTTGGATCTCGGATGTCGAAGGGTGTTTTCGTACTATTGAATGCCCTCCTGAGAAGAGGACAAGACTCGCTACTAGTTTGTTGCGGGATAGGGCAAAGGATTGGTTGGATGGTAAGATTGATCTTATCGGTGGTGAACCGTTTATGGCGTTATCGTAGGACGGGTTTAAGAAGGAATTCTTTGAGGAATTCCGAACTTCAGCCGATTTATCGGAAATGCATAATGAGTTGCGAAATTTGCAACAGGGTTCTATGGATTTGAATACTCTCAAGACGACCTTTATGGCGAAGGCTCATTTTTGCCCGGAGTATTTGGGGAATGATAATTTGTTGATGCAAGATTTCTATCGAACCTTGAATGATGACTTGAAGAATAAGATTAGCCGGGGTTACGCGAAATCGTTTGCGGAATTATTCGCCGTGGCTAGAGGTTTTGAGTCGTATACGCGATCAAAGATTGGTGAACCTTCAAGTGAGAGAAGGGTTGTTTCGTATGGTGCTCCTAGTAAGAGGACTAAGGGTCTGAGTGTGAGCACGGGTGGTACGCGGACGAGTATAACGGATTCTAGTGCGTCTAGGTGTTACAATTGTGGCGTGAGGGGTCACAAGTCTTGGGAATGTTCGGTACCAAAGGGTGATGGCATGGTGTGCTTCAATTGCCAAGAAGAAGGACATCGTAAGTCGGAATGTCCCAAGTTAGTGGGGACGGGTGTGGCAAGGAGACGTTAGGGTGACGTTCCTAATGGAAGTACCCTATGACGACGTTTTGATTGACGGGCGAAGGGCGTAAGACTTGGTGTAACCAAGCATTCCTTGATATTTGTAAAATGTTTCTACCAAGCCATGGAAATGGGTTGGTGTTCGGTTGTTAAGCGTGTGTTCGCTTTTGTGTTGAGGTCGATGAACCGTGAGGTTCGACGGGTGGGCTGAAACCCTTGAGATCGAGTGTTTTGAATCTCGATGTATGTTGGTAATGGAGTCTTTATGACGCGACATTAGGTGCCTCTTTTATACCTACTAGCGTGGTGTTCGACTCCGATTATGTTGCGGTTACATTGTACGTAGGGTACCGAAGTGAAATCCTTAGGTACATGAGTGACTAGGTGGAATTTGACAAACTAAAGCAATTGGATGATTGCGAAGGTATGGTTTGTGTAATCGTGGTACACTTTTTGCTCGAGGTGTTTAAGGATTGATTGAAATCCTTTGTGTGCTCAAGGCTGGAGCAAGATATGGTGACGGGTCGTGTGAGCCCAATCGTTGTAAAGTCTACCTTAGGTAGCATTGTACGGTTGTACGAGTTGTGGATATGGGACGTAGTTCCAAGTGGGGGAGTTACACTCCCGCACGAGGAAGTTTTAGTGTGAGATTTCGGATGATGCTTTTGGTAGATCCGGAAAATGTTGTCGAGACCTGATTTTGGTCGATTTGTGGTAGATTACAATTTCGGATAAATTGTACTTATGGTTTGGATTTGAATTATCACCGAGGTGATAATGTGGTAAAATCTCGATTGAGAGATAATGGACGTGTTTGGCGAGCAAGGTGAAATCCTTCGGTTAAGGGAGGTGTGTGTCGGATTCTCTTCTAGAGAATAACTGTTTTGTGCCTATGTTTGATATAGGTGGTTCTTGCTCGTGTGTGTGAATGGTTAGTGGTATCCGTTAGGATTCACTATGGCGTAGCAGAGCGCGATGTTACGCTACTCGTCGTTCGAGGCCAAAAGGGCGTTGATTGATGAAGCATGACTTTCGGGTCCGCTGACTTCATCATGAGCGAGGTGTTATATCGGTGAAGCATGACTTTCGGAGTCCGCTGACTTCATCCGGTGTTGAGATTGGTGAAGCATGACCTTCGGGGTCCGCTGACTTCATCATGGGATTATTGATTGGTGAAGCATGATCTTCGGGTTCGCTGACTTCATCATGGTAGTGAATCGCGTGTAGTTCGGATTCACTAAGGCGCGTGTGTTTTCGGCCAGCCTTCGTGTTGTGTGATCTGTCGGTTGTTTTATACACCGATGGTGGGGTCGTAAGGACCATGTTGTGGGAACTATCGGTTGTTTATACACCGATGATGGGGTCGTGAGGACCATGTTGTATGATTAGTGATGCGATAGCCGTGTTTCGCTCACATGTTGTTACGGGTGTGACGATAGTCGATCTTGTTCACCTTTGGATTAGCGTTGCCATAGTCGTTTTGGGCGCTATCGGTTCTAGCCGTTTGTTTATGATGGTGCGGTAGTTGCGTATTGGTCGTATTGCGCACTACAAGGGATGTTAAGTGGTAAGTGTTATCCATAAGGATTCGTTTGGTTCGGTCTTCATCGTTTCAGGTTGTTGACCTTAGGTTGAGACTTGGTTGCTTTTAGCATTGTACTCGGTAAGGGTACGCTAAGGGATTGATATCTTTGTACGAGATTGATTGAGTTTTCCCGATGTCAGGGAATGAGCATGGTTTTAGTGCTCGGATTGTGGATTTGATAAATCGCGGGTGACGATTTAGTTGTTAAAGGCAATTCGGTGGGAAGAATTGCTTAGGAAAGTCGGTTTGGACTTATGTTTGAGGACCGTGAAGTGTGGTCCGTTTGGTTAAGTGACGAGGATCACGAGGACGTGATCGAGTCTAAGTGGGGGAGAGTTGTAACACCCCGTTTTTCCCCGTACATGATTTATAGGTGTATTGTGTATGTACGACAGGCGTATGAAGGGTTCGATACATGTTTGGGTGTTAAAATCTTGTATGCGAGAAAATGTGTCAGGCCACGTTGGGTGTCGCGGCACGACAAAGGGAGCCGCGGCGCGGCGTTTCGAATAAATCCAGATCAGAAAGCTTGTTAACAAAGTCACCAGTTCGAGGCAATCGTCGCGGCGCGACGAATTAGGCCGCGGCGCGGCAAATGGTGCGAACTGGCACCAGATTCTTGTAAATTTAAATGAAGTTCAAGGGCAATTTGGTCTTTTCGCGTTTGAGCCAGATTTGAGGATTTAACCTCATCCATTCATTTCATTTCTTATTTTTCTTTTCCTTTTTCTTTCATTTTCTCCCAAGAAACTCAAATACCCCAAGTGATTCAAGTGGGATTTTGGAAAGGAAGAAGCGGGTTTTGATCTTTGGCGTAGTTGACAAGTTTGTTCTCCTCGTTCTTAGCTACACGGTGATACTAGTGGTAAGCTCTAACTCCGAAATTCGTTTTTGTGTTCTTCATTCAATTTTGGGGCTTCTGATTGTATGATTCATAGATAGAACCCATTTAGTTGTTAATTGGAGATTAACGCCAATATTCGGGTTTATTGTTGTTAATGTCGGGTTTTGGGTTTGGTGTGCAAGTTCATGCTTGTGAGACTTGCAATTGGGTGAAATCACTAGTATTTAGTGATTATTGAGGTGTTGGATGAAATTAGGGTTCTTTTGGTTGACTAATTTTGGCTCTAGGTTTGATGATGATTTTGACCTGATTGTTGATTTAATAAGGTTTATAAACTTAAAATGGATTAAGTTGAAGTATAAACCCGAGTTAAATGTGTTTTGGTGTCAAGACTTGTAAATGGTGAGATTTTGACCTTATGGGTCAAAATTAGGGTTTATGGGTAAATTTTGAGATTGATAAGTGTTTAACACTTAAGATTGGGTTCATTTGGTTTATTAGGGCCATTGTCACTAGTGTTAGTGATTATTGGTTAGTTTGGGCGCGTTTTGTGCTTGGAAGTGCATTTGGGTCAAAATGGCACTAAGTGTCGAATTGGGTTGGTTTGTAAGTCAACTCTAATTGTGTATTGTTGTATTTGTGATAATGGAATAGGTACTTTCCATTGACGAGTCGCGGATTACTTGGAAGCATTCATCAAGGCGACAATGTGAGTGTTAATATCCTATATGCATATGTATGTGTAGGATGGGTGCGGGTCGGGTGAAGGGGTTCTCGGTTATAGAGCTCACTTCTCATATAGGTGGAATTGTTGGACTTGTGTATAGGTCCAATTGGCACGGTTGTGCGTTTTGGTTGACTACCTTTGACGAGGTGCACACTTTGGGTGTACGTTATCACATGGGCGTGTGATGTGGATTATATAACCCCAATGGCGAAGGGTTAATTTTGTGAGTGGAATAATTATGCGTGAACGTATATAATGTATTTATTTGTGTGGTATGAATGTGGAAGTGTCGCGGTGTTCAAGACACCACATTTTAGGTAACGAGTAGTATTGTCGCGGTGCTTAAGACACTACTCATTGTGTAATTGACTTGTGGAATTGTCGCGGTGTTTAAGACACCACAATGTCATGAGAGTGGAAGTGTCGCGGTGATCAAGACACCACTCATTGTATTGAATGAAGTGTGGATTCGTCGCGGTGTTTAAGACGCCACATTGTGTAAGGGTGAGTTAGTCGCGGTGTTTAAGACATCACCCGGGGGACTAGTGATTACGCGGTGTATAAGTAACACTAGTGGATGTTATGAACTCCAACGGACCTTCATGTACCGTTCTCTTGTATACTTGGTTAACCATGGTTATTGTGTTGTAAGCGTAAGCAAATTATGTTATTCGAGATATATATACATATGTATATTGTATACATATAATGTTGTATTGTCGTGTTGTAGCTAACCCTCCGGGTGTAGCTTATTGGCATTGTTCACATCGTTGTTGGCGAACTTATATTTTGTTGATGTATCTTAAGCTCATTGCTTAGTGATCTTACGGTATGCTTAGACTAGCTTGCCTTTATGCTTGGATGCTCCGGTATGCGGTATTTGATATTTTGTGGCGTGTCCATTTTATGCATATATATGTATGTAGTATATTCTCACTCACTAAGCGTTAGCTTACCCTCTCGTTGTTGATATTTTTATAGGTTCGCATGCTTGGCGGCTCGGGTAAGCTTGGGGATTAGAGATCTCGGCTAGGTTGCTTTAGAAGATCTTGCTTTTGGACTCGATTAGGATTTGGGTAGCGTAGTCCCAAATCACCATGCTCGGTTTGGTGTAAACGTAACTAGTCGGGTCATAATGATTATAACCGGTTTACGATTTAATTAATGAACCATTGTATTAAGGAGTTTAAATCATTAATGTATGTTTTAAGTTCGATGAACTTACCTTGATAACAAATACGTTTTGGAATATGTGTAATGGGACCTAAAGTATTATTTAACGCGTATTAAAAGGAAAAAATTTTATGGGCCGGTTTTAATACGGGTTGGGTTGTTTCAAGGTTCGTGAATCGACTAGTGGCCAAGTCTTACTTCCCGACGAAGTAAAAATCTGTGAAAGTGAGTTATAGTCTCACTTTTAAAATCTAATATTTTTGGGATGAGAATACATGCAGGTTTTATAAATGTTTTACAAAATAGACACAAGTACGTGAAACTACATTCTATGGTTGAATTATCGAAATCGAATATGCCCATTTTTATTAAGTCTGGTAATCTAAGAATTAGGGAACAGACACCCTAATTGACGCGAATCCTAAAGATAGATCTATTGGGCCTAACAAACCCCATCCAAAGTACCGGATGCTTTAGTACTTCGAAATTTATATCATATCCGAAGGGTGTCCCGGAATGATGGGGATATTCTTATATATGCATCTTGTTAATATCGGTTACCAGGTGTTCACCATATGAATGATTTTTATCTCTATGTATGGGATGTATATTGAAATATGAAATCTTGTGGTCTATTGTTACGATTTGATATATATAGGTTAAACCTATAACTCACCAACATTTTTGTTGACGTTTAAAGCATGTTTATTCTCAGGTGAATATTAAGAGCTTCCGCTGTTGCATACTAAAATAAGGACAAGATTTGGAGTCCATGTTTGTATGATATTATGTAAAAACTGCATTCAAGAAACATATGTCGATGTAATATATTTCTATTGTAAACCATTATGTAATGGTCGTGTGTAAATAGTATATTTTAGATTATCATTATTTGATAATCTACGTAATGCTTTTGAAACCTTTATTGATAAAATAAAGGTTATGGTTGTTTTAAAAATGAATGCAGTCTTTGAAAAACGTCTCATATAGAGGTCAAAACCTCACAACGAAATCAATTAATATGGAACGTTTATAATCAATATGAATGGGACATTTCAATATCCCTCCTCATCAATGGGCAAGGAGTCACTTTACTGGCAGGGCTGTTTCTGATGTTTTACTTAGCAATATGTGTGAGATTTTTAATAGATGGCTTATTGATGCAAGAGACAAACCCATTGTCACAGCTTTATAGTACATTAGGGAGTATTGTATGAAAAGGATTGTGAATGTTATCAAGAAAAAGTCAAAGTGTGATGGCCCTCTAAGTATTGGAGCTGCAAAAGTTTTTGAAAAAATCAAATCTGAAGCTAATAAGTGCAATGTTTTATGGGGAGGAAACCAAAAATACCAAGTTAGTGGACCATCTATCAATGGACAACCACAAGAGCAGTTTGTTGTTGATATGGAGACCAGAACTTGTGCCTGTAGAAAGTGAGAGTTAACTGGCATACCATGCAAACATGCAGTTGCAGTCAACTGGAATATGGTTGAAAATGGTTTTGAAGTTGGTGATCCAGAAACTTAGGTTCATTATGTGTATCAGTTAACTACTTGGAACAACACCTATCAGTTTACAATTTAGCCTTTGAATGGCAGGCATTTATGGCCAAAAGCTGGTGATTTGTACACACTTGTGGCTCCAAAAAAGATTTTCACTCCTGGAAGACCTAAGAAAAAAAGAAGGATGTCTGCAAATGAAGTTGATGAGATTGGTGAAGAAGGAAAACTGTCAACACAAGGTAATGCTTAATTAACTTTTACAATTTTTTCCTATTTACTTAGTTTAAATTTCTTATCATGGTTGTTTCTATGTAACTATCAGGTAAGTTGAAGAAGTGTGGATCATGTGGTGAGTATGGACATAATAAGAGAGGTTGTCCTAAAGGAAAAGGGGAGGCATCTACTAGTGGTGGTGGAAGTGTGAAGAAGGGAAAGGATGCAGCAGTTGGGAAGAAGAAGAAATAGCTAATTCTGTTGGATCTTTAGTCTTAAAATTTGTTATGATTGTGAACTTGAACAATTCTACCTGTCTTTTGGTACTTGTGTAATGGTGTGATGAGTAAACTAATTGTCTTTTGTCTTTTGGTACTTGGATCTTTTGTCATTTGTTTAGTGTTTATGTAATGGTAGTAAACTAATTGTCTTATGTTGACTATGTAATGGTAGTTTTAATTTGACATTTCAAGTTGTTTCCATTGTCATTTGATGTTACATGTTCAAAGCAGGTTAAAGACAATTGCAATTGCATTTTTGGATGACAAAAACTGAATAGGGAAGCAAATTGCAATTGCATTTTGGTACATGTGTTGCATTACATCAACAATTGTATACGTTTACATTCTACAAACTGATCTTGATCAAACAACCTTTCATTTCATTCATTACTTCAACATCCAATCACTGATTACATTTACATAAAGCCAAAACAAAACAAAACCTTCCAAAACATACCAAACACATCCTAAAACAAAAGCTTCTAAAACATACCAAAGACATACTAAAACATAAGCATCCAGAACACTACATTGTAGATCAATTACTAAAGTAATACATGGCAAGCACACACCAACTAAAAATGCACATTAACTTCCAAGTCCTAGCATTTCTTTCTTCATTTCGAAGCCGTTCATACACTGCAGCTATCACTGGATTCGGAGGATCGTACCATGCAAAGAATGTGCAACTACCCCTCTGCAACATATATAATCCATCAAAATTAATTATACAAATTAGGGACGAATTTAGGGTTTTTGATAATTACCTGTGATGCACAACAATAGAAACGACGACCAGGGTTTGCATCTGTTTCGGAAATACGAACAACAGCGGGACGACCACACCAGCATTCCATTACGATCGAACAATTTGGGGATGTTTTTTTTATGGTTTTTACTTGCAATTGATTTGGGGATGTTGAGCTTAGATGGAGGGAAGCCATTTAATTTATAAGCAAACGTACCATCTGTTTAAACTGTAAAATGACCAAAATAGCCATCACGTTTTATGCACGTGATGGCACTTAACGTCCAAGATTAACGGCTGAGTGACGGAGGGATGCGTAAACAAAAAAAAGTGATAATAGAGGGATGCTGAAAGCCAAAAAAAACTCGAAAGACGCTGTTAGCTTTTTGGGGTAAAACTAAGGGACCAACAGCACAATTATTTCTATCTTTCTTACCAAATCTCTGGCTCTTTCAATCATCGTCAACTTCTCCCAACTTCACCCCTTCTCGAGTTTAAATTAGGTAGGGTTTGATATTTGTGTAAAAGATGAAGATGAAGATGAAGAAGTTAATGAAAAAATGTGCACAGAAAATCGAAACTATGGTAAAATAACAAAAATACCCTCGTGTGCTTGGCACATGCTTGGAATTAACTATGATGACAAAATTGCAAAAAAAGTTTTAAATAAATAGTGTCATTTTTTTGTCTTTTTGTATTTTCTATTTGAATATATATATATATATATATATATATATATATATATATATATATATATATATATATATATATAATGAATCAAGTCTACAGTACCCAATCTTCACAACCCAATCTTCACAAAAAGATCTATGCAAACTATGATGTTTCGGTACCTTCAATGTGTTTGTCACTATGAAATAAAAAGGATTCTTATTATTAGTACGATGTCTCTAGTTTTCGAACACCAAAATTAGATCATGCCACAAAATGAACCAACAATCAAATACTCTTTCAAATAGCCATAGAAAATTCGCACACAGAAAATACATGCTCGACATTCTCAACTCCTTTATTACAACAAATACATGATACATATACTATTTAAATTTAAGTACGTGACCAGGTGGATCTTCATAGTAACCAAATTCGAGAAAGGAGGAATATGAGTTGATTTCAAATATGTACTGTGTAATAATTATTTTAAAAGTAATGAAATAGTGATGTATTCAAGAAAGAGGTTCAGACCTCTACTTTTACTTTCTACTTGTAATTGTAAATAGAAAAGAAAATAAACTTTTAACAAAATTTCCCATTTCGTCCATGTATTATTTACTATTTTGTCCGTTTCATCCCTATATTTTATTTTCTACCATTTTCATCTTTAAAAGCATTTTAAAATTCTAATTTCATCACTCACCATAAAAAGGGTTAATTGAGTCCGTTAAAACTATTCACTGAAACTATCCACGTAATCTTCAACTAATTAAACTACAAAAATGAAAGAAGAGGATACAGATTGCTCAATTTATGAATTTAACTCTTCGATTTACTTCTTTATGAAGGCTGAGATGATTGATGATGCATTGAAGGCGTATAAAAATATGCAACGGATGAAGGTCTATCCTAATGCGACAAGTTATATATACATGATAATGGGGTATTCTTCTTTAGATACGTATCATGAAATTACTCATTTATGGGGTGATATATGGAGGAGTTTTGATGAAGGAAATTTAATCGTTAATCGAGATTTGTATGAGAATTTGATTCTTAATTTCATAAAAGGCCAGGTTGTTACTTTGAGAGGGTGATGGAGGTTATTGGTTGCATGAAGAAGAATGGTATGTACGTTGATATCGGGTTGTATAAAAATAAGTTTTTGAAATTGCACAAAAAAATGTATGTAAAACTGAAAGTGTCAGATGCTAAAACAGAAGCACAAAGCAAAAGGCTTGAACATGTAAAACTGATAGTGTTTTTCTTAATATCGTGATTATGTATAAAAAATGAACAAACAAGTGTGGTCTGTCCCGGCGCATTTCAACTTGTATTCAAAAAGGCGGATTTTAACTTAAACCCTTATTGACCTCTTGCTTAGTTGCTTACATGGGTTTTAATAACCATGTAAGTTTATCTATGCCTAAACCCAGATTCTCTTTTTGATTTTTTGTAATTTAATTAGTTTAAAATTACGTGGATAGTTCATGTGAATAGTTTTAACGGACTCAGTTAACCTTCGTTAGAGTGAGAGACGGAATTGAGACTTTAACATGTTTTTAAGGATGAAAAATATAGAAAATAAAATACAGGGATGAAACGTGCAAAAAGTGAAAAACACAGGGACGAAATGAACAATTTTGTCTAAACTTTTACTCCTCAATTTTGTGTTTTTTATAAGGGAAAATTGATTAAAAATGCATAGAACTTTCATTATATTCCTATTTATGCATTCAATTTTAATATCTCCTATTGTATGCATTTAACTTTCTAAATTATACTATTGTATGCATTCAATAACTTGTAAGTCCGGTAACAGGTTAATATTTATTAATAATTACTAAAGTAGTCCTTATAATATGTATCATGTTTTTATTTGGTCCCTAAACTTCAAGATCATGACAAATTCATCCCACTTTTCCAAGTTCAATCATCTTCATCATCTCAATTTTTACTCCGTAGTTTATAATCTCAAATTATCATCAATCAATTTACAATCAAATGCGTTAAAACTTTCTAAATAAGTATATTTAAGAATAAGTTGGATTTTTGGTGTAATAATATAGCATTTTGGGTGATGATTTCTACACAGGAGTTGTTTAAAAGCGTCAATCGAACACTCTAAACTATCCTTTAACACCTGAAGAATCACTCCAATTGATTCGTTGACTTTTGTTCACTCGTGATGAACATAAGATTCGAGATTTTTTTTATGTTTTTGATTCGGTTGAAGGTTCAAACAGCTTGAACCAACATCAAGGAACTCAGATCTATGCTCAAATCGCTCTAAGAATTGCTAGATTGTTTCGAGGAACAAATCGGCTTGAGTTTTCAGTTATGAAGAACACGAACTGGATAGTTATGATACTGAGTTTGGTGATCGAATCCTATGAATGTAGAGTGTTCGGTTTAGCTTTAGGATCACATATCTAGATTTAATAAATGTAAATTTTCATCATTTTTTGATTTTATGATTTTGAGATGTGATGAATTTTGAAGAACACAAGTACTGTACAAGCATGAAAGTTGAATACGAATTTATTTATATATATATTTTTAGGATAGTATACAGAGGGACTACTAGTGAAGTTAAAAAAAATATAAATAATTAACATGCAATATCTTATAAACATGAGGGACTAATTATGTAATTTTATCTAGAAATGAAATTAAAGTGACCTGAGGTTTACCTGTTATAACAGGTTAAATACATACAATAGAACAATTTAAATAATTGAACGCATACAATAGAAGATTTGAAAGTTGGATGCATATAATAGGAATTTAGTGAAAGTTCAATACATTTTCAAATAATTTTCCCTTTTTATAACCTGGGCATCCAACTTTTTTCTAACTGACTAATCTCAGAGCGACTACCCGCTTTGCGAGTAGCCCGAATTCATTGTAGGAGAACCTGCTTCGTGGCCATGAGGGATGATGTGTAAAATCGTACCCTAAACTAAATAACAAAATACCCAACAATTATCACACAAATTAGACAACTAAGCCAGATCGCGTAATAATTTAATAAGTATTAGACCAATTCGTTTCACATATTAAAGTTTATTCAAGAACTTAAAAACTTAATAATTATCCTAAGTAAATGGAAAGTTTTTGGTTATATTTAATTAAACTAAAGAAAATATGTAAATTAAAATTAAAACTTTTATTCAATAGAGACGAACGTAACCACTTAGATTCAATTCATTCGGATCATGATTGCTTGTTAAACCCGTTTAAACAATTATAGTTAAGATGACAGTGCAAATATCTTTCGACTTTCACAGTTTATTGACTAATCCCTAGTTTAACTACCATTATCCTAGTTACCTAATCAAGTCACCAAATAACCACTCAAGATAATAATCTAACTTAAATTGTTTTGGTTTCCCTTTACAATTTCACAATTATCGTAATAGATCACAGTTTAATTGTTAATTGTCTAATTATATTGATTTTTCGCATACAATTCTACGAAGTCCTAAGTCATTCACTTTCAATAACCTAGTAAAGATCACCAATCAATTTAACTTTCGTTAAACAACTAATAATCTCCGCAATTAAAACTAGTTAATTAACCTAGATAACGGCCGTTCGTCAGTTAAACAAGATCTGAGAAATATGATTAATTGTATAAAACATAAATATAGCAATCTTTCACCTTAGTTCAATCATCTAAGTGGACACTATGAATTTAGCTACTCATAATCATGTAAGAATTAAATAAAGAGAAGGAATAAGAAAACATAAACATTGTATTAAATTGAAATCAAAGGAATAAAAGTGATTACAAGTTTAAAACTAACCACAATTGATGTTCATAAGCCCTCTCAAAATAAGGATGAAAAGCTTAAAATTCGTAACTACGGCTGCTGGAGACAAAAATTTGTAAAATTAAAGTGATACCCTAATTTGAGGATAAAACCCGTCTATATATAGAATCAGGGAAAAAAACTCCAAACCGACCAAACCTCGCGGCAACGACTTGCACCTCACGACCGCGATCGCATCAAAATGTCACGACCGCGACATACTTTCTCTCGAGCGAGAGCGGTGTCTTCAATTTAGTGTACTTCTGTTAAAATCTCCCGGTTGCAAGTCCAAACTCCCGGCCAGTGGACCTCGCGCCCGCGACCTTGCATCACAACCGCGAAATTTATTAAAAATAGTAGATCGGTCTTTTTCTTTATTGCACGTTTTAATTCTTCACTTAATCAACCTTTTGTGCTGAAATCTTTGACAAAACTCATTAACAAACTTCAACTTATATTTCTTAAACCACATTCACTAATCTCGCTTGAATACCAACATCTTATCTTCAAATCAACTCGGAAATAAGGTGTTAGGGCCCAATATTGTGTAAAAAATATGAATAATTGACGCAATATCAAGGGAGAATAACTTTGAGCTCCATGGAATCGAAGCCTTGACTTGCACATTGAAAGGCCATGGTCGTACCATGTCAACCCCACCCACATCTTTCCCAATTTTATGTTTGTGTCGTCAGTGTTTTACATAAATCGATTGTAACAAAATCTTGCCTCGTATTTGTTGCTTAGGTTTGATTGTCCATATAAACCTTTGAATCGTGTAAACACTTTTCTAATAAAATATTTTGACCCTATATAAATATATTGCCTTAGGGTTACACGAAATCCTTATTAGGATAAGACAAATTCAATATAGACAAATAAAATTTAGAGTCAAGAACATACATAATTTGTATATGAGTGTTCGTGTTCTCTTTATCGTGAAATTTGAGACAAGATCAATCTATTTATAGAGTATGAAAGTGTGACGACCCGGAAATTTCCGACCAAATTTAAACTTATCTTTATATGATTTAATATTTTCGTCATGATACGAAATGAATTCTGACAAGTTTTAAAGCTTTTGTAAATGAGTTTTATATAACGGTTGACCACCCTGTTTGTCTAACGATTCACGAACATCATAACTTGTGATAATTATATATATAATTTTATATATATATATATATATATATATATATATATATATATATATATATATATATATATATATATATATATATATATATATATGCGAATAATATTTATATACTAAATGATACAAATTTACTATTGAATGATGCAATTTCAAATTAAATTTTTGTACGTATATGATCGTTTTATTTTTATGATGTAAATTTTTTAATTTATAAGAAGAAACGCAATTAAATCAAAGATGTACAAGTTGTAAAGCACAACGTACAATAAAGTAACTTAAATAGTTGAATCGAAATTAATTCATTTACTATTCACATGAAAGCGACATGATAGAAATTATTAATTATAAGTTACATAAAATACCCCTGAAGTATTTAATAAATACGACTTTTAAAAATATTAAAATTCATTAATTCGTTTGAATTAAACGAATTCAATAATTCACGGTGGCACAGAATGATCAGCAGACTAGTACGTACACTCTACATCGAACGTATATAGTAATTTTATAAATAAATGGACCTTTTTACTACTAGTTTTATAAAGCTTAAAACCAAAATAAATATATGTATTCAATTATAAAAAGTGAAATCCTTTTTATTTATACTTTTACCCGTCAATTATTAGCAACAGAGTACGAAATACATGTCCGTGAAAACTGTCGGTAGAAATGACAAAACATGGGCGGCTTTTAAATCCCACGTTTGATTCTAAATTATTATTTTATTATTACTTTATTATATTATTATATTATATTTATATTATATTATTATATTTATTCTATATATATGATCCATCATTTATGCGAAGACATTCATAAACTTCACATATTACTCCATATCATATTCATCATCATAATAATAATTATTATTTTATTATTATTATTATTAAGATTATTATTATTATTATTAATCTTATATAATTATTTATATTAGTTATGTATACATAAAATATTACGACGAGGTTATGCCCAAACGATTTCAAAACAAGCTTTTCGAGCGGGATAGCGCTAAGAAAATTATGGGTTATAACTATGGAGGTTATGGGTATTACTTGTGGGTTATGATCATGAGTCAAAGGTCAACCTAGCATTTATCATTTCCGTTGCGTCTACGTACTTTCCTGCAATATTGAATTACAATATTGATACATGAGCATTCATATCTTATCTTTTATATATTAATAGTGTATCCATGTCTAGTGCTCGTGTATATATGTTTATGCATGCTTGTATGCTTTAATTTTATCGTTAGATAGTTTATGATGAATCACAAATTTGATACATATGCTACTGATATAAAGTATATGATATACATGTCGTTGAAAAGCTATCAAAAAATTAATAACTTTTCATTTAGAAATCGCGTGATTTCGATGAACGGATTAAAAGATATGGTCAACTGAATTATGTTTGACATTAATTGAAATTGTGTTTGAAACTGTAAATTAATATTTAAACAACTTGTCTATGATATTGATAAATTGGATTTTAGATATTACTAATCGAGTAAATGAATTTCTATATAAGGCACGTCTCGTTTTGTTGAACAATTGTCAAAGTTGACTGTCTTATCATATTTTAAAGCTTTATAAATACTATAATTTGATTTTACAAGTATTGGAAAGCTATGTGAAATAATAAAATATTTTCGATTGCCATGATAATTCAAATATAATATAGCTCTTGAAATAAATAATATTTTGAGTTTGATAAACTATAAATTCGTTCAATTATCAAGACTTATATTATGTTAATAAACATGTATAGATTTAAAGATCATATTGGGTCAGGTTGACTTTTGAGATGACTTTTGAGATGACTTTTGTTAACGTTTTCGAGCATTAGGATTGTGATACACTATGACCTGACCTAGCTTGTTAGACATGTATTGACCAACATATGTTCTCTAGGTTGAGATCTACGGTTATTTTGCATTCCGAGTTTCGGTCACATTTCGGTGAATGACCTTATGTGCTGCTAAGGTGAGTTTATAGATCCCTTTTAAATTGCTTTTGCAATCTATATTTTTGGGCTGAGAATACATGCACTTTATTTTAAACGCAATGGATACAAGTACATACTAAATTCTACACCGAGTTTGAACCAAAAATCCCATAGCTTTGGTAACTAGTAACTGCCGGTTATAAGAACTAGTAGGCGCGAGTAGTTATATATGGATCCATAGGGCTTGACATCCCCGTCTGTTCCAGGTATAGAAACCCTAGCCTGAACTATAAAATAGACGTATGCTATTTGAGTTTAGTACACGTTGGATTGCGTGTATTATACATGTTGGTTGCAAGTATGTTAAAACATGTAGTGACCCGAACTTTTCCATGATTATATATTAAATGAAAACTATATTTGCATGATTAAATGTTTCCAACATGTTAAGCAATCAAACTTGTTAAGACTTGATTATTTGAAATTTGTTTCATGTAGACAATTAACACCCTAATATTTGTGGTACAAAAGTGTTAATAGAGTACATAAAGCGTGGGAATAAAGGTGGATTTTAAAAAGAAGTCAGAGGCTGTTCAGGCCTCAGTGCACGCAGCGCACACTTATGGGTGCGCGTGGCGCACTCCCACTGTATCCGGATTCTGCCTTTTCTAATTAGATATTTTGGAAGGGCTTTGTGGGAATTTCACTTGTGGAACGAGTTAAGGTCACAAGATCAGTAGTTGAGGTATCATAACTCCATTTTCAACCACCTTCATCTTTCTAATTTAATTTTAGTCAGAGAAACCCATTTGAGTGAGAGAAAGCTCAAGTAAAGGAAGAAGGAGCTAGTTTCGGGTCTTAGCTCGAGTCATAAAGTTGTTCATCTCCTCACTAGCTACGTTTTGGTTGTGGTGGTAAGTTCTAATCTTGATTTCTTTAATTTAATTTGTTTAAGGGTTAGGGCTTGGGTTAGTGATGAACATAAAACCTATTATTAGTGATTTTGGGGATTTGTGGGTAAGATTGAGTCATGAGGACTCAAGAACAACCAACCTAGGGTTTCAAGGTAATAAATGGTGTATATGAGTCTAAAATGGTTAGTAAATCACTAGCTCACTTGTGTTACTAGTAAAAAGTGTTTATAGGGTTCATGGTTGACTTGAAATGGGTCAAATGGGTAGGTTTGACCTAGCGGGATAAATTGTGTATGAAAACACCCTAGTTATGTGTTGATAGAAGTCTTAGAACCTTAATCACTAGCTTTTAGTGATTAGTTGTGAGTCTTGACCTTTAGTGAGTGATTCTAGTGCAAATGGTCATAAATGCACTAGTGAGGCTAGTTGGTGGAAAGTCCAACTTATTATGTGAATTAATTGAGAATTAATTGTGTTAGGTGACTCGCTTTGAAGTTACAAGTTGTTATTGGAAATCTTGCCAAGTCGACAAGGTGAGTGGAATGATTATACATGTGTGTATATAATGTATCTATTTGTAGGGCGTGAAAGGGGCAGGGTATATGTTGTCTATACCACCAAGAGTTAGTGATATATTTCATTGTACACTAACGATGGATATTTCGTTGTCCAAATCGCCCAAGAGTTAGTGATATATTTCGTTGTACACTAACGATTGCTTTGAACGGATATTTCGTTGTCCGTGTCGCCTAGGGGGTTAGTGATATATTTCGTTGTACACTAACGGTTGTTATGAAAACCGATGGGAACTTCGAAGTACCATTCCCATGTATTATTGGTTAACCATAATTACACGTTGTAGTGTAGCATATTATATTATTCAGGTTATATATATGCTATTGTTGTGCTAGCTTGCGAACTTGAAGGGTTTAGAGTTATACTTGCGATGGTATGCTATGTAAATTGCTAGCGTGTATGAGGTATTTGTGTAAGTGTATGCAAGTAGGTATATTATATATGTATGTGTATAATTATTGCATTCACTAAGCGTTAGCTTACCCTCTCGTTGTTTACCTTTTTAGGATCCGGCTTGGTTAAGGTCAAAGGTATTCGCATGGATTAGTAGCTTTCGGGGGTTATAGCTTTTTGGAAGTTCGACCAAGATTTGGGTAGTTTAACCCCAAACACCATGCTCTAGTGATGTTTGGCAATTAAACTTTTTGTGGTCGAAACTCGTATTTCGTACTTAATGGTATTTTGGGAATATGTGGGCCCCGCGATGTAAAACTCATTTTATCATTGATTTGTGCTAGTTTTACTTATACTAATATGAAGTAAAAAGCATTTCGTCTAAAAATGATGGGAAGTGTTAGATCTTTTTACGAAAATGGAACAAGTTGGACAGCGGGCTGTCAGGCCCTGTGCGCGCCGCGCACAGGTAGGGCTGCGCGCCGCGCACCCTGCCTGGGCAGGCCTGCTTCGAATTTTTTTTATTACGCATTTTTGGTTGGTTAACGGGTTGGGTCGTTACACTTCTACTTAACAAAAATGCTTACAATTACATCCTCATTCATTTTCATCAACAATTCTACTCGTATGCACCCGTATTCGTACTCGTACAATACACAGCTTCTAAGATGTATATACTATTGGTATATACACTCAATCATCAGCTCCTTAGCAGTCCATGTGAGTCATTAAACATGTGGGAACCATCATTTGACAACTAGCATGAAATATCTCACAAAATTACAAAAAATATTATAAATCATTCATGAATTATTTACATGAAAACAAACTTACACATTCTTTATATCTAATCCATATACCAATGACCAAAAATACCTACAAACACTTTCATTCTTCAATTTTCTTCATCTAATTGATCTCTCTCAAGTTCTATCTTCAAGTTCTAAGTGTTCTTCATAAATTCTATAAGTTCTAGTTTCATAAAATCAAGAATACTATCAAGTTTGTAAGATTACTTCTAAACTTTCTAATCCAATCCAAGTAATCATCTAAGCTCAAAAAATCTTTCTTATTTACAGTAAGATATCTTTCTAATACAAGGTAATACTCATATTCAAACTTTGATTCAATTTCTATAACTATAACTATCTTATTTCGAGTGGAAATCTTACTTGAACTTGTTTTCGTGTCATAATTCTACTTCAAGAACTTTCAAGCCATCCAAGAATCCTTTGAAGCTAGATTAATTTTTGTTACTTCCAGTAGGTTTACCTACTAAACTTGAGGTAGTAATGATGTTCATAACATCATTCGATTCATATATATATATATATATATATATATATATATATATATATATATATATATATATATATATATATATATATATATATATATATATATATATATATATATATATATATATATATATAACTATCTTATTCGAAGATTTAAACTTGTAATCACTAGAACATAGTTTAGTTAATTCTAAACTTGTTCGTAAATAAAGTTAATCCTTCTAACTTGACTTTTAAAATCAACTAAATACATGTTCTATATCTATATGATATGCTAACTTAATGATTTAAAACCTGGAAACACGAAAAACACCGTAAAACCGGACATACGCCGTTGTAGTAACACTGCGGGCTGTTTTGGGTTTGATAATTAAAAACAATGATAAACTTTGATTTAAAAGTTGTTCTTCTGGGAAAATGATTTTTCTTATGAACATGAAACTATATCCAAAAATCATGGTTAAACTCAAAGTGGAAGTATGTTTTTCAAAATGGTCATCAAGATGTCGTTCTTTCGACGGAAATGACTATCTCTTTTAAAAATGACTTGTAACCTGTATTTCTGACTATAAACTTATACTTGTTCTGTTTAGATTCATAAACTTAAGTTCAATATGAAACCATAGCAACTTGAATCACTCAAAACGGATTTGAAACGAAGAAATGACGGGTAAAACAAAATTGGATAAATTTGCTAGTTTTAGCTACGAAAATTTTGTAACAAATCTAGACTAAACATATCCTAACTAATTCATATTGTATTATACATATTATGAAATCTTGGGATACCATAGACACGTATACAATGTTTTGACATATCATATCGACCCATCTATATATATATTTCGGAACAACCATAGACACTCTATATGCAGTAATGTTTGAGTTAGCTATACAGGGTTGAGGTTGATTCCAAAATAATATATATACTTTGAGTTGTGATCAAGTCTGAGACTTGTAGACACTGGGTCGTGGATTGATTCGAGATAATATATATTGCTTTATTTCTGTACATCTAACTGTGGACAACTAGTTGTAGGTTACTAACGAGGACTGCTGACTTAACAAACTCAAATCATTAAAACGTAATAAAAATGTTGTAAATATATTTTGAACATACTTTGATATATATGTACATATTTGTTATAGGTTTGTGAATCGACCAGTGGCCAAGTTTTACTTCCCGACGAAGTAAAAATATGTGAAAGTGAGTTATAGTCCCACTTTTAAAATCTGATATTTTTGGGATGAGAATACATGCAGTTTTATAAATGTTTTACGAAATAGACACAAGTAGTCGAAACTACATTTTATGGTTGAATTATTAAACCGAATATGCCCCTTTTAGCTTGGTAGCCTAAGAATTAGGGAACTGGCCCCTAATTGACGCGAATCCTAAAAGTAGATCTACGGGAACTAACAACCTCTATTCTGGAATTTGGAATACTTTAGTACTTCGAGTTTATCATGTCCGATGGGTGTCCCGGAATGATGGGGATATTCTATATGCATCTTGTTAATGTCGGTTACCAGGTGTTCACCATATGAATGATTTTTATCTCTATGCAGTTTGCGAAATGCCTGATATGAGATGTGTGTGATGACCCGGAAATTTCCAACCAAATTTAAACTTGATCTTTATATTATTTCGACACGATAAGCAAAGTCTGTAATGTTGAGTCTCAAAAAGTTTTGAACTGTTTACATGAATTCATTTGACCTTCGACTATTCCCTACGATTCACGAACAATTGTTGTAATTAGATATAAATATATATAGATTGATATAGTAATATCATATTTAATATTATTGTTATTACTATTATTAGTACTTATTATTATATTTGTATTATTAGTAGCTATTATCATTATAAGTATTAATAACATGATTATTAAGATAATTATCCTAATTAATATTAATAGTGTAAACATTATTAATATCATTATTATTATTAAAATGAGTATCATATTTAATATCATTATTATTAATTTTATTATTATTATTATTATTTATAAACTTATTATTAGTATTAATATTATTATTAATACAAGCATATATTTATTTACACAGGATATATTCAGATACATGTACAAATACGTATCTATACACTGATGTATATATAGATATATACAAATACATATTAGTAATCAGTATTATATTTATAAACAAAAACAAATCATATTCAGAAACAGATATAGATATATACGAATCAAATTTAGATATTGGTTGCAATCAAACTATGTTAAACTTTTGTTCTTATCTCCAAATCTGTTACCCATCTATTTCAATCGTACCATTATGAAACCTGCTTTTAACTTGTTACTTTTGTTTCTTCCTGGTCAATAATATTCTGTCTAATACTTTGGCCATAAAACAAACGAGTTATTCAGTGACATAGGGAATTTCATTCAGTTCTTTCACCCTCACTTTCCTTTGAGCAAATCCATTAAATCATCCACATCAAGCCACCACCTCTATCAACCATTTTGTTGCTTGTACGCTTGAATACCATCACCAAATTCCTATTTTCTACTCTAAACCAAACCCAAAGATCACCTTGAACTCTTAACTAATCGACACTCTATTTATGACACATATTTGTTCCTTTTGATTGAACGCCATCACAATCAACTTAAGCCGCTGTAATTATGGCTGTCTCTTGCTTATGTTCTCCACCATGAGCCACAACCAATCACCACGTTAAACCCATATTATCACCACCCTACCCATCATAATACACCACTATCTCCACCCTATATATAACTTGTGTTTCTTCTTCTGTTTTCCTGATTCGGTTTTCACCCCAATCCCACCTTTTATCTTCGACTATTGCAGCTATGTACGACCAAAAACAATCATCAAATTATCACAATTACTGCTGCTACTAGTCTTCTGTTATTCTGCTCGAACTCCCCATCCTGCTATCCGATGTTAGCAGCTATCACACTCTTTAAATTATAACAATTGTAATGGTAACGATGTTGAAGATTATACGTTTTTTTTCTTTTCTTTCTCTGCTGTTCCTGTTTGCACGTGAACCCAACATCACAACCCTTTAAAAACCGTTAAACTATGGCTTACCTTTTTTTTTTTTCCTTTATAGCCGACACTGATGTTAAAGCTAAGGGGTATAAAATACTATTAAATTTTACACGAAAAACTATTAAATACGATACAATTTTACACAAGTTATTTATTTATTTATCGAGTGGATATACTTAAACCTTGCTACAATACTTATAGGCAGTGTACCTAATCGTACAGTAGTGTAGTTTTTAGTAAGTCCGGTTCATCCACAGGGAATCTTTTAAACAAAGCTTAACGCTATATTAGTTTTAATTTATAAAAATACAAATATATAAATAAGTAATATTATTATTATAAAGGGGGGTTTTTACCGTTTAATGACCGGTTTGTCGATTTTAAAAACTTTAGTCGCAGTTAAAACCTAATGTAAAATAATAAAAATAAATATAACTTAATTTAAAGCGTAAAGTAAATAACAATAAGGAAATTGCGATAAATAAAAGTGCGATAAAATAAAATTGCGATAATTAAAAAGTACGATAATTAAAAGTGCAATTAAATACAATGACAATAAATAAAAGTGCGATAATTAGAAGTGCAATTAAATGTAAAATAAAGGAAATTAAATATGAAATAAAATAATTATGCTTATTTAAACTTCCGTAATCATGATGTTTGACGTGTTGATTTTAGTTTTATGCCCATGGGTTAATTGTCCTTTATCCTGGATTATTTAATATGTCCGTCTGGTTTTTGTCCATAACAGTCCATCAGTCATAAATATAAAGTGCGAGTGTCCTCGTCAAATTATCGTTATACCCGAAGTTAAATATTCCAACTAATTGGGGACTTAAACTGTAACAAGATTTTAATACTTTGTTTAATAATTACACCAGGTTATCGACTGCGTGTAACCCAAGGTTTTAATATTTTGTTATCAATTATGCCAAGTGTCCTTGTACATAATTTCACCCCTGTTTTAATAATTCCATAGACTATTAATCCATTCCCGTGTCCGGTTAAATGAACGATTATTCGTACATATAAATACCCCGCCCATCGTGTCCGATCGAGTGTATATGGTTATTTATAGGGACGTCCAATTGTAAGTCTTTATATTAAAATTAACAAACTATCATTTAGTTAAACAAATATAAAGCCCATTAATAGCCCATAGTCTAATTTCCACAAGTGTCGTTCTTTTGTCCAAACCCCAATTATGGTACAAAGCCCAATTACCCAATTTTAATATTTTTAGCCCGACATCATGATTACTTCGGATTAAATAAGCATAATAATAACTTAGCTACGAGACATTAAATTAAAAATGTTGAACATAACTTACAATGATTAAAAATAGCGTAGCGTTACACGGACAGAATTTAGAATTACACCCTTACAACATTCGCTAACATACCCTTATTATTAGAAATTAAAATTAAATTAAAATTAAAATATAAATATATATATATATATATATATATATATATATATATATATATATATATATATATATATATATATATATATATATATATATATACACGTTTAGATAGAGAGATTAAAGGATATATAAAAGGTTCAGAATGCGCGAGCTTTTATAGGCATTTTCAGATTTTGGGGCTCCGCGAGTCGCGGTATTTTTGCCCTTCAAACTCCGCAAGTCACGGAGTTTGCTTTTACAGCTCATCCCTTTTTGGATCTTCTTTGCCGACGGTTTTAATATATAAATATAATATATATATAATTTATATAATTAATTATATATTATATTATATTTATATACATAGTTAACTTGTAATTTTTAGTCCGTTGCGTTGAGCGTTGAGAGTTGACTCTGGTCCCGGTTCCAGATTTTTGAACGTCCTTGCGTACAATTTAATATCTTGTACTTTGCGTTTTGAATCTTGTACTCTTGTAATTCTGAGACGTTTCTTATCAATAATTGGAACCTCTTTGATTGTATTTTATACTTTTGAGCTTTTTGGTCGTTTGCGTCTTCAATTCGTCGAATCTGTCTTTTGTCTTCACCTTTTATTATTTAAATGAATATCACTTGTAAATAAGACAATTGCAACTAAAAGCTTGTCTTTCTTGAGGGATAATGCTATGAAATATATGTTCGTTTTTAGCATTATCAGACACCCACAAAGTGTACCCAACCACTTCCTATTTTATATTTTCCTTTTCGGTTTTAGCAACCACTCAACCAAGAAGGATGATGACAGAGTAATAAGGGACTTGATGGAATGATACACTTAAAATGATGAATCTAACTTTTGATTTTGGCTTCTTTATTTAATTTGTTGTGGTCAACAACTCCAAAAACGTTTTGTGGCCGACAACCACAAACAACTTGCAAATAAACACATTATTAAACTTGCATGCGTTGTTTTTTTTTCTTTGACCTTGATTTGTTTTAGAGTGGGCCGAGTGTTTTTTTCCATGATTGGCCATCATGAACTTGTTTACCAGATGGGCCGAATAGATTACTTTTCTGTTGTTGGGCCGTTGAGTTCAAGGTACTAGTTGGAGCCAAAACCCGAATTAGAATGATGATGATTAACGCATAGTTGATGATCATGTTAATTACATTTATGATCATGATGATTAACGAGTGTATGATTATGATGATGATAACTAGCGAGCGATGTTGATGAGTGGATGATGTTGATCGAGATTAGATTATGATTATGAGTAGGATTGGGTTATATTGGTGGTGTAAGAAAATAATAGCATTGATGATAAAAGATAACAATGAAATTATGATAATAATAATGATATGGTTACATGATCATAATGGTGTAACGATAATAAAGGATATTGACGATGAGGTTAAAATGGTTATTTAGTTTTAACTCGGGATTAAAATGGAATATAGTAAACGGAGAAATGGTTAAGGATGTTATCGGGACGTCGCGGGTTCAAACCCGGACTTGGGCATTATTTTTAGGGCTACTTCCTTAAGGTAGTTATTTATCTATTTATTATTATTATTATTATTAGTATTAGTATTATTAAAATTATTATTAATAATAACATTAATATCATTATTAGTATCATTTTTATTAAAAACTATCATTTATATTAAAAGTATCATTTTTACTATTAATATTAATATTATCATTATTAGAGAAATTATCATTTTTATCAAAATTATTATTATTACTACCCTTATTATTACTTTGACATTAATATTATTATTATTATTTTTTTTTACATTATTAATATCATTATCATGATAACTATTATTATTATTATTATTATTGTAAAATAAAACAACTTTTATTTATTATCATTATCAATATTATTTTATCAAATAACTATTAGTTATATAAAACTATATTTACTACACATAACATAATTATATTAATACTTTTATAATTAATAAGGTTATTAATGAAAAACCTAATTAAAATATACATTTAATACACATAATTTAACTATATTACTATCTTTACTTATATAAAATAAATATATTTAATGGAATGCACGAATCATTAAAATAGCAGATATATCACTAATAATAATATACATATATTTTGTTCGTTTACGATTATGTGATTTAATAGATATACAATTAATATAGGTTCGTGAATCCGAGGTCAACCCTGCATTGTTCAAAGTCGTCATATGTATTTTTACTACAAAATACAGTACTGTGAGTTTCATTTGCCCTTTTTACTCTTTACGTTTTTGGGCTGAGAATACATGCAAATGCTTTATTAACTGTTTTACGATATTTATATGCGTGAGTTTCATTTGCCCTTTTTACTCTTTACGTTTTTGGGCTGAGAATACATGCAAATGCTTTATTAACTGTTTTACAATATTTATATGCGTGAGTTTCATTTGCCCTTTTTACTCATTACGTTTTTAGGCTGAGAATACATGCAAATGCTTTATTAACTATTTTACAATATTTATATGCGTGAGTTTCATTTGCCCTTTTTACACTTTACGTTTTTGGGCTGAGAATACATGCAAATGCTTTATTAACTGTTTTATAATATTTATATGCGTGAGTTTCATTTGCCCTTTTTACTCTTTACATTTTTGGGCTGAGAATACATGCAAATGCTTTATTAACTGTTTTACAATATTTATATGCGTGAGTTTCATTTGCCTTTTTTTCCCATTTATATTTTTGGGCTGAGAATACATGCACTGCTTTATAAATGTTTGACGAAATAGATACAAGTACTTAAAACTACATTCTATGGTTGGATTATTAAATCGAATATGCCCCTTTTTAGTCTGGTAATCTAAGAATTAGGGAACAGACACCCTAATTGACGCGAACTCTAAAGATAGATCTATCGGGCCCAACAAGCCCCATCCAAAGTACCGGATGCTTTAGTACTTCAAAATTTATATCATGTCCGAAGGAGGATCCCGGAACGATGGGGATATTCTTATATGTATATTGTGAATGTCGGTTACCAGGTGTTCAATCCATATGAATGATATTTTTGTCTCTATGCATGGGACATATGTTTATGAGAAATGGAAATATGAAATCTTGTGGTCTATTAAAATTATGAAATGATTATTTATGTTAAACTAATGAACTCACCAACCTTTTGGTTGACACTTTAAAGCATGTTTATTCTCAGGTATGAAAGAAATCTTCCGCTGTGCATTAGCTCATATTAGAGACATTACTTGGAGTCATTCATGGCATATTTCAAAAGACGTTGCGTTCGAGTCATTGAGTTCATCAAGATTATTATTAAGTCAATTATAGTTAGATGTATTATGAAATGGTATGCATGCCGTCAACTTTCGATGTAATGAAAGTTTGTCTTCAAAAACGAATGCAATGTTTGTAAATGTATCATATAGAGGTCAAGTACCTCGCGATGAAATCAACTATTGTGAATCGTTTATAATCGATATGGACTTCGTCCGGATGGATTAGGACGGGTCTTCACAGTTGGTATTAGAGCGGTGGTCTTAGCGAACCAGGTCTGCATTAGTGTGTCTAACTGATAAGTCGTTAGGATGCTTTAGTGAGTCTGGACTTCGACCGTGTCTGCATGTCAAAAGTTTTTCTTATCATTTCGTGTCAAAAATTACCTACTTATCATCCTTAGGAAATTACCTGCTTATCATTCCTAGTCTAGACACATCTTGCTGCATTGATTGCATGAATAGTGTATAGACAAATTCATATCTTAGCGTATCTGCTAATTCATATCTTAGTATATCTGTTACTGTAAACTTTGCCTAACATATTCCGTAGATTCCTCCGTAACTTATGGGATTTTAGTATTTTATATGCACATGTAAATTATGTATTACAGGGTACTAATCTACATCCTATAATCTATTTCTTATCGAAAATTCTTTATCTGATCGTACGAGATGAATCCCGCAACCAGTTCGAGTCCCTCAGATTTCGATAGCTATTTCGACATGGATATTCACCTAAGCTCCGAAAACAGCGTCACTAGAATGAATCAAACAATCATCCATCCTCAATTCATCTGATGGGTTCGTGATCGACTTAATTAATGGAGACGCGAAGAAGGCGACCCCTCCATTAACCAAATTTATCTCTTGACGAGGAACCTGAAGCACTTACCGGCGAACCAGTCCGAAACACCATTTTCACCATCATTTCCCGAATATATCAACGCGATTATATTCTATCCACAATTCTAAACCTTATTCAGCCGCTCTTCCAACCGACAATCATTCCGGAATAATGGAAGAAGCCAACAAGCTTCGCGCTCGAGTAATCAATTTGCAGAATATAGTGCAAAACTTACCAGCTTCAGCAACAACATTAATACCATTACCACCAACAACCCAAGTTTCAATGTCACAGGCCTCAACGTCTCATTCTATACCTCGAATATAATCATTGTTCTACGAATCGTTCTACATAAACTATCTTCGTCCTTCATGGCAATTATGTAATCTTTAATGTTTTAGCGATTATGTACTCTAGTTTTAGCCGTAAATATGATGAGTTTAATATCACATTGACTCATTAAATCCATGATTACGTCTGAAGAAAATATATATGTATATCTGTATTCATAAAGATTGTAATTAAAATTTTTATTGTACAAACTGTTAATGATGAAAATATTTTAACGGGTAGGTAATACCCGAGGAATATTTAGATTTCGCATTAATAAGTTACACTATACATTCTACGAATCTGATTCAACTGTTATTTACTATCCTACTTACAACCACAGCTATACGAATCCGTTCACCACAAAATAACCATTTTCATTCAATTTTATATTTGGATTTTGACCTATCAGAATCCAACAAGTGGCATAAAGAAGAAATAATGGACACAATAAAAATTGATTAGAAACAGACTAATTGACAATATGAAATTTTGTTAAGAAACCACGCTAACAAAATCCTAGCTAACTGTTCCTAGCTAACTGTTCCTAGCTAACTGTTAATTCCATATTACATTTTATTTATCGCAATTTAATTATCGCAATTTATATTATCGCAATTTTAATTCTCGCAATTTTATTTAATGTCATTTAATTTCTGTTATTTACTTTACGCACTTTAATTATCGTCTTTTATTTTTTGTTATTTATTTTACGCACTTTAAATATCGGGACACGTATACAAGGTTTTGACATATCATATCGACGCATCTATATATATTATTTGGAATCGCCATAGACACTCTATATGCAGTAATGATCGAGTTGTAACGACCCTGGTTTTTCCAACATTATTTTATTAATAATTATTATTATTAATACGTGTGATTAAATGAATGTATGTTATTACATTTACTTGTTGCCAAGATTAACCGTACTTGATTCTTTAATGCCCGAAACGTCTTTGTGACACCCGGAACTTACACGAATAATAATTTCAAGTATTATTTACATTCATGATTAATTTTATTAATCATTTTAATTAACTATGGTGATTAGTTAGTTACTTGGGCTTTAGTTGGAATAATTTGTAAATTACTTGAACTTGGGCTTGTTAAATGTTATGGACTCATGGTTATGGACTTATAGGCCCAATCTACCTCCCTTAATGGACTACTAGGAGCCCATATTATACTAATGGCTAATTAATAATAAACATGGAATAAATAAATTAAGTGGAAGACAATTTCTTACAAGCATGCTAGCAATATTCCCTCATGCTCTTAGCTTTTCCCATTCCACACAAACACCACACTTCAATGCAAGAATAATGCATGTTGACCACTCCATGGATGGCCTAAAAACCGTCCACCATGGGGGTCTTGGAGGGTGGGATTGTTTTTTAAATTTTGACTACATATTCTCTAGTATTATCTCACTTATACTTACACATACTTGCACACTTTCAATTGATCTCATTTTTCTCTCTACTTGGTAAGTAACAACGCTTATTTACTCTTCTTTTTCTTCATCTAAAACAGCCCCCAACAATCATCTTCATCATCATTTCTTTTGTTGTTAAATTGTTACTTAATCTTGTTATAGCTTACTTACTTGTAGTTGTTTTAATTACTAGTTTCTTGTTGTTACATACTAATTACTAAGGAGCAAACTTTCTAGTTTGATTCTTCATTTATCTTGTGCGAACAAGAACATGCAAGAACAAAACTCTCTAGTTTATGTTCTACCTCTATTGTTATAAAAGATTGTAAGTTCGTGGTTGTAAAAATCATACATGCATTCATGTTAGTAAACTTGAAGTTTACTTTCTAAAGATCAAGACCTAGGCTTGAATCTTTAAAAGTATGAAACTCATGAACTTGTTACTTGTTTATTTAGTTTATCACTTTCATTCTTGCACTCAAATTACACTTTACTAGTTGATAATCAAAGTTTTGTAACCTATGGTTTCACTAAAGTAAAGATTCAAGGGATGGTAATTATGATTTAACTTAATGACTTTACTTAGACTTTCACTTGGGTTATGATGGTCAAGACTTGGTTAAAATGATGTAAACACATCCATGAGTTGTACACTTGAAGCCATATGCATCAAGGATGAGAACCATGATGAACATCAAGCACCAAAACCACCGGAACTCCCTTAAACTTACTGTTCTGTCCAAACTTTCTGATCAGCTGAACCCGTAACAGACCAGTAGGTCTGGGCTGATCTAACCTTGATTTTTGGATAGAACTTTTCGAGTAGATAACTTTTCATATAAGACTCGTCTTCATACGAGTTACGGTTTAGAGTCTATGGCCCTCCGAGCGTCACTAAGTCCATTTACTTTTCTAGTTTTCTGTTTCTGTTTTCTGTTTACTGTTTTCTGAGTCAGACCTAAACACCTGGGCTACTGTAACTGTGATATTCCGTTAGCTCTGTTCGAGTAGACAATTTTTCGTTTAGGACTCATCTTAATACGAGTTACGGTTTAGGATTTATGGCCCTCCGATCGTCACTAGGTCCTCTAACGTTGTGCAGAAAATTCTGACCTACTCGCACTTAAACCGTCGCCACGGTCAAACTAAGACGAGTTTGCTTCTGAGATTTTTACCACACTTAAGGGACTCATATACGGAGCCATGGCCACTGGTCTCACCTTATTTCAGTAGGTATAGAGACCGTGGTGACTGACCGAAGTCAGCCTTCGTTTTAAAACTTCCTTTATGAACAAAACATACTTATACCTTTCGTTTGATGATGTTTGATGATGACCCTTATGACCTTATTTACATACTTATAAACCTTTTAAGACAATCTACTGACTTAGTACTATTTGACTTAGGTTGAGGACTTTTGGACCGATTACTTGCACACTTTCCCGACTCTACATTACTACTATTTTACCGCTACTTATCATTGTGAGTTATAGCTTTCCCTTTTTACTTTAACTTATTTTGGGAACTGAGAATACATGCGCATTTTATGTTTTACATAATAGGCACGAGTACTTAAACTTTATATATGTGTGGGTTATATAACGGCAGAAACATTCCCTTTAGCTCGGTAACGTTTAGTCATTGGTTTTTGAACCGTGAACGCGAATCTTAGATATGGATCCATAGGGTGTGACATCCCCACTCGGGCTAGTCGCGCTAGCATTTAACGAGTGTTTAATACTTCGAGGTTATACGCACTTGCCAAGTGCACTTTCAGGGGGTACATAAACGTTAAGTTAGTTACCGGGTGCCCGCAGTTAAGCATATACTTTTACATACTTTTGAAACGCTCGTTGTAGCACCAAAATCTCGTGGCCTACTTACATTACTGTTATACTTAAACTATAGCTCACCAACCTTTGTGTTGACCTTTTTAAGTGTATATTTCTCAGGTGCTTGAAGTCGCTTCCGCTATCATACTAGTCGTGCTGTAGAACCCGCTGCTTAGAGTTGTTATCGCATGACTACTTATCTTGCATTCAAACTTATATACTTTTGGAACTATGTTATGTAACGACCTTTGTGGTCACGTACACTTATTTAATGCTTCTACTTAGTGAAGCTTACTTTTGGATTGTAAAACATTCGACGTTTGTTATGACATCACTTTTTTTAATGAATGCAAACTCTGTTTTGAAAACGCATATAGTACATAACCTTGTAATGATCCTGTTGGTGATGGTCCGTACGTGATGATTTAGTACGGGGCGTCACATTTGATATCAGAGCCTTGGTTGTAGGGAATTAGGATGCATTAGTGAGTCTAAGACCGACCCGAGTAGGATTCACTAATAGGACTAATCTACAACTTGCTAGTTTACTTGTTTCCGCTGTGTTTACTACATGTTGCTGCTTACCTTTACTGCTATATGCCGTATGTTACTACATGTTTTCACTACTGCATGCTATTATTTGCTTTCGATTGCATGCTACTTTCATACGATTTGCTGTTATTGCCATGCTAGTTACTGTTATACATGATTTAAACTATTGGCCAATTATTTGCGTGCTTTATGACTTACTGACATGGAAAAATTTATTTTTCCTTGTTCAGATGTCGGACGTTCCACCTGCTGGCATTCCGGGCAGTACAGGCTCAGACCCCATTGTCCCACCTACTGCTATACCTGCTGCTACTGCTGCTGCCGATATTTCGGCCCCGACACCCACTGGCGATCCCGGCGCTTCCACTTCCGGAGCTAGCTCTAGTGCACCTGCCCCAGCGTCTTCTTCCAGACCCCCGAGGCAACTGGCTCGCATTGGTGGTATGGAGATCCCCGCGGAGTTCGGGGAGGGTCCTTTTCGTAATCACTGGCGCACTCCCTGCCGACGCACTCCCGACGGATACCTAGCAGTGATTACGCCAGGCCGACACCGACAGATGTTGGCCGCCTTCGGATATCCAGTTGAGCCACCCGTGTCACCACCACATGATTCAGACGACGGGTCTTCCACCGATGCTCCTTCAGATGACACCACATCTGATGACTCCAGTGATGAGGAGGATCCCGCTGACAGACCGATTCAGGCACCCTCTACCCCGCCGAAGAAGCGGTATCGCTTCGCTGGCATTATTCCGGGTCATACTATCACTGACGCTTTTGGTCGGCGTCAGAGGATTACTGCTCGTAAACGGCTGGTGCCGTACCCTGCTGACCCACTGATATTACCATCTCCACCCAGAGCCGGACCATCTACTTCAGCACCACTCGCACCACCTGCACCGCCAGCACCACCTGCCCCACCATCTTCCTCTAATGAGGGACTGAGGTGGGAGATTGAGATTCTTCAGGACCGAGTTACTGAGCTTGAGGAGCAGTTGGCTCAGGTTTTGGACATCTTGCACCCACCATCACCGTAGGACTTTGTATTAGATTCTGTATTGTAATCTCTTTTGAAATTTCATATTTCACTTATGTATCGTACGAACTTATTGTAATGTATGGAACTTATTACCTTTAATGAATGGAAATTTGTGTTGTTTACTTTTTGCACAAGTGTTCTATTTACATTATCATAGTTTTGTGGTACTTATATCTGCTGGCGTTACTTAATCAACATGTGTTGTGCTGTTTTCATGTTGATTGTTATATACTATATTATTATTATTTGCAAACTGGATTTTGACTTGAGTCAAAAATGTTTGTTTAGAACATCATGGCCAACGGGAGATCAACCCCTACCGCAGCACAAATTGAAGAAATGATTAACGAGCGTGTTGCTGCTGCTCTAGCTGAAAGGCAACCCCAAGCTCCACCACCACCACCACCGGTTGTTCCACCAGTCCAAATTGGGTGTACATATAAGGAATTCCAAAGCTGTAAGCCGCACTACTTCAGTGGCACTGAGGGACCAGTCGGTCTCACAAGATGGTTCGAAAAGTTAGAATCGGTATTCAGGGTTAGCAATTGCTCTGAGGCTAACAAAACGAAATTTGCATCTTGCACGCTTTCCGATGGCGCGCTTACATGGTGGAATACCATGGCCCAAGTGCAAGGAATTGATGAGGCGTATGCTACGCCTTGGGAAGAATTTAAATCTGCTATGATCGAGGAATACTGTCCGAGGACCGAAATCCAAAAGATGGAAATTGAATTTATGCAATTGAAGACCGTAGGGAACGACCTTAACAGTTACAATCGTAGGTTTTTGGAGTTGGCTCTTATGTGCCCGACCATGGTCACCCCCGAATTTAAGCGCTTGGAAAAATACTTCTCGGGACTTCCTAAGTCCATCAAGGGCAATGTTACCTCATCCAAGCCACCAAGTGTTCCCGAAGCAATGCGCATGGCGCATACTCTCTTGAATCAAATCATCCTTGACGAGCCGGAGAAGGCTAAGTTTGAAACTGGTAGTGGCGAGAAGAGGAAATGGGACAACAACCACAACAACAACAACCGAGGTAGAAACTATGATCAAAACCCGGCAAAGCGACATGAAGGTTTCAGGCAAAACAACAACAACACCAACCCCAACAACAACAACAGCTCCAACCCGAACTACAAAGGAACTTTACCACAATGCAAGAGGTGTTATAAGCACCACACCGGGTATTGCAATGTTGTCTGTGAGAAATGCCAACGGACTGGGCATGTTGGTAAGGATTATAAGGTTACTACTTTGAACGTGAAGCCAAACCACAACAACAATGGGCCTAGGAAATGTTATGAGTGTGGAAAGACGGGCCATTTCAGGAACGAGTGCCCAAACAAGCGTAAGGATGGCGGACCACCACGTGCTAGAGCCTTCAATGTTAATGCAAGGGACGCCCGCGACAACCCCGACTTGGTGACAGGTATATTCAAAATCAACAATCTTTTAGCTTCTGTCCTATTTGATACTGGTGCCGATAGGAGCTATGTGTGTAGACATTTTTGTGATAAGTTAGATTGGTCGTTAGTTCCTTTAAAGGAAAGTATGCTTGTCGAGGTAGCCAACGGAAAACTTGAAAAAGTGGACCAAATTGGCCGAGGGGCTATTATCAACATAGCCGGTGTAGACTTTGAGATAGACTTGATACCCATTAAGTTGGGAAGTTTTGATGTTATTGTTGGCATGGATTGGTTGACTAAGATAAGAGCCGAGATTATTTGTGGAGACAAAGCTCTTCGTATACCGCAAGGAGATGGCGAGCCATTGATCATTTATGGAGAGAGATGTAGCTCTCAATTGAACCTCATCAGTTGCATTAAAGCACAGAAAATAATGAAGAAAGGACGCCTTGCTGTCCTAGCTCATGTGAAAACCGTAGGAACCGAGGAGAAGAAAGTGGAAGATGTGCATATTGTGAACGAGTTCTCCGATGTCTTTCCCGAAGAATTGCCTGGATTACCGCCACCGAGGGCAGTAGAATTTCAAATCGACTTAGTGCCAGGAGCTGCACCTGTAGCTCGCGCACCCTATAGACTTGCACCTTCCGAGATGCAAGAATTGCAAAGCCAGCTACAAGAGTTACTTGATCGAGGGTTTATTCAACCGAGTTCTTCGCCGTGGGGCGCGCCTGTGTTGTTTGTAAAGAAGAAGGATGGATCTTTCCGAATGTGTATCGACTACCGTGAGCTCAACAAATTAACAATCAAGAATCGATATCCTCTCCCACGAATTGACGATCTTTTTGACCAACTGCAAGGATCGTGTGTTTACTCAAAGATCGATTTACGATCCGGCTATCACCAGTTGAGGGTGAAGGAAAGTGACGTGATGAAAACTGCATTTAGAACCCGCTACGGACATTATGAGTTTCTTGTAATGCCATTCGGTCTGACCAATGCACCTGCTGTATTTATGGACCTTATGAATCGTGTTTGCAAGCCGTACTTGGACAAATTTGTTATAGTCTTCATAGATGATATCCTCATCTACTCTAAGAGCGAAGAAGAACACGAGCATCATCTCCGATTAGTACTTGAACTTTTGAGACGTGAGCAACTTTACGCAAAGTTTTCCAAGTGTGAATTCTGGTTGAAGGAAGTTCAGTTTTTGGGTCATGTTGTGAGTGACCAGGGCATCAAAGTTGATCCCGCCAAGATCGAAGCTATCAGCAAGTGGGAGACCCCCACTACTCCGACTCACATCCGCCAATTTTTGGGTCTTGCCGGTTATTACCGAAGGTTTATCGAAGGTTTCTCTCTGATTTCACGTCCGCTAACCGCACTCACTCACAAAGGAAAGAAATTCGTTTGGGGAGACGAGCAAGAGAAAGCGTTTCAATTCTTGAAACGGAAGTTAACCACCGCGCCTATCCTATCACTTCCTGAGGGTAATGACGATTTTGTTGTTTACTGCGACGCCTCGAAAACTGGTTATGGTTGTGTGCTTATGCAACGCACGAAGGTCATCGCCTATGCTTCTCGTCAACTTAAGATCCACGAACGAAACTATACTACACACGATCTTGAACTTGGAGCCGTTGTCTTCGTGCTCAAATTGTGGAGGCACTACCTTTATGAAACTAAATGCACTATCTTCACCGATCACAAGAGTCTCCAGCATATATTCGATCAGAAACATTTGAATATGAGACAACGAAGGTGGATTGAGACGCTAAATGATTACAAGTGTGAACTTCGCTATCATCCGGGTAAGGCCAACGTTGTTGCTGACGCCTTAAGCCGAAAGGAGAGGTCGGCACCTCTTCGCGTTCGAGCATTGAACATCACGATTCATTCCAACCTCCAGAACCAAATTCGAGCAGCCCAAGAACAGGCTCTCATAGAGAAGCACTTACGATATGAATATTTGAACATTCTCGTCTCTAAATTCGAGGTTAGAGAATCCGGACTCCGATGTTATGCCGGAAGAATTTGGGTACCACGCTATGGAGACTTACGGAGCCTCATATTGGATGAAGCTCACAAGTCAAGATATTCGATTCATCCCGGAGCGGGCAAGATGTACCATGATATTAAAGAACAATATTGGTGGCCGAATCTCAAGAAAGACGTTGCAGCTTATGTTAGTAAGTGTTTGACTTGCTCAAAGGTTAAAGCCGAGCATCAAAAACCTTCTGGGTTACTTCAACAGCCGGAAATCCCACAATGGAAGTGGGAGATGATAACTATGGACTTTATCACCAAACTGCCAAAGACAGTGGGCGGATACGATACCATTTGGGTTATTGTTGACCGTCTTACCAAGACTGCACATTTCTTAGCAATGAAAGAAACGGATACAATGGAGAGACTTGCTCAACTTTATATTAAAGAGGTTGTATCACGACACGGTATACCCTTATCGATCATCTCCGATCGCGATCCTCGATTTGCTTCTAGATTTTGGCGTTCTTTGCAAGAAGCCATGGGAACTCGCCTCGACATGAGCACTGCATATCACCCTCAGACTGACGGGCAAAGTGAACGAACAATTCAAACCTTGGAGGACATGCTACGTGCATGTGTTATTGATTTTGGAAAGGCATGGGAAAGGCATTTGCCACTCGCCGAATTCTCTTACAACAACAGTTACCACTCGAGCATTAAAGCTGCACCTTTTGAAGCATTGTATGGCCGCAAGTGCCGTTCTCCTCTTTGTTGGGCCGAGCTAGGTGAAGTGCAACTCACCGGGCCCGAGATAGTCCACGAAACATCAGAGAAGATTTCCCAAATTCAAAACAGACTCAAGGTAGCTCGTGATCGCCAAAAGAGTTATGCTGATAGTAAACGTAAAGACTTTGAATTCAACGTTGGTGACCGTGTTATGTTGAAGGTTGCACCTTGGAAGGGTGTGATTCGTTTTGGAAAGCGCGGAAAGTTAAACCCGCGGTACATTGGTCCATTTGAAATTTTGGAGCGCGTTGGACCCGTTGCTTATCGCCTTGATCTTCCAGCACAATTGAGCTCAGTTCATCCTACCTTCCACGTATCAAACTTGAAGAAGTGTCTTGCTCCACCTGAACTGATCATACCATTGGAGGAACTTACTATTGACGACAAACTTCACTTTGTGGAAGAGCCTGTTGAAATTATGGAACGTGAAGTTAAGGAGTTGAAACACAATAGGATTCCGATCGTCCGAGTTCGATGGAATGCCAAACGAGGACCTGAGTTTACTTGGGAACGAGAGGATCAAATGAGACAGAAGTATCCTCACCTTTTTCCACCTCCTCCATCACCTTCAGATTCAGCTTAAAATTTCGGGACGAAATTTTCTTTAACAGGTGGGTAATGTAACGACCCTAGTTTTTCCAACATTATTTTATTAATAATTATTATTATTAATACGTGTGATTAAACGAATGTATGTTATTACATTTACTTGTTGCCATGATTAACCGTACTTGATTCTTTAATGCCCGAAACGTCTTTGTGACACCCGGAACTTACACGAATAATAATTTCAAGTATTATTTACATTCATGATTAATTTTATTAATCATTTTAATTAACTATGGTGATTAGTTAGTTACTTGGGCTTTAGTTGGAATAATTTGTAAATTACTTGAACTTGGGCTTGTTAAATGTTATGGACTCATGGTTATGGACTTATAGGCCCACTCTACCTCCCTTAATGGACTACTAGGAGCCCATATTATACTAATGGCTAATTAATAATAAACATGGAATAAATAAATTAAGTGGAAGACAATTTCTTACAAGCATGCTAGCAATATTCCCTCATGCTCTTAGCTTTTCCCATTCCACACAAACACCACACTTCAATGCAAGAATAATGCATGTTGACCACTCCATGGATGGCCTAAAAACCGTCCACCATGGGGGTCTTGGAGGGTGGGATTGTTTTTTAAATTTTGACTACATATTCTCTAGTATTATCTCACTTATACTTACACATACTTGCACACTTTCAATTGATCTCATTTTTCTCTCTACTTGGTAAGTAACAAGGCTTATTTACTCTTCTTTTTCTTCATCTAAAACAGCCCCCAACAATCATCTTCATCATCATTTCTTTTGTTGTTAAATTGTTACTTAATCTTGTTATAGCTTACTTACTTGTAGTTGTTTTAATTACTAGTTTCTTGTTGTTACATACTAATTACTAAGGAGTAAACTTTCTAGTTTGATTCTTCATTTATCTTGTGCTAACAAGAACATGCAAGAACAAAACTCTCTAGTTTATGTTCTACCTCTATTGTTATAAAAGATTGTAAGTTCGTGGTTGTAAAAATCATACATGCATTCATGTTAGTAAACTTGAAGTTTACTTTCTAAAGATCAAGACCTAGGCTTGAATCTTTAAAAGTATGAAACTCATGAACTTGTTACTTGTTTATTTAGTTTATCACTTTCATTCTTGCACTCAAATTACACTTTACTAGTTGATAATCAAAGTTTTGTAACCTATGGTTTCACTAAAGTAAAGATTCAAGGGATGGTAATTATGATTTAACTTAATGACTTTACTTAGACTTTCACTTGGGTTATGATGGTCAATACTTGGTTAAAATGATGTAAACACATCCATGAGTTGTACACTTGAAGCCATATGCATCAAGGATGAGAACCATGATGAACATCAAGCACCAAAACCACCGGAACTCCCTTAAACTTACTGTTCTGTCCAAACTTTCTGATCAGCTGAACCCGTAACAGACCAGTAGGTCTGGGCTGATCTAACCTTGATTTTTGGATAGAACTTTTCGAGTAGATAACTTTTCATATAAGACTCGTCTTCATACGAGTTACGGTTTAGAGTCTATGGCCCTCCGAGCGTCACTAAGTCCATTTACTTTTCTAGTTTTCTGTTTCTGTTTTCTGTTTACTGTTTTCTGAGTCAGACCTAAACACCTGGGCTACTGTAACTGTGATATTCAGTTAGCTCTGTTCGAGTAGACAATTTTTCATTTAGGACTCGTCTTAATACGAGTTACGGTTTAGGATTTATGGCCCTCCGATCGTCACTAGGTCCTCTAACGTTGTGCAGAAAATTCTGACCTACTCGCACTTAAACCGTCGCCACGGTCAAACTAAGACGAGTTTGCTTCTGAAATTTTTACCACACTCAAGGGACTCATATACAGAGCCATGGCCACTGGTCTCACCTTATTTCAGTAGGTATAGAGACCGTGGTGACTGACCGAAGTCAGCCTTCGTTTTAAAACTTCCTTTATGAACAAAACATACTTATACCTTTCGTTTGATGATGTTTGATGATGACCCTTATGACCTTATTTACATACTTATAAACCTTTTAAGACAAGCTACTGACTTAGTACTATTTGACTTAGGTTGAGGACTTTTGGACCGATTACTTGCACACTTTCCCGACTCTACATTACTACTATTTTACCGCTACTTATCATTGTGAGTTATAGCTTTCCCTTTTTACTTTAACTTATTTTGGGAACTGAGAATACATGCGCATTTTATGTTTTACATAATAGGCACGAGTACTTAAACTTTATATATGTGTGGGTTATATAACGGCAGAAACATTCCCTTTAGCTCGGTAACGTTTAGTCATTGGTTTTTGAACCATGAACGCGAATCTTAGATATGGATCCATAGGGTGTGACATCCCCACTCGGGCTAGTCGCGCTAGCATTTAACGAGTGTTTAATACTTCGAGGTTATACGCACTTGCCAAGTGCACTTTCAGGGGGTACATAAACGTTAAGTTAGTTACCGGGTGCCCGCGGTTAAGCATATACTTTTACATACTTTTGAAACGCTCGTTGTAGCACCAAAATCTCGTGGCCTACTTACATTACTGTTATACTTAAACTATAGCTCACCAACCTTTGTGTTGACCTTTTTAAGCGTGTATTTCTCAGGTGCTTGAAGTCGCTTCCGCTATCATACTAGTCGTGCTGTAGAACCCGCTGCTTAGAGTTGTTATCGCATGACTACTTATCTTGCATTCAAACTTATATACTTTTGGAACTATGTTATGTAACGACCTTTGTGGTCACGTACACTTATTTAATGCTTCTACTTAGTGAAGCTTACTTTTGGATTGTAAAACATTCGACGTTTGTTATGACGTCACTTTTTTTAATGAATGCAAACTCTGTTTTGAAAACGCATATAGTACATAACCTTGTAATGATCCTGTTGATGATGGTCCGTACGTAATGATTTAGTACGGGGCGTCACACGAGTTCTCTATACAGGGTTGACGATTACAATCTGCGTTCAAACCTTTCATGAATCTTGAAAACACCTCAATCGAGAGGATGAACCAACCGCATTTCATCTACGAAAGAAAAGATTGATGCATATAGTCATGCACCTGATAATACTCGAAACGTGAATAAATGTTTAACACGTATCTGTGCTAGCTTCTTTAGCGTTATTATTACCGAAAATAACTTTGCATCTGCTGTTCGAGATAGCCAGTTTTGTCACAGCTCCAACAAGACAACTTCAACTTTTTGTACGAAACAACGTTATTATAACGTTGATATATACGCGTGCTCTTTTATTGTTACCAGGGAACCTTTCATATTCCACCATATTACCATCAGCGTTTAATCATCTAAAAACACAATTTTCCTGAAACCACCTCGGATTAATAACCGATGATTCAGATATCATAGCATTAAATGCAGAGGAAACAGAAAAATAGTAGATGGTCTAAACGACCAAAAGTTTGATGATAAAGAAAGGAGTGTTAGGAACGCTCGATAGAAAATTGGATATTGAAAAACAGATTGAGCTACCAATAAAGGAGACTAAGGACATATACAAGGACCAAACCCTATATTCAAAGGATTCAGGTAATTCTGGATCCGTTGAAATCTTTAGAGAATATCTTGCTCCGAAGTCATGTTAAAATCCTGCGGAAAATTTTTCTCCATCAACCATCGAACTTAGAAATTCCAAAATATCATCATCAATATCTTCGATATTTCTGAGGATATTTTTATAAATATTCTCGTCCAAAATTATATACCTCTTCGTGCTTCCTGTGTATCATTATATTGGAAACATTCAATAGAAAATTTAGTACCGAAAAGCAGATTATGCGAAACTATGAAGAAAGCCGTGGACAAATCACAAAGAATAAGTTTGACTTCAAAGAATCCAAATGATTCAATGTCTGCTAAAGTCTTTAGTAAATATCTTGCTCCTTACTCTAAACCCTTGCAGATAATAGTTTCTATCATCCTCTGATCTTAGATATTTCGTGATATTATCGTATCTTTCATTATAAATATCCTCCATATTTCTGGAGATATTTTTATAACTATTCTTATCTGAAATCATTAATCTCTTCGTGCTATCAGTATTACATCATATAGAAAGTGTTAGTTTCTATATTCTGTAAACTTTCGAGCTTAAAATATGAATGTTATTGAAGTAATGTTGGGAACTGATGCATGAGTTAGTATAATATAATGACACTTGATCAACGTGATTATATTACAGTAAGTCATGCTGAGTTCTAATGAAACGTGATGATTCACAGACTCTAACGTCATCAGGTGCCATGTTACATAACTCTCTCATTCTACTTAACTCCTGAACAAATAAAAAAAATGTATTCTTGATGGTTCTATCTTCCGTGATATTGATAAATTTGAAAATCAAATCGTGCAATCACGTTCCTTCCTACTTAGAACATTATAATCATTCGAAACTCTATATTTACAAATTCTGGACCATTATTCGCTTGACTTGAAGTCGGGAAGAGAAAAAAAAAGCATAGAGCTTTGAAATATAAGGGAGAATATAAAGCCCGATAACAACACATAAATTACAAACCGTGTATATCAATGTTTATCGCAACATAAAGACACGGGAGAATTAAAAACATTATAATTCCAAGGGCGAAGTAAAAGAAAGCAGATTCCTCTGGTGGAAGTTGGAAAATGAGAATGATTGTTGCTATAGTAAGGATGAGGACAAGAATCAGAACTGGATTAAGCATTTTCATAATCTTTTGGATGTATGAACTAAGAAAGAAAGTATAGGAATGGTGAAAATAAGGGAACGGAAAAGAATTTAATTTATAAAGGAAATATCAGACGGGGAAATCGAGGCAGATCACTGTATTTAGTTATAGAGATCTTAATTCCCTAACTCGTCGAAAAATCAAATCTTTTAGATTTCATGGATTTTCTCTAAATCCCTTGAATTCCAGAATTCAATCGCGACTACGTCAAAAGTTATGGAAAAATCTCCATTTCTTCATCTCGATCTTTTGTGATAGCTTCATTCATACGCTTCGATTAATCAAATCATTTTATCCATATTACTCAATGATGATAAAACTCTATTTATCAACTTGTATTTGTCATGAAAACATTTTTATTGTTAGCCATGACCACCTCACTCAAATTTCGGGACGAAATTTCTTTAACGGGTAGGTACTGTGATGACCCGGAAATTTCCAACCAAATTTAAACTTGATCTTTATATTATTTCGACACGATAAGCAAAGTCTGTAATGTTGAGTCTCAAAAAGTTTTGAACTGTTTACATGAATTCATTTGACCTTCGACTATTCCCGACGATTCACGAACAATTGTTGTAATTAGATATAAATATATATAGATTGATATAGTAATATCATATTTAATATTATTGTTATTACTATTATTAGTACTTATTATTATATTTATATTATTAGTAGATATTATCATTATAAGTATTAATAACATGATTATTAAGATAATTATCCTAATTAATATTAATAGTGTAAACATTATTAATATCATTATTATTATTAAAATGAGTATCATATTTAATATCATTATTATTAATTTTATTATTATTAGTATTAATATTATTATTAATACAAGCATATATTTATTTACACAGGATATATTCAGATACATGTACAAATACGTATCTATACACTGATGTATATATAGATATATACAAATACATATTAGTAATCAGTATTATATTTATAAACAAAAACATATCATATTCAGAAACAGATATAGATATATACGAATCAAATTTAGATATTGGTTGCAATCAAACTATGTTAAACTTTTATTCTTATCTCCAAATCTGTTACCCATCTATTTCTATCGTACCATTATGAAACCTACTTTTAACTTGTTACTTTTGTTTCTTCCTGGTCAATAATATTTTGTCTAATACTTTGGCCATAAAACAAACGAGTTATTCAGTGACATAGGGAATTTCATTCAGTTCTTTCACCCTCACTTTCCTTTGAGCAAATCCATTAAATCATCCACATCAAGCCACCACCTCTATCAACCATTTTGTTGCTTGTACGCTTGAACACCATCACCAAATTCCTGTTTTCTACTCTAAACCAAACCCAAAGATCACCTTGAACTCTTAACTAATCGACACTCTATTTATGACACATATTTCTTCCTTTTGATTGAACGCCATCACAATCAACTTAAGCCGCTGTAATTATGGCTGTCTCCTGCTTATGTTCTCCACCATGAGCCACAACTAATCACCACGTTCAACCCATATTATCACCACCCTACCCATCATAATACACCACTATCTCCACCCTATATATAACTTGTGTTTCTTCTTCTGTTTTCCTGATTCGGTTTTCACCCCAATCCCACCTTTTATCTTCGACTATTGCAGCTATGTACGACCAAAAACAATCATCAAATTATCACAATTACTGCTGCTACTAGTCTTCTGTTATTCTGCTCGAACTCCCCATCCTGCTATCCGATATTAGCAGCTATCACACTCTTTAAATTATAAAAATTGTAATGGTAACGATGTTGAAGATTATACGTTTTTTTTCTTTTCTTTCTCTGCTGTTCCTGTTTGCACGTGAACCCAACATCATAACCCTTTAAAAACCGTTAAACTATGGCTTGCCTTTTTTTCCTTTATAGCCGACACCCACAAAGTGTACCCAACCACTTCCTATTTTATATTTTCCTTTTCGGTTTTAGCAACCACTCAACCAAGAAGGATGATGACAGAGTAATAAGGGACTTGATGGAATGATACACTTAAAATGATGAATCTAACTTTTGATTTTGGCTTCTTTATTTAATTTGCTGTGGTCAACAACTCCAAAAACGTTTTGTGGCCGACAACCACAAACAACTTGCAAATAAACACATTATTAACCTTGCATGCGTTGTTTTTTTTTTCTTTGACCTTGATTTGTTTTAGAGTGGGCCGAGTGTTTTTTTTCCATGATTGGCCATCGTGAACTTGTTTACCAGATGGGCCGAATAGATTACTTTTCTGTTGTTGGGCCGTTGAGTTCAAGGTACTAGTTGGAGCCAAAACCCGAATTAGAATGATGATGATTAACGCATAGTTGATGATCATGTTAATTACGTTTATGATCATGATGATTAACGAGTGTATGATGATGATGATAACTAGCGAGCGATGTTGATGAGTGGATGATGTTGATCGAGATTAGATTATGATTATGAGTAGGATTGGGTTATATTGGTGGTGTAAGAAAATAATAGCATTGATGATAAAAGATAACAATGAAATTATGATAATAATAATGATATGGTTACATGATCATAATGGTGTAACGTGTCACGACACGGAAATTTCCGACCAAATTTAAACCCTAATCTTTATATGTTTCCGACACGATAAGCAAAATCTGTAATGTTGAGTCTAGAAATTTTGAAATTTATATTAATGTAACCAATTAACCCTTTGACTATTCCTGATGATTCACGAACCTCTAATTGTAAACCGAAATGTGAATATAAATAATTACTTATGTTCATAATTTTTATTAAAAATTGTAATATATATATATATATATATATATATATATATATATATATATATATATATATATATATATATATATATATATAAATATAGGATACGATATATGTATTAATACATTTTGAATCTAAAAATATGTTTATATTTCAATCTATGCTGTAGATGATTGGTTTTTGTCTATTATCTAGTACCAATCAGTGTTGGATTACTTGAACAAAGATCCAAATTCTGTTAGCATAGTTTTCAACTTTTTATCTTTTCTGTCTTTATGTAGCTGTAAACGAATCTGATTTTTTTTTATTTAAAGGCTAACTAAAAAGCGATCAAATACATTTTGTAACTCAGTCTTTCCCAATTTCTTTTCTCTTTCATATTCAATTTTCAAGTATAGGATGAATTAAAACAGAAAATGAAGAGCTGAGCCACCACCGGAGCACCACCCTCACCACCGTTGTCCAACAAACTACCACAACACCACTTCACCTCCCACGACCACCAAGAACCATCCCAAACGCCACCTCTTTCTATCCCTCTCTCACTATTCATAGTAAACCCAACCATAAATCACCACCATCACCTTCGTAACCCTTTTTGCTCGAAAACTATCATCACCACCTTACTTGATCAACCATCGACATCACACTACCTTCGGTTAACACCTAAACCACCAAACCCACTTGCATCATTTTATATCTCATTCTTTTTGATAGGATCCCGTCACCACCTTGAATATCATCATAAACTCACCATCACCTTGAAACCCACCTCCATATACACATATAGGTTACCATCGAGACCCAACTATATATAATCACCACTAAAACGCTCATCATCACCAACGGTGACTACTACCTACTGTGAACCGTCAACCACCACCGGCCATAACCAAAACACCGTGAACTTCTCTTTCATCTCTCTCGTCCATCTTTTTCTCTTAATCATCATAACTGCAGCCATTAAAACTAGCTGCTATAATGTTTCTGTTTCGTGAGCATGAGGGGTGGTGAACGATACTTTTTGTTGGTGTTTTATTTGCCTATTGATGATGTATCAAAACTGCACTTCAATCGATGTACTATGAATGTGAGCCGATGTTTTTGTTGAGGATGTGAGTAATTGATTAAAGATATAAAAGGATACTAGTGGTCGACATATTACCCTACTTATATTGTAAAGTATCTGATATATACACCATCCTAGTGGACCGTTATATTATATATTCAACAATGAGCTGTAAAGATTATACTTGTTGTGTATATCGAGTTAAAATACATTAATCGTAACAGATACTTAAACCCATCTGTTTTAATGAAAGGAAAAGTAATTGTTGGGCTTCTATTGGTTTATTATTGGATTACCATTTTGAGCTGCGATTTTATTTTTGGCTGGGCCGTAATTTTATTTTTTGCTGTGGGACGAGATTCATTGTGTGTTAGTGATTGGGCTGCCATGGTATTAAACAGACCGAGAATGTTTGCTAAAGATGGCTAATAGTCGATTTCATTAGCTGATTATAATAATAATTAAGATGATGCAATTAAGATGAACTTGATGAAAATGTGATTAATGATTACGTGAGGAGAAGATGAGATCATAGTTCTGAGATTTCAATTAAAGATGCACGATGATGATATTAGGGACGACGATGATGATGATGAAGCAATTAGTGATAATTCGTTAGGATTAGTTTAAAATTAATGGAGACTGTTATGATTACGATACCTGATAATCATATAGTGTTGATTATGGGTGATGAAAATGAAAACCCTAGTAATTAGATGATGAAGAAGAAAGAGGAAAACAGTTAACAAGATAAATAAATTTTCGTATGGGTTAAATCAGGAAAAATGTATCAGCTTAGACGGTTGTGGGTGTTTGTGGTTAAGCGAGGGGTCTCGGGTTCAAGTCCCGTGTTGGGCAATTCTTTTTACAAAACTATGTAAAAGGTATAACTTCTTAATTCTAATTCTATTATTATTATTATTATTATTATTATTATTATTATTATTATTATTATTATTATTATTATTATTATTATTATTATTATTATTATTATTATTATTATTATTATTATTACTATTATTATTAGTACTAACCTTATTATTAATTTTTATCATTATTATTATTAAAAACATCAATTATAGTAAAAATTATTATTATTATTAAAATTATTAATTATTAACTTTATTAAAAGTATCATTTTAAAAATTAACATTTTCTTAATACTATTATATTATTACTACTATTATTATTATTATTCTTAACCTAGTATTATTACAATTATTGATTTAACAAATAAATGATCTTTATATTAAAATATAATTTAAATTTACATAACTTAACTATATTAATAATTACATAATATATAAAATGAAATATATAAATAATTAATAATATTTATACATTATTAAATTACGTCACTAATATTATTATGTAAGTTATTCGATTACAATTATGTTTATTAATAAATATATAAATGATATAGGTTCGTGAATCCAAGGCCAACCTTATACGTGTTGACTGATGTTATGTGTATTTTTACTACAAAATACAGTATGGTGAGTATATAGATCCCTTTTAAACTTTAAATATTTTTGGACTGAGAATTCATGCGCTGTTTTTATAAATGATTTACGTTATGGACACAAGTGACTAAAATTACGTTCTACATGGGTTTGAATCAAAAATCCCCTAGCTTGGTAACTTTAACTATTGGTTTATGAACTGGTAGGCGCGAATCCTAAAGATAGATCTATCGGGTTTTACACCCCCACCCAGATGTTGTTCTAGTAAACTAGAAGAACGGGTGTTTAGTACTTCGAGGTTAACGGAACGCACTTGATTCGGTGCACATATTATTATAACTCAGGGGTACACACTCTTGTTAAGGCTAGTTACCGGGTGCCCACTGCTTGGAATGCTTTTCATACACTTGCGAGTGTATTATGTTTATAAACTTTAAATCTTGTGGTCCATAGTTATAACGCTGCTAACATTAAACCTATATATCTCACCAACTTTATGTTGACATTTTAAAGCATGTTATTCTCAGGTACGAATTAGGTCTTCCGCTGTGCATTTGCTCGTGTTAAGAACATTACTTGGAGTCGATCATCGCAATGGAACCAGATGTTGTTGATTTCGTCCAGGGGGATAAGGACGGGTCACTACAGATGGTATCAGAGCGGTGGTCTTAGCGAACCAGGCATTGCATTAGTGTGTCTGACTAGTAGTTGTTAGGATACATTAGTGAGTCTGGACTTTGACCGTGTCTGCATGACAAAAAGTTTTGCTTATCATTCCTAGTCGGAAACTATCTGCTTATCATCTTTAGGAATTGCTTGCTTAAGTCTAGACACGTCTTATTGCATTTATGGCATTGATAGTGTATAGACAAATTCATATCCTAGCGTATCTATTACGGTAAACTTTGCCTAATATTCTCCGTAAATTTCTCCGTGATTTAAGGAATCCTGGTACTATATATATTTATGCATATTATGCATTGAGTATACCATCCAACTCTCATTGCTCTCACTAAGCTTTTCATACCAAAAATCTTTCTGTGATCGCGTACGATGGCCTCCACGAATCGACAAAGTTCCTCTGACTCTGAAGATAGTGTGACGGGAGCGCATCAACCGATCAATTACCGAGATTTCTTTAGAAAGTGGGGATGGGTTCGCGAAATACTTACTCTATGGAGAAATGAAGAAGGTACTCCATATCATGAGCCGAATCTACCGCCTAATGTCGGAGTACTCGACCCGCTCACCGGCGAACCTGTTCGCAATACTGTTTATACCCTCGTTGCAAGAATTTTTCGTCTTGAGGTTACTATTAACGGAACTAGAGAAGATATCCAACCTCCATCTCACACTAATAACCGGCCAGGGTTAGTAGAAGAAGTTAACGAACTTCGTGCTCGAGTAGTAGTTTTGGAGAATATGGTGCAAAACTTAACAGCTCCAGCAACATCACTGGCACCAACATCAACACCAGTACTACCAACAACCCAAGTTTCAACATCACCTGCCTCAACATCTCATTCTGTACCTCGAGCCTAATCATCGTTGTACGTATACGTTCATTCCAGAATAAACATTTTTATTCAAATTTCATATTTGGATTTTGACCTATCAGAATCCAAGAAGTGGCATAACGAAGAAAACATTGGACAAAAATAAAAAGTGTTAGAAACAAACGAATTAATTGATTGAAATTGTGATAGGATTTCACGCTAACTGATCCGGCTAACTGTTCCCAGCTAACTGATTAACATTTACATTATCGCAATTTACATTCTCGCACTTTACATTCTCGCAATTTTATTTATCGTCATTTAATTTCTGTTATTTACTTTTACGCACTTTAAATAACGGGACGCGTATGCAAGGTTTCGACTTATCATATCGACCCATCTATATATATATTTCGGAACAACCATAGACACTCTATATGTGAAGGTGGGAGTTGGCTATACAGGGTTGGAGTTGATTCCAAAATATATATATACTTTGAGTTGTGATCGACACCGAGACCGGTACACGGGTCACGATACGTATTATTTAATTCGAATATTATATATTAAATTATATATGAATCATTGAACCATCGGACTATTGGACTGCTAACTTTGGACAATTAAAATGAATTAAATTAAAATATTGATTATAACATATGAAACTAAATAATTCTTCAAGCTTGCCACTTGATTTCATCTTAAACCTCATTTGTATCTCGACAATTACAATGCGTGTTCAAATCTTTCATGATTCCTGAAAACCCCTCAATCGAGAGGATGAACCAACCGCGTTTCATCTATGGAAGAAAAGACTTATGCTCCTGTAAGACTCTCGGAGACTGAGTCAACGTTTAACACGCAGTAGTGTTAATTTCTTTAGTGTTATTATTACTCAAAATAACTTTGCAATCCCTTTTCAAATTAGCCAATTTTGTCACAGCTCCAACAAGTTAACCTCGACTTCTCAGAAAGGTTAGTTTCGATATTTATACACGTTATTCTTTCGCTGTCGTTACCGGAGAATCTTTTATATCCCATCATCAGCGTTTAACCGTCTAAAAACACAATTCTCCTGAAACCACCTCAGTTTAATAACCGATGACCCATATCCGTTAACTTTGAGGATGCTGACGAAGCAGCATGTTGCAGATGGTCTTAATAGCTAAAAGTTGATGATAAAGAACGGAGTATTGGAAACACTCAATAGAAAATTTAGTATCACAAAGCGGATTATGCGAAACTATGAAGTAAGCCGTGGACAAATCACAAAGAATAAGTTTGACTTCAAGGAATTTAAAAGAATCAGTGCCTGCTGAAATCCTTAGTACATACCCTACTCCTCACTCTAAAACCTTTGCTAACACTATTCTTCATCATCATCATCCTTCGACATTAGAAGTTCCAAGATATTATCATATCTTTCATTATAAATATCCTCAATGTTTCTGAAGATATTTTTATAACTATTCTTATCGGAAATCATCTATCTTCTCGCGCTATCTGTATCACATCATAAAAGAAACCGTGTTAGTTTCTAAATTCTGAAACCTCCAAATTTAAAATATGAATGTTTTGAAGTAGTGTTAGGAACTAATACATGAATTAGTATAATATAATGAAACTTGATCAACTTCATTATATTACAGTAAGTTATGTTAAGTTTCTAATAGAATGTGATGATTCACAGTACCATCATCATGTGCCATGTTACACGGCTCTTACATTCTATCCAATCTCCAAACATATCAAGAACATATCATCTTGATAGTTTTATCTTTCTGGATATTCTGGTAATTTGACAAATCAAAATCGTGCCATTTCCATTTCTTTCTTAGAGCATTATCTATGTTCATTCCAAATCTCATACCTACGAATTTCGGACCATTGCTCGCTTGACTCAAGGACGGGAAGAAGGAAAACGAAGGGGGTAGTTTTTATAAGTGAAATATCCGACAAAGAAATCACAACAGATTTGCCGCATTAAATCAAAGAAGATCCCGTTTCCTAAATTGTCGAATAACAAAATCTTATTATATAAGATTTCTTTAAATTCCTTAAATTCTGGAAATAAATCCTAATCGCGTCATCGGTTAAAACAATTCCATATTCACTCATTTCATTCTTTTGTGATAGCATCGCTCATACGCTTCACATGATCGAATCGTTTTATTCATATCTTTCAAAAATGATAAAACTCCATTATCGCCTCATATTCGTCATAAAAACATTCCTATTATTGTCCATGACAACCTCTATCAAATTTCGGGGACGAAATTTTTTTAACGGGTGGGTACTGTCACGACACGGAAATTTCCGACCAAATTTAAACCCTAATCTTTATATGTTTCCGACACGATAAGCAAAATCTGTAATGTTGAGTCTAGAAATTTTGAAATTTATATTAATGTAACCAATTAACCCTTTGACTATTCCTGATGATTCACGAACCTCTAATTGTAAACCGAAATGTGAATATAAATAATTACTTATGTTCATAATTTTTATTAAAAATTGTAATATATATATATATATATATATATATATATATATATATATATATATATATATATATATATATATATATATATATATATATATATATATATATAATAAATATAGGATACGATATATGTATTAATACATTTTGAATCTAAAAATCTGTTTATATTTCAATCTATGCTGTAGATGATTGGTTTTTGTCTATTATCTAGTACCAATCAGTGTTGGATTACTTGAACAAAGATCCAAATTCTGTTAGCATAGTTTTCAACTTTTTATCTTTTCTGTCTTTATGTAGCTGTAAACGAATCTGATTTTTTTTTATTTAAAGGCTAACTAAAAAGCGATCAAATACATTTTGTAACTCAGTCTTTCCCAATTTCTTTTCTCTTTCATATTCAATTTCCAAGTATAGGATGAATTAAAACAGAAAATGAAGAGCTGAGCCACCACCGGAGCACCACCCTCACCACCGTTGTCCAACAAACTACCACAACACCACTTCACCTCCCACGACCACCAAGAACCATCCCAAACGCCACCTCTTTCTATCCCTCTCTCACTATTCATAGTAAACCCAACCATAAATCACCACCATCACCTTCGTAACCCTTTTTGCTCGAAAACTATCATCACCACCTTACTTGATCAACCATCGACATCACACTACCTTCGGTTAACACCTAAACCACCAAACCCACTTGCATCATTTTATATCTCATTCTTTTTGATAGGATCCCGTCACCACCTTGAATATCATCATAAACTCACCATCACCTTGAAACCCACCTCCATATACACATATAGGTTACCATCGAGACCCAACTATATATAATCACCACTAAAACGCTCATCATCACCAACGGTGACTACTACCTACTGTGAACCGTCAACCACCACCGGCCATAACCAAAACACCGTGAACTTCTCTTTCATCTCTCTCGTCCATCTTTTTCTCTTAATCATCATAACTGCAGCCATTAAAACTAGCTGCTATAATGTTTCTGTTTCGTGAGCATGAGGGGTGGTGAACGATACTTTTTGTTGGTGTTTTATTTGCCTATTGATGATGTATCAAAACTGCACTTCAATCGATGTACTATGAATGTGAGCCGATGTTTTTGTTGAGGATGTGAGTAATTGATTAAAGATATAAAAGGATACTAGTGGTCGACATATTACCCTACTTATATTGTAAAGTATCTGATATATACACCATCCTAGTGGACCGTTATATTATATATTCAACAATGAGCTGTAAAGATTATACTTGTTGTGTATATCGAGTTAAAATCCATTAATCGTAACAGATACTTAAACCCATCTGTTTTAATGAAAGGAAAAGTAATTGTTGGGCTTCTATTGGTTTATTATTGGATTACCATTTTGAGCTGCGATTTTATTTTTGGCTGGGCCGTAATTTTATTTTTTGCTGTGGGACGAGATTCATTGTGTGTTAGTGATTGGGCTGCCATGGTATTAAACAGACCGAGAATGTTTGCTAAAGATGGCTAATAGTCGATTTCATTAGCTGATTATAATAATAATTAAGATGATGCAATTAAGATGAACTTGATGAAAATGTGATTAATGATTACGTGAGGAGAAGATGAGATCATAGTTCTGAGATTTCAATTAAAGATGCACGATGATGATATTAGGGACGACGATGATGATGATGAAGCAATTAGTGATAATTCGTTAGGATTAGTTTAAAATTAATGGAGACTGTTATGATTACGATACCTGATAATCATATAGTGTTGATTATGGGTGATGAAAATGAAAACCCTAGTAATTAGATGATGAAGAAGAAAGAGGAAAACAGTTAACAAGATAAATAAATTTTCGTATGGGTTAAATCAGGAAAAATGTATCAGCTTAGACGGTTGTGGGTGTTTGTGGTTAAGCGAGGGGTCTCGGGTTCAAGTCCCGTGTTGGGCAATTCTTTTTACAAAACTATGTAAAAGGTATAACTTCTTAATTCTAATTCTATTATTATTATTATTATTATTATTATTATTATTATTATTATTATTATTATTATTATTATTATTATTATTATTATTATTATTATTATTATTATTATTATTAGTACTAACCTTATTATTAATTTTTATCATTATTATTATTAAAAACATCAATTATAGTAAAAATTATTATTATTATTAAAATTATTAATTATTAACTTTATTAAAAGTATCATTTTAAAAATTAACATTTTCTTAATACTATTATATTATTACTACTATTATTATTATTATTATTATTATTATTATTCTTAACCTAGTATTATTACAATTATTGATTTAACAAATAAATGATCTTTATATTAAAATATAATTTAAATTTACATAACTTAACTATATTAATAATTACATAATATATAAAATGAAATATATAAATAATTAATAATATTTATACATTATTAAATTACGTCACTAATATTATTATGTAAGTTATTCGATTACAATTATGTTTATTAATAAATATATAAATGATATAGGTTCGTGAATCCAAGGCCAACCTTATACGTGTTGACTGATGTTATGTGTATTTTTACTACAAAATACAGTATGGTGAGTATATAGATCCCTTTTAAACTTTAAATATTTTTGGGCTGAGAATTCATGCGCTGTTTTTATAAATGATTTACGTTATGGACACAAGTGACTAAAATTACGTTCTACATGGGTTTGAATCAAAAATCCCCTAGCTTGGTAACTTTAACTATTGGTTTATGAACTGGTAGGCGCGAATCCTAAAGATAGATCTATCGGGTTTTACACCCCCACCCAGATGTTGTTCTAGTAAACTAGAAGAACGGGTGTTTAGTACTTCGAGGTTAACAGAACGCACTTGATTCGGTGCACATATTATTATAACTCAGGGGTACACACTCTTGTTAAGGCTAGTTACCGGGTGCCCACTGCTTGGAATGGTTTTCATACACTTGCGAGTGTATTATGTTTATAAACTTTAAATCTTGTGGTCCATAGTTATAACGCTGCTAACATTAAACCTATATATCTCACCAACTTTATGTTGACATTTTAAAGCATGTTATTCTCAGGTACGAATTAGGTCTTCCGCTGTGCATTTGCTCGTGTTAAGAACATTACTTGGAGTCGATCATCGCAATGGAACCAGATGTTGTTGATTTCGTCCAGGGGGATAAGGACGGGTCACTACATAACGATAATAAAGGATATTGACGATGAGGTTAAAATGGTTATTTAGTTTTAACTCGGGATTAATGGAATACAGTAAACGGAGCAAAGGTTAAGGATGTTATCGGGTTAACGGGGCGTCGCGGGTTCAAACCCGGACTTGGGCATTATTTTTAGGGCTACTTCCTTAAGTGTAACAACCCTCACTTTTTGACTTCTAAATTACTGAATTAACCCTAGGGTTATATGTCTGACTATATGTATTAAGGGTTGTTATATACAATTAAATATTGACCGAATAGTAATTTTTAGTCAACAATGTACGCTTAAATAAATAATATATTATTAATTTATATAATTTGAAATAATTTAACTAAGTATATAAACTTTGTATCACTTTTATTATTTAGTTAATGTATTATATATTTAACTATATAATAAATCCAATTATATATAAATGTAATAATATTTACAAACTTACTAAAGCTATAGTTTAATAATTAAAATCATAATTATTATTAAAAATACAAAATACCGAATTATTTATTATTTTTATGCAAAATTTGTATTTATTAACTAAATAAAAAAATAAAATAAAATATTATTGACAAATATTCTTGGAAAAACCTTAAATAAATTTGTTGGTTTACTTAAAAAAATCCTTAAAATAAATAATAAATAAATAAATAAATAAATAAATTACTTTTTAATTAAAAATTTTAATGGAAAAACTACTTTTATTATTTTATTTTGTGCATTATACCATTACCTAACATTTAATACTTTTTAATTTTAAAATCCCATTAAGAATTAAATATTTCTTTTTCTTTTAATTATTTTATTCTTTTTACCTAATTTTTTCAAGTATAAATACCCCTCATTTCTCATTCAAACTCACACCAAAATTTCTCTCATTCTCTCTTTGAAGAATTACTACTAGTAAGTATTCTTTTCTTACTTTTTATTTTTTTTACTTTTTACTTTTTACTTTTTACTTTTTACTTCGGTTATTATTTTTACCGAAATATGTAAATAATGTTATAAATTATATGCAATTAAAAATAAAATAAATAACATGTATACACTATTACTATTACTAGCACCTATAACCTACTACTTATATTGTAACATAAAAACATTTTGGGATATGTATTAGAGATGTATAGATCTTCGAACTTTCTTGACGAATGGTTTCTATGAGATTCTAGGCAGAGGGTTTGGATTTTCGATTTAAAGGGTCCTATGACTCAAGCCCCTAGATCTAAATTAGCCATTCGAAGGGAAAGGGGTGATTGGAAGCTTATCTAATACGGCAAGTATCCTAAAATGGAAAACATTGATAAAAGTAGAAACTCTCTAGTCATAGAAACTTAGTAAAATAAGAAACTTTCTAAAAATGAAAACGTTATAAAAATAGTAACTTACTAGGAATAGAAACTTAGTAAAACAAACTATACTTAAACACATACTTAAACTTAAACATGGGCAAAACACTTAACTACTCTTAAATGTCAATAGGCTGACTTTCCTGCTCACTCGTTCAACTCTTTATTCCGAGGAATAACACTCTCTCTACTTACTAAGGTGAATTCATAGCCCCTCTTTAATTGCTAGCAAACTTACTTACTTTTACTTGGGGTGAGACACATGCTGTTTTTACTTTTTACACTTTAGACACAAGTACCAAACTGTTAAACTATGCTATACCCGACTATGTCCGACTAAGTCCCTACAGTGATATTTTTAATTGCTGCGGCATGCTTAATTATTGGGGGTAGGCCTATCGGGAGTAACGTCCCCGATACATTTGACCAAGTCATTGTATTACTTAATAATGAAATTAAACCAACAAGGACAGACACAACTTGTCATGGGACAAAACTTGAACGTTTAGTCTAAATATCACGCATTGGCATAACTTTTTGATCCTGCAGGAGATCAACTTTACAAACTAAATCTTGTGGTCTAAAACAACGACAAACTTTTTGTTAAACCTATGAACTTCACTCAACCTTTTTGGTTGACACTTTAGCATGTTTTGTCTCAGGTGCTGTTTGATTCAAGCTCTTATACTTACCGCTTATGTGATGCTACTTGGACATAGGATCAAGAGATATCGCATTTATTACTTCTGCATGTGAACATTTACGATATTGTTATTCCTGTCATTGTAACGACATTTCATTTTCCGCTGCGTACTCATTAAAGTTAAATTCATCATTTAGTATTGTTCTCGTTTATTATAATATGTTGGTATGTTTTGATATTAGTGACGTTCCTTCCAGACCCTATTGGGAGGACGTTACAGATTGGTATCAGAGCATAACCAGGCTGTTATAGAGAACCAGGATTGCATTTTTGTGTGTGCCTTATGTGTTAGCTAGGGTGCCTTAGCAATCTAGGAAACTATAACCTTTCCTGCCTTAGACTTTAAAGCACTTAGGATTGCCCTATAATCTTAACATTTATGCTTTCCTAAACTTGACAAAAAAATTCTAATCAAAGTCTCTTTCCTAATGATAGGATGTTAAGCCCAAACGTTAACAAGCCTAACAAGGCAACTCACAACCCTACTACCGAAGTAGGTGTGGGACACTCTGAAACATTAAGACCTGTTCGAAGTCCTTTTTACAGTCCTGCTTCACCAAACTATAGTCCAGATACACTACCTGCTTATCCTGAACTTCACCCAACTCAAGGATCTGAAAGCGAAGGAGAAAGCCCTGCTGATTCTGCTAACTCTGGCTCTTTTCACTCATTGGTACATAAACGGATGAGTACTCCTGAATGGGATGCTCTTCAAAACCTCCCTAACTACAACAGCGACTTCTCCAATTATGAACCCGAAGAAGAGCCTATGGAAGAATCATCTGAAAACCCAATTCTAAAGAGAAAGCAACCCAAACCCGCTACCAGTCCATTATTCTGTAATAACGAGAAGCATGTAAGGGTGAAGACTGATATCATCAACCTTCAGAGTAGCTGTGAGAAGAATAGGGAGTTTAGTAGACGTCATGTTGCTCGAATAGAAGTGCTTCTAAACAACCTAGAAAAAGAAAACAAAATCTTGAAAGAAATTATCCAAGAGTCCCTCGACTCTCAAACCGAAAGGCTAGAGAAACTTGTGAAGGATAACATGAAAAAAGTGATGAAGCAGTTTGAGGACAAAAAGAAGAGATATGAAGATTATTTCAATCTTAATAATCTTTAGTTATCTTTCCTATTTTTCCATCTATGTAAAGGCTATGCCTTAAAACTATTTCTAATTTCGAATCGTGTATTAAGGCTTATTTAATGCCTAGTTCCTTAATAAAATAAAGTGTTTTATTTATATCATGTGTTACGATAAAACTGTTCATGTTCCATTGGGAAATGGAGAGACTCTCATCATGGAAGGTGAAAAGAGTGGTTCCAATCTCAACATCATCTCCTGTATTAAAACTCGCAAATACCTTAAGAAAGGTTATCCAGCCATTCTAGCCCACGTTAAGCTGATCGAATCGGAAGAGAAGCATATTAAAGATGTACCAGTGGTTAGAGACTATCCCGATGTGTTTCCCGAAGATCTTCCTGGTCTTCCACCTCCTCGAAAAGTTGAATTTCAAATTGATTTAGCTCCCGATTCTGCTCCTATTGCTAAAGCTCCATACCATTTAGCACCTTCCGAAATGAAGGAACTTTCCAACCAGCTCCAAGAACTATTGGATAAAGGTTTCATTCGTCCAAGCTTGTCCCCATGGGGAGCTCCTATTCTATTTGTTAAAAAGAAGGATGGTACGTTAAGGATGTGCATTGATTACCGCGAACTTAACAAGCTTACTATCAAGAACCGTTATCCGTTGCCACGTATTGATGATCTATTCGACCAACTTCAAGGGTCAAGTGTTTATTCAAAGATTGATTTGAGGTCCGGATATCACCAACTTAGAGTCAAGGAATCTGATATTCCTAAGACTGCTTTTCGCACTCGTTATGGGCACTATGAATTCTGTGTCATGCCTTTTGGTTTGACCAATGCTCCTGCCGTTTTCATGGATCTCATGAACCGTGTCTGCAAACCTTATCTCGATAAATTCGTCATTGTTTTCATTGATGACATTTTGATCTACTCCAAGAGTGAGAAGGAACATGAGAAACATCTGCGCGTGATTCTTGAACTCTTACGAAAGGAACAACTCTACGCTAAGTTTTCTAAGTGTGAGTTTTGGCTCAAAACCGTATAATTCCTCGGACATGTTGTTGATAGTAATGGAATACATGTCGATCCAGCTAAGATTACCGCTATCCAGAACTGGGAGATATCAAAGACTGCGAAGCATATTCGTCAATTTTTGGGACTTGCCGGTTATTATCGGAGATTCATAAAGGATTTTTCCCTTCTTGCCAAACCTCTTACGAAGCTAACACAAAAAGGGAAGAAATTTGAGTGGTCTAAAGAACAGGAATCTGCTTTCAAGATTCTGAAGGAGAAATTGACCACAACCCCGATTCTATCTTTACCTGAAGGTACTGACGATTTTGTTGTTTACTGTGATGCCTCAAAGCAAGGCTTTGGTTGTGTTTTAATGCAACATGAAAAGGTTATTGCCTACGCATCTAGACAGTTGAAGAAACATGAAGAGAACTACACCACACATGACCTTGAGTTAGGTGCCGTGGTATTTGCATTAAAGATATGGAGACATTATTTGTATGGTACCTATTTTACGATGTACACTGACCATAAAAGTCTTCGACACATCTTTGATCAAAAACAGCTGAATATGAGGCAAAGCCGATGGCTCGAGTTATTGAACGATTATGACTGTAAGATGGAATATCATCCTGGCAAGGCAAACGTAGTTGCCGATGCCCTCAGTCGAAAAGACGATGTTAAACGTGTTCGTGCCTTAAACCTGAAAATCAAATCAAATCTTATATCACAAATCTGCGAAGCTCAAATGGAAGCTATTAAACCAACACTCATCGAAGGTGAAGGACCTATCGATTTCGAGAACCAACTCCAAGTGAAAGCTAATGGTACACGGTACTTTGGCAACAGAATTTGGGTTCCTCGCTTCGGTAATCTCCGTGAACTAGTCTTGGATGAAGCGCATAAGACTAGGTATTCTATTCATCCGGGTTCCAGTAAGATGTACCACGATGTGAAGGAATTCTACTGGTGGCCTAATATGAAAGCCGACATTGCTACTTATGTTAGTAAGTGTCTCACTTGTTTGAAAGTCAAGGCTGAACATCAAAAGCCTTCTGGTCTGTTGACACAACCCGATATTCCGCAGTGGAAGTGGGAATGTATCGCTATGGACTTTATTACTAAATTGCCCAAGACTTCTAGTGGCAATGATACTATATGGGTCATAGTAGATCGTCTTACTAAATCTGCTCATTTCTTACCGATCAAGGAGACCGACAAGATGGAGAGATTGTCACAACTGTATATCAAAGAAATTGTCTCTCGTCATGGTGTTCCTATATCAATCATATCCGATCGCGACAGTAGATTCACTTCCAGATTCTGGAAATCCTTACAAACTGCTCTTGGAACTCAACTCGACATGAGTACTGCTTATCATCCGCAAACCGATGGTCAAAGTGAACGAACCATCCAAACATTGGAAGATATGCTTCGCGCTTGTGTTATCGACTTCGGCAAAGGCTGGGATAGACATTTGCCTTTGGTTGAATTCTCTTACAATAATAGTTACCACTCAAGTATTAAGGCTTCACCTTTTGAGGCCTTATACGGACGAAAATGTAGATCCCCACTGTGCTGGGATGAATTAGAGGACAGACAGTTAACTGGTCCTGAAATCATACATGATACAACCGAAAAGATAGTTCAGATTAAGAAACGAATAGAAACTGCCCGCAGTCGACAGAAGAGCTATGCTAATAAAGGTCGGAAAGATTTGGAATTCCAAGTTGGTGACAAAGTCTTGTTGAAAGTATCCCCTTGGAAAGGCGTCGTTCGTTTTGGTAAACGAAGCAAACTAATTCCGCGTTTTGTTGGACCCTTCAAAATTACTGAAAGGATCGGACCCGTGGCTTATCGATTAGAATTACCTGCTGAACTTAGCAGCGTACACAACGTATTTCATGTCTCAAATCTTAAAAAGTGTCTCGCTGATGACACTCTCGTTATTCCTTTAGATGACATTCGCATTGATGATAAAATGCACTTCATAGAGGAACCCGTAGAAGTCATGGACCGATCTGCTAAACGCTTAAAACAAAGCACCATACCTATTGTTAAGATCCATTGGAATTCACGACGTGGCCCCGAGTATACCTGGGAACGTGAAGACTAAATGAAACAGAAATATCCCCATCTCTTCTCAACCGCTGATGCATCCGAGAAGTCTACCTAAAACTTCGGGACGAAGTTTTTATTAACGGGGAGGTACTGTAACAACCCTCACTTTTCGACTTTTAAATTACTGAATTAACCCTAGAGTTATATGTCTGACTATATGTATTAAGGGTTGTTATATACAATTAAATATTGACCGAATAGTAATTTTTAGTCAACAATGTACGCTTAAATAAATAATATATTATTAATTTATATAATTTGAAATAATTTAACTAAGTATATAAACTTTGTATCACTTTTATTATTTAGTTAATGTATTATATATTTAACTATATAATAAATCCAATTATATATAAATGTAATAATATTTACAAACTTACTAAAGCTATAGTTTAATAATTAAAATCATAATTATTATTAAAAATACAAAATACCGAATTATTTATTATTTTTATGCAAAATTTGTATTTATTAATTAAATAAAAAAATAAAAAAAAAAAATAAAATATTATTGACAAATATTCTTGGAAAAACATTAAATAAATTTGTTTATTTACATAAAAAAAATCCTTAAAATAAATAATAAATAAATAAATAAATAAATAAATAATTAAATTACTTTTTAATTAAAAATTTTAATGGAAAAACTACTTTTATTATTTTATTTTGTGCATTATACCATTACCTAACATTTAATACTTTTTAATTTTAAAATCCCATTAAGAATTAAATATTTCTTTTTCTTTTAATTATTTTATTCTTTTTACCTAATTTTTTCAAGTATAAATACCCCTCATTTCTCATTCAAACTCACACCAAAATTTCTCTCATTCTCTCTTTGAAGAATTACTACTAGTAAGTATTCTTTTCTTACTTTTTATTTTTTTTACTTTTTACTTTTTTACTTTTTACTTTTTACTTCGGTTATTATTTTTACCGAAATATGTAAATAATGTTATAAATTATATGCAATTAAAAATAAAATAAATAACATGTATACACTATTACTATTACTAGCACCTATAACCTACTACTTATATTGTAACATAAAAACATTTTGGGATATGTATTAGAGATGTATAGATCTTCGAACTTTCTTGACGAATGGTTTCTATGAGATTCTAGGCAGAGGGTTTGGATTTTCGATTTAAAGGGTCCTATAACTCAAGCCCCTAGATCTAAATTAGCCATTCGAAGGGAAAGGGGTGATTGGAAGCTTATCTAATACGGCAAGTATCCTAAAATGGAAAACATTGATAAAAGTAGAAACTCTCTAGTCATAGAAACTTAGTAAAATAAGAAACTTTCTAAAAATGAAAACTTTATAAAAATAGTAACTTACTAGGAATAGAAACTTAGTAAAACAAACTATACTTAAACACATACTTAAACTTAAACATGGGCAAAACACTTAGCTACTCTTAAATGTCAATATGTTGACTTTCCTGCTCACTCGTTCAATTCTTTATTCCAAGGAATAACACTCTCTCTACTTACTAAGGTGAATTCATAGCCTCTCTTTAATTGCTAGCAAACTTACTTACTTTTACTTGGGGTGAGACACATGCTGTTTTTACTTTTTACACTTTAGACACAAGTACCAAACTGTTAAACTATGCTATACCCGGCTATGTCCGACTAAGTCCCTACAGTGATATTTTTAATTGCTGCGGCATGCTTAATTATTGGGGGTAGGCCTATCGGGAGTAACGTCCCCGATACATTTGACCAAGTCATTGTATTACTTAATAATGAAATTAAACCGACAAGGACAGACACAACTTGTCATGGGGCAAAACTTGAACGTTTAGTCTAAATATCACGCATTGGCATAACTTTTTGATCCTGCGGGAGATCAACTTTACAAACTAAATCTTGTGGTCTAAAACAACGACAAACTTTTTGTTAAACCTATGAACTTCACTCAACCTTTTTGGTTGACACTTTAGCATGTTTTGTCTCAGGTGATGTTTGATTCAAGCTCTTATACTTACCGCTTATGTGATGCTACTTGGACATAGGATCAAGAGATATCGCATTTATTACTTCTGCATGTGAACATTTACGATATTGTTATTCCTGTCATTGTAACGACATTTCATTTTCCGCTGCGTACTCATTAAAGTTAAATTCATCATTTAGTATTGTTCTCGTTTATTATAATATGTTGGTATGTTTTGATATTAGTGACGTTCCTTCCAGACCCTATTGGGAGGACGTTACATTAAGGTAGTTATTTATCTATTTATTATTATTATTATTATTATTATTATTATTATTATTATTATTATTATTATTATTATTATTATTATTATTATTATTATTATTATTATTATTATTATTATTATTATTATTATTAGTATTAGTATTATTAAAATTATTATTAATAATAACATTAATATCATTATTAGTATCATTTTTATTAAAAACTATCATTTATATTAAAAGTATCATTTTTACTATTAATAATATCATTATTAGAGAAATTATCATTTATATCAAAATTATTATTATTACTACCCTTATTATTACTTTGACATTAATATTATTATTATTTTTTTACATTATTAATATCATTATCATGATAACTATTATTATTATTATTGTAAAATAAAATAACTTTTATTTATTATCATTATCAATATTATTTTATCAAATAACTATTAGTTATATAAAACTATATTTACTACACATAACATAATTATATTAATACTTTTATAATTAATAAGGTATTTAATGAAGAACCTAATTAAAATATACATTTAATACACATAATTTAACTATATTACTATCTTTACTTGTATAAAATAAATATATTTAATGGAATGCACGAATCATTAAAATAGCAGATATATCACTAATAATAATATACATATATTTTGTTCGTTTACGATTATGTGATTTAATAGATATACAATTAATATAGGTTCGTGAATTCGAGGTCAACCCTGCATTGTTCAAAGTCGTCATATGTATTTTTACTACAAAATACAGTACTGTGAGTTTCATTTGCCCTTTTTACTCTTTACGTTTTTGGGCTGAGAATACATGCAAATGCTTTATTAACTGTTTTACAATATTTATATGCGTGAGTTTCATTTGCCCTTTTTACTCTTTACGTTTTTGGGCTGAGAATACATGCAAATGCTTTATTAACTGTTTTACAATATTTATATGCGTGAGTTTCATTTGCCCTTTTTACTCTTTACGTTTTTGGGCTGAGAATACATGCAAATGCTTTATTAATTGTTTTACAATATTTATATGCGTGAGTTTCATTTGCCCTTTTTACTCTTTACGTTTTTGGGCTGAGAATACATGCAAATGCTTTATTAACTGTTTTACAATATTTATATGCGTGAGTTTCATTTGCCCTTTTTACTCTTTACGTTTTTGGGCTGAGAATACATGCAAATGCTTTATTAACTATTTTACAATATTTATATGCGTGAGTTTCATTTGCCTTTTTTCCCATTTATATTTTTGGGCTGAGAATACATGCACTGCTTTATAAATGTTTGACGAAATAGACACAAGTACTTAAAACTACATTCTATGGTTGGATTATTAAATCGAATATGCCCCTTTTTAGTCTGGTAATCTAAGAATTAGGGAACATACACCCTAATTGACGCGAACTCTAAAGATAGATCTATCGGGCCCAACAAGCCCCATCCAAAGTACCGGATGCTTTAGTACTTTGAAATTTATATCATGTCCGAAGGAGGATCCCAGAATGATGGGGATATTCTTATATGTATATTGTGAATGTCGGTTACCAGGTGTTCAATCCATATGAATGATATTTTTGTCTCTATGCATGGGACATATGTTTATGAGAAATGGAAATATGAAATCTTGTGGTCTATTAAAATTATGAAATGATTATTTATGTTAAACTAATGAACTCACCAATCTTTTGGTTGACACTTTAAAGCATGTTTATTCTCAGGTATGAAAGAAATCTTCCGCTGTGCATTAGCTCATATTAGAGACATTACTTGGAGTCATTCATGGCATATTTCAAAAGACGTTGCATTCGAGTCGTTGAGTTCATCAAGATTATTATTAAGTCAATTATAGTTAGATGTATTATGAAATGGTATGCATGTTGTCAACTTTCGATGTAATGAAAGTTTGTCTTCAAAAACGAATGCAATGTTTGTAAATGTATCATATAGAGGTCAAGTACCTCGCGATGAAATCAACTGTTGTGAATCGTTTATAATCGATATGGACTTCGTCCGGATGGATTAGGACGGGTCTTCACAATGTGATATAAAAATGAAATCTTGTGGTCTATTATTATGATTTGATAATATATAGGTTAAACCTGTAACTCACCAACATTTTTGTTGAAGTTTTAAGCATGTTTATTCTCAGGTGATTATTAAGAGCTTCCGCTATTGCATACTAAAATAAGGACATGATTTGGAGTCCATCCTTGTATGATATTGTGTAAAAACTGCATTCAAGAAACTTATTTCGATGTAATATATTTTTATTGTAAACCATTATGTAATGGTCGTGTGTAAACGGTATATTTTATATTATCATTATTTGATAATCTACGTAATGTTTTTTTTAAAAACCTTTATCGATAAAATAGAAGTTATGGTTGTTTTAAAAATGAATGCAGTCTTTGAAAAATGTCTCATATAGAGGTCAAAACCTCGCGACGAAATCAATTAATATGGAACGTTTATAATCTATATCCGAGCGTTGGTCTTAGAGAACCAGAAATTGCATTAGTGTGTGTCTAATCGAGTTTGTTAGGATGCATTAATGAGTCTGGACTTCGACCTTGTTTTCTTTAAAAATGATTGCTTAACACTTTTTGTTGGAAATTATATATTATTAACATGTAAATATTATATGATATATTAATCTCTTAACGTGTTTGATATTGTGTGATAGATGTCTACCTCTAGTACAAATCCCATCGACTCACCTAATAATAATGAAGAGTCGAATATATTTTGGGAAGATTCACAAATTCCCGAAGAGGAGCCGGAAGAAGAGGAACCGGAAGAGGAGGAACCGGAAGAAGAGGAACCGAAAGAAGAGGTTCCGGAGGAGGAAATATTAGGAACCACAGAAAAATAGATAAATAAAAGAAAATCCTCAACCAATGGACCAAAGTTAATAATGGTCAATGGTGTTTTCGCCGAGGAAGCAAAATATTGGGAAGATTACCAATTTTCCGATGAATCGGATCCCGATGAGGATTCCGATGATGTTATAGAAATTACCTCGACAGAATTTGAATAAGCAAAAGAAAATAATAAGGGAAAGGGCATCAAAATAGAGAATCCTGATTCCAACCCCGATGAACTTTATATGTATCGTCAACACCCGTATTTCTTAAGTTGTAACAATAACCCGGGAACCTCTAAGCCCCCAGGTTTTTCTAAACCATTTGTGAAGATAACGGCTCGTATTAGAGGAACATCATATATCCCTAGAAAATTAGCAAAACGAAACAGGTCCGAAGAAGAAGAAACTAGTGAGTCGGAATAAAGAGTTGTAATCATGAGGTGTAAAATATGTAAAATAAGTGTGCTTGTATTTTTCTTGTTGTATGTGAAAATTGCTTGTATTATTTGATAATTATCTTTTACGAATCTAACTCTCATCTATTTTTACAGTATAAAAACAAAAAATGGATGTTAAGGATAGACAACCAAAAATTTTAAATTTTAGCAGACCTATCCGGGGACATGATTGATGAAATCTTGTCTAAAGTCGGTCAGAATTCGTCAGCACAATTATTTACGGCAAAATTAGTTTGTAGAACATTTGAAGAACGTTCCAGGCATGCCTTTGTTTATAAAAGGCTTTCATTTGAAAGATGGGGTATATCACATTAGGGACACCGTAAGTTACGTCGTGTTTTCTTTAAAGCATTAAATACGGGGAACCCAAATGCAATTTTACACTATGGGTTAAGAACCTATTTTGACTCAACATATCCCAACGTAGGACTTTATGAGTTAGAAAGAGCTTCTAACATGCAACATAAAGAAGCATGTTATGCTTACGGGTTAGTGATGTTCGCTTCTCACCAAAGTGAGAAAAAGAACATCGGATTACAACTTTTAAATAAAACCTTCCCACAAGTGATGGATTCAGTAGTTGGGGTGAGAAACAAGATTTTTAGATTATTACGGGGCTGTTGGGCATTACGAAACCCTCGTCCCTTTGACGATGTTACAACATGCTGTCTTGTCAACGGCCACAACGGTTATGTTCCACAAGACCAAGGATGGGAAGTAGTCTTAGTAAAACCAGAATGCATGACTTGTTTCTGGACGTATGAATTACGTGTTTTTATTGGCTTTGCTGAACGACTTGCGTATTAACTAGGAATGTTGTCACAACTATTTTGTATCAAAGTGATTGTGTGCTATATTTCATGCTTTATGTATAATAGCGGTATTGTAAGTTTGTAAATTTTTGTATAAAAGTTTGAACGTGAAATATTATTATAATCAGTTTTTCATATAGAATTGTAGTAGTTGAGTGGTATATTAGCTACTAAGTATGAACTTAACGGGTAGGTACTACCCGAATTAAAACTATAAAACGCTAATATGAAGAAAAAGCTTTTATAAATGAGTTCATATTATGCTACGAAATACTATTGGCTACTCTTAATATTCTATATGATTAACTTAATTCTTTTGGACTATTTTTGAAGGAAATGGCACCGACGACTCGTCATAATTTGAACATGAGCGAGGAAGACTTTCGTGTTTTCCTTGCAGCAAACATAGCTGCAGTACAGGCTGCAATGCAAAACAACAACAATAACTCGGAATCTAGCAATGCAAATAACGCCACAAGAAATCGTGTAGGATGCTCCTACAAAGAATTCATTGCCTGTAAACCTCTGGAATTCGATGGAACCGAGGGTCCAATCGGATTGAAATGGTGGACCGAAAAGGTTGAATCGGTGTTTGCCATAAGTAAGTGTACTGAAGAAGACAAAGTAAAGTACACTACGCATACCTACATAGGTACTGCGTTAACATGGTGGAATACCTATCTAGAACAAGTGGGACAAGATGCTGCGTACGCACTACCATGGTCAGCATTCAAACACATTCAAACATCTGATGACTGAGCAGTATCATCCCAGAAGCGAGGTCAACAAGCTAAAAGTATAGCTTAAGGGATTGTGAACACAAGGATTCGATATTACCACGTATGAATGACAATTCACGGAGTTGTGCTTATTGTGCCCGAGAGCGTTCGAAGATGAAGAGGAGAAATTTGACGCATTTGTAAAAGGGTTACCAGAAAGGATCCAAGAAGATATAAGTTCACACGAGCCCACTTCCATACAAAAGGCGAGTCGAATGGCTCATAAACTCATAAATCAGATTCAGGAAAGAGTTAAAGAGCAGACGGCTGAAGAAGCCAACACGAAACAAATCAAAAGAAAGTGGGAAGAAACCAGTGACAAGGGTCACAATTTTAACAATCAATACAACAATCACAACTTCAATTGCACCAATTATCGCAACAACAATGGTTCCAACAACAACTACAACAACCATCCTAACAACAATAACCACCACAACAATCGTTCCAACATCAATAACAACCGCAACAACAACAATTCCTATAACAATAATAATCAGAAAAAGCCATACCAAAGGTGTGAAGAGTACCACCCAAATGAGTTCTGCATGACATTTTGCACCAAGTGTAAAAGAACTGGCCATGGTGCGAGAAAGTGTGAGGTCTAAAACCTAATGAATAACAGAAATAAAAGAACAGATAATTTCGGAACAAGTAATGCCGCCTTTGTTTGTTATGGATGTGGAAAACTGGGCCACATTAGGAGTAATTGCCCGAACCCAGAGAAAAATAATGGGCAAAGTCGTCGAAGAGTTTTCAATATTAATACGATAGAAGCGCAGGAAGACCCGAAGCTTGTTACGGGTACGTTTCTCATTGACAATAAATCTGCTTGTTACGGGTGCGGATAGGAGCTATATGAGTAGAGATTTTTGTGCCAAATTAAGTTGTCCATTGGTGCCTTTGGATAATAAATTTTTACTTGAATTAGCAAACGGTAAATTAATTTCAGCAGATAATATATGTCGGAATCGAGAAATTAAACTGGTTAGCGAAACGTTTAAGATTGATTTGATACCAGTAGAGTTAGGGAGTTTTGATGTGATAATCGGCATGGACTGGTTGAAAGAGGTGAAAGCAGAGATCGTTTGTTACAAAAATGCGATTCGCATCATAAGAGAAAAAGAAAAACCCTTAATGGTGTACGGAGAAAAGAGCAACGCGAAGCTAAATCTTATTAGTAATTTGAAGGCGCAAAAAACTAATAAGAAAAGGTTGCTATGATGTTCTAGCACATGTCGAGAAAGTACAAATCAAAGAAAAGAACATCAATGATGTTCCCGTCGCAAAAGAGTTTCCCGATGTAATTCCAAAAGAATTACCGGGATTACTTCCACACCGATCCGTTGAATTTCAAATAGACTTGGTACCAGGAGCTGCACCAATAGCCCGTGCTCTATATAGACTTGTATCCAGCGAAATGAAGGAACTCCAGAGCCAATTACATGAACTTTTAGAGCGAGGTTTCATTCGACCAAGCACGTCACCGTAGGGAGCCCCTGTTTTGTTTGTCAAGAAGAAAGATGGTAATTTCAGGTTGTGTATCGACTACCGAGATTTGAACAAACTTACCATCAAAAACCGTTACCTACTACCGAGAATCGACGACTTATTTGATCAATTACAAGGTTCGTCAGTTTATTCGAAGATTGATTTACGTTCCGGATATCATCAAATGCGGGTGAAGGAGGATGATATTTCGAAGACTGCTTTTAGGACGCGTTACGGTCATTACGAGGTTATGGTTATGCCGTTTGGTTTAACTAACGCACCAGCTGTGTTCATAGACCTCATGAACTGAGTGTGTGGGCTATATCTTGACAAGTTTGTCATTGTCTTCATCGATGACATACTTATCTACTCAAAGAATGATCAAGAGCACAAAGAACACTTGAGAAAAGTGCTAGGGTTGTTAAGAAAAGAAAAACTGTACGCTAAGTTTTCAAAGTGTGCATTTTGGTTGGAAGAAGTTTAATTTCTCGGTCACATAGTGAACAAATAAGGTATTCAGGTGGATCCGGCAAAGATTGAAATCGTTGAAAAGTGGGAAACCCCGAAAACTCCGAAACACATACGCCAATTTTTAGGATTAGCTGGTTACTACAGAAGATTCATCCAAGATTTTTCCAAAATAGCAAAACCCTTGACTGCATTAACGCATAAAGGGAAGAAATTTGAATGGAAGGATGAACAAGAAAAAGCATTTCAATTGTTGAAGAAAAAGTTAACTACGGCACCTATATTGCCATTGCCTGAAGGGAATGATGATTTTGTGATATATTGTGACGCCTCAAAGCAAGGCCTCGGTTGTGTATTAATGCAACGAACAAAAGTAATTGCTTATGCATCTAGACAATTGAAGATTCACGAGCAGAATTATACGACACATGATTTGGAATTAGGCGCGGTTGTTTTGCATTAAAGACTTGGAGACACTACTTATATGGGGTCAAAAGTATCATATATACCGACCACAAAAGTCTCCAGCATATATTTAATCAGAAACAACTGAACATGAGGCAGCATAGATGGATTGAATTGTTAAATGATTACGATTTTGAGATTCGTTACCACCCGGGGAAGCCGAATGTGGTAGCCGACGCTTTGAGTAGAAAGGACAGAGAACCTATGCGGGTAAAATCTATGAATATAATTATTCGTACTAACCTTACTACTCAAATAAAGGAGGCGCAACAGGGAGTTGTAAAAGAAGGAAAGTTGAAGAATGAAATACCTAAAGGATCGGAGAAACATCTTAATATTCGGGAAGACGGAACCCGGTATAGGGCTGAAAGAATTTGGGTACCAAAGTTTGGAGATATGAGAGAAAAGGTACTTAAGGAAGCACATAAAACCAGATATTCAATACATCCCGGAGCGGGGAAGATGTACAAAGATCTTAAGAAACACTTTTGGTGGCCGGGTATGAAAGCCGATATTGCTAAATACGTAGGAGAATGTTTGACGTGTTTTAAAGTCAAAGCTGAACATCAAAAACCATCGGGTCTACTTCAACAACCTGAAATCCCAGAATGGAAATGGGAAAACATTATCATGGATTTCATTACTAAATTGCTAAGGACTGCAAGTGGTTATGATACTATTTGGGTAATAGTCGATCATCTTACCAAATCAGCACACTTTCTGCCAATGAGAGAAGATGATAAAATGGAGAAGTTGGCGCGATTATATTTAAAGGAAGTTATCTCCAGACATGGAATACCAATCTCTGTTATCTCTGATAGGGATGGCAGATTTGTTTCAAGGTTTTGTCAGACACTGCAACAAGCATTGGGGACTCGTCTAGACATGAGTACTGCTTATTATCCACAAACTGATGGGCAAAGTGAAAGGACGATACAGACCCTTGAAGACATGCTACGAGCATGTGTTATCGATTTTGGAAACAGTTGGGATCGACACTTACCGTTAGCAGAATTTTCCTACAACAACAGTTACCATTCGAGTATTGAAATGGTGCCGTTTGAAGCACTTTATGGTAGAAAGTGCAGGTCTCTGATTTGTTGGAGTGAAGTGGGGGATAGACAGATTACGGGTCCGGAGATAATACAAGAAACTACCGAGAAAATCATCCAAATTCAACAACGATTGAAAATTGCCCAGAGTCGACAAAAGAGCTACGCGGACAGTAAAAGAAAAGATATAGAATTTGAGATTGGAGAAATGGCTATGCTTAAGGTTTCACCTTGGAAAGGCATTGTTCGATTTGGTAAACGGGGGAAACTAAATCCAAGGTACATTGGACCATTCAAGATTATAGATCGTGTCGAACCAATAGCTTACTAACTTGAGTTACCTCAACAAATCACGGCTGTACATAACACTTTTCACGTCTCGAATTTGAAGAAATGTTTTGCTAAAGAGGATCTCACTATTCCATTAGACAAAATCCAAATCAACGAAAAACTTCAATTCATTGAAGAACCCGTCGAAATAATGGATCGTGAGGTTAAAAGACTTAAGCAAAATAAGATACCAATTGTTAAGGTTCGATGGAATGCTCGTAGAGGAACCGAGTTCACCTGGGAGTGTGAAGATCAGATGAAGAAGAAATACCCGCACCTATTTCCAGAAGATTCGTCAACACCTTCTACAGCTTAAAATTTCGGGACGAAATTTATTTAACGGGTAGGTACTGTAGTGACCCGAACTTTTCCATGATTTATATATTAAATGAAAACTATATTTGCATGATTAAATGTTTCCAACATGTTAAGCAATCAAACTTGTTAAGAACTGATTATTTGAAATGAGTTTCATGTAGACAATTGACCACCCAATTTGACCAGCGATTCAGGAACGTTAAAACTTGTAAAAATTATATGATGATATATATATATGGATATATATATATATATATATATATATATATATATATATATATATATATATATATATATATATATATATACATATAGTTAACATGATATTATGATAAGAAAGTATCTCACTAGGTATATTAACAATGAGTTATGTACATAAAATGAGACTATTGAATTAAGAAAACTCAAAACGATAAATATAATGATTATCGTTATAACAACTTCTTACTAAAAACATATGTATCATATTAAGATATTAATACACTATGTTTAACATCATGAAATGATAATTACATATATCATTAAGCGTATTAACAATGAACTACACGAGTAAGATGACACTACTAACTTAAGGATTTCGAAACATTACATATATGTAACGATTATCGTTGTAATAGTATTTTACACACACACACACACACACACACACACACACACACACACATATATATATATATATATATATATATATATATATATATATATATATATATATATATATATATATATATATATATATATATGATATTAAGATATATTAATACACCATGTTAATATGTTAACATAACAATTTAACATCTCATTTAAGTGTAATAACAATGGATCAATTACATGTAACAAGATCGTTAACTTAAAGGTTCTGAAACAACACTTACATATAACGACTAACGATGACTTAACGACTCAGTTAAATGTATATACATATAGTGTATTAAGATGTATTAATACACTTTTGGAAGACTTCATGACATATATCAACTACTTAACAAAAATGCTTACAATTACATCTGAAAGGACCCGTTCATATACATTATAAACGATTCACAATAGTTGATTACATTGCGAGGTATTTGACCTCTATATGATACATTTTACAAACATTGCATTCGTTTTTAAAAGACAATCTTTCTTTACATCAAAAATTGACAGGCATGCATACCATTTCATAATATCCACTATCCAACTATAAATTGATTTAATAATAATCTTTGATGAACTCAATGACTCGAATGCAACGTTCTTCGAAATATGCTATGAAAGACTCCAAGTAATATCTTTAAAATGAGCAAATGCACAGCGGAAGATTTCTTTAACACCTGAGAATAAACATGCTTTAAAGTGTCAACCAAAAGGTTGGTGAGTTCATTAGTTTATCATAATCATTTATTTCCATCATTTTAATAGACCACAAGAATTTCATTTCCAGTTCTCATAAATATACGTCCCATGCATAGAGACAAAAAATAATCATTCATATGGTGAACACCTGGTAACCGACATTAACTAGATACATATAAGAATATCCCCTATCATTCCGGGATCCTCCTTCGGACATGATATAATTTCGAAGTACTAAAGCATCCGGTACTTTGGATGGGGTTTGTTAAGCCCAATAGATCTATCTTTAGGATTCGCGTCAATTAGGGTGTCTGTTCCCTAATTCTTAGATTACCAGACTTTAATAAAAAGGGGCATATTCGATTTCGATAATTCAACCATAGAATGTAGTTTCAATTACTTGTGTCTATTTCGTAAAACATTTATAAAAGCGCATGTATTCTCAGTCCCAAAAATATAAAGGGTAAAAAGGCAAATGAAACTCACCATACTGTATTTCGTAGTAAAAATACATATAACGTCATTGAACAAGTGCAAGGTTGGCCTCGGATTCACGAACCTAAATTAATTATATATATTTATGTGTTGGTCAATATTTGTCTAACAAATTAGGTCAAGTCATAGTGTACCACAATCCTAATGCTCGAGACTAATATGCAAAAGTCAACAAAAGTAAATTTGACTCAAAATAATTTCCAAAAATTTATACATGATTAATATATAGTTTAAATATCGTCGTTTTATATTTTTAAATATTTTTAAAAGATTTATTAGAGTAAATAATATAATTTATTTATTAATAAATAAAATTTTATATTATATTTATATAATAAAATATACTTTTATATATATTAAGTAATAAAATTTATAGAGTTCATTTAATATTATAAAGATAATATGATACGTATTATTAAAGTAAGTTATTACACGTAGTAAAATATGTTTGTATCAAATATTTATTTGATAAAATAATATCTATAATGATAGTAAGTAAAAGTTGTATTATTTTGTAATAATAATTATTATTATAGAAATATTAATATTTATAATTACTAAGATGACATTATGATAAAACGATAATTCTAATTATGATAACTTTAATATTTACGATAATTTTTAATATTATCTTTAAAATAATAATTCTATTTAAAATAATAATAATAATGATATTTTATAGTAACAATGATATTTCTATTAAAATGATAATTTTTGTTAAAATGATAGTTTTAATACTAACGATAATTTTAATAATAATAGTAATGATAAAAATAATAAGAACGATAATTTTATCTAAATCAATATCTTATAATATTTTAATTTCATCATGATACTCTTACCCATTATTTCCTAATCGTTTCGTTTAATAGCTTTTAATCGTCTTTTATATCGTGTTCGTAATAATGAAAATAATAGTAATCAAAATAATTAGGTGTTACAAATATTTGTTTTAATTACACTAATATTAATAATGATAGTTACTATAACATTATTAACGATAATACTAATAATTATCTTAATGATAATATAGTAATAATAATAATAACAATAACAATAACCCTTTTTAAATAATGATATATATATTAGTAATGATAATAATAATAATAATACCAATAATAATAATAATAATAATAATAATAATAATAATAATAATAATAATAATTGGATAATAATAATAATACTAATTATAACTTTAACGATAATAAGGATAGTAATAATAAAAAAATAACAATTTTTAATGATAAATCCTTTATTGATAAAGATAATAATAATAATAAGATAAAACTAGAACGACGATAATAACGACGATAATAATAATCATTTTTAATAATAATACAAAAATTCGATGGACTATAACTTCAAATCCGTTCATCGAAATCATTCGATATCTAAATGAAAAGTTCTTAATTTTTCGCTAGCTTTCCAACGACATGCATATCTTATACCTTATCTCAGTCGCATATATAACTAATTCAGGATTCAACATAACCTAACTAAAGGCAATATCAAAAGTACAAACATGCATAATCCTATATACTCGAGCACTAGTCAGGGATACACTATTAGTATGTAAAAGTTAAATTATGAGTACTCACGTATTAATATTGAGATTCAATATTGTAGGAAAGGTACGTAGACACAACGGAGATGATAAACACTATATTGACCTCACGAGCATACCCATGAACCATACCAATCACCTCCATAGCTATAACCCATAATTTCCTTAATCCAATCCCACTCGAAAAACAATTTCGAAATCACTCGGACAACACTCTGACGTAATATTTTATGTATACTAATAATATCTTGAAATAATACAGAGTAAATATATATATGTAAATCGATTGAGAGAGTTTAGAGAAAAATATTTTCAAGTTTCTATGAAATAATGAAACCTATTGAATTCTATTTATAATAGATTTTTGAATTATTAAAGTGAATTATTAAAGTATGAATTATTAAAGTGAATTATTAAAGTATGAATTATTAAAGTGAATTATTAAAGTATGAATTATTAAAGTGAATTATTAAAGTATGAATTATTAAAGTGAATTATTAAAGTATGAATTATTAAAGTGAATTATTAAAGTTAAAGTAAAGTAAAAATAAAGTAAAGGTAAAGTTTAAGTATAGTAAAAGTATAAAACTATGTACGTATAATACGCGTATAAATATATATAATATTAATTTAAATCGTTATATATATTTAATAAAATAAAATATAAATATCGTTATCTTTATCATACTGGTTAAGTAATGAGTTGTCAAAAGTGGTTCTAGATATTTATAAAAGTTATATACGTTTTAATAATAAAGTTCTTTTTAAACTGAAAACGTTTTTGTACGTTTGAAACTAAATCAAATAAATATAATAATTTTGTTTTCCAAAACCAAATATATTTTTAAGAATCATTTTGTTTAAAGGTTAAAATAATGGAAATCGTTATATCATAAAATGTTTTAAAAAAGTAGAATCATATATATTCATAATAGGTTTCAAGTTTTTAAATTACAGTTTGTTGGTGAAGCCTGGGATAAAGTTCAAAGGTTAAATAAACGTATAAAATCATCTTAATGAAAAATATCGAGTTACTTAACTTGTCGATATCCAACATCTAAGTTATTTACACTTCACGTTCTTACTTATAAATCACTTTACCATTTTCTGAATGTTGTCAAAAAGAATAGATTTCTTAAATCACAGTGGACCTCATAACATAGACTCGTAATCATATCATAATGTATCTGATAAATCAACAATTTAATATTATCTTCTAATTCCATCGATAAACATATTGAAACAAATACGATCATGTAAAGTATTATACGTTTAATACTTTATTAATATTCTCAAGTTATAATATATATATATATATATATATACATATATATACATATTTATTTATATATAACGGTTCGTGAATCGTCTGAATTTAGTCTAGGTTATAATGAATGTATGAACACAATTTAAAATTCTTGAGATTTAACTTAACAAACTTTGCTTATCGTGTCGGAATAATATAAAGATAAAGTTTAAATTTGATTGGAAATTTCCGGGTTGTCACAGTACCTACCCGTTAAAGAAATTTCGTCCCGAAATTTGAGTGGAAAGGTCGTGAATGATAATAAGTATGTTTTCATGATGCATACAGGCTGAAAATTAGAGTTTTATCATCAGCGAATAATTTGGATAAACAATCCATTTATATGAAGAGTACGAATGAAGCTAACATAGAAGAGTGAAATGAGTAAGTGTAGATTCATCTTATCATTTGACGTAGATATGATTGATTTCCAGATTTCAAGGGATTTGAAGAAAATCTTTGTAATAAGATTTGATTCTCCGGTAACAAAAGGAATTAGGATCCGCTTTAAATGCGATCGTCCATTTTAATTGTTCTGTCGGAGATTTTCTTATAAATTCACCTCCTTCCTTTTCTTACAACTCACACCTTCTGTTGATACATTTTATGCAAGTCCCTAGACATCTACCCACGTCCATTGCAGGTACAACAGTTTACAGGCCACCATGATCGTTCGTTATTATCCTATCCGTGTTTGTATGTGGTTACAGCAACTGCAGGAACGAGATGTGGATGTTTGACTATGTTAGACTTAGTCAGACGTCTGAGTGAAGCCTCACTCGTACGGCTGACAGGCTCATACGCACTTTTGATGCTGAGCTAAGTCACAATTACAACATAAATGAGAAGACACGAGTGAGTGATCACCCGTACGGCTGATGAAGCTAACTCGTATGTGTGATGGATGAATCATACGGGTGAGTCAACAGCAGGGGTATATAAAGTCTTATGTTCTTCATTTTTAGGTTAAGCCTCTCATTTATTACACACACTCAGATCTGGTGAGCTCCTCCGATTCTCTCTCAACCCAAATCACCCAGGTGGTGAATAATAGCTCTAGGTGTTGATCTAATCACACTTGATTTAGTTGTGGTATGACTAAATTAATTACAAAAAGCTTAACCTATTCACTAGAGGGTTTGATTCACTTATTCCGTCATTGTGTGAGTTAAATCTGTTGATTTTTAAGTTCCTAGTCATGTTTCATCACCTTCTATTCTTTCCCTCTCAACTCATATTTTAAAGTATTCATCAATATGCTCCATCCAGTTCTGATTCTCGATATACTTATAACTTTCATATCGGTCATTCTTCTTTTTCATCTACCGCCGGAAGAATCTATTTACTTCTACTATACTCTTGGGTTTATAGTGTTTCTAGTTCTCCCGTGTCTTTATATTGCTATATGCATCGATATATATGGTTTATAATTTTTGGTTTGTCGTTGGGCTTTATATCTTCCCTTATATTTCAAAGTCTCTGTTTCTATCTTCTATAATCATTGTCATCCACAGTTAATGCTCTCTTTTATTTGCTGCAATTTATACCCCAATTTCTATTTCGGAGTTTTGTCCTTTCGTTTCTTCTTCTTGCGATTAAGCACCGCTTGTAATGGTCCAGAATTCACAAATATGATTTTCGGAATGAACATTGTTAATGTTCTAGGAAGGAAATTGTGATGGCACGATCTTGACTTGTCAAATTACTAGAATACCTTGGAAAAGGCCGAATCATCAAGAAATATTTTCTTGATATTTTAGAGGTTAAATAGAATACAAGAGTCGTATAACATGGCACATGATGATGTTATGATCTGTGAATCACCACGTTCCATTTAGAAACTCAGCATGAATTACTGTAATATAATCACGTTGATCAAGTGTCATTATATTATACTAACTCATGCTTCAGTTTCCAACACTACTTCAAAAATATTCATATTTTAAACTCAAAGGTTTACAGAGTATAGGAACTAAACAGTTTCCTTTTTGATGTAATACAGATAGCGCAAAGAGATAAATGATTCCAGATAAGAATAGTTATGGAAATATCTTCAGAAATATAGAGGATATTTATAATGAAAGATACGATGATATCTTAGAATTTCTAATATCAGAGGATGATGAAGAATATTGTCTGTAAGGGTTTAGTGTCAGGAGCAAGGTATTCGTTAATGACTTCAGCAGACACTGAATCATTTGGATTCTTTGAAGGCAGGTTCAGTCTTTGTGATTTGTCCACCGCCTCCTTCATACTTTGCTCAATCCGTTTTCCAGTTCCAAAACTTCTCTATTTCTGAGCTTTGTTAATACACTAATCTTTATCATCAAACTTTTTACTGCTAAGGTCGTTTACAGTTTTTGTTGTTTCATCAGCATTTCGAGAACTAGTTCGCGGTTCAGAGTGTTTTTCAGAAACTTCACATTCGAAGTATGTAAGCCTTGGAAATAGACGTTATGTATAACTATTGGCGTCAACATGCTGTGAGATTTCAAAATACTGATTGCTAACTCCCAATGATTCGTATGACAATTCTCGTTACAAGAGGCAGATGAGTAAATGATGAGGTTTCGATAAATATAAAGATTCTTCGGAATGCCCAAGATCAGTGAAGTTGTTGGTAAGTTTATTGCTAATGTGGTGGAATATGAAAGGTTCTCCGGTAACAAAAGGGTAATCACATATATCAAAATTATGATAAGGCTACTCCGAATGAAAAAATCGAAGTTGTCTTGCTGGAGCTGTGATATAATTTGCTACTTTGCAAAGGAATTGTAAGGTTATTTTTGCTAATAAATGCCAAAAGATCTGACACAGATATGTGTTGAATTACGACTTTGGTTTCGAGAGCTTTTTAAGTACATAACTGTGGGTAATATGTGATTGGATCATCATCTCGATTGCTCATTATTTGAAGTGTCTTCAGAGATTTTTGAAGGGTTTGAACATAGATTGTAATCGTTTGTATACATTTGATGTTCTAACACACTTTTGAAGTCAAAGTATAGCTTTGAAAGATGTAGGAATCTAAAAGTAATGGTACCGGTTATATCTCGAATTGAATTCTGAGATTTTAAAATCAGAATACGTAATTGGGTTTGAATGAGTATGGTTGTTTTGATTTCTATGAAAGAATGTATATTATTGTGAAAGTAGGAAGTATAATTGATAATTTGCTTAATCTGATTCGAAGAATGTAACATATTAATTGTGAATTTATATATATCTCTCGGGTATTACCTACCCGTTAAAAAATTTTCACAATTAATATTTTGTACATAAGAATTTTATTACAGTCTTTATGAAAATATATATGTATATATTCTCCTCAGATGTAACATAGATTTTAATGAGTTAATACTAAATTAAACTCATTTGATTTACGGTTGGAACTAGAATTGAATAATTCCTAGAAGGTTTAGAGGTTACATAAGTATTTCTTCAATAATATTGAAATTATGAATCAATACTTCGTTATTTGTTGAGATGTGATGTTGGTTTTCGTTAAATTCTTGTGAACTTCGCAAAGTACGAATGATGTTATCTGAAAAGTTTCGGTTACATCAATGATGAAGTGTAAAATCAAATATATACTTGATTTATTAGGAATTGGAATTTGTTGAATTGAGACAGAGATTGTAGTTAACGATGGTTAAGTCGCGGGTGAGGGACGTACATTATTGCATATTTGTAATATGAATTAACTGAATAGTTAAGATTCACACACAATAGCTTAGCACGAAAAGATTTATTTTTTATTTCAAAAATATATATATATATATATAAAATATATATATAATTTCTTCAGAGGAAATGAGTTAATTCTTCATAACTTGTTGATACAATATACACGTTATTGATTCGTAATGATGTCCACAGTGATTCTTGAACTGACGAAGTTTGTGATGTTATAGCTGTTGTTGATTCTGATGTTGACTGTACTGACGATGCTGGTGACGTTGACGGTACTGTTGATGATGTTGGTAAAACAAGTTTAACTTGTTAATCACACACCATTTTTGTCACGGTTTCTACACTTCCTTCTATCATTTTGGTTCGCTTAACTGATTTATGGTTAGGGCTAGATTAGATAATCTCTAAGACTTTAGAGATTATATAATCGCCGCGGAATGTTTCTCCAATGAAGTTATTAATTAATACTTCGTCAGTTATTGTTGTTGGTACTCCTTGGTATCTATGGTGCGTATGACGTTGATGCTCGTGGGACAGATTGTGAAGTTGAGGTTTACAACGCGGTTGTGGTTGGAGGTGGTAATGGTACTGTTGGCGTTGATAATGGTGGTACTGGTTATGCTGCTGGTGCTGCTGCTGGTGTTTGTAATCTCTGCACCATATTCTCCAAAGCCACTACCCGAGCGCGAAGTTCGTTGACTTCTTCTATTATTCCAGGATGATTGTCGGTCGGAACGAGCGGATAAATAAAATCTAGAATTTGATGTAGTATATAATCGTGACGAGATACCCTGGAAATGAGAGAGAAAATGGTGTCTCGAACAGGTTCGCCGGTAAGTGCTTCAGGTTCTTCGCCAAGAGGGCAATGTGGTGGATGGAAAGGATCGCCTTCTTCTTGTTTCCAATGATTGAGGAGGCTACGAACCCATCCCCAATTCATCCAGAATAGGTGATGACTGATTGGTTGATCCATTCCGGTCACACTGCTTTCGGAGCTTGAGTGAGATTCCATTTCGGAATCCGAGTGACTTGAACTGATGACAAATTCCATTTCGTACGATTGGATAAAGGATTTTCGATATAAAAATGATTTTTCGGCTATCGGGTGGTATTCTATTTACATAGGATATCTATATATAGAGATCAAAAGATTTCATAGATTACGGAGGAATTTGCGGGGTATGTCAGGTAAAGTTTAAAGTAACAGATATGATAAGATATGATTTAGCAGATACGCTAAGATATGAAGTTTGTCTATACACTACTCATGCAATTAATGTAGCAAGACGTGTCTAGACTAATAATGATAAGCAGGTAATTTCCTATGGATGATAAGCAGATGATTTCCGACTAGAAATGATAAGCAAAACTTTTGACATGCAGACACGGTCGAAGTCCAGACTCACTAATGCATCCTAACGACTTATTAGTTAGACACACTAATGCAGACCTGGTTCGCTAAGACCACCGCTCTGATACCAACTGAAAGGACCCGTTCATATACATTATAAATGATTCACAATAGTTGATTACATTGCGAGGTATTTGACCTCTATATGATACATTTTACAAACATTGCATTCGTTTTTAAAAGACAATCTTTCTTTACATCAAAAATTGACAGGCATGCATACCATTTCATAATATCCACTATCCAACTATAAATTGATTTAATAATAATCTTTGATGAACTCAATGACTCGAATGCAACGTTCTTTTTATATGCTATGAAAGACTCCAAGTAATATCTTTAAAATGATCAAATGCACAGCGGAAGATTTCTTTAACACCTGAGAATAAACATGCTTTAAAGTGTCAACCAAAAGGTTGGTGAGTTCATTAGTTTATCATAATCATTTATTTCCATCATTTTAATAGACCACAAGAATTTCATTTCCAGTTCTCATAAATATACGTCCCATGCATAGAGACAAAAAATAATCATTCATATGGTGAACACCTGGTAACCGACATTAACTAGATACATATAAGAATATCCCCTATCATTCCGGGATCCTCCTTCGAACATGATATAATTTCGAAGTACTAAAGCATCCGGTACTTTGGATGGGGTTTGTTAGGCCCAATAGATCTATCTTTAGGATTCGCGTCAATTAGGGTGTCTGTTCCCTAATTCTTAGATTACCATACTTTAATAAAAAGGGGCATATTCGATTTCGATAATTCAACCATAGAATGTAGTTTCAATTACTTGTGTCTATTTCGTAAAACATTTATAAAAGCGCATGTATTCTCAGTCCCAAAAATATAAAGGGTAAAAAGGCAAATGAAACTCACCATACTGTATTTCGTAGTAAAAATACATATAACGTCATTGAACAAGTGCAAGGTTGGCCTCAGATTCACGAACCTAAATTAATTATATATATTTATGTGTTGGTCAATATTTGTCTAACAAATTAGGTCAAGTCATAGTGTACCACAATCCTAATGCTCGAGACTAATATGCAAAAGTCAACAAAAGTAAATTTGACTCAAAATAATTTCCAAAAATTTATACATGATTAATATATAGTTTAAATATCGTCGTTTTATATTTTTAAATATTTTTAAAAGATTTATTAGAGTAAATAATATAATTTATTTATTAATAAATAAAATTTTATATTATATTTATATAATAAAATATACTTTTATATATATTAAGTAATAAAATTTATAGGGTTCATTTAATATTATAAAGATAATATGATACGTATTATTAAAGTAAGTTATTACACGTAGTAAAATATGTTTGTATCAAATATTTATTTGATAAAATAATATCTATAATGATAGTAAGTAAAAGTTGTATTATTTTGTAATAATAATTATTATTATAAAAATATCAATATTTATAATTACTAAGATGACATTATGATAAAACGATAATTCTAATTATGATAACTTTAATATTTACGATAATTTTTAATATTATCTTTAAAATAATAATTCTATTTAAAATAATAATAATAATGATATTTTATAGTAACAATGACATTTATATTAAAAAGATAATTTTTGTTAAAATGATAGTTTTAATACTAACGATAATTTTAATAATAATAGTAATGATAAAAATAATAAGAACGATAATTTTATCTAAATCAATATCTTATAATATTTTAATTTCATCATGATACTCTTACCCATTATTTCCTAATCGTTTCGTTTAATAGCTTTTAATCGTCTTTTATATCGTGTTCTTAGTAATGGTAATAATAGTAATCAAAATAATTAGGTGTTACAAATATTTGTTTTAATTACACTAATATTAATAATAATAGTTACTATAACATTATTAACGATAATACTAATAATTATCTTAATGATAATATAGTAATAATAATAATAACAATAACAATAACCATTTTTAAATAATGATATATATATTAATAATGATAATAATAATAATAATACCAATAATAATAATAATAATAATAATAATAATAATAATAATAATAATAATAATAATAATAATAATTGGATAATAATAATAATACTAATTATAACTTTAACGATAATAACGATAGTAATAATAAAAAAAATAACAATTTTTAATGATAAATCCTTTTATTGATAAAGATAATAATAATAATAATAAGATAAAACTAGAACGACGATAATAACGACGATAATAATAATCATTTTTAATAATAATACAAAAATTTGATGGACTATAACTTCAAATCCGTTCATCGAAATCATTCGATATCTAAATGAAAAGTTCTTAATTTTTCGCTAGCTTTCCAACGACATGCATATCTTATACCTTATCTCAGTCGCATATATAACTAATTCAGGATTCAACATAACCTAACTAAAGGCAATATCAAAAGTACAAACATGCATAATCCTATATACTCGAGCACTAGTCAGGGATACACTATTAGTATGTAAAAGTTAAATTATGAGTACTCACGTATCAATATTGAGATTCAATATTGCAGGAAAGGTACGTAGACGCAACGGAGATGATAAACACTATATTGACCTCACGAGCATACCCATGAACCATACCAATCACCTCCATAGCTATAACCCATAATTTCCTTAATCCAATCCCACTCGAAAAAAAATTTCGAAATCACTCGGACAGCACTCTGACGTAATATTTTATGTATACTAATAATATCTTGAAATAATACGGAGTAAATATATATATGTAAATCGATTGAGAGAGTTTAGAGAAAAATATTTTCAAGTTTCTATGAAATAATGAAACCTATTGAATTCTATTTATAATAGATTTTTGAATTATTAAAGTGAATTATTAAAGTATGAATTATTAAAGTGAATTATTAAAGTATGAATTATTAAAGTGAATTATTAAAGTATGAATTATTAAAGTGAATTATTAAAGTATGAATTATTAAAGTGAATTATTAAAGTATGAATTATTAAAGTGAATTATTAAAGTTAAAGTAAAGTAAAAATAAAGTAAAGGTAAAGTTTAAGTATAGTAAAAGTATAAAACTATGTACGTATAATACGCGTATAAATATATATAATATTAATTTAAATCCTTATATATATTTAATAAAATAAAATATAAATATCGTTATCTTTATCATACTGGTTAAGTAATGAGTTGTCAAAAGTGGTTCTAGATATTTATAAAAGTTATATACGTTTTAATAATAAATTTCTTTTTAAACTGAAAACGTTTTTGTACGTTTGAAACTAAATCAAATAAATATAATAATTTTGTTTTCCAAAACCAAATATATTTTTAAGAATCATTTTGTTTAAAGGTTAAAATAATGGAAATCGTTATATCATAAAATGTTTTAAAAAAGTAGAATCATATATATTCATAATAGGTTTCAAGTTTTTAAATTACAGTTTGTTGGTGAAGCTTGGGATAAAGTTCAAAGGTTAAATAAACGTATGAAATCATCTTAATGAAAAATGTCGAGTTACTTAACTTGTCGATATCCAACATCTAAGTTATTTACACTTCACGTTCTTACTTATAAATCACTTTACCATTTTCCGAATGTTGTCAAAAAGAATAGATTTCTTAAATCACAGTGGACCTCATAACATAGACCCGTAATCATATCATAATGTATCTGATAAATCAACAATTTGATATTATCTTCTAATTCCATCGATAAACATATTGAAACAAATACGATCATGTAAAGTATTATACGTTTAATACTTTATTAATATTCTCAAGTTATTAATATTCCCTTTAGCTCGGTAACGTTTAGTCATTGATTTTTGAACCGGTGAACGCGAATCTTAGATATGGATCCATAGGGTTTGACATCCCCACTCGGGCTAGTAGCGCTAGCATTTAACGAGTGTTTAATACTTCATAAATATACGCACTTGCCAAGTGTACTTTCAGGGGGTATAAACGTTAAGTTAGTTACCAAGTGCCCACGGTTAACATATACTTTATCATACTATTTTGAAACGCTCTTTGTAGCACTGAAATCTCGTGGCCTACCTTACTTACTGTTATACTTAAACTATAGCTCACCAACCTTTGTGTTGACGTTTTTAAGCATGTTTTTCTCAGGTGCTTGAGGTTAGCTTCCGCTGTATACTAGTCGTGCTGTAGACACCCGCTGCTTAGAGTTGTCATCGCATGAACTACTTTACCTTGCATTCAAACTTTAGTACTTTTGAACTATGACTTGTAACGACCATTGTGGTCACATACACTTATTATTTGCTTCTACTTAGTGAAGCATGCTTTTGGATTGTAAAACATTCGATGTTGGTTTAGACATCACTTTATTTATGAATGCAAACTCTTTTTGAAATCGCATATAGTACTTAACCTTGTAATGATCCTGTTGTTGATGATTCGTACACGATGGTTTTGTACGGGGCATCACACCATGTGAGTCATTAAACATGTTGGAACCATCATTTGGCAACTAGCATGAAATATCTCACAAAATTACAAAAAATATCTAATCCATATATCTAATCCATATACCAACGACCAAAAACACCTACAAACACTTTCATTCTTCAATTTTCTTCATCTAATTGATCTCTCTCAAGTTCAATCTTCAAGTTCTAAGTGTTCTTCATAAATTCTATAAGTTCTAGTTTCATAAAATCAAGAATACTATCAAGTTTGCAAGATTACTTCCAAGCTTTCTAATCCAATCCAAGTAATCATCTAAGCTCAAGAAATATTTCTTATTTACAATAAGATATCTTTCTAATACAAGGTAATACTCATATTCAAACTTTGATTCAATTTCTATAACTATAACTATCTTACTTTGAGTGGAAATCTTACTTGAACTTGTTTTCGTGTCATGATTCTACTTCAAGAACTTTCAAGCCATCCAAGAATCCTTTGAAGCTAGATCAATTTTTGTTACTTCCAGTAGGTTTACCTACTAAACTTGAGGTAGTAATGATGTTCATAACATCATTCGATTCATATATATATATATATATATATATATATATATATATATATATATATATATATATATATATATAACTATCTTATTCGAAGATTTAAACTTGTAATCACTAGAACATAGTTTAGTTAATTCTAAACTTGTTCGCAAATAAAGTTAATTTTTCTAACTTGACTTTTAAAATCAACTAAACACATGTTCTATATCTATATGATATGCTAACTTAATGATTTAAAACCTGGAAACACGAAAAACACCGTAAAACCGGACATACGCCGTTGTAGTAACACTGCGGGCTGTTTTGGGTTTGATAATTAAAAACTATGATAACTATGATTTAAAAGTTGTTCTTATGGGTAAATGATTTTTCTTATGAACATGAAACTATATCCAAAAATCATGGTTAAACTCAAAGTGGAAGTATGTTTTTCAAAATGGTCATCAAGATGTCGTTTTTTCGACGGAAATGACTACATATTTAAAAAATGACTTGTAACCTGTATTTCTGACTATAAACTTATACATTTTCTGTTTAGATTCATAAACTTAAGTTCAATATGAAACCATAGCAACTTGAATCACTCAAAACGGATTTGAAACGAAGAAATGACGGTTAAAACAAAATTGGATAAATTTGCTAGTTTTAGCTACGAAAATTTTGTAAAAAATCTAGACTAAACATATCCTAACTAATTTATATTGCATTATACAAATTATGAAATCTTGGGATACCATAGACACGTATACAATGTTTTGACATATCATATCGACCCATCTATATATATATTTCGGAACAACCATAGTCACTCTATATGCAGTAATGTTTGAGTTAGCTATACAGGGTTGAGGTTGATTCCAAAATAATATATATACTTTGAGTTGTGATCAAGTCTGAGACTTGTAGACACTAGGTCGTGGATTGATTCGAGATAATATATATTGCTTTATTTCTGTACATCTAAATGTGGACAACTAGTTGTAGGTTACTAACGAGGACTGCTGACTTAACAAACTCAAATCATTAAAACGTAATAAAAATGTTGTAAATATATTTTGAACATACTTTGATATATATGTACATATTTGTTATAGGTTTGTGAATCGACCAGTGGCCAAGTCTTACTTCTCGACGAAGTAAAAATCTGTGAAAGTGAGTTATAGTCCCACTTTTAAAATCTGATATTTTTGAGATGAGAATACATGCAGTTTTATAAATGTTTTACGAAATAGACACAAGTCATCGAAACTACATTATATGGTTGAATTATTAAATCGAATATGCCCCTTTTAGCTTGGTAGCCTAAGAATTAGGGAACTGGCCCCTAATTGACGCGAATCCTAAAGGTAGATCTACGGGAACTAACAACCCCCATTCTAGAATTTGGAATGCTTTAGTACTTCGAGTTTATCATGTCTGATGGGTGTCCCGGAATGATGGGGATATTCTATATGCATCTTGTTAATGTCGGTTACCAGGTGTTCACCATATGAATGATTTTTATCTCTATGCAGTTTGCGAAATGCCTGATATGAGATGTGATATAAAAATGAAATCTTGTGGTCTATTATTATGATTTGATAATATATAGGTTAAACCTATAACTCACCAACATTTTTGTTGACGTTTTAAGCATGTTTATTCTCAGGTGATTATTAAGAGCTTCCGCTGTTGCATACTAAAATAAGGACATGATTTGGAGTCCATGCTTGTATGATATTGTGTAAAAACTGCATTCAAGAAACTTATTTCGATGTAATACATTTTTATTGTAAACCATTATGTAATGGTCGTGTGTAAACGGTATATTTTAGATTATCATTATTTGATAATCTACGTAATGTTTTTTTTTTAAAAACCTTTATCGATAAAATAGAAGTTATGGTTGTTTTAAAAATGAATGCAGTCTTTGAAAAACGTCTCATATAGAGGTCAAAACCTCGCAACAAAATCAATTAATATTGAACGTTTATAATCTATATGAACGGGACATTTCAAAACAGGGGTACTTATTATAACGTTAAAGTTTAGTTACCAGGGTGCTCAATCTTGTAGAATATTTTGATAAACGTTTCTGGATGAAACAACTGAAATCTTGTGATCCACCTTTATATACAGATTATGCGCAACATTAAAACTATGAACTCACCAACCTTTGTGTTGACACTTTTAAGCATGTTTATTCTCAGGTTCCTAGAAGTCTTCCACTGTTTGCTTATATGTTATACAAGCTATGTGCATGGAGTCATACATGCTTTATTCGAGAAAACGTTGCATTCACAAATTCATCACCATGTATCTTATTTTGGCTGCATTGTCAACGGATGTAGTATTGTAAACTATTATTTACGGTGATTGTCTATATGTAGAAATCATCAGACGTCAAAAACCTTGGAATTTGATATTCATTTATGGTGTGCCTTTTCAAAAGAATGCAATGTTTACAAAACGTATCATGTAGAGGTCAGTACCTCACTGTAAAATCGACAAATGATGTATTCGTCCAAATGAATTTGGACGGGTCATCACAGTTGGTATCAGAGCTTGAGGTCATAGGGAACCAGAATTTGCATTAGTGTGATTAACTGGTAATTGTTAGGATGCATTAGTGAGTCTGGACTATGGCCGTATCTGTTTTTATCGAGTTTTGCTTATCATTTCTTGTCGGAAATTACATGCTTATCATTCTTAAAGTCTAGACACGTTTTTCTGCATTTATTGCATAAATAGTGTACAGACGATTTCATATCTTAGCATATCTGTTACTGTAAACTTTTCTTGATATCTTCTAAAGATTTTCTCCGTGATTTATGGAATTTTGGTATTATATATACATATGTAAATTATGTATTGAAGAATACCAATCTAAATCCTATAATCTATCTCATATCAAAAATCAAATTCTCTGATTATACAAGATGGATCACGTATCTAGTTCACATTCCTTAGATTCCGACAACTATTCCGATATGGATTTCCACTTGAGCTCTGAAAGCAGTGTGACCGAAATGGATCAACCAATTAGCCATCATCTATTCTAGATGAATTGTGGATGGGTTCGTAGCTTACTTAATCATTAGAGACAAGAAGAAGGTGATCCCTTCCATCCACCACATTCACCTCTTGGCGAAGAACCTGAAGCACTTACCGGTGAACCTGTTCGTAATACCATTTTCTCTATCATTTCCAGAATATCTCGTCATGATTATATACTATCTTAAATTCTAGATCTTATTCATCCGCTCGTCCCAACCGCCAATCATCCCGGTGTAGTAGAAGAAGTCAACGAGCTTCGCGCTCGGGTAGTAGCTTTAGAGAATATGGTGCAAATATTACAAGCACCAGCAGCATCACCAGCATCAATAGTACCACCATCATCAACACCAACAGTATCATTACCACCACCAACAACAACATCCGCATCCCACACCTCAACATAGCAATCTGTACCTCGAACATCAACGTCATACGCACCATAGATATCAAGGAATACCAACAACAACAAACGATGAAGTATTGATTCATAACTTCATCGAAGAAATATTCTGCAGAGAATATGTAGTTTCTAAAAGTTTTAGAGATTACTTATTCTAGTTCTAATTGTAAACCAGATGAGTGAGCGAATAGAAATGATGAAATAAAACCCTGATCGGAATGGTGCACGATTTACAAGCTAGATCTGTTTTACCAACAGCATCAACAGTACCGTCAGCATCACCAGCACCGTCAGTACCGTCAGCATCGTCTGCATCAGCAGCATCTACAACATCACAAGCTCCGCCAGATCCATAATTACCGCAAACATCATCACTAATCAACAACGCGTATATTGTATCAATGAGTTATGAAGTTTTAACTCATTCCCTCTGAATAAATTATATGTATATGTTATATTTATATATATATATGAATTTTGAGATCAAAATAAATCTTTTCGTACTAAGCTATTACGTGTGAATCTTAACTAGTAGGTACTACTCTATTAGTTCATGTTACTGATATGCTATGATGTACATCCTTCGTTAACCACAATCTCCGTTTCAACTCGATGAATTCCATTTCATAATAAACTAAGTATATTATTCAATTATATGTTTGATTTTATACTTTCATCTTCGATGTATTCGAAACTTTCTAGAAAACATCATTCGTACCTTGAGAAGTTAGCAAGAGTTCCATGAGCACCAACATGATTCACTGAGGAAATATTAATAAAACTGAATAACGAAGTATTGATTACATTAGTGAGATACTCCGCGAAGATTATTAAATCTTTAATGTTTTAGAGATTATTCATTTCTAATCCAGACAAAAATCAAATGAGCTTAATATGATATTAACTCATTAAATCTGTATTACATCTGAAGAAAATATACATACATATATTTTCATAAAGACTGTAATAAAATTTTCTGGTACAAAACATTACTTGTGAAACTTTTAACGGGTAGGTAATACCCGAAAGATATATAAATTCACAATTAATATGTTACATTCTTCGATTCTGATTCAGCAACTCATCAACTATACTCACTACTTTCACAAAGATATACATTCTTTCCTAGAAATCGAAACAACCATTCGCATCCAAATTTGATTACATATTTTGATTTTGAAAAATCAGAATCCAAGCTAAGATTTAACAGAAAACATCACTCTTAGATTCTTACATCTTTCAAATGCCATACTTTGAATTCAAAACTGTACTAGAACATCATATGTATACATATAACATTCATCTCTTAGAATTATGAGCTTTCATTCTAAAATTCTGAAAAGCAACCAGTCTACGAATCAATACTCTGAATGTTGAAAAAAGTTGAAGGAAGCAGTAAAAACTGTAAACGACCTTAACAGTCAAAAGTTTGATGATAAAGAATAGTAGCTGAAGAAGCTCAGAAGATGAGAAAATTTGGTACTGAAAAACGGATAGAGCAAACCATGAAGGAGGCTGTGGACAAATCACAAAGACTAAACCTGCCTTCAAAGAATCCAAATGATTCAGTGTCTGCTGAAGTCATTAACGAATACCTTATTCCTGACTCTAAATCTTTGCGGACAAATCTTCTTCATCATCTTTCGATATTAGAAATTCTAAGATATCATCGTATCTTTCATTATAAATATCCTCGATATTTCTGAAGATATTTTCATAACTATTCTTATCTGAAATCATTTATCTCCTCGCGTTATCTGTATTACATCATAAAGGAAACTGTTTAGTTTCTATATTCTGTAAACCTTCGAGTTTAAATTAAGAATGTTTTTGAAGTAGTGTTGGGAATTGAACTATGAGTTAGTATAATATAATGACACTTGATCAACGTGATTATATTACAGCAAGTCATGCTGAGTTTCTAATGGAACATGGTGATTCACAGACCATAACGTCATCATGTGCCATGTTACACGACTCTTACATTCTACCTAATCACCAAATATATCGAGAACATATATTCCTGATAGTCCTATCTTTTCTCTTGAATTCTGGTAATTTAACCAATCAAGATCGTGCTATTACAATTTCTCTCTCAGAACATTAGTTATGTTCATTCTAAATTTCATATCTACGAATGCTGGATCATTACTTGCTGTACTTAATGGTAAGAAGAGAAAACAAAAGCATAGAGCTTCGAAATATATATAGGAGTATAAATCGCAACAAATAGGAGAAATCATTAACCGTGAATGTCAATGATTAAGAAAAGATAGAAACATGGACTCCGAAATATAAGGAAAAGTATAAGCATGACAACAACATAGAAGTTACAAACCGTGTATATCAATGCGTATAGTAATATAAAGACACGGGAGAACTAAAAACACTATAAACCCAAGAGTATAGTAGAAGTAAACAGATTCCTCCGGTAGTAGATGAAAAAGAAGAATGAGTGATACGAAAGTCAGGAATATATCGAGGATCAGAACTGGATGGAGTATGTTGATGAATGTTTTAGAAGTATGAATTAAGGAAGAAAGTATAAAAGGTGGGAGTTGTGGAAATAAGGAAACGAAAGGGGTGAATTTATAGTGAAATATCAGACAGAGCAATCGAGACAGATTATCGCATTTAACCAAAGAGGATTCTAATTTCCTTAATTACCGAAGAATCAAATCTTATTAGGAAGATTTTCTTTAAATCCCTTGAACTCCGGAAATCAACCGTATCTACGTCAAAAGATATGACGAAACTTTACTTTTCTCATTTCACTCTTTTGTGATAGCTTCATTCGTACTCTTCGCATGATTAAATGTTTTATCTATATTACTCAATGGTGATAAAACTCTACTTTTCAACTCATAGGAGTCATGAAAACATACTTATTGTCAGCCATGACGATCCCAATCAAATTTCGGGACAAAATTTCTTTAACGGGTAGGTACTGTGACGACCCGGAAATTTCCGACCAAATTTAAACTTATCTTTATATGATTTAAAATTTTCGTCATGATACGAAATGAATTCTGACAAGTTTTAAAGATTTTGTAAATGCGTTTTATATAACGGTTGACCACTCTGTTTGTCTAACGATTCACGAACATCATAACTTGTGATAATTATATATATATATATATATATATATATATATATATATATATATACGGAAACATGCGAATAATATTTATATACTAAATGATACAAATTTACTATTGAATGATGCAATTTCAAATTAAATTTTTGTACGTATATGATCGTTTTATTTTTATGATGTAAATTTTTTAATTTATAAGAAGAAACGCAATTAAATCAAAGATGTACAAGCTGTAAAGCACAACGTACAACAAAGTAACTTAAATAGCTGAATCGAAATTAATTCATTTACTATTCATATAAATAGTAAATGAAACGAAATTAATTAATTTACTATTCACATGAAAGCGACATGATAGAAATTATTAATTATAAGTTACATAAAATACCCCTGAAGTATTTAATAAATACGACTTTTAAAAATATTAAAATTCATTAATTCATTTGAATTAAATGAATTCAATAATTTACGGTGGCACAGAATGATCAGCAGACTAGTACGTACACTCTACATCGAAAGTATATAGTAATTTTATAAATAAATGGACCTTTTTACAACTAGTTTTATAGAGCTTAAAACCAAAATAAATATATGTATTCAATTATAAAAAGTGAAATCCTTTTTATTTATACTTTTACCCGTCAATTATTAGCAACAGAGTACGAAATACCGGTCCGTGAAAACTGTCGGTAGAAATGACAAAACATGGGTGGCTTTTAAATCCCACGTTTGATTCTATATTATTATTTTATTATTACTTTATTATATTATTATATTATATTTATATTATATTATTATATTTATTCTATATATATGATCGATCATTTATGCGAAGACATTCATAAACTTCACATATTACTCCATATCATATTCATCATCATAATTATTATTATTATTTTTTTATTATTATTATTAAGATTATTATTATTATTAATCTTATATAATTATTTATATTAGTTATGTATACATAAAATATTACGACGAGGTTATGCCCAAACGATTTCAAAACAAGCTTTTCGAGCGGGATAGATCTAAGGAAATTATGCGTTATAACTATGGATGTTATGGGTATTACTTGGGGGTTATGATCATGAATCAAAGGTCAACCTAGCATTTATCATTTTCGTTGCGTCTACGTACTTTCCTGCAATATTGAATCACAATATTGATACGTGAGCATTCATATCTTATCTTTTACATATTAATAGTGTATCCATATCTAGTGCTCGAGTATATATGGTTATGCATACTTGTATGCTTTAATTTTGTCGTTAGATAGTTTATGATGAATCACGAATTTGATACATATGCCACTGATATAAAGTATATGATATGCATGTCGTTGGAAAGCCATCAAAAAATTAATAACTTTTCATTTAGAAATCGCGTGATTTCGATGAACGGATTAAAAGATATGGTCAACTGCATTATGTTTGACGTTAATTGAAATTGTGTTTGAAACTGTAAATTAATATTTAAACAACTTGTCTATGAGATTGATAAATTGGATTTTTAGATATTACTAATCGAGTAAATGAATTTCTGTATAAGGCACGTCTCGTTTTGTTGAACAATTATCAAAGCTGACTGTCTTATCATGTTTTAAAGCTTTATAAACACTATAATCTGATTTTACAAGTATTGGAAAGCTATGTGAAATAATAAAATATTTTCGATTGCCTTGATAATTCAAATATAATATAGCTCCTGAAATAAATAATATTTTGAGTTTGATAAACTATAAATTCGTTCAATTATCAAGACTTATATTATGTTAATAAACATGTATAGATTTAAAGATCATATTGGATCATGTTGACTTTTGAGATGACTTTTGTTAACATTTTCGAGCATTAGGATTGTGATACACTCTGACATGACCTAGCTTGTTAGACATGTATTGACCAACATATGTTCTCTAGGTTGAGATCTACGGTTATTTTGCATTCCGAGTTTCGGTCACATTTCGGTGAATGACCTTAGTACTGCTAAGGTGAGTTTATAGATCCCTTTTAAATTGCTTTTGCAATCTATATTTTTGGACTGAGAATACATGCACTTTATTTTAAACGCAATGGATACAAGTACATACTAAATTCTACACCGAGTTTGAACCAAAAATCCCTTAGCTTTGGTAACTAGTAACTGCCGGTTATAAGAACTGGTGGGCGCGAGTAGTTATATATGGATCCATAGGGCTTGACATCCCCGTCTATTCCAGGTATAGAAACCCTAGCCTGAACTATAAAACAGACGTATGCTATTTGAGTTTAGTACACGTTGGATTGTGTGTATTGTACATGTTGGTTGCATGTATGTTAAAACAGGGGTACTTATTATAACGTTAAAGTTTAGTTACCAGGGTGCTCAATCTTGTAGAATATTTTGATAAACGTTTCTGGATGAAACAACTGAAATCTTGTGATCCATCTTTATATACAGATTATGCGTAACATTAAAACTATGAACTCACCAACCTTTGTGTTGACACTTTTAAGCTTGTTTATTCTCAGGTTCCTAGAAGTGTTCTGATGTTTGCTTATATGTTATACAAGCTATGTGCATGGAGTCATACATGCTTTATTCGAGAAAACATTGCATTCACAAATTCATCACCATGTATCTTATTTTGGCTGCATTGTCAACAGATGTAGTATTGTAAACTATTATTTACGGTGATTGTCTATATATAGAAATCATCAGACGTCAAAAATCTTTGAATTTGATATTCATTTATGGTGTGCCTTTTCAAAAGAATGTAATGTTTACAAAACTGTAAGACCTGTTTATTTGTAGTGTACATAAGCGTAAATAAGATGCTTGAAGTGGGGGTTTTGTTGTACATTTTTAAAATGAAAAAAGAATCTGATCTAGGGGAGTGGCGCGTCTGATCTGGGGGAGTGGCGCGCCGTGCAGGCCTTTGGTGCGCTGCGCCATTGGTCTGTGACAGATTCCTTTGTTTTAAATTAGATATTTTGAGGGTTTTTGGTAATTACACATGGGGGCCCGAATTTAAGGCCTAGATCAGTTCTTGGAGCTTCATTTACTCCATTTTCATCTACCTCAACCTTATCACTTAAGCTTAAGCTACGTTTTGAGTGTGGTGGTATGTTCTAACTTTATTTTTCTTGTTTAATTTAATTAAGGGTTAGGGTTTGGGGTAAGTGATGAACTTAAAACCCATTTGTTAGTGAATTGGGTATTTTGGGTGAATTTGGGTCATGTAGACTCAAAGATGACTAACTAGGGTTTTTCAAGGTATTAAATGATGTTCATGAGCTTAAATTAGTTAGTCAATTACTAGCACACCTAGAGATAAGTAAATGGGCATTGTGTGGGTTAGTGGATGACCCGAAACGGGTGTGTTGACCTTAATTTGGTCAAATGGGTCAAAATGGACCTAAGTTCATTAATGTTGGTGTGTAATGCATAAACCTTGTGTTGAAATGTGTTTTAAACCTAACTTGGCTAATGATTAGGGTTTCGGGGATGTTAACCCAAATATTAGGGTTAAGGGTGTGAAGGGTCAAAATTGCACCAGGGGTCAAGATACACTAGAATGGAGTTTTAGTTGGTTGACCAACTTGAGTTTTTGATTGATATTATGTATAATGCAATAGGTACGTTACATTGAAGATTTTCGAGCTTGATTATCTTTCACAAGAGATTTTGAGGTGAGTGGAGTAATTATACGTATGTGTATATGACGCGTTTATTTGTAGGTGTTATGTTATGAACCATCGAGCCGGTAGTGCCATAACATGTGTGCGATAAGATGTGAACCACGAGCTGGTAGCATCTAGTGTGAAACACGAGCCAGTAGCACTATAAACTAGATGTGAACCACGAGTCGGTAGCATCGAGTGTGAACCACGAGCCGGTAGCACTATAAAATAAGATGTGAACCATGAGCCGGTAGCATCGAGTGTGAACCACGAGTCGGTAGCATCGAGTGTGAATCACGAGCCGGTAGCACTATAAAAGAGTATGACTCAATTGCGTATGGTGTGAACCACGAGCCGGTAGCACCATAGCATTTATGGTTAACCATATTGAGATTGTCGTTTATTTAGCATATTGTTTATATATATATATATATATATATATATATATATATATATATATATATATATATATATATATATATATATATATATTGTATTGAGTATATGCTAATGCGATTTTGTGTTAATGTACGACTTGTTAAGTGTTTTGGGTACGATGACATGCTAATTGAGTTACAAGTTCGTATGAGGTATTTGGTGAATGTGATTGCAAATAGATGAGTTATATATATGTATGTGTAAATATTGCATTCACTAAGCTTTGCTTACCCTCTCGTTGTTTACCTTTTTATAGGTTCGGTTGTGGATAAGGGTAAGGGCATCATCTTGGATTAAAGATCTCGTTGTTGTTAGAGAACGCTTTTGAGATATTTAGCTTTTGGAGTTTGACCGAGACTTGGGTAGTTTAATCCCAAAAACCATGCTCATAGTGTAGTTTGGTACTTAAACTTTTTGATGGTCGAAACTCATATTTTGTATTAAACTCGTAAAACGACCGATGTGGGCCCCGCTTCATAAAACTCATTTTATTAATGGAATGTGTTAGTTTTACATATTTGAATATGTTGTTAAAAGCGTTTTGTCTAATTATGTCGGGAAGTGGCCAATCTTTTTCGCATTTCAAGACTTTTGGGACAGACCAGAATGGCGCGCCGCGCGGCCTTCTGGCGCGCCGCGCCATTTGCTGAACAAACAATTTTTTTTTTGTTATATTTCAAGCGGGTTCGATTGCGATTTGGTTTGCGTTGTTACAAGTGGTATCAGAGCATGGTCTAAGGGATTTAGGTGACTTGAGATAGGCGCCTAGACTTAGACTTTTTGTGTGCGCATTATGCGGGACTTGTAGGACTTTGGGTCGAATCGGGTTTTGGTTAGTGCATAGGTTTATGTGAACTAATCATGCGCTATTGTCTTGTGTGGCATTTGAAATCGTCAAGCGAAATAGACGTGGTACTAGTGAGTTAATGCGATGTGCTCGCGTAACAATGATTAGCTACCATTGTTACGAGTTCAAATCGTGTCAAACAAGCGATGTACGACGATTGTTGAGCAAGATGGGGTAGTGTGGTGTATATGTATATACATATGTGTTAAGTCCTTTCGTTTTGTTGCTTAACTTACTTCGTTTTATAGAATGAAGATGAGAAATGGACACGACACCAATGACGGAAGTACGAGTGAGGACGTTGAACTCACGGCTAAGGTTGAGGCCATCTTTAAAAGGCTAAAGAAGGATTTTCTTGACGATGTCCGAAAGGTCTTTCAAGAGTCGGTCGATGGACAAGTGACCGAAATGATCAATGATCGAATGAAAGCCGCAATAGAGGAGGCTTTAGAGGCTAGAAACATTTATCCTCGAGGCGAAGGGGGTGAAGGTAATGGTGGGGGTGGAAGGCGGGACTTCCACTACAAAAATTTCAAGGATAATCAACCTCCGATGTTTAATGGGGTGAGGGATCCATTGAAAAGCACTTGTTGGATTTCCGATATCGAGGGAGCGTTCCGTACCGCGGAGTGTCCTCCCTAGAAGAAGACGAGGTATGGGTCTAGCATGTTGCGCGAAGAGGGCAAATTATGGTGGGACGATAAAATCAAATTATATGATGAAGAGCAATGCATGTGCTTGACATGGGAAGAGTTTAAGAAGGAATTTTTCCAAGAATACCGAACTTCTTCCGATCTTGATAAAATCCGGGACGAGTTGCACCATTTGCGACAAGGTTCAATGGACTTGGTTACTCTCAAGTCTACCTTCTTGGCAAAGACTCGTTTTTTGTCCGGAGTACGTTGGTGATGATCACAAGTTGATGCTAGATTTCTACCGTACTTTAAGTGATGAGTTGAAGGATAAGATTAGCCGGGGTATGGCTAAGTCTTTCGAAGATTTATAGAATTGGCTAGGGGTTTTGAGCCGGAGGTTCCGAGGAAAAGCGATTTCACTTTTTCGAAGAGAAAGTTTGAAGGTTCGAGTTATTCGAAATTTTCAAATAAAAAGAACAAGAAAGGCTCCGAGAGCGTTAATAGTGTGAAGAAGGGTGCTTCCGGAGGTTTCGGACCCACGTATTATAATTGTAATCAAAGAGGGCACATCGCCCGTGATTGTACCAAGGCGACGACCAAGCTTACTTGTTTTAATTGTGGTAAAGAGGGGCACAAAAGGCCCGAGTGTCCCGAGTTGCGTAATGATAATGTTAAGCGGTTAGAGAAGGCGGCGGGTATGGCTAGGGGTCGCAATTATTTGATGACCAACGATGAAGCCAAACAATCGAACGAAGTTGTCTCAGGTACTTTCATGGTTAATTCTAATCCGGCAAGGATACTTTTTGATAGTGGTGCTAACTTGTCGTTCGTGTCACCAAAATTTGTGCCTAAACTTAATAAACCATTAGCTAAGTTAAGTTGTCTGGTAGAGGTCGAAATAGCAGACGGCAAGACGGTGCTAGTGGTTGACGTGTGTAAGAATTGTGATGTTGTGTTTGGTGCCGAAAACTTTAATATTGATCTTATCCCGATGACTTTGGGCGATTTCGATATCGTTGTTGGTATGGATTGGCTCGATCATAATAGAGCCGATATTGCATGCCATGAAAATTTTATTCGTGTAAAGGCCCCAAGTGGGGGAGAGTTAATTATTCACGGTGATAAGCGTAGAAAACTTGTGCCGATATGCACTTTTGCACGGGCACGTCGTTTTCTTGTTGGCGGTGGCATGGCTTTTCTTGCCCATGTTGTTGATACTCGTGACGAGCCACCACCCATTCGTGAAATTCCGGTGGTTAGTGAATTCGAAGATGTTTTTTCGGACGAGTTACCGGGTGTTCCGGCGGAAAGACAAGTTGAATTTCGCATTGAGTTGGTTCCGGGGGCTACCCCCATTGCTAAAACTCCTTATCGTTTAGCGCCGACGGAAATGCAAGAGTTATTAAATCAAACCCAAGAGTTGCTCGAGAAGGGTTTTATTCGACCGAGTGCTTCTCCATGGGGCGCTCCGGTTTTATTCGTAAAGAAGAAGGATGGTAGTATGCGGATGTGCATCGATTATCGGGAGTTAAATAAAGTGACAATCAAGAATCGTTATCCCTTACCCCGGATTGACGATTTGTTTGACCAACTCCAAGGTGAAACGTATTTCTCTAAAATCGATCTACGGTCCGGCTATCACCAAATGCGGGTCTGTGAGGAAGACATCGAGAAAACGGCTTTTCGAATGCGTTATGGGCATTTTGAATTCGTAGTTATGCCTTTTGGTCTTACGAATGCACCAGCGACATTCATGGACCTTATGAACCGAGTGTGCCAACCTATGTTGGACAAGTCGGTAATTGTGTTCATCGATGATATACTTGTTTATTCGAAGAGTATGAACGAACATGAACGTCATTTGCGTGAAGTATTGAAGACGTTACGAAAGGAGAAGTTGTATGCTAAGTTCTCCAAATGTGAATTTTGGCTAAGGGAGGTTCAATTCCTTGGCCATATTGTGAACGAAGATGGTATTCAAGTAGATCCGGGAAAGATAGAGACGGTGAAGAGTTGGAGACAACCGACTACGCCTACGGAAGTCCGAAGTTTTCTCGGGTTGGCCGGTTATTATCGTCGGTTTATCCAAGACTTTTCTAAGATCGCTTCTTCATTAACGAAATTTACGAGGAAGAACGCGAGATTTACTTGGGAGAACGAGGAAGAAATTGCTTTTCAATTGCTGAAAGAGAAGTTGTGTCAAGCTCCGGTGTTAGTTTTGCCGGAAGGAGTGGAAGAGATGACGGTTTATTGTGATGCTTCGCTAAATGGGCTCGGGTGTGTTCTTATGCAAAGGGGTAAAGTCATCGCTTATGCCTCTCGACAATTAAAGGAACACGAGACGATATATCTGACTCATGATCTTGAGTTGGCGGTGGTTGTGCATGCGTTGAAAATTTGGTGCCACTACTTGTATGGTGTCAAGAGTACGATTTATTCAGATCATAAGAGTTTGAAACGCCTCTTCAATCAACGAGATTTGAATTATCGCCAACGTAGGTGGATGGATGTGGTGAAAGATTATGATTGTGAAATACTTTATCATCCGGGGAAGGCGAATGTGGTCGCGGATGCGTTAAGTCGAAAGAGTCATCACCCGGCGTTACGATTGGGATTGTTACGTATGATTATTACTAACGATTTTCTTGAAAAACTTGGTGTGATTCAAATAGAGGCTTACGTTCACAACAAGCATGCGGAACGAATCATGGGGCAATCGGAGTTCATTACTATGGGCTCGCATGGTTTGTTGTCTTTTCAAGGAAGAGTGTGGGTGCCTAATATGGGTGATTATCGACAAGTGCTACTTGATGAAGCACATAAGTCAAAGTATTCCATTCATATGGGCGCGACGAAAATGTATCTAGATTTAAGAAAAGATTATTGGTGGCCGGGCATGAAACGTGATGTTGTGAAGTATGTTGAACAATGCGTCACGTGTTTGCAAGTTAAGGCCGAGCACCAAAAGCCGTATGGTAAGTTACAACCGTTGGAAATTCCGAAATGGAAATGGGAGCACATTACCATGGATTTCATTACAAAATTACCAAAGACGGTGAGAACCCAATTTGATTCGATTTGAGTGATAGTTGATCGATTGACGAAAAGTGCCTTGTTTCTTCCCATTTGGGAAGCTATATCATCGGAGACTTTGGCTAAATTGTTTATCAAAGAGGTAGTCGCTCGACATGGGGTTCCTATATCTATTATTTCGGATCGAGATACCCGTTTCACATCTCGGTTTTGGGAAAAGTTTCACGAAGATATGGGTACACAATTGAAATTGAGCACGGCGTATCATCCTCAAACAGACGGTCAAACCGAACGTACGAATCAAACTTTGGAGGATATGTTACGGGCGTGTATTATTGATTTCGGTGGTAGTTGGGATGAGCACTTACCTTTGGCGAAATTCTCGTACAATAATAGTTATCATACTAGTATCGGGATGCCACCTTATGAGATGCTTTATGGGCGAATGTGTCGAACTCCGATTTGTTGAGGTGAGATTGGTCAAAAAGAAATCGGGAGTACCGATTTGGTTTTGGAAACGAATAACAAGATTGATATTATTCGGGATCACTTGAAGAAGGCTCAAGATAGACAAAAGTCGTATGCCGATAAACGTAGATGAACGATCGAATTTCAAGAAGGTGACATGGTGATGCTTAAGGTTTCGCCATGGAAAGGTATTATTCGATTTCGAAAACTGGGAAAGTTAGCTCCTCGGTTTATTGGGCCATTTAAGGTTTTAGCTCGTGTTGGTGAAGTCGCGTATCATTTGGAATTACCCGAAGAACTTGCGGGGATTCATAATACATTTCATGTTTCCCATCTCCGTAAGTGTCTTGTGGATGATTCTTCATGGATGCCATTAGACGAAATTGAGCTAAACAATAAGTTAGAATATGTTGAAGAGCCGATTGCTATACTTGATGAGAAGGTGAAAATGTTGAGAAATAAAGAGGTGAGAACTTTTAAAGTTCAATAGCGTCGTAGTAAAGGTTCTGAGTTTACTTGGGAGCCCGAAGAGTTTGTGTTGGTTTATCTTCCTTCTTGTCATGCAGCGTGGATCGCGAGGACGCGCACCGATTCAAGTGGGGGAGAGTTGTAAGACCCGTTTATTTGTAGTGTACATAAGCGTAAATAAGATGCTTGAAGTGGGGGTTTTGTTGTACATTTTTAAAATGAAAAAAGAATCTAATCTGGGGGAGTGGCGCGCCGCGTAGGCCTTTGGCGCATCGAGCCATTGGTCTGTGACAGATTCCTTTGTTTTAAATTAGATATTTTGAGGGTTTTTTGGTAATTACACATGGGGGCCTGAATTTAAGGCCTAGATCAGTTCTTGGAGCTTCATTTACTCCATTTTCATCTACCTCAACCTTAACACTTAAATCCTAGAGAGAGAGTAAGATCCTAGTGTGAGAAAACTCATTTTGGGGAAGAAGAAGAAGGAATCTTGCTTAAGCTCAAGTTTTAAAGTTGTTCCTCTAATTCCTAGCTACATTTTGAGTGTGGTGGTATGTTCTAACTTTGTTTTCCTTGTTTAATTTAATTAAGGGTTAGGGTTTGGGGTAAGTGATGAACTTAAAACCCATTTGTTAGTGAATTGGGTGTTTTGGGTGAATTTGGGTCATGTAGACTCAAAGATGACTAACTAGGGTTTTTCAAGGTATTAATTGATGTTCATGAGCTTAAATTAGTTAGTCAATTACTAGCACACCTAGAGATAAGTAAATGGGCGTTGTGTGGGTTAGTGGATGATCCGAAATGGGTGTGTTGACCTTAATTTGGTCAAAAATGGACCTAAGTTCGTTAATGTTGGTGTGTAATGCATAAACCTTGTGTGTTGAAATGTGTTTTAAACCTAACTTGGCTAATGATTAGGGTTTCGGGGAAGTTAATCCAAATATTAGGGTTAAGGGTGTGAATGGGTCAAAATTGCACCATGGGTCAAGATACACTAGAATGGAGTTTTAGTTGGTTGACCAACTTGAGTTTGTGATTGATATTATGTATAATGTAATAGGTACGTTACATTGAAGATTTCCGAGCTTGATTATCTTTCACAAGAGATTTTGAGGTGAGTTGAGTAATTATACGTATGTGTATATGACGCGTTTATTTGTGGGTGTTATGGTATGAACCATCGAGACGGTAGTGCCATAACATGTGTGAGATAAGATGTGAACCACGAGCCGGTAGCATCGAGTGTGAACCACGAGCCGGTAGCACTATAAAATAAGATGTGAACCACGAGCCGGTAGCATCGAGTGTGAACCACGAGCCGGTAGCACTATAAAATAAGATGTGAACCACGAGCCGGTAGCATCGAGTGTGAACCACGAGCCGGTAGCACTATAAAAGAGTATGACTCAATTGCATATGGTGTGAACCACGAGCCGGTAGCACTATAGCGTTTATGGTTAACCATATTGAGATTGTCGTTTATTTAGCATATTGTTTATATATATATATATATATATATATATATATATATATATATATATATATATATTGTGTTGAGTATATGCTAATGTGGTTTTGTGTTAATGTACGACTTGTTAAGTGTTTTGGGTACGATGACATGCTAATTGAGTTACAAGTTCGTATGAGGTATTTGGTAAATGTGATTGCAAATAGATGAGTTATATATATGTATGTGTAAATATTGCATTCACTAAGCTTTGCTTACCCTCTAGTTGTTTACCTTTTTATAGGTTCGGTTGTGGACAAGGGTAAGGGCATCATCTTGGATTAAAGATCCCGTCGTTGTTAGAGAATGCTTTTGAGATATTTAGCTTTTGGCGTTTGACCGAGACTTGGGTACTTTAATCCCAAACACCATGCTCGTAGTGTAGTTTGGTACTTAAACTTTTTGATGGTCGAAACTCATATTTTGTATTCAACTCGTAAAACGGCCGATGTGGGCCCTGCTTCGTAAAACTCATTTTATTAATGGAATGTGTTAGTTTTACATATTTGAATGTGTTGTTAAAAGCGTTTTGTCTGATTATGTCGGGAAGTGGCCAATCTTTTTCGCATTTCAAGACTTTTGGGATAGACCAGAATGGCGCGCCGCGCCATTTTCTAATCAAACAAAAAAAAAAATTTGTTATATTTCAAGCGGGTTCGATTGCGATTTGGTTTGGGTTGTTACAAAAATGTATCATGTAGAGGTCAGTACCTCACTGTGAAATCGATGAATGATGTATTCGTCTAAATGAATTTGGACGGGTCATCACAGAAAGGTTGCACATTTGGTGAAAAGGTACCATTAATGGTCACACCTTTTGACTGATAGTAAGACACTGTTTCATTAAAAGTTACACTATTTCATGAATAATGACACATATACATGAAGAGTTGTGTCTTTTGGAAAAAAAGAGACTAACTGACAAATACAATGTTTCGCTTGGATTAATCAGTTTGACTTATACAAGAGTGCACTCCGCACTCTCCTAACTTGTCTTTAAACTTAACTCGAAACCCCCTTGTCTCAAATAAATCAACTTATTCAGGAACAAACACTTCACCCAATTCTTTTGAATCCCGACCCACTTTTCCCCACTAACTAATTACGTTACGACCACTAAACAAACTTGGTTGACGAACATAGTTTATGGGCCGCTAATGTAGCGGCTTGTCGAGCATGTAAGACCCTAATATTTATTGTACATAGAGTATAAATGGCGTACATGAAGTGTATGATGCAGGGCGTAAATTATAAGCTCAGAAACTGCCCAGACCAGTGTGCGCACCGCGCACCATAAGGTGAGCGCGCCGCGCACTATGCCTGCGACAGTTTCCTGTCTTTTTCTATTTTTAGTTTAATGAGGGGCTTTTTAGTCATTTCACTTGAGGCCGGATCTGTGGACTTATCAGCTGGTTTGGATCCATTGTTGGATCATTTTCACATCCACAAATACACTCTCAACTATCTAGAGAGAGAGGGAGATTTCTAGAGAGAGAATTGGAGTTTTGGAGAAGAAGAAGCTTGGTTTGATCAAAAGCTCAAGTATTAAAGTTGTTCACCTCGTTCCTAGCTACGTTTTGGTTATTGTGGTAAGTTCTAACTCCAAATTTCATTGTTTGATTTTGATATTCAAGCTAGGGTTTGAAATTAAATTGTAGATAAACTCATTTAAACTCTTGAAGTGAGTTTAGTGATGCTAGTAATCGAGTTTATGGTTGTTGTTGGTGGGTTTTGGGTTGGTGAACAAATTGGCCATGATTAGGAATTGTAATTGGGTTTAATCACTAGGTTTAGTGATTATGGAAGTGTTGAAACCCATTATAGTGTATTTGAAATACTAATTTTGAAATAAGTCAAAATTAAGGTTTATGGGTGATTTTGAGAATCATAAGTGGTTAATACTTACGATTGGGTTAAATTGGCATATAAGGACCATTCTCACTTGTGTTAGTGATTATTGGTTAGTTTGGGCGCGTTTTGTGTTTGTAAGTGCAATTGGTCAAATTTGCACTAAGTGTCGAATTGAGTTGGTTTGTAAATCCACTCTAAGTGTGTTGTTGTATTTGTGATAATGGAATAGGTACTTTCCATTGATGGGTTGCGGATTATTCGGTGGCATTCTTTAAGGCGACAAGGTGAGTGTTAATATCCTATGTGCATATATATGTGTAGGATGGGTGCGGGTCGAGTGAAGTGGTTCTAGGTTATAGAGCTCACTTCACATATAGGTGGATTTGATGGACTTGTGTATAGGTCCAATTGGCACGGTTGTGCGTTTTGGTTGACCACCGTTGGCCAAGTGCACATCTTGTGTGTACGTTATCACACGTGGTTGTGATGTGGATGATATAACCCCAATGGCGAAGGATTTCGATATTGAGAAGTGAGTCACGTGTGGATGCGGATTCACGATGACGCGTGTAGTTTTCGGCCATCTTATTGAGTTGTGAAGTGGATCACGTGTGGATGCGGATTCACGATGACGCGTGTAGTTCGGTAATCTTATTGAGGTAGTGATCTCGTGTGGTTTCGGATTCACTAAGGCTCGTGTAGTTCGGCCAACCTCGACGTTGTTGTGCTAGTGAAGATAGTAGTCTCGTATGTATGCGGATTTACTAAGGCTCGTGTAGTTCGGCCAATCTTCATTGTGGTATTCGGTTTTCGGTATTTAGGTTAAGGGACAACCTTAGACGTTTATATATAGTTTTATATATATATTGTTGTATTGTTGTTATGTAGCTAACCCTCCGGGTGTAGCTTATTGGCGTTGTTCACATCGTCGTTGTTGAACTTATGTTTGTTGATGTATCCTTAACTTGTTGCTTAGTGATTGTACGGTATGCTTAGCTTAGCTTGCCTTTATGCTTGGATGCTCCGGTATGCAGTATTTGATTATTTGTGTGGCGTGTCCATTTTATGCATATATATCTATGTAGTATATTTTCACTCACTAAGCATTAGCTTACCCTCTCGTTGTTTACATTTTTATAGATTTGCATGGATGCGGTGGCTCGGGTAAGCGTGGGGACTAGTGGACTTGCGTAGTTGCTTAGAAGATCTTGCTTTTGGATTTGATTAGGATTGGGTAGCATATTCCCAATCACCATGCTCGGTCTTTATTTTGTATTAAAAGTCATGTGGTCGAAACTTGTACTTTGTACTTAAAGGGTAATTTGGGTATATGTGGGCCCGGTGTCATAAAACTCTTTTTATTATTGGAACGTGTTAGTTTTACCTAATATAACATGTGGTTAAAAGCGTTTCGTCCAAAAGTGTCGGGAAGAAAGAGATCTTTTTACGAAAATTGGAAAAAGTGGACAGCGGGCTGCCAGGCCCTGTGCGCGCCGCGCACAGGTGGGGCTGCGCGCTGCGCACCCCATCTGGACAGTTCAGTATAATTTTTTTTTATTTCGCGTTTTTGGTTGGTTAACGGGTTGGGTTGTTACAGAGCATTTGACAAACTTACACCATCCATTTTAAATGGGATTTGTACTAAAAATGGAACGAAATGATCTTGTTTTGTTCCTCGGTTGAAAAGAGATATCTTGAGCAATCAGAGAAGCACTTTGACAAAAAGAGTTGATCATGTATTAAATTCTGACCGCACGGAGCCCTAAGCAAGAGGTGCCATACTGTCATGTCCTGAGCGAGAACGCGAACTCGAATAATTGGCTCTTGAATTGAAGAACTTAAGAACCGGCTATGTGTCTGTAAACTTGGGATCGCAACATGCCATGTCGGATGAGCAAGATATGCGGAAGATATGGGGGCTTGCCTCCTCATTCCCTTTTCATTTGTAAGGAAAAACCTCCTTTCTTCCAACTAGATTTAGGCTTCTTGTTTTTCCGACCTATAAAGGAGTGAAACCGCTTCCAAAGACTCAGCAACACAAAACGAGGGTTTCGCTCGTTAAAGGACTTGACCAAACATTTCACGACTAGACATAATTACTCAATATAAGAGAGCCATTTTAAAGAGTCTAAACACAGAATTACTACAATCACACAAAATGACCGACAAGCACATAAACTTATGCGTAAATGAAAATGTTCATAAGATTTGAATTTCCATAGTGCTGTGGTGTTTCCGGAGTTGTTTTCAACATACGAATACCATGTTCCGCACAATAGTCTTTAAACTCTTTGCTTCTGAATTCTCCACCATTGTCGGATTTTAAGCACTTAACTTTCAAGTTAGTCTCATTTTTCACAGCAGCTCTCCACTCTTTAAAAGTAGCAAATACGTCAGATTTAACTTTAAGAAAGTAAACTCATACCTTTCTTGTGGAGTCGTCAATGAAGGTGACATAGTAGCGGAAACCTCCATGTGACTCGACCGTTGTAGGCCCATAAACATCGGAATGAACAATTTTAAGCTTCTCCTTCTTTGACGCAATTCCCGATTTCCCAAATGACACGTTCTTTTGCTTCCCCAAAGTACATGGTTTGCAAAACTCGATATCCACCTTCTTCATATCTGGAATCTTTCCATTTGAAACTAGAAACTTCATCAAATTCTCACTCATATGCCCTAATCTTTGGTGCCATAGAGTAGAATCGATCGCTACACTACTCGTCACATTAACCTCATCATCATCGAATACCTCGACCATGTATAAAGTTCCCCTTTTATGTCCCGAAACCACGATACGACAATCCTTTTTTACTCGCCACTTGCGATCACCAAAGGTAGTGTGATTACCTTCTTCATCTAATTGACCAATTGAAATAAGCTTCCGTTTTAATTCTAGAATATACCTCATATCCTTCAACGTCTATTCAGATCCATGGGATGTCTTCAAAATCATGTCTCCAATGCCAATTATATCTAAGTGTTTTTCATCCGCCAATCTCACCTTCCCCCGATACGCCTTGAAATTCTTCATCATCTCCTTGCTAGGATTATCGTGAAATGATGCACCCGAATCCATGATCCAAGCTTCAGCCAAAATTTTAACACAACACACAAACGCGTCATCCATATCTCCGAAAGTGAAGTTCACCCTAGAGTTATTTGCCTTCGAATTTTTACTTTGTGTGCTAAAGTGGCCCTTTTGATTGCAATTCCAACAAACCGCAGATTCTCGATCCCTAGAGTTATACCTTTTCTTGGATTTTCTTACCCTTCGTTGTACCCTTATCGTTCTTCCTGCCCCTGTCGGTATTCAAGAGCGACCCTGACGATTCCCCGGAATTCCTCCTATGAGTATCTTCACCAAGAATCAATTCTCGAATCCCCTTGAATTTAAGCTTATAAGTTCCCGTGGAACTACTAACCGCCGTTACAATACCCGACCAACATTCAGGAAAAGACGAAAGCAAGATCTCGAAGTTCATCATCAAACACAATCTCCACCGAAGCAAGTCTTGAGATGAGATTGTTGAGATCATTGATATGATCCGTAGCAGTTGCACATTCCTTCATCTTCGCGTTAAATAACTGACACATGAGGAAAACCTTGTTTGTCGTGTTAGGTTTCTCTATAACAACCCAACCCATAATCTATACGATAAATTTTTTTTTTTATACAACACAATTACACGCCAAATAATTTGTGTAACCCATTTCACGAGTTCCATTTAAAACGCACAACAATTAGTTGTTTACAAAAGGCACAAGGGCCACGAATAAAGTTTAGTACCAGTTTGACCCATTACTATTGATAGTTTACAATCCAAACGACACTTCGAGCATGGTTTGGGACTAAACTACCCAAAAAGTTAGGCCAACATCAAAACTCCGACAAAGCATCATCACGGGATGCCTAATGTCCGATAACCCCCTTGCCCTTAACTGCGCCTGCATCTAAAAAGGTAAACAACGAGAGGGTAAGCTAGCGCTTAGTGAATGCAATAATTATACACATACATATATAATCTACTTACATGCAATCACATACACAATTACCTCATACACGCTAGCTATTTAAAAGGCATACCAACGCAAGGCATAACACTAAATCTCCAATACCACAAGCTAGCACAACGAAAGCATATATAACTCGAACAATATAATATGCTACACTAAAACACATAACCATGGTTAACCAAGTACAAGGAAATGGTACTTCGAATTTCCCATCGGTGTTCCCAACAACCGTTAGTGCACAACAAATTATAACACTAACCCCGGAGTGGTATCGATCGCCCGAACTTTAAACCCACCCGTCACGTGTAATGTGGTATCGAACGCCCGAACTTTAAACCCACACTTCACGCCCACACACATATATGACATGGTATCGAACGCCCTAACTTTAAACCCATATCATATAAATGACTCGATGTGGTATCGAACGCCCGAACTTAAACCCACATCGAACCTCGTACAAGTAAATACATTATATACACACATGTATAATCATTCCACTCACCTCAAGTCTCTTGTGAAAGCTAACCGAGCTTGCAACCCTTCAATGTAACGTACCTATTACATTATGCATTTATTAACATACAATCTAGTTAAATTAAATGCCAACCACTAACCCTTGAGCATTTAATGACCCGATTGCATTAAATGACTCAACTACCCCAAAACCGCCCATTAATGGCCACGCCTCGTCATAGATCATTTAAGGCTAGTGATTAGGGTCTATTTACATCAACTAACATAAACTTGGTGTATTTCATAACCATTTCGCCCTATTAGGTCAACTAGTGCTCTTTTGACTCTTTGACTCACAAATCAAGTCAAACTTACACAATAACAACTCTTTCATCATTTTAAAAGTGCGTTAATGACTAACAACATCATTTAGCACTTACAACCTCAAATCACAAGACCAAACCCTAGATAATAGCTATTTAGGGTTTCCTTTCAACAATCCAACCCAAAACCCACCCATTTAACCCTCAAATGGGTCACACTAGTTCTTATGAACCAAACCCTAGTTTAAACTAGTTAAAACTCGAGACTTAGAGTTAGAACTTACCAAGACTATGAACGTGTAGCTAGAGATACGATGAACAACTTTAATTCTCGCTTCTAGGATTGATTCACAAAACTTCACCTCCAAATCTTAAATTTAAACTAAGTGGGTTTTAGGATTTGAGAGAAAATTAAGAAAGAAAAAGGAAAAGAAATGAGAAAAGAAGAATAAGTGGTTGATATTAAAGGCTCCATCCAGATCTACACGCGAAAAGACCAATTTGCCCCTAAACCCTATATAAATTAAGCAGAATTCGGAGTCAGAATTGCAGATGTGTCGCGGCGCGGCTCCTTTGTCGCGGCGCGACATAAAGAAGGAAAAACCACCCTTCTTAACTCAAGTTCTGATCTGGTTTCGCTTTGTTTGTCACGGCGCGGACCTGTTTGTCGCGGCGCGGTGTTAGCCTAGGTCTGGTCACTTCGACAATTAAACATGAATCAAGGGTTCAAACACAAACACAACAACTTTCACCCTTCCTATGCACGTCTATACCTCAACCTTAAGTCTCACACGACTCGACGCCAAACACGACACATTCATATACGCGTACACGCACGCATTTGAATACACCTATATATATATATATATATATATATATATATATATATATATATATATATATATATATATATATATATATATATATATACACACACACATATACATATATGCACTTACACCTAACCAACACTTTAGTTCAGCTAATCACATAACGAGTAGGTTATAAGCGTACTATTGATAAAGTACGTACCTTTAGACACGCACGGGAAAACGGGGTGTTACATTCTCATACATGTTTGTAAGTGCGTTATGCACCCAAACGTAGTTTTCTCGTTAATAGCGTTATAAGCAACGTTTTTCGCGAGCGACATCCTGACTGCCCCTAAAGCTTGCGATCTGGTAGATCCCAATCTTCTTGTTTAACATCGCTACGTTCTCCCCCAATAGTAGTAAGCGCAAATTTTTCTTATATATATGATCTTTTATTTGCATCTTCCGAAACCCAAAATCCTTTTCATCGAACCGATCAATCCTAAACTTTCATTCGTCCGCCATCGTGCCCTAATTGAACCTTGTGCTCTAGATACCAGTTGTTAGGAATTTATGGACCCAAAAATGATTACTAATCAAGAGATTGTGATCCCACAAACAACAAACGGACAATAATAATGCAAGAAAAGTAAACGACACAAAATATTACGTGGTTATATGTAATCGTTGTGATTGCTTTAGTCCATGGCCAACTCGAGAGTACTTTTATTGATTTTTCGTAGTTTAGAGTTACATGTTACATAGGTCCTATTTATAATGTAAACGAATAAGGAAATAAATCAAGGTAACTTGTTGAATACATCCATCCTCACGTTTTGCGAGATGGACCTTGCGTTCTGCGAACCTACACCAAATGCGAAACCATGCATTCAAACGCGAAGGCTACAGCTTTCCACTCCTGCCAACTTTGTCACGTTTCAAGCTCATGTCTCGAGTTCCAAACACCTCGCGTTTCACGAGAGCATGCTCGCAGTTTGCGAGCTTCATCTGTTTCGAAATCATCTTTGCACTTCAAAAAGAGATTTTATACCGATCTGTTGGATCTAATGCCTACTTTTGATGTTGTTTCGTGGATCGAGTATGAACGACAAAGTAAATTTGAGGTAATCTTCTGGACTGACTTCATTAACTAAAAAACTTGATACGAATACATCAAAAAAACTAAAGCGACTGCTTCTATTAAAATAAAAGATGAGATAACCAACTAGCCAACTCCAATTTAGTTGACCACTTCCCATGACCCATAAACCTTGGTCAAATAATGATCAAGTCTGAAATTCACTTCAACATATCTAACTCGCTTCGGGTCAAGCTTACTAAAAGTGTTCATGGTATTAATGGTAACCTCCTAATGAGTGAAACCAACAGGCTAACCTCCACAGGTGGCATGTTGGCTAATATTGTTCGTGCTGATTGAAAGATGGACAACCTTTGGAGTCCATTTCAACAAGTCTTTTGTTAAATCAATTACCGATGGGAGCAGGAATGTTAACCATAGTGGAAAGTATGGAAGACTTGATTGACTCTTAGAGCCTGAATTAAATTCCAAGCAGGATTTAAAACTCATGGAAATTTGATTCTACCATTTTCACGGCGTCTATTATTATTATTATTATTTTATTTTTTTTTTAAACAAACCTTTTTCCTACTTAAAGGCCGGAGGTCCTCTCGGAAGCAATCTCTTTATCCGTCGAATAAAGAGAGGGATGAGTTTCTCTACTCTTGAGAGTGTTTCACTCTGGGTAGAAAAATGACTTATCTTTATTCTCGGATAGGGAAATGATTGTCTACATATTACCTCCCCATACACCACTCATGTGGTATTGGGTATTGTTGTTGTTGGGGGTGGAAAGTATGGAAGACTATATCGTACGGAAGCTAACAGGATGCTTTAGTCAACGATAGTGGAAAGGACTGGATTTGCTTGCAGCGGAAGATGGCAGTGGCTTCGGAAACCTATAAGACGAGCGAGAAACGAGCTTGACGTTCTAATAAACTGTTCAACATACGAGTACTGCTTAAGGAATTCTTCATCAGATGCGTGGTCATGGCGATTATCAAATAATAGTAAATTCATATCGAATAATTTGTGACTTTGCTAATCAAAGATAAGACTCTGGTGGTCACTCTTAGACAAATCGAAATGTTCCTAAAAATAGGTATTTACTTGGCATGCGAAAAGGGTCAGATTCCAGCTCGTCTTGAATTAGATTTTAACAGGCAGCCGATAATTTTAGGAAATCGTGTACAGAAATGGTTAAGGAGATAATTTTAGCATCACTGAAATCGTGTACACAAATGGTTAGGAGATAATTTTAGCATCAACCAAACGTCTTTGCACCCGAACCGTATCCGAATCCGAACTATGACGAGCGACATTGTATATTTGACTTGAAAAAAACGTAACCAAAAGGTTCTCGAAGACACACAACTTAGAACAGGTCGGTAGCGTTTAATACAATTCAAGTACAAAGCTTTGATTAGATCTCAAGCAGAATTAAAAAAAACGTCCGAGTGGTTAACATTGATATAATAAAATTTGCGTGTATATCCACTCGAGTGCAACCTCGCATCTTTGAAACTGTCAGCTACTATCGTGATGGGATCATGTATGGATTGTCTTCTCATGCATTGTTAAGTTTTCCCACTATGTTCTTATTTGTAACTTAGTATGATGGAGTATTAAATTAAACTGCCTTTACTCTCCAAAAAGAAAGTATATTACTTTGTTGTATATATTGATTGATACACATCACAAACAACTATAGTTTTATAACAGTACAGAGTAATTTCATATTCTAGTGTGGAATAGTAAAGACAAAACAAAACTTTGTTGTAAATATTGATACACATCACAAACAACTAGCGTAAATAAACAAGTAATTTAAGCTTGCGTTTGATTCCGAGCTTTTTCCTTCTCCTTCACCTCGCATCCTTGTGTTTTGTCATATTCTTCAATTCAATTCAATTCAAACATAAATATATTTATTATTCAGTACGTATGATTAATAATTATTAATTATACATAAGTAAAAGATTTAAGATTATATTAATAAAAAGAAATATTAAAAATTAGTTACCAGGAGAATTGCCATGAACGATCTTATCTTCATCATCATGAGAAAGCGACTGATTCCGTCCGTATATTCCTCCAAATCCTTCTTCATCTGATCGAGTTGCGTATCCTTCCCCAAACGAATCTGACATCACATCCCTATTCATTCACCACCATCATCATCATCATCATCATCATCATCATCATCATCAATCATAATAATTAATATTCAATATTTAATTTAGTTAGATAAATAACAATATATCAATCAATATTCTTACCCTTTCTTATGTACTTTTTGAGCTTCTTCATTCTTCTTCTTGTCCTTCTCCATGCTATGATCAGCCTCTCCTTTTCCGGCGGATGCTTGCTGGAATCGTACAGTTCCGATTATCGGACCGGTGAATTTGTTGGCGGTACTGGAGAAAACAGTTGCTGCTGGCTTTGTTTGTATTGGTAGTGATTTGAGTGCGCTGAACATTTCTATTTCTATGTGAAATTTGGAATTGAAAACTGACAAATGAGAATTTATTTTGTTGAGGGTGTTTGATTTGGATGCTTCCAGGTTTACACGTGTTCTGTGGAGATGACACGTGTTATGCGTTGAATTGTTGAGTAAGTGACTCACACTTGCAACCAATAACAAATGCAAAGAGGTGGTGACTCACACTTTCAACCAATACTAAAATACGTGATCCCATGATGCTTTGATTTTTCATGTAAACGCAATTTTTTTTTTCTTTTTTTGAAAAAAATAGTAGTATATATATTAAATAGATCAAATGATCCGGGATTACAACATTAAATCAGTTATGATGAAGTGCGACATACTCGTACAATAGATTTGAGACCAACCACATTAGAGAGTTAAAAACAAACACTACACAAATAGCACCGGATCTAAACATACATATACGCACACCCGACCCCAAACCCAAACTCGGCTTCCAACACACATCGAGAATCGCACTTCAGTCACGCCACACCGGGCAACCCAAAAACACTAATCCCGAGACGCAATTTTTCGAAGCCAAGCAAGTCAGCTACGTCGGCAACAACGTCGCGCCCACCTAAACATACACGTCGACAGGAATAAATGAATGAACGAGAGCGACCGTGCAACAACCAACCAGAATCATCTGCAAAGCCAGGCCACAGAGAGATCAAGTCCATAATCGCCGAAATTTTTGAATTTTCTAAAACAACAGCAGCCCCGACACCGATCAAACACCAACAATCGCCAACAGTCATTAGCTACAATGGTAGCCTCTAGCCGCCACCAGCAGCAACCATGACCCGCCAGTCGTTGCCTGCAACAACCTTACAGCCACAAAACAGCCAACGACTATATAACAACTCGTCAAACCTGATCATGGCATATATTCATCGATCATCAATCATCATCAATTCATCAATTCTGTAACGACCCTGGATTTTCCAACGTTTATTTATTAATAATTATTATTATTAATACGTGTGATTAAACGAATGTATGTTATTACATTTACATGTTGCCATGATTGCCCGAACTTGACTTTTATTGCCCGAAACGTCTTTGTGACACTCGGAACTTTCACGAATAATATTTTTAGATATTATTTGCATTCATGATTAAGTTTTATTAATCATTTTAATTAACTAAGGTTGTTGGTTAATTACTTGGGCTTTAAATGGATTAAATTGTTAATTAAGTGAACTTGGGTTTTATTAGTAAAATGGACTTATGACTTTGGGCTTACAAGCCCACCCTACTCATTTTAATGGACTTAGCTAGCCCAATATTACATGTAAGTAGTACTTACAAGAGTAACTAGTTGGTTAAGGCTCTTAGAATCTAGTTAGCAACTTATCCCCATGAAACTACATCTTTTAACCAACTTTTGTAAGCTTTTCATGCTAGTAACCAACAAACAACTCCATCCTCCCTCCCCCACTCCTAAACCGTCTGTTTAGGTGCTCCTCATGGAGTGTTTTGTTTCAATTTTGCTTACTTATTCATTCACATATCTCTCATTCCAAAACACACACACACTTACCTCTCTTTTTCTCTCAAACATTTTCTCTCTTATTTCTCTTAACTTGTAAGTATTATGTTCAAGTTTCTTCCTTCTTTCTTGTATCAAAACCGTAGCCTTGGCTACAAGAATCATCATCATCATCATCAATTGTTGTTTGTTACTTGTACTTGGTTGATTGTTTGAGTTACTTGAAGTTTATTGTTACTTACTTGTTGTTGTTACATACTTGTTACAAGAATCAACTTTCTAGTTAGATTCTTCATTTTATCTTGTATTATCAAGAACACAAGAACATAAACTTACTAGTTTATGATTCTACTTTTATTGTTTCAAAAGATCAAAGTTCATGTGTTGAAAGCATACTTGTGATTAATGAAATAAACTTTAAAGTTTACTTTCCTTAAAGATCAAGCTTAGGCTTGAATCTTTAAAGTATGCAACACATGAACTCATTAACTTGTTTAAATTAGTTTGTTACTTCATTTACTTGCACTTTAATTTCATGTTGTTGGTTATTATTGGTCAAGTGTTACTAGTTAACTTTGATCTCATTAATCTTGAACTTAAAGTTAACTTTAAAGTTCAAGAACATATAAATGAAACTTTTAAAATATAACTTTGTATACTTATGCTTGATCTAGACTTTTGAGTCTTGAATCTTCAAGATCTAACTAAGAACTATGTTCTACATCTTAAGATCTTGATTAGTTAGTTTACTTTCAAGTTTGTAACTTGTTATTAGCTTTAAAGTTCATGTATGTGTTAGATCTAAGACTTTGATGTAACTTTGGTTCATCAAAACACTTGCAACACTTAAGTGAGTTGTGCTTCATGTCTTAGACTTGCACTTGGGTTATGATGGTCAAATCTTGGTCAATATGATGCAAACACATCAACGAGTTGTACACTTGAAGCTATATGCATCAAGGATGAGAACCGTGATAAGCATCGAGCACCGGAACCCATTATTTTCTGTTTACTGTCTTCTACCTAGTGTTTTGGTGAGTCTGTAACAGACCAGTAGACTTGGGCTGTTGTGATTATGATTTTCAAATAGATCTTTTCGAGTAGATAACTTTTCATATAGGACTCATCATAATCCGAGTTACGGTTTAGGATTTATGGCCCTCCGATCGTCACTATGTCCTTTTAACGTTGTGCAGAAATTTCTGACCTACTCGCACTTAGACCGTCGCCACGGTCAAAAAAAGACGAGTTTGCTTCTGTAAATTTTACCACACTTAAAGGACTCATATACGGAGCCATGGCCACTGGTCTCACCTTAATTCAGTAAGGGTAGAGGCCGTGGTGACTGACTGAACTCAGCCTTTTTTTTAAACTACTTTCATAAACGAAACTTACTTTACGCCTTTTGTTTGATGATGAATGATGATGACCCTTAAGACCTTATTTACATACTTTTAAACCTATTAAGACGATTTACTGACTTAGTACTATTTGACTTAGGTTGAGGACTTTCGGACCGATTACTTGCACACCTTTTCCGAACCGACTTTACGACTACATTATCATTGTGAGTTATAGCATTCCCTTTTTACTTTAACTTATTTTGGGAACTGAGAATACATGCGGATTTTATGTTTTACATACTAGGCACGAGTACTTAAACTTATATATGTGTGGGTTATACAACGGCATAAACATTCCCTTTAGCTCGGTAACGTTTAATCGTTGATTTTTGAACCGTGAACGCGAATCTTAGATATGGATCCATAGGGTTTGACATCCCCACTCGGGCTAGTAGCGCTAGCATTTAACGAGTGTTTAATACTTCGTAGACATACGCACTTGCCAAGTGTACTTTCAGGGGGTATAAACGTTAAGTTAGTTACCAAGTGCCCACGGTTAACATATACTTTATCATACTGTTTTGAAACGCTCGTTGTAGCACTGAAATCTCATGGCCTACCTTACATACTGTTATACTTAAACTATAGCTCACCAACCTTTGTGTTGACGTTTTTAAGCATGTTTTTCTCAGGTGCTTGAGGTTAGCTTCCGCTGTGTACTAGTCGTGCTGTAGACACCCGCTGCTTAGAGTTGTCATCGCATGAACTACTTTACCTTGCATTCAAACATTAGTACTTTTGAACTATGACTTGTAACGACCATTGTGGTCACATACACTTATTATTTGCTTCTACTTAGTGAAGCATGCTTTTGAAATGTAAAACATTTGATGTCGGTTATGACATCACCTTTTTATCGTGAATGCAACATCTTTAATTACAGCATATAGTACTTAACCTTGTAATGATCCTGTTGTTGATGATTCGTACACGATGGTTTTGTACGGGGTGTCACATTTGGTATCAGAGCATTGGTTGTAGGGAATTAGGTTGCATTAGTGAGTCTAAGACTGACCCGAGTAGGATTCACTAATAGGACTAATCTACAACTTGCTAGTTTACTTGTTTCCGCTGAACTTACTGCATGCTGCTGCTTGCTTTTACTGCTATATGCCGTATGCTACTACATGATTTCACTGCTGTATGATATTACTTGCTTTCGATTGCATGCTACCTTCGTACGATTTGCGGTTATTTCCATGCTACTTATTGTTATACATGATTTAAACTGTTGGCCTAATACGTGCTTGCTTATGACTTACTGACATGGAAAATTTATTTTTCCTTGTTCAGATGTCGGATGTACCACCTGCTAGCGATTTGGGCAGTTTAGACTCTTCAGCTACTCCACCTACCACTATTGCCGATCCACCGATCCAGATGCACACGAGTGACCCCGGCGCTTCATCTTCCGGGACTAGCAGCCAGCCGCCTGCACCAGTGGCTACTTCTGATGGACACGTGAGCCCTACGGAGATTCCAGCTCCGTATGCTCCCGGACCCTCGGATTCACAGCCCCGCATCGGTGGAGTTGTGATCCCCGCGGAGTTCGGGGAACGGCCATTCCGCAACCATATGCGCACGCCTTGCCGACGCACTCCCAACGAACGTTTAGTGCCGATTCCGCCAGGCAGACACAGACAGATGTTGGCCGCCTTCGGACTACCAGTTCAGCCACCCGTACCACCACCGCATGATTCGGATGACTCATCATCCGCCGATTCTTCATCAGATGATTCTTCATCAGACTCCAGTGACGACGAGGACCCTGCTGATATACCTATTCAGGCACCCTCCACCCCGCCGAAGAAGCGGTACCGTCCTGATGGCACCGTCATTCCAGGGGTGAATGGAGGTGGTGCTTTCACTGACGCTTTTGGTCGGCGTCGGAGGGTTACTGCCCGTAAGCGGCTTGTGCCGTACCCTGCCGACCCACTCATACGTAAGGCACCTCTTTACGTGCTGACTAGTTCTGGAGCCGGGACATCTGCACCCCGCTTCGTGCGGTCTGCACCACCCGCTCCACCAGCACCATCGCTCCACCGGCACCACCTGCACCACCGGCACCACCTGCACCGCCAGCACCGCCTGCCCCACCAACACCCACTGTCGAGGAATTGACAAGGGAGGTGGGAATCCTCCGAGCTCGGGTTACTGAGCTCGAGGAGCAGTTGGCTCAGGTTTTAGACATCCTACACCGACCTTCACCGTAGGATTGTTGTATTAGATTTCATGATGTAATCTAGTTGTAGTTTATTGTATTACTCACGTATTGTACGAACTTATTCAGATGTATGAGACTTATTATTATTATTAATGAATGGAACTTTGCGTTATTTAATTCTTGCACGATGTTCTATTTACATTACTGTATGATGATTCTGTGGTATTCGTACCTAGATGCGTTATTTAATAACATGTGATGTTTTGATTCCATGTTGGTTACTATATACTGTATTATTACTATATTGAATACTGTATTTTGACTTGAGTCAAAAATTTTGTTTAGAACATCATGGCTAACGGTCGATCCACACCTACTGCTGCTCAAATTGAAGAGATGATCCAAGAACGTGTCGCCGCAGCCCTAGCAGAAAGAAACCTCCAAGCTCTACTGCCACCACCACCGGTTATCCCACCCGTTCGAAATGGGTGTACTTACAAGGAATTCCAGAGCTGCAAACCGCATAACTTCAGTGGAACCGAGGGACCGGTTGGTCTCACCAGATGGTCCGAGAAACTTGAATCAGTATTCCGAGTTAGCAAATGTTCGGAGGATAACAAAACCAAGTTTGCATCTTGCACGCTATCTGACGGCGCACTAACGTGGTGGAACATGTTAGCTCAAGCGAAAGGCATTGATGAGGCGTATGCTACGCCATGGGAGGAATTCAAAGTGGCAATGATTGATGAGTATTGTCCGAGAACCGAAATCCAAAAGATGGAGATGGAATTCATGCAGCTAAAGGCCGTTGGGAACAACCTTGATGGTTACAACAGGAGATTTTTGGAACTAGCTCTTATGTGTCCGACAATGGTCACCCCGGAATTCAAGCGTATGGAGAGATACTTCTGGGGACTCCCTAAGTCTATCAAAGGAAACGTTACATCGTCCAAACCACCAAATGTTCCCGAAGCAATGCGCATGGCGCATACTCTCATGAACCAAATCATTATTGATGAGCCAGAGAAGGCTAAGTTTGAAGCTGGTAGTAGCGAAAAGCGAAAGTGGGATAATAATAACAACAACAACAACAACAACAACAACAACAACAACAACAACCACCACCACCACAACAACAGGGGGAGAACCTATGACCAGACCCCCGCCAAGAGGCACAACAACGGTGGAAACCCCAACCCCAACAACAACACCAACTCCAACCCGAACTACAAAGGAACCTTACCACAATGCAAGAGGTGTTACAAACACCACACTGGGTATTGCAATGTTGTCTGCGAAAAGTGCCAACGGTCTGGGCATGTTGGAAAAGACTGCAAGGTCACCACTTTGAATGGGAAGCCGAACACCAATGGACCTAAGAAGTGCTACGAAAATGCGGGCAGACGGGCCATTTCAGAAATGCGCGCCCAAACAAGCGAAAATACGGAGGACCACCCCGTGGTAGAGCTTTTAATGTTAATGCAAGGGACGCACACGAAAACCCCAACTTGGTGACAGGTATATTCAAAATCAACAATCTCTTAGCTTCTGTCTTGTTTGATACTGGTGCGGATAGAAGTTATGTATGTAGACATTTTTGCGATAAGATTAATTGGTTATTAGTCCCGTTAAAAGAGAGTATGCTTGTCGAGGTCGCCAATGAAAAACTTGAAAAGGTTGACCATATTAGTCGTGGAGCTATTATCAACATAGCTGGTGCAGATTTAGAAATTGATTTGATACCAATCAAACTGGGAAGTTTTGACGTGATCGTCGGCATGGATTGGTTGAGCAAGATAAGGGCCGATATTATCTGCGGAGATAAAGCACTTCGCATACCACAAGGAGATGGCGAACCACTGGTTATCTATGGAGAGAGAAGTACCTCGAAGTTGAACCTCATTAGTTGCGTGAAAGCGCAAAAGATTATGAAGAAGGGACGTTTTGCTGTCCTAGCACATGTGAAAGCAGTAGAAACTGAGGTGAAGAGCGTGAACGACGTTCGAATTGTGAACGAATTTTCCGATGTCTTCCCAGAGGAATTACCTGGATTGCCGCCGCAGAGAGCAGTAGAGTTTCAGATTGATTTAGTGCCAGGAGCTGCACCTGTAGCTCGCGCACCTTATAGACTCGCACCTTCCGAGATGCAAGAACTACAGAGCCAACTACAAGAACTGCTTGATCGAGGATTTATCCAACCAAGCTTCTCGCCTTGGGGCGCACCTGTGTTGTTTGTGAAGAAGAAGGATGGATCCTTCCGTATGTGTATCGACTACCGTGAGCTCAACAAATTGACAATCAAGAATCGGTATCCCCTTCCACGAATTGACGATCTTTTTGATCAACTACAGGGATCGAGTGTCTACTCAAAGATCGATTTGCGATCTGGATATCACCAGCTGAGAGTGAAGGAAAGTGACGTGATGAAAACTGCATTCAGAACCCGTTATGGTCATTATGAGTTTCTCGTGATGCCATTCGGTTTGACAAATGCACCTGCCGTGTTCATGGACCTCATGAATCATGTCTGCAAGCCGTACTTGGATAAGTTTGTTATCGTCTTCATAGATGATATCCTCATCTACTCTAAGAGCGAAGAAGAGCATGAGCAACACCTCCGACTAGTACTTGAACTCTTGAGACAAGAGCAACTTTACGCCAAATTCTCCAAGTGTGAATTTTGGTTGAAGGAAGTTCAGTTTCTGGGTCATGTTGTGAGCGACCAGGGTATCAAAGTTGATCCCACCAAGATTGAAACTATCAGCAAGTGGGAGACCCCCACTACTCCGACGCATATTCGCCAATTCCTAGGTCTCGCCGGGTATTACCGAAGGTTTATCGAAGGTTTCTCTCTGATTGCGCGTCCTTTGACCGCGCTGACTCACAAGGGCAAGAAGTTCATTTGGGAACCCGCACACGAATCAGCATTTCAAACTTTGAAGAAGAAGTTAACCTCCGCACCTATCCTATCACTTCCCGAAGGCAGTGACGACTTTGTTGTTTATTGTGATGCATTGAAGAGTGGTTTTGGTTGTGTACTGATGCAACGATCAAAAGTTATTGCCTATGCCTCCCGCCACTTGAAGATTCATGAGCGGAACTACACTACTCACGATCTTGAACTTGGAGCCGTTGTCTTTGCACTTAAATTGTGGAGACACTATTTGTATGGAACTAAGAGCACTATCTTCACCGATCACAAGAGTCTCCAGCACATCTTCGATCAGAAGCAACTGAATATGAGGCAACATTGATGGATCGAGATGCTCAACGACTACGATTGTGAACTCAGTTATCACCCTGGTAAGGCCAATGTTGTAGCTGACGCTTTAAGCCGAAAGGAGAGGACGACACCTCTTCGTGTTAGGGCTCTGAACATCACCATCCATTCGAACCTCAACAGCCAGATCAGAGTAGCCCAAGATGAGGCTCTCAAGGAGGAGAATATATCTCATGAACATTTGAACATACTTGTCTCTCGATTCGAGGTTAGGGAGTCTGGACTCCGATGCTATGCCGGAAGAATTTGGGTACCTTATTACGGATATCTACGGAACCTTATACTCGATGAAGCACACAAATCGAGATATTTGATTCATCCTGGAGCTGGAAAGATGTACCACGACCTTAAAGAACAGTATTGGTGGCCGAATCTTAAGAAGGACGTTGCAACTTATGTTGGGAAGTGTTTGACTTGTGCGAAAGTTAAAGCCGAGCATCAGAGACCTTCTGGTTTACTTCAACAGCCGGAGATCCCACAATGGAAGTGGGAAAGGATAACGATGGATTTCATCACCAAGCTACCAAAGACGGTGGGCGGATACGATACTATTTGGGTTATTGTTGACCGCCTTACCAAATTTGCACACTTCCTAGCGATGAAGGAAACTGATACAATGGAGAGACTTGCTCAACTTTACATCAAGGAGGTTGTATCTCGTCATGGTGTACCTTTATCGATCATCTCCGATCGCGATCCCCGTTTTGCCTCTAGATTTTGGTGTTCTTTGCAAGAAGCCATGGGAACTCGTCTTGACATGAGTACTGCTTATCATCCTCAGACTGACGGGCAAAGTGAACGAACGATTCAGACATTGGAAGACATGTTGCGTGCATGTGTCATTGATTTTGGAAAAGCCTGGGAAAGGCATTTGCCGTTAGCTGAATTTTCGTACAATAACAGTTATCACTCGAGCATTAATGCTGCACCTTTTGAAGCATTGTATGGCCACAAGTGCCGATCTCCTATTTGTTGGGCCGATGTAGGCGAAAAGCAAATCACCGGACCCGAGGTAGTCCACGAAACGACGGAGAAGATTGCTCAGATTCAAGCTAGACTTAAGACTGCCCGCGATCGCCAGAAGAGTTATGCCGATCTTAAACGTAAGGACTTTGAATTCAACGTGGGCGACCGTGTAATGTTAAAGGTTGCACCTTGGAAAGGTGTGAACCGTTTTGGAAAACGTGGAAAGTTAAACCTACGATACATTGGTCCTTTCGAAATCTTGGAACGTGTTAGACCCGTTGCATACCGTTTGGATCTACCAGCACAATTGAGCTCAGTTCATCCTACCTTCCATGTGTCGAACTTGAAGAAGTGCCTTGCGGCACCGGAACTTATCATACCATTGGAAGAACTTACAATTGACGACAAACTCCACTTTGTGGAAGAACCTGTTGAGATTATGGATCGTGAGATCAAAACTTTGAAACGTAACAAGATTCCGATCGTCCGAGTACGATGGAATGCCAAACGAGGACCTGAGTTTACTTGGGAGCGAGAGGATCAAATGATGCGGAAGTATCCTCACCTTTTTCCGACTCCTCCATCTACCTCAGCTTAAATTTCAGGACGATATTTTCTTTCACAGGTGGGTAATGTAATGACCCTGGATTTTCCAACGTTTATTTATTAATAATTATTATTATTAATACGTGTGATTAAACGAATGTATGTTATTACATTTACATGTTGCCATGATTGTCCGAACTTGACTTTTATTGCCCGAAACGTCTTTGTGACACTCAGAACTTTCACGAATAATATTTTTAGATATTATTTGCATTCATGATTAAGTTTTATTAATCATTTTAATTAACTAAGGTTGTTGGTTAATTACTTGGGCTTTAAATGGATTAAATTGTTAATTAAGTGAACTTGGGCTTTATTAGTAAAATGGACTTATGACTTTGGGCTTACAAGCCCACCCTACTCATTTTAATGGACTTAGCTAGCCCAATATTACATGTAAGTAGTACTTACAAGAGTAACTAGTTGGTTAAGGCTCTTAGAATCTAGTTAGCAACTTATCCCCATGAAACTACATCTTTTAACCAACTTTTGTAAGCTTTTCATGCTAGTAACCAACAAACAACTCCATCCTCCCTCCCCCACTCCTAAACCGTCGGTTTAGGTGCTCCTCATGGAGTGTTTTGTTTCAATTTTGCTTACTTATTCATTCACATATCTCTCATTCCAAAACACACACACACTTACCTCTCTTTTTCTCTCAAACATTTTCACTCTTATTTCTCTTAACTTGTAAGTATTATGTTCAAGTTTCTTCCTTCTTTCTTGTATCAAAACCGTAGCCTTGGCTACAAGAATCATCATCATTATCATCAATTGTTGTTTGTTACTTGTACTTGGTTGATTGTTTGAGTTACTTGAAGTTTATTGTTACTTACTTGTTGTTGTTACATACTTGTTACAAGAATCAACTTTCTAGTTAGATTCTTCATTTTATCTTGTATTATCAAGAACACAAGAACATAAACTTACTAGTTTATGATTCTACTTTTATTGTTTCAAAAGATCAAAGTTCATGTGTTGAAAGCATACTTGTGATTCATGAAATAAACTTTAAAGTTTACTTTCCTTAAAGATCAAGCTTAGGCTTGAATCTTTAAAGTATGCAACACATGAACTCATTAACTTGTTTAAATTAGTTTGTTACTTCATTTACTTGCACTTTAATTTCATGTTGTTGGTTATTATTGGTCAAGTGTTACTAGTTAACCTTGATCTCATTAATCTTGAACTTAAAGTTAACTTTAAAGTTCAATAACATATAAATGAAACTTTTAAAATATAACTTTGCATACTTATGCTTGATCTAGACTTTTGAGTCTTGAATCTTCAAGATCTAACTAAGAACTATGTTCTACATCTTAAGATCTTGATTAGTTAGTTTACTTTCAAGTTTGTAACTTGTTATTAGCTTTAAAGTTCATGTATGTGTTAAATCTAAGACTTTGATGTAACTTTGGTTCATCAAAACACTTGCAACACTTATGTGACAACCCGGAAATTTCTGACCAAATTTAAACTTAATCTTTATATATTTTCGACACGATAAGCAAAGTCTATAATGTTGAGTCTCAAACATTTTGAAACTATATTCATGTAATCAATTACCCTTTGACTGTGCTCGACGATTCACGAACATTTACGTGTATAGATATGTATACATATGATATATAGTTATATCAATTGAAAACGTTAACAAAGTATTAGATGTATAATACTTTACATGAACGTAATTGTTTCAACATATTTATCGACAGAATTAAAAGATAATATCAAATGATTAAATTATCAGATACATTATTATATTGTTACGGGTCTCTGTTACGAGGTCCACATTGATTTGAGAAATCGTTCCTTTTTAACGGTATTCGGAATATTTAGTAAAGTAATCTACATATGAGAACAAAGTGTCAAATAACGAGAATTAGACAAAAGTTAGTGGAAGACTAAATTTCATAATAATCAATTGATTTAGTTTCAAATGTATGAAAACGTTTTTCTATCTAAAAGAACTTTGTTACAAAAACATTTTTAAAATATAAAAGGAAACAATATTAACTTTATCGTAATATATATATAAGGATTTAAAATAAATAATATAAATATTGAGAAGTGGGAACATATTATAAAACTTTAAGATTATTAAAGTTATTACCATTATCTTTAGAAATTTTAGAAATTATATATATAACGATTTGAGTGTCACGTCTTCTTTAAAAAGAATATAATCATTATAAATATCTAGGACCACTTGTAACAACTTGTTTCTTAGTTGTCATGAAAATGATAAAGATTTTAACGTTATCCTAAATTTTGGAATTTTTATAAGACATTTTAACATTTATTATTGTTAAAGGAACATCAAATAACGGTCCGTGACATGTACGGGTTAAAAAAAAAAGTGACATGATGTCACGAAATTTTTCCTTTCAAAAGAGACGGCCCATTTTGTTGATCTTTCAACACATTTGTTATAATTTTTAATTATTATATTATTAAATTTATTATATTGTTAAATTTAATATATCATTATATAATTATATTTATATTATATTAAAAACTTATAACGAGGTATTTACATCAACTTGGATCCAAAAATCAAAAGTAAGGTGGCTAGTATTAAACATGTAGGTCCCGCGATAGTGCTAATTACAAACCTAGCTACATAAGTTTGACAGAGTTTAAACGTAGGGAAATTTAATATAATTATATATATGTCAATTTGGTGATGGAATTAATTGGTTTATTAGTATTGCTAAGTTTTAGATTAATAAACATGTAGAACATGTAGGGTATTTAGTATGTAAAATTGCTATTATTAATTAATAAAAAGTTGTAAGGTTTTCCCTGTTCGGGTTACCCGGGAAGAGCGAGTAATCCGACACCATACTCTAGTGTACGCAGCCCATCAGGAATACTCCCTGGCTGTTTCCAACCCTTCCCTGGCCACCCCAAGAATTGAACATGAGACCTCTTGCAAGAATCTCAGGGCCCCAACCATTTGGACTACCTTGGGATGGTTAATTATTAAGTAGTGGGAATTAGAATCATGTTGACTAAATATCGTTACCTATGCCTGATCCAACTTGACATTTCAATTAAATAAATCTTCTTGTGATAATTATTTAAATTATGCTTTTGGTCATATCCTTTCAACCAACAAGTGTTCACGGGTTTTTGATTTTTATCTCACGGATCAATTTAGTCCGCAAACAAGAGCTCACTAGGCTTTATAGTCAAAATTGTGGGGTCTAAAAACAAGAGGTGGCAACTTAAATTATTTTGTTTCATGTGTGATATTATATGTATATATAACTATATCTCAGTTGAGTTTTACGGAACACTCACACACGCACATATTAAGATATCCATGCTCCGTATTTTTTTCTTTCTTTGTATTACGCTACTTTCATACTCAAGTCTATCCACACACATAAACATTTTAATTGTTTTCTTCTTTCACCCTTGTAAAATAATACTCCGTAACAATATAAATATAAACATGAGTTCTAGTTTTTTTGATTTGCAAACACCTATCTATATCTTGATCTATACTCCATATACTAATACTATTATTATTATTATTATTATTAGTATTATTAATATACATAAAATACTACGACGGGGTTATGAGCAAGTTATTTCAAACGGGTTTTTCGAGTAGGATAGGGCTAAGGAAATTATGGGTTATAGCTATGGAGGTGATGGGTATGGTTCATGGGTATGCTAGTGAGGTCAAGCTAGTGTTTATCATCTCCGTTGCGTTTACGTACCTTTCCTGCAATATTGAATCTCAATATTGATACTTGAGTACTCGTAAATTAATTTTTACATATTAATAGTGTATCCCTGACTAGTGCTCGAGAAAATAGGATTATTCACGCTTGTACTTTTGATATTGCCCTTAGATAGGTTATGTTGAATTTTGAATTAGTTACACCTGCGGTTGAGATAAGGTATAAGATATGCATGTCCTTAGAAAGCTAGCGAAAAATTAAGAACTTTTCCTTTAGAAATTGAATGGATTCGATGAATGGATTAGAAGTTATTGTAAATTGAATTTTTGTATTAATATTAAAAATGATTATTATTATCGTCGCTATTATCGTCGTTCTAGTTTTTATTTTATTATTATTATTATTATTATTATTATTATTATTATTATTATCATTATCAATAAAAAGTAGTATTATTAAAAATTATTATTATTATTATTACTATCGTTATTAGCGTTAAAGTTATAATTAGTATTATTATTATTATTATCATTAAAATAATTATTAGTATTATCATTATCATAATATTTATTATTATTAGTATTATTATAATTAAAACTAATATTAGTAACACTTAATTATTATGATTACTATTATTATCATTAAAATGAACGCGATATAAAAGACGATTTAAAAACTATTAACAAATTGATTAGGAAATAATGAGTATGAGTATCATGATGAAATTTAAAGATTTCGATTTAGATAAAATTATCATTTTTCATTATTATTGTCACTATTATTATTAAAAGTATATTTTTATATAAAGTTTTATTTATTAATAAATGAAGTATATTATTTACTTTAATAAATCTTTTAAAAATATTTAAATATATAAAACGACGATATTTAAACTATATAATAATCATGTATAAATTTTGGAAATCATTTTGAGTCAAATTGACTTTTGTTGACTTTTGCATATTAGTCTCGAGCATTAGGATTGTGATACACTACGACTTGATCTAAATTGTTTGATAGATGTTAACCAAACCTATAAATATATATAATTAATATAGGTTCGTGAATCCGAGGCCAACCTTGCACTTGTTCAATGACGTTATATGTATTTTTACTACGAAATACAGTAATGTGAGTTTCAATTGCCTTTTTACCCTTTATATTTTTGGGCTGAGAATACATGCGCAATTTTTTATATAAATGATTTACAAAATATACACAAGTACGTGAAACTACATTCTATGGTTGAATTATCGAAATCGAATATGCCCCTTTTTATTAAGTCTGGTAATCTAAGAATTAGGGAACAGACACCCTAATTGACGCGAACTCTAAAGATAGATCTATCGGGCCCAACAAGCCCCATCCAAAGTACCGGATGCTTTAGTACTTCGAAATTTATATCATGTCCGAAGGAGGATCCCGGAATGATGGGGATATTCTTATATGCATATTGTGAATGTCGGTTACCAGGTGTTCAATCCATATGAATGATATTTTTGTCTCTATGCATGGGACGTATATTTATGAGAACTGGAAATGAAATTCTTGTGGTCTATTAAAATGATAGAAATAAATAATTATGATAAACTAATGAACGCACCAACCTTTCGGTTGACACTTTAAAGCATGTTTATTCTCAGGTGTTAAAGAAATCTTCCGCCGTGCATTTGCTCATTTGAAAGATATTACTTGGAGTCTTTCATAGCATATTTTGAAGAACGTTGCATTCGAGTTATTGAGTTCATCAAAGATTATTATTAAATTAATTTATAGTTAGATAGTGGATATTATGAAATGGTATGCATGACTGTCAATTTTTGATGTAAAGAAAGTTTGTCTTTTAAAAACGAATGCAATGTTTGTAAAATGTATCATATAGAGGTCAAATACCTCGCAATGTAATCAACTATTGTGAATCGTTTATAATGTATATGAACGGGTCCTTTTAGTTGGTATCAGAGCGGTGGTCTTAGCGAACTAGGTCTGCATTAGTGTGTCTAACTGATAAGTCGATAGGATGCATTAGTGAGTCTGGACTTCGACCGTGTCTGCATGTCAAAAGTTTTGCTTATCATTTTGTGTCGAAAATTAACTACTTATCATCCTCAGGAAATTACCTGCTTAACATTTTTAGTCTAAGACACGTCTTGCTGCATTGATTGTATGAATAGTGTATAGACAAAAATTCATATCTTAGCATATCTGCTAAATCATATCTTATCGTATCTGTTACTTTAAACTTTGCCTGACATATCCCGCAAAGTCCTCCGTAATCTACGAAATCTTTTGATCTATATATATATATATATATATATATATATATATATATATATATATATATATATATATATATATATATATATATATATATATTCTATGTAATTAGAATACCATCCGTTAGCCAAAATCATTTCATATCGAAAAAAAAAATCCTTTATACAATCGTAGGAAATGGAATTCGTCATCAGTTCAAGTCACTCAGATTCCGAAATGGAATCCCATTCATGCTCCGAAAGCAGTGTGACCGGAATAGATCAACCAATCAGTCATCACCTATTCTGGATGAATTGGGGATGGGTTCGTAGCCTCCTCAATCATTGGAGACAAGAAGAAGGTGATCCCTTCCATCCACCACATTGCCCTCTTGACGAAGAACCTGAAGCACTTACCGGCGAACCTGTCTGAAACACCATGTTCTAACTCATTTCTAGAGCATCTCGTCACGATTATATATTACATCAAATTTTAGATTTTATTTATCCGCTCGTCCGAACCGAAAATAACCCCGGTGTAATAGAAGAAGTCAACGAGCTTCGCGCTCGGGTAGTGGCTTTGGAGAATATGGTGCAGAGATTACAAAGACCAGCAGCAGCATCAGCAGCATAACCAGTACCACCATCATCAACGCCAACAGTACCATTACCACCTCTAACCACAACCGCGTCGTAAACCTCAACTTCACAATCTGTCCCACGAGCAACAACATCATACGCACCATAGATACCAAGGAGTACCAACAACAATAACTGACGAAGTATTAATTCATAACTTCATTGGAGAAACATTCCGCGGTGATTATGTAATCTCTAAAGTCTTAGAGATTGTCTAATCTAGCCCTAACCATAAATCAGTTAAGCGAACCAAATGATAGAAGGAAGAGTAGAAACCCTGACAAAGATGGTGTGTGATTAACAAGCTAAACTTGCTTTACCAACAGTATCAACAGTACCGTCAGCATTACCAGCATCGTCAGTACAGTCAACATCCGAATCAACAACACCGATAACATCACAAACTCCGTCAGTTCAAGAATCACTGTGGACATCATTACGAATCAATAACGTGTATATTGTATTAACGAGTTATGAAGAATTAACTCATTCCCTCTGAAGAAATTATATGTATATTATATATATATATATATATATATATATATTTTGAAATAAATCTTTCCGTGCTAAGCTATTATGTGTGAATCTTAACTACTCTGTTAATTCATATTACAAATATGCAATAATGTACGTCCTTCGGCCGCAACTTAACCAGCGTTAACTACAATCTCTGTCGCAATTCAACAAATTCCAATTCATAATAAATCAAGTATATATTTGATTTTACACTTTCATCATCGATGTACCCGAAACTTTTCAGATAACATCATTCGTACTTTGCGAAATTCACAAGAATTCCACGAACCGAACATCATACATCAACAAATAAAGAAGTATTGATTCATAATTTCAATGTCATTAAAGAAATATTGTTTAAAAGTTATGTACTTTTTAAAGCCTTTAGGGATTATTCAATTCTAGTTTCAACCGTAAATCAAATGAGTTTAATTTAACATTAACTCATTAAATCTATGTTACATATGAAGAAAATATACATATATATATATATATATATATATATATATATATATATATATATATATATATATATATATATATATATATATATATATATATATATATATATATATATATATTTTCATAAAGACTGTAATAAAATTCTTTTGTACAAAATATTAATTGTGAATTTTTTTTTAACGGGTAGGTAATACCCGAGAGATATATAAATTCACAATTAATATGTTACATTCTTCGAATTTGATTCAGCAAATCATCCATTATACTCCCTACTTTCACAACAATATACATTCTTTTATAGAAATCAAAACAACCATACTCATTCAAAATTTAATTACATATTCTGATTTTGAAATCTCAAAATTTAACTTGAGATATGACCAAAATCATCACTCTTAGATCCTTACATCTTTCACAAGCTATATTTTGATTTCAAAACTATGTTAGAACATCAAATGTATGTTAACGATTACAATCTGTGTTCAAACCCTTCAAAAATTCCTGAAGACACTTCGAATGATGAGCAATCGAGATGATGATCCAACCACATGTTACCCACAGTTATGTACCCGAAAAACTCTTAAAACCAAAGTAAAAGTTTAAACAACGTATCCGCATCAGATTCTTTGGCATTTATTAGCAAAAATAACTTTGCGACTCCTATTCAAAGTAGCCAGTTTTGTCATAGCTCCAGCAAGTCAACTTCGACTTTTCAGTCAGACTAACCTTATTATAACCTTGAGTTATGCACCATCGTTACCAGGGAACCTTTTACATTCTACCACATTATTAGCAGATGTACTAACAACTTCATTACCCTTTGACTTTAGCCTCTCCAAAAAGTCATTATAATTATTCATTGAAACCCCATCATTTACTCATTTGCATCTTGTAATGAGAATTGCCATACGAATCATTGGGAATTAGCAATCAGTGATTTCACCGCAGCATGTCTACGCTAACAGTTATATGTGTATATATAACATCTATCTTCTGGACTTAATTTGAATGTGAAGTTTCTGAAAAAACACTCCGAACTACGAATTGGTTCTACGAAAATGGAAAAAAAAATGTTGATGAAGCAGCAAAAACTATAAACGACTTTAAACGGTAAAAGCTGGATGATAATGATGAAGTGTGCGGGCAAAGCGCAAAAAAAAAAGAAAAAAAAAAGAAGTTTTGGAACTGGAAAACGGATTGAGCAAAGTAGGAAGGAGGCTGTGGACAAATTACAAAGACTGAACCTGACTTCAAAGGATCCAAATGATTTAGTACCTGCTGAAGTCATTAACGAATACCTTGCTCCTGACTCTAAACCCCTGCGGACAATATTCTTCATCATCCTCTGATATTAGAAATTCTAAAATATCATCATATCTTTCATTATAAATATCCTCCATATTTCTGAAGATATTTTCTTAATTTTTCTTATTTGAAATCATTTACCTCTTCGGGCTATCTGTATTACATCATAAAAGAAACTATTTTAGTTTCTAAATTCTGAAACATTCAAGTTTAAAATAGGAATATTTTGAAGTAGTGTTGGGAACTGAAGCATGAATTAGTATAATATAATGACACTTGATCAATGTGACTATATTACAGTAATTCATGCTGAGTTTCTAATGGAATGTGATGATTCACAGAACATACCATCGCCATGTGCCATTTACACGACTCTTACATTCTATCTAATCTCTAAACATATCAAGAAAATATTTTCTTGATGATTCGGTCTTTTCCGAAATATTCTGGTAATTTACCAAATCAAGATCGTGCCATTACGATTCTTATCTTAAAACATTAAATATGTTCATCCAAAACTTCATACCTACGAATTCTGGACCATTACATGCGATGCTTAATCACAAGAAGAGGAAATGAAAGAATGAAAACTCTAAACTAGAAATTGAAGTATAAATCGCAGCAAATAGGAGAGGACATTAACTATGGATGACAATGAATATAGAAGACAGAAGCAAGGACTTCGAAATATAAGGGAAGATATAAAGCTCAATAACAACCCAGAAATTACAAACCGTATATATCGATACATATAGCGATATAAAGAGACGGGAGAACTAAAAATACTATAAAACCAAAAGTATAATAGAAGTAAATAGATTCTTCCGGTGGTAGATGAAAAAGAAGAATGACATGGATGAAAGTTAAGAGTATATCCAGGATCAGTACTGGATGAAGCATACTGATGAATGATTTAAAATATGAGTTGAGGAAGAAAGAATAGAAGGTGTGAGTTGTAAGGAAACGAAGGAGGTGGATTTATAGGAAAATATCCGACAGAGAAATCAAGATGGATCATCGCATTTAACCGAAGAGGATCCTGATTTCTTAATTACCAAAGAATCAAATCTTATTACCACGATTTTCTCTAAATCCCTTGAACTCTGGAAATCAATCCTAGCTACGTCAAAACATATGACGAATCTACATTTATTCATTTCACTCTCTTGTGATAACTTCACTCGTACGCTTCACATAAACAAAATTGTTTTATCCATATTACTCGCTGATGATAAAAACTCTAATTTTCAACTCGTATGTGTCATGAAAACATACTTATTATCAGCCATAACCATCCCAATCAAATTTCGGGACGAAATTTCTTTATCGGGTAGGTACTGTGACAACCCGGAAATTTCCGACCAAATTTAAACTTAATCTTTATATATTTTCGACACGATAAGCAAAGTCTATAATGTTGAGTCTCAAACATTTTGAAACTATATTCATGTAATCAATTACCCTTTGACTGTGCTCGACGATTCACGAACATTTACGTGTATAGATATGTATACATATGATATATAGTTATATCAATTGAAAACGTTAACAAAGTATTAGATGTATAATACTTTACATGAACGTAATTGTTTCAACATATTTATCGACAGAATTAAAAGATAATATCGAATGATTAAATTATCAGATACATTATTATATTGTTACGGGTCTCTGTTACGAGGTCCACATTGATTTGAGAAATCATTCCTTTTTAACGGTATTCGGAATATTTAGTAAATAATCTACATATGAGAACAAAGTGTCAAATAACGAGAATTAGACAAAAGTTAGTGGAAGACTAAATTTCATAATAATCAATTGATTTAGTTTTAAATGTATGAAAACGTTTTTCTATCTAAAAGAACTTTGTTACAAAAACATTTTTAAAATATAAAAGGAAACAATATTAACTTTATCGTAATATATATATATATATATATATATATAAGGATTTAAAATAAATAATATAAATGTTGAGAAGTGGGAACATATTATAAAACTTTAAGATTATTAAAGTTATTACCATTATCTTTAGAAATTTTAGAAATTATATATATAACGATTTGAGTGTCACGTCTTCTTTAAAAAGAATATAATCATTATAAATATCTATGACCACTTGTAACAACTTGTTTCTTAGTTGTCATGAAAATGATAAAGATTTTAACGTTATCCTAAATTTTGGAATTTTTATTAGACATTTTAACATTTATTATTGTTAAAGGAACATCAAATAACGGTCCGTGACATGTACGGGTTAAAAAAAAAGTGACATGATGTCACGAAATTTTTGCTTTCAAAAGAGACGGCCCATTTTGTTGATCTTTCAACACATTTGTTATAATTTTTAATTATTATATTATTAAATTTATTATATTGTTAAATTTAATATATTATTATATAATTATATTTATATTATATTAAAAACTTATAACGAGGTATTCACATCAACTTGGATCCAAAAATCAAAAGTAAGGTGGCTAGTATTAAACATGTAGGTCCCGCGATAGTGCTAATTACAAACCTAGCTACATAAGTTTGACAGAGTTTAAACGTAGGGAAATTTAATATAATTATATATATGTCAATTTGGTGATGGAATTAATTGGTTTATTAGTATTGCTAAGTTTTAGATTAATAAACATGTAGAACATGTAGGGTATTTAGTATGTAAAATTGCTATTATTAATTAATAAAAAGTTGTAAGGTTTTCCCTGTTCGGGTTACCCGGGAAGAGCGAGTAATCCGACACCATACTCTAGTGTACGCAGCCCATCAGGAATACTCCCTGGCTGTTTCCAATCCTTCCCTGGCCACCCCAAGAATTGAACATGAGACCTCTTGCAAAAATCTCAGGGCCCCAACCATTTAGACTACCTTGGGATGGTTAATTATTAAGTAGTGGGAATTAGAATCATGTTGATTAAATATCGTTACCTATGCCTGATCCAACTTGACAATTCAATTAAATAAATCTTCTTGTGATAATTATTTAAATTATGCTTTTGGTCATATCCTTTCAACCAACAAGTGTTCACGGGTTTTTGATTTTTATCTCACGGATCAATTTAGTCCGCAAACAAGAGCTCACTAGGCTTTATAGTCAAAATTGTGGGGTCTAAAAACAAGAGGTGGCAACTTAAATTATTTTGTTTCATGTGTGATATTATATGTATATATAACTATATCTCAGTTGAGTTTTACGGAACACTCACACACGCACATATTAAGATATCCATGCTCCGTATTTTTTTTCTTTCTTTGTATTACCCTACTTTCATACTCAAGTCTATCCACACACATAAACATTTTAATTGTTTTCTTCTTTCACCCATGTAAAATAATACTCCGTAACAATATAAATATAAACATGAGTTCTAGTTTTTTTGATTTGCAAACACCTATCTATATCTTGATCTATACTCCATATACTAATACTAATAATATTATTATTAGTATTATTAATATACATAAAATACTACGACGAGGTTATGAGCGAGTTATTTCAAACGGGTTTTTCGAGTAGGATAGGGCTAAGGAAATTATGGGTTATAGCTATGGAGGTGATGGGTATGGTTCATGGGTATGCTAGTGAGGTCAAGCTAGTGTTTATCATCTCCGTTACGTTTACGTACCTTTCCTGCAATATTGAATCTCAATATTGATACTTGAGTACTCGTAAATTAATTTTTACATATTAATAGTGTATCCCTGACTAGTGCTCGAGAAAATAGGATTATGCACGCTTGTACTTTTGATATTGCCCTTAGATAGGTTATGTTGAATTTTGAATTAGTTACGCCTGCGGTTGAGATAAGGTATAAGATATGCATGTCCTTAGAAAGCTAGCGAAAAATTAAGAACTTTTCCTTTAGATATTGAATGGATTCGACGAATGGATTAGAAGTTATTGTAAATTGAATTTTTGTATTAATATTAAAAATGATTATTATTATCGTCGCTATTATCGTCGTTCTAGTTTTTATTTTATTATTATTATTATTATTATTATTATTATTATTATTATTATTATTATATTTATTATTATTATTATTATTATTATTATTATTATTATTATTATTATCATCATTATCAATAAAAAGTAGTATTATTAAAAATTATTATTATTATTACTATCGTTATTAGCGTTAAAGTTATAATTAGTATTATTATTATTATTATCATTAAAATAATTATTAGTATTATCATTATCATAATATTTATTATTATTAGTATTATTATAATTAAAACTAATATTAGTAACACTTAATTATTATGATTACTATTATTATCATTAAAATGAACGCGATATAAAAGACGATTTAAAAACTATTAACAAATTGATTAGGAAATAATGAGTATGAGTATCATGATGAAATTTAAAGATTTCGATTTAGATAAAATTATCATTTTTCATTATTATTGTCACTATTATTATTAAAAGTATATTTTTATATAAAGTTTTATTTATTAATAAATGAAGTATATTATTTACTCTAATAAATCTTTTAAAAATATTTAATAATATAAAACGACGATATTTAAACTATATAATAATCATGTATAAATTTTGGAAATCATTTTGAGTCAAATTGACTTTTGTTGACTTTTGCATATTAGTCTCGAGCATTAGGATTGTGATACATTACGACTTGATCTAAATTGTTTGATAGATGTTAACCAAACCTATAAATATATATAATTAATATAGGTTCGTGAATCCGAGGCCAACCTTGCACTTGTTCAATGACGTTATATGTATTTTTACTACGAAATACAGTAATGTGAGTTTCATTTTGTAGCGACCCCGACAAATCGTCAAATGACGGCTGTAACATCCCGCCTTTTTCCGTCAATTTTCCGTTTAACTATTTAAGTTCCGTTATATGTTTATAACATCTCCCGTTGATACGCGTTTTAAATTATCTCGTTTAGGTAATTCACGCACCCGATTCAAATTAGAGGGACTAAACTTGCCAAGAGGCCAAAGATTTGACTAGGTCAACTAGTCAAACCTTCAACCTCCTCCTCTCATTTCAACACCTCCATCTTTATTCTACTCCCTTTTTCTCTCAAGAACACCAACAAGAATTCATCATCTAAATTCGGATTAGGAAGCTAGCAACAAAACAAATTACAAATTCGTGATCCTTGCATCTTCCTCTTCGATTCCATACCGATTTCATTACATTTGGGTAACTTCCTAAAATCACTAGATTTTGTGTTCTTTATGTTTTTAACTTATAAAAGTGTTAATTAGTGTCTATGGCTTAAGTCTAACATGATTATATGATTTATATGCTCGATCTCGTTGTTTTAGTGTAACTAGCATGAACTTGAATTTTGGGGTGTTGTTCTTGAATTTTGGATGATCATATGTTGTTAGATGTTAAAAGTTCATGTTCTAATTGTGTTCCTAGTATCACTAGCTTCAATTTGATGTGTAGGTTGCTTTAGAAAAGTTCATGAACTTGATTTATGATTTTGGTGAATTTGGGTTAGGGTTTGATGAACTTGAAATGGACTTTTGATGCATTGAATGCCATGGATTATGGTTGGTAAGTGTTTAGTTGGATTGTATGCTTGATTACCTTCGAAACGGCATATCATTCATGTAAATTGGTTGCCCGAATCATTGAATTGCATTTATGAACTTGTATGCGATTAATGTTGAGCATTAGATGCGGTTTTGGTTGTTATAATGAGGTTTTTGATTGATGAATTGTGTTTAGTTGCATTCTACGTCAAAAGAGCTTTCCAACGATATAAGGTGCGAGTCCTAAGTGTTAGCGGTCTGTGTTTTATGCACAAAAAGGTTTTGGATTGAGACTTGAACATTTGGGACTGGCCAGGCACCAGCTCCCGGCCTTTGCCGCGGCGCGGCCCTTTCCTGTCGCGGCGCGACATATAAGGGGGTCAGGTTCTGACCTCCATGTCCAAAATACGAAAAATGTTTGGCATACTACGGACCTCCGATTCACATGAAACTTGTTCTAACATGCTCATATATGATTAAAAACCTCAGAAAAATAGTTCGGGACCCGACCCGAACGTGTTGACTTTCGTTGACTTTGACCGACCAAAGTTTGACTTTTTGTCAAACTTAACCAAATGATTATGCAACCTTTCTAACATGTTTTTATACTTGTACCTTGCATGAAACATGACAATTTGATTCACATGCTATTATGATCGAGTCTTAACGAGCCATAGGACTAATTAAACATCTTTGACCTATCGTGTTTACTGTTATTGATACGACCTATTGGTTTAGGTCAAGACTAGCATTGTTCTTTGCACACGTTTACTTGTTGAAGTACTTTACCACTCGTGCACTCAAGGTGAGATCATAGTCCCACTTTTACTCTTTTTGAACTTACTTTTGGGATGAGAAAACATAAACGTTCTTTTAAACTACGTGAACACAAGTACAGGGAAAACAAACATTCTACATACGAGTTTGAACACAAATCCTCAATTCGATTATCATTAGTTACATCAGATGGTGTAAGCGAGAACTTATGTTATATGGCCATATGGGTTTGACAAACCCTCACTTCGGACGGTTCGCTACCGTCTACGGGTGAAATATATTTTCGGGAAACAGTGTATGTTCTAACACTATTATTACGGGGTTCAACGGACGGAATGTTAAGCTTTGATAATTGAGTGCTCGTGAATATTAACTTTTAGAATGTACTATGACTTTATCGATGTTGCAATTCTTGTGGTTCAACTTACTTTTACTCACTTACTTATTTAAACCTATGATTTCACCAACGTTTTCGTTGACAGATTCTCTATGTTTTTCTCAGGTCCTTGAACTTAGGTGATACATGCTTCCGCTCATACTTTTTGATACTTGCATTGGAAGTCGAGTATACTTGCCTACGTGGAGCGTCTTTTTGACTACTTTTATTTGTGTCGCACGTGTTTCATACAAACTTTAAACATTGTTATGTACTTGTTATGGAAACTACTTTTGTAAACTTTGAAACATCCTTATTTATGAAATGAATGCGACATATTTTTCGGTCAAACTTTGTTATAAAGACTTACGACCATGTAATGGGACCATACGTAGATGACGCCGTCATTTGACGATTTGTCGGGGTCACTACAAGTGGTATCAGAGCCTTGGTTGTAGGGATTTAGAGTTCATTGGTGTCGACCCCGAGTCATAAGGTACATTGGTGAGTCTAGACTACAACCGGCATATAGATTTGACATAGGAATTACTTGACAAATTGTGCATTTATACTTTGACTCTTCTACTCATATCTACTCTTATTCTATCTAAATCTTGCGTTGTATAATTTGATTGACACGCCACCTTGACTATATGATGTAATGTCGAATGCACATATGAATTAGGGTAATATAATTTCCGGGATTATATTACGGTGACACATATGAACATTCCGACATTATGACATAAAGAATTTAAGGCGGGTCAAGGATAATTTTCTCTCTATCTTTATTCCATATCACGGTTAGTATTATTTAGAATACTAACCAGCGGTATTCTGTTGTTTTGAAGGACAATGCCTCCTCGCCGTGTACGACGCAATGAAACTCCCGAACAAGCTTTGCAACGCATGATAGCCACCGCCGTGGATGCGGCCATGGCCGGTCACTCGTCTAACAACAACAATAATGCCAACCACAACAACAATAACCAAGGAGCCGGTAACTCTAGCGAAGGGTGCTCCTACAAAGCTTTCATGGGGTGCAAACCTCACACTTATGATGGAACCGGGGGACCGGTTGTGCTTACTCGTTGGTTTGAACAAACCAAGGCCGTCTTTAGCATAAGCGGTTGTCGGGATCAAGACAAGGTCAAATACTCCACCCACACTTTCTCCGGAATTGCTCTAACATGGTGGAACACCTATGTTCAATCGGTGGGTACCGATGAAGCTCATGCCCTCTCTTGGGCCGATCTAAGGGAAAAGATGATTGTTGAATATTTTCCGCGCGAAGAAACCCGAAAGCTTGAGGAAGAACTAAGAGCTTTGAAAGCGGTCGGAAACGATCTTAAAGCTTATAATCAACGCTTCGCCGAACTATCCTTGATGTGTCCTAATCTTGTTAACCCCGAATCTCAAAGGATTGAGCTCTACATGCTCGGTCTTCCAAAAAGCATCAAACAAGGGGTGATGTCATCCAAACCCGCTACTCATCAAGCCGCTATGAACATGGCCCGCCAATTAATCGAAACGGTTGACAAAATCGTAGTGCCGGCTCCTAAGGCCGAGGACAAGTCGGGTGGCAACAAAAGGAAATGGGAAGCCACTCCATCAACCAACTACAACAACACTTTCACCAAAAAGCCTTTCAACAACGACGGCAAGAAGGGTTATGTCGGGAACCTACCTTTTTGCAACAAATGCCACAAGCATCATCACGGCGAATGTAACAAGCTAATTTGTCACCGTTGCCAAGGAGTTGGTCACAGGGCCAACAATTGTACAAACGCCGCCCCCGTTGCTCGAAAGGGGCCCAATCCTCCAAAAACGGTCACTTGTTACGAATGTGGCCAAACGGGCCATTATAAGAACGAATGCCCAAAAAAGAAAGCCAACCCCAACAACCGAGGCCGAGCCTTTAACATCAACACCGAGGAAGCCCGAGATGACAATGAACTAGTCACGGGTACGTTTCTTCTCAACAACTCTTATGTTACTTGCTTATTCGATTCGGGTGCCGATAAATGTTTTGTGTCTAAGACTTTGGCTCCTACCCTTCACACTCCACCACACCCTTTAGATACTACTTATTCCATCGAAGTGGCCGACGGAAAACTCTTAAGTGCCGACACATATTATCGGGGGTGCACTTTGAACATTTTGGGTAAGGAATTTGAAATTGACTTGATACCCATGGAATTAGGGAGTTTTGATGTAATAATCGGTATGAATTGGATGGTCAAAAATAAATCTCACATTCTTTGCGATCTTCACGCAATCCGAATTCCTATCGAGAACGGTGAACCCTTGATTGTCCATGGCGACAAAAATTGCACCGGACTCAATCTCGTTTCGTGCCTTAAAGTTCGAAAGCTACTTCGCAAGGGTTGTTTCGCGATTCTTGCTCAAGTTAAGAAAGTCGAGGCCGACGAAAAGTGCATCGAAGATGTGCCAATTGTTAGTGACTTTTCCGATGTATTTCCCGACGAATTACCGGGTCTTCCACCTCATCGACCGGTTGAATTTCAAATCGATCTTATTCCAGGAGCTGCACCCATAGCACGTGCACCATATAGACTTACTCCATCCGAAATGCAAGAATTGCAAAGTCAAATCCAAGAACTACTTGATCGTGGTTTTATCCAACCTAGCCATTCACCTTGGGGCGCTCCGATTTTGTTTGTTAAAAAGAAAGACGGATCCCTACGAATGTGCATTGATTATCGTGAACTAAACAAATTGACGGTTAAGAACCGATATCCTCTTCCTCGCATCGATGACCTCTTTGATCAATTACAAGGGTCTTGCGTATATTCAAAAATCGATCTCCGCTCGGGTTATCATCAATTAAGGGTTAAGGGGGAAGATGTCTCCAAAACCGCTTTCCGAACTCGTTATGGTAGTTATGAATTTCTTGTAATGCCATTTGGTCTCACTAATGCACCGGCGGTGTTCATGGATCTTATGAACCGCGTGTGCAAACCGTATCTTGACAAATTCGTTATCGTGTTCATCGATGATAATTTAGTCTATTCAAAAAGCGAAAAAGAACACGAGGAACACCTCCGACTTGTGCTTGAACTTCTAAGACAAGAACGACTTTATGCCAAATTCTCCAAGTGTGAATTTTGGTTGAAGGAAGTTCAATTTCTTGGTCATGTTGTAAGTGATCAAGGTATTAAAGTCGATCCCACAAAAATCGAAGCCATTAGTAAATGGGAGACTCCTACTACTCCTACTCACATTCGTCAATTCTTGGGTCTCGCCGGGTACTATCGTAGATTCATCGAAAACTTCTCTTTGGTTGCACGTCCTCTAACCGCATTAACTCACAAGGGAAAGAAATTCATTTGGGCGACCGAGCAAGAATCCGCGTTTCAGATCTTGAAAACGAAGCTAACCACCGCTCCTATCTTGTCACTTCCCGAAGGCAATGATGACTTTGTTGTATATTGCGATGCCTCAAAACATGGTTTTGGGTGTGTATTGATGCAACGAACGAAAGTCATTTCTTATGCTTCTCGACAACTCAAAATTCATGAACGAAACTACACGACACATGATCTCGAACTCGGAGCCGTTGTCTTCGCACTTAAAATGTGGAGACACTATCTTTATGGAACCAAGAGTACTATCTTCACCGATCACAAAAGCCTTCAACACATCTTCGATCAAAAGCAACTAAACATGAGACAACGACGATGGATTGAAACTTTGAACGATTACGATTGTGAGCTTCGTTACCATCCCGGGAAGGCAAACGTAGTAGCCGATGCCTTAAGTCGAAAAGAAAGAGCGGTGCCTCTTCGTGTCCGAGCCTTAAACATCACCATCCACACAAACCTTAATAGTCAAATTCGTGTAGCCCAAGATGAGGCCCTCAAGGATGAAAACCTTTCACACGAGCTCTTGAACATTCTCGTCTCTCGATTCGAAATTAGGGAGACTGGACTCTGATATTACGCTGGAAGGATTTGGGTGCCTAGTTATGGGGACCTACGAAGCCTTATTTTAGATGAAGCCCATAAGTCACGATACTCGATTCACCTCGGTGCCAATAAGATGTACCACGACCTTAAACAACTATATTGGTGGCCGAACATCAAAAGGGACGTAGCTACTTATGTTTCCAAGTGTTTGACATGTTCCAAAGTCAAAGCCGAACACCAAAGACCGTCCGGACTACTTCAACAACCCGAGATCCCGCAATGGAAGTGGGAAAGAATAACGATGGATTTTATCACCAAACTACCAAAAACGACGGGCGGTTATGATACCATTTGGGTTATTGTTGACCGTCTCACCAAATCCGCACACTTCCTTGCCATGAAAGAAACGGACAAAATGGAGAAACTTGCACAACTTTACATTAAGGAGATCGTAGCCCGACACGGTGTACCTTTATCGATTATCTCCGACCGAGATGGTCGTTTCGTTTCTAGATTTTGGCGTACGTTACAAGAAGCGTTAGGAACGCGTTTGGACATGAGCACCGCATATCATCCCCAAAACCGATGGGCAAAGTGAACGTACAATACAAACCTTAGAGGATATGTTACGAGCCTGCGTTGTTGATTTTGGAAAAGCTTGGGACAATCACTTACCTCTCGCCGAATTCTCTTACAACATTAGTTATCACGCGAGTATTAAGGCCGCACCTTTTGAAGCGTTATATGGTCGAAAATGTCGCTCTCCTCTTTGTTGGGCCGAAGTGGGTGACGTGCAAATTTCCGGGCCCGAACTCATTCACGAAACCACCGAGAAGATCGTACAAATCCGAGATAGGCTCCGGACGGTCCGGAGTCGTCAAAAGTGCTACACCGACAAAGGATGCAACGACCTCGAATTTCAAGTCGGTGACCGAGTAATGTTAAAAGTTGCACCTTGGAAAGGTGTAATCCATTTTGGGAAACGCGGGAAGCTAAATCCGCGGTATATTGGTCCTTTCGAAATCTTGGAGCGTATTGGAAACGTTGCTTATCGTTTAGATCTTCCGCCTCAATTGAACTCCGTTCATCCTACCTTCCATGTATCTAACTTGAAGAAGTGTCTCGCCGAGCCCGATATCGTCGTCCCTCTCGAGGAACTTACTATTAATGATAAACTCCATTTTGTGGAGGAATCGGTAGAAATTGTGGACTACGTCGAGAAGGAATTAAAACAAAGTCGGATCCCGATTGTTAAGGTCCGATGGAACACCAAAAGAGGACCCGAGTTTACTTGGGAAAGGGAAGATCAAATGCGAAAGAAACACCCTCATCTATTCCCGGTTCCGGAAACATCAGATTCTGAGGAAGAAACTACGATTACTACGCCTGCTTAAATTTCGGGACGAAATTTCTTTTAAGGAGTAGGTAATGTAACATCCCGCCTTTTTCCGTCAATTTTCCGTTTAACTATTTAAGTTCCGTTATATGTTTATAACATCTCCCGTTGATACGCGTTTTAAATTATCTCGTTTAGGTAATTCACGCACCCGATTCAAATTAGAGGGACTAAACTTGCCAAGAGGCCAAAGATTTGACTAGGTCAACTAGTCAAACCTTCAACCTCCTCCTCTCATTTCAACACCTCCATCTTTATTCTACTCCCTTTTTCTCTCAAGAACACCAACAAGAATTCATCATCTAAATTCGGATTAGGAAGCTAGCAACAAAACAAATTACAAATTCGTGATCCTTGCATCTTCCTCTTCGATTCCATACCGATTTCATTACATTTGGGTAACTTCCTAAAATCACTAGATTTTGTGTTCTTTATGTTTTTAACTTATAAAAGTGTTAATTAGTGTCTATGGCTCAAGTCTAACATGATTATATGATTTATATGCTCGATCTCGTTGTTTTAGTGTAACTAGCATGAACTTGAATTTTGGTGTGTTGTTCTTGAATTTTGGATGATCATATGTTGTTAGATGTTAAAAGTTCATGTTCTAATTGTGTTCCTAGTATCACTAGCTTCAATTTGATGTGTAGGTTGCTTTAGAAAAGTTCATGAACTTGATTTATGATTTTGGTGAATTTGGGTTAGGGTTTGATGAACTTGAAATGGACTTTTGATGCATTGAATGCCATGGATTATGGTTGGTAAGTGTTTAGTTGGATTGTATGCTTGATTACCTTCGAAACGGCATATCATTCATGTAAATTGGTTGCCCGAATCATTGAATTGCATTTATGAACTTGTATGCGATTAATGTTGAGCATTAGATGCGGTTTTGGTTGTTATAATGAGGTTTTTGATTGATGAATTGTGTTTAGTTGCATTCTACGTCAAAAGAGCTTTCCAACGATATAAGGTGCGAGTCCTAAGTGTTAGCGGTCTGTGTTTTATGCACAAAAAGGTTTTGGATTGAGACTTGAACATTTGGGACTGGCCAGGCACCAGCTCCCGGCCTTTGCCGCGACGCGGCCCTTTCCTGTCGCGGCGCGACATATAAGGGGGTCAGGTTCTGACCTCCATGTCCAAAATACGAAAAATGTTTGGCATACTACGGACCTCCGATTCACATGAAACTTGTTCTAACATGCTCATATATGATTAAAAACCTCAGAAAAATAGTTCGGGACCCGACCCGAACGTGTTGACTTTCGTTGACTTTGACCGACCAAAGTTTGACTTTTTGTCAAACTTAACCAAATGATTATGCAACCTTTCTAACATGTTTTTATACTTGTACCTTGCATGAAACATGACAATTTGATTCACATGCTATTATGATCGAGTCTTAACGAGCCATAGGACTAATTAAACATCTTTGACCTATCGTGTTTACTGTTATTGATACGACCTATTGGTTTAGGTCAAGACTAGCATTGTTCTTTGCACACGTTTACTTGTTGAAGTACTTTACCACTCGTGCACTCAAGGTGAGATCATAGTCCCACTTTTACTCTTTTTGAACTTACTTTTGGGATGAGAAAACATAAACGTTCTTTTAAACTACGTGAACACAAGTACAGGGAAAACAAACATTCTACATACGAGTTTGAACACAAATCCTCAATTCGATTATCATTAGTTACATCAGATGGTGTAAGCGAGAACTTATGTTATATGGCCATATGGGTTTGACAAACCCTCACTTCGGACGGTTCGCTACCGTCTACGGGTGAAATATATTTTCGGGAAACAGTGTATGTTCTAACACTATTATTACGGGGTTCAACGGACGGAATGTTAAGCTTTGATAATTGAGTGCTCGTGAATATTAACTTTTAGAATGTACTATGACTTTATCGATGTTGCAATTCTTGTGGTTCAACTTACTTTTACTCACTTACTTATTTAAACCTATGATTTCACCAACGTTTTCGTTGACAGATTCTCTATGTTTTTCTCAGGTCCTTGAACTTAGGTGATACATGCTTCCGCTCATACTTTTTGATACTTGCATTGGAAGTCGAGTATACTTGCCTACGTGGAGCGTCTTTTTGACTACTTTTATTTGTGTCGCACGTGTTTCATACAAACTTTAAACATTGTTATGTACTTGTTATGGAAACTACTTTTGTAAACTTTGAAACATCCTTATTTATGAAATGAATGCGACATATTTTTCGGTCAAACTTTGTTATAAAGACTTACGACCATGTAATGGGACCATACATAGATGACGTCGTCATTTGACGATTTGTCGGGGTCGCTACAACGGCGTCATCTACGTATGGTCCCATTACATGTGTCGTAGGTCCTTATAACAAAGTTTGACCGAAAATATGTCGCATTCATTTCATAAAAGGATGTTTCAAAGTTTACAAAAGAAGTTCCCATAACGAGTACATAACAATGGTTAAAGTTTGTATGAAACACATGCGACACAATTTAAAGTAGCCAAAATACGCTCCACGTATGCAATATACTCGACATCCAATGAAAGTATCAAAAAGTATGCGCGGAAGCATGCATCACCTAAGTTCAAGGACCTGAGAAAACATAGAGAATCTGTCAACGAAAACGTTGGTGAAATCATAGTTGTATGCATAAAGTATATTTGTATCACAAGGTTTAGTATAAAACGTTTATCAAGCGTATACATCTCAAAAGATGTGTTTGTATCACGAGCACCCAATTATCAAGCTTAACTGAATCTTACCTCTGCATAATAGTGTTAGAACCTACACTATACATTGAAAGAACGTTTCATTCCTTCGAATGAGGGTTCGTTAAACCCGCATGGCCACACAACATAATTTCTCGCTTACACCCTACAAGTGTAACTAATGATAATTGGACTTGAGGCTTTTCGTTCTAACTCGTATGTATCTTTGATTTTGTATAGTATTCAAAACATTAAAGTATGAAAAGTATATGTAAGTATGTATTGTATATGTTTTCTCATCCCACGATTTTTAAAGTATAAAAGTGTTTGAAGAGTGGGCTATGATCTCACCTTTGATTGCAAGAGTGTATTAGTACTTCGACAAGTAAACGTGCAAAGAACAGTGCTAGTCTCGACCTAAACAAATAGGTTGTATCAATAACGATAGTCACGCAGGGTCAAAGATGTTCAATTAGTCCTGTGGCTCGACACGACTCGATTATGTAGCATGTGAAGCAAATTGTCAAGTTTCATGCAAGATACAAGTATAGAATCATGTTAGAAAGATTGCATAATTAATTGGTTAAGTTTGACAAAAAGTCAAACTTGGTCGGGTTAAAGTCAACGAAAAAGTCAACATGTTCGGGTCGGGTCCCGGACTATTTTTCTATGCTAATTATTCATATACAAGTGTATTAAAACAAGTTTCATGTGAATCGGAGGTCAATAGCTAGTCAAACATTTCGCGTGAAATGGGACAATTTGAGCAGATTCTGGCCAGGCCTATTGGCGCGCCGCGCAGGTATAGGGGCGCGCCGCGCCACCCACTAGGCAGGTCTGTTTCTGCTTTTCCACAAGTATGCACGAGCCAAAACCAATTCTAACACAACACTTGACCCGCAAACACTTATAATGCCTATCATACATTGTTGGAAAGGTATTTTGACGAGGGATGCAACTAAGCACATATCATCAATCAAATTTCCACTTACAACAACCAAAAACCACAATTAATGTTCCTCATTCAATGCATACAAGTCATAAATGCCATTTAATGATTTGGTAGCCAAATTACATGAACAATATGCCGTTTCGAAGGTAATTAAGCATACAACACAACCTAACACTTACAATTAGCATTTCGTGTCATTTAAAGTATCAAAAGTCCATTTCTAGTTCATGAAACCCTAACTCAAATTCACCAAATTTCATAATCAAGTTTAGAAGGTTTCTTTAACCAAACCATACATCATAACGAAGCTAGTAACACTAGGAATAAGATTAAAACATGAACTCTTAGCATCAAACAACATATGAACACTCAAAATTCAAGATTAAGCATGTGAACTTTCAATATGAACTAGTTAGATCGAAATAGCAAGAACAAGCATACAAAACACATAATCATACTAGACTTGAGCCATAGACACTAATTAACAACCTTTTAACTCAAAAATCTCAAGAACACATAATATTAGTGATTTTAGAAAGTTACCCAAATTTGATGAAATCGGTATGGAATCGGAGAGGAGATCACGAGGAGTTCAAATATGTAATTTGTTTTGATTGAATCCTTCTTGAACGAATTTGGATGAGGAATTGCTTTTTGATGAATTTAAAGAATGGTGGAAGTATTAGATGAAAAGGAAAAATTAAATGAAGAAATGAGGTGGAAGAGTTTGACTAGTCAAGTAGCTAGTCACCACTTTGGTGTCTTGGCGAAACAAGCCCCTCAAGTTGCAATCGGGTGCGTTAAATTACCTAAAACAAGATAATTGAAACGCGTATTAACGGAAGATGTTATAAACATATAACGGAGTTTAAAATAGTTAAACGGAAAAGTTGACGGAAAAAGGCGGGATGTTACATTACCTACACCTTAAAAGAAATTTCGTCCCGAAATTTAGGTAGGCGTAGTGGTCGTTGTTTCTTCCTCGGAATCTGACGTTTCCGGAACCGGGAATAGATGAGGGTGTTTCTTTCGCATTTGATCTTCTCTTTCCCAAGTAAACTCGGGTCCCCTTTTGGCGTTCCAACGGACCTTAACAATCGGGATCCGGCTTTGTTTCAATTCCTTCTCGACGTAGTCCACAATTTCAACCGGTTCCTCCACAAAATGGAGTTTGTCATTAATAGTAAGTTCCTCGAGAGGAACGACGATATCGGGCTCGGCAAGACATTTCTTCAAGTTAGATACATGAAAAGTAGGATGGACGGAGCTTAGTTGAGGCGGAAGATCCAAACGATACGTGTGACGATCGGTCCAAATCCATATGGACGAACACGTCATTAATTGATTTCATTGCGAGGTATTTGACCTCTATATGATACGTTTTGTAAACATTGCATTCTTTTGAAAAGGCGCACCATAAATGAATATTTAAATCAAAGGTTTTCGACATATGATGATTTTTACATATAGACAATCACCATAAATAATAGTTTACAACAGTATTTCCTTTGACAATGCAGTCAAAATAAGATACATGGTGATGATTTGGTGAATGCAACGTTTCCTTGAAAATATGTCATGTAAGACTCCATGCACATAGCTTGTCTAACATCTAAGCAAACAGCGGAAGACTTCTAGAAACCTGAGAATAAACATGCTTCAAGTGTCAACACAAAGGTTGGTGAGTTCATAGTTTTAATATTACACATAATCCGTATATCAATGTGGATTACAAAAGTTCAGTTGTTTTATTCAAAACGTTTATCAATAGGTTTTACATAAAAGGTGGATCACAAGATTTCAGTTGTTTCATTCGAAACGTTTATCATTATGTTTTAAATAAAAGGTGGACCACAAGATTTCAGTTGTTTCATCCGAAACGTTTATCAATCGGTTCTACAAAATTGAGCACCCTGGTAACTAAACTTTAACGTTTATATAATTTGTACCCTCTGTATAATCATCTTAATAATACACGCAAACCAACGTGTACGCTTCTCAAATAGCATACGTCCGTTAAAAGGCTAGCGCTCTAGCTCGAACGGGGATGTCAAGCCCTATGGATCCATATACTACTACTCGCGCCCACCAGTTCTTATAACTGGCAGTTACTAGTTACCAAAGCTAAGGGATTTTCGGTTCAAACTCAGTGTAGAATTTAGTATGTACTTGTATCCATTGTGTTTAAAATAAAGTGCATGTATTCTCAGCCCAAAAATATAGATTGCAAAGGCAATTAAAAAGGGAGCAAATGAAACTCACGCATATAAATATTGTATATCGGTTAATAAAGCATTTGCATGTATTCTCAGCCCAAAAATATAGAGAGTAAAAGGGATCTTATGAAACTCACGCATATAAATATTGTATATCGGTTAATAAAGCATTTGCATGTATTCGCAGTTAAAAATATATTTCAAAAGCATTTAATAAAGCAGTTGTAAAAATAGCGCATGTATTCTCAGTCCCAAAAATATAAAGAGTAAAAGGGAATCAAATGAACTCACTTTTAATATTGATATACAATATTGTAGGAAAGCATGTAGACGCATCGGAGATAATAAACACGAGGTTTGATTCACAAAAATACCCCCGAACATTACCCATAACCTCCTTGGCAATAACCCATATTTTCCTTAGCTCTAGCTCGCTCGGAAACTCGTTTTGAAAATTACTTGGACAGTACCCCGTCGTAATATTTTATGTACATTATTATTTTTGTATCGCAAAAATAAATATACTAATAATAAGATTAATAAGATTAATAATAATCTTAATAATAATAATAATAATAATAATAATAATAATAATAATAATAATAATAATAAATATTATACGGAGTAATATATATTTGTGTATGTGTGTTTGATTTTTCATTCGAGCAAAACACCTGAATTTATAGTACCTGGCCTGGAATCTGGAGTCATGCGACTCGCATGGAAATGGCCTTCTGGCCATGCGACTCGCATGAGGACCAGGGACAGCTCACATATGCTTTGTAATTTAGCTCGTCGACATAATTAAATATTAATATAATATATATAATTTAAATAATTAATTATATATTATATTAAATTCACGTGCATAGTTGACTTGTAATTTTTGTTCCGATAAGTCGTACGTCATCACTCGACTTATGTCCCGGTTCTGGTTTTTCGAATGTCCGTTCGTACGCTGAGAAAACTTGCATTTTACGTTTCGTGACACGTACCTTTGTCAAGATATAGCCTTAAGTTATCCATAAACTATACCACTCATAGTATATCTTAAACTTTCGAGTATTTTGGTCATTTACTTCTATAAATCATCGTCTCGTTATTTGTTAAAAATACATTTTAAAATAGTGTTTTACTGTAGCAAAGTTACTGTAGCAATTTACTGTAGCAATTCACTGTAGCAAAGTCAATTTCACTGTAGCAAATAGTGATTTTCGAAAACACTGTAGCATTTTGAGTAATGTGACAATTTGAAAACACTGTAGCAAATTAGTGTTTAACTGGTTCATCTTAAACGCTTTAGTTAACTTATCTAAATATCAATTGAATCAATAAACGAATGTTACTATCGTTTATTATATATATGTATATATCTTTTTAATATACATAAATCAGTTTTTAAATACACATTGGACGTTATTTATAAATAAATTTTAATAATAAATATTTCAACTTATCATATACATTCAAATAGATATTTAAACCAATAAGTTTAATGTACGGTATCAAACAATTAATACATTGTTACCTTTTCATGTTATAGTATATATGTATCTTTTTACATATAATTGTTCGCGAATCGTCGAAAACAACCGAAGGTATTTAAATATATAAAAGTAATTCAAAAATTTTGAGATTCAGTTTTACAGACTTTGCTTATCGTGTCGGAAATGTTTATCATACAAAGATTAAGTTTAAATTTAGTCGAAATTTCTGGGTCATCACAATACGCAACGGTTCCAACACGCTCTAAGATTTCGAAAGGACCAACGTACCGCGGATTTAGTTTCCCACGTTTCCCAAAACGGATGACACCTTTCCAAGGTGCGACTTTTAACATGACGCGGTCACCGACTTGAAATTCGAGGTCTTTGCGTCTTTTGTCGGTATAGCATTTTTGACGACTCCGGGCCGTCCGAAGCCTATCTCGGATTTGAAGAATCTTCTCGGTGGTTTCGTGAATGAGTTCGGGCCCGGAAATTTGCACGTCACCCACTTCGGCCCAACAAAGAGGAGAGCGACATTTTCGACCATATAACACTTCAAAAGGTGCGGCCTTAATACTCGCGTGATAACTATTGTTGTAAGAGAATTCGGCGAGAGGTAAGTGATTGTCCCAAGCTTTTCCAAAATCAACAACGCAGGCTCGTAACATATCCTCTAAGGTTTGTATTGTACGTTCACTTTGCCCATCGGTTTGGGGATGATATGCGGTGCTCATGTCCAAACGCGTTCCCAACGCTTCTTGTAACGTACGCCAAAATCTAGAAACGAAACGACCATCTCGGTCGGAGATAATCGATAACGGTACTCCGTGTCGGGCTACAATCTCTTTAATGTAAAGTCGTGCAAGTTTCTCCATTTTGTCGGTTTCTTTCATGGCGAGAAAGTGCGCGGATTTGGTGAGACGGTCAACAATGACCCAAATTGTATCATAACCGCCCGACGTTTTCGGTAGTTTGGTGACAAAATCTATCGTGATCCTTTCCCACTTCCATTGCGGGATCTCGGGTTGTTGAAGTATCCCGGACGGTCTTTGGTGTTCGGCTTTGACTTTAGCTCAAGTCAAACATTTGGCGACGTATCTAGCAACCTCCTTTTTGATGTTCGGCCACCAATATTGTTCTTTAAGGTCATGGTACATCTTATTGGCGCCGGGATGAATCGAGTATCGTGATTTGTGGGCTTCGTCTAGGATGAGGTTTCGTAGATCGCCATATCTAGGCACCCAAATTTTTCCGGCGTAATATCGAAGTCCGGTCTCCTTAACTTCGAATCAGGAGACGAGAATGTTTAAAAGTTCGCATGCGATGTTGTTGTCCTTAAGAGCTTCATCTTGGGCTACCCGAATTTGGCTATTAAGGTTGGAGTGGATGGTGATATTCAAAGCTCGGACACGAAGAGGCACCGCTCTTTCCTTTTGACTTAAGGCATCGGCCACTACATTTGCCTTCCCGGGGTGGTAACGAAGCTCGCAATTATAATCGTTCAAGGTCTCAATCCACCTTCGTTGTCTCATGTTTAGTTGCTTTTGATCGAAGATATGTTGGAGACTTTTGTGATCGGTAAAGATGGTACTTTTGGTACCAAGAAGATGATGTCTCCATAACTTAAGTGCAAAGATGACGGCACCGAGTTCAAGATCATGTGTCGTGTAGTTTCGTTCGTGGACTTTGAGTTGTCGAGAGGCATAAGCAATGACTTTCTTTCGTTGCATTAATACGCATCCATAACCGTTTTTCGAGGCATCACAATATACAACAAAATCATCATTGCCTTCGGGAAGTGACAAGATAGGAGCGGTGGTTAGCTTAGTTTTCAAGATTTGAAAAGCGGTTTCTTGTTCGGATGACCAAATGAACTTTCGGTCCTTGTGAGTTAACGCGGTTAAAGGGCGAGCGATTAAGGAAAAGTCCTTGATGAATTTACGATAGTATCCGGCGAGACCCAAGAATTGACGAATTTGAGTAGGAGTAGTAGGAGCCTCCCATTTACTAATGGCTTCGATTTTCGCGGGATCGACTTTAATGCCTTGATCACTTACAACATGACCGAGGAATTGAACTTCCTTCAACCAAAATTCACACTTGGAGAACTTGGCATAGAGTTGTTCTTTTCTCAAGAGTTCAACCACGAGTCGGAGATGTTCTCTGTGTTCCTCTTCGCTTTTAGAATAGACCAAAATATCATCGATGAACACGATAACGAATTTGTCGAGGTAAGGTTTGCACACGCGGTTCATGAGATCCATGAACACCGCCGGTGCGTTAGTGAGACCGAAAGGCATGACAAGGAATTCATAACTACCATAACGAGTCCGGAAAGCGGTTTTGGAGACATCTTCCCCCTTAACCCTTAGTTGATGATAACCCGAACGGAGATCGATTTTTGAATATACACGAGAACCTTGTAGTTGATCAAAGAGATCATCGATGCGAGGAAGGGGATATCGGTTCTTAACCGTCAATTTGTTTAGTTCATGATAATCAATGCACATTCGTAGGGATCCGTCTTTCTTCTTGACGAACAAAATCGGAGCGCCCCATGGTGAATGGCTAGGTTGAATGAAACCACGGTCAAGTAGCTCTTGGATTTGACTTTGCAATTCTTGTAATTCGGATGGAGCGAGTCTATACGGTGCACGCGCTACAGGTGCGGCTCCTGGAATAAGATCGATTTGAAATTCAACCGGTCGATGAGGTGGAAGACCCGGTAATTCGTCGGGAAATACATCGGAAAAGTCACTAACAATTGGCACATCTTCGATGAGCTTTTCGTCGGCCTCGACTTTCTTAACGTGAGCAAGAATCGCGAAACAACCCTTGCGAAGTAGCTTTCGAACTTTAAGGTACGAAACGAGATTGAGTCCGGTGCAATTTTTGTCGCCATAGACAATCAATGGTTCACCATTCTCGATAGGAATTTGGATTGCGTGAAGATCGCAAAGAATGTGAGATTTATTTTTGACCATCCAATTCATACCGATTATTACATCAAAACTCCCTAGTTCCATGGGTATCAAGTCAATTTCAAATTCATTACCCAAAATGTTTAAAGTACACCCCCGGTAATATGTGTCGGCACTTAAGAGTTTTCCGTCGGCCACTTCGATGGAATAAGTAGTATCTAAGGGGTGTGGTGGAGTGCAAAGAGTAGGAGCCAAAGTCTTAGACACAAAACATTTATCGGCACCCGAATCGAATAAGCAAGTAACATAAGTGTTGTTGAGAAGAAACGTACCCGTGACTAGTTCATTGTCATCCCGGGCTTCCTCGGTGTTGATGTTGAAGGCTCAGCCTCGGTTGTTGGGGTTGGCTTTCTTCTTTGGGCATGCATTTCTATAGTGACCCGGTTGGCCACATTCATAACAAACACCCGGTCTTGGTGCATTGGGTCCCTTTTGAGCAACGGGAGCGGTGTTTCTACATTCATGGGCCGAATGGCCACTCTTGTGACACTTGACGCAATACGGCCTTCCACACTCACCCAAATGATGTTTGTGGCACTTGTTGCAAAACGGTAAAGATCCGGAATAACCCTTCTTGCCGTCGTTGTTGTAAGGCTTCTTGGTGGAGGTGTTGTTGTAGTTGGTTGATGGAGTGGCTTCCCATTTCCTTTTGTTGCCACCCGACTTGTCCTCGGCCTTAGGAGCCGGCACTACGATTTCGTCAACCGTTTGGATTAATTGGTGGGCCATGTTCATAGCGGCTTGATGAGTAGCGGGTTTGGATGACATCACCCCTTGTTTGATGCTTTTTGGAAGACCGAGCATGTAGAGCTCAATCCTTTGAGATTCGGGGTTAACAAGATTAGGACACATCAAGGATAGTTCGGCGAAGCGTTGATTATAAGCTTTAAGATCGTTTCCGACCGCTTTCAAAGCTCTTAGTTCTTCCTCAAGCTTTCGGGTTTCTTCGCGCGGAAAATATTCAACAATCATCTTTTCCTTTAGATCGGCCCAAGAGAGGGCATGAGCTTCATCGGTACCCACCGATTGAACATAGGTGTTCCACCATGTTAGAGCAATTCCGGAGAAAGTGTGGGTGGAGTATTTGACCTTGTCTTGATCCCGACAACCGCTTATGCTAAAGACGGCCTCGGTTTGTTCAAACCAACGAGTAAGCACAACCGGTCCCCCGGTTCCATCATAAGTGTGGGGTTTGCACCCCATGAAAGCTTTGTAGGAGCACCCTTCGCTAGAGTTACCGGCTCCTTGGTTATTGTTGTTATGGTTGTTGTTATTGTTGTTGTTAGACGAGTGACCGGCCATGGCCGCATCCACGGCGGTGGCTATCATGCGTTGTAAGGCTTGTTCGGGTGTTTCACGGCGTGGCGCACGACGAGGAGGCATTGTTCCTTCAAAACAAAAGAATACCGTTGGTTAGTATCCTAACTAATACTAACCGTGATATGGAATAAAGATAAAGAGAAAATTATCCTTGACTCGCCTTAAATTCTTTATGTCATGATGTCGGTATGTTCATATGAGTCACCGTAATATAATCCCGGAAATTATATTACCTTAACTCATGTGTGCATTCGACATTACCACATATAGTCAAGGTGGCGTGTCAATTAAATTATACAACGCAAGAGTAAGATAGAATAAGAGTAGATATGAGTAAGAGGGTTCGAGTATAAATGCACAAATAGTCAAGTAATCCCTATGTCAAGTCTATATGCCGGTTGTAGTCTAGACTCACCAATGTACCCTATGACTCGGGGTTGACACCAATGAACTCTAAATCCCTACAACCAAAGCTCTGATACCACTTGTAGCGACCCCGACAAATCGTCAAATGACGGCGTCATCTACGTATGGTCCCATTACATGTGTCGTAGGTCCTTATAACAAAGTTTGACCGAAAATATGTCGCATTCATTTCATAAAAGGATGTTTCAAAGTTTACAAAAGAAGTTCCCATAACGAGTACATAACAATGGTTAAAGTTTGTATGAAACACATGCGACACAATTTAAAGTAGCCAAAATACGCTCCACGTATGCAATATACTCGACATCCAATGAAAGTATCAAAAAGTATGCGCGGAAGCATGCATCACCTAAGTTCAAGGACCTGAGAAAACATAGAGAATCTGTCAACGAAAACGTTGGTGAAATCATAGTTGTATGCATAAAGTATATTTGTATCACAAGGTTTAGTATAAAACGTTTATCAAGCGTATACATCTCAAAAGATGTGTTTGTATCACGAGCACCCAATTATCAAGCTTAACTGAATCTTACCTCTGCATAATAGTGTTAGAACCTACACTATACATTGAAAGAACGTTTCATTCCTTCGAATGAGGGTTCGTTAAACCCGCATGGCCACACAACATAATTTCTCGCTTACACCCTACAAGTGTAACTAATGATAATTGGACTTGAGGCTTTTCGTTCTAACTCGTATGTATCTTTGCTTTTGTATAGTATTCAAAACGTTAAAGTATGAAAAGTATATGTAAGTATGTATTGTATATGTTTTCTCATCCCACGATTTTTAAAGTATAAAAGTGTTTGAAGAGTGGGCTATGATCTCACCTTTGATTGCAAGAGTGTATTAGTACTTCGACAAGTAAACGTTCAAAGAACAGTGCTAGTCTCGACCTAAACAAATAGGTTGTATCAATAACGATAGTCACGCAGGGTCAAAGATGTTCAATTAGTCCTGTGGCTCGACACGACTCGATTATGTAGCATGTGAAGCAAATTGTCAAGTTTCATGCAAGATACAAGTATAGAATCATGTTAGAAAGATTGCATAATTAATTGGTTAAGTTTGACAAAAAGTCAAACTTGGTCGGGTCAAAGTCAACGAAAAAGTCAACATGTTCGGGTCGGGTCCCGGACTATTTTTCTATGCTAATTATTCATATACAAGTGTATTAAAACAAGTTTCATGTGAATCGGAGGTCAATAGCTAGTCAAACATTTTGCGTGAAATGGGACAATTTGAGCAGATTCTGGCCAGGCCTATTGGCGCGCCGCGCAGGTATAGGGGCGCGCCGCGCCACCCACTGGGCAGGTCTGTTTCTGCTTTTCCACAAGTATGCACGAGCCAAAACCAATTCTAACACAACACTTGACCCGCAAACACTTATAATGCCTATCATACATTGTTGGAAAGGTATTTTGACGAGGGATGCAACTAAGCACATATCATCAATCAAATTTCCACTTACAACAACCAAAAACCACAATTAATGTTCCTCATTCAATGCATACAAGTCATAAATGCCATTTAATGATTTGGTAGCCAAATTACATGAACAATATGCCGTTTCGAAGGTAATTAAGCATACAACACAACCTAACACTTACAATTAGCATTTCGTGTCATTTAAAGTATCAAAAGTCCATTTCTAGTTCATGAAACCCTAACTCAAATTCACCAAATTTCATAATCAAGTTTAGAAGGTTTCTTTAACCAAACCATACATCATAACGAAGCTAACTGTAATGACCCGCACTTTTTCGATCGTTCTATACTTATAAGATTAATATTTATATAAATTAAACCTTACCAACATGATAAGCAATCCAAATTGTTAAGATTTATGTTTTTGAAAAGAGTTTTACACAACGTTTGACCGTCTAGTTTGACCGATGATATCACGAACTATACAATATATGATAATTATACATACATATTTAACATGATCTAAGGTTGTTTTAATATCTCATTTTGTATTAATAACAAAAAGTCATAAGTATATTTTGAAACTACTAACTTAAGTTTTCAAAACAATAACCATACGTAACGTTATTTGACATAAATACTGATGATTTATAATGTTTATACATATATCGTATAAGTAATGTATTTAATCATTTTTAAAGGGCTTTTATACATAAAACAATATAAGTATATTTACAAAAGATAGTTATATTTGAATTCTCGTTCCGTTTCCTCAATAATCCTATACGTATATCTAGGGTACTATACACAGCTTCTAGAAGTATTTACTATTGGTATATACCAATAGAAATCTTCAATTATTGGAATAATATGTCATTCATGACATAATAAATTTTAACTTATCTTAGATATTTTCACTAAAAACCAAATTTTCAAGCCTATAAATAAGCACCATTTCTAACTCATTTTTTTACACATTCATTTTCCAAATTTTACTTCCAATTTTCACACACACTTGCAAAACTCTCTCAACTTTTATTTTACTACTTCTTTCCAGCAACTTTACATTTTAAACTTGAGGTAAAAACTCTACTTCAACTCTTTTTCAATTCATATATTTATAGCTATATATATAAGAGTTTATAAACTAGAACATAGTTTGAATGATTTCAAACTTGTTCGCAAACTAAATAGATCCTTCTAACTTAACTTTTAAAATACTTCAAGACCTGTAATATAACTTAAAAATATGCTAATTTAACAAGGTATAACTTGGTTTTTCAAAGAACACCTTAAAAACTGTTTTTATGACGTCGGAGTGCAACCGGGGGCTGTTTTGGGTTGGATAATTAAAAACCATCTTAAACTTTGAATTGGAGGTTTATTTTCTGGAAAAATGATTTTTACTATGAATATGATAACACATAAAAATTTCATGATTTAACTCAAAGTATAAGTATTTTTAGAAAAATAATCATTTAAGGTTGTTTACATGATGGAAAATGATTAACTTCATAAGTTTCACTAAAGTTTGACCTATGACCTGTGATTTCGAATACAAACTAAGGTATTTACAGTTCATAGTCTTAAAGAGGGACTCGATCCAAGGAAGTGGCAAGTTGAATCAACGAAAACGGAGTTGTAACGAAGAAACTATGACCAAAACGAGATCGGATATCTAAGACTAGTTTGGCTACGAAAATAATTGGAGAAAATTAAATAAATCACATCTTTTTAAAATAACATGATATTTTATATATATGTACTCATAATTTAATTTTATATGGTTCAGGATCACCCGTAAACAATACGAGAAGATTAATCATAAGATCCCATGATTGTACGCAACACGTCATTTTACAACACCGGTACTTTATGTACGCAACACGTCATTTGACAACACCGGTATCATGGGTCAAGATTAATCTCGACCAATACATATACGATGGGGGTTTTTATTTATTTCATTGGGGGTTTATTAAACACCTAAAAATGAACCATTAAAATTGAATTACTAACATCGGACTGCTAACTACGGACTAAGAAATTATTAAAACTATTAAAAGTATAAAAAGTATATATATGTGACGATTGTTTAAAATAGAAATATATTGATAAACTATATATGGATAGGTTCGTGAAATCAATCGGAGACCAAGTCGAAATTACATATCTTCAAGACGAAAGTGAGTATATAGTCCCACTTTTAAACTCTAAATATTTCGGGATGAGAATACATGTATTTTATGTTTTACGTTATGGACACAAGTAACTGAAAAATATATTCTACGTTGAGTTGTACCACTGGCATACTTCCCTGTAGCTTGGTAACTAATATTTACAGCGGTATTGTAAACGCGAATCCTGTTGATAGATCTATCGGGCCTGACAACCCCAACCGGACTGGACGACCAGTATTCAACGGTTGCACAGTACTTCGTTTCGTGACTACACTTGGTACGGTGTAGTAAGATTTCATAATAAAGGGAATATGCGACGTGATTAAATGTTAAGTATGGTTACCAAGTGCTCAACCACTTAGAATATTTTTATTAAACTGTTTATATATGAAATCTTGTGGTCTATATATATATTGCTGCCGGCACTAAACCTATATCTCACCAACTTTATGTTGACGTTTTAAACATGTTTATTCTCAGGTGATAATTAGAAGTTTCCGCTGCATTATGTTGAATTTGAGCAGGATCTTGCGTACGCATATTTGTGTCAAAAATAAAACTGCATACCCGAGGATTTGTGTTGTAAAATATACTAGAAATCATGTTGTTATCATTATTTGTAAAGTTTGTAAGTCGAAGATTATCGCTAAACGATAATCATCTTTCTATCGTCTAAAGCTTGTATCAAAAATAAGATTTGTGGTTTGTAATGTAAAATATATGCAGTTTTCTTTTAAAAATGTCTCATATAGAGGTCAATACCTCGCAATGAAATCATACGTTATCTAACTCGTTCTTAGGGTTAAGGACGGGTTATGACATGTGGTATCGGAGCGGTGGTCTTAGCGAACCAGGTTTGCATTAGTGTGTCTAACTGATAAGTCGTTAGGATACATTAGTAAGTCTGGACTTTGACCGGGTCTGATTTCAAAAACCATTGCTTATCACTGTTGGTTAAAATTTATATGTAAATATTATGTAGTACTAATGAGTTAGTTGTGGTGTGATAGATGTCGGGCTCAAAACTTATTATCACATTCAGCGACTCCGAATCAGAATCTTCAGATGGTGTTCCAGTCATTAACCTATCCGATGACGAAAATAATATCTTTGGGGAAGACTCACAAATTCCGGATGAACCAACTATAGAAAATTTGGAAAGTGAACCCGAGGAGGAAAGTGAACCCGAGGAAATTACGAAAGACAAGTTCGAACAAGGAAAGAAACGAAAAGCTAATGAATTAGAAAATTCAAATCCCGAGTTTAGGGAGGATGATGTGGCACCAACTCCACTAAACACTACCACCCCTATTCCCGCTATTCCTATTCGTGCTGTCCCGGCATCTAGTTCTTCAGCCCCACCGCCAAAATATAGGCATACAGCTAGGATAAGCGTTAGGCCATTCATTGGAACTAAACGTCCTAGAAAATAGACCAAACGATGCGCTGCCGTATTAAACCATGGGATCATATAATGTTTTGTATAATATTATTAGTGTGGTTTGCTTAATGTTCGATGTAAGATAAGCATATGTAAAATAGTGAAGTGTGAAATGCAATAATTTTCCATGGTTAAGTATTATTTAGATTGTAGTAATTGGTTCGGTACTAAGCTATTAAGTATGAACATTAACGGGTAGGTACTACCCTAGATATAATTATAAAACGCTAATAAGAAGAAAAGGCTTTTATAATAATACCTGGTTCATATTATTAATAAGCTATAATGTACTGTAAATATACACTACATCTATAATATTCCATGTGAATAATTATTTTCTTTTCATTCTTAGAAGAATATGGCGCGATTGAACCGAATGACGGAACAAGAAATCCATGAACTCATCAATCAGCGAGTGAACGACAGAATGTTATGGGTCGAGGCTGCAAGAGGTGCTGCAGTTAACCCAAATCCTCGTGTGGGGTGCACTTACAAAACTTTTCAAGCTTGCAAGCCCTCATCATTCAGTGGAACAGAAGGACCGATCGGTTTAACCCGGTGGATAGAAAAGATGGAAACTGTGTTCAAAATCAGTGGTTGTGTTGAAAAGGACATGACCAAATACGCATCGTGCACTTTACAAGATAGTGCACTCACGTGGTGGAAAAATTATGTGAAGGCTGTAGGAGGAGATGTAGCTTATGATACTCCGTGGGAAGAATTCAAAACAATGTTAATCAATGAATATTGTCCAAGGAACGAGGTTAGGAAGTTGGAAGATGAGTTACGAAGTCTGAAGGTTATTGGTACTGAAATCACCAACTACAATCAGCGATTCATGGAATTAGTTTTGCTATGTCCTGAATTGGTTCCAACCGAAGAACGGAAGATTGAAATGTACAAAGATGGTTTGCCCAAAAAGGTCAAGGCAAATGTTACAGCATCGAAACCTAAGACAATTCATGAAGCTATAACCATGGCAAACGAGCTAATGGATCAGGTCATTTTGGATAAGAAAGCATTCAATACTGATGTGAAGGTATCAGGTAACAAGAGAAAGTGGAATGGAAGCTATGATCGAGGTAATCAACAACAAACTTTTAAGAAACAAGAAACCCAGAAAGGTGCGGGTAGTGGTTCAGGTTTTGGTTACAAAGGACAAAGTCCTTTATGCAACCGATGTCACAAACATCACTTTGGTTACTGTAGTGTGGTATGCAACAAATGTAATCGACAGGGTCATCTTGCTGAAGATTGTAGGGCTCTCGTTACGAATACAAATGGTGCCAAGACTCCTGCCACCAACGCAAATAGAACTGCTTTGGCTACCATTACTTGTTTTGGGTGTGGAAAACAAGGCCACTATAAGAGCCAGTGCCCGAATCCAGAGAAGAATATTGGACCTGCACGTGGAAGAGCATTTGTTATTAATGCTAAAGAGGCATGTGAAGACCCGGAGCTTGTTACGGGTACGTTTACCATTAATAACTTATCCGCATCTATTATATTTGATACTGGTGCTGATAGAAGTTACGTGTGTAGAGACTTTCACGCTAAATTGAATTGTTCATCATTACCTCTCGATGCTAAGTACATGATTGAGTTAGCTAATGGTAAACTAATTAAAGCCGATAAAATTTGCCGTGATTGTAAAATAAATTTAGCCGGAGAAACGTTTAAAATTGACTTGATACCCGTAGAATTAGGAAGTTTTGATGTAATAGTCGGCATGGACTGGATGTCCAAAATAGGAGCTGAAGTTGTGTGCGCCAAGAAGGCAATTCGCATTCCTCGTAAGGATAAAACGCCAGTAATGATTTATGGAGAGAAGGGTAACTCAAAGCTAAAACTCATTAGTTATTTGAAAGCTCAAAAGTGCTTGAAGAAAGGGTGCTATGCTATCTTAGCACATGTTAATAAAGTCGAAACAAAGGAAAAAGTGAAGAGCATCAATGACGTGCCTGTGGCAAGAGATTTTCCTGAAGTCTTTCCGGAAAAGTTGCCGGGATTACCTCCATTTAGATCTGTAGAATTTCAAATAGATTTAGTACCAGGAGCTGCACCAGTGGCTCGTGCTCCATATAGACTTGCACCGTCCGAGTTAAAAGAACTTTAGAGTCAGTTAAAAGAATTACTGGATCATGGATTCATACGACCAAGTACTTCACCGTGGGGAGCTCCGATTCTATTTGTTAAAAAGAAAGATGGATCTTTTAGGATGTGTATAGATTATCGTGAATTAAATAAGTTAACTATCAAGAATCGGTATCCACTACCGAGAATTGACGACTTATTTGATCAACTCCAAGGATCATGTGTGTACTCAAAAATTGACTTAAGGTCGGGCTATCATCAATTACGTGTCAAAGAAGAAGATATACCGAAAACTGCTTTTCGGACACGTTATGGTCATTACGAATTTTTGGTTATGCCGTTTGGATTGACGAATGCGCCAGCTGTATTCATGGACCTCATGAATCGAGTTTGTAGTCCGTATTTAGATAAGTTTGTTATCGTTTTCATTGATGATATTCTTATCTATTCCAAGAGTGAGCAAGAGCATGAAGAGCATTTAAGGTTGATATTAGAGTTGTTGAGAAAAGAACAACTATATGCTAAATTTTCTAAGTGTGCTTTTTGGTTGAAAGAAGTTCAATTTCTTGGCCACGTTGTTAGTAGCAAAGGAATTCAGGTTGATCCAGCAAAAACTGAAGCCATTGAAAAATGGGAGACTCCTAAGACACCAACGCAGATACGTCAATTTTTGGGTTTAGCCGGTTATTATAGAAGGTTTATTCAAGATTTTTCCCGAATAGCTAAGCCGTTGACAGCGTTAACGCAAAAAGGGAAGAAATATGAATGGACTTCTGAGCAGGAGAGTGCATTTCAATTACTAAAGAAGAAGTTAACTACGGCGCCTATTTTATCGTTACCAGAAGGGAACGATGATTTTGAAATATATTGTGACGCTTCGCGACAAGGTTTTGGTTGCGTTCTTATGCAACGAAAGAAAGTTATTGCATACGCATCCCGACAATTGAAGATTCACGAGCGGAATTATACGACGCATGATCTAGAACTGGGAGCAGTCGTGTTTGCATTGAAGATATGGAGACACCACTTGTATGGGGTTAAATGCACTGTGTTTACTGATCATAAAAGCCTTCAACATATTTTTGATCAGAAACAGCTGAACATGAGACAACGTAGGTGGGTCGAGTTAATAAACGACTATGATTGTGAAATTCGTTATCATCCCGGGAAGGCGAACGTGGTGGCCGATGCTTTAAGCAGAAAGGAACGAGAACCAATTCGAGTACGAGCGATGAACATAAAAATTCGCATGAATCTCAACTCACAAATCAAAGAAGTTCAACGAGAAGCACTTACTAAAGAAAATATAGGAAATGAAATAATGAAGAAGTATGAGAAGCAACTCGTTATGCGGGAAGATGGAATTCGATATTTTGCAAATCGTATTTGGGTACCGAAGTTGGGTGGATTAAGGAAGTTGATATTAAATGAGGCACATAAGACAAGATACTCGATACATCCTGGAGTTGGAAAGATGTACCAAGATCTTAAGACACATTATTGGTGGCCTAATTTAAAGACAGACGTTGCAACATATGTTGGGGAATGTTTAACTTGTTCCAAAGTCAAAGCTGAACACCAGAAGCCGTCAGGGTTACTTCAACAACTAGAAATCCCAGAATGGAAATGGGATGGTATTACCATGGATTTCATCACGAAGTTACCAAAGACTGCCTGGGGATACGACACCATTTGGGTGATTGTTGATCGTCTCACCAAGTCTGCACACTTCTTGCCTATAAAGGAAACGGATAGAATGGAGAAACTATTACGATTGTATATAAAGAAAGTTGTTTCAAGGCATGGAATACCTATTTCCATTATATCCGATCGTGATAGTAGATTTACATCAAAGTTCTGGCAATCACTACAGGAGGCCCTAGGAACTCGTTTGGATATGAGTACCGCGTATCATCCGCAAACCGACGGGCAGAGTGAAAGAACGATTCAGACTCTTGAAGACATGCTCAGGGCATGTGTGATCGATTTTGGAAACGGATGGGATAAATATCTACCATTAGCAGAATTCTCGTATAATAATAGTTATCATGCGAGCATTAAAGCTGCGCCATTCGAAGCATTGTACGGAAGGAAGTGTAGATCTCCTATTTGTTGGAATGAAGTAGGAGATCGACAATTAACTGGTCCCGAGATCATACACGAAACGACTGAGAAGATAGTACAAATCAAGGAGAGATTGAAAACAGCCCGTAGTCGCCAAAAGAGCTACGCCGATGTTCGAAGGAAACCATTAGAGTTTCAGATCGGTGACATGGTTATGTTAAAGGTGTCACCTTGGAAAGGTGTAATACGTTTTGGAAAAAGGGGTAAACTAAACCCAAGGTATGTAGGCCCGTTCAAGATCATCGAACGCATTGGACCGGTAGCTTATCGACTCGAGTTACCGCAACAACTCGCCAGAGTACATAATACCTTTCACGTCTCAAACCTTAAGAAGTGTCTTGCAAAGGAAGACCTCACCATTCCTCTTAAAGAAATCCATGTCGACGAGAAACTACAATTCATCGAAGAACCAATCGAAATCATGGATCGTGAAGTTAAACGGCTCAAGCAGAGCAACATACCGATCGTTAAGGTTCGTTGGAATGCTAGAAGGGGTCCCGAGTTTACTTGGGAACGAGAGGATCAAATGAAACAAAAATATCCACACTTGTTTTCCGATGACGCAAAATAGGTACAATTTTAAAATTTCGGGACGAAATTTATTTAACGGGTAGGTACTGTAATGACCCGCACTTTTTCGATCGTTCTATACTTATAAGATTAATATTTATATAAATTAAACCTTACCAACATGATAAGCAATCCAAATTGTTAAGATTTATGTTTTTGAAAAGAGTTTTACACAACGTTTGACCGTCTAGTTTGACCGATGATATCACGAACTATACAATATATGATAATTATACATACATATTTAACATGATCTAAGGTTGTTTTAATATCTCATTTTGTATTAATAACAAAAAGTCATAAGTATATTTTGAAACTACTAACTTAAGTTTTCAAAACAATAACCATACGTAACGTTATTTGACATAAATACTGATGATTTATAATGTTTATACATATATCGTATAAGTAATGTATTTAATCATTTTTAAAGGGCTTTTATACATAAAACAATATAAGTATATTTACAAAAGATAGTTATATTTGAATTCTCGTTCCGTTTCCTCAATAATCCTATACGTATATCTAGGGTACTATACACAGCTTCTAGAAGTATTTACTATTGGTATATACCAATAGAAATCTTCAATTATTGGAATAATATGTCATTCATGACATAATAAATTTTAACTTATCTTAGATATTTTCACTAAAAACCAAATTTTCAAGCCTATAAATAAGCACCATTTCTAACTCATTTTTTTACACATTCATTTTCCAAATTTTACTTCCAATTTTCACACACACTTGCAAGAACTCTCTCAACTTTTATTTTACTACTTCTTTCCAGCAAATTTACATTTTAAACTTGAGGTAAAAACTCTACTTCAACTCTTTTTCAATTCATATATTTATAGCTATATATATAAGAGTTTATAAACTAGAACATAGTTTGAATGATTTCAAACTTGTTCGCAAACTAAATAGATCCTTCTAACTTAACTTTTAAAATACTTCAAGACCTGTAATATAACTTAAAAATATGCTAATTTAACAAGGTATAACTTGGTTTTTCAAAGAACACCTTAAAAACTGTTTTTATGACGTCGGAGTGCAACCGGGGGCTGTTTTGGGTTGGATAATTAAAAACCATCTTAAACTTTGAATTGGAGGTTTATTTTCTGGAAAAATGATTTTTACTATGAATATGATAACACATAAAAATTTCATGATTTAACTCAAAGTATAAGTATTTTTAGAAAAATAATCATTTAAGGTTGTTTACATGATGGAAAATGATTAACTTCATAAGTTTCACTAAAGTTTGACCTATGACCTGTGATTTCGAATACAAACTAAGGTATTTACAGTTCATAGTCTTAAAGAGGGACTCGATCCAAGGAAGTGGCAAGTTGAATCAACGAAAACGGAGTTGTAACGAAGAAACTATGACCAAAACGAGATCGGATATCTAAGACTAGTTTGGCTACGAAAATAATTGGAGAAAATTAAATAAATCACATCTTTTTAAAATAACATGATATTTTATATATATGTACTCATAATTTAATTTTATATGGTTCAGGATCACCCGTAAACAATACGAGAAGATTAATCATAAGATCCCATGATTGTACGCAACACGTCATTTTACAACACCGGTACTTTATGTACGCAACACGTCATTTGACAACACCGGTACCATGGGTCAAGATTAATCTCGACCAATACATATACGATGGGGGTTTTTATTTATTTCATTGGGGGTTTATTAAACACCTAAAAATGAACCATTAAAATTGAATTACTAACATCGGACTGCTAACTACGGACTAAGAAATTATTAAAACTATTAAAAGTATAAAAAGTATATATATGTGACGATTGTTTAAAATAGAAATATATTGATAAACTATATATGGATAGGTTCGTGAAATCAATCGGAGACCAAGTCGAAATTACATATCTTCAAGACGAAAGTGAGTATATAGTCCCACTTTTAAACTCTAAATATTTCGGGATGAGAATACATGTATTTTATGTTTTACGTTATGGACACAAGTAACTGAAAAATATATTCTACGTTGAGTTGTACCACTGGCATACTTCCCTGTAGCTTGGTAACTAATATTTACAGCGGTATTGTAAACGCGAATCCTGTTGATAGATCTATCGGGCCTGACAACCCCAACCGGACTGGACGACCAGTATTCAACGGTTGCACAGTACTTCGTTTCGTGACTACACTTGGTACGGTGTAGTAAGATTTCATAATAAAGGGAATATGCGACGTGATTAAATGTTAAGTATGGTTACCAAGTGCTCAACCACTTAGAATATTTTTATTAAACTGTTTATATATGAAATCTTGTGGTCTATATATATATTGCTGCCGGCACTAAACCTATATCTCACCAACTTTATGTTGACGTTTTAAACATGTTTATTCTCAGGTGATAATTAGAAGTTTCCGCTGCATTATGTTGAATTTGAGCAGGATCTTGCGTACGCATATTTGTGTCAAAAATAAAACTGCATACCCGAGGATTTGTGTTGTAAAATATACTAGAAATCATGTTGTTATCATTATTTGTAAAGTTTGTAAGTCGAAGATTATCGCTAAACGATAATCATCTTTCTATCGTCTAAAGCTTGTATCAAAAATAAGATTTGTGGTTTGTAATGTAAAATATATGCAGTTTTCTTTTAAAAATGTCTCATATAGAGGTCAATACCTCGCAATGAAATCATACGTTATCTAACTCGTTCTTAGGGTTAAGGACGGGTTATGACACTAGTAACACTAGGAATAAGATTAAAACATGAACTCTTAGCATCAAACAACATATGAACACTCAAAATTCAAGATTAAGCATGTGAACTTTCAATATGAACTAGTTACATCGAAATAGCAAGAACAAGCATACAAAACACATAATCATACTAGACTTGAGCCATAGACACTAATTAACAACCTTTTAACTCAAAAATCTCAAGAACACATAATATTAGTGATTTTAGAAAGTTACCCAAATTTGATGAAATCGGTATGGAATCGGAGAGGAGATCACGAGGAGTTCAAATATGTAATTTGTTTTGATCGAATCCTTCTTGAACGAATTTGGATGAGGAATTGCTTTTTGATGAATTTAAAGAATGGTGGAAGTATTAGATGAAAAGGAAAAATTAAATGAAGAAATGAGGTGGAAGAGTTTGACTAGTCAAGTGGCTAGTCACCACTTTGGTGTCTTGGCGAAACAAGTCCCTCAAGTTGCAATCGGGTGCGTTAAATTACCTAAAACAAGATAATTGAAACGCGTATTAACGGAAGATGTTATAAACATATAACGGAGTTTAAAATAGTTAAACGGAAAAGTTGACGGAAAAAGGCGGGATGTTACACATTTGCCTTTTTACCCTTTATATTTTTGGGCTGAGAATACATGCGCAATTTTTTATATAAATGATTTACAAAATAAACACAAGTACGTGAAACTACATTCTATGGTTGAATTATCGAAATCGAATATGCCCCTTTTTATTAAGTCTGGTAATCTAAGAATTAGGGAACAGACACCCTAATTGACGCGAACTCTAAAGATAGATCTATCGGGCCCAACAAGCCCCATCCAAAGTACCGGATGCTTTAGTACTTCGAAATTTATATCATGTCCGAAGGAAGATCCCGGAATGATGGGGATATTCTTATATGCATATTGTGAATGTCGGTTACCAGGTGTTCAATCCATATGAATGATATTTTTGTCTCTATGCATGGGACGTATATTTATGAGAACTGGAAATGAAATTCTTGTGGTCTATTAAAATGATGGAAATAAATAATTATGATAAACTAATGAACTCACCAACCTTTCGGTTGACACTTTAAAGCATGTTTATTCTCAGGTTTTAAAGAAATCTTTCGCTGTGCATTTGCTCATTTGAAAGATATTACTTGGAGTCTTTCATAGCATATTTCGAAGAACGTTGCATTCGAGTTATTGAGTTCATCAAAGATTATTATTAAATCAATTTATAGTTGGATAGTGGATATTATGAAATGGTATGCATGCCTGTCAATTTTTGATGTAAAGAAAGTTTGTCTTTTAAAAACGAATGCAATGTTTGTAAAATGTATCATATAGAGGTCAAATACCTCGCAATGTAATCAACTATTGTGAATCGTTTATAATGTATATGAACGGGTCCTTTCAACTTAAGTGAGTTGTGCTTCATGTCTTAGACTTGCACTTGGGTTATGATGGTCAAATCTTGGTCAAGATGATGCAAACACATCAACGAGTTGTACACTTGAAGCTATATGCATCAAGGATGAGAACCGTGATAAGCATCAAGCACCGGAACCCATTATTTTCTGTTTACTGTCTTCTACCTAGTGTTTTGGTGAGTCTGTAACAGACCAGTAGACCTGGGCTGTTGTGATTATGATTTTCAAATAGATCTTTTCTAGTAGATAACTTTTCATATAGGACTCATCATAATCCGAGTTACGGTTTAGGATTTATGGCCCTCCGATCGTCGCTATGTCCTTTTAACGTTGTGCAGAAATTTCTGACCTACTCGCACTTAGACCGTCGCCACGGTCAAACAAAGACGAGTTTGCTTCTGTAAATTTTACCACACTTAAAGGACTCATATACGGAACCATGGCCACTGGTCTCACCTTAATTCAGTAAGGGTAGAGGCCGTGGTGACCGACTGAAGTCAGCCTTTGTTTTAAACTACTTTCATAAACGAAACTTACTTTACGCCTTTTGTTTGATGATGAATGATGATGACCCTTAAGACCTTATTTACATACTTTTAAACCTATTAAGACGATTTACTGACTTAGTACTATTTGACTTAGGTTGAGGACTTTCGGACCGATTACTTGCACACCTTTTCCGAACCGACTTTACGACTACATTATCATTGTGAGTTATAGCATTCCCTTTTTACTTTAACTTATTTTGGGAACTGAGAATACATGCGGATTTTATGTTTTACATACTAGGCACGAGTACTTAAACTTATATATGTGTGGGTTATACAACGGCATAAACATTTCCTTTAACTCGGTAACGTTTAATCATTGGTTTTTGAACCGTGAACGCGAATCTTAGATATGGATCCATAGGGTTTGACATCCCCACTCGGGCTAGTAGCGCTAGCATTTAACGAGTGTTTAATACTTCGTAGACATACGCACTTGCCAAGTGTACTTTCAGGGGGTATAAACGTTAAGTTAGTTACCAAGTGCCCACGGTTAACATATACTTTATCATACTGTTTTGAAACGCTCGTTATAGCACTGAAATCTCGTGGCCTACCTTACATATTGTTATACTTAAACTATAGCTCACCAACCTTTGTGTTGACGTTTTTAAGCATGTTTTTCTCAGGTGCTTGAGGTTAGCTTCCGCTGTGTACTAGTCTTGCTGTAGACACCCGCTGCTTAGAGTTGTCATCGCATGAACTACTTTACCTTGCATTCAAACATTAGTACTTTTGAACTATGACTTGTAACGACCATTGTGGTCACATACACTTATTATTTGCTTCTACTTAGTGAAGCATGCTTTTGAAATGTAAAACATTTGATGTCGGTTATGACATCACCTTTTTATCGTGAATGCAACATCTTTAATTACAGCATATAGTACTTAACCTTGTAATGATCCTGTTGTTGATGATTCGTACACGATGATTTTGTACGGTGCGTCACAAATTCATCAATTCAATCAATCAAATGAAAACAAAACGTAAAAAAAAAAAAAAAAAAAAAAAATACAATAATATTCATCAACAACAACAACAACAACAACATACCCAATCCCACATGTGTGAGGTATGGGGGAGGTGAGACGTAGACAATCCTTCCTCTATCTTAGAATAAAGAGAAATCATTTCTCCACCCCGAGTGAAACAGTCACAAGAGTAGAGAGAGTCACAATAATATTCATGTCAGTAAATATTTCGAATCAAGAAGTTCTTACATATATTGCCCTATAAAACTTTATAATCACAATATTTACCTATTTGAATAAAAAAATATCACTTGAGCTCATTTTACAACACCCAAAGTCGTCAAATATATTCAATTAATCAATTTTAGTGTTATTTATTTATTCAATACATGTCAACTATGATTACATGTCAACTACGTCAACTATGATTAGAGATACTCGTATATATTATTTATATTTATTTAATAATAACATAAGGTATTTTTATACTGGTGAGAGGATTATCTTTTAGTCATCGATCATTAAATGTCGTTTAAATTTTTTGCAGAACTTGAAATGCAAATACCAAAGAATTCTACAATGACATAAATTACTAGTGCAGCAAGAGACTCATAAGACGAAAATATCAATTCCGACAAAGAATAAAATAGTAATAAATAATACTCTGTATAAATGATTTATTTCAGTTACCGAATAAATGAGGACATGATGAATGCGAATTTTTACAAATAACACTTTTATACACTTATGATTATTATTATTATTGATAAAGAGCTTCTACCTTACACGGCTCTTCTATAGAGGAGTCGTGTGAGGTGGAAGCACACTTTCTATTTTACTTAGCCTACTTCTTTAACATTCCCAGTAATGAATAGACTAGCTAAGACTTAAAAGTTCAGTTATTTGATCATTAATCATCAGTAACTAATGTTCAGTTTTTAATTGTTCTTTTTGAAAAGTATTGAAATAATAATAATCTAGGGCTCGGTGCTCCACAAATCGGGGAGGATAGATGAAGACGTGTCGCACCGAATTAAGATAGGGTGGGTGAAGTGGAGAGCAGCGACTGGAGTCTTATGCGACAAGAAGATCCCCCTTAAGCTGAAAGGGAAATTCTTCAAGGTGGCAATTAGACCTGCCATGTTATACGGATCGGAGTGTTGGCCAACGACGAAAGCATAAGAGAGGAGGATGGAAGTGGCAGAGATGAGGATGCTTAGGTGGACATGTGGTAAAACCATGTTAGATATGATTCCAAATAGTGTTTTTAGGGAGAACCTGAAAGTTAGAAGCATCATCGACAAGCTTAGAGAAGAACGGCTTCGATGGTTTGGGCATGTGAGAAGACGACCTCCTACTGCCCCTGTTAGGAGGGTCGAGGCACTTACGGTTGACGGCGTACGGAGAAGGGGTAGACCTACGCGTAGGTGGGAGGATAGAATAAAGCTCGAGTTGAAGGATCTTTTATTGACCGAGGACATGACCTCTGATAGGGTTGCGTGGAGGACTAGAATTAGAATAGACGGGTAGGTTGTTTGGTTTGTTTGTGTGTTTGTGGGTCTGTGTGGGTGTCCTCTGTCACTATGTTCTTTGTTGGTTTGTTATTATTTTATTTTTTTTTTTTTTTTGTATGTTTTCTTTTGTTGTGCGATTTTTTTTTATGGACCCATGCTTGGTTTGTGTAGGTTTGGGCGTGTTAGTTTCCCTGTGTTTGTATGGATGTTCGTGTTTGTATGTATGTTTTTATGTTTGTTCGCAGGTTTATGTATGTTTGTTTGTTTGGATGTACACTTGTTTGCTTTTCTGCATGCCTTGGATTGTATGTATGTATATTTATATGTATGTATGTATGGTTCTATGTTTGGATGTATGTATATTTGTATGTATGTATGTTTTCTATCTTTGTATGCGTTTGTAGGTTTTCCCGTATGTAGAAATGCGTGTAGGTAGGTATCTATGATTGTACGTTGGTATGTTTATGTAGGTTTGGGTAGATACGGTTTTATGTATGTTTGTAGGTGTATTTTTTAGATTTGCTTGCTATGATGTGTTTTTATCTGTATGTGGACATAAATGCTTTTTGCCCCTTTAGGGCATCTTTACTTTATACGCCTTGTGCTCCGAATAACACTCTAAGGTACTTTTTTTTTTTTTTTTTTTTTTTTTGATACGACTCTGTTTCGGGAGCCATCAGCAAGCGTCTACTTATTGGCGACTTGACTGTAGCTTAGAGCCTAAATCGAATCCTAGGCAACTCTTAAAACCCATGAAAATTTGTTCCACCATTTTCATGGCGTCGACTTTTCCTTTTTACGAGTTATTTATTTATTTATCAATTTTATTTATTTTTATTTTTTTTCATCTTTGTGGCCGGAGGTCCGTTAGAAGCAATCTCTTTATCCGTCGAACATAGAGAGAGAGGACTTTCTCTACCCTTGTGAGTGTTTCACTCGGGGTGATGAAATGACCTCTCTTTGTCCTAGGGTAGAGGAAGGATTGTCTAAGTCTCACCTCCCCCATACCCTACATGTGTGGGATTGGGTATTGTTGTTGTTGTCGTCTTTCAGTTTATTCAACCTGTTGTGTGGTTACAACAAGACAAAATTACTCCCGTCGTCCTTGAACATATAGTGAAATCATACGCGTCGTCCTCAAAGTTTTTTTTTTGCGTTCGTCGTCACTGAACTTGCATTTTATAACTTGTGTCGTCCTTCTGTTAACTGTCCGTCTCTTTTCTCCGTTAACCTGGCACATGTGAGGGCAATTCTGTCATTTTATATCTTTTATAGTTCAAGGACTACCGGCGTAAATAATTTAGATATTTTCTTTTCTTTTTTATTTTTTCCTTTTTCTTTTCTCTTTTCTATTTTAAAACTCATTTTCTTTTTTCCTTTTTCCTTTTTATTTTCCAGATGGTGAAATCCACAACTTCAACAAAAAAAATACTCTGTACAAAAAAAAATTAAATCTTTATTTAAATATGATTTATACAAAAAAAATTTGTACTGTAAATCAACTATCAGAAAATGAAAAAGTTTCACTTCGATTCTTCTATCAACAAATCGATTGGGGTCACAGATCTGGTTGCTATTTCGATTTTGGGGTTACAGATATGGATTCAACATCATCATCGTCGTCTCAAATTCTAATTCTCCAAATCAAAATGATAGAACGAAATGTAAAAGTGCAAAGTTGTGTGAATTCATACGGTGAAACTACCTGGAAAGTCTCAAATCCTAATTCTCCAAATCAAGGATGAATTCATGAAGTCAAACTTCATCTCAAAAAGTCAACTGTATCGATCATGATAAAATTCGTGATGTATGATATGTTTCAGCTTCTGATTTTGATCAATGATTGTTAGACGTTCGATTTGAAGCATATTTTGTAAAGGAATCGCGTACTAAAACGCAACGGATTTCGTTTGTGAATTTCAAGTTCACTGTGCTTGTTCATCACGAATTCTGCAAATTTGTTGTAGTTTTAGTCATTGATTCTTCATATTTTATGTTAGTCGCTACCGTTAGAGACTCATACAATGAATTTTAGGCTTCAGTTTGTTCGATTTGGAGTTTGGAATTCATTTGGTACGTGTTCATCAGCTGAAAAATGAAATTGCTGAAAAATATATAGTACTGATTATTATTTGTTGATTTTGTATAGGTATTTTCAAGATGAAATTGCTTATTGATTTATATTTATAATTTTTATAATGAAAAAAATGAGAAGCTTGTGAAGATGAAACTAGGGTTTGTAAAATATTGGGGATTGGGGATGAAGATGAAGATAATGGAAGAAAGGAGGAAAGACAAAATTACACCGGTCGTCCTTAAACATATAGTGAATGACAGAATTGCCCTCATATGTTTGGCACATGCTAGAGGTTAACGGAGAAAAGAGACGGACAGTTAACAAAAGGACGACACAAGTTATAAAATGCAAGTTCAGTGACGATGAACGCAAAAAAAAAACTTTGAGGACGACGCGTATGATTTTACTATATGTTCAAGGACGACGGGAGTAATTTTGTCTTACAACAAAGATCATTTGCATTTTAAAGTGCTTTAGACATTACTGAAACCAACTAAAAAGAAGTTAACTTTCAATATATAGTGCTTAACTTTCGAAAGCACAATCTTATTTTATATCAGGATGAACTTGTGGCTATCCATGACAACCACAAGGTTAGATCATGATCTACAATACAACATATGATGTGTAGGTCTATGGAAAGTTACAAACAAAAGCTGCTATCGAGTTTTTTCAAAGATAACTTATGTGCAGTTTTCTAGGGATGTGCATCAAATGATAAATGCACCAACTTATTCACAAAATTTGGCAGTTCAAAACTTGGCAGTTCAAACAATTTTCGATAAATTATAGGTAACCTCTTGGCCGAAACAGAAAAATCTCGTGTAATAAAGTTAGTACACACGAGCCTTCGGAGGGAAAGTCTCAACCTCGTCATCAAGAGTATTCATATGAACTGGCCTGTAGTCTAACCGGACCTTCTCATTTTCCCAGTATCTGCACGTTTTAAAATAAATAAAATGCAGTTATATTGAGAAATAATATAAAAAACAGATTTACCATTTGCGAATATGGTACAAGTATTACAGTTAATATCTCAACTTATGCAAAGCGCTACAACACTAGTATTTAACTGTAATAAGGTTTACTACCATGATGCCCAAATGTAGAGCTGCAAATTAATACCCATACTGCATATCCATTTAAATTTCGGTACGCTGATTCTGAAGGCAGTTTTGTATAATAGATATATAAAATTGTAACATAACAATAAGATTACAAAAATCAGTATTTAATTTACTTGTTAAACTGTATGTGCTAGTAAATGTAATTACAAAGTACACACATTGCTAATAACCCCGAGTTTTCATAATTGGTTTAACTCCCATCAAGCATCACGTACGTAAACTCGTTCGGTATAAACAGAAGTGGTAACAAATTTTATATAGCCAACTCCTATCATGTGTGTATGTGTACGTGAACAAGTGTATATTAAGGGGGGAGAGAGAGAGAGAGAGAGAGAGAGAGAGAGAGAGAGAGAGAGAGAGAGAGAGAGAGAGAGATACCCTAGTGTGTGTTTCATCCACTTCTCATCATCTCTTTTCTGCAAGAGCATATAATTCCAATTTTGATTAGACAAAATAAGATAAGAGATGAGCGGACTAAATAAAGAATTTGTGATATGAACTACCCGAAAAATCTTCACGAGCATGAGCTCCTCTACTTTCTTTCCTAGCTTCAGCTGAATGCATGGTAATACATGCATTAATTAAAAGGTTTTCCAACTCTATGGTCTCTATCAAGTCCGAGTTCCTGTAATATGCATACAGCGTGTATGAGTTTTAAAACAGAGTACTTCAATGAAACAGTGAATGTTAAAAATTGAAAGAAGTTTACCAAATCAAGCTTCGGTCTTTCAATTTAACATCGTGATAGCTCTCCCATGCTTTGTCAATCAAAGTGCAACCTGCAATCACTCCAATAATGAGCTAATATATAACAAAGAATAATAAATTAATTTGACAAAGGTTGTAATGTATCCTATGATGATAGAAGTAGAACAGAGTTGTAGTTTAATATATTTTAACATATAATATTTTTAAACTTTCTAGATAATAATTAATTAATTGAAAACTTCTTAACCAAGATATATTAATTTCACTATTGTAAACATTATAATATCTCAAACACGATGATTTATAATGATAGACTATATAATATTATATTACAAATAATATAATTTCATTTTCATTATATATAAATATCTAACGAGTACACAAACTAATCAAAAAGAAGATCTAACATTACTGAGTCTTTAAACAAGATGCTTGAAAAAGATCAACGTGGTAAATAAACGAACACTGTACACCAAATATGGTGTGAATTGGCAACATAAATAGTTTTACACCGAAAGTTAGAGCAAGTGTTGTGTATTTGTTCGGTTTAATATATATTATCAATAGACTGTTTTGTGAGAACATTGAGTCATCGATTACTACAACTCTTAAACAAATAATTAATTAAAAAGTCTACTAATAGGGGCCACAAAAAGATCTAATGTATTCTGGTGTACCTTCTTCTAGTGTCTCCTGTGTGCGAAATACAGCAGCATTATTTTGCATAATCCGTTGCATATTCAACCGGATCTTTGAGGTATAAAGCGAGCCATTTGAATTTCTGATCTTGTCTAACCATGCAATAGTCTTTTCTCCCGCATCCATTGGCAAAGGTTTTTGTTTTTCCCCTGTAACACAGTAATGTAAGGCCATATTGTGTGTTATTTTATATGATAGATGCCTAAAAACTAGAATGACTGTAGTGACCGAACTTTTCCATGTTTATATATATTAATTGAGATTGATGTTTACATGATTAAATGTTTCCAACATGTTAAGCAATCAAACTTGTTAAGACTTGATTAATTGAAATATGTTTCATATAGACAATTGACCACCCAAGTTGATCGGTGATTCACGAACGTTAAAACTTGTAAAAACTATATGATGACATATATATGGATATATATATATAGTTAACATGATACTATGATAAGAAAACATATCATAAAGTATATTAACAATGAACTACATATGTAAAAACAAGACTACTAACTTAATGATTTTTAAACGAGACATATATGTAACGATTATCGTTGTAAAGACATTTAATGTATATATATCATATTAAGAGATATTCATACATGATAATATCATGATAATATAATAATTTAAAATCTCATTTGATATTATAAACATTGGGTTAACAACATTTAACAAGATCGTTAACCTAAAGGTTTCAAAACAACACTTACATGTAACGACTAACGATGACTTAACGACTCAGTTAAAATGTATATACATGTAGTGTTTTAATATGTATTTATACACTTTTGAAAGATTTCAATACACTTATCAAAATACTTCTACTTAACAAAAATTCTTACAATTACATCCTCGTTCAGTTTCATCAACAATTCTACTCGTATGCACCCGTATTCGTACTCGTACAATACACAGCTTTTAGATGTATGTACTATTGGTATATACACTCCAATGATCAGCTCTTAGCAGCCCATGTGAGTCACCTAACACATGTGGGAACCATCATTTGGCAACTAGCATGAAATATCTCATAAAATTACAAAAATATGAGTAATCATTCATGACTTATTTACATGAAAACAAAATTACATATCCTTTATATCTAATCCATACACCAACGACCAAAAACACCTACAAACACTTTCATTCTTCAATTTTATTCATCTAATTGATCTCTCTCAAGTTCTATCTTCAAGTTCTAAGTGTTCTTCATAAATTCCAAAAGTTCTAGTTTCATAAAATCAAGAATACTTTCAAGTTTGCTAGCTCACTTCCAATCTTGTAAGGTGATCATCCAACCTCAAGAAATCTTTGTTTCTTACAGTAGGTTATCATTCTAATACAAGGTAATAATCATATTCAAACTTTGGTTCAATTTCTATAACTATAACAATCTTATTTCAAGTGATGATCTTACTTGAACTTGTTTTCGTGTCATGATTCTGCTTCAAGAACTTCGAGCCATCCAAGGATCCATTGAAGCTAGATCCATTTTCCTCTTTTCCAGTAGGTTTATCCAAGGAACTTAAGGTAGTAATGATGTTCATAACATCATTCGATTCATACATATAAAGCTATCTTATTCGAAGGTTTAAACTTGTAATCACTAGAACATAGTTTAGTTAATTCTAAACTTGTTCGCAAACAAAAGTTAATCCTTCTAACTTGACTTTTAAAATCAACTAAACACATGTTCTATATCTATATGATATGCTAACTTAATGATTTAAAACCTGGAAACACGAAAAACACCGTAAAACCGGATTTACGCCGTCGTAGTAACACCGCGGGCTGTTTTGGGTTAGTTAATTAAAAACTATGATAAACTTTGATTTAAAAGTTGTTATTCTGAGAAAATGATTTTTATTATGAACATGAAACTATATCCAAAAATTATGGTTAAACTCAAAGTGGAAGTATGTTTTCTAAAATGGTCATCTAGACGTCGTTCTTTCGACTGAAATGACTACCTTTACAAAAACGACTTGTAACTTATTTTTCCGACTATAAACCTATACTTTTCTGTTTAGATTCATAAAATAGAGTTCAATATGAAACCATAGCAATTTGATTCACTCAAAACGGATTTAAAATGAAGAAGTTATGGGTAAAACAAGATTGGATAATTTTTCTCATTTTAGCTACGTGAAAATTGGTAACAAATCTATTCCAACCATAACTTAATCAACTTGTATTGTATATTATGTAATCTTGAGATACCATAGACACGTATACAATGTTTCGACCTATCATGTCGACACATCTATATATATTTCAGAACAACCATAGACACTCTATATGTGAATGTTGGAGTTAGCTATACAGGGTTGAGGTTGATTCCAAAATATATATAGTTTGAGTTGTGATCAATACTGAGATACGTATACACTGGGTCGTGGATTGATTCAAGATAATATTTATCGATTTATTTCTGTACATCTAACTGTGGACAACTAGTTGTAGGTTACTAACGAGGACAGCTGACTTAATAAACTTAAAACATCAAAATATATTAAAAGTATTGTAAATATATTTTGAACATACTTTGATATATATGTATATATTGTTATAGGTTCGTGAATCAACCAGTGGCCAAGTCTTACTTCCCGACGAAGTAAAAATCTGTGAAAGTGAGTTATAGTCCCACTTTTAAAATCTAATATTTTTGGGATGAGAATACATGCAGGTTTTATAAATGATTTACAAAATAGACACAAGTACGTGAAACTACATTCTATGGTTGAATTATCAAAATCGAATATGCCCCTTTTTATTAAGTCTGGTAATCTAAGAATTAGGGAACAGACACCCTAATTGACGCGAATCCTAAAGATAGATCTATTGGGCCTAACAAACCCCATCCAAAGTACCGGATGCTTTAGTACTTCGAAATTTATATCATATCCGAAGGGTGTCCCGGAATGATGGGGATATTCTTATATATGCATCTTGTTATTGTCGGTTACCAGGTGTTCACCATATGAATGATTTTTATCTCTATGTATGAGATGTGTATTGGAATATGAAATCTTGTGGTCTATTGTTACGATTTGATATATATAGGTAAAACCTATAACTCACCAACATTTTTGTTGACGTTTTAAGCATGTTTATTCTCAGGTGATTATTAAGAGCTTCCGCTGTCGCATACTTAAATAAGGACAAGATTTGGAGTCCATGCTTGTATGATATTGTGTAAAAACTGCATTCAAGAAACTTATTTTGTTGTAACATATTTGTATTGTAAACCATTATGTAATGGTCGTGTGTAAACAGGATATATTAGATTATCATTATTTGATAATCTACGTAAAGCTTTTTAAACCTTTATTGATGAAATAAAGGTTATGGTTTGTTTAAAAATGAATGCAGTCTTTGAAAAACGTCTCATATAGAGGTCAAAACCTCGCAACGAAATCAATTAATATGGAACGTTTTTAATCAATAAGAACGGGACATTTCAGTTGGTATCAGAGCGTTGGTCTTAGAGAACCAGAATTTTTCATTAGTGTGTCTTATCGAGTTTGTTAGGATGCATTAGTGAGTCTGGACTTCGACCGTGTTTACTTGAAAAATGATTGCTTAACAAATTTTGTTGGAAACTATATATTTTTAACATGTGAATATTATGTGATATATTAATCTCTTAACGCGTTTGATATTATGTGATAGATGTCTACCTCTAGAACAAGTCCCATTGACTCACCTAATAATAATGAAGAGTCAAATGTAAATTGGAATGATTCGTGGACTGATTCACAAGTTCCCGAAGAGGAACCGGAAGAAGAGTCGGAACCGGAAGAAGAATCGGAACCGGAAGAAGAATCGGAACCGGATGAAGAAATAGAACCGGTGGGGGAAATAATAAAACGGTTAAGTAAAAGAAAATCCTCAACCAACCGACCAAGGTTAATTATGGTCAATGGTGTTTCCGCCAAGGAAGCAAAATATTGGGAGGATTACCAATTCTCCGATGAATCGGATTCCGACGAGAATTCCGATGATGTTATAGAAATTACCCCAACTGAATTTAAAAAGGCAAAAGAAAATAATAAGAGAAAGGGCATAAAAATAGAGAAATCTAATTCCAACCCCGATGAACTTTATATGTATCGTCAACGCCCGAAGTCCTTAAGTTGTAACAATGACCCGGGAACCTCTAAACCACCAGGTTTTTCTAAACCAATGTGGACAACGACGGCTCGTATTAGGGGAACATCATATATCCCTAGAAACTTGGCAAAACGAACCAAAACCGAAGAAGAAGAAACGAGCGAGTCGGAATAAGATAGTTGTATTCGTGTGGTGTAATATATGTAATATAGTGTTCGTATGCTTTATGATATATGTAAAAATTGCTTGTATTAATAAGTATTTTTTTATGAATCTAACTCTTGTCTATTTTACAGTTTAAAAACACAAAATGGATAGACAACCAAATATTTTAAGAGACCTACCCGGAGACATGATTGATGAAATCTTGTCTAGAGTCGGCCAGAATTCCTCGGCACAACTATTTAAGGCGAGATCAGTTTGTAAGACATTCGAAGAACGTTCCAAGAATGTCTTGGTTTATAAGAGACTTTCGTTTGAAAGATGGGGGATATCACATTGGGAAACCCATAAGTTACGATGTGTTTACTTTGACGCATATATTGCGGGGAACCCAAATGCTATTTTACGCAACGGGTTAAGAAATTATTTTGACTCAATATATCCGAATATTGGACTTCGTGATTTAGAAAAAGCGGCTAACATGCAACATAAAGAAGCATGTTATGCTTACGGATTAGTAATGTTCGCTTCTCACCAAAGTGAGAACAAGAACATCGGGCTACAACTATTAAACAAAACGTTTCCACAAGTGACGGAGTCGGTAATTGGGGTAAGAAATGAGGTTTTTAGATTATTACGGGACTGTTGGACATTACGTAACCCTCGTCCCTTTGACGACGTTACAACACGCTGTCTTATCAACGGCCATAACGGTTATGTTGCACAAGACCAAGGATGGGAAGTAGTCCTAGTAAAACCAGAATGCATGACTTGTTTCTGGACGTATGAATTACGTGTCTTTATTGCCTTTGCTGAACGACTTGTGTACTAGCTAGAATTATCTTCACAACTATCTTGTATCAAAGTTATTGTGTGCTATATTTCATGCTTTATGTAAAATAAGCGGTATTGTAAGTTTGTAAAATATTGTATAAAAGTTTGAACGCGAAATATTATTATAATCAGTTTTTCATATAGAATTGTAGTAGTTGAATTGTATATTAGCTACTAAGTATGAACTTAACGGGTAGGTACTACCCGAATTTAAACTTATAAAACGCTAATATGAAGAAAAAGCTTTTATAAATGAGTTCATATTATGCTACGAAATACTATTAACTACTCTTAATATTCTGTATGATTAACTTGTTCCATTTAACTATTTTGAAGGAAATGGCACCGACTACTCGACACACCGTGAATATGAATGAAGAGGAATTCCGTACTTTTCTAGCTTCAAACATAGCCGCAGTACAGGCTGCGCTACATACCAACAATAACCTTGGATCTAGCAGTACAGGAAATCGTGTAGGATGCACCTACAAAGAATTCACTGCCTGCAAACCTTTGGAATTTGATGGAACCGAAGGACCGATCGGATTGAAACGGTGGACCGAGAAGGTTGAATCGGTGTTTGCCATAAGTAAGTGTACTGAAGAGGAAAAAGTGAAGTACGCTACGCATACCTTCACAGGTTCTGCGTTAACATGGTGGAATACCTATCTAGAGCAAGTGGGACAAGACGATGCGTACGCACTACCGTGGTCAGCATTCAAGCACTTGATGAACGAGAAGTACCGTCCCAGAACCGAGGTCAATAAGCTCAAGACAGAACTTAGAGGGTTACGAACCCAAGGATTTGATATTACCACGTACGAAAGACGATTCACAGAATTGTGCCTATTGTGTCCGGGAGCATTCGAAGATGAGGAAGAGAAGATCGACGCGTTTGTGAAAGGATTACCGGAAAGAATCCAAGAAGATATAAGTTCACACGAGCCCGCCTCCATACAACAGGCATGTAGAATGGCTCACAAACTAGTGAACCAGATTGAAGAAAGAATTAAAGAACAGACTGCTGAAGAGGCCAATGTGAAGCAAGTCAAAAGAAAGTGGGAGAAAAACGGTGATAAGAATCACCAATACAACAACAACAGCAATTACAACAATAATCGCAACAATTATCCCAACAATCGCAACATCAATCGCAACTACAACAAACGGCCCAACAGCAACAACAACAACAACAACAACAACTACAACAATCATCCCAACAACAATAATAACCGCAACAACAACAACAATCAGAAGCAGCTATGCCAAAGGTGTGAAAAGAATCACTCGGGGTTCTGCACCAAATTTTGCAACAAGTGTAAAAGAAATGGTCATAGCGCGGCGAAGTGTGAGGTCTACGGACCAGGGGTTAATAGAACGAAAGGAACAAATGGTGTCGGAACGAGTAATGGCGGAGCAAGTAGTGTCGGAGCAAGTTATGCCAATGTAGTTTGTTATAAATGTGGAAAACCAGGCCACATTATTAGAAATTGCCCGAACCAGGAGAACACGAATGGACAAGGCCGTGGAAGAGTTTTCAATATTAATGCGGTAGAGGCACATGAAGACCCGGAGCTTGTTACGGGTACGTTTCTTATTGACAATAAATCTGCTTACGTTTTATTTGATTCGGGTGCGGATAGAAGCTATATGAGTAGAGATTTTTGTGCTAAATTAAGTTGTCCATTGACGCCTTTGGATAGTAAATTTTTACTCGAATTAGCAAATGGTAAATTAATTTCAGCAGATAATATCTGTCGGAATCGAGAAATTAAACTGGTTAGCGAAACATTTAAGATTGATTTGATACCAGTAGAGTTAGGGAGTTTTGATGTAATAATCGGTATGGACTGGTTGAAAGAAGTGAAAGCGGAGATCGTTTGTTACAAAAATGCAATTCGCATTATACGAGAAAAAGGAAAACCCTTAATGGTGTACGGAGAAAAGGGCAACACGAAGCTACATCTTATTAGTAATTTGAAGGCACAAAAGCTAATAAGAAAAGGTTGCTATGCTGTTCTAGCACACGTCGAGAAAGTACAAACTGAAGAAAAGAGCATCAATGATGTTCCCATTGCAAAAGAATTTCCCGATGTATTTCCGAAAGAATTACCGGGATTACCCCCACATCGATCCGTTGAATTTCAAATAGATCTTGTACCAGGAGCTGCACCAATAGCTCGTGCTCCTTACAGACTCGCACCCAGCGAGATGAAAGAACTGCAAAGCCAATTACAAGAACTTTTAGAGCATGGTTTCATTCGACCAAGCACATCACCGTGGGGAGCTCCTGTTTTGTTTGTCAAGAAGAAAGATGGTACATTCAGGTTGTGTATCGACTACCGAGAGTTGAACAAACTTACCATCAAGAACCGCTACCCACTACCGAGAATCGACGACTTATTTGATCAACTACAAGGCTCGTCTGTTTATTCAAAGATTGACTTACGTTCCGGGTATCATCAAATGCGGGTGAAAGAAGATGATATTCCAAAGACTGCTTTCAGAACACGTTACGGTCATTACGAGTTTATGGTCATGCCGTTTGGTTTAACTAATGCACCAGCTGTGTTCATGGACCTTATGAACCGAGTGTGTGGACCATACCTTGACAAGTTTGTCATTGTTTTCATTGATGACATACTTATTTACTCAAAGAATGACCAAGAACACGGTGAACATTTGAGAAAGGTATTAGAAGTATTGAGGAAGGAAGAATTGTACGCTAAGTTTTCAAAGTGTGCATTTTGGTTGGAAGAAGTTCAATTCCTCGGTCACATAGTGAACAAAGAAGGTATTAAGGTGGATCCGGCAAAGATAGAAACTGTTGAAAAGTGGGAAACCCCGAAAACTCCGAAACACATACGCCAGTTTTTAGGACTAGCTGGTTACTACAGAAGGTTCATCCAAGACTTTTCCAGAATAGCAAAACCCTTGACTGCATTAATGCATAAAGGGAAGAAATTTGAATGGAATGATGAACAAGAGAAAGCGTTTCAGTTATTGAAGAAAAAGCTAACTACGGCACCTATATTGTCATTGCCTGAAGGGAATGATGATTTTGTGATTTATTGTGATGCATCAAAGCAAGGTCTCGGTTGTGTATTAATGCAACGAACGAAGGTGATTGCTTATGCGTCTAGACAATTGAAGATTCACGAACAAAATTATACGACGCATGATTTGGAATTAGGCGCGGTTGTTTTTGCATTAAAGACTTGGAGGCACTACTTATATGGGGTCAAAAGTATTATATATACCGACCACAAAAGTCTTCAACACATATTTAATCAGAAACAACTGAATATGAGGCAGCGTAGGTGGATTGAATTATTGAATGATTACGACTTTGAGATTCGTTACCACCCGGGGAAGGCAAATGTGGTAGCCGATGCCTTGAGCAGGAAGGACAGAGAACCCATTCGAGTAAAATCTATGAATATAATGATTCATAATAACATTACTACTCAAATAAAGGAGGCGCAACAAGGAGTTTTAAAAGAGGGAAATTTAAAGGATGAAATACCCAAAGGATCGGAGAAGCATCTTAATATTCGGGAAGACGGAACCCGGTATAGGGCTGGAAGGATTTGGGTACCAAAATTTGGAGATATGAGAGAAATGGTACTTAGAGAAGCTCATAAAACCAGATACTCAATACATCCTGGAACGGGGAAGATGTACAAGGATCTCAAGAAACATTTTTGGTGGCCGGGTATGAAAGCTGATGTTGCTAAATACGTAGGAGAATGTTTGACGTGTTCTAAGGTCAAAGCTGAGCATCAGAAACCATCAGGTCTACTTCAACAACCCGAAATCCCGGAATGGAAATGGGAAAACATTACCATGGATTTCATCACTAAATTGCCAAGGACTGCAAGTGGTTTTGATACTATTTGGGTAATAGTTGATCGTCTCACCAAATCAGCACACTTCCTACCAATAAGAGAAGAAGACAAGATGGAGAAGTTAGCACGACTGTATTTGAAGGAAGTCGTCTCCAGACATGGAATACCAATCTCTATTATCTCTGATAGGGATGGCAGATTTATTTCAAGATTCTGGCAGACATTACAGCAAGCATTAGGAACTCGTCTAGACATGAGTACTGCCTATCATCCACAAACTGATGGGCAGAGCGAAAGGACGATACAAACGCTTGAAGACATGCTACGAGCATGTGTTATTGATTTCGGAAACAGTTGGGATCGACATCTACCGCTAGCAGAATTTTCCTACAACAACAGCTACCATTCAAGCATTGAGATGGCGCCGTTTGAAGCACTTTATGGTAGAAAGTGCAGGTCTCCGATTTGTTGGAGTGAGGTGGGGGATAGACAGATTACGGGTCCGGAGATTATACAAGAAACTACCGAGAAGATCATCCAAATTCAACAACGGTTGAAAACCGCCCAAAGTCGACAAAAGAGCTACGCTGACATTAAAAGAAAAGATATAGAATTTGAAATTGGAGAGATGGTCATGCTTAAAGTTTCACCTTGGAAAGGCGTTGTTCGATTTGGTAAACGAGGGAAATTAAATCCAAGGTATATTGGACCATTCAAGATTATTGATCGTGTCGGACCAGTAGCTTACCGACTTGAGTTACCTCAACAACTCGCGGCTGTACATAACACTTTCCACGTCTCGAATTTGAAGAAATGTTTTGCTAAAGAAGATCTCACTATTCCGTTAGATGAAATCCAAATCAACGAAAAACTCCAATTCATCGAAGAACCCGTCGAAATAATGGATCGTGAGGTTAAAAGACTTAAGCAAAACAAGATACCAATTGTTAAGGTTCGATGGAATGCTCGTAGAGGACCCGAGTTCACCTGGGAGCGTGAAGATCAGATGAAGAAGAAATACCCGCATCTATTTCCAGAAGATTCGTCAACACCTTCAACAGCTTAAAATTTCGGGACGAAATTTATTTAACGGGTAGGTACTGTAGTGACCCGAACTTTTCCATGTTTATATATATTAATTGAGATTGATGTTTACATGATTAAATGTTTCCAACATGTTAAGCAATCAAACTTGTTAAGACTTGATTAATTGAAATATGTTTCATATAGACAATTGACCACCCAAGTTGATCGGTGATTCACGAACGTTAAAACTTGTAAAAACTATATGATGACATATATATAGATATATATATATAGTTAACATGATACTATGATAAGAAAACATATCATAAAGTATATTAACAATGAACTACATATGTAAAAACAAGACTACTAACTTAATGATTTTTAAACGAGACATATATGTAACGATTATCGTTGTAAAGACATTTAATGTATATATATCATATTAAGAGATATTCATACATGATAATATCATGATAATATAATAATTTAAAATCTCATTTGATATTATAAACATTGGGTTAACAACATTTAACAAGATCGTTAACCTAAAGGTTTCAAAACAACACTTACATGTAACGACTAACGATGACTTAACGACTCAGTTAAAATGTATATACATGTAGTGTTTTAATATGTATTTATACACTTTTGAAAGACTTCAATACACTTATCAAAATACTTCTACTTAACAAAAATTCTTACAATTACATCCTCGTTCAGTTTCATCAACAATTCTACTCGTATGCACCCGTATTCGTACTCGTACAATACACAGCTTTTAGATGTATGTACTATTGGTATATACACTCCAATGATCAGCTCTTAGCAGCCCATGTGAGTCACCTAACACATGTGGGAACCATCATTTGGCAACTAGCATGAAATATCTCATAAAATTACAAAAATATGAGTAATCATTCATGACTTATTTACATGAAAACAAAATTACATATCCTTTATATCTAATCCATACACCAACGACCAAAAACACCTACAAACACTTTCATTCTTCAATTTTATTCATCTAATTGATCTCTCTCAAGTTCTATCTTCAAGTTCTAAGTGTTCTTCATAAATTCCAAAAGTTCTAGTTTCATAAAATCAAGAATACTTTCAAGTTTGCTAGCTCACTTCCAATCTTGTAAGGTGATCATCCAACCTCAAGAAATCTTTGTTTCTTACAGTAGGTTATCATTCTAATACAAGGTAATAATCATATTCAAACTTTGGTTCAATTTCTATAACTATAACAATCTTATTTCAAGTGATGATCTTACTTGAACTTGTTTTCGTGTCATGATTCTGCTTCAAGAACTTCGAGCCATCCAAGGATCCATTGAAGCTAGATCCATTTTTCTCTTTTCCAGTAGGTTTATCCAAGGAACTTAAGGTAGTAATGATGTTCATAACATCATTCGATTCATACATATAAAGCTATCTTATTCGAAGGTTTAAACTTGTAATCACTAGAACATAGTTTAGTTAATTCTAAACTTGTTCGCAAACAAAAGTTAATCCTTCTAACTTGACTTTTAAAATCAACTAAACACATGTTCTATATCTATATGATATGCTAACTTAATGATTTAAAACCTGGAAACACGAAAAACACCGTAAAACCGGATTTACGCCGTCGTAGTAACACCGCGGGCTGTTTTGGGTTAGTTAATTAAAAACTATGATAAACTTTGATTTAAAAGTTGTTATTCTGAGAAAATGATTTTTATTATGAACATGAAACTATATCCAAAAATTATGGTTAAACTCAAAGTGGAAGTATGTTTTCTAAAATGGTCATCTAGACGTCGTTCTTTCGACTGAAATGACTACCTTTACAAAAACGACTTGTAACTTATTTTTCCGACTATAAACCTATACTTTTCTGTTTAGATTCATAAAATAGAGTTCAATATGAAACCATAGCAATTTGATTCACTCAAAACGGATTTAAAATGAAGAAGTTATGGGTAAAACAAGATTGGATAATTTTTCTCATTTTAGCTACGTGAAAATTGGTAACAAATCTATTCCAACCATAACTTAATCAACTTGTATTGTATATTATGTAATCTTGAGATACCATAGACACGTATACAATGTTTCGACCTATCATGTCGACACATCTATATATATTTCAGAACAACCATAGACACTCTATATGTGAATGTTGGAGTTAGCTATACAGGGTTGAGGTTGATTCCAAAATATATATAGTTTGAGTTGTGATCAATACTGAGATACGTATACACTGGGTCGTGGATTGATTCAAGATAATATTTATCGATTTATTTCTGTACATCTAACTGTGGACAACTAGTTGTAGGTTACTAACGAGGACAGCTGACTTAATAAACTTAAAACATCAAAATATATTAAAAGTATTGTAAATATATTTTGAACATACTTTGATATATATGTATATATTGTTATAGGTTCGTGAATCAACCAGTGGCCAAGTCTTACTTCCCGACGAAGTAAAAATCTGTGAAAGTGAGTTATAGTCCCACTTTTAAAATCTAATATTTTTGGGATGAGAATACATGCAGGTTTTATAAATGATTTACAAAATAGACACAAGTACGTGAAACTACATTCTATGGTTGAATTATCAAAATCGAATATGCCCCTTTTTATTAAGTCTGGTAATCTAAGAATTAGGGAACAGACACCCTAATTGACGCGAATCCTAAAGATAGATCTATTGGGCCTAACAAACCCCATCCAAAGTACCGGATGCTTTAGTACTTCGAAATTTATATCATATCCGAAGGGTGTCCCGGAATGATGGGGATATTCTTATATATGCATCTTGTTATTGTCGGTTACCAGGTGTTCACCATATGAATGATTTTTATCTCTATGTATGGGATGTGTATTGGAATATGAAATCTTGTGGTCTATTGTTACGATTTGATATATATAGGTAAAACCTATAACTCACCAACATTTTTGTTGACGTTTTAAGCATGTTTATTCTCAGGTGATTATTAAGAGCTTCCGCTGTCGCATACTTAAATAAGGACAAGATTTGGAGTCCATGCTTGTATGATATTGTGTAAAAACTGCATTCAAGAAACTTATTTTGTTATAACATATTTGTATTGTAAACCATTATGTAATGGTCGTGTGTAAACAGGATATATTAGATTATCATTATTTGATAATCTACGTAAAGCTTTTTAAACCTTTATTGATGAAATAAAGGTTATGGTTTGTTTAAAAATGAATGCAGTCTTTGAAAAACGTCTCATATAGAGGTCAAAACCTCGCAACGAAATCAATTAATATGGAACGTTTTTAATCAATAAGAACGGGACATTTCAATGACAAACTTTACCTGGCTTATGGATCTCTGCAACTCTATTAGCACAAGCTCGTCCAAAAACAACAATGTCAAGAAGAGAATTTGCACCGAGACGATTGGCACCATGAACAGAGGCACACGCTGCCTCACCAGCAGCCATTAGTCCAGGAACAATAGCATCAGGATTATCACCTTTAATAGTAACAACCTTCAAAAAAAGAAAAGAAAAAAAGACGGATGGTAAATAAGAAGTCCTCTTAGGTATGTTTCACACTGTATATCTCTAATCATGTTTCAATCAAAAGTGTTCAAGAATGCAGAACTGAAGTTCCAACACATGAAAAGTGGTGCTTATTCCAAATGCTATAAGCTATTATTTGAATGTGCACTCCCAAAGACCCCCCTTAAATGGGTAGCTAAAGATAATGTTTTAATCTCTGAGAGGTCAAAAGTTGCCCACAGTGTATTTTAAGAGCATAGATATTCTAAATTTCAATCATAACATTAGACTATTATTGGAGTATCATAGTTTGTATAATCATATTTTACACAATACCAAGATATTACTCATTTTGATTTGTTACCCAACCCGCATAAGCCGCCCAAGTTGCCACCTTTAACGGTTGAATAGAAGAAATTTGCATATCAGGATGTACCTCTCCATGGTAATTAGTTGGGATTCCACCCATATTGTAATGCACAGTGGGCAAAACTGGAATTGGTTGCTTTGTTACATCGACACCAGCAAAAATGGCAGCAGTTTCTGAGATACCAGGAAGCCTCTCCTTTAGAACTTCTGGTGGTAAATGATTCAAGTGAAGATAGATGTGGTCCTTCATTGGTCCTATTCAAATGAAATAATAAGTTAAGTACGTCTAATTGATGCATCATTAAAGTTATATGACTTATTACTGCAATTAGTAGGTTCCTAATGCAAAAGTTCATTTTAACACCATACAAAACTATTATTAACTTGCTGATATGACTAGCTAACTAGCTTTAGAGTGCATGTAAGTCACCCGAAATTCTAGGGACTCGCCACAATTGCACATGTGTTGTTGACAGAAAATAAATAATTTGCATTGGAGCTACTGAAACAAATTAATCTTTAAACAGCTATATATTATTTTTATTTTTTTGTTAAATACAGTCCTGTCCAAAGGGGGAGTAACAGTAAGTACTAAGTAATGGAAATTAAAACAAACATAACAGGGCTACTGGATCCTACCTCCATTGAACCTTAAATACGATGGTCATTATTAGCTCATTTATGTGACACTAAGTTAGTTATGGTTCTATTCTTATGCCATTGGGCCGTACAGATAAACACAGAAAAGTTAGCTAAACAAGAAACGTGGCAAACGAGTTTCCGCCCCTAACTACTTTTGGCAGTTATAATGAAGTTGATCATGAAATATACCTACACCACGACCTTCTCGAATTTCCATGGTCATTGATCTTGAAACGACATCTCTTGATGCAAGATCTTTGGCTGTAGGGGCGTACCGTTCCATAAATCTTTCACCTTCACTGTTTCTTAAAATACCACCTTCTCCACGAGATCCTATATGGCATAAGACGAACCAAAATATTTAACAGGCTTCAAGTTATTTGTTATTAGCACTGAAAATAAAATTAACCAACCTTCAGTAATGAGGCACCCAGCACCATATATACCAGTTGGATGAAATTGTACAAACTCAAGATCCTGTAAAAATAAGTCACAAGCCAAAAAACATCAATTAGATCCATATATCAACAGATATATGTAGGGAATAATGAATTTAGCTTTATGTGACATTTGGTGTGCCGTTTAAAATCACTATGGGTATTAGATTATTAGCAAGTGGAATGGCAACGGAAATTAATTTCCAAACCCAAAGCCATCTGGCAGGTATAAAATATCTCCAATTTATAAAAATATGATTCTTAATTATAACACACATACCTTGAAACCAAACACACAATCTATCATTCCCATTCATTTCCCAATCTCCAAAACCCTAGATCTAATAATACTGTTAGTATACCTCAAGAGGAAGGCCTGCACGTGCAACCATAGCATTTCCATCTCCTGTACAAGTATGAGCGGAGGTTGCTGAAAAATATGCTCTGCCATAACCCTGATAACAAAGATAGAATCAGATAAAAGGATAATGAGAATACCTATCAAGAGATTAAAAAGTTCAACTGATAATATTCACCCCAGTTGCCAAGATTGTAGACGAAGAACGGAAACGATGTAGTGTCCCGTCCTCCATGTTCAGCGCAATAACACCTTGGCAGCTACCTGATAAAAATCACTCGTATGATAAAACTGATTTTTGACATAAGTAAACAAATTATACCATACCACATAATTAGTTTAGTTTGAAAATTCATGATTTATACATATGTAAACCAGAAAGCAAGATTACCATCACTGCCCATTATCAAATCCAAAGCAAAATATTCCACAAAGAACTGTGTATTATGTTTCATTGCTTGACCATACAATGTATGCAACAATGCATGCCCAGTTCTATCAGCAGCACATGCACAACGATAAGCTTGTCCTCCTATAAGAGAACACGAACAAAGTTCAGATGAATAATGGACTACCCTTATAACAAGATCTCGAATAATCAGTCAAGAGTAATCGTATCAACCTTTTCCAAAGTCGAGACTCTGACCACCAAATGCGCGTTGGTATATCTTTCCCTCCTCAGTTCGAGAAAAGGGTAAGCCATAATTCTCAAGCTCGATAACTGCTTTTGGTGCTTCTCTACACATATACTGAATCGCATCCTAATCACCTATCGCATGCAAAAGCTTTTAATTATCATAAAAAGGATGCACCAATCTTTTGCAACATTAATTTCTATAAGTAACAACGCGAGTGTAAAGAAACATGCAGAAGATAACATTAAATAACATATAAATTTAATGCATACGACATATATCAATCATATACAAAAAGATTACCTAACCAATCGCTTCCCTTGACTGTGTCATACATGTGCCACCTCCAGTCATCCTCAGTCATATTTCCTAATGCTGCATTTATACCACCCTGCATGCATAAATGCATTTAAAAAACGCAACTAAACTGAGCTTCTATAGCAACATATAATAAATATAAACTTGCTTGATATAAGAAAAGAAATTTACTTGATATTAGTGAATTAACATTATTACATCACAAGATTATCAACAAAAACTGATATACACATGTACTTGGTAACAGGACAAGTATTTGATGTGAAGTGGGGTTCCTAAACTGCTTAACTTGTGTAGAACTTAAGATACTGAAACTAACATACCCAATGATTCAAATATGTCTTATCTTACTATCTTACCATAACAACATCAAATCGGGCAAGTCTTTAAGCTCAAGAGCCAAAGGCACTTAATGTAACTATATTTTGAGGGAATAATCATTTTGTATAATACATTGAACATATGAAAGAATAGAGGATCTGGCTCAATGTGTGCCATACTATCTAGCTGGTTATAGAATATTACTCAAATAGTAAACCAAAAGTTGCACAAGACAGCAGCCCTCCATCACAAGTTTGTTCACTTGGGGTCTATGACAAATTGTAGTCATCGAGCTTATCAATTTGACATTTAGCACATTAAAAATAAACCATTAATTGTTTCTATAGTTGCAACACATCCCAGACCCAAAAATCATTAAGCCTCTTTCTGGTTCTTAAAATAAATGGGGACCACTTTATAGAGAAGCATACGCGAATGATAGCCCGAACAGAAAATAAAAATAACATAAAATATAGCAAAAAATATGTATAAGTTGAACAAGACAGCAGCCCTCCATATGTTTGTTCCCTTTGTGTCGATGACAAATTGTAGTCGTCGAGCTTATCAATATGGCATTTGGCACATTAACTATTAACTGTTTCTATGGTTACAACACATCCCAGACTAAGACTAAAACACTATAAATCCTCTTTCAGGTTCTAAAAAAATATGGAGACGACTTTATATGGAGGCATTCACATATGATAGCCCCAACAGAAAAACAAAAACACAATAAAATATAAGAAAATACATATAGAAGTATGTATACTTCTATTATGCTAAAACAACTTCACACAAGCACAAATATTTAAATTGTAATGTGAAAAGAAGTGTTGGAACCACAAGTTACAGTGATCAATCATCCTTTAAAAAGTCAGTTGTTAAAGAGGGTTCTAGAACTTAGAATCTCAATATCAACTCATGCACTAAAGTTGCAAAAGCAGTCAAACCAATTATCGTAAGATAAACATAGCTATCTGCAGGCATTATAACCAATTAGTGTGAAATGGCAACAAACCTGAGCTGCAACAGTGTGAGAGCGTGTTGGAAACAGCTTAGTAATGCAGGCAGTATTAAATCCATGTTCAGATAACCCTATCGCAGCTCGAAGACCAGCACCTCCAGCTCCAACCACAACCGCATCGTACGTATGATCAACTATTGTATAGGCCGATCGTCCCACATTCTATTTATGCACATCAAAAAGTACGATCAAACATAGACTCACACACACATATCACACATATTAAATCTCAAAGGTCTTGTTGTAGCAGTCAATACATAAAAAAACAAAATCTATCAACAAATTCGTAAATCATTAAGCCAAGAAAGAATGAATCACAAACAAATAGTGGTAAAAATACGATACAGTAATTATAATTATAATCATAATTATAAATAAATGTATAATAGAATGATTAGAATACAACAAAATTGAATGAATAAAAAGTAAGATGATACAGTAATCAAGTCATTACAAAAAAGGAACTGTATGATTAAAATACAAACAAAAACTGAACGAGCTGCAAGCAATTAGAGCAAATACGATGTTACGATCCATCAATTAAATTGAAATAATACAAAAACATAATGATGATAATGATAATTATCAGAATATAAACAAAAAATGTATGAATCAGCTGAACTACTAATACGTACAGTAATTTAAATAAAGCAAAAACATAATTTAAATAAGCTTATCTCGTAGATCCGTTTCAGTTCCACAACAAACCCTAACTTTCAATTTTGGTAAAACATTAACTAATAACTAATATAAAATACAAAGGATGTAGAAATATATCACCGATTCAGAGGAGAATAATCTGTGTGAGAGAGATTCGCCGGCGGTAGATCGCCGGGAAGGAATACGAAGTCCACGTGACACGCACCGCCACATATCTTTATGTATCAGTGTATATATGTATTTTTGTATATATATATAATATATAATATATAATAATTAATTAATTTTAAAGCTGCTAATGGTTTAAGAACGGTGATGTAAAACAGATGGCAAATGCTAAATTCGATGGAGTGCTGCTTGCTAAAATGAAGAAGATGAACTACAGCAATTTGTTGTAAAATATACCTTATTTGCCCCTGATTTGTTTGTCTAAATTTCAAAATTGCCATAATAATATGCCTTATAGGGTAAAAGGGTAAAAGTTTTTCTCTGTTCAGTCTACTATCCGGTAGAGCGAGTAATCCGACTTTATATTCTGATGTACGCAGCTCAGCAGGATTACTCTCTGGCTGTTTCCAATTCATCCCTGACCACCACTAAATATTCGTCATATATAGGATTCGAACTTGAGATCTCTTGCAAGGAACTCATGGTCCTAACCACTAAATATGTCTTATATCATGGATAATGGTGATTGTAAGGGGTGAACAAAAAACTGAATTAACGGACCTGTAACCGTTTTGTTTTTTAACAGCAGTACGGGATTACACATGAGACTTAACCACTCACGCAACACGATATGCGGAAGGCGCTCTTGGGTGGAATTCAAGTGTAAAGTGAGACGACCCGTCCTAATCCATAAGGACGAATACAATAACATATGATTACATCGCGAGGTATTTGACCTCTAAATGATACATTTTACAAACATTGCATTTGTTTTTAAAAGACAAACTTTCATTTCATCGAAAGTTAACAGGCATGCATACTATTTCATATTATATCAAACTATCAATGACTTAATAATAATCTTGTTGAACTCAACAACTCGAATGCAACGTCTTTTGAAATATGCCATGAATGACTCCCAGTAATATCCTTAAAATGAGCTAATGCACAGCGAAAGATTTCTTTAATACCTGAGAATAAACATGCTTTAAAGTGTCAACCAAAAGGTTGGTGAGTTCATTAGTTTATCAAAATTAATCATTTCCAATAATATAATAGACCACAAGATACTCATATTTCGAAAACAATCTGTGCAGGTCTGCTCACTGCTGTAAAAATCATTCATATGAAGAACACTGGAACCTTTCAAAACAAACTCACCAACGGTAGCTAATGAGTCGTGCAATGCAAAAATTTCTCACCGTGGTAGTTAATACAATACAATTTCACCAACGGTAGCTAATGCATCGTGCAATGCAAAAATTTCTCACCGAGGGAAATACAACAACGGTAGCTAATGCATCGTGCAATACAAAAATTTCTCACCGTAAATAATCTTACAACGGTAGCTAATGCATCGTACAATGCAAAAATTTCTCACCGAGGGTAGCTAAAACAGTAGCTAATGCATCGTGCAATGCAAAAATTTCTCACCGATAGTAACTACTAAATCGAACCAATTCGGTAGCTAATGCATCGTGCAATGCAAAAATTTCTCACCGAGGGTAGCTAAACGGTAGCTAATGCATCGTGCAATGAAAAAATTTCTCACCGATAGTAGCTAGTGCAAATCGAACCTCTGAATCCAAATAATTCTATCATAAAATGTAGTTTTGAATACTTGTGTCTATTTCGTCAAACATTTATAAAAGCAGTTCATGTATTCTCAGTTCAAAAATATATCTCAAAAGTATTTAATAAAACAGTCATAAAAACAGCGCATGTATTCTCAGTCCCAAAAATGTAAAGAGTAAAAGGGGATCAAATGAACTCACGATATTGTATTTCGTAGTAATTAAGCATATGATCACATTGAACAAGTGCAAGGTTGGCCTCGAATTCACGAACATATTTTAATTATATATATATATTTATATGTTTGATCAATATCCGTCTAACAAATTAGGTCAGGTCATAGTGTACCACAATCCTAATGCTCGAGACCGATATGAAAAAGTTAACAAAATCAGTTTGACCCAAAATGATCTTCAAAATCTATACATGATTATTATATAACTTAAATATAGTTGTTTTATATATTTAACAGATTTTGTTAGAGTAAATAATATAAATCATTTATTAATAAATAAAAATTTATATTAAAATTTATATATAATAAAAATATACTTTTATATATCTTATATAATAAAATTTATAAAGTTCATTTAATATCATAAAAATATAATAGTACGTATTATTAATGTAATTATATTACATGTGGTAAAATATCTTGGTATCACATATTCATTTGATAAAATAATATTGATAATAATAATAATAAATAAAAGTTGTATTATTTTGTGATAATAATAATATTAATTGTAATAATAACAATATTTATATTTACTAATGATAATAATGATTTTGATAGTTAATAATAATCTTTTATAATAATATCAATGTCATAATAATAATATTACTAATAATGATAAAAATATTATAATCATGTTAATGATAATAACAATGTTAATAATATTGTTGTTATTAATAATACTAATAATAATAAAAATGATAATTTAAATGAAAATATAGTTTTAAGATTTATAATGATATTTTCTAACAACCATGATAATTATATTAATAACGATACTTTTTAATATTAACTGTAGTAATAATAATATTTTATATAAAAATAATAATTCTAGTCAAAATGATAATTTTTAATAATAATAATACTAAAATGATTATAATAATGATATTTTATAATAACAATGATATTTCCTAATAAAATGATAATTTTAATAAAAATGATGGTTTTAATATTAATGATATTTTTAATAATAATAATAACGATAAAAATAATAAAATGATAGTTTTGATAAAAATATTAATTATAATAATAATAATAATAATAATAATAATAATAATAATAATAATAATAATAATAATAATAATAATAATAATAATAATAATATTGATTATTAGATAATAATAATGATAACGATAATAATGACGATAACGATAACGAGAACGATAATAATAATAATAATCATTTTAACAATAATATCTAAAATTATAGATAATTCAATTGACGATATCTTTTAATCCGTTCATCGAAATCATACACTTTCTAAATGAAAAGTTATTAATTTTTCGACAGCTTTCCAACGACATGCATATCATATACCTTATCTCAGTAGCATATGTACTAAATTCATGATTTATCATAAACTATATAACGACAAAATAAAATATACAAGCATGCATAATCATAAGTACTCTAGCACTAGTCAGGGATACACTATTAATATATAAAAGTTAAGTTGTGAGTGCTCACGTATCAATATTGAGATTCAATATTGCAGGAAAGTATGTAGACGTAACGGAGATGATAAACACTAGATTGACCTCACGAATATACCCTCGAACATTACCCATAACCTCCAAAGCTATAACTCATAATTTCCTTAGCTCTATCCCGCTCAAAAAACCCGTTTTGAAAACACGCGAGCAGAACCTCGTCGTAGTATTTTATGTAAATACTAATACTAATAATACTCCGAATACTAAGATTAATAATAATAATTATCCTAATAATAATAATAATAATAATAATAATAATAATAATAATAATAATAATAAAAATAATAATATAATTAAGAAATATGCTACGGAGTAATATTGTTATGTATGTGTAAACTGAGCCAAATATCGAGCATTTTATAGCATCTCTCACCCATCCACACCCCATGCGATCGCATGGGGTTTGTGGTTATAAGTCATGCGATCGCATGACTGACTTTGGCAGCTGGTATCCATTTTAATCCCTTGCCGACACTCGTTTTAAATTTAATTAATATATATAATATATTTAATCTTTATAATTATTTAAATATTATATTATATTTACGTGCATAGTTAATTTGTAAATTTAGTTCCAATGACTCGTACATTGTCTCTCGACTTATGTTCCGGTTTCGGTTTCTCTAACGCATTTTCGTACGCTTAGAAAACTAGCACTTTACAATTCGTGACTCGTACCTTTGTCAAAATATAGCTTTAAATTATCAGTAAACTATATTACACGAAGTGTAACTTATACATTTGAGTGTTTTGGTCATTTGCTTCTATAAACCGACGTCTCATTATATATATAATAGTTTTATTTTAACTCAAAAAGTCTTATAACTAAATTAATATTAAGTTTTATTACATTGTAAATATATATATATATATATATATATATATATATATATATATATATATATATTCATTTCAAAATATAAATTTGAAATATTTATTTAACAATAATATATAGTTTTTCAAAACTAATAGTATTTCCAAGTCCGTTTTATATAGTTTAAACTCGTTTTAATACTAGAGATTATTATATCAAATATTGTTTTAAATAATATGAAAACTAAATAATTAATTTACTAAGGGACACGAGTCAATCATTGTAAAGCACGCTTTTGAAAATTAAACGAGAATCTTTACTAACTTTTGACTAACACTTGTTAATGACATTTTTTGTAAATCATTTTACCAATATTCCGAATACTGATAAAAAGGACAGGTTTCCTAGATCAAAGTGGACCTCTCAACAGAGACTCGTAATCATTCAATGTATCTGATAAATCAATCATTTGATATTATCTTTCTAATTCCACTGATAAACATTTTGAAACCAATACGTTCATGTAAAGTATTATACGTTTAATACTTTTTTAATATTCTCAAGTTATAATATATACATATACATATTCATATTCAATTAAATAATGGTTCGTGAATCATTGGAATCCGGTCAAGGTTAAATGAATGTATGAACACAGTTTAAAATTCTTGAGATTTAACTTAACAAACTTTGTTTATCGTGTCGAAAACATATAAAGATTAAAGTTTAAATTTGGTCGAAAATTTTCGGGTTGTCACAGTACCTACCCGTTAAAGAAATTTCGTCCCCGAAATTTGATCGAGGTCGTCATGGCTAACAGTAAGAATGTTATTATGACGAATATAAGTTGATAGCTAGGGTTTTATCATGATTAAGAAATATGGATAAGATAATTTGATTACTCGAAGCGTATGAGTGAAGCTATCGTAAAATAGTGAAATGAGAAAATAGAGATTCGTCTTATCTTTTGACGTCATCACGGTTGACTTCCGGATTAAAGAAAATCTTTGTAATTTATATAGGATTCGATTCTTCGACGAGTAAGGAAATTATGATCCTCTTCGATTTAATGCGATGATCTGCCTCGATTTCTCTGTCGGATATTTCACTATAAATCCACCCCCTTCGTTTCCTTACAACTCACACCTTCTATTCTTTCTCACTCAGTTCATACTTTAAAACATTCATTAATATGCTCCATCCCGTTATGATCCTTGATATATTCCTCACTTTCATATCTGTCATTCTTCTTTTTCATCTACCGCCGGAAGAATCTATTTACTTCTACTATACTCTTGGTTTTATAGTGTTTTTAGTCCTCCCCTGTCTTTATGTTGCTATATGCATCGATATATACGGTTTTTAATTTCTGGGTTGTTGTTGGGTTTTATATCTTCCCTTATATTTCAGAGTCCCTGTTTATGTCTTCTATAATCATTGTTATTCACAGTTAATACTTTCTCCTATTTGCTGCGATTTATACTTCCATTTCTATTTCAGAGCTTCATTCTTTTGTTTCCTCTTCTTGCGATTAAGCACCGCTTGTAATGGTCTAGAATTCGCAGATGTGAATTTCGGAATGAACATAGTTAATGTTCTAAGAAGAAAATTGTAATGGCTCAATCTTGATTTTTCAAATTACCAGAATACCTCGGAAAAGACTGAATCATCAAAAAAAAAAAATTCTTGATATTTTAGAGGTTTAATAGAATCCCAGGGTCGTGTAACATGGCACATGATGACGTTATGATCTGTGAATCATCACGTTTTATTTAAAACTCAGCATGAATTACTGTAATATAATCACGTTGATAAAGTGTCATTATATTATACTAACTCATGCTTCAGTTCCCAGCACTACTTCAAAACATTCATATTTTAAACTCGAAGGTTTTAGAATTTAGAAACTAAAATAGTTTCTTTTATGATGTAATACAGATAGCGCAAAGAGGTAAATGATTTCAAATAATAATAATTATGGAAATATCTTCAGAAACATGGAGGATATTTATAATGAAAGATACGATGATATCTTAGAATTTCTAATATCGATGGATAAAAATGAAGATTTGTCCGTAAAGATTTAGGGTCAGGAGCAAGGTATTCGAATATAACTTTAGCAGACACTGAATCATTTGGATTCTTTGAAGGCAGGTTTAGTCCTTGTGATTTGTCCACAGCCTCCTTCATGGTTTGCTCAATCCGTTTTCCAGTTCCTATCCTTCTCTTTTTCTGAGCTTTGCCAACTCACTATTCTTTATCATCAAACTTTTGACTGTTACGGTTGTCTACAGTTTCCGCTACTTCATTCAGCTTTTCCATAAATTCGGAGAACTAAATCGTAGATTGGGGTGTTTTTCAGAAACTTTACATTCGAAGTATTTAAGTCTAGGAGATAGACGTTATATGTACACATATATCTGTTGGCGTAGACATGCTGCGAGATTTCAAAATACTGATTGCTGATTCTCAATAATTGGCATGACAATTCTTGTTACAAGGTGCGGATGAGTTTCGATAAATATATAATGATTTTTCGAAAAGTCAAAGATCAGTGAAGTTGTTGGTAAGTTTATTGCTAATGTGGTGGAACATAAACGGTTTTCCGGTAATGATGACGAAAAGGCAACGTATATATCGAGGTTATAATAAGACTGTTTTGACTGAAAAGTCGAAGTTGACTTGCTGGAGCTGTGACAAAACTGTCTATTTTGAAAAGGGATTGAAAAGTTATTTTAGCTAATAAATGCCAATGGGTCCGACACGGATACGTATTAAACTATGACTTTGGTTTCGAGAGTTTTTCCTAAGTGTATCACTATACGCGTAAATCCTTCTTGTTGATAACGTGAGGTTGGTTCATCCTCTCGATTGTTCATTGATTGATGTGTCTTCAAGAATTTTGAAGGGTTTAAATGCAGATTGTCTTCGATAATATATGTATGATGAAATCATTAGGAATCTTGAATGATACAAATATCTATCTATTTTTATGAATAAAAGTTGTGACGACCCGGGAATTTCCGACTAAATTTAAACTTAATCTTTATATGATTTCGATACGATAAAGCATAGTATGTAATGTGGAGTTTAGAAAATTTTGGAAACTATGTTTATGTGTTCATTTAACCCATGACCATTCCCGACGATTCACGAACAACTATTTGTAAATAGATAACATATATATTTAAATAGGTATTTATAATTTGAAATATAATTTGGAATATTATATAATTTAATTATTAGAAATTATATTGTAAAGTAAATAAAATAAAATGCGATGTAAGGGAAACTATATTTAAGAATATATTGTTATATATAAATATGTATATAAATATTACTTGTAAGTATATAAAAATGTATTAAATCTATTGTTTAAAAATATATAATATATCTATGTAGTAAAACTTGCTATTAAAAAAACTGTTTATATATATATAAAGAAAGTATATTAAATATAAATAATTTCGAGCTTAATTTGTCAAAGTTTGTATTACTCGGTTGACATTTCAGTAGCGTTCATATAGATTTAACATGAATTTATGAAAGATCAGAATAAAAGTTGGAGTGTAAATTGATTACGAAGATTCTAGATTTGTTAAAAATATTTTTATCTTTTTAGTTTAAATTTTAGTACTCCGTACATATTATTTGGTACAGAAAATAAGTAATTACCGAACCTTTTTGATCAGATTTCAAACAGTTAATGAGTGAAATAATAAAATATAATTAAGCTAAAAATTTGAGATTTTTAGGAGCACTTTTATATATTAACTGTTTAGCAATGGACACGATATAGCACTCCGCGAATTGAAAATATCTAAGTGTCGGCAGATATTACTGGTTACTTACTATGCTCAGTTCATGATACACGTTATTATTATATTATTATTATATTATTAAGTTATTAATTAATCATTTGTATTTACATACATATATATGAATATGATATGTCTATATATAGATATAGATATACATCGACACTCTGATATGGCAACTGCATATCTCCATCCGACACCACCCTACAATCACCATCTAACCACCATCATCCTCACCTTTGAGCTTCTACTTAATCTTTTCGGTTTTGGATTGCAAACCACCACCGTGAGCCTTGACAACCGCCACCATAACTATCGGCAACCACCACCATAACTATCACCAAACCTCACGTAAACCACCAACCATAACCTGCATATTTTTTTCGTTGATGATTTCTGCTACGTTACTGCTCGATGACCAACACCACGACCACCAAATTTTCCACTACAAAGATAACCATCACTACTGAAATAAAGTATCTGTTTCTGTTCGATCAAACAAGACTGCAACTTTACTGCTTGTGCTACGCTGCTACTGCAGTTACCATCTCTCTCTTCTCTCTCTCCCCTGTAAAAACCACGATACCCATTTAATAAATCTGCTGCTATCGAATTTTTCTGCAACACGAACGTCGTGGACTGGTGCATCTGTTGTTACGTTGTTCCTGTTACAAGAACTTGCAAACTCTATCAGTTCTGTTTAATCGATCAAGCTAAGAACAAACACGCGATATTATATTTTCTTTTTCTTCTTGATGAGTAATGATGATGATACGGGTTCATAATGATAATGATGATTATGATTATGATTCGATGATGAAGAGGATACGATGAGGATAATAAGCAATAACCTGCGTGATTATTTTTTTCTTCTTTGTTGTTGGTCGTACCTGTCGAAGGGAAGAAGAAAACAGAAACCCTTTTTAGTTGTTAAATAAGGGATCAGTTAATCTGTTTTGGGTTTTAACGCAACTTGGGCCGAGATTTATATGATTGGGCCAATATGTCTCGCTTGGGCCGAAGTTCTTTATTGATGGGCCGAATCTACGTATTAATGGATATATAGATTTCCAGCAAGGTTTATTTCAGAGAAGCAATAGTGGAGGAGTGGTTTAGGCGGTTGTTAGGGAAGCAAGTGGTCATGGGTTCGAGTTCGGGCCAAGGCAGTTTGTTTTTTTTAGGTTTATTTCACTAAGGTAGCCTTTCTAATATTTTTATTTATTTATTATTATTATTATTATTATTATTATTATTATATCATTAATGTTATTATTAGTATTAAAATTATTATTATTATAAGTATTATTAATATTATTATTATTAATGTTATCCTTTTAGTATTATTATTATTATTATCATTATTATTATTATTATTATTATTATTATTATTATTATTTTTATTGAAGATTATCATTTTTGTTAAAAGTATCATTTTTATTATTATTATCATTATTAGAAAAATTATCATTTTTATCAAAATTATTATTATTACTATCATTATTATTTTTATAAAAACCATATTATTATTATTATTATCAATATTACTACTAATATTATTATCATTACTACAATAAAAATTAGTCATATATAAATATACTTAACTAAACTATATTAACATTTTTATTTATTTAAAGAATATAAAAGAAATACATTTAATTAAGTTACTAATGAAACACATAATTTATTAAAATAACAAGTATATCAAATAATATATAAATTTATTTGATTACAAATATGTGTGTTAATATATAAGTAAATGATATAGGTTCGTGAATCCGAGGCCAACCCTGCATTGTTCATTATAGTCATATGTATTTTTACTACAAAATACATTAGGTGAGTTTCATTACTCCCTTTTTAAATGCTTTTGCAATATATATATTTTTGGGACTGAGAATACATGTGCTGCTTTTATAATTGTTTTACGAAATAGACACAAGTAATCAAAACTACATTCTATGGTTGAATTATTAAACCGAATATGCCCCTTTTTATTAAGTCTGGTAATCTAAGAATTAGGGAACAGACACCCTAATTGACGCGAACTCTAAAGATAGATCTATCGGGCCCAACAAGCCCCATCCAAAGTACCGGATGCTTTAGTACTTTGAAATTTATATCATGTCCGAAGGAGGATCCCGGAATGATGGGGATATTCTTATATGTATATTGTGAATGTCGGTTACCAGGTATTCAATCCATATGAATGATATTTTTGTCTCTATGCATGGGACGTATGTTTATGAGAAATGGAAATATGAAATCTTGTGGTCTATTAAAATTACGAAATGATTATTTTTGTTAAACTAATGAACTCACCAACCTTTTGGTTGACACTTAAAAGCATGTTTATTCTCAGGTATGCAATAAATCTTCCGCTGTGCATTTGCTCATTTTAAGGACATTATTTGGAGTCATTCATGGCATATTTCAAAAGACGTTGCATTCGAGTCGTCGAGTTTATCAAGATTATTATTAAGTCAATTATAGTTGGTTATATTATGAAATGGTATGCATGTCGTCAACTTTCATTGTAAAGAAAGATTGTCTTTTAAAATCGAATGCAATGTTTGTAAGATGTATCATATAGAGGTCAAGTACCTCGCGATGTAACCAACTGTTGTGAATCGTTTATACTCGATATGGACTTCGTCCGGATGGATTGGGAGGGGGCATTACAGTTGGTATCAGAGCGGTGGTCTTAGCGAACCAGGTCTTGCATTAGTATGTCTAACTGATAGTCGTTAGGATGCATTAGTGAGTCTGGACTTCGACCGTGTCTGCATGTCAAAAGTTTTGTTTATCATTTTTGTCGGAAATCATCTGCTTATCATCCTTAGGAAATTATCTGCTCATTATTCTTAGTCTAGACACATCATATTGCAATGATTGCATGAATAGTGTATAGACAAAATCCATATCTTAGCGTATCTGTCAATGTAGACCTTATCTGACACGTTTCCTTAATTTTCTCCGTAATTCACGGGATCTTTGGAAGTATGTATAGATATTCTATATATAATTAGAATATCATTCGATATTCAAAAATCATTTCATATCAAAACCCTTTAACTGATCGTGAGAGATAGATCCTACACCTAGCTTGGATTCCATTAGTTCCGGAAGCGATTTCGAGATGTATATTGAAGCAAACTCCGAGGTCAATGAACCAGAAGTGCCTCAACCATTTAGTTATTTTTCTTTCTGGAGGAGATGGGGGTGGGTCCGAGACTTACTCACTCGATGGAGGAATGAAGAAGGCGAGCCCTACCGCGAACCAAACTTACCTCCTAACATCATAGAAAATGATGTACTCACCGGTGAACCTATGCGTAACACTGTATCACCCTTCTTGCTAAAATTTTCCACCTCGAAGGTCGCATTACTGCAATCTCAGAAAATATTCAACCTCTGCTTCCGAATACCAAGCGAAGGGGAATATTAGAAGAAGTTAGGGAACTTCAAATTGATAATCAAGATCTATCGAATCAGATGAGTGGATGGATAGAAATGATAGAGGGTAAGATAGAAAACCTGACAAGAATGGTGCGTGATCTACAAGCTATACTTACTACACCAACATCATCACCAACCTCAGCACCAATAACACTTGTAGCACCGACAACAACAGTACCATCATCAGTAGCACTAGCAGCATAACCAGTACCAACCACAACAACATCATCACACGTCTCAACCTCGCAGTCTATACCTCTAGCATAATCATCGTTCTACATAAACTATCTTCGTCCTTCATGGCGATTATATAATCTCTAATGTTTTAGAGATTATGTACTCTAGTTCTAGCAGTAAATCTGATGAGTTTAATATCACATTAACTCATTAAATCCATGATTACGTCTGAAGAAAATATATATGTATATATGTTTTCATAAAGATTGTGATTAAAATTTTTATTGTACAAACTGTTAATGGTGAAAATATTTTAACGGGTAGGTAATACCCGAGGAATATTTAGATTTCGCATTAATAAGTTACACTGTACATTCTACGAATCTGATTCAACTGTTATTTACTATCCTACTTACCACCACAGCTATACGAATCCGTTCACCACAAGAATAACCATTTTCATTCAATTTTATATTTGGATTTTGACCTATCAGAATCCAACAAGTGGCATAATGAAGAAATAATGGACACAATAAAAATTGATTAGAAACAGACTAATTGACAATATGAAATTTTGTTAAGAAACCACGCTAATAAAATCCTAGCTAACTGTTCCTAGCTAACTGTTAATTCCGTATTACATTTTATTATATCGCAATTTATTTATCGCAGTTTATTTATCGCAATTTATATTCTCGCAATTTTATTTATCGCCATTTAATTTCTGTTATTTATTTTATGCAATTTAAATATCGGGACACGTATACAACGTTTTGACATATCATATCGACCCATCTATATATATTATTTGGAATAACCATAGACACTCTATATGCAGTAATGCGGGAGTTAGCTATACAGGGTTGAGGTTGATTCTATAATAATATATATACTTTGAGTTGTGATCGAGTCTGAGACATGAACACGGGTCACGATACGTATTAATTAATTTGATTATTATATAGTAAACTATATATGAATTATTATTTGTACACTGCTAATTGTGGACTATCAACATTGGACAATTAAAATGAATTAAAATATTGATTATAACATATGAAACTAAACAATTCTTCAAGTTGCCACTTGATTTCTCTTAAACCTCATTTGTATCTTGACGATTACAATCTACGTTCAAACCTTTCATGATTATTGAAAACACCTCAATCGATGGAATGAACCAACCGCACTTCAACTACAGAAGAAAAGATTTATACATTTAGTTATGCATCTGAAAAACTCTCGAAAACTGAGTAAACGTTTAACACGTAGTTGTGTTATTTCCCTTAGTGTTATTATTACCCAAAATAACTTGGTAATTCCTTTCAAAGTAACAAATTTTGTCACAGCTCCAGCAAATCAACTTTGACTTTTCGTTCGAAACAACCTTATTATCACCTTGATTTATATGTATGCTCTTTTATTGTTACCGGGGAACCTTTTATATTCCACCATATTACCGTCAACGTTTAATCATCTAAAAACACAATTCTCTTGAAATCACCACGGATCGATAATCAATGATTCAGATATGGTAGCAGTAAATGTAGAGGAATCAGCAATCAGTACTTTGAAAATTCACAGCATATCTACATCAACAGTTATATGTATAACATTTATCTCTTAGAATAATGACATTCCATTCTGGAATTTTGAAAAGCACCCAGCCTACGAATTAATACATTGAACTTTGAAAAAGCTGAATGAAGCAGCATAAACTGTAGATAACCGTAAACGACCTTAATCGTCGGAAGTTTGATGATAGAGAATAGTACGTTAGAAAAGCTCAGAAAAATTTGAACTGGAAAATGAATTGTGCTAACCACGAAGGAGACCAAGGACAAATACAAGGACCATACCCTATATTCAAAGAATCCAGGTAATTCTGGATCCGATGAAATCTTTAGAGAATATCCTGCTCCGAAGTCATGTTAAAATCTTGCGGAAAATTTTTCCTCTTCAATCTTCTAACTTAGAAATTTCCAAAATATCATCATAAATATCTTCGATATTTCTGAGGATATTTTCATAAATATTTTCTTCCAAAATTATATACCTCTTCGTGCTTCCTGTGTATCATTATATTGGAAACATTCAATAGAAAATTTAGTACCGAAAAGCGGATTATGCGAAACTATGAAGGAAGCCGTGGACAAATCACAAGGAATAAGTTTGACTTCAAGGAATCCAAATGATTCTGTTTCTGATGAAATTTTTAGCGAATACCTTGCTTCCGAATCTAAACCCTTACGAATAAATCTTCTTCATCATCCATCGATATTAGAAATTCCAAGATATCATCGTATATCCATTTATAAATATCCTCCATATTTCTGAAGATATTTTCATAACTGTTCTTATCTGAAATCATTAATCTCTTCGTGCTATCAGTGTTACATCATATAGAAACTGTTAGTTTCTAGATTCTGTAAACTTTCGAGCTTAAAATATGAATGTTATTGAAGTAATGTTGGGAACTGATGCACGAGTTAGTATAATATAATGACACTTGATCAACGTGATTACATTACAGTAAGTCATGTTGAGTTTCTATTGGGACATGATGATTCACAGATTATAACGTCATCATGTGCCATGTTACATGACTCGTTCAATCTGTTCAACCTCCGAATATATCAAGAAAGTATATTCTTGATAGTTCCATCCTTAGTGATTCTGGTAATTTGACAAATCAAATCGTGCTATTACGTTCTTTCTTGTTTAGAACATTAAGTTCATTCGAAATTCCATACTTATGAATTCTGGACCGTTACTCGCTTTACTAGAGGTCGGGAGGATAATAAAAAGGCAAAGAGCTCCAAAATATAAGAGAAAATATAAAGCCCAAAAACAACACGGAAGTTACAAACCGTGGATATTAATACAAATAGCAATATAAAAGACGCGGTATAATTAAGAATAGTATCACCCCAAGGCAATAGTAGAAGTAAACAGATTTTTTGGTGGAAGATTGAAAAGGAGGATGACAGAAATGATAATTAGAAAAATATATCAGGGTTTAGAATTGGATTAAGCATTTTCACAATCTTTTGAATTTGGGGATCGTATAGAAATGATGAGAATAATGGAACGGAAGAGCTTAATTTATAATGGAAACATCAGATATAGTAATCAAGGCGGATCACCGTATTTAATTATAGAGATCTAAATTTTCTTATTTGCCGAAGAATCAAATCTTCTAGGTTTCAAAGATTTTCTTATTATCCCTTAAATTCCGGAATTCAACTGAGGTGATGTCAAAAGTTAAGACGAATCTTTACTTTTTCTATTTCAATCTTTTGTAATAACTTCATTCGTACTCTTCGAATAATCGAATTGTTTTATCCATATTACTCAATAATGATAAAACTCTATTTATCCACTCATATTCGTCATGAAAACATTTTTATTGTTAGCCATGACCACCTCACTCAAATTTCGGGACGAAATTTCTTTAACGGGTAGGTACTGTGACGACCCGGGAATTTTCGACTAAATTTAAACTTAATCTTTATATGATTTCGATACGATAAAGCATAGTATGTAATGTGGAGTTTAGAAAATTTTGGAAACTATGTTCATGTGTTCATTTAACCCTTGACCATTCCCGACGATTCACGAACAACTATTTGTAAATAGATAACATATATATTTAAATAGGTATTTATAATTTGAAATATAATTTGGAATATTATATAATTTAATTATTAAAAATTATATTGTAAAGTAAATAAAATAAAATGCGATGTAAGGGAAACTATATTTAAGAATATATTGTTATATATAAATATGTATATAAATATTACTTGTAAGTATATAAAAATGTATTAAATCTATTGTTTAAAAATATATAATATATCTATGTAGTAAAACTTGCTATTAAAAAAACTGTTTATATATATAAAGAAAGTATATTAAATATAAATAATTTCGAGCTTAATTTGTCAAAGTTTGTATTACTCGGTTGACATTTCAGTAGCGTTCATATAGATTTAACATGAATTTATGAAAGATCAGAATAAAAGTTGGAGTGTAAATTGATTACGAAGATTCTAGATTTGTTAAAAATATTTTTATCTTTTTAGTTTAAATTTTAGTACTCCGTACATATTATTTGGTACAGAAAATAAATAATTACCGAACCTTTTTGATCAGATTTCAAACAGTTAATGAGTGAAATAATAAAATATAATTAAGCTAAAAATTTGGGATTTTTAGGAGCACTTTTATATAATAACTGTTTAGCAATGGACACGATATAGCACTCCGCAAATTGAAAATATCTAAGCGTCGGCAGATATTACTGGTTACTTACTATGCTCAGTTCATGATACACATTTTTATTATATTATTATTATATTATTAAGTTATTAATTAATCATTTGTATTTACATACATATATATGAATATGATATGTCTATATATAGATATAGATATACATCGACACTCTGATATGGCAACTGCATATCTCCATCCGACACCACCCTAAAATCACCATCTAACCACCATCATCCTCACCTTTGAGCTTCTACTTAATCTTTTCGGTTTTGGATTGCAAACCACCACCGTGAGCCTTGACAACCGCCACCATAACTATCGGCAACCACCACCGTAACTATCACCAAACCTCACGTAAACCACCAACCATAACCTGCATATTTTTTCGTTGATGATTTCTGCTACGTTACTGCTCGATGACCAACACCACGACCACTAAATTTTCCACCACAAAGGCAACCATCACTACTGAAATAAAGTATCTGTTTCTGTTTGATCAAACAAGACTACAACTTTACTGCTTGTGCTACGCTGCTACTGCAGTTACCATCTCTCTCTTCTCTCTCTCCCCTGTAAAAACCACGATACCCATTTAATAAATCTGCTGCTATCGAATTTTTCTGCATCACGAATGTCGTAGACTGGTGCATCTGTTGTTACGTTGTTCCTGTTACAAGAACTTGCAAACTCTATCAGTTCTGTTTAATCGATCAAGCTAAGAACAAACACGCGATATTATATTTTCTTTTTCTTCTTGATGAGTAATGATGATGAAACGGGTTCATAATGATAATGATGATTATGATTATGATTCGATGATGAAGAGGATACGATGAGGATAATAAGCAATAACCTGCGTGATTATTTTTTTTCTTCTTTGTTGTTGGTCGTACCTGTCGAAGGGAAGAAGAAAACAGAAACCCTTTTTAGTTGTTAAATAAGGGATCAGTTAATCTGTTTTGGGTTTTAACGCAACTTGGGCCGAGATTTATATGATTGGGCCAATATGTCTCGCTTGGGCCGAAGTTCTTTATTGATGGGCTGAATCTACGTATTAATGGATATATAGATTTCCAGCAAGGTTTATTTCAGAGAAGCAATAGCGGAGGAGTGGTTTAGGCGGTTGTCAGGGAAGCAAGTGGTCATGGGTTCGAGTTCGGGCCAAGGCAGTTTGTTTTTTTTAGGTCTATTTCACTAAGGTAGCCTTTCTAATATTTTATTTATTTATTATTATTATTATTATTATTATTATTATTATTATTATTATTATATCATTAATGTTATTATTAGTATTAAAATTATTATTATTATAAGTATTATTAATATTATTATTATTAATGTTATCCTTTTAGTATTATTATTATTATTATCATTATTATTATTATTATTATCATTATTATTATTATTAGTATCATTTTTATTGAAGATTATCATTTTTGTTAAAAGTATCATTTTTATTATTATTATCATTATTAGAAAAATTATCATTTTTATCAAAATTATTATTATTACTATCATTATTATTTTTATAAAAACCATATTATTATTATTATTATCAATATTACTACTAATATTATTATCATTACTACAATAAAAATTAGTCATATATAAATATACTTAACTAAACTATATTAACATTTTTATTTATTTAAAGAATATAAAAGAAATACATTTAATTAAGTTACTAATAAAACACATAATTAATTAAAATAACAAGTATATCAAATAATATATAAATTTGTTTGATTACAAATATGTGTGTTAATATATAAGTAAATGATATAGGTTCGTGAATCCGAGGCCAAAGCTGCATTGTTCATTATAGTCATATGTATTTTTACTACAAAATACATTAGGTGAGTTTCATTACTCCCTTTTTAAATGCTTTTGCAATATATATATTTTTGGAACTGAGAATACATGTGATGCTTTTATAATTGTTTTACGAAATAGACACAAGTAATCGAAACTACATTCTATGGTTGAATTATTAAACCGAATATGCCCCTTTTTATTAAGTCTGGTAATCTAAGAATTAGGGAACAGACACCCTAATTGACGCGAACTCTAAAGATAGATCTATCGGGCCCAACAAACCCCATCCAAAGTACCGGATGCTTTAGTACTTCAAAATTTATATCATGTCCGAAGGAGGATCCCGGAATGATGGGGATATTCTTATATGTATATTGTGAATGTCGGTTACCAGGTATTCAATCCATATGAATGAAATTTTTGTCTCTATGCATGGGACGTATGTTTATGAGAAATGGAAATATAAAATCTTGTGGTCTATTAAAATTACGAAATGATTATTTTTATTAAACTAATGAACTCACCAACCTTTTAGTTGACACTTAAAAGCATGTTTATTCTCATGTATGCAATAAATCTTCCGCTGTGCATTTGCTCATTTTAAGGACATTACTTGGAGTCATTCATGGCATATTTCAAAAGACGTTGCATTCGAGTCGTCGAGTTCATCAAGATTATTATTAAGTCAATTATAGTTGGTTATATTATGAAATGGTATGCATGTCGTCAACTTTCATTGTAAAGAAAGATTGTCTTTTAAAATCGAATGCAATGTTTGTAAGATGTATCATATAGAGGTCAAGTACCTCGTGATGTAACCAACTGTTGTGAATCGTTTATAATCGATATGGACTTCGTCCGGATGTATTGGGATGGGGCATTACAAAAGTGATGTTCTAGCGCAGTTCTGAATTCAAAATATGTCTTTGAAAGATGTAGAAATCTAGAAGTGATGTCTTCTGTTAAATCCTGACTTGGATTTTGATTTGTCAAAACCAGAATATGTAATCAAATTTAGATGAGAATGGTTGTTTTGATTTCTATGAAAGAATGTATATTATTGTGAATGCAGTGAGTATAGTTGATGATTGCGGAATCAGATTAGAAGAATGTGACATATTAATTGTGAATTTATATATCTCTCGGGTATTACCTACACGTTAAAAAAAAAATTTCACAATTAATATTTTGTACAAAAAAAATTTTATTACAGTCTTTATGAAAATATACATGTGTATATTTTCTTCAGATGTAACATAGATTTAATGAGTTAATCTTAATTTAAACTCATTTGATTTACGGTTGAAACTAGAATTGAATAATCCCTAAAACTTTAGAAATTACATAACTTTTACGGAGTATTTCTTCAATAAAATTGAAATTATGAATTAATACTTCGTTATTTGTTGATGCATGTTGTTGGTGTTCGTGAAATTCTTGTGAACTTCGTAAGGTACGAATGATGTTATCTGGAAAGTTTCGAGTATATCGATGATGAAAGTGTAAAATCAAACATATATTTGAATAATACACTTGATTTATTATGAAATGGAATTCGTTGAATTGAAACAGAGATTGTAGTTAACGATGATTAAGTCGCTGACGAAAGATGTACATCATAGCATATTAGTAATATGAATTACCGGGAGTAGTTAAGATTCACACCTAATAGCTTAGTACGGAAAGATTTATGGTTAAAGTTAGAATAGATAATCTCTAAGACTTTAGAGATTACATAATCGCCGCAGACTGTTTCTCCAATGATGTTATGAATCAATACTTCATCAATTATTGTTGTTGGTACTCCTTGGTATCTATGGTGTGTATGACGTTGATGTTTGTGGGACAGTTTGTGATGTTGAAGTATGGGATGTGGATGTTGTTGGTGGTGGTAATGGTACTGTTGATGTTGATGATGGTGGTATTGTTGCTTCCGGTGATGCTGCTGGTGCTTGTAACCTTTGCACCATATTCTACAAAGCCAATACTCGAGCGCGAAGCTCGTTGACTTCTTCTATTACACCGGGATGATTGTTGGTTCGGACGAGCGGGTAAATAAGATCCAGAATTTGGGATAGTATATAATCATGACGAGATACTCTGGAAATGAGGGAGAAAATGGTACTACGAACAGGTTCGCCGGTAAGTGCTTCAGGTTCTTTGCCAAGAGGGAAATGTGGTGGATGGAAGGGATCGCCTTCTTCTTGTCTCCAATGATTAAGTAGGTTACGAACCCATCCCCAGTTCATCCAGAATAGATGATGGCTGATTTGTTGATCCATTCCGGTCACACTGCTTTCGGAGTGAAACTCCATATCGGAATCCGAGGGACTTGAACTGGTGGAGAGTTCCATTTCGTACGATTGAATAAAAATTTTTTTGATGTGAAATGATTTCCGACTATCAGATGGTATTCTAATTACATAGAATATATATATATATATATATATATAGAGTAAAAGATTTCGTAGATTACGGATGAATTTACGTAATATGTCAGACAAAGTTTACAGTAACAGATACGCTAAGATATGAATTAGCAGATATGCTAAGATATAAATTTTGTCTATATACTATTCATGCAATCAATGCAGTAAGATGTATCTAGACTAAGAATGATAAGCATGTAATGTCCGACAAGAATGATAAGCAAAAAATTTTGACATGCAGACACGGTCGAAGTCTAGACTCACTAATGCATCATAATGACTATCAGTTAGACACACTAATGCAGACCTGGTTCGCTAAGACCACCGCTCTGATACCACATGAGATGACCCGTCCTAATCTAGAAGGATGACTACAATAACATATGATTACATCGCGAGGTATTTGACCTCTAAATGATACATTTTACAAACATTGCATTTGTTTTTAAAAGACAAACTTTCATTTCATCGAAAGTTAACATGCATGAATACCATTTCATATTATATCAAACTATCAATGACTTAATAATAATCTTGTTGAACTCAACAACTCGAATGCAACGTCTTTTGAAATATGCCATGAATGACTCCCAGTAATATCCTTAAAATGAGATAATGCACAGCGAAAGATTTCTTTAATACCTGAGAATAAATATGCTTTAAAGTGTCAACCAAAATGTTGGTGAGTTCATTAGTTTATCAAAATTAATCATTTCCAATAATATAATAGACCACAAGATACTCATATTTCGAAAACAATCTGTGCAGGTCTGCTCACTGCTGTAAAAATCATTCATATGAAGAACACTGGAACTTTTCAAAACAAACTCACCAACGGTAGCTAATGCGTCGTGCAATGCAAAAATTTCTCACCGTGGTAGTAAATACAATACAATTTCACCAACGGTAGCTAATGCATCGTGCAATGCAAAAATTTCTCACCGAGGGAAATACAACAACGGTAGCTAATGCATCGTGCAACGCATAAATTTCTCACCGTAAATAATCTTACAACGGTAGCTAATGCATCATGCAATGCAAAAATTTCTCACCGAGGGTAGCTAAAACGGTAGCTAATGCATCGTGCAATGCAAAAATTTCTCACCGATAGTGTGACGACCCGGAAATTTCTGACCAAATTTAAACTTGATTCTTATATGAATTCGACATGATAAGTAAAGTCCGCTAGGTTGAGTCTCAAAAGTTTGAACTGTTTCATATATTCAATTGACCTTCGACAAATTTAGACGATTCATGAACAGATAATTGTAAATAGATTTATGTGTATTTAAATATATATGTATATATAAATATAAGAATTTGAAAATTTACTTTATATATTATATATTGTTGTATTAAAATTAATTATGTAAAATTAAATAAAAATATGATATTATGATAATTATTATTTACAACATATCTATACATATACATACAGTATGAGAATATATATTTTGTGATTTCGAAACTATTTAGTAAACGACAGTAACACTCAATCGCCATTCGATGGGTATTACACAAGTTAAATTCAAACTTATATTATTTTAAAATAAACAGTGATCCGAAAATAAGTTAAATAAATTATAGGCTTATTTAAAATATATATCAGAAACTATTTGTTGAATTTTAATTTTTTTTTTTATATTTTACTTAGGGTTGGGAGTGAATAATTAATGTAATTTTTATTTAATAAGTTAGTGACTGAATTCTATACCATAATGACCAAAATAAATAAAAACATTTAATTTAAAAATATGGAATTTTTCTGAAGATTTTTATCCGCCACTGATTAACAATAGAGAACGATATACCCTTCGCGTTAAAACTGTAGGTATATAGAAACGAACCAGTGGCTACTAAAATATTACAAGTACCACGTTTCTTTTATTTATATTATTTTATTTATTTATTATTAGTATTATATATTGAGATATGTGAATGAATATTTGTACTAACCAACAAATCATGACCATAATTTCCTTACCTACTGTGTTTTCTATTGACTTCCAACCCTACCAACAAGTTGATTTTAATCAACTACACAACTATCTATTTCCTTTATATATATATATATATATATATATATATATATATATATATATATATATATATATATATATATATATATATATATATATATATATATAATACATACATACATATACATGTAAGAATTATGGAGCTATCCTTTTTCTTCAATCATTCATCAAATTCCATCAACAAACCTCACTTAATTGCTTGTAGCTATTTTCTCTTTTTGATTTTATTACCACAACTTGACCAATATATATAATATATATGCATAGGCATATGCAGATACATAGAATATCAAACACCACTTATTCCCTTCCTTCCTTTTTGTTTCTTTCATTTGTCAAACAACATCGCCACCATCATCTTAACCCATCACCGCCGGGTACCACCCAAAACCACTACAATCATTACAAACAAACACCATCACCATTGTTGTTCTAACTATGATCGTGAACCCTACCACCGTACATCATCAACAAAATTGAATTTATTTGTTGTTTGTTTCGTGAGATATACAACCACCACCAAAACAACTTCGATCCACCATCATGAATCTCCACGACAACATAAAACAAATCACCTCAAACAACATTTGTTGTGCGTATACTACTACTAATGCTATGAATATAATAATTTTGTTTGATGTTAACCCTCACCATCGAAACCGTTTAGAACACCACTTTTCTATTATTCGATCAAGTTTACTAATCCGGTTATGTTCCTCATCAACCACCATGATGATCTAAAGCTGCCTCAAGCATCACCTTCGGACCTTTAAACAACCACTTCAAGTTGTGTAAGCTTCCTATTAAGTATTCAAAAACCAAATAACCACCTGTTAAGTTCTATTGATATTTAGTCTTGTAATGATTGATTATTGATCAACTCCAAAAAAAAAACCCTTTGATCATGATTTTATAAGTGTAAAAGTTGTGCTACTGTCAAGACCTAAAACCCATCCCAAACGAAACCGTTGCAAATTGTAACCACTAACGATTTCCTTTTGATACTCGATTATAACCATAACCGTCAACCACCACTTCACACCTTGAAAACACTATAACCGTCACTCAACGCCACCTGCAACTTGTTATCTTGCTGCTGCTAATTCATGTTTAAAACTACTACGTTACTACACTGTTTACTTCGTTCATGTCGCAGCCCAAACACCTTTTCACAGCCATCCACTACTCGAATAAGCGACCCGTTTCAACTACAAAACCTATATATTGTTATATCAAACCATTGATACTTCAAAACTATATCAAACCCTTTTGTTGTTGTATTGTTATATAGAGACCACCCCACAACAAACTTCACCGTATACTGCTATTGCTATATTAACTGCTGCTGCTAACGATTCTATTTCCATTCGCCTTATTCGAAACCACAATAAACTTCACCATCACATTATTTTGTTGCAACTATATTGTTACTTATGTTCCTGATAAGGCTAAAAAGGAACATATATTTCATAGCATTATCCCCAAGAAAGACAAGATTTAAGTTGCAATTGTTCCATTTTCAAGTAATATTCGTTTATATTAAATAAGTGCGAAGACAAAAGGCGAAAACGAAGATTCAAAGACAAAAAGGTCCAAAAAGCTAAAAAGTACGAGATACAATTAAAAAGGTTCAAATTATTGATGAAGAACGTCTAAAAACGACAAGAGTACAAGTTACAAAACGCAAAGTACACGATATAAAATTGTACGAAAGGGCGTTCGAAAATCCGGAACCGAGGCATGAACCAACTCTCAACGCGCGATGCAACGGAGCTGAAAGTACAAGTCAACTATGCACAAGAATATAAAGATCAAATGTTTTCATAAAGATCCAATTTCCTTAATGGATCTAAATTTTTATAGTTATGTGGGACTGTAAACCATATCGTTACTACCATTGTTTATATCACCGTATAGAAATCACTGATGTACAAAGTGTGAAGAATAAAGAAGTGATTCTTGTATTTCAAGACGATATTGCTTGAGGACAAGCAACGCTCAAGTGTGGGAATATTTGATAATACTAAAAACGAACATATATTTCATAGCATTATTCCTCAAGAAAGACAAGCTTTTAGTTGCAATTGTTCTATTTACAAGTGATATTCGTTTAAATAATAAAAGGTGAAGACAAAAGACAGATTCGACGAATTGAAGACGCAAACGACCAAAAAGCTCAAAAGAACAAAAGACAATCAAAGAGGTTCCAATTATTGATAAGAAACGTCTCGAAATTACAAGAGTACAAGATTCAAAACGCAAAGTACAAGATATTAAATTGTACGCAAGGACGTTCGAAAATCCGGAACCGGGACCAGAGTCAACTCTCAACGCTCGACGCAACGGACTAAAAATTACAAGTTAACTAGGTATATAAATATAATATAATATATAATTAATTATATTAATTATATATATATTATATTTATAAATAAAAACCGTCGGCAGAGAAAGACTCCAAGGGTGTGAGCTGTAAATTCATCCTCCGCGACTCGCGGAGTTTGAAGAGGTTTTCACCGCGAGTCGCGGAGCCCCAAAATGAAAAACCCCCTATAAAGCAAACCGAATTCTGATCAAAAAAAATAATCTATATCTCTCTCTCTCAATTCATACGATATATATATATATATATAATTTATATTTTAATTTTAATTTTAATTTTAATTCTAATAATAAGGGTATGTTAGCGAATGTTGTAAGGGTGTAAGTCGAAATTCTGTCCGTGTAACGCTACGCTATTTTTAATCATTGTAAGTTATGTTCAACCTTTTTATATTAATGTCTCGTAGCTAAGTTATTATTATGCTTATTTAAAACGAAGTAATCATGATGTTGGGCTAATTACTAAAATTGGGTAATTGGGCTTTGTACCATAATTGGGGTTTGGACAAAAGAACGACACTTGTGGAAATTAGACTATGGGCTATTAATGGGCTTTATATTTGTTTAACTAAATGATAGTTTGTTAATGTTAATATAAAGATTTACAATTGGGCGTCCCTATAAATTACCATATACACTCGATCGGACACGATGGGCGGGGTATTTATATGTACGAATAATCGTTCATTTAACCGGACACGGGAATGGATTAATAGCCACTAGAATAATTAAAACAGGGGTGAAATTACATTCAAGGGTAATTGGTGTAATTGTTAACAAAGTAGTAAAACCTTGGT